>NW_026947508.1:9903895-11190562 GCF_034190915.1 Cavia porcellus
TCAGCCTCCCAAGTGCTGAGATTACAGGTGTGTGCCACCATACCCGGCTTATTATAATAATAATTAGACACAATTAACCCTAGCAGGTCACTACAGCTAAGTGACTAGTGATGGTTTCGTCATGCTAATTCCATTGCACCCAGTAAATAGATGACATGATATCTCAACATCACACTCACTATATTCCATATCCTACATCTATCCAATCTTTCTGGGAAAGTACAGATATGAAACCTTTGCATAGTGTGTAGATGACAATCCTAGTGAGAGCGTACTATTCGTTATGGAGTTTTCTTCCACGTTGGAGAAAAATGAGAGGGGAAGACTTTGATGATTTGGTGTCATCTCGCGAGATTTCCCAGCCTCTGCAATGTCATTGACTTTGGGCTCTGACTGCTTCCCTGCCACAGGGGCTGACCTGTCATCATGGCACATTTGGCAGCATCCGTGTCTCCAGGCTAAATCAGATGCTCATAGCGCTCCCCAAGTTGTGATCACCCAAATGTCTGCAGCCACTGCCAAGTGTCCCCGGAGAGGAACCAAGGGGAGTGAAATGGTCCCCACTTGCAAATCATTGCTCCGTCCAGAGACCAAGATAAATTCTCCCTGTGCAGCGGGGCCATGGAAAGGAGGGTCAGAAGTCTCAGAGTGGGCAGCTGTGCCCTCCTCATGTCATCCGATCAGATTGGCTTTGATTCCCTGGGCGGGGTGAGTCAGATGAGTCCTTGAAGGGGCATTTGAGAGACCTGGAAAATGCTATCACATAGACTGGAGGGTTGTGGGGTTCCATTCACAGAAACATCTCACCTAGGTTAACTGTGTGGTCCTGGCTGGTTTCCAGCGCAGGTGACTGCAGTGTACCATCCCAGTTTCCATCAGACGTGATGCATTAAAAAATACAAAAACTTTCTGTTCCACTGTGCATGACAAGAAGATTGCTCTTCTTAGTTTCCAGGGCTGCGTTGTGGGATATTAATGAGGATGAAAAGGACAGCTTGGGTTTTCTCTTTTCTGCTCTGCCCGGTACATGTTCGAGATTCTTGGAGAGGCAGCTCCTTGAAATCGTCTTGCCAAAAGAGAAACGCAAATTGGCCAGGAGCGCACCAGTCGCAGAAGGTTTCTTCTGATGAAGACCAGTCCTAACTGACTTGGAGCCCAAGCAGCAACAAGGTGTCCAAACCCCGCAGAAGGACCTGGAGGCTTTGGGTCAGTAACTTCCCCCAGCTCGCCTGCCACCCCCTCCAGGTCTCTGAGCTGTTGCTTGTCTTACACTATTTTTCCTATCTTTACTCAATCCTTCTCACCACCTAAAGTGCAAACCTCGGAGACCCACCCCGCGCTCAGCTGTGGAGTAAATGGGGCAAGCCCACCAGGTCTGCCTGTGGGGTTCAGCCAGGCCGAGCTAGATTTTAGCCTTTAAAGTCCTCAGCCCAAGCAATCTGTTAGTCCCCAGTAGGACAGTGGGACACCCTAACTTCTTGAAAGCAACCTCGATATCTCAGTTCTCCCCTAGCACATCTTATAGCATCTAGGACAAGGCATGAGTTTACATTTTTCATTTAAAAAATAAAAAGTATGCCTGAATGCAACGGAAAGTAACCGCAATTCTCCAGGGTTGCCACGAGGGGGCACTTTCTCCCACAAATAAAGCACTGCGTGTAAAGGAACAACGTTCAGATTAGGGCGATCAAGTTCAAATGGCTCAGTCACCGGCTGCCTGGCCTAGGAGCAAGAAAGATGTGGTAAAAACCGGTGTTGTTTCTGTCTCTAACAGCAAAAAATACAATACAATACAATAAAATAAACCAGCTACGACAACTATTGCTTATGCCATCCTCCAATCTTGGTGCCACCACTGTCCTGTCTTTTCCTGGTCTTTGTAGCCTGGGTGAATAGTTTGGGGTCACAAAATTGTGTCAGACTTCAAAAGATCATGATCTTTCCAGTGCTTTTATCGTCAAGTAGTAATTTTATTTTTGGTACTTGGGATTGAACTCAGGACCTCACGTTTACCAAGCAGGTGCTTGTGCCGCTGAGCTAAACCCCCGGCCATATAATAATTCTGAAGAGCCAAGAAATGAGGAAGTTGCAGACTTCCCTGGATGGGGCACCTGGCAATAGAAGATGGGGTTGGAACTCATAAAGGAGAACTTGATCAGGGTCCGTAACGGAGCAAGGGAGGACTGGAGGCTTGGGGCCATCACTTCAAACCACACAGGCCAACGGGAGACAGTGGGACGTGCTGGGGAGGTAAGGACACCCAGGCCTCCTTACTTTCCAGTTCTGGATGGTAGAGAGGGCAGCCATTATTGCTCACCCTGCCAGGGAGCTCAGCACAGGAAGCAGATGTGATCTGGGCAGTATTCAAAGCTGTTCAGCATGAGCACTAGCCAGGGAATCCTTAGGGAAACCTGGGGGGCAGTGCCAGGTGGGATGCAGCTGTCCAGGCTCCAAGCCACCTGTCAATGCCACCTGTCAAAAAAAAAACAAAGCCAACTCAAAGCACAGTCAGAACTAAAATACCCAGAGGCCCCATAGAAAAAGCACATCTGCTTGTTGCTGTTAAAGCAACGGAAAAGGAAGGACATGGCAAATTCTACTAACGAGTTGTGAAACATCTCAACCCAGGGTCAGGGCACAAAGGATGAAGGTGGTGGAGAGGGGGCTACTCTTAGAGCAGAAGTCTTTAGTTCCGTTCAATTTAGATTTCATGTATAAACATGCCGCAAGATCCTAGGATTTGCTTGTTCTTGGCTCTTTCTTCTTAAAGAAAAATCTCCGAAAGAGGTTTCACTGTGGCAGAGAATTGATTTTTTTTCTGCCTGTGCCATATGGATGGTCGCAGCCTAGGAAAGCTGCTGACTCCCCAAGGCCCCCTCTCTTCCCTACCTTACCCGAGACAATTAGGGCTTTGAAAACTATGCACTAGATTGCTATATCCATCCTAACTCGCTGGGCTGCCACCAAATGGACCAGGCTAACATTTCTGCATTGCAAATGCTCCTTCCCTGGTGGATATATTTTTATCTAAGCCAACATTCCTCTAAGTCAAGGCTTGAAAAATGAAACTCGTGTGATTTCAAGAAGAAAAGCATTTTCAAGTTTGGAAGCATGTTGTAGCCTAAAAATGGAAAACATTCCCTGTGCGCCAAACGAAAATCATCCCCTCAGTAGCTAAAAGGTAAATTTAAAAAATCTTTGACTGACAGCTCTTCACAAGTGCACTGGCGAGTGACAGCAAGAAGTTTTTAATTCTTTTTAAGTCAGATGGCACTTTTGCTCTTTTAATGTAAATATTGATGTGTGACCTGGTTTTGCCCTAATTGAAGGCACAGGAGCATAGACACATACTCAGAATTCACTACACGTCTGCTCAGTTCCTTTCCTAAATCTTGTGTTCATATCTCCCTGGTGCCCTTCTTACAGGAATGGCAAGTGCTCATGGTCAAGTTCAAGGTCACAGCACCCAAAAACCAATTCTTTAAACCAGCAAAAGAGTACTCCTGTTTGCAGAAGTGGGGATCACAGAGTTTTCCCATCTAGCATGCAATTTTTCATGCCAGGCTTTGTGAGAAAGAAGTCACGCTTACAGAGGTTCAAACCCTGTCCTCCCTGGGGAACTGGAAAGTTGCATATCAAGTATGCAAGGAAGGAGGGGTCCCAACTGGAAAACTCTAACCTCTGATTTGCAAACTGGCCACATCTGTGGAGTATTTAGTGGGATTCTGATGTGTGGGAAGCTCTCTGAATTTAGGTCTACAAGTACTAAAGTCCATTGTAATTGGCTGTAACGTAAACAAAGTTGGGTGCATTTTAAAATTAAGAGTAATCATTGTGTATGTGAGGGTAGGATAACACTGTGTCCCCTCCCTTTTAAGAAGAGATCATATTTTGTTGATGACCGACACACTGAGATGGAAATCTGGCTCAAAATTCAACTGAATTTTTAAAAATTCTCTATTATAAGTGATAATTCTAGTTATCTTCATTCTTAAAAAGGCATTTATTGGGCTGGGGATATAGTTAATGGTAAGCAGAAGGCCCTTGGTTCAATCCTCAGCAAAGAAAAAAACACGTTGGCTTCCGTAATCAGAAGCAGATGTTCAAGGATACATCTAACTTCAGGTCTGGCTGAATCCAGGCATTTGAGTGTGTCACCAAGAACTTGCCTGTATTCATCTCTCGGTTCTTGTTTTTTTTGTTTGGTTTTGTTTTATCGTTAGTTGGCTGCTTCCTTCCTGAAGTACCTTCATCTAGGCTTTTCTAGATATATGATGACAAAGATGATCCAAGTGGCTCCGTCTTATGTATATTGATGTGGATGTTCCTTGTTCACGGTTTGTGTCACTGAGTATGATGATTTGGGGGCTCTCTCTAGTGACTGTGTTAGTTTTTGTGGTGCTGGGGATCGAACCCAGGACCTTATGCATGTAAAGCAAGAATTCTACCATTGAGCCACATCCTTAGCCCTTTCCAGTGGCTCTGAAGGAAAAGCTATAGCAGGACTGAAAGCTGTGGGCAGGTCTCCCCTGCCCAGGATGGCTCCTCCCAGAGCTTCAACTGACTCCTAAAAAGCCCACTTAAAGCTGGAAGGTTCTGTGTTTGCTTGGGGGTAGTGAGTGTGAATCCCTGTCTGCTCTTTGGGTGCCATTAGCATGAAACATCTTTTCTCTGTTAAGCATTTGGGTGCTTTGTCAAAGATTATTCCCAATAATACATCACTGAGAGCTAGCTGTGGTGGTGCATGTCTGTATTATCAGCTACTCAGGAGGCTGAGGCAGGAGGATCCCAAGTGCCAGGCCAGCCCAGGCTAGATAGTGAGACTGTGTAATAAGGGTCAGGGGTGCAGCTCCATGTAGAGCTCTTGTCTGACATGTGCGAAGCCCTGGGCCAATCTTTGGTACTGAATAAAAAAATAAAAACAAAACAAAACAAGCAAAAACCCCACAAACAACCAAGCTTCAGTTAGTTGTTTCTTCATTGAGTATAAAAACAATCCAAGACTTGATGATTGGGCCCTAAGAACCACAGTTCAATCTCCTTAAAATTCCAAGTTCCATATGGCTCCAACATTAAAAATCCTGCAATTTCATCCCCGGAGCAGGAAGTTCAGACAGTCAGGGAAACACCACCCGGGTCCAGTGCCAGTCACTACAGGAAGTGGCTCCTATTTGACAAGCGGCACCGCAGAGAGATGTTGTCACTGCTCTTTAGTTCTAAGGATTTCTTAATTTCCCTTTTTTATTTCCTCTACGGCCTATGGGTTATTTCTCAATATTAGTTAGCTTGCAGACATTCGGTACTTTTGTGGTTATCCATTACCGCTAAATTCTAATTTTGTTGCATTCAGCTGAAGAACATTGTCACTATGCTGTCTACAAGCCTGATCCTTTAGACTGTACTGAGGTTTCTTTTATGGCATCGCTCATGGTCTGTTTTACAAAATAGTCTTTCCAACTGTACTCAGAAATGTGCTGAAAAAATGTCACATTCTAGTTCTTGGCATGTAGAGTTTTCTTTCTTGTTATGCATGTACACGTTTAAATAGAATAAAGCTATGTGATATAAATTATTATGTGCACACGTAAGCATGCACGCATCCTCATACACAAGCCCATATAGCTCGAATGTATGATTGTATTTTTCAGATCTTCGCTGTTTAATGTCCTTGTTCTATCAGTCCCCACTCTCATTGCTCAATGCTTGCTAAGTGTTGAGGCCAGAGGCTGCAGCACACTGGTTTATGTGTGTGTCTTTGTGCTCCTGCCGAGAGGGAATGTGGAGAGGTGGCTCTTTCCCTCTGTGGAGACCACCAGCCTCGGACGCCTGGAGGCAGTTGGTACACACCCATTTTTACCAACTCCTCACCCCAGCAAGCATTTGCAATGCTCTCAGATGCCAGTGGTCTGGGATTTCTGCAGCAAGGAGGAGGGAATAATTGTGCAAGGTCACTGGGGAAGAAGTAAGAAGAGAAGCTAAGCTCTGTCTTTCAACTGGCTTCTCTCTGCTACAGTCCGCTGCTTCCACCGGTCCCCAAACACAGTATCCCCAAGACCACACCTAGACAACAGTCTTCAGCAAGGCTCTCTACCCTCTGATGTTTCTGTGTTTCTGTTCCTGTGTGGATCACTCTCTGTTGTAGTCAGGGGTTGTGCAGAGAACAATTAGAATCAGGACACAGAATTTATAATATTATTTTATGATGGTCACTCAGAGTTAACACAAGGAAAGGCAGGAAACCTGTCCACAACACTAAAGACCATGGGCTGAAACCTCTGGTCAAAGCTATGAGTCAAAATAAACTGTTCCTCCTTTCAGTTATCTCTGGTATTTTGTCACAGTCATGGAGAGCTGACAGAATGAGCATTCTAACTCTGTACTCTAAAGATCATTGTATAGGAAGGACTGAATACTTCTGCAAGCAGAGAGGCATCGCAGCTTCCTGAGGCACCTCAGCCTGTGGTGAGTGCCCAGCACAGTCTGCCCAAATCTCAGACTGTTCCGGACCCCCCAGGCTTCTGGGTGCAGAGAAGTGGAACAGTGGGTTAGAGGCCACTACAGCTGCCTCCCCATCCCCCCCGGCTACACTTGGAAGTCTGCTGAGCTCCTGACGGATGGGCGGGCCTACACTAACCCCCGAGCCCAGCCGCACCTAGCCATCTCCTGCAGAGGAGGAGCTGGGTGGATCCGGAGTCCCTGCAGAAGCCCGTTCCTTTGTCTGAAGGACTGAATACTTCTGCAAGCAGAGAGGCATTGCAGCTTCCTGAGGCACCTCAGCCTGTGGTGAGTGCCCAGCACAGTCTGCCCAAATCTCAGACTGTTCCGGACCCCCCAGGCTTCTGGGTGCAGTGAAGTGGAACAGTGGGTTAGAGGCCACTACAGCTGCCTCCCCATCCCCCCTTCCCCCCCCCCCCCCCCCCCCCCCCCCCCCCCCGGCTACACTTGGAAGTCTGCTGAGCTCCTGACGGATGGGCGGGCCTACACTAACCCCCGAGCCCAGCCACACCTAGCCATCTCCTGCAGAGGAGGAGCTGGGCGGATCCAGAGTCCCTGCAGAAGCCCGTTCCTTTGTCTAAAGGACTGAATACTTCTGCAAGCAGAGAGGCATCGCAGCTTCCTGAGGCACCTCAGCCTGTGGTGAGTGCCCAGCACAGTCTGCCCAAATCTCAGACTGTTCCGGACCCCCCAGGCTTCTGGGTGCAGTGAAGTGGAGCAGTGGGTTAGAGGCCACTACAGCTGCCCCCCCCCTCTCCCGGCTACACTTGGAAGTCTGCTGAGCTCCTGACGGATGGGCGGGCCTACACTAACCCCCCCCCCCCCCCCCCCCCGAGCCCAGCCGCGCCTAGCCATCTGCCTGCAGAGGAGGAGCTGGGCGGATCTGGAGTGCCTGCAGAAGTCCCTTCCTTTGCCTAGAGGACTGTGGATATCTCTGCAAGCAGGGAGGGATCACAGGCTCCTGAGGCACTGTGGCCTGTGGAGAGCACCCTAACCCGGCTGCAATTGAAGAGCTGTGGATCTTCCAAGGGGCAGGTGGGCGCACAGTGTCCCTGAGGCCCAGCTTGTCTGGAACTGCGGAGTTCTGAGCAGGCAGAGGAGGGACACTGGTTCTGCAGGCCCAATGGCTTGGGGTAGTGCGGTGTCAGAGGCTCAGTAGCTCCAAGCATAGAAGGGGATTTTCAACAGATCCTGAGGAAGCTTTCAAATAACACTTGAAACACAGAAATATACAAAATGACAAAACGAAAGACCAAATTACAACCTCAAACCTCCAGCCCATCTCAGGAAACCCTAGGAGCAATGTATATAGAAGAAAATATATCCCATCCACCTCATATATCGGACATAATAGCTACTGAAGTTGACAAACAACTCCAGGAAGCTTTAAAGAAATTCAAACTCGAAATAATCTCCCAGATAAAAGAAGAAATGATAAAAGAAATGAAAGAGATTCTAAATATATCTAAAGAAAACACAGATAAAAAATTGGAGGAACTAAACAAAAAGATAGAATCCCTAGACGAGCAATATAAGAAACAAACAGAATACATAATGCAGATGCACAGAGATATACAGGAAATAAAAAACTCCACTGAAAGTTGTAAAAACCGCCTTAATGAAAGTGAAGATAGAATTTCAGACCTTGAAGACATGATTGCAGCTAGTGAACAGGAAAGGAAAGATCTTTTGAAAATAACAAGGAATCAGGAAACAACAATTCAACAACTGCAAGACGATGCAAAGAAGAATAACATAAGAATGATAGGCATTAATGAAAGAGAGGGAGACAACATGAAGGATGTCAGGAGGATATTTAGAGAAGTAATAGCTGAAAATTTCCCAAGCATGAGATCAGAAACTGACATCAAGATCAGTGAAGCATATAGAACTCCAAACACTCATAACCAAAATAAAACTACACCCAGACATATAATAATCACCATCCCAGAAATCCAACACAAGAATAGATTACTAAAAGCTGTCAGAGAGAAAAGACAGATCACTTATAAAGGAAAACCTATCAGAATC
This sequence comes from Cavia porcellus, assembly GCF_034190915.1. NCBI lineage: Eukaryota > Metazoa > Chordata > Mammalia > Rodentia > Caviidae > Cavia > Cavia porcellus. The sequence continues at coordinate 9,912,422 of NW_026947508.1, forward strand.
ACAGCAGACTTCTCAGCACAAACGATAAAGTCAAGAAGAGCATGGAGTGAAATATTCCAGATCCTAAAGCAAAATGATTTCCAACCAAGACTGATATATCCTGCAAAACTATCATTCAAAATAGATGGTGCAATACGATACTTCCATGACAAAGAACAGCTGAAGAACTTCATGAACACCAAACCGACCCTGCAAAAAATATTGAAAGACAGTTTAGATACACAAAGGAAAAAACCACTAAGCAAAGCAAATAATTAAACAGAACAGAAAGATAAAGATGCAACAGCAGAGAGATAACATTCCTACAATTAACCAGCATTTAACAGTAATAACCATTAATGTAAATGGTCTCAATGCACCAATCAAAAGAAACAACCTAGCAGAATGGATCAAGAAACAAAATCCAACCATATGCTGTTTACAGGAAACCCATCTAACCCAGAAGGATACTCACAAACTGAAAGTCAAAGGATGGAAAACAATTCTTCATGCAGCAGGAATCCAGAAAAAGGCAGGAGTAGCCATTCTGTTTGCAGACAACGTGAACTTTAAACCAACAATGACCATAAAGGACAAAGAAGGTCACTACATACTTGTAAGGGGAAAACTCCAAGAGGAAGAGATAACTATCTTAAATATATACGCACCAAACTCCAGAGCACCAAGTTATATAAAACAATTATTAACAGAAATGAAAACTCAAATTATCAGTAACACAATTGTAACAGGAGACCTTAATACGCCATTGACACCAAGGGACAGATCAACCAGACAGAAAATGAGCAAAGAAATAACAGAACTGAATCATACCTGTGAACAAATGGGTTTGATAGACACATACAGGATGTTCCACCCAACAACATCAGAATACACATTCTTCTCAGCAGTACATGGATCATTTTCTAAAATAGACCATATATTAGCTCACAGAACATATTTAAACAAGTGCAAAAGAGCTGAAATCATCCCTTGCATGTTATCGGATCATAGCGCTCTGAAATTAGAAATTAATGATAAAAGATACTGCAAAAATCCCACAAACACATGGAAACTGAATAACACACTCTTGAGTAATCAGTGGGTCACAGAGGAAATTAAAGAAGAAATCAAACAATACCTAAAAGAAAATGAAAATACAGATACAACTTACCGGAACCTGTGGGATGCAATGAAAGCCGTCCTGAGAGGAAAATTTATTGCACTGAGTTCCCACATCAGGAAAACAGAACGAATACAAATAAATAACTTGATGCTACACCTCAAACAGCTAGAAAAAGAAGAGCAAGTCAAGCCCAAAGCCAAAAGAAGAGAGGAAATTATAAAAATCAGAGCAGAAATCAATGCAATAGAGACTAAGAAAACAATCCAAAGAATCAACAAATCAAAGAGTTGGTTCTTTGAAAGAATAAATAAAATCGATAAGCCCCTAGCCAACCTTATTTAAAAAAGGGAAGAAAAAGCTCAAATTCATGCAATAAGAAATGAAAAAGGAGAAATCACTACAGACCCAATAGAAATACAGAAGATCATCAACACCTACTTCGAAAACCTCTACTCTCAAAAGTTTGATAACACAGAAGAAATAGACAGATTCTTAGAAGCATATGAAGTGCCAAAGCTAGATCAAGAGGATGTAAAACTGTTGAATAACCCAATCTCTGTTACTGAAATTGAAAATGTAATTAAGTCCTTACCCACCAAGAAGAGCCCAGGCCCAGATGGATTCACTGCAGAATTCTACAAGAAATACAAAGAAGACCTAATGCCGACACTCTTCAAACTGTTCAATGAAATTGAAAGGGAAGCAATCCTTCCTAAGTCGTTCCTGGAAGCAAATATTACTCTAGTACCAAAACCTGAGAAAGACCCAACTAAAAAAGAGAACTATAGACCGATCTCCCTAATGAACACAGATGCAAAAATCCTCAATAAAATATTGGCAAATAGGATCCAGCAAATCATCAAGAAGATTATACACCATGACCAAGTGGGATTCATCCCAGGAATGCAAGGATGGTTCAACATACGCAAATCAATAAATGTAATCCACCATATCAATAAAGCCAAAAATAAGAATCACATGATCATTTCTATAGATGCAGAAAAAGCCTTCGATAAGGTCCAACATTTATTCATGATAAAAACTCTACAGAAAATTGGAATAGATGGTCTTTACCTCAATATAATAAAGGCCATTTATGACAAACCAACAGCCAGCATCATTCTAAATGGCCAAAAATTGAAAGCCTTTACTTTAAAATCAGGCACAAGACAAGGATGTCCTTTATCACCACTCCTATTTAATATAGTACTGGAAGTACTAGCCAGAGCAATTAGGCAAGAAAGAGAAATAAAAGGGGTAAAGATAGGAAAAGAAGAAGTTAAGTTATCATTGTTTGCAGATGACATGATACTCTACATAGAAGACCCCCTAAACTCCATTGAAATACTCTTAGATACAATAAATAAATTCAGTAATGTGGCTGGATACAAAATCAATACTCAGAAATCAATAGCATTCCTATACACGAACAACAAAATTACAGAGAGGGAAATAAGAGAAACTGGACTATTCACATTAGCAAGCAAAAAAATGAAATATTTAGGAATTACTCTTACGAAAGAAGTGAAAGACTTATACAGTGAAAACTATAATACACTGAAAAAGGAAATTGAAGATGATCTCAGAAAATGGAAAGACATCCCTTGCTCATGGATAGGAAGAACAAACATTGTGAAGATGGCCATTCTCCCAAAACTCTTATACAGATTCAATGCAATCCCAATAGAAATACCATCAACATACCTTATAGATCTAGAGAAATCACTCCTAAATTTCATCTGGAACCAGAAGAGACCTAGAATCGCAAAGGCAATTCTAAGCAGCAAAGGCAAAGCAGTAGGCATCACAATCCCTGACTTGAAATTATACTACAAAGCAACAGTAGTAAAATCAACATGGTATTGGAATCAAAATAGAGGCGAAGATCAATGGAATAGATTAGAAGATACAACCACAACTACAAACACACTCAACCACCTTATCTTTGATAAAGGAGCCAAGCAGGTTCACTGGAAGAACGATAGTCTCTTTAATAAATGGTGCTGGAAAAACTGGCTCTCCATTTGCCGAAAACTAAAGCTAGACCCATGTCTATCACCATGTACTAAATTAAAATCTAAATGGGTCAAAGATCTGAATATTAAAACAGAAACACTAAATCTATTGGAAGACAAAGTGGGTAGAAACCTTGGAGACATAGGAGTAGGTAGAGAATTCATGAACAGGACTCAAACCGCACGGGAAACACTTCCCAGAATCAATAACTGGGACCACATCTTATTAAAAAGTTTCTGCATGTCAAAAGAAATCTCCAGCATAGTGAAAAGAAAACCCACAAACTGGGAAAAGATTTTAGTGAACTCTCTCTCAGACAAGGGACTCTTGTCTAAAACATATAAAGAATTAAAAAAACTCAGACCTCCAAAATTCAAAGATCCAATCCAAAAATGGGCATCTGAGATGAATACGCAATTCTCAGATGAAGAAATGCAAATGGCAAATAAATATATGAAAACATGCTCATCATCATTGGTCATCAGAGAAATGCAAATTAAAACCACACTGAGATTCCATCTCACTCCTGAAAGAATGGCCAGGATCAAGAAAACCAACAACAACAAATGCTGGAGAGGATGTGGGGAAAAAGGAACTCTCCTGCACTGTTGGTGGGAGTGTAGACTGGTACAGCCTTTGTGGAGGTCTGTCTGGAGGTTTCTCAAAAAGTTGGGATTGGAAATCCCATTTATTCCAGCTATTCCACTTCTAGGCATATTCCCAGAAGAACTGAAAGCATCATACCACAGTGATTTATGTGCACCTATGTTTATAGCAGCACAATTTGTAATCGCCAGATCTTGGAAACAACCCAAGTGTCCATCAACTGAGGAATGGATAAAAAAGTTGTGGTATTTCTATACAATGGAATATTATTCAGCTATAAAGAAGGATCACATTGAGATATTTATCAATAAATGGGCGCAGCTTGAGACCATACTCATAAGTGAAATAAATCAATCTCGCATGTATGAATACCGAATAGTTTCCCTAATGTAAGTAATGATTCAAATATATGAAAATATGTGGCAATCATGATTCCCCATTATGTGGCCTTGAACCCTTATAAAATTTTTACTTATTAATTAGAAAGGCTTTATTCCGGGCTTCTTGATATGGAAATATTTGAAGCTATAGTATATGAAGTTTTATCCAAATATCTCAAGGAAAAAGACAGACACTATGGTAACTATTATTCTTTAAAAAAATTATTTAGTTATTTCTTATGTTTATTTTAATTAAGGGAAAAATTTTAAAAATTAGGATATATAATAGTAACTCTTTTCGATTTCCTATTAACTTGTTTTGAAGTCCTGTAATGCTCCCACGATCTTGTTTTGACTGATTAGACTCTGTTCCATTCTGTGGGATAGTATCAGGTCCGAGGGTATAGGCAACTACTTTGAAGGCAGTAAGATTCACTAAGATGCCCATTCTGGTTTGACTATTGTCTCCTTTGGAAGTCCTGTAATGTTTACAATGTCTAAGTTTTATTGGTCTTGTTCTCTACTGTTTTGTCCAACTTTATAATATCTAATGAGATAGACAAATCTTTTTAAGAAAACAAGAGACAACGTTGATAACTATTGTTAATAACCGTATACTCTGTTCTACATCATGTGCTAAGTCTATCCTTGGTTTTCACTGACAGCTTTGTTCTGCCATATTTGACTTTATTCTCCCCCCCAAAAAAAGTAATAAGAACTAAGGAGTAATAAAATCTAAAATGTGTAAATTTTGTTGTAAAAAGAGAGGAAGGGGAAAAAAGAGCTCTAACGGATATAACAGCAAGTGTGTATAGGGATGTTGAATAGCTGACTATATTAATGTTTTTGGATCATTGAACACAGCTGTTTGTAGTCTCTCTGTTTGAATGTCTACTTTGTATTCTTTGATACTGTGATTTGAGCAACTATTTCCAAGATGATAATATGTAATCTATTAACAGGTGATTTCTTACTGTTATGCTTTTTTTTGTAGTTCTGTATTATATGTAACCTTACACTGCTTTGTTTTGTTTTGTGTTTTTCTCTTTTTCCTCTTAAATAAAAAAAAAAAAAAAAAAAAAAAAAAAAAAAAAAGATCATTGTATATTTTTTTAGTACTTTAGTCAGGTAGATGAGTTATAATGATACGTTTCTTTTTATTCTTTTCAAATGCCTTCTAGAAATTTTTAATTGTGTATGAGGCCTGCATCATAGTCTGTTTGGACAGAATAGGTGTGAGATAACGTAGAAGCCAGCATGAAGCAATCTGGGCTGTGCACCTTTGTACTCTCTTGGCTTCCCAAGTTATTTCACTTATTGTCACAAGTGACCTCAGAGAAAGCTGGAGTGACATACCTTTTTGTTCAAATATAGTAGATAGGGTGGGTTAGAGAAAGATTATCAATTATATGATTTAGGCTCTTCCCTTCACTTGAATTATCTTCATGAATGATCCTTTGTTCACTCCCAGCCTGACAAGAATCTTCTGAGGAATGCTGCACACTGATTGGCTGGATTCTGGTTATTCCACCAATCACAGAAGAAGGGGTGGGATTATGATGATTGGATTAGTCTAATCCAGCTCCACCTTCAGGATCAGACATTTTGAAAATGCTCAAATAAAACATGGCTTTTGTTAGAGGAGAGACAAATTCAACTCATCTTCAAATCCCCAGTGGTCAGCACAGAGCTGCTGATAATGGGACAGGCCTGTTAATTAATGGCAGAGATGAAGCCAATGACAAGGCAGCCTGTAATTTCTTTGCTTTTCTGGGCAGTATTACTGACTCATACAGGGAAATTAGGCATCACAAGGAGTGATTTTATCATATCTTCTGGAAACTTTCAAGCCCAACTGTTTGAAAACATAGAATGAGCCAGGCATGAGGGTGCGTGCTTGTAATCCCAGGACTCTGGGAGCCTGAGGCAGGAGAATGGAAAGTGTGAGCCCAGCCAGGACAACTTAGTGAGACCCTGTTGTAAAATTAAAAAAATAAATAAATAAATAAGGACTGGGAATGTACCTTAGGTGTGAATACCCTGGGTTCAATCACTAGTACAAGAAAGGAAGGAAGAAAGAAGGAAGGAAGGAAGGAAGGAAGGAAGGAAGGAAGGAAGGAAAAGAAAGAAAGAAAGAAAGAAAAAGAAAGAAAGAAAGAAATGAAGGAAGGAAGAAAGAAAGACTGCTAGCTTTCTTTTATGTTGCTTATCTCAGGTATTTTGTCACAGCAGCAGAAAACTAACACAATGATTAACAGCTAAGATGTCTGTAAATCAGGCATCATGCAAGTGATTTACATCTACTACTATCTCATCTAATCCTGTCCTCAATTCACAGCTAAAGTAATTGAAACCTTTTGGAAACTTGTCACTGACTTGAGGGGGAGGTCACACAACTGCCAGTGATGAAGCAGGACATAAAGTCACCTTTAACTCAAGGATGCTTCCCCTCAAATGGCACACTGTGTACTCGAGTCGCATCAGCCAAACACAGACAACCATCATGCCAGAGCTGTCCAAATCTATCTCTGCCTTACGAACATTAAATGCCTCTACAGATATGTGGGAGCTGTAACTATTGTAGGGGTCCTTTGTGGCTGGCTTCTTCAGCATCCCCTTCTGCCTCCACCTCCCAAAGACTAATCTGAGTCTTTCTGGAATCCCCTCTTGAAGATGTTTTCATCCAGGCACACTAAATAAGGTAGTGTTTATACATACAAGGCATGTTAAATGCTTTAAAATGTTATCAATTATTAGTGTTCTTATTATTTCCATTGATGATATTTTATTTTATTTTATTTATTTATTTATTTTGGCTTTTTTGTTTCTATGGTACCAGGGATCAAACTTACGACTGCCTGCATGCAAGGCAGGCGCTTATGCCACTGAGCTAAATCCCCAGCCCCTCATTGATGATATTTTAAATATGCATGTATCAGTATTTAGAATTATTATTTATTTATACTTAAAGTAATGAACTTGAAGGCAGACTATAGCTAATTAGCCTCTCAGTATTGCCTCTGTGTGTGTGTGTGTGTGTGTGTATTGTGTGTGTGTGTGTGTGTGTGTGTGTGTGTGTGTGCATGTGTGCTGGGATCAAATCAAGGGCCTCACACAAGCCAAGTGAATGCTCCACTCTTGAGCTGTATTCCCAGGCCCCCATAACCAAAAACCTTGAAGATATTAATGTAACACTTTAATCATCATGGATTTTTTAGTAGAGCTGAATTGCAGTGTAAATAATTTTTCAGTCTTGTATCAAAATATAAACTGCCTTACTGAAACTGGTTAGGTACAGAAAAGTAATCACAAGTTAAAATTAAGGTATGCTAATATTTTAACATGTGTAATGTGAGGACATTAAAAAGAAGTTACACACACAGTAAGCACACGTATCCTATGATAAAAGGAATACCTGGGGATGAAATGGCAAACTATTAGTTTCATATCAAATTTACAGATAATAGCATAAAAGATGTGGCTCTAACCTCCACACGCATACGCTGACAACCTTCCTTAGGTGACACTGGTGTCACAGTTAGTGCCATAAGTCCTGAAGATCCTAACTTCTTCTTAAGTTTGTCTGAGTTGTGCTACTATGTGTTCAAATTTAATTCTGAAAGCAGGCAATACAACAGAATCAACAGGACCAAGAGGTAGAGCTGAAGGATCTTTACTTTGTGTCTTTTTTATAGAGCGTTACTTTAAAATTGTAACGGGGATTATGACAGCGAAGTACTTTCATCTATTCGTGTTACCTTGGCGAGATCATCTCAGCTTCAACTGTGCTCTGGCTTGTGACTACACCAGAGGAAAAGATGTTCTCTAGTTTCATGTTTGAGGACTGGCAATGTTGACAATGTGCTGGGCTCCTAATCACATTTCTCGTTCATTCCACTCACGAGCTTGAGCACCTGCTCTGGGAGATCAGAGGAAATACGAATTCCATCCTCTTTTATGATCACCTTGCCATTATGTGACAGAGGCACGAGGATCAGTGCTTTATATGCATCAGTTCAAACTCCACTTCCTCCTGCTGGGACAAATATTATCATTGTTATCCCTTTGGTCTTATCAGTGATATGTACTGAGGGCTAGAGAGCGCTGGTGGCCTGTCCAAGGTCACACAGTAGAAGTAGAATTCAAAGCCAGAACTCAGAGCAGTGTCCAAAGCTGGCCCATGAAGCTGGAGCACCTCTCCAAGTGACAGCAGTGAGTAAGACACAACACCTGTCTCACGCAGTGACCTCCTAAGGACAGCCAGCATAGACCAAATAATGAGATGTGAGTGCAATCATAAAGATGCCTTCAAAGAGTTATGGATACAGCACACAGAAGGAAAGCCTTTAGTGGGGAGGTGAGGGACGGTTCTTGAGGAAGCCAGAGAGTTGAATTGTGGAGGCCGAGGGTGTTTTCAGAAAGTGTGGAGAGAAAGTGGGGCATTCTGAAGGCCAGAAATGGGATCAAAGGAATTCAAGTCCATGGGAACTTGAGAGCAGGCATGAACTGTAACCCTGTACGTTTGGATGTGCCAAAGCCAAGGGGAACCGAGAGGTGGGACAGGTTTGTGAAGAGAACCCAAGTTAGTCAGGAGAGCATCAGAGAAGAGCGTGGCTTGAGAAATAAGGGAAGATGTCTGGGAGAGACAGATTTCTGTACAAGAGGAAGAGGTGGAACTGGGTGTCCACCTGAAGATTGGCTGTGTCTGGAGTAGACAGACCCTGAGAGCCAGAAAAGGACGCTGCATATTCTTTAAATTCAAGGTCATGGAGCCAGATTCCTCCGGAAGATCTTAGATATGGTTAATCAGGCCCTTTAATATTTAAGAAAAAGCAGGACAACATTCGTTAAAAACAGTTACAGAATTGACATGTTGGTATCAGTACCCCAGCTTACTTTTCAAAATAGGATTCAAAGCCAGAACTCAGAGCAGAGTCCAAAGCTGGCCCATGAAGATACTGAATGACTTGCCCCAGACCATCTATGTATGTGTCCCCTAAGCAGCATTTTAATGCACTCAAGGTGCTGTGACGGGTAGGAACAGAGGGATATGAACAGCTCTGGATCTGTTCTGGGTCATTAGCAGCTAGAAGGGAAGCTCTAGGTGCCTTCAGAGGGCACCAAAGTGCTTTAGGAAGCATAGGAAGAGTAGAGAGAGAGTGTCTCTTCTTATACTGGGAAGGGAAGGACCAGGGTGTGGCTCCTGGAGAGGCAGCTGGGCAGAGGCCGCAGGAGTGAGAGAGGTCCGAACATGAGGACATGCAGGACAGCGGCTTCCCAGGAGAGGGAAGTTAGGATGGGCCAGGGACAGCGTGTAGGTGACAGTGAAAGGAGTGAGAACGCAAAGCCACTGTGCTTAATCAGCACACTGTAAATCTTGATCCCAGGAAGGTCAGGGTCTCTCTCGCTCACACTAAATTTCCCAACCCTTGCACGCTATGCCATAAATCCATGCTGAATGAATCTGAACTACCTGAACCGCAGGCTGCCCCCTGGTTAATTTAGTGATTCATCTAACAATTCAGCTAATGAATACTGCAGTTAAAGTAAAGGATTCAAGATTGAAAGAAAATGTCAGCTTCTGTTCCTAGTAAAGGCTTCATAGAAAAAAAGGTGTCCAAGAGAAAAATGATTTTTGCCCTTGATGATGTTATATCTTTAGTCTTATTTTTGCATCTTTATTTTTTATTTTCTTTATTTACTTACTTATTTTTTGAAACAGGGTCTTACTATGTAGTTCAGACCCGCTTTAAACCCACTATGTAGCCCAGGATGGCCTCAAACTCACAGCAATCCTCCTGCCTCAGCCTTCTGAATTCTGGCATTATAGGCATGCACAATCATGCCTGGCTTTAGTTTCCTCTTAGATGTAACTTCATGAAGAAGTTTTTGTCCAGGAAACAGTGTGAGTGTGTGCAAGCTGAGTGTGTGCCAGCTTGCACACACAAGCACCTGCATACTAGTACATATTTTTCTCCGGCAATTTTGAAGTGTTTTACTGGAAACATATTTCTTTCCATTTGATAACGAAGATGCTTACAGTAAAAAAAAAAAAAAGGTTTACATTATAAAATAGTACTGAAATGATTACAAAATATCTCCTAGACCTCACGTCAAGACTTGTCCGAGTGCAGTGCATCCACCTGCAGTTAAAGACATGAGAGTACAAAAGGATACATAAGCCGGATCAAATGTGTCTTTGCTTTAATGTAATTTTCTTTTTCCTAAGAAGTGTATTCTTTTTTCCTGACTTTCACTTGCTATATTGCCCTGGTTAACCTTGAAATTATGACCCTCCAGCCTTTGCCTTCCCTGGTTTTGCAACATTCTTCGTGTTTTGTTTCGTTTGAGAACAGGCTCTGCCTGTGTTGCCCAAGGGAGTCCCAAGATCCCGCACACAAGTAATGTTTCTGCTTGTTCCCAGAGCAGCTGGAATTCTAGGCATGTGTGGCAGTACTTGTGTTTCAATTCAGAAGTTCTTGTCCACAGAGGAGAAACAAAATGCAATCAAATACCAAAGAGTCGGCAGTAGTATTTCGCACTGCCCTTTCAGGGGGAATATTTGAGATCTGTGAGAAGCTTTATTGGCAAACATGACCTCCGATACAGAAAGCAATGATACCATGTGCCACTTAATAGTATGATCCTATCCTTGCTGCAGTTCATTTTATGTTTCAGCTTGCAGGGTGTTTGGGGGTGAGATTAATATTTAAATCGTGAACTTTGGATAAAGCGGATTGCCCTCCCTAATGTGGGTGGGCCTCTTATCAGACGAAGGCCTGAAAGGGACAATAAGTGACAGAGTCCTGCGGCAGACTGCCGTCAGACTTTATCTGCACCACGGAACTGGAATATGGGCTCCCCCGGGTCTGCGTCTGCTCTCCATGCAGCAGATTTTGGACTTGCCAACCCCTATGAACACAGGAGCCAATTTGTTATAACAAATCACTCCCTGTCACTTACATGTGCCTGTAGGTATGAATGCGTGTTCCCCACTGATCCTGTTTCTCTGGAGAACCTGACTGGTGCAATCTTGATGCTGTTTTAATGTTGGCTCCCTGCAGAATTGCTGTCTTGGGGCCTCCTTTCTTTGTTCTGCCCCAGTGTGGGATATTGTAAAAAAGCCAAGTGGCCCCTAACACTGTTTAGATCATAAGGACACTGTTGTATGAACTCCTGTTGTGTCCCTTCTTGCTTTTTTCTGCTTTTGTTTGCTTCCCTTCCCACTACTTCTTGGCTTTTTGGTTCAGATTAAGTGCAGTATCTTTGCTTATCTTCTCCATTTTTACCCTGTCATACTGCAAGGCCTTTACTATTTTATGAATGAAGTGAAATTGAAAAAGCAAATGAATCTATCGCTGATTCTTCCTTTGTACATTAGCTCAGAAATCTTGGCAGAACAGATTCAGTGAAGCTGGGCATGGTGGTGCACGCTTGTAATCCCAGCACTTGGGAAGCGAGGTAGGTGGATTGCTAAGAGTTCAAGGCCAACCTGAATTACAGAGCAGAGACTCTGTGCAAAAAAAAAATTTCAGTGAAGCTAGAAAGGAGTAAATCACCTTTATAGTACTAATTTGTCTCATGCATACTGTGCTTTCAGAATTGTAATTCCTTATTAAAATATACATTACAGGTCTAGAGAGTTTTTCCCCCCATTTTCAAGTCAACTCTTGTTCTATTATTCAGTAATATTCCAACTAAGGGGAAAATGTGTGATACTCTTTTGAATTGAAAAGATTTTGGGCTCAGTGGTAGAATGCAATGCTTGCCTTGCAGGAAAGAGGTGCTATGTTCCAGTCCCCCCAAAATTATGAGTGATAGTCTTGTTCTCTGATTCAGAATAGTGCCTTTTATCTATAGATAACATAATAGATAAGTTGGGTCAGATAAATACATTTGCCTATTTCAGATTAGACTTTGTATGTGTCTTTATTATGCATTTTATGAATATTCATATGCATAGTATATATAACCTCATACATATGAGTTTGATCTTTTATGTTTATACTCTTATTGTTATTTTACTGTTGGTATGTCTTTGTGGTACATAGTAATTACGTTCATCTTGGGGAACTGATACGTATACACATTGCACCCTGATAATTTTCATTTCCTCTTTTCAGTCTCCTCTTCTGTCTTCCTTGACCCCTTCACATCTGCACAAAGTCTGCCTCCCTGCTTACCACCATCTTGCTCTCATTTTTGCTCTGTAAGTTGTTTATGTTTGGGATTTCTAATCCAGGAGAGATCACAGGACATTTACCCTTCTGTGTCTGGTTGTTCCACTTAGGAGGAAGGGCTCACAATCCATCACGAGTTTAGTTTACACTGGTGAAAGAACATCCCTACTAGCCGGGCGTGGTGGCTCATGCCTGTAATCCCAGCACTCAGGAGGCTGAGGCAGGAGGATTGTTGCGAGTTCGAGACCAGCCTGGGCTACAAAGTGAGCTCAAGGCCAGCCTGAACTGCATAGCAAGACCCTATCTCAAAAAAAGACAAAAAAAAAAAAAAAAAAAAAAAAGAGCATCCCTACTTCACTGCCAAGATGGTCCAAATTCTAGGTTTCAAGAGGATGCAATATAAGTGTTGTGCTCTATAATATCATTATTTTCTTTTTTCTTTTTTTTTTTTTTTTTTTTTTTTTATCAGTACCGGGGATCGAACTCACAACTGCCCACTTGCAAGGCAGGCGCTTATGCTGCTGAGCTAAATCCCCAGCCCTAATACTATGGTTTTCTTTGCCTTGCATTTTGTTACCAGTAATAAAAGATCATGGCATGCAATTTAAATAATTTTAATTTTCAAAAAATACCAAAGTTTACAAAAAGCATGCTTACAAAATGTACTCTTTGGAGTACTTCTCATAATGTAAGAGATTCCCATTTCTAACTCTTTTAACTGTCAAATACTGCTAGTTCTAGTTCTCAGTTATGAACTACCCTTGAGTAATCTATAGAAATATAATTAGAATAATAGATTTTTGAAGTAGGAAGAATGTGAGGGTTTATTCTAGCTCCATCATTTTATAAATATAAATCAGGTCCAGAGGTGTTAGTTATCATTTTGTTTTGGTTTGGTTTGCTTTGTTTTTTGAGACAGGGTCTTGGAGATAGTTCAGGTTGGCCTTGAACTTAGTATGTAGCCCAGGCTGTTCTGAAACTTACAGAGATCCTCCTGCCTCAGCCTCCCAAGTGCTGTTATTATTGGCGTGCATCACCATGCCCAGCTAGTATTCATTAAGGACAAATTCTTTTTTTAATTTTTAAAATTTTAATTAGTATTGTTTGCAGTACATAATGATAGCCTTCATCATGGGAAGATGATTCATGGACATAATACATTTTAATTCTTTTTACTTCCCCCTCTTTTCTCCTCCTCCCTTCCATCCATTTCTTGCACATTCACAAAAGTTCTATCTCCCCATTTCCTGTTATCTATCTTCTATTTTGCTCTTTAATTTACTTATATTCTGGGCTTCTCATATAAGAGAAACCGTGTGATACTTAAGTTTGTGGGTCTGAGTTGTTTCTGTTCATGTTATTGTCTCAGGGTGTATCCATCTTCCTACAAATGAGTCCAATGTATCCTTCTTTATGGCACAGTAGTACTCTGCTGTGTATAAATGTCATATTTTCTTCATGCATTCATGTGTCGATAGACAGTAAGGCCACTTTCAGGATTTAGCTGTTATGAGTTGTGTGTTACTAACATGGCTATGCATGTATCACTGTAACATGATGTCTTTAACTATTTTGGAACTATACTTAGAAGAGAAATAGCTGAGTCCAATTAAGGTCATACAATTTTTTTTGTTGTTGTTTTTTGAGATAGGACCTTCCTATGCAATTCAGGCTGACCTTCAATTCATCTGTAGCCCAGACTGGCTTTGAACTCACAGCAGTCCTCCTGCCTCAGCCTCCTGAGTGCTGGGATTAGAGGCACGTGCCACCACGGCTGGCCCATATAAATTCTTAAAACCAAAAACAACACTAAAGAGAGTCTCAGAGACTGAATTTTCTAGAAAGAAACCCAGGAGTCAGTTCTACACTTAAGTGGCATTCGTGGTCTCACATAAAACACTGGTTTATTTCCTACTAAGATACTCATTTGCTCTCCTGTCGCTGCCATCAAAACACTTCATCACAGTCAACTACGAAAAGTGCTTGAGATATTGTGATTCGCGCTGCTGCATAGTGAACAAATAATAATTCCTAAGAATGCCTACTGCTAATTTGAATCATGTCAGAAGAAGGAAAGTTTGAAAAGCATTGCCCAGGGCGGTTGCTTCCTCGTCTTTGATCTGCCTCTCTGAAAGCAGACATAATCCTGACTGGCGTAAGGCCACGTTAATGAGGCTTCAGCTTTGCCGGTTCATTTTTTGACATTTGCTCTTGGAGTAGAATACATTAAAGGACTATTAGTAATCTTTAGCTTTCCACGGGGCCATCGTTAGGCACTGCATCAAGGAACACACCTGGAAAGCGGCAGAGTCCCTCTCCAGTCTGAATGGAGCCTGACCCGGTCAGCAGCTTTAGATAGGAAACCGCTGTCAGCAGAGGGAACCTTTGTTTTCTCCTTGCTAGGGGCTTTAGGTTCGGCTTTGCTGGACACAGCCCTTCCCAAGCTTGTAATGCAGAGCCAGTTCAGGTGAACAGTGATCAGTATTAAAAGTCATTGGGGGAAGTGACATAATATCAACAAACAATACTATAACACCCCTGTTCTGACTAAATGTGTACAATGCTTGTTTTAATCAACTTTTTCTCTCTTAATTATAACTTTATTTAGTCATACACTCATTAATTTAATTAGTTTATTTATTTACTTTTTGGTGCCAGGCTTGAACTCAGATTTTGCACACGCAAAGCACATTCCTGACCCCTGAACTACATCTTAGGAATTATAATGTTATTGGCTAGAATTCGTGTATTTCCAACAGAGGAATCACTAGTTTTTGAGGGGAGGGTATAAAAATCTTCACTATAAATATGTAATTCCCAACTATAAATTCTCCTAGTAAAAACTAAACACCAAAAACTTTTCAAAGATACATTTCATAGATACTTTAAAAAGAACATAAGAGTGAAATTTACCTTTGAAAACTGAAGTCAGTTTTTGAAAACAGAAGTTAGTCTTTCCATACGTGATCAAATAATTTTCAACAAGAATACTAGGTACATTCAGCGGGAAAAGACTGTCTTTTGGACAAATGGTTTGGAAAAACTGCATACGCTAGATACAAAAATTCACTCAAAAATCTAAAGATAAAAGCTAAAGAAGAAAAAGAAGAAGAAGAAGAAGAAGAAGAAGAAGAAGAAGAAGAAGAAGAAGAAGAAGAAGAAGAAAAACACCATGAAACAAAATACCTCCAAAATAAAATAAAAACCTCTTAAAAACTTTCTGATATTGGATTTGGCAGTGATTTCTTGGTTACAACACCAAACCAAATCACAGACAAGCCAAGAAAAAACAGAGACACCGGACCACATGAAAATTAAAATCTGTATCAAAGGACAAAAATCACAACATGGAAAAGCAATTCATGAAAAGGCAGAAAACATTTGTAAATTATATATCTTATAAATTGTTAAGATCCTGAACATTTAAAAACCCGATAATTCAGCAACAGACAACTCAGTTAAAATATGAGCAAGAGCCCCAAGTCACAGATCTTCAAAGAAGAGATACAGATGCTTAGCAAGCCTACGGGAAGATGCCAAGGTCACTGTACACCAGTGAAATGCAAGTCAAAACCACTGAGAGCTAGCACGTCACACCCTTTTAGCATGGTCACTATTAAAGAACAGTGTTGTTGAGGCTGTAGGGAAGTAGAGTGTTGCAGAGTGTTTGTGGAAATGTAAAAATGGTGTGGCCCCTATAGAAAACAGTCTGATGATTCCTCAGAATTAAAAATAGAATGACCATATGCTCTAACAACTTCACTTTTGAGTACAGACCCATGAGAATTGAAAACAGCATTTCAAAGAGGTATCTGTCCATGTATGCTCATAACACAAATATTATCAATAGTCAAAACACTACTAATAATTGTAGGGTCCAAAGAAAGATGAGCAAAGAAACAAAATACGTGTACCATAGATTGTTTGGCTTTAAAAAGCAAAGATTAAACACACACTACAAAATGCTTAGAGGTGTATGCTAAGTTAAGTAAGCCTGTCACTGAGAGATTCATGGATGATTCTGCTTATGTGGACCTAGAAAATTTCAAATTCATAGAGGATGAAGGCAGAGTGGTGGTTGCCAGGGGCGGGAGGAGTGGGGAATGGGGCGCTATCTTTTAAAGGTCATATACTTTCGCTTTTGTGCAATAAAGGATTCTGGAGATGGTGGTGATGGTTGTACAATAAATAATGTGAGTGTACTGAATGCCACTGAACTTATGCCCTTAAACATGGTTTAGACTATAAAATTTCCATTAGGTGTGTTTAATCACATTTTTTAAAAATGGTACTAGAGATTCAATCCAGGTCTTCACACATGCTTGACAAACGCTCGACCACTGAGCCATACTCCTAACCCCACAATTAAAAAAAAAACTCTTTATAATCTTATATAAAGATCAGTTTATTCCTTACTAAATATTTTATCAATATAGTAACTATATTCATAATGTTTCACCAGAGCATATAAAGCACAAATATTGCCACACTATATAATCAGGCATACAATATATCTAAAGTATTAAAATTCTGTGACGAGGAAAAGCAATTAAGGGAAAAATAAAAATGCTGATGAGTAGGGGAAATGATAGAAAATGGAGAAATACTTTTGTTGATGGTCTGTGCTCTGTATTCCAACTGAGCAGAAAAATATCTAAAGGAGAGACTGACAAAATCAAATGCAGGATAATCTCTAGCAGGGTTTGTGGACAGTTTTGGCATTTGGGGCTGAATAACCCTTTTTGTGCAAGGGGGTTGTTCTACACAGAATAGAATGTTTAGTAGCCTCCATCCCTTCAATTCTGTAGAACCTTCCACTCAATGGTGACATCAGAAATTGTCTTCAGTCGTGTCAAAATGTCTTCTTAGGGGCAAAATCTCAGCCAGTTGAGAATTATTGCAAAACAATTAGTTAAAGTGAGGAATAACTTGGACAATGTTTAGGTTTTGAACAGAGCCTTGTATAGCCTGGCTAAGATGTATATGAAGCCAGCTGAGGTGCTGCAGCCCTGGCAGGTACTGGCACGTGTGGCATGGGTTGGGATACACGTATGGTTGCCTTATGCTGACCACTGTGACAAAGCAGGTCTGTGCCATCTGACTTTGCATCAGAAGCTCTGGGAAAGAATTATGATGCAGTGGGGTTTAGCCCCTCTGGGAGAGGTGGAGGTGGGAACTGCTGCCAATTTGGAAGAAAAGTGAATCCAAAGCTCAGGCTCTGAGTCCTTGCTTAGCTGTGGCTAATGTGTCTCTATTTCTGAGGTCATCTCTAAAAAGAGTGCAAGAGTCTTTATTAATCACCAGAATAGACTGAGGGAACACTTGTGCCTAGTGGTGATTAGGTAATGGAGATGTTAGACAGTTGCCTTCACACCCATGGGGCTTAGAATATATTTGGGACTTAAGACAGATCCATTCAGGAGTTAGGCTGCAGTGGGACAGAGCATATGCATAATCGATAATCGCCGATAGGGGTCTGCTGGGACTCATAAAGAGTGGAAATGATGAACATCACCTCTTCTACACATGTGGCCCCTCCAAATGCATGTCTGCCAGAACTTCAGAAGGCACCTTATTTGGAAATAGTGTCTTTGTAGATATAATTAGTTAAGTTTAAGTCAGGCTGGTTTAGGGTGGGCCTTAAATATGATGACTGGTATTCCTATAAGGTCACACGAAGATAGAAGCAGCAGAAGTGAATGCTCTGTAAGCTAGGGAAGGCCAAGGCCAACACTAGAATCTGGGAGAGAAGCAAGGACTAGATTCCCCGTCTCCAGAAGGAGCCTGCTGTGCCAACACCTGTAGAACCACGAGAGAATACATTTCTGCTGTGTAAAGCCACTGCATTTGTGATTCTGTAAGTTGCTATGGCAGCCATGAGGAAGTAATAGAACAAAGGAAGACTGCATGCAAAAACTGGCTTCAGAGGAGCCAGGGGATGGTGGCGCACGCCTGTAATCTCAGCCCTTGGGAGGCTGAGGCAAGGGAATTGTTGCAAGTTCAAGACCAGCTTAGGCTACAAAGTGAGCTCAAGATCAGCCTGAACTGCAGATCGAGACCCTGTGTCAAAAAGACACACAGACAGACAGACAGACACACACACACACACACACACACACACACACACACAAGAGGGAAATCTGGATGCAAACAGAAGGATGATAAAATGAATCCTAGCCACAAAGAATGGTGCAGAAAAGCAGCCCAGCATTTCCAGAACATGGCGTCTGACAACTGTCTTTGCAGAAGCGGTGGCCCTGGGTAACAGATGACTTACATCCAGGAGGAATGAGAGGGTAGGGAAGATGGGCCATCCCGTCTGCAGTCACCCCTCTAAAGTGACATGCCACAGCATCTGATCTGAGGAGGCTCGCAAGCTTCCAAGTGTCACCACCCCTCAGCCTGCATGCTTCTCTACCTGATTTATCTTCTATTCCTGCTCACGCTGCTGCCACTTCCTGCTGAAAAATACTTTCACTCAGTGTCTTTGTCACCAATCTGTATGTTTTATTCATGCTCTCACGGTGGTGTATTAGTGAATTAATTTTGCCTTCAAGGAAGATGGAGACAGAAACTTCCCTTTGTACTCTTGGGCACACCCTATATCAGCTTTTAAATTTGTCACCCCAGAGTTTCTGGGGGGAATGCTGCTATCCACACGCATCTGTATGGGAAAGTCTGAAGCTATTATTTGATTGATTAAAATGTTTTGTTCTAAAAAGATAAAGTGACATAAGAAGTCCAACGGAAAAATCTAGGATCAATGTTCTAGATTTTTATATAGGATGAAATTATCTTTGGCACCATAAATATACAGAGAAGATTAGCGTGGCCACCGCACAAGGATGGCACACAAATTCCTGAAGCGAATTGGTTAGATAGTTTAGCATCCTGGGGTTGATCTTCTTTTCTTTGTTTTTGAGATGGGGGGGTCTTACTGCATTATCCAGGCTAGCCTTGGGCTCTTGGGCACTAGCGATCTTCCTGCCACAGCCTTCGAGCAGCTGAGTCTGAACATAAATGTACCGAGGTATCTGGCTTCTTTCTTTTCTTCTTAAAAGTGCTACTGAAAAAAAGTGTGAGGAGCCAGCCCTCGCAGAGCATGTCGGGAGCGTGAGGCTGCAGTTCCTGCCTCACCGTGCTTCCTCTAAGCTGCTTGTGCAAATCCAGGCTCCTCCACTGAATGCTGCATTCTCAGCGGGCAGGTGATATCTCTGTCCCCAGTGCACACTGGCATCTCCACAGGTAGAAGCTTCGTGAACATTAGACACATTGTGCAGACTCTGACACCAGACGAGTCCTTGCATCTGTCTCTGGCTGCCACCAGCTGTGTCTCTTAACACTGCTCAATCTCAGCTTCAGCTTCTTCAGCAGTAAACAGGAGCTACTGATGCCATTGTGAGAACTGTAGGAGGACATAAGACCAAGTCCAGACTGGGTGCCCTGTCCAGGTGACCCCTTCTCCTTCTTATTAAATTCATCACCGTTGAGGGTGTCCAGACTTTTTGAGGATGCAGAGGTGTTCTCATGAAACTGTGCAGCCCCGAAGTGCCTGTTACACAATCAGAATGTCTACCTTGGAACTTTTATCCCTCTCTAACAGAACCCAGAGTACAAGCAGCTGCTGGCATGGCTGCTCATATGACATCCTTTGTTTATGTGGCTCAGTGATGTGGTGGAGGGACTGCAGATGGGAAGGGTGAGGAGAAGAATCCTATATAAGGGACACTGGATCCTGTGGAAACCAGCTTGTAGCTGTGAGGAAAGGGACCCTTTTTATTTAAAGGTCAGTGTGTGTCATCTTAACAAAAGGTGAATTTATTTTGATGCAGTTGCCCTTGGATACTGAATCTTCTTCCTCCGATCATGGCTGGGTGTTTTTTCCTTTTCTCTTTTTGAGGCAGAGTCTCACAATGTAGTTTAGGATGAATTTGAACTCACAGTGTATCCCACGCTGGCCTCAAAATTCTGGCAAGCCTCATGCCTCAGTCTCTCAAATGCTGGATTACAGGTGTGCAACACCACACCTAACCAGCTCTCAGTTTTTATTTTTATTTATTTATTTTTGAGACAGGGTCTCACTATGCAGTTCAAGCTGGACTTGGACTCACTTTGTCGCCTGGGACGGTTTCGAATTTGCAACGATCCTCCTGCCTCAGCCTCCCAAATTCTGGAATTACAGGCGTGCACTACTACGCCTTGCTAAACTCTTGAGTTTTTAACAGATGCTCTTGGCTGACAGTCCAGGGAGAGTATTTCGAATGGCCTCCTTAGACAGTTATTAAAAATAAAAAACTGGGGCTGGGGAATTTAGCTCAGCGATATAAGTGCCTGCCTGGCAAGCAAGAGCTCGTGATTTCCATCCCTGATACTAAAAACAAAACAAAACAAAACAAAACAACAACAACAAAAAAACCCCCCAAAACACTACCCAGTACCTACCCTGAGTATTCAGTACCATGGAGAGGACTGACTAGTTAAGAGCCCGTGTGTAGTGTGGTTGCCTGTACTGGTGCTGAGTCCAGCTCTTGGGTTTCTGTGTGTGCACATTTCAGTACCAGGGATGAGGAGGTTGCTTGCTTAGGACCTAAACTGTCTAGGTTCAAAAACTAGTTCTACAACTTAACTAGACAGAATTCTGTCACCCTTTCTGCCTCAGTTTCCTCAGACGACCATGAGGCTAATGGGTGTCTAACAAGTCTGTCAGGAGAATGAATGGAGCCCTCCATGTAAAATACCGAGAACAAAACCCAGCAGAGATTAAGCACTATTACCATGTAGGGCGTTTTAAGTCCACTTACATTCTCACTGTATTATCAATTCTTTAATCTTTGTCACAGAACCTTTAATCTCTTTAGGAGCAATGCTATAAGCGTCCAGCTGCTCTGCTGGCCAGGAGCACTGTGGCTCCAATTATAACCATATGCTATCTTTTAAATACACAGTATCTGGTCTACGGTATCATTTCTTTAACCCATCCACATCCAGAGAGCTAGGGAAAAGTTTCACTTTCTATATGGATATTTAAAAATAGATATATGTGATGCTTACTGCATACCAGAACTGTTCTCGGTCCTTGGATATTGTGGTCAGTGAAGACCATGTCATCTGTCCTCTGTTAGGCCACTGCCAGGCTAGGGAGCAGTCCCCAAACACAATCACATCTGAATCCCCTGAATTTCTAAGTTCCCTTATATGGAACAAGTTTCTGAAGATGTGCCTAAATGATGGGGAGTTTATCCTGATTAGCTGGTGGGTCCTAAATGCAATCACATGTATTTTTCTAAGAGAAGGCAAAAGGAAATTTGACAACACACAGTGTAAAGGTGATTTGAAGACAGAGCAGAAAGAGATTTAAAGATGTCAGCCTTGAAGACTAGATTGATATGGCACAAGCCAAAGCATGTGACAGCCATTAGAGGCTGGAAGAGAGAAGGAAAATCTCTCCTAAAATCTGTTGAACCTTCAGATGGAGCATGGCTTCACTGACACCTTGGGTTTAGCCCAGTAATGGCGATTCTAGATTTCTGGCTTCCAGAATTGTTAACGAATACATTTCTATTATTTATTTATTTACCTTTTTTGAGAGAGGGTTTCCTATGTAGTTCAGGCTGGCCTCGAACTCCTGCCTCAGCCTCCAGGGTGTTGGGATTACAGGAGATCACCACCATGCCTGGCCCTCTGTTATTCTGAAATTTGTAATAGCAGCTCCAGGAAGCTAATATATCCAAGTCGTTTTAGATGAATGCCAGGAAGGACAACCACTGGCTAATCTGCCAACCTTCTCTTAGCATGGCGCTATCTAGTGGATACTCTAATTCACCACATCGTTTGACGCTGTTTTCTTATGTGAGTGTTTTGATGGTGGAAGGAATGGAGGGACCTCCCTGATGTTTTCTCTGCAGATACCTTAGGAGATTTTGAGGCATATTTCAAGCTGAAAGGCATTAACCTATGTGATAGGTGTTTGATAGTTAACTGACTGTGTCAATTTGAGTAAGAAATGCCTGACCACATTGGATCAGCACAGTTCTAGGCATGGAAGAAGGAATCTACTGAAAACAGAAGACCCACCAAATGGGTGTGTCAGCAACCAATAGGCTGCAGCCCGAAGGGCATAAAAAGCAAAGGAAGAAGGAAGGTTCCATTATGTTTCTTTGGAGGATCATCAGTCCTCCCCTTCACCTTGGACGTTGTCTTTCAACTTCCAACTCAACTCATCAGCCACTGGTACAGATCCTTTGGCCTCCTGATCCACTCAGTCGGGAACTTTCTTCAGCTTGCCTCACAAGACATCACAACACAGTACTTCAGTGGCATACTCACATGTATTTTTCACATCTACAATCTCTTTTCGTTGAATAACGGGACAAACAGCAAGCCTTTGAGGTTTGACTTCTCCCCCCCTCCCTTTAGTCTCTGTGCTGACTTTGTCACTATTAAGAGCCTTGCCAATCTTTACTCTGATGAAGTCAATTTCCTTTGTTCACCAGAACTGATCATGTCATCAGCTACAACAGCATCATGCCTCTATGGTAAGATTATAACTCCATGCATGTTGATGCCACATGTTTGCTTAAAAGGAACCCCAGTTGCAGAAATGAACTCATCTGGTCTTTTGAAAGTTTCAGAGGCACACCTGTCCCTAATATATTGTCCATCCTTTAGACTGGGTCGTTCCCTCACAGGGATAAAGGCTAGACTGATTTCATTCTTGGTGGATGATTTTATGTTGAAATAATTGCTCATGGTTTTCGTTACCATCTGTTCCTAACAATTCTGGATTTTTCTCCCCCCTTTCCAGCGTGGGCCTCCTCGCAGCACGGTGCATCCTGGACCCTTGCACGTATGAGGGGTCTCCTCCAGCTTGCTCTCACTCCCTCCAGCAGGGCACACAACCTCGCTGCGCGGATGTCTGCTTGCGGTCTTGCTGGAAGGTGAGTTTCGCAGGCGCCTTTGCCGGGGACGAGCACACAGGTCGGCTGCATCTGCCTTCCCGAGGTTGCACCTTCTGCGGTGAGGCCGTGCGGAAGCGCTCTGCCCTTCTTTACCGGGCAGGTCCTTACTGCCCTCGGCGATGGGCTCGTTTTCCTCCTCTTGACCACGACACGCCCTACCTGGTGGCGAGGTCGCGCTTCCCGGGGCGGCTCTGAAGCCCCGCGGACCCGACAGCTCGGCGGGGTCCGCCTTGCCGGGGTCGCGGAGGCCGCGCGCCGCCCGACGTCACTTCCGACCGGGGCCAAGATGGCGGCGGTGCGGCGACGGCGGGCGCAGGGCCGGGCGGCGAGGCGGCGGCGGCTCTCGGCGCGCTGAGGCGTGGGCGCGGCGGGCGCGGCGGGCGCGACGGGCGCGGGTAAGAGGCGGCGGAGAGGGCGGGCTCCGGGCCGGCGGGAAGGCCGGTCGGTCCTCGGGAGCAGGGCGACGGCGACACCCCGGGGACCGGTTGCGGCGGGCACGGCGGGCGGGCGGGCGCGCCCCCTCCGGGGTCTGGGGCGCAGGGCCGGCCGGGCCCCGGGGCTGGCGCGCACTGCGGGGAGCTGGCTGGCGCCGGGGCCCTCGCCGCGAAGTTTGGGGTCCGCTCGCGGCGCTCGCGGCGGCGGGGCCACCCGGGACCCCACGTGGGCTCGGGGCCGTCGCAATTGTCAAGTCGCTGTGCTTCCCCCTTTTGTGCTCCCACCGAGTGTGTCTCGCGCACTTGTGCTCTTAATTTGTTTTGTGTCTTGGGTCTTTGTGTCCTAAATAGTTTTTGTGTGGCGGAAAACCGGAGATTGTCTCCCTCGACCCATCGGTGTGCGTGTGTGCACGCGCGCGTGTGTAAGTGTATAAAACGGACGTGCACGTCTGCCTGTAGGATCGATTGTTACTAACAACACTGTGAACCTGTTTCTGATGGTGCCTAGTGAGACACGGAGTAAACCTGCAAGTCAGGGTTACTCCCCAGTCCTGCGATTTCTCCAGACCCACGGCCCACGCGTGAACACGGACCCCAGGCTTGCGACCTCGGGGTCAGGCTGCGAGCCGAGGAAACGGCCCACACGTCGCCGGGAAGCCTCATTCCCGTGACCTCACTTTGCATTTCGTGTTACGTGTGAGATTGTGTGTATAATGCGTTTGATTCGTGGACCACCTTTTGCTGAATTCCAGTAACTTGTCCATAGAGCCCTTTAAGGAGACGCTGAAGCGATTGTCCCTAGCACAGTTATTGTCCCCGAAGCACGATTAAGATAGATTTTTAAAGTTTTGTTTACGCCAGGTTTATCTTTTTTTTTTTAAATGATTGCAGCGTCTAACAACAAAAACAGAGCCTTCCGGCGATTCTTTTATCTACGGTACTTGGTTTCATTTGTGACCATGTATGTAGTAAATGCGGGGCCCCCTTTGTTAACATAAAAGAAACTGTGTGTACAGATAGTAAGGATCGGGGACTGAGAAACGTAATTGTGTTTTTTAAAATTAAAAATAATTAGGTCTATTTTTGAGATAGCACTCAGCTTGGTCACTCTTGAGGCTTTCTTAAAAACACTGTACTTGTCTTTTCCATATATGATCTCAGTTTAGCCTTGAGAAGACCTTTAAAGATCATCTTTATTAAACTCCTTCCTTTCAAGCTATACAAACGCAGATGAAGATTCATGGTGGGAGGTAACTCTCCCTCTGCATTTGCTGTTGTTCTAGGGCTCCAGGTACCAGATATCTTTTCTGGTTAGATTTAAATAATCTACATTTAAGATACTTACAGAGGCGCTGGAAACCGGAGGACAGTGCTAAGTGTTCGCTTTTGTTGATTTCGAAGATTTTTGTTTTGTTTTCGTTGAAAAGTTGGTAGATTTATTTTTGTTTACTTTGTAGTCAGTGCTTGAAATAATATGGCTTACATTTGTAATAATACATTAGTTTCTGTGAGTACGAAATATGCTAACTGTGGAACAGTTGGAAAACAAAACTTTAAAGGGGGATAGATTCTGATAACGGCCTTCTCCCTCTTCAGACTATTGTTAACGTTTTGGCAGATCTCTTCCTCTCACCGCCTTCTGCTTATTTGTGTTTATCCACGATATACATTATCTATTTTGTGTGTGTTGTCTTCCCTTATGTATTGTGAACATTCATTCATTTCATTAAATGTTCTTTGATATGATATTTATTGACTAATTTGTGGGTGTGCCATCATTTATCAGTCAGCTTCATATTGATCTGTAAGGCTTCTAAAACCTGAGAGTTTCTTTTAATTTGTTTGAAAGCTTTTGCTAGTTAAAGTACCATAAATGACATGAAAAATGT
Source organism: Cavia porcellus (assembly GCF_034190915.1). Classification (NCBI taxonomy): domain Eukaryota; kingdom Metazoa; phylum Chordata; class Mammalia; order Rodentia; family Caviidae; genus Cavia; species Cavia porcellus. The sequence goes on from NW_026947508.1 coordinate 9,937,987, forward strand.
AGATTCTGCTTTTTAGCCTCCCATTTTTCTGGCAAATGCAATTTTAAAAAGTAACAGTTTCAGCTCCTTGTGTCCTGTCAGCGGGCTCTGTGCAGTTTTTACATAGATCTGCACACATATTCTTTTGATGATTATTTTACTTTAGAGGTTTAATAATTCATGGGTCTGTTTCTCTAACCTGCTGATCTCTTTTCAAGTCCCAGATCTGATTTACAGACCTTTTAGGTACTGTTAAATCTAGTTTCCAGAATGGAAATCACCTTAGGTTATTTGCTATTTTCATGTCTTCTGACTAGTTTTTCATGTTTTTGTTACCGATGTGGGAAGAAAAAAAAAAAACCCAAAAACTGAAACTGTTGACTTCTACTTGAAAAATACTTGGTGGGGAGAAAAACAGGAATAGGTGGACCCTTGGGGGAAAATTGTCAAACTGGCAGGGCTCTGAGCTGCTACAGAGAATTTCCGGCTTGTGGGAACCTTAGGTGACAATCATTGTGACCACTCCTGCGAAGGCGTGTCCAGTGCATCACAGTTTGTGTGCCACTTGTCAGCAATGCTGTCCCCCGTGCAGCATTTGCTCAGGGGTCTCCAGGAGTATTCTGCCTCTCCCCTTTAAGGTTAGGAGTTTCTCGTTAGATATGTAAAATTAGCACTGAGAGCAAAAACCTTAGGTTCCATTGAAGCAGGACTTCTGAACCTCTGCACTGTTGGTGTGGGCTGGCAGATTTGTCATCGTGGCAGACTCTGTAGTACATTATAGATTGTTTAGCAGGTTCCCCACTGGTGAGTCACCAGGGTACCTTCTCCCAGTTATCACAAGCAGCAGATTCCAGACCCTACCAGATGTCTCCTAGGTAGGGGACAGTGTTGTATGATTCTCAACCACTGCCTTAAAGCAAGGCTTCTTTGACAAGATGGTTGACTCATTAAAGCACTTTATCATATTTCAAAGAACTGTAAATATAGATGGTATGGTTTATACCTTAACGCCCGGGAAAGGACTTCATGTTCTGTCCAAATTCCTTCCAGCTTTTGTTTTTGTGACTTCATTAAATGGTCCTTTTTAGGAGTTTAGCATTGGCATCTTTTTGTGCCAAGAGCTAAAGCAATATGAAGTATTTTGGAGATTGTGAAGGAGTTTTCATGATATGGGCTTAGCATTCTCAGTATGCAGATTAGATTATTATGAATTTAAATAAATTTGCATAGAGTTGATGCATGGTGAATAATTTAAGCATGTGGTCCATTATGCTGAATAGCTCAAAAATGACTGCCTTTTCTCCTGTAAAATAGGACTTGGTGAAGCAGTGTTTTGAAGATTGATGGTAGAAGCCAAACTATAGTTTTTCTAAAGTCTTTTTCTTTTTTTTAACAACCAGTTTGGGATTATGCCCAGAAACGATAAATTTGTCTTAAGGAAAGAAGGTTTACTTTTGAAGTGCTTACCTAACTTTAACTTAGTATGTTATGATTTGAAGACAGCTAACTGATCTTCATGGAAAATGTGTCATTAATGCACCTTTTCCTGGGGGAGAAAATGTTGCTAAATTTTTACAGTTTTTCTCAGTGTAAGTAATATAGATGGAATTTTGTTATGGAAGAAGTAATCTTTGGTCAGAATGCACTGATAAATCAAGCATATGAAATGAGATCTACCATTGGGGCCAGATTTGGTAATTGGGTGGTTTTCTGCATTACACAGTATCTGTACAGTTTGACTGAAATGAATGCATGTATCATGTAAATATTCTTTCTTAAAGAGAACGTCTTTCATTAACCACCATACCTCCTTGAAGCATGAATTAGAGTTCTTGTGTGTAGTAAATCTGGTTCATTTGGAGTGAAATATGCTTATAATATTTTTCTTAGTACTGTGTAGTATTTATTCGTAGAATCTTGGTTCATGCCATACCTATACTGTGTTCCCATTTATTAGTCCTTTGGAACATGCAATAAAGAAGGTTTCACTGAATACTTATATATTTTCCAGCCATATTTTATAGCTCTTACAATAAATCGTATGTTATGTTTTGCTTTGAAAGAGCTGAATTTACTTCTTGGTACAGCTTGTCTGAAATATGTAAAGCTAAGTGCAACTGTTAATTTGATTACAGGGAAGCAGCCAGTGCAGAAATTGGTAAAACCCACACATTTCTTTTTGTTTTTTTTTTTTCCTTTTGGTACCTGGGATCGAACTCACAACCTTGTGCTTGCCAGATAGGCACTGTGCTGCTGAGCTGTATCCTTGGGCCTTCTGCCTTTTTTTTTTTTTCCAGATTTGTAAGGAATGTTGAGACTTACCAAACCCAGATATGCTTCAGTGTGAGTCCTGTACCTTTCCCAGGTCTTTGTTAAAGACAGTGTCAGTGAGCATATTTTGGAGTGCCAGTTTAAAAGTGACAACGTATTTCTCACTCTGGGGCATATCTTAGCAGCTTTGCCATGATTTCTAAAAGTCCTAGTTTTAGGGACCCCCTGTAAGTAGTTTTCAAGAGGAGTGCTCCCGGGATAAATGAGACTCTGAATTGTGAAGCTCCGTTACCTGTGACTGGTTAGCAGGTGTGGAGCAGTCACAGGACTCTGGGCTCTACAAGTGCATCCTGTGATCTAACAGAGCCCCCCTTGGTGCAGGATGATGGAGCGGGATTGGGTGGGCTAGGTCCCTTGTCCCCTCGCACTTCTTCTTTGTTTTTATTTTTGTTTATGTTTGGGACTAGTGGTTTTATCCAGGAAGTGGTGCGCTGCATCCTGAGCTCTGTTTTTGTTTATTTTGAGACATGGTCTTGCTCAGTCACCTAGGCTGTCCTTGAATTTGTGATCCTCCCGACTCGGCTCCACTGTGCCATGCCTTGCACTGCTTTCTGTTTATAAACTGAAGACAAGCATTACTTCTCTTTCTCTGGGATATTTTGAGTTGAATAAAGAATATGCAAGCAACTTAAGACATTTTAAATGTTTGAAAACAATAATATTTGCCTTAGGCATTTGTTTCTGGCATGGCACAGTTATTGTTGAGGAAACTCTTCCCGGTTACGTCTTGAGTCCTTAGACCTTTTAACCATACTGTATTCCCTACTGGGAAGGGAAGTGGAAGTGACTGGTTTTCTAGTCCCTTCCGTGCTTTCCACAGTGAAATCTTGCATTTCTATCCATCTCTGGATATTTTTCCGTGGTCGTTTCCTTTCTACTTCCCTTGGGACTGAAGACTTCTGAGTTTCCATCCCTAACCTCGACGCTGGCCTGTGTGGGGACCAGTTTTCCACTTGGCTGGTGTCTCTTTCCATGGGAATGTCTGACTTCTCCGCAGAGTTTCTGCAACAGAGCGCATTGCTCTCCATTTCAGTGTCTTCCCTGCCAGCCCTGACTGCCTTTTTTAAGACTCAGAGCCACTCTTCCTCTTGGCTACATCCTTCCTTCTGGACCCCTCCTCACCGTCTCTTTACCTCCTGTTCACTTCGCTAACGTTCTGCCCGGCCTTTGGCTGAGGCACGGGTCATGTTTTGTTTCCTTCCAGCCATCGCCTATGGTCCACCTGTGACTGACTGCTTGTTAGCTTGGACTCCCACCCGGCGTGCCTGGCCCCATCTTTCTGGCTGTCCACCTGCACCTCTTCTTTGCTGTCAGCCTGGTCACTCTTCAGAGTTACACTTTGTTTCGATGATGGTACTTTCGTTGGCAGAAGCACCTCGTCCCTCACTTGTGGTCAAGGCTGTTGCCCTGCAGGTGGCCTGAGTTCATCTTTTTCATAATTTCTCTTTTGTCTCTCACCGAAGACCTTCAGGGCTTTGGGAGTAGGTGCAGGTGGCAGGGGATAAAAACTCACATAGTGTCTGGGTGGCCCTGGCCACAGTGGCAAGTTCCCCGAGATCCCTGGCATTGTCCCTGCTGTTCTGCTCTTGCTCTGTGTAGGTGCTCTCTTGAGGCGCAGTTTTGCTGGCCACAGCAGAGAGGCATCAAGACACTTTGAGCGTTGTTTTTGTGCAGTACTGGGGATTGAACCCGGGGTGCTGAGTCACACCTCTAGTCCTGTCCTGTCCTATTATGTCCTATCTTATCCTATCTATCTATGCATTCATGCACCCACATATTTACTGTCTGTCTGTCTGCCTTCCTGTCTGTCTGTCTGTCTGTCTCTCTGTTATCTGTCAGAACTAGGGATTGAACTCAGGGCCTTCACATTCAGCTGCAACCTCAGCCCGTATTTTTTTTTTTTTTTTTTTTGCCTTTAAATTTTATTTTGAGACAGGATCTCACTAAATCACTAAGTTGCCTGGACTGAACTCAAACTTGCATCCTTCTCCCTCAGGCTCTCAAAATATTGGGGTACCACCACATTCAGCTCTTCTCCAGTTCTTTTTGAGACAGGGTTGCTCCGGCTGGCCTTGAGCTTGCTATATCCTCTTGCTTTAGCTTCCTGTGTAGCTGGGATTATGCACATGTTTCCCGATGCCTGATTTCATTTTTTAAAAAGTGGTCTTATTTTCACCTTGGAACAAGGATCTCAAATAATTTATTTTATTATTATTATTTTTTTGGTACTGGGGATTGAATTCATGACCTTGCACTTACCAGGCAGGCACTTATGCCATTGAACTAAATCCCTGGCCCTTCAAATAATTTATTTTTAACAGAAATATTTTCCTTTAAGCACTAGAATAGGAGCTCATGTATGACCAAGGGCTTCTGAAACTGTAAAGCCAACACTCAATTTGCTGTGTAAACAGTGGATATTATTATTTTTAAAAGCTCTAGAGAACAGAACTAGTTATGGATTTAGAGGATAAAACTCAAATCTCAGATTAATAAAGGATGTGTTCCCTGATCCACACCCCCATATTAATTCATGCTTGGGGGACCCTGGTAGTGATGTGTGCCTGGCACCCTAATGAAGTAATTTTTAAGTAGTGGCTTTGTCTGCGTAGACATCCCAGTTTTCCTTCTGCTTACTTGCCTGGGATCTCAGGAGGCCTCCCTGTCACCGAGGCGCAGTTTCCCTGGGAGGCGAGTCTTCCTGTGTTATTATTGTGTAGGAAGAGCCCTGGGCAGTGCTAGGATGACCAGAGTAACACCCGGAGAATCTTCAGGTGAGAAAGGGTGCTTGGGTGCTGGACCAAGAACACCCACGTTGCTGTAGGTTTCTTCACTTCTCAGAAAAATCTCAAGTTTTTTTTCAGGTTTCCTCACTTTCAGTTTTCAAATTTGAATCACATAAATAATATCAGCACTGACAACTTGGGTCAAAAAGGAACCAGCTGAGTGTTCGTTTAAGATGACAACTGTGGCTGTCCCTTGTTTGAGAAATTTTGTTTGAAGCTTGGCATCTGAGTATCAGGGAAGAATTGACTTAAGTTTTCTGTTATAATAATTGAAAGTTTTTATACATCTAACCTGCAGAAAGTGTCAGAAAAGTATCTGTTTATTGAAGCTTCTTTAGTTTTACACTGTTCTGCAGAATGCACAGTCCTTAGTTGGTCTAGCTGTACTTCTGCTGGCGTGGGGGGAGCTGGATAACCTTGAGCCTGCACCGCTGTTCTCATCAGAGAACTCAGTCAGAGAGCGCTGTCATGTGGCTTTTGCATCTCTGTTTCTTGGCAATTAGTCCTAAAAATAAGGAAAGGAAATTAACTTCTTAATTCAAGGGTGTTTTGATGGGGTGGAGTTGCCTCATCTAGGAAAATTGAAAATGATTGTTTTGTTCTTCTTACCATGGGGAGGAATGTCCTGTTGTTAGAATGAGCAGTAATATATTTTAATTTCTTTAGAGAAACTGGATATTTTTAACTGCGGAAGTAGAGAGAATTATTATAGAAACCCTAAGCAAAGCCCAAGATTTGTGATATAATAAATTCCATGTTCAATGCAATATGAGTTTATAAAAGTAATAAAAAATGAGAGAGCAAGAGCACGTATTCATAGTTGTCTGTAGCATCAGTTAGATAAATTATATCCCTTGCCATTCATTTATTTCTAAGCTTAGCTCTTTATTAGTGAATGCTTAGAGCAGGGTTTTTTTTTTTTTTTTATGTTTTTATTTTTGGCATCCTGGAGATCACATCATAGGACCTCATTCATGTTAGGCAAATGCTGCCCCTCTGAGTTAATTTCTAGCCCAGGAGCAATATGTTTTTTAAAAATTTCCTTTAATCCTTTCTCACTCCCCTCCCACAATAAAGGAAGAGGTATTTTGGTAAGGAAAAACCTCCTGGGTACCATAGTCTAAATGTGGAGCTAGACCACTTCCCTCCTGTACTTATTTGACATTTTAATATGGTGGTGTTTAATTGCTCAAGGCCCATCGGAGCCAGAGGGCTGTTGACCTTAGAGCTCTATAACTTACACATTTTAAACAGAGCTCTAATTGGCCCTGCTTTCTTATTTGAGCCTAGGGCCCTGAAGCCTTTGAGAACAGCAGACCTTCCTTTTCTCTAACTTGTTGCGGGGAAACTGTTGTCAGTGTCAGCGCCTCCCACCTGGAGTCCGCCTGCTGAGCGCTGCCGGCTGCCTTCTCTCTGTTTGTGCCTGGACACTGTCTGCTCTGTGATTCCTCTCGGGGAGTCAGACCCTGGGTAGTGGTCTTGGTGTTCCAGGCCATCTCCAGAGAAGCGATTTATTGAGATGGGGAAGTGACTGGTTCATTTGTGACCATCGCCTGCCTGTGTCTGGTCATGTACCTCTGCAGGCATAGCAACGTGTTCCTGGGATCTCCTGCCTTACCATGGTACCACTTGGAAACACCAGCTCTTTGCCACAGAGACTCTGTCCCTCTGCTTTGGCATCTGCCCAGTGTTTGCTGAGTTCCTGGAATATATGTCTTCTCTTTCTCATCCCTCTGCCTCCAGGCATACAGTCCCTTTCTCTCTCTCTGTGTGTGTATGCGTGTGTGTGTGTGTGTGTGTGTGTGTGTGTGTGTGTGTTTGTCTGTCTGTCTGTTTTTAAGACAAGGTCTCGCTGTGCAGTTCAGGCTGGCCTTGAGCTCATTTTGTAGCCCAGGCTGGTCTTAAACTTACAGCAATCCTCCTGCCTCAGCCTCCTGAGTGCTGGGATTATAGGCATGTGGTACCATACCTGGCTGGTTGCTTTCTTTCTTTCTTTCTTTTTTTTTTTTTTTTTCTTTCTTTCTTTCTTTCTTTCTTTCTTTCTTTCTTTCTTTCTTTCTTTCTGTCTTCCTATTAAAATGATAAGGATTTTAGGTTTGACTTCTTAGTTTAGTTCATTTAATTTGAAAATATAGCTTGCATTTTCAAAGGAAAGTTGGAGCTATATTTTTTAGTGTGAACCTGGATGAAACTATTAAATTCATGAATTATATTTTGGACTCAGCAAATTCCCAGACAGAGTCAGTATTTATGTGTTTGCTTAATCTAACAAGTAAGCAAGACAATGTTTTCATGTTGATATAGAGTTTGGAGGTAAGAAATGTGATCAATCATTTTCTTTGACAATGAGTATTTAATAGTGTTTGTGAGTTAATAAAACAATTTTTGAGAAGTTGGCATGGTTTACGTATTTTTATTTTTATAGAAGTTTTCAGATTGCAAAAATCTTTTGGTCAGAGTAAATTAAAAATCAGTGTTAGATGCTAAAAACTTACTAAAAGTTTAATCTTCTGTTTGCTATGAGAACAACTTATATAATTGTTAGTTTTAGAGTAATTTTCTTATTGTGACCATAACCTTTCTGAGTCACTTTTTTCATAAAGTGTTATGTTAAAACTTTTTTCTTTTGTTTTCATATAATTTTTATTTTTAAAATTCAATATAACTGTACTAATTTTCTTATTTCTGTTATACTCTTTGCCTATAAGATTTCTGAGTCTTACAGAGTTAGTGTTTTTTGATTCTTGATGTTACAATATGAAGTTTGTGTAATTGAAGAATATAATTATAGGAAATTATAGAAAAGTATCAGTGACCTGTAAGTGACTGCCACAAAGCTAATTACAGTACTTTCCCAATATCCCTCAAAGCTATAAACTGATCCTAGAGAATAATTGTGAAATCAGGGACTTGTTGGTGACAGTGTAAATCAAATGTAAGTATTAAGTATTTTCCTAACCCTTCTCCTTTCCCCTGACCTAAACTAAGCTTAAAGAATCTTCTGTTGCTTTTTCTTTGCCTGTCAGGTAGCTTTGTAGAATTAACAAGTCTGTAAAGATGCCTGAAGACACTTTAGCCAGTCTGCTTTATTTAGATAATTGTTGAGGGAGATACAGGGCTGGATATATCTAAACAGTGTATGCTTTCTGTTTCTTCCAGGATTGATCACAATACATAAGATAGAACAAGAGGTATGCAAAAACATATGTTCTGTAGAAACAGTTTTATGTTGCCAGACATGGAAATCCAGAAGAGAAACTGAGGCATAAACCACTCTCAGAAAAGTCTTAGCCTTTTTAAGTTTTTCAGTATCTAAAATTAGAAAGCCAGAAGTACTTTAGCTTTAAAATATTTTTGAAAGGATGGTTAAGGTTTCATTTGTATGTCTGGAAAGGTTTCTAGCACTAATAAGATTGATCATTAAATTTCTCATATTTGACAAACTTTGACCTGGGTGTAGTCCTTAGTCAAATTTTTAACTGATTTGACATTAGTTAGGAGGTAATGTGTGAGTGCCACTGTTGAAGTCAGTGCTGAGCACGAACATTCTGTAAGGTTACCTTGGAGCTTCTCAGAGGTTTTGAGCAGGGCTGGAGCAGGTTATTACTCCAGAGCACTGTTTGTGGAGTCTGGGGGTGCTTTGAAATACGTAATCTCATGTCTGATTGCAGCTAGTCAGATGATTACTCATTCTCAGAAATTCTCAGCTCTGAAGTCAGTGTCAGACTTGCAGTGTTTTTAGTATTGTAAAATGTTTAATTTGACCATCCTGCGTGCCAAAAGGGAGAGAGAAAGAATGAGAGTGTGGTTCTGAGCAGGTGGGAAGTGGAGGAAAGATGGGTCTCCTCTCGCAGGTACGCTGAGTGAACTTCTAGGAAAGCTTTTCGATCACACTTTCTCTAGAAAAAAATAAATTGAGTGCAATCCTATTTGGACCAAGAGTAGAAGGTCATAAAAGATTTTTAATTATGTAGCATTCTGAAATTAAACCTTTTTAAAATTTAGAAATAGTTGCCATTTATTCAGATAATAAGTGGGAAAATGCTTTAAGTAGTGTACTGCTTTAGCTGCCTAATATCAGAGGTCAGGATAGGTCAGCTGTTTGAGTCGTGCCTGAGAGCTAGGAACTGGAAAGAGTGAGGAGAGGAAGGAAAAATTGTTAGGAAAGGAAGAACAAATGGCAAGCAGATGGGAGGGAGGCAGCTGCTCCATCCTCCTGGTCCCTGGGACAGAGACCTCAGGGCCGCCCTTGACTGACTGACTGACTCTTCTTTCTTTCTTTCTTTCTTTCTTTCTTTCTTTCTTTCTTTCTTTCTTTCTTTCTTTCTTTCTTTCCTCTCTCTCCCCCCTCTCTTTCTGTCTCTCTCTCTCTTTCCTCCTTCCTTCCTTCCTTCCTTCCTTCCTTCCTTCCTTCCTTCCTTCCTTCCTTCCTTCCTTCCTTTTTACCTGCTTTCACCCTTAACTCAGCAGCTATATTTGGGGGCTCTGTGTTTTCTTTTTCCCTTTCTCCATTTGTTCTTTTCCCTACCCTTCTTTCCCTCCCTTCCTCCCAGAATGCAGTCTCTTTCTGTGTCTTCTGTCCCCTGGACCAAGTTAGCATCATCTGTTGCCTACGCCGGACCTTGGCTGTGACGTCACGGCCTCCAAGTTGTCCCCCCCGCGTGACTTCCCGCAGCATCCTGCCCCTCAGCCCCAAGCCTGCTGTGCTTCCCACTCTTACTCCGCTTTCCCTCCAAGCTGCTCCCCAAGTCTTCCAGGCTCACATCTCTCCTGCTTCCTGGCGTTACGAGATGGCTTCTCCGTCCTTCTCTCCCCAGACTGTTGATCTGGTGGTTGCAGAGCTAGATCTACCATCACAGAGGTTGCGGTCATTCTGTTTCTGTAACTCTGTTTTTTTCCTAAATCACGTTCTTATCCCACATACTACGTGTGGTTGTGTTTTTTGTGTTTGTGCCTTGCAGGTCCCTCTTCTGCAGGGCAGGGCTCTTCTATCTGTTTCTGCCACAGAACAGTGTTTGATGCCTACTAAGTAAGGGCTCAGGGTAGACGGGAGTCTACTGGAGTGTTCCATAATAAAAAATGTGTCCCTTTCTAGAAGCAGAAATATAGCCAGTTAAGATCCTTAAACTAAATTATCATTTTGTCCTTTGACAATATGAAATGTTCAGAATAAGACATGGTCCAATTTGTAGTGACAGAAAGCAGACTGATACTTTCCTAGTACCTTGTTTCTTTTTGTGCTGAAGAAAATATCCTAAAATTGATTGTGGTAATGGTTGCCAACTCTGTAAATATAGTAAGTATTCAAGGTGCAGTTATGTGGTAAATGAATGTCTCAGGGAAGCTTTAAACAAAAAAGCAAAAAAAAAAACCCCAAATAAAACAAAGCTAACCCAAACAAAAGTGAACCATAGTTAAGAAATGACAGAAACCAGAATTATGGGGCTTTGGCCACGTTATCCTGACCTTCCTGAATCAGGCTTGTGAGCTGAGGGTGTACTATAGTAGTACGTACTTCATGGAGATTATTGAGCTAGTTATGTGAAGGCCTTAGTGCCTGCTGGCTCTTGGAAGAAATCTCATACGTAATAATTGTGAAAACCATGATTCTCATGAGAAGGAAAAGAAAAACTAAGGGAAACGGGCAGCGCTGTGGCTCCATTCAGACATCTTTCATTAAAATGTTTGCATTCGTTAAGGTTTTGTCTGTTTCTCAAAGAGAAAGTGAGGCCAAAGAGCATAAACCGACCTGCAAACGCTCAGTAAGAGGACAAGTGAAACCCCTAACGCGTTATTCAGCGGAGGCCTGAGCTGTCACACTGGACCGCCCAGTGGAACTGACCGCAGTCAGGGGGCGTTTGGGGTTGAGAGGGTTACGTAAGCATGCTTTCGAGGTCATGGACCTTATCACTGTTTTACACCCAAATGTGTATTTTTAACAGGATAACACTCTCAAGTCTCATACGGTGGGATGGATTATGTTCAGTAGGTGAAGCGTATACTCCAGAAGGGCATGTGAAGCACTGTGAAAAACGTGCGCATTCTTATACTTCCAAAGAAGGGACATTGTGTCGTGGGTCGCCTTTCTTTTATAGGTGTTTTATTTACTGAGTATTTAATTACTAGGCATATACATTGGTTTGGATATTGCTGATCTCTCTTAACAAGATGCATTTCTGTGGAGTATATTCCTTGTGTCTTTTATAAATAAAAAAAAAATAATTGAGATGACCAGACCATCATTGAAAAGTAGTGCCTTTGCCTGTTAAAAATAATCAAGTGAGTGTGGTTAATAGCTGGAGAAAAGAGAAGTCAACTGCCTTCACAAAACTGGGGTAACGTGGAAAATGGAAAACGGTGTCCTTTGTAACAGTGGGCAGGCAGTATGTCCTTCCCGTGTAAAGAATGCCTTTACATTACAGATTCCGTGGCTTATTAACAGAACAGAAAGTTACAATGTGAGCAGAGCTTTGTGAGCCAGGAAAGTAAGAGAAGTTATTATAAATAAATGCCTGAAGAAATAGAATTGCACTTACTGTGTGTGTATGTGTCCATGTGCTGGAAGCATTTGGAACACTGCAGTGGAAGTTGTACTTAAAATGTCATGACTTCCCTGTATTAGGAATGGCATCAAATGGCTCTTAAGGCTGACACTGCGGAAAGGACCTCAGCACAGATTACTATGCAGAAAGTGAGTACAGTCACACCTCGCTTAATGACCGCGTGTGTTCTGAGAAATGCTTCATCAGAGAGTTTTGCCACTGTGTGAACATCATAAATGTACTCACAATGTTGTTAAGACAGCTGCAATGTCACGAGGCAAAATAGTCTTATGGGGCCGCTGTCTCGTGTGTGGTCTGTCACTGACTGAAACGTCGTTATGTGGTACGTGACTACATATATGTGTTTACAAAAAAATATTTCATTGTCATTCTCATATACTAGTATGATGTTGAGCACAAAGTTTTAAAAGAATAATTGTAGCTTTTTCTAAACCTCTTTTATTAAAGCATTTGCATTTTATTGCACATTTTTGGTTATTTTCCTCAAAGATAATTTACCATAGCCAGGGGAAGTAAATCTGCATTTCTACTTCAGGAACTTGAAAAACAGTAATGTTGCGGGCTCTAATTGTGTTTGCATACAACACATCGGTATACGCAGGAGGAGGACACTTGCCTTGCGTAACGACTTGCTGCTCAGTGCTTTGTGTTTCTCACTGTTAACAAAGCTAATTTTATTTTTAGGAGTGATGCAATTCCAAAGCAGAAATTTGATGTCATTCTAATGAGTCTGCTTTCAATTGTACCGTACAATGAATCCCTAGTAAGGATTAGCAAGAAATCTATTTTATTGTGGAAAATAAATTTGAGAGGTAAGCTGTCAGCATAGATTGAAGTTGATCTGGCATGGAGTTGCTTTATGAATAGCCTTTTGAGCGAACTCTGCAGTTCTGTGTGTGGTTTTAAATCACTGTACATTTGTAGGCAGGTACATATTACAATTGTCTGTTTTTCTTTTTAGGGTTCATGTAATCAAAGAAGTTTCTTTGTTGTGTGTATCTTTACAGAACACAACAGGAATTGAAAATGAATCAGGTGAGTTTAAAAATAAAAATTTATACAAATACATAATCTAGATGCTAGACCAGCTCTTGATTTTAAAGACAGTAACACACACGTTCATTCTGTTCAGATTTTCATTTTCGTTTCTTAACACCATTTATTAGTTCATTGCTCTCACAGTGCGTTTGTTAATGGAGTGGGATGTGCATTGCTTTGTTGTGGGTTGGCAGTTCTTGGGTCCCCAAATGGAGGGCTCATTCTTAGGGACTTTGCTTCAGACTTTTCTTTTTTACCTCTTTCCCTATCACACTCGTATGTGAGGTTTTGGTCTTGGTTTGTTTTGAAGTTTAGTCAGTTTTCATTTTAACATCTTATTTTATAATTCCCATTGATTCAAAAGAAAAGACTCACAAAGTTATTTTTAGAAACTGCAGCTGGTCAAACCCAAACTTTTAAGTATTTTGTCCTTGAAAATCCTTTTCGTAGACTAAAGAGGGCAGGTACTGAAATGTAGTATGTATTTCTCTCTACAGAGGGGTGTGGGATTACCTGGAGGTTAACTGTTCTGCTATACATATTTCTGTGACCTTAAGGGTGTTCTGATAAGTACAATCAGTTGTGTGAATTTCATTTATTCTAGAATTCTTATTTCCTCAATATCATTTCACTTGCTGTTACAGAAATTTATGGACATTAGAAATGTTCTCTTTTAAAAATCTCCAGAAACATATTATTTTAAAATATGAAGAACAAAACCGAAACATATGATATAATATATTTTAGCTGTTAGCATAAAACTCTCAGACTTGAAACTATTTTGTATCCCTAGCCCCTGGAACATTAGACACCTTTTTATCATTTATAGGTGCTTCTCAATAGAGATCACAGGTCATTTCATTAGGTGGCAGAGTTTAATAAATCCAGTCCCATGTCGCACCGAGAGATGTGAAATTCTTGGAATGGATTCTTTTGATTTCTTTTCATTACTTTCTTTATCAAAAATACGTTTAATACAGAGGACTATATATCATAAAAAATGAATCTGGCGAACACATGGGCCACATGGTTTTCATTATTTTAAAACTTGGAGATTTACTGACATGCTTTTGATGGCAGATTATTTTTGAGATGGTGAAGGGGGAGGAAAGAGAACAGAGGAGATTTTCAGTTGTCGTCTGTCGAAGCTACATAAATGTATGTCATGGTTTCGTTTGCTTTTCTATTTTAAGATTGGCTTTTAAATGTGAACTGGCCACCTACAGAAGCTTGTTTTTCTACTCTCTGGTGACCATTGTTAAAGGACTCTTGATTCTGGTTAAGAATAATAGTGAATATGTCCAAAATGGAATCTAAACATAGACGTGGTTCCTGTTGCCTCATTGTTCATTGAGCCTTTATTTAAAGCACGTACAGCTTCAACTTTAGGTTTAAATCTGCCTTAAATGCTTATACCCGGTTGGGCCAGTCCTGTTTTTAGTGTGTTTGGACTTTTTTTAGGTCTTACAGTTTTGCTTTAATATTCCATTTATATCAGTGAGCTTGTGTTTAAGCTGTATGCCATTGAGAAGGGTTGTACCTACCCGTTTCTCTTCTTGGCTCTTGTGCAGTTTAATTTTCTTTTGACAAGCTTTAATATCAGATCTGTAGAGGACTGCCTTTGATGCCAAGTGCCAAAATATCAGTGGAAAAGTATCCTCTTATGTTTCTAATGGTTAGCACATTTCTGATTCGAGTATAATTTAAGTGGTCTGGTACTGTTGAAAGTTTTATTTGGATTATAAAAATTGTTCACTTTTTGTGACTAAAATTTTCAGCCTTTTTAGTTATTATTGAAAGAATTTGTTTGCAGGCTCTTGAGACCTAACAAATATGTCATAGCACAAAAATCTATCAGTATTTTTCAACAATTTTTAAAAATTCAGAAGTATTCAGGATAGTTTATGCTTGCATGTGTGTTTATCTTCTCATTTTTGGCTGGTGAAAATGATCAATAAATCCTTTAAAACCTTCAAAATGAGTACACAAAAGATTTAGGTATTGAAAATAATTTGAATTTGAACAAGACTGGGTTTTAATTAATATCCCAATGGTTATATCTTACGTTTGGAACATTTTCTCCGGGACCAGATTGGCACTGATCTGATGAGTTTTAGAGGTCAGATCTGTCCCATAATGGGCCGAGTCTCTAAAGGGCATCACAGAAGCATCTCTTCCACCTGTACCTGCCTCTGAGGTGCGGGGGCTGTGAACACACCGTATTGTTTGGAAACAGTTCCTTTAAACGAATGGTGGAGTCTGATGCTCGCCGTTATCCTAAGGATGGTCCCTTAAAGCGGCATTCTGGGATGTTAGGCATAGCTGTGTCTGGTGTCCCAAGTCCTTCCTGGTAGGGTAGCCCTGCAGGCTCCCTCTGAGCCCAGCCCTGAGGCTCCACAAGGCCCCCGGAGCAACTGTTCTTTGTCATTACTCTGTACTGACCCCTTCCTGCACCTCGGTCGTTTCAGTGTCGAGCCCGTTAGCTTTGCCTGCGAGTCCATGTTCCTTCTCAGTGAGCCCCTGCCCAGCTGGCGGGACAAAGAGCAATCACCGTGTGTCCCCTTCCTTTCTCCGTTTTTCTCTTCTATTTTCAGGTCTTAGATGTCCCCCTTTCTTTAGGAGTCTACACTGATCCTGATAACAGTTGCTCAGTTTACTGTAGGGCTGTGTCCTGAGAAATCCATTGTGAAGTCAAAAACTGAAGCCAAACTCTCCTAAGTTAGGAGTCATCTATATTTATTTTTGAGATAATCTACTTTGTTCCAAGATTGATTTAGTGACTTATAATGCACAGAGGCTCACAATATCCATGGACTCACTTAGTCTTTAATACCTCTTGCTATCTATTGAGTGCCTAACAAGCATGGCGGGCACGATAGTAAGTATAGACCACAGGGCTCTTATTAATTCAGTCTTTGAACCAACTTTTGTGGATAAAGTTATCAAGGCCCAGAGAGGTGGCTATAGCTTGCACTTGGTCCCTGCAATAGTAAACAAAAGAGCTCTGATGCCAAACTCAAGCTGTAAATTTTCAAAGCCTAGGTTCTTGGTCACCACACTGTACTTCTGTATCAGTCAGCCTAAGCTATACAATGCTGAGTTAATAAGCAGCTCCAAAACTCTCAGTGGTGTAACATGGTAGTATTTTGTTTCTTGTTTTGGTTACACAGCCAGTGTGGCTCAGTATGCGGCTCTACTGTTGTAGTCACTCAAAAACCAAAAATGATGGAGGCTTTGTCTTGTTAAATGACACTTTGATTTGTATGAATTAGCCACAGGCAGGCCGGCACACTGAAGTTAAAACTTGGTCAGGGAGCAGTTTAGTCCTGGTAGCAGAGAACTGCAATAGTATTTGAGGGCAACCATGATAATTATTACAGCTGCCTTGATTACTGATCTCCTGAGTCATACTTAGGTTTCTTTCCCTAAGAACCTTTGTTTAACTTACTGCTGTTAACATTTGAAACTATTAATAATTACAATTGAGCATCTCTACATCCTGATCATATTCCATGTTACTGCTGCTAACCAGCAACAGGACAATTTATCCTAAGCTTGTTTTAAAACTAGAGTAATGAGGGCCGGACTATGGCTCAGTGGTGCAGCATCTGCCTGGCAAGCACCAGGTCCTGAGTTCGATTCCCAGTACCAAAAACCAAACAACCAAAATCAAACCTAGAATAACAGAAAGAAGCTTTACTTACTGAGTGCTGCAGAGCCGACCCTGAGCGTGGTGAAAGCCGTCCCACTGCTGTGTTCTCAGCTGTCCTGAAGTTTCATTCATTCCCCACCCCCTGCACAGACTGCCTCCTAGCCTGTCATGGAAGTCGGCAGGCCGACTCAGCAGTTTCCGTGCTCCTAGAGGCCAGATGCCGCCACACACAATGCTCCGGAGCAAGCCCGTGGCGCAGAGCGGCTGGCGAGGAGGGCAGGCTCTCTGGGTTACGTGCTCAGAGAAGGCCGTCCAAGGAGCTGACTGATGGTTGAAGCAGCCCCGAGGTCGCAGCCAGCAGCCAGGTGAAGAAAGAGAATCCTAGGCCAAGTGAGCGTCCCGGAATGCAGGGGTCCTGAGTGGGGAGGAGCTTGGTTCACTAACAAGGCAACCCAGGGCTGGAGTTTAGCCTCATCAGGGACTTCAGGACAAGATGACTTTGGTGTGACAGGCAAGGAGCAGGTTTCTAGGGATGTGAGGCCCGAGTGAGGGACGGAAGGCATTTCTGTTTTACAGTAAGTGTAGCTGGGAAGTGCTTACAGAGACATAACCTGATTCCACTTTTAGGCTGTCACCCGTTCTGAGACTGGGCAAGAATGTGGTGATAGGCCTGATTTTTACTGGAATTAACCATATTTTCACATACTTTCTTTGATTGGACAACTCAGTGGACCTGCAAGCTTTTAAAACTTTTAAAAACAAGTTCTTAAAATTTCTGAACTCTGTTGATTGCTGTCTTTTTCAAAGATGGTGTATGAAACTTTCTTTTTTCCGTGTCCATCTGTTTATTGTTACTGCAGTCATATTCTTTCCTTAGTGCAATTTGTTACTGCAGTAAACTGAAACGTGTTTGATCCCCCCCCCCCGCCCCTGCCATTGTTTGCCCGAATAGTAGCTTAGAGTCTTGTTTGCAAATTTAAACAAAGAAGAGTTTTTTTTTGGTAGGAGGTTAGAGTTATTTTAATTCCCCATGATTCTTGGAATGTTTTTGCTTGTAACAGTTACCGTGGTGATTATTGCTAGCTGATCATGGCGGTAATCTGTCTGTATGTTAGCATGCATATACTATGAAGTGTTCTTAATACGAAACGTTCTTGAAGTGAATCATCTGTCACCCACCACTCTCACCTTCCAGTGTTAATTTCGGTCAAGTTGATCTTAAGATGCTAGGTGCTATAATTAAATTAAAACTGATACACAATAATTTCTTTGTTTATATGAATATAAATAAATGCTACTAAAACTTGCTCATTCTTATAGTTTTTAAAATCAAAAGCACATTAGCGCATAGTACCATACGAGGTGGTGTGTGCAGCACACAGGTGGCGGTCCCTGCCAGGCTGTGCTGCACAGCAGGGCTCCCTTGCCAGCTGCAGGGGACATCTGTCCATGGGAGTGGAGAGAGGGCTGCATCTAGGGAGTGGGAGGCTGGTTCTGAGGCCGCATGGCTGGGAGCAGAGCTGGAAGGGGGGGGGGGTGGTAAGTGGTCAGAAGTAGGTGGGAGGAGGGGCTTTTGAAGGTTTTGAATGGGAGAATGTTTGAGTGGGGTTTAAAAATAAATCTTAAAATTTGTTTTCTGTTGCACTGATATTTTTGTCCTTTAAGCTATTGTGTTGATGTGCTATTTTCATCTAGCATAAATTAAAGATGAGGATGTAGCATTTATTTACTTACTGAACGTTAAAAAATAAAATTCACACCAGGTACTGGTACACTCATTTGTAATTCCAGCACTTGAGAGGCTGAGGCAGGAGGGTCTTCACGGTTCTCCCTCTGGAAAGTTTTTCCTTTCCTAGAGTTTCATAGAAATGGCAGCATACCATATGTGTTCTTTTGTGTCTGTCTTCTGTTATCAGCAGACTGTTAGAGTCTCATTCATGTTGTTTCCTGCATCAGTAGTATATTCCTTCTACATGTAGGAGACATTTGGGGAAGACACTCTGACCAAAACCTTATTTTTAAAGGCTTGAAGAACCCTGGGATGGCTTTTTATGTTTCAGTTTAGTTAACTTCTTTCCCCTTGTCTAAGCCTAAAATTACAGATGGCTCAAAAACTTGTTTTAGCATATACCAATTTTTGACTTAAAAAAAGTTTCCAAGTAAGATGCTCTATCTGTTATGATTAAATCTCAATTGATAAATGCAGTTTAAAAAATTAATATCTCAAATAATTATAGCACTTAAGTCTCATTTTAAATAATATCCCACTGGATAAATTAGCAGTGATTTTTGAGGTTTGGAAAGTTTTATGGGAAATAAGGAGGAGAAAAGAAGGGGAATAGCTCCTTGATTTTGGGGGTGGCCCTAACTTTAGCAATTTTTATAAAATCTAGGACCTCATCTTTCTAAATGAAAATGTTGGATTATTTCTGGAATTTGAAAAAGTAATTAACAAATTGCATAGCATTTTTTTTCTTCTTTGTACCGGGGATTGGACTCATGACCTCACGCTTGCCAGGCAGCGCTTGTGCTGCTGAGCTAAATCCCCAGCCCCCACATAGCATTTCTTAAGCGACTGGAAGGAACCTGTGGCAGGAAGCCAGCCTTCTGTGTTGCTGCTATTAGTGCAGGGGTAGCAAAGATTCGGGATGGTTTGGCTTTGTCTCCCGCTGCAGTCTTTGTCTGACTTTCCACCTTCTGTTCTGCTCGCACCACTCCAGCTTGGGTGGGACACCTCACATCCGCTCTTGTCTGTTAAGTGGGGTTAGCTGTGCGGTTGCAGATAGTGAGGCAGTCAGACATGAGGTGCTCAGGCTGGTGCCTGCTACAGCAGACACTGTCATTATTATGTATTTTCACCAGCCAGTGTCCACGTCACGATTCTGCTGTATATAGCGCCTTCTGTTCGTTACTACTATTTACATTCAGCCCCAGACATGCCTTGTTTGAACTCTTACAGAAACCCTCTAGTTGATTGGCTTGCTGGTAGCTTCTCTCCCCATTGAACTGCTCTTCACAGACTTCAGTTCTGCACTTATGTGACATAGAACTGATCATATAGGAAGTTAGCAAAGAAGCAGTCAGGATGGGTTGTTTGAAACATCTTCATGATAAGCTGGGAATTGAACTTAACTTGGAAGTTGTAGAAGATATTGATTGTCAGAATTGAGAACCGGGAAGATTGATGGTCTGCAGTGATAAAGGTGATAATAACTACGATTTCTCCTGGCCCTTAGTTTTTGTGGCAGACCCAGAGAAGTCAGGCCAGATTTGTGACAGACCTAAAATAGGAATCAGTCAGCGCTGGAGTACAGGCGGGCAAAGCCATGTTTATCACACTGGGGAGGAGGGTGCTGGGGCTGGAGGTTTTGGGCATGCTTGGTGAGTGCTTGCTTAATGGTGAGCCATGGCCTAGCTTGTTTTATGATTCTTGGTGTCAGTAGGACCACCCACCGGGTCCATGTCAGCCTGCAGGCCGCTCCAGGGGCCACCCGTCCTTCCTCACAGCTTCTGGCTGAGGGCGGCATGGCATGGCACAGCACGGGGAGCACTTGCTGCGTGTGCCTGGGGCTGGAGAGCCGCTGCGTGGTGTCTGCCTTGAAAGGTGGTGGCCGGCATGGAGAAAGGAATCAGGTGTGCAGATTTCAGAGGCGTGGCTGCTGGGTGTGATGCCACCCCCAGGCTCCCCTCCTAGAGTCCTTCTCCAGCTTTGCCCACAGCAACTTCTGGGAGCCCTTCTGGCTCTGCTGCTACCAGCGCCAGCACCAGGATTCCTTTCTTTTTGTGTCTCTGGAGGGCAGTGGCATCTGAGCCTTTGCTTTGAAGCTGCTTACGTGCTACCAGGGACTCTGTTGCCGGATGAGTATGTGGCCCCTTCTGCTGGACCTCTGTGCCTTAGACTTTGTTCACAGCAGCCAGTGCTCTACACCTGGCATCCTGGGATGGGCACTGAACCTGGTGTGCCTTCTTCCACAGCCGGCCTTACACACATGCAGGTAAGGACTTTGGCCATGTCACCAGCCCAGAGTTTCAGAGTGCTATAACTGGGGGAAGTCCTGCTGGGAGGGTGGTGGGGACTGGATTCTAGGAGGCCAAGGTGTCCCCAGGGTAGGGCAGGGGCCCATAATACACATGTGGGTTGATCTTTAGGATGACTTTCCCTTGCTGGGGTCTCAGCCTCCTGCCCCTGGGGTTTAACTGCAGAGAGTAGCAGCTCTGTTCTCACAGTGGGGTGGGGGTATTGATAGTAAATTATTTATTTAATACTCCACAGCCAGTGCCGTTTACCCGGTTTGTTTTAGTTTGTTACACTTGTTTTCCTTTGGAGATCAGCAGTGACATCCTTAGAATCCTACAGAGGGCCATGGCCTCTTCCACGCACTTTTCTCCAGCTGTAGCATCTTATGTAACTGTAAGCTCAGTATTGAAACTGATTTGGTACAGTGATGTTAGACTTCTTCACAAATCCGAAAATTTTAAAATATAAAATTAGGAAATCACAGCTGTCAGAATGATGATGTCCTCAAATGTTGTAGCTTCCAGAAAACTCTACACCCAAGAGTGAAACTAGCAGGTAATACAAGTAGTTCTGATTTTAGGGACCCTTGGGAGGGACTTGCCAAGCATCTCTGGACTGTGTAGTAGGGACCCACTGATTTGGTGATAAGATGTGGACTCTAGGCTTTATCTGCTTCCACTTTTTTTTTCTTTTCTTTTTGAGACAGGGTTTCACTATGCGGTTCAGGCTGACCTTGAACTCATTTTGTAGCCCAGGCTAACCTTGAACTTTCAGCAATCGTCCTGCCCCAGCCTCCCAAGTGCTGGAATTACAGGCATGTGCCACTATGCCTTGGGCCTGGATCCACTATTTAAACCATGTAGCTGGGAAAAGTTACTCTTCTGGGTCTGGGGCCTGGTTTGTGAGACTCAGACCCTGAGACCTGACTGTCTTCATTGGAGATATTTATCTCTGCCACTCACTGGCTGCCTATGGGCAAGTTTCCTGTGTCAAATGGAGAGCATAAAAGTATCCACAGCAAATGGTCATGTGAAGATTAAGTGAACAGTTTGGAATCCTGGCAGCCATGCCTGAACACTGCAGCAGTCTCCACTGAGATCCTTATTGTCATGATGATTAAGCAGAGGAGCACATGTGAAGTGCTTAGCACAGATCTTGCCCGGAGGAAGCAGTGACTGTTCCACTCTCTGAGCTCCCTACCTGCCCAGAAGGGAAGGCCCTGAGCCCAGGGATGGGTGTTGGAGGCCCTTTGCATGCTCCCGGCAAGGTCAGACCTGGAGAATGAAAATTTCCAGCAAGTTTCTTGCCTTTCCTAGGTATCAGGAGCACTGTGGCTGGTCTGGTCCGCTTCATGAGGAGGGAACCTCAGTCTGCTTTGTGAACTGTTGTACCCTTGCTGCCTAGCGTGGTTGCAGTCCAGGGCAGACACTTTGGAAGTGTTGGTTAATGACTGGAGGATGGACGGAGTGTGGAGGCAGGGGCTTGCAGCTATTAGTTGGGGAAGGAAGGGACTGTTTATTGACTGTCACTGAATTTGAGGTAGTAGGAAATGGGACATGTCAGGTTAACTAGATTGATTAATACTTAATAACTAATAAATAGGTTAACTTAAGTGTAACACATTAAGTTTAATGCTTCCTGTCCTAGATCTGCACATTGATGCAGATTTGGAGATGGTAGTTCATTAAGTAGCGGAAAAGCAAGTCTTCACTGAAGTCTGTATTACAGAAAAGCAGAGAGGTCCTTAATTCCTTCCATCTGTCACAGTGATCAGTGTTAACGACCCCCGGGACAGGAGCAGCAAGGACAGGGTGCTAGGGGACTGGGCCACTGCAGAGGGAGGGGGACTGAGACCCTCTGGGGGGGCCGTGGCTGCTGCCCGCGCAGGCTGTCTTCTGCTGCCCGGAAGGGCAAAGGGCGCTGGGTTCCTGTTAGCCTTACCCATGCCTGCCCCCTGCCTCACTTCCTCAGCTCTGGACACATTGGTCATTTTACTGACTGTCCTCGGAGCACCTGACTTAGGATGCAGTCCCCGCTGACAGATGTGTGTCCCCCTCAAATACTCCCCGCTTTCGATCCTCACATGATTGATCCCCTACTTCCAGTCCATCACTGTGACCTCTGTCTGTGCTTTACTTGTCTTCAGATTATCCAACAGTATGTGTATGTTTGAGTCTGTTTGTCTTCCTCACCACAGTGATGCATTATTGTAGCATACCCAATATGATACCCAAATATGATACCCAAAACTTTGCCTGACCTCAGGAGTACTCAGAAATATGTTAGTACATTGCAGTGAGTAGGCATGACAGTTTCTTTTAGATAAGATCAATCTGGGAGATAATGCTAGGATCCAATTATGACTCAGGTAAGAACAAGTTGATCCTGGTCAGATTAAGCATACATCCTATACTATTTGGAAAAATATCTATATATTCCAGTTCATGAGACTGTAGAGGAGAAGGTTCTTTTGTTACAAAGATTTACCCCTAAATTGCTTGTTTGGAATTGAAAGCATACTGTATTTTCTAAAAAAGGGTTTATATAGTCAGCCCTCTGGATCTTTGGATTCTGTGCCTGTGGGTTCAATTGATCTCATGTTGAAAGTATTTGAAAAAAAAAATGTCCTCATGTCCCCTGTACCAAACATGTGCAGACCATTTTTCTTGTCATTATTTCCTGAACAATACAGTATAAAGTCTATTTATTTAGCATTTGCAGTGTATTGGGTAAAGTGTATAAGTAATCTAGAGATGTTATAAAGTCTATAAAGATGATATAAAGTCTATAAAGATGATATAAAATCTAGAGATGATATAAAGTACATAGAAGGATATTTGTAGGTTTTAAGCACATGCTTTACCACTTCCAGGGTACCAGGACTTGAGTATCCATGGGCTGTGCTGTCCATGGGGTTCCAACTAATACTCAAGAAATTCAGGCACAGAAGGGGAAAAATGCTTCCTGATAGATGCCTCTGCTGTTTTATTTACTTCTATTTCTCATTTTTAAAAAGCCTAAGTTAGCTCGCAAAGCGTCATGACCTCATCAGGTTGTATGCAAGTGACAACAAAAGTGTCAAGTCAACTGCTCAGCACCGGGAATGCCGCCCTGAGGAACACAGACCATCTGTGCTCACTGCAGTCTCACAGGAGAGGTGCACATTAAACTCCTAATCAGACTAATAATTATTAAAGAGTGTGACAAGAACTATGAAAGAAAAACAAGGAAAGCAAGAGGGTGATTCTGAGCAGATCATCCCATGAGCCTGGCTGCTGCTACTTCTCAAATCATTGATTTTCATAAGAATATTCCAGCCCGCCCCTGCCAAGGAGATTCCAGCAGCTGGGGAGGCCTGGGGCTCACCGGTGTCTAGAAGGGAGCAGGGCTGTGAGTCCTGTTGTAGTGTGGGGAAATGAATGCTAGTTTAGCAGATGAAAGTTTAGTTCCTCTACTAGGAAAATGAGCCCACATTAAAAATCATGGGTAAACAAAAGCATGGGAATTTCCTTTTTCGTTTACCCCCCTCAGCTCTGCTTTATATTCATAGGTATTTACAAAATTTCATTGCACATGGTCTCCATCTATCTTATACTCAAGTTACACATTTCCTGTAGGAATAACCATTCCTGTTTCAGGCGCCACCTCCTGCTGATATTTCCGTGAAAGTCTAGAAGCTGTAGGACAGAGGTTCTCAGATTATATTCCGGCAAATCTGAAGTGGAAACCATAGTAGTTATGAGCTTGAGCTCTAGAGTCAGACAAGAATTCAAATTCCGGCCCTGAAAACTTCAGGCCATTTCTTTAAGCATCACTTCTTCTTCTGATGGGTTGCATCACTGGCAGCACCTGTCTTGGCTGTTTGAGGTCGGCTGTGTCAGGCTTGTACGAGGCACAGGGCCTTGTAACAAGGGAGTTGCTGTTACTGTTCTTGTAGCAGTGCCTAGAAGTCAGGTTAGTAGGCACACTGTCTCTTCAAGGGCAGTGTTCTCAGGAGGGTTAGATGGAAGCAAGTCTTTGCCCAGGGTCATCACTAAGAAAGGGGAAAACTCCAGTTGACGGTTCACAGTGACCAGAGTTCCTAGGACTCGTAACTGTGCTAGTATTTGTTAATACTGTGTACCCGAGTCAGCATTATGAAATAATCATTATATAAAGTAAGATCTCAGCTACCAATGTAATACATTTTCCTCCATTGGAGAAAATGTATTCACATTTCAAAAAATCCAAGTTACAGAATAAAAATTTAAAAGTAAGGATGCCATCCTTAGAAGTGAGAAGTGTCAGTACTAACTTCACTCATATTTTAGCTGACTAGAAGTTCTACACCTCGAGCTATCCTGTGGGGTGACTGAATACTCGCAGGTTTTGAGAGGCGTGTTGGGATTTTGTTGTTCAGGCAGAGCAAGTATTACCGTCTCTGGCTTTCCCCCTCCAAGCAGGCCAGAGAGCAGACCCTGTGGTGACTGTGGGGTATATTCTTGTGAAGCAGTTTAGTGATATTTTTAAAGAATCAAAATGTTGGGAGTCTGATAGCTTGGAAGATACTCTTTTCTTGACACGTAACTTTTTTTTTTTTTTTTTTGAGATTTGGAAGACTTTATTGAGAAAGAAAGCTTCTGTTTGAGAGAGACAGAAGTGAAGGGGGCCTGGAAAGTGGGCTGCCCACCAGCCCCACTTTTCAAGGGTGTTTTATTGATCAAAGCCACAAGGTGAGGTGGGTTAAGATGGGACAGAATTATAACCAATCAATAAGATTACAAGTATAGTCATTTAGGTAATGTTGATCCAATAGCAAGTCATAGATGGGTGCGAGGTGGGACAAAATTATGGTAACATCAGAAAAATGTTTGATTACCTAAGCAAGTCACAGTCTGTGAAACCAAAGCAAACTCTTACCTCCAACCAGTTATCTTGGTGGAAGAACTGCAAAGGACACAGGGGGATGAAACTCCCAACCTGTTAGATGTCCAAATGCCGAGTTTGTGTTCTCTAAAGTCAAGGAATGAACTCTAGGAACAGTGGAGGTTAAGAGTAGTAAGAATTTATTGAGAGAAAGAAAGCATCTGTCTGGGGGGTTCTGAAAGGTGAGTGGCCCTGACATAAAATTCTTAAAGACAACAAAAATTTCCTCGTTGTAGGAAGAAGAATAATCTTTGCCTGGAGTTCCCTTTTTGTCTTCTTTGGCTCCTTTGAAAGTCATTAAAGAGTGTTTCCCTTTGCCCACTAAGGCTACAGAACCCATCATTCTCAGTGGTGTGATATACGCATCAGTTCTCCAGGGTGTGTGTCGAACCTGTTAGAAGACTCTTGGTTTTCCGTTGATTTGAAAGTTATTTTCAAAGTCACAGGCACACTGGACCGATCAGTTTGAATTTCTGCTTTCCTTATGCACATATATAGTGGCACTCTTTATTTCTTAAGATTATGATGAGTTGTAACCCAAACTTTGATAAGTAATTTATAAAATTCTTTATTTCTCAGTGACCCTGCAGTAGTCTTAACTTTGCTAATTCTTGTCTTGAGAAGTCACGCTTCCAGTGAGGGACCACAATAAGCTATGGTGTTTTGGGTGGCACAGTCAGTCTTGGTGAGGTTGGACATAGTGGCTGAGAGTTGCATGAATAGGGCATTGTTGAATTGGTCAGAGCAGCCTTTATAGTGTGTGCCGCAATTAGTTCTTTAAGTGGGGCGTCTTGGTTATTATTTTTAAAAGTGCTAAAATACTGATGGTAACCTCTGATTTATAAAGTCAGCTTAAGATGTATTTTCTACCAGATTCCGTTGGAGCTTAAAAAGCAGTCTGGTGCTAGAGATTTACATATTTTGATGGTGGTTATAGTAGCTGGAACAAAATAGATCAACACAGACACGCCGGAAGGTTGCAGTGGTTCTTTTTAGAGACTCACAAATAAGCATTAGAGTAACTCCCGGAATGTTTTAACATCATCATTTCTGTCTGGCTAGCCCACTTCTAGTTTCAGTTACATTTTTGCATATGTGGCTATTGGACCAGAAAGGGGAAAGAATAACCCAAGCATGACTTAGATGTTCTTCTCCTTGCTATGATCTTCCTATTCTCTTTACTTGCAGAACGTTCCTGAGCCTGTGGCAGCCACTGAGACCCTGGCCGAGGTGCCTGAACATGTGTTTCGAGGACTTCCAGAGGAAGTGAGGCTGTTCCCGTCTGCTGTTGACAAGACCCGCATCGGTGAGTCCTGGGGTCACGGAGAGACGGGCAGTAGGAGTACACAGCTTCTTGTGGGGGCTCATAGGGTAGGCAGCAGGGCCATGCAACGGATCAGTTTGTCCTTGACTTGGGAGATTATTTAGTGTTCATGTATTTTCCAGTCAAGGGTCCCGGGTGGACTTAACATCATAAAAATAAAACTAGGAATACATCCCACCACCAATCCTTGGTTTCTCTCTCAAAAGTCCTCTGTGTTTCCCTGGGCTTCTCCTCGTGAATATGTTATTCCCGCCTCTCTGATTTCACCATGACTTGAATATGACTTACGATACGACGCTTATTTCATTTTGTAATTGTCTTTACATCTGGCCCCGTCATTGACTGTGAGTGTCTTTATTTCTCATTTATCTTTGTGTCACCAGCTCCAGACATTCTATGGACTCTCAGTAGACATTTGAATGAATGACATAAACTGAATGTGTCCAGATGCTTCTGGCTGAGATTTCTTGTGAACGCTTATGTATGTTGCTCATGTTTTTGTGGTCTAACCTTTACGTGGAAGGCTAACAAAACAAATTATAAAACATAGTCAAAGTACCTCATATCTATTTTGTTTCTGTTTTTTTAAAGGTGTACATCTGATATTCCAGTTTATATGCATCTATGTATGAATGAATTTTTAATGTTTTTCTTAATTCTCATTGAACATTCAGTGAGCAACTGGATTATTTACTTTTTATTGTATAAATGAAAATGGTTGATTTTTGTAGCTCAAATGGTTGTTAGTGGTATTATCAAATGCAGTTCGTAGCAGACATACAAGAAAGTGGAATTCATGTACTCTAACTGGGCAGGACAAGCTCGACCTCCATCCCTTCTGTACCTGAGCAAACTGAGGCACAAGATGACGGAACCCATGGCAGGTGGCCTGGGCACCAGTCCCTTGATTCTTCTGGGTTGGGCTCTTGTCGTTTCACCAACTACTATTTCATCATATCCATTTGCTTATGTTCAATGCATAGAAAATAGAAATAATCCTGAGGCTATATTTTGACTCTTTGAAACTGAAACATAAGTTGTCCTAATAGCTATGATTTCAGGAAGCCAGCCAGAAGGAAGATAGTTTTCTGCTTTATTTAAGCAAATGAACTTCAAAAACATTTGTTCACCTGGGTGTGGTGACACCTGCCTGTAATTCCAGCACATGAAAGCTAAGGCAGGAGGATCACCATGAGTTTGAGGCCAGCCTGCACTACATAGCGAGACCCTGTCTCAAAAAAATCCAACGAGACAAAACATTTATTCATAAAACCACATTTGTAATCTTTATAAAAACAACTCATGTTCAGTGGAAACTAAACTCTGTAGGGAAACAGAATGAAGACTTTTAAATTTTAGATTTACTTTCTTGTGACTATTATTCTTCAAGTATTTGTGATTATACTTGACAAATTACTTGTGATTATTTGTGATATACTTGTGATTATTTGTGATTATGGACAATTTTACATGTAAAAATTAAATATAAACCATTTTTTTTCCTAGAAAACAATACAGGTTCCTTACAGACTCTTTAGAAAATAAAGAATATAATGAAGGAAAGTAAAAATGCCTGTTGAAACTTTGACTTAACTTGATTAAACTTGATCTCAGTCGATGGAACATTATCTTGCTTTTAGGCGTTATATATAGTTTTTTAACTACTTTTTGACACTGAGTTGACTTTAATACTTTAAACCTTTACAATAACCACAATCCATTATTAAAATATGATTTTATTTTCTAGGTGTCTGGGCCACTAAACCAATTTTAAAGGGCAAAAAGTTTGGGCCATTTGTTGGTGACAAGAAAAAAAGATCTCAGGTTAAGAATAATGTGTACATGTGGGAGGTAAGAAAGAATTCTGATTTCTTCATTTATTAGAGTTCTATACATTTTGGAGTAATCACTGTCCTCTCCCCCCACCCCAGGATTTAACATTTTAGAGTTAAAACAATTATTTTAATGTTCTTTAAAATCAAAGATGTTTTTATTACGGAGAAAATGTGTTTCCCTGGATACAGACTGCTACTTATATATGCTTTTGTGTTTTGAAACTGGTTGGTTGTCCTCAACAATAAATGTCTAATCCATTTTTATATTGCTTTGCCCAGGTTGTTTTGCTTTGAAACAAAGGCCTTAACTTCCTGTGTGATGGTCTGTCACTTCACAGGTGACACCAGGTACACACCATGGAAGATACTAAGGTGGCTATAAAGAAAATACTTCTAGATTCCTCTCTTAGAAAGTAATGTCTGGGTTGCTGGGTTGTTCAGAGTCAGGTATGTTTAGTCTGTCACACCTATATAGAACTTTTAATTTTTTGAAAGTTTTTCATTCTGTTGACTCTGTGTTTTTACAACAATCCAGGAAGACAAGACACAGCAGGGTGGTAGCATACTCCTTTAGAGAAGCAGCAGCCAGGAGACAGGAGCTATTTTTGTCTGTAGGGCAGGCTTCAGTGGTCAGATGTGGAACCAGAATTTGTATCTCCTGCCTAAACAGTGGGGCAGTCAAATGTTTTCATGTTTCACCTGGGTTCAGATCCTGCTTCCAGTTTCATGACTGGAGTGGGGTTCTTAACCCCTGGGCTATAAATTCCTCAATTAAAAAAAGTGGGAACACTTAGTAATATCACATTAGGATTTTTTTTTCTTTTCTTTTTTTTTTATCGGTACCAGGGATTGAACTCACAACCGCCTGTTTGCAAGGCAGGTGCTTATGCCGCTGAGCTAAATCCTCAGCCCCAACATTAGGATGTTTGCAAAGTTAAACTTGTTGATATTTTTCCTTGGGTATTGCATGAGACTTTTGCACTTCCATTGAATTTACATTGATCAGACTTGTGTCCTGGGGAAGGTCTTTGGGATCTTAAAGGACCTATAAGGTGACTTCTTTTGAAGCAAGTTAAGTTTTTCAGTGATCAGGAGAGCACTCCTATCTATTCAGCTGTTTCTCACAGGTTAATATAAAAGCCTGAATGTAAGTGAGGCTAAGAACTGTGTGAGCACTGCCCATCAAGGCCTGGTCATTGGGAGACTTGAGGTGTGGCTGTTTTTCTCAAGACCACAGCGGTATCTTTAACTTGATGTAACCATTTCTCCTCGTCAGTCTGAATGTGTTTCTGATAACTCTAGTATATTTCTGGTAATTAAGTCAGGGAACTTTAGGAAAGGAGGATGGATTTACCATGAGAATTGTAGCACTGTGTTATTTTACTGCGTTAAAGTAAAAGAGGAACTATTTTCTTAAGTACTAAAGGCAATCCCCAGATCATTAAAAATGTCTTGGTCACAAAATTATGGTCCAAAGGTATTGCATTTAAAATTTTAAGTTCTCCAAGACAAGCTAACAAATACGCAGTAGGAGCTCTCAGCACTCATCATAGTGAAGATGGTTATTTTCTTTAGTTCCATGTACAAAATGCTAAGTTCAAACAAATGCCATTAACATTAAACTTAAGCTAATGGTGCCTGTCCTGTCCAGTGCAACGATTTGCTGTTGTTGGGTAAATTATTACTCCTGCCTTGGGTAAATCAATTAAGCTTCATTTGCATTGAAATTCATACATAATATGGTTTGGTGATAATAGCTTATTAGGGACTCGATTTCTGCTATAGACTTGTTGACATTCCATTGTTAATTTATGGTACTGCTCTCATTTTTAAATGCCCATGTGAGTACCAGTTCTTTGTAGTCAGGTTTAAGGATTTAGTTTTTGTCAAGGCTGATTTTTCCTTCTAGCAGTTAAAAAAGTCCAGATATTGTTCACATAGTTCTCACTACAAGATATATATCTCATATAGAAACCGTAAGTCTTTTATTAGTATTTTAAGCCCTGTTAAAAGTGAATCTATGTATGTGTAAGTATATGCAAAGTTTAGGAGGTATAAAGTACATTGTACATATTTCACATTACGAAGGAGATTAAAACTCAGGGTAAAATTTAGTGTTTCCCATTAATTTATCCCAATCCTGATTTTACTGTTCAGCTTGCATCAGAATGCTTCCTACCTTAACAAAAAGGCTTATTATCAGAATCTCGTCTTAGTATTTGGTCTTCCATCAAAGCTACTAAAAATAAAAGCCCCTTAGGATTGGCTTATCTTCTGGCAACAGGGTCCTATACCCCAGTGAGAACTCCATTTTAAAGCTAATCTAAGACAAAGTGTTAAATTGCTTTTCTTGAGCGCTTGAATATCTAACCCAGTCTTAAGTTCTGTAAGCTTTCACTGAAAACACTGTATTAAATCAGAAGTAACAGGAAAGAAACAGTAGAGTGTCTTCAGGGTAAGTGAACAAAGTAGTGAGTGAGGTTCTTAAAAGAGGAGAGAGCATTCTTTGATCTGTTTTTGGCAGGGAACTGCTGGGGAACCGAGGAGCTGCCTGTAACACTTCTCTTAGACAGGCCGCACCACTGCCAGTGGCCTAAGCAGTCCGCAGTGTTTTAAACCATCTCTGATAAAAGCCTTTTCAAATTTACTTCTGTTGTCTCCAATTTCTTTTAATAAACAGAACCTTTAAAGTGTTCAAATAAGAAGTATTTTAAAGTGTGTTTATTTCCAGTAGACTTTTTTTTTTTAAGGAGTCTTGGATTCATAGAAACTTGACCTGAAAGTACAGGTAGTTTCTGACTTGGCTTATTTTGTACTGCTATAATAAAACACCACAGACTGTGTACTTTATATGAGGCGTGATTCAAACATACGGTGAGTGTTTAAGTTTGAGTGTCTTTAGTTGCACTGCTGTGGCTGCTTCAATGTCCCGAGTCAGTTCTAGTGTTTACCTTTTATAGTCATTTTGACAGTGAGGAATAGCCAGAAGTTGCATGGGGCCAAAACTGGTAAATAAGGTAGAGGAGGACGCATTGTAATATTTTTACAAAGCTGCCTTTCCATTGGATACTGTCTTTCCACTGGAAGGCGCCTGGCAGCAACCTGCACTGTATTTTCTATGACACCTTATAAAGATGCTTGGGGAATCAGCACTGCTTCAGCAAGTGGCCAGAATGATGGGATAAGTGTGTTTGAAGCAAAGGGGTATATGTTGCGGGGTGGGGGGGATGATGGTGTTAATGCCAGTGTGTCTTTTACTGTGATACAGTTTTTACAAATTTAAAAATTGATCGTATATTTTGATCATACCTCATAGAAGTTTATTTGGCTCAAGTTGTGGAAACTGAGAAGTCCAGGGTCAAGGAGCTGCATCTGATGAGGGGCTTTTGGCTGCTTCACAACATGGCAGAGGCATCATTAAGCTCCCATCCTCAAGCCTTTTGTAATTCACATTTATCCATTCTCAAGGGTGCAGCCCTTACAGCCAAAGCACCTGCTGGGGCCCGTCTCTCAACAGTATTGCACTGGGGTTTAAGTTCCTACACACGCGTTTTGGAAGACACATTCAAACTGTAGCAGTTCCCCTGTGCCCTGCTGGCCCTACACCTGCACGCATGCGTGTGTGCAAGTATGCATGCACGGCATGCACGGCCGTTCCCACGCATCAGCATCGAGCCCCACAGTGGGGCATTTGGTATAGCTGTTGAGCCTGCACTGACAGCTTATCGTCACTCAGAGCTCACAGGTCTTGTTAGGGCTCACGCTTGGTATTCTGCAGTCTATCCAGTGAGACCTTGTAAATTTTAAAACTGTACACACACATTACAAATAATATAAACAATCCAAAAATACAAACAAGAAAGTAAAAACCATTTAAATTCCTAGCACCCAAGTGTGACCACTGTGAACATTCTTTCAATGCTTTGCTTTTATGCCTCTATTTTTCTCATCTCTCATGCATAGTAGTACCTATACCAACACCATATTTAGAAATTGCATTTGAGACTGAAAAATACATATAGTTTTTAAATATACTTTTTCCTTTCAGTATGTTATAGATGTATCCATGGCAACTACTTATTTGCTTTGTTTTTTTATTATGATTGCCTAGAATTTCAATGTGTACCATTTATGATTTGCCTATTCAGGCCCTTAAATAGTTTTAATGCTTTTATGATTATAAACAATTCTTCAAAATATAAATCTTACTGTATATATATATGTACTGCCTGACCTGATTATCTCCTTAAGATAAATTTCTAGTCATATAATATTAAATAAAAAAGTTAGGTACACTTTAACCTTTGACAAATTTTGCCAAACAACTATCCAGAAGGAACGAACTAATTTACATAACTACCTGGAGTACATACTTCTTCCTACCCTTTAAAAACCCAATGTTGTTATCTGTTTAGTAGTTGTAAAATTCTCTCTGTTTTAATGAAAACTGGTAGTTTACTCCTTCTCTTTCATTCAGGCAACAAATTATAGTCAAGAGAGAAATAGAATTACGTTCAATTAAAAATGATAGAGAACTAGCCTCTGCATCATAAGACTGTAAGTTTTGAAAGATGTAAAACCAATTTTTTATTAGCACTGTTAGGATTAAATATTAATAGGTGAGTTTTATAGTCCTCACTATCTCAGCTCTTCTAATTTAAATAATTTGTAAGTTAAACTTGCAGTCAAGAATAAAATAAAGTATAAGAAGTCAGCCATCAGCTGATGGTGCAAAACCACTTTTCAGAGAGTGCTAGTCAGGTGTCTCTTTACTTTCCTGCTTGTAAACCTGTGTCAAAGTAGCATTGTAAAGAAAGGTCCAGATCTCTAGGAAATCCAACGTGTCACCTATTTTTTATAACCCTGGAACTAAGAAGGATTTTTTATATTTTTTAAATGATTGAAACAAATGATTGCAGCCCATGAAAATGTCAAGAAATTCAAAGTTCAGTTCATGGGTAGTTTTATTGGAATACAGCTAGGTTTATTTGTTTACCTAGTTTTTCTGGCTGCCTTGCCTCCATAATGGCAGAGCTGAGCAGTGGCAGCAGAGACTGTGCGGCCTGTAAAACTAAAAATATTTTTTGTGTGAGCTGCTCTGGTTGTGTGGGGAAGAGAAGCAGTAGGAATAAATGTGATGTCTAGTGTTTCAGGTTTACAGAGTGGCTTAAAGCAGTATTCCAGAATTTGGTAGTACTTCAAAGTGGAAAGGGTAGGGAACTGGTTGTCATAGAAACAGCTGAGCCAATAACATTCTTTTCTCAGAAACAAGCAGGACAGACCAGGACATTGTACAGAGAATTAAGTGATCTTTATAAACAGGTTAACTTGTACCCAGATTGGTAGTTTGCCGTGGTGAAAAAAAAAAAGATAAAGTTTTCCTTTGGGAATTGTTATTTATTCACTCACTTAATACCTGTTAAGCTTTTAGCATGAGCCCAGCCCTGTGGGTTTTTTTTTTTTTTTGAGACAGGTTCTTGTTAAGTAGTTCAGGCTGGCCTTGAACTCACTATGTGTCCCACACTGGCCTCAAACTTACGATAATCCTCTTGCCTCAGCCTCCCAAGTGCTTGTTACAGGCATATGGCACCACTCTAAGCAACGAAGAAATCTGATACTGATTGTGATCAATTAGTTATAAACACCGCTGTACTTATAACAGTCCCAGCCCTGTCTTAAGTTCTGGATCACTAAACTTGGCATATAACATCGTGGTGTTATAAACTACTGCTAATACTTAATGGAGATTTTCATGTGTGGAGTGAAGACTTAGATTTAGAAATCACCCAGATCTTTCTGTAGATGAGAAGTCTGGGTTTCCAGTAACTTGCTTGGTGTCTTGAGGCTGTTAGTCCTGGAGTTGTGGTAGCAGCCAGCCTCTCAGTTGCCTCCCTGGTAGTCTTTCTCCTGGCAAAGACCAGAGACTCTCCAGCTTTATTGTCTTGTGGGCCTGTGGATCTCAGAGTTTTCCATCTTTGTGACAAAATATACACACTGGCAATTTAGGAAGTAAAGAGTGTTTATTGTGTTTACTCTTCTGGAGATTCACATCTGAGATTGAGAGTCCATCCCCACGGTTTTATCTCTGGTGATCACAGCACGTCTTGATGGGAGCCTGTGCAGGAGAAAAATGGTCACATCTCAAACCTCAAACTGGGCGGAGAGACAGGGATCATGTCGGGTCTCAAGTGCTTCTAGAGGGCTAGACCCCAGTGACCTAAGACTCCCCATAGATCCTGCCTCTTAATGGTCCACCCAGAAGACAAGGCTTTGAGCTCAGGATCTTTGTAGAAAACACAGATAAACTTCAGTAGTACCCTAAAATTCCCCCAGAAATGTGCAAATGCTTGTACGGAATTGTTAAATGTCCATGCTACCATAGATAGAATTTCTGATTTAAGGATTGGAATAAATTATTTTGTTCACCCAGTGGATGCTGATGGGGCCCTGCTGTGAACGTCTCTTATGAAGCTTCCACTGTTGGGAGATTTTCCAGAAACAGCTACGTAGCAGGTCTGAAGCCTACTCTGAGTAATTTCAGACAGGGGTTGTTCAGGGCCACTTGCCTGCTAGACCCATATTGGACTGGGCTTTGAGGGCTTGAGAGGCCAAGCTGTTTACTTTTTCAAATAGTATTTTGGAGTTGCTTATACAAATGGACAGCGTATTGGAAAATGACCTCTGACAAATGGACTTGTAAAGTGGGTGCCCACCACTGTGACCATCTAACTACACATATCTAAGTACAGTTGCCCAATTATACCTCTAGAATAAATTGCTACAAATGTATATGTTGTTAGAGAATATTTTTATATATTAAACATTTGTCAGATACTGCTAAATACCACCCTATAGAATTACACTAATGAATTCTGTGTCGGTACTTGAGAAAATGATGTCACATGTCCCTCTCTGTATTACTTTTCTTTTGATTCTTTTTTTTTTCTTTTTTTGGTCCCAGGGATTGAACTCATAAACTTGCACTTGCCAGGCAGGTGCTTGTGCCACTGAGCTAAATTCCCAGCCCTGTATTACTTTTCTTAAAACCGCTTTTTTACCAATTTAATAGGTAAAAAAATTTTAATTTCAAAATTGTGATTATTGCATTTTTTAAAATGAGGATTTAGCTAAATGTGTGTTACTTTGTGAATTACCTGTTTGCTTATTTTTTTTAAATGAAGTGTTTATCCCTTTGTTTTTGTGCATCAGTCAGTATGACTTAGAAGACACCTTAGTTCCTTTTGCAAAACAGTGAGCTATGTGCAAAGAATGAATTCACTCAACTGAAACGTGTTGCTTTTTGAGAAGGTCTTATTGACTGGATGGCCCAGAAATTTCGCAGCATCTGTATTGCTATTAATGCAGATGGATGGCCTAGCCGCCTCTTCCATGCTAGGTTTTCATGGCAGCTGTCTCTGTGATCCCACTGATCTCTGTTGCCATGCCAGTATGGGGGGCAGGGATTGAGTGGGACCCTAGCGTCCACTGGGATGCATCAAAACAAGATTCCTTCTGTGAGCCCAGTGGCAGTGTGATTCAGGTATGATGGAAATAACCCCTGTGTAAGTTAGTAAGACATCACCAGCATTTAAGGGTCATCTCCATTTTTCTTATTTTAATATGTTGGCAAGTGCAGTATGTTGTTTTTGTGTGTTACGTTTAACTTGAAATTTTGCATTGGATTGTTGCTTCATAGCATACTATTTGGAGAGGTATCAGGAGAAGTACATGTGTGCGTGTGTGTGTGTGTGTGTGTGTGTGTGTGTGTGTGAGAGAGAGAGAGAGAGAGAGAGAGAGAGAGCGAGAGAGAGAGAGCTGAGGGTGAATGTGACAGCGAAGTGTGAAAGAGTCTAACACAGCATGGGTAAACTTAGAATGGTATGGACAGGTGTTTAGTAAACAAGCACTCTTGGAAAAAACTCAGGGGGCTGCTTCCCTGACCATGAGGATACTCAGGGTGGTGCTTGTGATGATTACATGAAGTAGCTGCAGAGCGCTCTAGTGTGGTCCCTGCCACAGTAAGTGCTCCGTGGATGACGGCACTTATACACTCATGTGTAATGATATCCTTTCCTTCATTCTGTAATTATTTTTTTCCGGCCTGCTGTAGACCAGCTCCTGGTCAGGGTGTTTGTTGAAAGCACTGCAGTGAGTGGAGGAGCCAATACTTGATGAGGGAGAGAGTCACCAAAATTCGAGGGCCTCAGAGCTATGAGGAAAGATGGGCAGAGAAGGGTTTGCAGTTTCACTTAGGATAGACAGGGAAGCCATTGATGAATGGGGGGTATGCAGACATGCTTTGTCTTTACTCCAATTAACTAAGTGACTTTGAAAGGAAATGTATTTGCTTTTGATCTTTGATTTGCACATGCTGAAATGGGAAATAATACCAAGCACAACTTCACAGAGTTAAGTGAGGCTATGCATAAAGCATGTAGCATTCTGCTGGACAAACTCCTACCAGGAGGAAAGCGATGTTAGAGCCCAGGAAAAGGTGGGTGCTGGCACCCAGACAGCTGGGGAGAGCAGTGATCTTGCTGCCAGCTGGGGAGCTGGAGCTTTGCTTCAGAAGAAAAGGTGCAGTGCGAGGATGAATAATGTGTGTGGGAAAGGAGAGAAGGAAGGAACAGTGGTGGTCGTGGCTGTGTGGGGAAGAGAGGAAGCATCTCAGGTCTTTCCTTTCCTAAAAATAAAGTAAAAGACATGCTTCTTTTGTTCACCATGTCTGCACTCGTTCTGTTGTAGTGCCTACTCAGGTGTTTTGCAGCCTAGTTTTGGGGAACATGACATTTGTGTACGTAAAATTTAAGAGTTAAAAATCATTGCAAGTAGACCTTCTTTAAAATGGAGCTGTGAGAAATAAATGCTGGAGCGATTTGGGAAGGGCAGACTAAGCAGGGTTGATGAGGGAGGCTTCCTGCAGAAGTTGATTGGATGTGATCCCGAAGGAGGCAGCAGGTTGTGATCTTGTCTTGAAAGGCACTGATACTTTCACAGTGGGGTCTCCCTCACCTTTGTCCTGGCGGATCCGCTGGATGGGGCAGGTGTGAAGGGGAGCTGAGATTACAGAAGTTCGTGTCCTGTCACCCCACGGACGGTGGCTGGTTCACTGTATGTGCTGATTTGCTGAAGTCCCAGCCAACCCAGCTGGAAGGGGCCTGCTGACCTGTGCGCCATAGCAGAGTCAGGGCCCAGCACCGACTGGCAGAGCCACCCAGCGAGCTCGAGCTCGAGGGATTTGGGTGCCGCCGAGCTGCTGTGGGCTGCCTTTACTGCTCTGTTACCCTTCAGGTCACAAGTTGTCTCTTGTTCTTATGCACATACTTGCAAAACATTTGAGGACCAACAAACATATTGTCTGTAGTTTATATGTTTATAAACTATGTTTGGGCAAAAACAAGCCCAAATAGAAAATAATGGAAATTACACAGTTTTGAGTGTCAGCTTTCACCTTGCATTTTTCTTTTTCCCTGTTACTTTGCTCCTCTGAATTGTTTTATTTGGAGTACTTGTATATTATAAAAGAATTACTTGTTTGAAAAGTTGAAAATGAGAACATTTTAAGTACTCTTGTTTAAGCAAAGGCTTTTCTTCTTTTTTCCCCCATTCCCAAGGTATATTATCCGAATTTGGGATGGATGTGCATTGATGCCACTGATCCTGAGAAGGGGAACTGGCTTCGATATGTGAATTGGGCCTGCTCGGGAGAAGAACAAAACTTATTTCCCCTGGAAATCAACAGAGCCATTTACTATAAAACTTTAAAGGTAACAGTGTTGGAATTAGCTGCTCGTTATTCTGCATGCGTCTCCTAAATGTGGTCCTTAGCTGTGACTGACAATAACTACTTTTCAGACCTTGAAAGGATTATAGTTGAAGTGGTTCATCTACACGCTCAACTCTGTGTGCTAAATACATGCTTGCCACTGCTTTGCGTGCGTCAGGGATCTAAAGTACGCAGAGCATGTTGGCTAATTACACGCTGCATCTTTCTAGATACCGTTGATTAAGCCTGTGGCAGCTGCTCCCCTCCTCCGAAGATGCGGACGCATTGGGAACTGTCTGACTGGCAGATTTATCCCCGCTAAGAAACTCTCAATAGCCGTGGTGGTGCTGTGCTAACTGAAAACACATTCACAGTCTTCAGTGTAAATGAAGCCATCGATTAGCTTTTCTTTCCTTCAGTTTTACTCGGAATAGAAACTAAACAGAACATGTTTCTTTCTTTTGCCAAATTTTTCTTTGAAGACATTAATTGCTGAGATGCAAAGAAGAGAAAAGCTATGTTTAAGGCTGCAGGCAGGCACCAGGCACGTTCAGGAAGATGCCGTGAGGAAGAGCTGAGTGTTCCTGGGTTTTAGCTGTGGACAAGACTGCATCTCATTCCTTGTCTTCACCGGTCGTGTTCTCCAGGAAGACAGAGCTGCATACTGTTTGGGAATTACCCTAGGTGGAATCTTGAGGCTGTAAGAATACCTGTTTGAAATAGGTACCCTTGCTAGAATTGTGACAAGGCAAATGCATCTTTATTCACCTACCTGCACCTGTAGGTCATAGATAGGGGAACAGCCCATTGGGAAGAAAGTAATCTCTGTGGGGTTGAAGACTCTTGATGAGCAAGTGTGGAAGGTGGTGGCCAGCTTTGCAGTGTGCTGAGTCTTGTTAGTGTGGTGTCCCCCGCCTTTGGAAGTTTAGCTAGTATATGGCTGTTTAATTTTCCTCTGTGGCATTTTTGCCTGACATTGTCCCCCAGTTATACTCTTACCTCACTGTTACCCATGTTTTGCTTCTAGCAGTGGAGGACTTCTTTTTATTTTATTTATTTGTTTTGGTGATGCTTACTTGCTTATGACTTGTAAAGCCTTGTTTCCCATTTCCCCCCCTTGCTGGATTACAGAAGCATGTCTTTCTGGTAGGTGTCACTGTGCAGTTTTGTTATACTAGATTTGAAATTGGATTCAAAATGTGATTCAAGGATCATTCTCTTTCTCAGAGCTAAAGTGAGAGAGAGGTCTGGTTGATTCAGCAAGGTAGAATCCTGGTGGAAATGAAGAGCAGCCAGGGGATGATGAATGAGACAGCTAAGGTAGTGGGAATCAGGTTCTTCAGGGGCAGTGGCCCCAGGAAACACGAGGCACTGCTTCAAGTTAAACGCGTGTTCCTCTCTGCCAGCAGGTTTGCAGAAGCAGAGAGTAGCCAGGTAGAGTGGTAGTTGGGAAAGTGACCTCTGAGGCTACACGCGTTGGTTAAACCCTGCTCACAGGGGTTTTTTTGTGACTCACAGTAAGTTGGAGCCACTTCTCTAGCTCTGTGAACTTGGCAAGTCCTTCCCATATGCTTCAGAAAGATACAGGTCATTTTAGTATTGACCTCACAGAGTTACTGGAAAGGACACATTAGTGTGTAGGGGCAGAGCTGAAGCACCTGGTAAGTGCGGATAAATGACAATTCTCCCTTTTGGTACAGTCAGAAGTAGACGCTCAGGAGCAGACTGCTTGGTGACTGTTGGCTTTTGGGTGTGTGGCATGTAAAATTCCTCCATCTGTTTTGTCATCTGTAAAGATGGAGGAAGTAGTACAAGGCTAGTGCCCCTTATCTGGCACACATAGCCCCTGAGGTGTTTCAAATTGTGGATTTTGGCATATCTGCATATACATGATGAGATATTCTTGGGGGTGGGACCCAAGTCTAAACATGAAATTTACTTATGTTTCATATATACCTTATCCATGTGAACAGAAGGTAATGTTAAGCTGTATTTTTAGTGTTCCTGACTTTTGAGTGTGAACTGTCACACAGGGTCACTTGTGGCATTTTCTACATGTGGCATCACGTCAGCATTCAAAAAATTTCAGATTTTGTAGCATCAGCATTTTGATGTGTGGATTACTGATGCTTGGACACTGCGTTTGTAAAACTAATTCATATTGTTATTAAGATTAAATAAGCCTGGTGAGGGATATAGCTTAGTGGCACAGCACCTACCTGGTATGTGTGAGATCATGAGTTCGATTCCTGGTGCAAAAAAAAAAAAGATTAAATAAGCCAATATATAGCAGCTTAAGTGTGGGATGGCTATACTATAATTTTTACCTGTCTTTGTCCCATATAACACACTTATGATCTTGGCAGGCCTCCCCCACTGGTGACCTTTGATATTTGCTCAGATGTGCATGAGGCCTTTTAGATTCCTTACTGGTGAACACCTAACTGTATTCTTTTGGATTAAGCATTCTGTGAGGTGGATTTTGTAAATGATTACATGTGATGTTCTCGGGGTTCTGTAGCACTGTCGCAACTTATACTACCAAGGTAATTGGGAAATTTTAACATCAGATTTGTTTGCACTATTATTAAAAAGTATTTTAAATCCCCAAAAGTTAACTATTAAGCCTGCCTGGCTTAATAGTTTCCATTCCTTCATCTGTTCATTAGTTTGACAAATGCTTATTTTATTGAGTGTACCAGTATGTAAAGAGCTCAGACAAGGTCTCCAGGCTCATGGAACTTACACTTTATTGGGGAGGAAGTATATAACAAGCAAGTAAATAGGTTAAGAAAATTATCTCCGAGAGCAGTCAAGTCCTCCCAAGACAGTACAGTGCTGTAGAGAGTGCTTAGATGGGAGGAGGGCTGCTTTGGTTCTAGGGAGGTTAGGAAGGGCTCTTCTGAGAAAAGACATTTGATTTCTGCCCATGGGTAGAAAGGAGCCAGCCATGCAAAGATCTGACCAGTGCGGGAGGAGGGACCATTAGAAACAAGGACCTTGAAGTTGAACTGCCCTGGTAAAATGCTGGTTTATAGGTATGTACTCATATGCAGAGAAGATAGCGTGCTTGGTTTCTTAAAGGTTGTCTAAACCCACAGGAAAAGTTGGAAAGGTTTTAAGTCTTGGTTTCATTTTTTCTTTCACATTAAAATACAGCACAGTCACATGCTCCTCTAGGTAGTGTCCTATGGTGTCCTATGAGGTCATATGGACCAGTGATCTTGTAGCCTGCTTAGTTCTTGTGAATATGCTCTTAAGATATTTGTACCATGGCAGAATTGTCTAACGACACATTTTTCAGAATGTATCTTATCTTTAAGAAACTCATGATTATGTGAAAAAAGAAATTGTTGGTCTTGACATTATTTTTTAAAACATGGATTTGTATTTCATTTAACAACATGACTTTTCTTCCAAAATTTGACACAGGAAATGTTGAAAATGTTAAGATGTGCAAAGAAAAATCAGTGCAGTGCAGAAGAAAGCAATCCATGATTTAAAAAAATACTATTTTCCTTTTAATAAGGAAATGTTATCTGTGTAGTTGTTTCAAGTAAATTTGGAAAATATGTAATGCCAAAGTGAAATAATATCTCAGTTCCTGATAATTTTGAAAGTTATTTGATAGGCAACAAATCAGATGATCTAGCATTTTGCCAACCCATTAGGCTTTAAAAATTTTAACTTAGTGATACAAACAGCTTTGGAATATTTTTGTAGTGCTGTTTGCAGCCACAAAAGAGTAACATGGAGCACAAGTGCCTTCCTACGGCAGTTTGTGCCAATATGTAACTCAGTTGCTGGTACAGTCAGTACTCGGCTGGTGTCTGCTGTGGAGAAAGCATGGAAGTATGCTCTTATTCTTAGAAGTTTCCAGAAAATGCCTGGTGGTTGTTTCCAGCCAGTGTTCTGGTGGTGCTGTTTGGGTAAGGAATATGTTAAGAATATATTTGCCTTTATTCTTTCCTGTATTTTTACTTTGGTTTATTTTTATTTTGAGACAGAATCTTGCTTAGGTGCCGAGCCTAGGCTCAAATTTGTGATTTTCCTGTCTCAGTTTCCCAGATGCTGGGATTACGAATGAGCAACCAGCATGCTTGGCTATGTTCATTCCTTTACTTATTTTAAGACTTTACACATACAGCCCTAATTTAGATTGGTTTTCTGAAAATTTTTTTGTGTGTTTTCTTGTTTGTTTGTTTTTTTGAGTACCAAGGATCGAACTAAGGACCTCACACTTGCCAGGCAGTGTGTATGCCATTGAGCTAAACTCCCCTGGCCCTGTCTGAAATATTTTTGATACCATGATTTCATAAATAACAAAAAGAAAGGAATTACTTGGTGTTTAATCTAGAAGTAGTTTGCTTTTGAAGAGGAAACAAAGCAGGTTAGCTCATCAGAGTGCCGAAGGGCATTTACAATAACTGTTTTAACTCAGTATTTATTTTGTGGGAGAACCCAGGGCTTTCACACTAACCTACATTCCTAGCCTTTTTTATCATTTTTATTTTGAGACAGTGTCTCACTACAGTAAGTTGCTAAGTTATCCAGGCTGGGCTTGAACTTGCAATCTTCCTGCCTCAGCCTCTCATACTTGTTGGGATTATAGGAGAGTGCCATCATGCCCAGCTAAAATTTTATTTATTAAATTAGGTGTTTTGGTGTAGGTTTACTTGATTCAAGAAAGGAAATAATACATTGGTTCAAAGGTAATAAAGTGACACATTTGAGCCATTCTTAGAGAAAGCACAAACATTATTTTTAAAGTTCTTTTAACAATTTAGCCTGTCTTGAAATTAACAGAATTGTGCAGAGAATGACACAGTAATGTTTACTTTCACTGGCTGTATCTAAGAAGGTATGTTGAAGTGAGGAATGATTGTTTCTAAACTGATCCTTGATGGTAATTTCTCTCCTTTTCGAATGACAAAACTCAGGATCATTTGCTTACATAATCATAGTGCAATGATCAAAATCAGGAAGCTAGCATTGACACTTTTCCTTACAGGGAAAGAATACTGCTGTAATTCACTTGTATGTCTTATCAGTCCCCTCCATATAGACAGTATTACCTTAGTCTCTGATAACCATTCAGTTTTGAGAACTGGATAATTGTTTTATAGAATGTCTCATAGTTTGAGGTTCTCTCACGATTAAATTCGACATCTGTCTAGTGGGCAGAAATCTCCCAGAACTGATGCATGTTCTGTGCATCAAGAGCAAGTGGATATCCATTTGTCTCCTTTCCGAGACACTTTTTCTCCTTTATGATTGATATTTGTGGGGAGATTTTGAGATGATGCAGATACTGTATTATGCTGCAAACTTTCACCTGTTAGCATCCACTAGTGAATCTTGCCTGAATCATGTATTGCTGTTAAGATTGTCAGTGATGGTTTTCTGATTTCTTTATTTCTTTTCACTTATTATTGAGATCTATCTACTCCAAGGAA
This sequence comes from Cavia porcellus, assembly GCF_034190915.1. NCBI lineage: Eukaryota > Metazoa > Chordata > Mammalia > Rodentia > Caviidae > Cavia > Cavia porcellus. Next base: position 9,981,640 of record NW_026947508.1, read on the forward strand.
GAAATTGCCCTTTGTTTCATTCATGTCTATAGGACTCATCGATTCTTATTTTATTCAGTGGGTTTGGATGGTATTCTTGGAATTTTTGAATAGATGAGTCATTCAAGGAGAAACCAATACGCCATTTGTTTAAGGTCCAGTCTTACCACGCATCATATTTTGTTCTTCAGAATCTTGTAGGTGTAATAGGTATGTTGAAGTTCTGTCCGAATTCATCCCACTTTCGTGACTTGTTAAGGATTTGATGTTGAGGGAAGCATTTTTTAGGTATGTCCTTCGGTGTTTAAAAGCTGTGGTATAAAATCTTGATGTCTGCAATCCGAGCCAGGTTGGCAGCCCTGCGTAAATGATGTGATGCACTATCCCAAGCTGCTTTCTGTTAGCATTTCTGTCATATACATAGCTGTGGATGGATAAACGGGCTTAATTTGCGCTTGAAATCAGAAACATCATTGCCACTCCTGTTAGCATGCTATTTGCTTAATTGTGCTTCAAATTCTCATCCACTCGAATTTCGTGGGCAGAATGGTTCTGTGTTATATTTTGTCTTCGGTGTGAGTGGCCTGAGGCTTAGAGCAGCAGGACGCACCTGCCGGTTAGATTACTTCAGCCACTCCTGCCCTTGTGCCGGCAGCGTGCTGCCTGCGTTAGTCCCTCCCCAGTGCGCGCGGCCGGGAGCCCCTCCTAGCAGAGCCTCCCGCTGTGCGCGCTCCCGCGAACTCCTCCCAGCGGCGGAGCCTCTGTGCGCTCGCTCCTGAGCTCCTCCTCCTCGCGTAGCCGGCCGCGGCGCGGCGCCCGCCCGACAGCTGTTTGCCATCGGCGCGCTGCTCCCGCCCGCCCGGGTGTCGCCCCACCCCTGCCAACAACCGTCGTTCTGATTGGTCCGACCCTTGTCTCTTCTCTCCCCGCAGCCAATAGCGCCGGGCGAGGAGCTCCTGGTCTGGTACAATGGGGAAGACAACCCCGAGATAGCAGCTGCGATTGAGGAAGAGCGAGCCAGCGCCCGGAACAAGCGGAGCTCGCCCAAGAGCCGGAAAGGTAGGACCCGCCGGCCGGCAGCCACCCGCTCCCGGCCCGGCGCTGCGCTCGGCCTGCCCGCCACCCCGCCGCCGCCAGCCGAGTCGCGAGCCGGGCGCGGCGCCCGCGGCGTCTGGGTGACCTTTTCCGGACTCGGCCCGCCCGGCCCGCGATCTGCGCGATCTCCGCTCGAGCCGCTGCTGAATCACGGCGGCCGCCGCGCTCGGGCTGTTGGCGAACTTGTGTCGGAGCGCGGGCGCGGCGGAAAGTGCCAGGCAGGCCCGGGTGCGGGCTCTGCCCCACGGCGTCGGAGTCGGGGCGCGCCGCGCTCGGCCTCCGCCTTCCGGTCGGCGTGACAGCAGCCCAGCGGCTCGGGCCCGCCGCTCAGGACGGGGACGCGGGACCGGGACGCCCGGGGGGGGGGCACCGGAGGAGTGCGAGACCGGGGGCCGAGAAGAGAGAGATGGGGCGGCCTGCCGGCGGCGACGCACCACGGCTGCGGGCGGTGGGCTTCCCCGGGGATGCTGAGGGCGCGGGAGGCAGGGGGCTTGTTGTGTCGGGCTGACCCACTTCTCATAGTTTATGATTTATGATGTTTTTGAACAAAAGGCAAAGAAAGTGTAGTCACACTTAGGAAGGGAGGGGATAATTTCTGGGCAGGAAAATAGTTTGGTTGGCTATATCATATTTCCAGCTGGCATGCTGATACGTAGTTGGAATTTTTTATAAGAATTTTAATCCGTTTGGGAATCTTTTATAGAGCCCAGTTTGAATATGTGTCAAGGTACAATATGGTAGTTTTTTAAAATTAATACTTTTTTCCCATCTAAAGTCTTAAGTTTGTTTTTTTATTAATACATCTTAAGTTTGTTTTTTATTAGTAATTCTGTAGCACATCTTAGGTCTTAAGTACAATTTTCTAATAAATCATCTGAACAAATGAGTCCGTTCTTTACCCAGAACGTTTGCAAAGTATGTTGTGGAAGTCAGACTGCAAATAAAATCATGGACTTGATTTGGAGAATTTTAAAAAATATTTAAAATGTAGGCAAAAAGTCCGTTCTGATTTTACAGTTATATGGTCTTTGTTTTTCCCAGCATAATGAAAATAGAACCAACTCATCCAGGGGATAGTTGGTGGGCTTCTTGATGACTACAAATTCTCTTTTATTTGTTGAAGGTGATTTAGTTGCTGCTGTAGGTCACTAAACTGAAACATTTTGAATCAAAGGATCAGTCTAGAAGATTCCAGGTCTTTTCTTTCTTTTTTTAACCGTTTCAAATCTGTATTGGGATTTTGTTGATACTAAGCTGGGTGGTTGTTTTTGAATTACTGTAGTGATTACTCTAATTCGGCTTATCCCTTTATTTAGTATGCATTTTGCTTATAAATAATGTCACCAGCCTTTCCAGGTAAGTCCAGGTGGGGACTGGAGACTGGGAGATGGGGACTTTTTACTGAGCCATTAAACATTCTAGTTATTATAGCTTAATAACAACTTTGCTTTAAGACTTTTCTGTTTAGGGTACTTTGGTGTACACTTAGAACCTATTTCATTATGCTTTAGTCTTTTATTTACTCCTTAATTTATTGTTCTACTCACTTAGTTGGATGTGGAAAAAAATCTGAAAAATTTTATTACCAATTATAGGAACTTCTGTGTTTTTACACAATATATCCTTAAGTGTCTGATTTTTATATTGTTAATACTTCTTATAACTAATCCCAATATGTTTATATTTACTATGGGAAGCATACAACCCACCTAAACCATCCTAATTTTTTAAAATTTAATTTTTTTCCAGTACTGGGGATTGAACCCAGGGCCTTTGCACTGAGCTACATCCTCCACCCTTTTTTTTTTTTCTTTTTTTTTTAAGACAGGGTCTTGTATATTCCCCCAGGCTGAGCTCAAACTTGTGATCCTCCTGCCTCAGCTTCTCAGAGTGCTGGAATTACATTCCTGCACCACCACACCCAGCTTGATTTTTTAAGTTTTAATTAAAAGACTTGCATGAAGCTCATGATTAGAACGTACAGTTCATTTTGGACGGCTTACTGGTAAAGAGCCCTGTTTACTCTCTGACCTGAAGTGTGGAGAGTTTAAGTAGTGAGTCAAACCTTCTTTATTTTTAAATTAAATACTCTGAAAGCTAATTTATAGCTTGCAATGACCTGAAATGGAGAACTTTTTAACTCAGTTCTGTTTAGATCCTGTGTGTGATCTCAGACATTTAAATAGTATCTTTCAGGCAATGATATCAGAGAGTGAATCAACGTAAGTTTCACACAGAGGCAATGTTACCTTAATATTTCTGAAAGCCAGATGTTGACAACATTAAGCTGGACAGGTAGCATGACATTAGGCCTAACCTCATTTCTGTTATGAGAGAAAGAAAGGGTTGAATTCTTCACACTTCTGGACCTCAGCTCCTGTGCCTGACAGCTGCTGTGCCCACAGCTGTGCATTGCACATGGGTTCTTTAAGGATTCATCAATTACTGGTGAATCACAAGTCCTGCGAAGCAGTGAGGAGACCTGTTCCTCACATACAACAAACCACCCTTTCTAGTTCCCTCTCTTTGTCATATTAATGCAGCTAGTGTGTAAGCCCCTGGCATGTGCCAGACACTCTCCTAGGTAGTACAGCTCATTGCTAAGCAGAAAGGCGGCAGTAATTCCTCTCGTGGTGTCTGCAGCCTGGGCTGGTGGAGGAGACAGTGCATCAGTGCGTCACTGATGAGTGCCTAGATGGTTGGCTGGCAGGTAGTAAGTAGGCACTCAATTAATAGTCATTGAGTGGCAAACAAAGGCTCACACAAATAGTGTACAGAAGGCAAGGACATAATCCTGGGGGAACACAGTTCGGATTGTCTCCGACCAAGGAGCATGCAGTTTTGCTGTGGGTCAGCCAGGCATATTTAGCTTGGATTCCCACTTTTTACTTCTGTTTAACTTGTTACGTGTCTGAGCAGCCCCTGTAACAGGACAGTTTAAACTTCAGGTAAAGAGGAAGGGAAGACTTAAGGTTAGATGTGTTGGGCTGTTTTAATGTGAGCTACAGGTGGATGATAATCTATGAAGTAGCCTAGAAAAGGCCATTTTAGAAGTTTTTATCATTTTAATAATCTTTGTCCACTATTTGGACTGTGAGAAATGAGAAGCTAAGTTTGCTTATTAGCAGTGAACAATGATCCGAACATTTAGTGTCTTTTTTATTTTTTTATTTTTTAGTGTTGGGGATGGAACCCAAGGCTTCTTGCATGCTAGGCAAGTGTTCTGTTACTGAGCTGCACTGCCAACCCATCTAAGGTCCTTTTAACCTAAAGAAACAATAACAGCCTGACACACATGGGCTTGGTGGAAGGAATGGGAAACACAGACACTCCAGTGTCTACCAGGAGTGGGACTTTGCACAGGTCGTCTTCCTGAGGTTTAGTACCCCCGTATCTGAATATGGATTTCGGTAGTGATGACGCCAGCGCTGTGTAACCTCACCAGGTGGCCCAGAGTCGGCAAGATGAGGGAAGGGAATGGGCTCGTGGGCGCTTGGCGACTGTCAGAGCTCCATCTGCGTTTCTGCTGAGGGAAGACCGAGCTTACAGGCTGTAGCCAGTGGATATTTCTGGACCACATGCAGAAAGTCCATGTAAGCACCAGCCTCTGCCGGCTTGTCCTCCCCACCCTGTAGCCGCTTCACCCTTCTGGAGGCCTACTTCTAACCCACTGACCTCCGCTGTTCCAGCAAATCCGGAGAGAAGAGTTATTTATAGCAGCAAGAAGTTCTATACCTGATAGCTGGATGGTGAAGAAGCTAGAAAGTGTATAGCAAAACCAGTAGTTCTCTAAGGTCGCTTGACAGGTTCCCATAATCCTTTATAAAGGCCTTAAATAGCGCCTTAGAATAGCAACAAGTTTGTAAGTAAGGAAATTAGTTATCATGGAACAGTCAAATTATAATCAGTTTAAAAAGGAAATATTTCATTTTGTCTCCTCGGTCAGAATTGTGCAAGTGAAAAAAATCTTGGTGCTTTAACGACACTCAAGTGTTTTGAAATTGCACATGTTTGAACATCTTCAAAGCTGCCGAGTAACTGACGCCCGTGAAGATGTACAGTCAGCTTAGGGAAGTAAAAGTTCCACATGCAGAGCACTCAGGCCCAGGCAGTTTAAAAAGCAAAAGTGCCAGCCCAGCAGTGCACACTGCAAGAACTGGTGCCATTGAGAACAGACAAAAGGCCCTCGGAGGCTGCGCTGGTGGTGTTGTGGGGAGTGTCTTGTTAGGGTGGTGGGGTAGAGACGCTTGGGAGCCTGGGGGCTCTGAGCAGTATGCTCCCTAATCCCCTACCAAGTACTTGTTGAGCCTGCATTGGATGCTGTAATGGGCCTCATGGTAAGCAAAGAACCAGAGTGAGGGGCCTGGTTTTCATGGAATGTTACTCAACAGCTAGGGGACTCCAGGCCACAGATGAACAAGACAAGCCTCATACTGTGTGGCTCTAGTTTCGGTGCGAGTCCAGCCTTTCTGAGGCTGTGACATGAATGGCACAAGTTACAGTAAAGGGTTCAGAGCTCTAGAAAGAGGGTCAGCTTGGCATTCTGGGAGCATTGCTGCTTATGTAGAAACCCTTGTGAGTATCTTGGAATTGCGAAACACAGATCTGATAGCCAGGCTGCCAGTGTGCATGCGGCTGATAGATTGGGGCCATTTGAGAGATGGCTGTGCGTTAGGCACTAGATGCCCCCTGTATAGAGCTGGGGGTCTGTGTTATCACATCCAGGTGCATGTCACCCTTGAGTGTTCTGGTTGGTGTGTGCTGGCGGGGATCCAGCTAGAGAGCAGGACTTAGTGTTTCAGGATCAGCGGGGTGCGCCACGGGGAGCATCTAGAGGGAGTTTGGGGAATGGAAGGAACAGTGCCCAAGTTGTTCTTCTAAGGGATGTGGGAGGTTACAGGACGCTGCCAGACATCAGGTGGGAAGCAGATGCACATGGGGATCTCAGATGGCGATGTGGAGTCTGCAGGACAGAAAGTGTACCCCCCAGAACACTGAGTATCCCATGAGCTTTCATAGTAAACCTGTGCTTGTTTGGATGGTACATCCCAGCCCTCTGTGGCATGCACGCCTAACCATCTCTAGCAGCTCACAGCTCTACTTCAGGCTCTTTGGCCAATGCTGAATGACAGAGGCCTGGCTGTCATGTCTGAGGACTGTGGCAGTTGGTCCTGGTAGGCTGGTCTTACACCCGTGGACTTCAGGGCCCTCATCCCTAGTTGTTTGCCCATGTGGAGCAGCAGAGCGTGAGGCAGATGGAGGACGTAGTGTTCTTGTGCTTGCATTACGGCCTCAGGCTTGTTGCCTTGACCCAAGCGGGCGGGGCCCTGTTTGGTTGGTCATGGCAGGGCCTGTCCCTGCCTAGCACTTGGGGCCTCTGCTGAGCACTGGACGACCTAGCTCTGGGAGCAGCCTGCCACCTTGATCGCTCTGATGCTGCTATGGTGTCGAATTTTTTTCTTTTTTTAACTTCTAGTTCTGTTTCCGTCAATTGCTACAAATTTTGGTTAAAAAGTTGGTATTTTTATCTTGTTCCTTTGATTCTTAATATTTGTGACCTTGTTTGTGGGAAATTAATGAGGATTTCCAGAACATCTTCCAGAACTTTTTACTATATTTTAGTGGTTGGATTTGCTAAATCATAGTATATATTGTGACAGAAACATTCTTTCAAGCATAACTGAGTGCATTAAGAACTATGTTGTGTCCTGTCTGTTCTGTGGTTGCTATTCTTGACTCTTGTCCATTATAATTTGAAAGGTAAGACTTGTGCAATACCAAAAAAGGTTTGTTTATGACTGTTTTGCATAAGGTAAAAGATAGGACCATATAAATAAGTTCAAAACAGTTTAATTGGCTTTTTAAAAATCCACCTGTAATTTGAAATTCAAAAACAAAAAACAATTTCTTGTTCTTTTCCCGAGCCATGAACACCAGGTTCTTTTCTGAAACTGCAGTTTTAAATCATTTGTAAAACTCCTGCAGTGTTTCCTCCTCCTACGCAGTTTTCACGTTGTATGTTACTCATACCTGCTTCAGTACATGGACTTAATGTTCCTAGGAGCGTTACAGAGAGGAAGCTGTAGTTTTGTATTTGGAGTTGCTTCTAAAGAACCGCAAGGATTGGATAGACACCCCAAGACTGCCATTTTGGAGGTTAAATACGGATGTGCATGTCCATGAGTGAAGTTTTGAGCAGAGAACTAGAAATTGCAGTTCCGTTAGCCTGGCATGGTCCTCTGGTGACATTCGGTTTACTTGTTTATATTTCACATGCTGCCAGGAGCAGCTCTAAAGTTTGGTTTTATTCATGTTAATAGTTCGGTTTGAAATAGTTTAAGGAAGCTGAGTGATGCAGAAGCAAGTCATTTGAAAACGGCGTGGTTTCTCTAAGTGAAAAAGATAAATCCTGAAAGTAGCTTTTTTTTTTTTTTTTTTTTTATAAAAGAACTCAAGATTAAACTGGTTATATACATTACAAGAATATCTGGCCGAGTTCATTTATTAGATGTGTTTTTACATAGGCCCATCACATCCTTACGGGATAAGTCATTTCTTTCTACTGTTAGTGGCAGTGTTGGCAGCTGGTTTCTGGTCCTTGGTGCTCCATGTACACCATCTGATCTTCTCAGTTACTCTGTAAAAGCAGGGATCATTGTTCTTTATAGGAGGGGAACGGTGCTAAGAGGGGTTGCATGCTTTGCCCATCTTAACAAGGTTCTAAGTTAGTGAGTCTGTGTCTTACATAAATCCAGTCTTATGTTGTTTCTGCATAGTATAGTTGTACAGTATATGTCTTTTAAACTTTACTAATTAGCCAGGCTTTGTACTACTTGCTAAGGAATTGCTCACTTTAATTCTAAGTCTTAAGGCAGTGATTAACTGAAGTCTTCGTCATAGGAAAAACTAAATTGTGTTGAGAAATGATACCCGGAGTTATTTTTGTTTTGGAGGTTTTTGGATTGAATAGATTTTCTATATTTCTTTAAGTACCCTAACACACAATTCTTAAAAACATATTAGTTTTATTCCTTGTGGCTTTTATCTTTTTTGTTTGTTTTTTTAGTCATGTTTGTTGATTTAAAGCAATGTTTATTGGCGTATGTTCTCTTACATTTTGTATTATTTTGACTTCAGCTTTGAAAACCACATGAACATAGCAGGATTTTATTTTCCCTGCAAGCCCCTCTGTACTGTGGATGGTAGTGGGTCTGGGCGAAGAGGTTTCTTCATTCAGTTTGACCTTTTGGTGAGTTCAGGGAGTGGTAATTTTAGCTTTCTCCTCTGCAATACTTGTCCTCTTGTGAGAATGACTAGTTGTTCCACTGATAAAATACAAACTTTTAAGTTTTCTTAAACTGAATGTGATGGGTCACGATAATGGTCTGATGAATGTAAAAACTGACCCTAAGTGCAGCTTTGATTTGTTTGTAAATAGTTGAGTGAATTGTACATCTTTTTCTCACTGTTTTAGGATGTGACACAAAGATAGGGATTTCAGGGTTTCTTTTGTCAGGATGTTTATTTGTGGGGAATAGCTGTTCATAACTGTGCTCCTCTTGGAAGGACCGTATATATATTTGTGTTGTTTGAAGCAATACCGTGGTAAGAGATCTCATTTGCTGATGAAGCTGTTCTGGTCCTGACTGCTTGACTCACTCCACCGGAAGAGTGTCAGAGGATGCCAGGAGGGGAGAAGAGTTGTCCTAACCTGTTGCATGCACACTTGCATTTTATGAAAAGCTGGATTTCTTTCTGTGCTTATCTTACAATAGAGCCTTTAGAGTTTTTGTATGTGTATACATTTTTAAGAACTGTGACTCTGGAGTAAATTGTAATATGTTTTTTTTTTTTTTTGTGCCTGCAGCCTTTCTTGAGAAGATTTTATTCAGTTCCTTAAAAACTTAGTAGGTAGTTGACACCTCCTCATACCCCAGACACACAGTAGACACAAGGCAGAAATGTGGCGTAGCTATCTGTGCTTTCATTTCTCAAATCTCTTAAGTATTTTTTTTCCTGGCTTACCTTTTCTCCAAAAATTAGGAACAAGTAATTTTGCCTAAAAGATTAAACCTTGGTGCATATGTTAAGAACAGTAAGGTCCCAAAGTATTACGAAGTAAAAGACCAGAAATTTCTCCGCATCCTAGAATATTAATTAATTGTAACTGTTTTCTTATTTTTCTGTCTGTGGTTATGGGCCCAGAATTTCAAAATATTTTTTGAAGGAAGTTTTAATCATTACCTGATAAATGTATAGTTACTTAAATGATCTATGTTAAAAGTATATAACATTTGTTTGTAATATAGTTTCCAAGGCAAGAGATTTACTCTTAAATAAGAAGAGTAAATTACTCATACTCTTATTAATAGTTTGAGGCAAGAGATTTACTCTAGTGATAGAATAATGATATTGTGTGTGCATTATGTAAAAGCACCAATTTCTAAAATGACATCTAAAATCCTTGCTAATCTATTTTTTCTTGTTAATCTCACCATACTTTTACTTTCATATGCCTTTTGTTAGTTCAGTCAGTGTCCAAAGACCAAAACCCGTTTTCACTCATAATAAGCTCCGTCTTGCCAATTCCCTGTAGTTTCAAAGGTTTGTCTTCATTTGGTTAAAAAAAAAAAAAATGTAATAAATGCCACTTAGTCTAAAATCCCTGTCTTTTTTTTCTATTTAAGCTATAGTGATAAACAATCTTTCCTGTTGTATTTATAATCCTACCTCTTGGTGCAGCCTTTTGTAGGTTTAAGACATCACATGCCACAAAAATGAAGACAAACTGGTTTGTTCAGCTGTGTTTCTATCCTCAAAATGGAATTATGTGTGATGTTTGGAGTTGGCAGTACAGTTTAAAATACACAACAGTGCAATTTCTTTTGTAACCCTTTTTGCTGTTTGGCTACTCAGGTTGAGCTTTCATTTGTTTGGCAGTTTGAGGTGTACAGTGTGCCTTTCTAGTTCTGTTAGCTGTTTTTGTTGTTGCTTTGTTTTTAATTTGTGGGGCTGTTAGAGCCTCTTTTTCTGTAGACTGAAGTGATCATTGGCTTCGTGTCCTAGAAAAGGATATGGACTTCACTGTGAAGATGTTAATGTTGGCGTGAGGGAGTCTGAATTCTATGCATTGTGTAGTAGGTTTATGCTGTGGGAGATGCATTGGGAAACTAGTCTGTGTTCTGATCTTTCATGTCTGAAACATGTGTTCTAGAGGAGAGATGGTAATGTGGTAGGATTAATGCTGAAGTTGAAGTTAGTTTTCCTGTCAGTGGTAGCTAAATAAAATAATAAGAGAATATAAAACTTTTCAGTAGTTGCAATTTGGTTAGAATGTTTACATGAGGGGCTTAAGATTCCCAATTGGTTTTTCTTGAAAAAAATACTATAAGCTGCTAAATGTACTGTTATCTTTTCCATGTTAGGATGATCTTTTCTATGTTAGGTGGAGGATAGTAGTATTTAATAATATGATTAAATTTGAGGAGTAAACAATGGCTGTTTCCAGTTATATTTCTGTCAAAGGTATAACTTCATGAATTAAAGATAAGAAAATAATAGAAATTTCTGTCTATGTCAAGATAAATTCATGGCTGCAGTAGTATATGAAATATTAAAAAGTGATGCTGAACTTTATTTGTGATCCTTTTGTTGTTGTTTTTGATACCAGGAATCAGAAACAAAGGACCTGTGGGTGCTAGGCACGTGCTTATGCCACGAGCTATATCTCCTACTGTTTATGATCCTTTTAAGTTTTAGAGAGAAAAGTTTCTGTAAATCTCATGGGTAATTGTCAGAAAGTACATGGATTGACCCTCCATTCAATTTGTATGCCAAATTTTCATGTGTGAGTGTGTGTGTGTGTGTGTGTGTGTGTGTGTGTGTGTGTGTGAGACGGTTTATGTTGACCCCTCCCCTCAGCCTCATGCAATCATGGGCGTGGCTGAATCTAGTGTTTGTGATTGGTTCATTGTCTAGCACTGGGATTGGTGGTATGAGTGCTGCACCTGCCTGGGGTAGAACCAGCATACAGTGTAAGGGCAGGAAGAAGGCATATTTTCCCTCTTTTGGTCTGTTTGTGCTTGCTGTTTATGGTGGCCATGAACGGCCGCCCTGCCATGCCATCCTGGTTTGGAGCCCCCTGAGTATGGATGGAAACTTACAAAAACTGTAAGAAATAAACCTTCTTTTGCTTCTTGCTTCACTTTGGGCATTAGGTATTTTGGCTCAACAAGGAGAGAAGAGTAACTAAGACAATTTTGGTCATATATATCTCTATATATATGTTATGAGGTCTTCCATGTAACCAAATTTTTATCTGGGTAGAAATACACTGGATGGTTCTTCACTGTAGCTTTCAAACAGAACACAAATTGATCAGCACTTTGCAGGTGAATGGCTCATTTAAATGGTCTGAAATGTGTGTATGTGTGGTAGAGGATAGAGGGAGAAATTACAGACTCAGCTGTATCTTGATGTTAGGAAATGTACAAAGCATGGTACTTATTGTGATTTACTAGGTATAGCTGTGGAATTGAAAGGCCAGCTTCAAGTAACAGCCACCAGGTAATACTACTGTGGGTACTTGTTTTGCTCTTTAGTTTATAAAGCAAGTTTAGGACCTACCCTGCAGTGTTGCTTTGAGCACTGAGAATCTTATAAAACTATTTCTGGCCAGCAACCTTTGTTTCATCCCATTATAATGGGTAGCACTAACAAAATTCACCATGATGACTCTGCCTGTCCTTTGGCTTATCGGTATACTTCTGAAAAATGAATCCTTTCAGCATTTTCTGACATGTTCTTGTTCTTGTAAAAATCCAGATATTTTGCTTTAATTTGTGGAATGAAAGACTTTCAAATTAGGTAAGAGTAAAGGACTTCTTTGGATCTGTAACTCGATAGAGCTCATGGCATGAAGGAATTCCTCCTCTACAGAGAGACCTGCTTCTCTTCAAAGCTGTCTTGTTTCCCTTTTTACCCAAACTAGCACCCTTGTGCTTACACAGGTTGATAGATAGATGAGTCTGGAATTTGATTTGTTGCATGTGCCTGATCAGCAGTAAGCGTGTCCCCTTGTCTGCTTGCTGCCCAAAGGAAAGGTGTAAGATTTTCTTACTGGTTCATATCACTTGTGACTCTACTGTGATGTTGTAACCAGATTTTGTTGTAGTTTCTTGAGACAAGGTCTTTCTTTTTAATTCAGGCTGCCCTTGAATGTATTGTTCATCCTGGGCTGGCCACAAATTAGAGATAATCCTCCTGCCCTAGCCCTCCAAGTGCTGGGATTATAGGTGTGCGCCACCATGCCTGGTTTTTAACTAGGTATTGTGTAGGGTAGCGTTTTGGATAAATTTTGAGTATTTTTTTTTTAGGTTTGGGTATAAACAGGCTTGAAAGATTACTTTGTGGGAGCGCTTGGAGGGCTATCTTTGATAGAATTCTTTATAGTCTTTCTGGGTATGAAACTGATGAAAAGCAAAAGCATGAAAGAACCATTTTCTTACAGGAAATCACTAATTATATTAACCATACCAATTTTGGGAAAGCACATGCCATCATTTCTCAGTGTGAAATCATTTTTGAACATTCTGAGAAGTTGGGGTCTTTTTCAGGGATCACACACAACCCTTCCCTGCCTTTAATAACAAGCGGCCTGCAGTTCCCAGTGTTGCTCTTTAAATGTGTTTGTCCCGCAGTGACTATCTAGAGAGGAGTCTAAGATCTCTTAAAAGATTCAAAACCACTAACATGAACCTCAGTATGTTTAGTTTTTAAAAATTAACCAGAATTGGTTAGAGAAATACAGTCAATGGAATTAAATACTTAAAATGAATTATACTCACAACTTATACTGTTGAAGCACCAAATAATAACTACCAGAATTCTCTTTTGTCTCCTGCCCTCAATGGTCTTGTACATGTCTGTAATGATTTCTAGGTGGGGCCCAGTGTTTCCATGTAAAACCAATGAACAAAACAAATGGCTCAATTAGGAAATGTTAGTGGAAACAGAATGTCATTGTCGTCATAAGAAGGAACATATGTTGTCACTTTAGACTTGGAGGCGTGGGGATTCTGCATTTTGTTAAGTGGAATCTGCACCGAGTACTCCCAACCTTTGATTCCATTTGAGGCTGCCGGCACCATGCAGCATTCTTCATATGTGTTACCTTCATATGTGTTTTCTCTTCGGTGACCATACTGGGTCATTAATACTGTTCTGAGTCATAGTTGGTTCCCATCTGCCTTGAACAGGACTTTTTCTCATTATTTCTCAAATCATGACCCAAAGATTGTACAGTAGTTACTTACCAGTTTGGTTTTGTGGGTTTCTGTTTGTTGTTGAGAATCTGTATTATTCAGAGTGTCACCCCAACAGCAAGACGCCAGCCTGATGTCTCCTCTCACCCCTCACAGGGAGAACATGTGGTCCTCTGGGCATGGGACCCCCTCTGGGAGCAGGTGAACTGAGTGACCGGGTTGAGAGTGAGGCTCTCTTCCTGGGCACAGTCCTAGGAGCACTGGTGGTCCCTTCAGGGCCCGCCTCCTTGGCTCCTTTGTTCCCCATGGGCATTATATTACCCACCATACTGGCCAAAGGTAAGAGTGTGTACTGGAGCCCTGTGCGGGATGAATCCTAGGGATGGTCAGGGTTTGCAGTCGGCACCCTTCTCATAAGGAGCCCACTAGGATTGCAGGGGACCCAGTGTCCCTCCATTCTGACTGCCTTGCTTTATGTGGCCCCATCTGTACACCATCTTCCACACTTTCATCTCTCCTTTTCTCCTTCTCTATCCTGCTCATCCCTTCATTTTGTTTTGAATGAAGTACAGATCTCCAGAACATCTTTTCCACTCAACACTTGCTCTGTGTTCTCCTTAGTAGGCCTTTTTGGGGCTGCAAAGGAGTTGTTACACAAAGTTAAGATACATAACTTCGTTTTTAAATTCTTAATGCAGACATCTTTGTAGTATCTCTGTGACTTTCAAAGGGTTGGGTAATTAATAAGCAACCTTTGCAAAGTACCAGAAAAAAGTTGTTTTAATCTAGCGTGAATAATGAGCGGGGACTAACTTGGCATTGAGTCTGCTATAAACTAGTAAGTCTCAGAATGAGAAATGTTGGATAGGCCAGTAGAATTTTGCTTTTAGGTCGAGATCTATTAGAAAACTTTGGAATGGAACTTAAAATGGAATTTACAGTTTAAAACATGAAAAATTATGAAAATGGATTTTAGTTCCTTCTGTGCTGCTTTGATCTGAAAGACAGCCTTAGCAGTGTGGAGTTTGTCAGGATGACTTTTATATTTTACCAACACGCATGTGGATACCTCCTGAGGTTCAAGGTGCTGCCCGTTGGCATAGTGATGTGTCTTCCTCAGTAGGTCTGTAGAGACACAGTGACAGGAGTGGAGAGCTCCAGTTTTTATAAACCTCTACCAAAAATGTAGCGTAGTCAAGTACTTAACTACTCTAATATTTTTAGGAAAAGCAGAGTAACAGCTACTAAACAATACTCATGATTGTCACAGTTGACTGCCAAAGTTTTGGCTCTCAGGTTAATACCAGTAGACACTGCAAGTGATTGTCTAAATTAGATATTTGATTTAAATAATGATGGGTGTACTAACTGTTTTCAGTGAAACAAGAAAAAATACGAAATGTTGTGTCTGAGAGGAGACATTAATTTTTTGTTTGAAGTCGTAATACAGAAAAAAAAGAATTGAAGGATGTTAAGTACCCCAGAAGGTTAATGATGATAATGTGACTACTTAGCAGTTTAGTAATAGCTTATGAATATTTTTTATTTATTTTACATATTTGTGTGTGGGTAGGTGGTATTGGATTTGAGGTGAGTGATGTTTCTGGGGGTAGTGATTTTTCTTTTTCTGACCAGTTTTACTGGGTGTGCAGGTAGAAGATAGAGAACAGAGAAAACCCTTCAGCAATACTGTACTTGCTGCTATCCCGGCAAAGTGAAAAGTGGAAGACTTTTTCAGGTTGTGCTTTTGTAAAATTGTCACCAATAGAAATGGTTTTTTTTTTTTTTTTTTTCTTTTTCTTTTTTATCGGTACCAGGGATCGAACTCACGACCTCCTGCTTGCAAGGCAGGTACTTATGCCGCTGAGCTAAATCCCCAGCCCCCACCAATAGAAATGTTGTATGTTACCTTCATTTTCCTTTTGCACGTGTTTGTTTTTTCTTCTTCTTTTTCTTTCTTTTTTTTTTTTTTTGACAAATGCATATATTCACTAACTTGCACAGTGTAACCAAGAATTCATGTTAGAAAGTATAATCAGATGGGGAAAAGTAGACCCTCAGTGCCTTGGTACCTTCATTCACAAACCAAATTGAACAAGAACCAAATCAAATTTCCTTATAAGGTCAACACTAAACCTAACCATTGAATTTGATTTGTTTCTTGTCCAACTCAGTTTGTGACCAGAATTCATGGAAAGAAACAAGTTCACAAACATAGGTTCCACTTATCACATTGCATAGTATGGCCTGATTTTAATAGTGTGATTTGGCTATCGTTCTGGCATTTGGTCATTTTATATTTTAAGTATTTTAATTATAGTTTTTCTTAGATTTATGTCCAAAGTTTTGCTTCTGAAAGTAATTTCGAACTATATTTTGTAGGTATTTCATCAGAATATAATATTTAAAGTCTAGCGCAGACTTTGGGGGGACTTTCCTCGTCGCTGGGAATAACCTGCTTGTGAGTGCAGTGTTGCACCCTGTTTCAGTGTTGCTTGGTGCTTGTAGTGCACACCTCTGCTGCTCCAGGTGTTCACATTTGACGTTCATTTTCCCCGCCCAAGTAAGTGCTTCTGAAAATCATGGGCACAAATGTAGAAGGTAAAGTCATAGGTAAAGGCAAAGAAATAGAATAGGCTAGCAGTTTTCTTAAGTTTAGAAGTGTTTAAATGGGTAAATCACCTTGGGTAAATCATCATGGGTAAAATCATATTCTTTAATGCCACAAGATGTTTTAGGTTGTAAAGACTGTAGGAAAAATTAAGGCTTTCTTAATTTGAATTTGCCAGTTTATTTGGGGAGCTGTTCTAAGATTTGAAGTTACCCCTGAAAACCATTATAAAAGCTTATTTGAGAAAAATTAAAAGTGTGTTTCTCTTAAGCTTGTGCTCTTTGTAGCACCCCCCCTCCAGTAGGGAGCAAGCATTTCAGGAATTTATATTACAATCTGCAGAATGCAGATCTATTGTTTCTATTGGAAGCAAAGCCTACAGTGTTATTTTAAAACCATGAGCAACTTAAAACCAGAGGCCTTACTTTTGTAATTTGCCTCCAGGATTAGACAGCTCTTGGTGAATTTAACTGCAGAAAATGATTTGTACTTATGCCAAAGGAGCTTAGAAGAAATTTTTTACTGTCAGGTAAATTTCAAAGTTACTTTAAGTGAAAAAGAAATGTGTAGAAAATGTGAAGCCTGTTATAAACACCAATTGTCACAGCGCCTTGGAGTTACAAGCCAAGGAGGACAGCCTGGGTGTCTTGTCTTCCCACTGATTTTCCCTTTGCCACTTTTAACAGGCACTTCTGACCCCATTACCAGTTCTCAGGTGTGACACTAGTGGCTCTTATGGAAGCCCCCTAGTCACAGTGTTTGAGGCACTCATCTCAGTCAGTCCTGCTATTTCCTGCTTTTCATCATTGATTTTAGCAACTTGTAAGGTGCCTGCTGTAAAGCCTACATCACGGATATTAAAATGGACGTGTTGCCTTGTGGACAAACCTGGCCCTGTATATCCATGTCCACCTTTTCTACTGTTTGCCGTGTGACTCACTGCAGAATGTCAGACCACCACCAAATGTGTACAGCTGAATTCCAACTCCCCTGTCTACTCTTTTTCTTGTACTTAACATCATCCGGCCATTCTTTGAAATGAAGACTTTCCAACAACTCTCCTTCCTCACTAACATCTATTAGGGGTTGTAGCCTTTTAAAAAACTCATAAAGAAGTCTACCATGTGCGTGTGTCTTTTGCCAATTAGACCTTTTCATCTTGCTTTTGAAATTTAAACTTGTCTTTGACTCACATGTCCTGAGGGCTGGTACCAGTCCATGGATGGCCTACCATCAAGAAAAAGCATCTTCTGTTTTGAAAAAGTGGAAAGATACATGATGGACTTGTATACTTTAGTGAGTTTCTCACAATTGTGTCAGATGCATGTGACGTCCTTGCATCTCTTTTTAATAAAGATTTACATCCTAGAAAGTATACTAAGAGACTCAGGGGAACCCAGGATAGCATGTCAAGTTGGATGGGAATTGAAGTCTGTTTTGCTGCTGATTTGGTTAGAGATTTGAGGCAGTTTATGTATGAAATGAAGCCAAGAGCTTGTGAGATTTGGGGGGCCAAGCAGGATGATCAGGGCCCCCTGCTCCACTGTCTTTGGTTATTCTCTCAGACCGTTTATTTTTGTAGTTCTGGGGATTGATCATAGTGCCCTATGCATGCTGGGCAAACTAACTGTCCAGCCTGCTCTCCCATTGTTTACTATAGCCACTTCATCTCACCAGCCTGTGTCTGCCTGTTCCTCTGAGCTCCAGTGTCCTCTCTTTGCTGTGTACATTGGTTGAAGTCTTTGCTCAACCTAGTGTGAAAGCCCTTTGCCAGCCTTCAGGTTTCTTGTGGGAAATGTAGGAAAGACGGGTCATCACACTGTCACCTGTGAAGAGGGAACTACACAGAGGATCATGAAGAAACACAGGCTTTGCAGTTAGGAGGTCAGTGGAAACCCCAGGAAGCAGCGTTGTACTGGAGTGGGGAGGATGAGCCTTCAGTTGCAGGAAGGGCTGGCTGAGTGGTGGGGACCAGAGAAAGCGGACACAGCCCTGCCTTCCGGGAGTTGTGAGCCTGTTCAGGGTTCCCCCTGACCTTTGACCTTTCATGGCATAATTGTGGACTCAAACAGGTGGGCCACTGGTTTGGAATCAACTGTGTTTAAGAAGATGAGCCCCCCAAGTGAAGATCAGGGAACCCTGCCTCCTGTGCTTGGTATTTCATTCTGATTCTATATTTTGTAGTTGGATAGCTCCTCAGTCAGGAGGCAGCACCTGTAGAGTTCTATATAGTTCTAAGCTGAATTCTCTTAAATTACTGAATGCGCAGGCCTTCATCCTTATTATGAATGTTTAATGTAACTTGAGCAAACCTTTTCAGAATTTTGCATTCCCTTTGGTGCCTGAACATTTTTAAGCAAACCATTATATTCTTCAGAATTTCCTGGTGTTTGTCTAGTTTATTAGAATGGTAGAACATAGTCCAGACCTAGGTTAAATTATTCATGTGCTGCTTTAGGCAGTTTTCAGTTTGCAGCTTGCACCCCAGATACCAGCAGTGTAATGCTGGCTGTTGTCTTAAGAAAGTAGTCATTGTGGCTGCTCAGTGTCTCTTTTGTAGCCATTTTACTGGAAAGTCTTGATTCATTAATATTATTTAGTGATGAGTCATTCTTGGTTCAGATCAGGGTCTATACTATTAACCAATAATTTGTTTCTGCCATAAAACAAATTAATATGGAAAATATGGTATTCCAATTTGATTGTTACTCCTTTATTATAAATACAAAGGGCATCTGTATGTAATTTATTTAATTGTGTAATTGGGATAATGGATGTAAAGCATAAAGAATCAGGCATGCTTTTTAAGCCATTATTGGTCTTAAGAAATAACTGCAGGAAAAAGCACTTTTAGAATTATCCTTGAGTGTTAATTCTAGCTCCAGAGTTAATGTAGTATTGTAACCTGGGGCACATAACTCGTATCTTTGGACTGTGGATGTCTCCTGTAAAAGGAGAGGCCTCCATTGGGACTTCGGGTCTTCTGGCAGAATTAAGCAGCGTAGCTGTCAAGTTAAAACTGCAGGTGTGGTGCAGGCCCAAGAACAGGTGTGCTGCATTGGCCCTCGCCGGCAACTGACTGCAGTCGGAAGTTAACTTGTTTTGTATGTGAGAACCTTGGTGCAGTAGGTAACTGCTGTTTTCCTTCTGTTTACCTGCTTGTCTTCATCTTTGTGTGTGTATTTCTTTGCCTTTTATTTACAAAGCTTTGTGCTGTCCTTCATGCTTTTCTTTGTGGTCATTTCCATTTCACTTTCCTTGTGTTTCATTCCTGTATCTTTCTTGTCTAGACCAAGTGGAGCAGCCAGCTGGCAGTAGCGCCATGTAGGACCCACAGGAGCTCACTGGTAAGTGCGCTCGTGTACTTGCCAGGCGCCTAGCAGTGCCTCTTGCCTCACAGGCACGGCTGGGCAGGCCCCTTTCCTTTGTGAAAGCCCCGATAGGTTTGGGTTTTTTTCTTTTAATTCAATGGCATAGAGGGTAGAAATCAAACACAGGAAAGAACTGCTGATTCAAGAACATGTTGCAGGGTCCCCCACCTGTCCTTGAGACCCCAGGCACCTGTGTGGGCAGGACCCCTGGGTCTCACTGCCAGTTCTGTCACAGGCTGGTGATTTATGCCTCTGTGGCCCCAGCCTTCAGTTTCTCCCACACCAGCAAGTAGGACAGGTGATTTTGATAAGCCTTTCATCTCTGGTCTCAGGCCCTAATGGAAAATCCTTGAAGATGGTTCTGATTAAGATCAAGGAAGCCGTTTGATGTGTCACGTAATTTCAGTTCCATGAATGAAGGATCATTGAGTCATGCTAGAGATTGAGTCATACTAGAGATAAATCTAATTGTTCATTCCTTCATTTTTATTAGTGTTATCCAAATAGTTATTGTCATTTTTAGTAAACACAAAGTTTGCCAAGTCCCATATATCTTTAGTGACTCAGAAGCACCGTACATTGGTATAGCGTGGTAGCTCTTAACCTGGAAGGTTCCTGTCCTGGGAACTTAACGCTTGTCCCAGTTGGAGGGCAGAGTGTTCATGACCTCTGGTAGGTAGAACCCATAGGTGCTCCAAAAACATCCTCCAGTACCTCGACAGACTAACACAACTGAGAATTTTACCTGACTCCAGTGCCCTCGTAGGTGGTTGGAACTTTGGGGTGTCCCATAGCCATCTGCAGCAGCATTTGCTGGTTCTCTGAGTTGGATCAGGTACAGGAGCTGTTCCTACTATAGGTGTCCTCTCTTTGCAGTGGATTATGTTTCCATGGTCATCGCTTTCAAGGTGGATACCTTAGGCGCACAAAAGGAATTTTACACTGATAAGGTTTGGGGAGTCCAAATGTAGGCATTTGACATTCTTTATGCAGAGGGTACAAATAGAACTTTACCATTTAGAAAGTTTTGTGATTGCATTTTGCATACATTGTAATGAATGGTAGAGTTAAACTTATGCTTTGTTTTATTATGATAGAAGTCTAGAAATTTTGTTATTCACGTGCAAACTAGTGTGCTTTGTGTGTTTCTTAGGCCTGCTAACTGGCTTTGTGCAGCACTTGGAGTGAGGACTGTGAGGTGTGTGCAGAGAGCACAGCTTTGGGCTGCACCTCTCCATTTTACTTTATGTACAGACATCATGTGAAGTAGAAAACACCGTAAGCAAAGAGCACATTCCTTCTTTCTCTTCACCTCCCTCCCCTGGTGGTGCTGGAGAAGGAATCCAGGCCCTTCCCACCGAACGGTATCTCTGTCTAGCCCTTTTCATTTTGAGACAAAAAGTTTGACTGAGTGATCCAGGCTGAGTTCAAAATTGTGATTCTCCTCCTCCTTCAGTCTCCCCAAAGTATTGGGACTGGTGCAACATCACGTAAGTCTATTTAGACTCAGTTGGCTGAGTCTTAACTTTTTTTTGTTTGATACTGGACGGACTCATGACCTTGGCCAGGTAGATGCTGTGTGGCTGAGCTTCATCCCCTGGAGCTTGAGTCTGACCTTTGAATGGAGCGTCTGAGAATGTGCCAGGGTCCCCCACATGATAATGAAAGCAGCTGTGGGTTTCCTCAAATTCCACTTTCAGTACCAGCGTTAGGTCTTATACGTATAGGCAGCTGATCATTTTATTTGCGTGTTTGTGGGGCATGTGTTTTGTCTGCTACCTGTAATCTGGTGCCAACTGAGCTCACACACAGGGAGGGCGTATGTCTTACCCGGGACAAAAGGAGGGAACTCAGATTTCCTTAAACACAACTGACTCCTCAAGAGGCTTTGTTGTCATCACCTGTAGGATAATGGTGTCAACTTGACTAGGAAAGAAAGAATCCCAAGTGTTTACCTTTGCGGAGGTGTCTGTGTGCCTCTTACAGAGGGGATTAGTTTACAGTTCTGTGCCTGGAGACATGTATTTGCCTTTGCATGTAGACCCTGGATTTCGTACCAGGATGTGGTTCTTGTGAAGTGTATGCTTGTGCCCCAAGCTCCATCTTAGCGGCATATGGAAATAAATGCATAGGCATGTTATCAGCAAGTTGAGTGAACTGTTGCACAGTTTGGTTGCAAAAAGTACATATATTTATGTATGTATATATATATGTGTATGTGTGTGTGTGTGTGTATATATATATATATATATATATATATAAAACATATGTAATCTGTTTTCTTACTGGCTGAAGAATTAAGTCTTTAACGCTGTTTTGGAATTCGCTTTTTATGACTAACAAAGCTAAATGACTGATTATTAAGTATCTTACAATTTGCTTTTTTTCTTTCTTGTTATTTTAAATTTTTATCAATGCCAGCTGGCATTTTTTTAGGCTTGGCACTTTCTTTGTATTGTAGTTTATTTCTCTACTTTCAACCATGTTTTCAGTGATGCTCTGTGTCTCACTTCTCTTTCATCTAGTGTCTGTATCTTACCTGATTATAGGCCTTGATGGTGATTCTTGATTATGGAGAATGTAATTTTCTCTATACTCCAGAAGTTGAGTAGTTTTCTCATTTGTGATTTTAGAGATGCGCATGGCAAGGGACTTGTTCCACAAGGGGCAGGGCAGCCCAGGGGCTTTGGGGGGCTTCCTGTCTGGGGGAGAAAAGTGCCCTGAAGAGACATGGGGTGGAGAGGCAGTGGGCGCCTGTCTGTGTCCCAATACTGGACAACCTCAGGGCTAGGAAAAGGAAATTTGAAAATTAAAAACTGGAAAAGGTGGGCTCCCAGTTCTGGGCTGGTCCTGGGAGACTGAGCTCCGAACCTGCTTGGCACTTCTTTTGAGTCGTGTGTCTTGTTGAGTACCGTTAGGACTTCAGTTCCTTGCTCAGCTTCCCAGAGAGATGTTGCATTTTAATATTACCTTCTGAATTATGGGGTCACTTGGAATGCAGTTAGTAATTCCTGAATTTCGTCTTCTGAATTGTTAATGAAATATTGAACTATGCAGGACTCAAGAGTCGCATCCTCGGCCTTCTGAAGGCCCTGATGACAGTGAATTATTCATGACTTCTCTGCATCTGATATTTGAGCCATTGTGTACGTGGATCCCTTGTAATTCAGCAGAATCTCTACTTTTTGTTGTTTTGCTTTGACAGGTAGAAATAATCATGTCTTAACTAGAATGACCCTAAGTTATACTACATAGGTATTATTTTTCTCTAATCTGCTTTCAGTAATTGCCAGCCGTGTTACTTGTGCAGTATTGATACTCAGTGTTATTACTAATCTTTGAGTTTAATAGCGATAACTTTTTGAGACTATATTGTCTGTTAAGTTGATAGCTATTACAGCTACGAAGGAAACTAATGCCCGAGATTCTGAAAGATGTAAGATTCAAAGATTTTTTTTTTCTGGCAGAGCTTAAAAAGATCTGTATTCATCATTCCTTTCTTTAGGAATCCAAAGTGATAATTGCCTAGGAATATCCAGTTTGCTATGATGGGGCTAATAATTGTCTCCTTCAAGAATTCAGAATGATAATGAATGAATGAATGAGTAAATAAATGTTGTGTTGCAGGGAAGAAAAAATCCCAGGAAAATAAAAACAAAGGAAACAAACCCCAAGATATACAGCCGAAGACAAGTGAGCCAAATTTCACCCCTGCAAATATGAGAGATTCTGCAGACGGTAAGCATGTGGCTTTGGACTTGTCTGATTTGGGTATGTGTTGCCATCTCCTTTGTGTCTCCTTCTCTCGCCTCTCTGAGAATCATCTAAGAACTGCAAAGCAGGGCGGGGTGTTAAACAACAAAAAAGCTGCCTAACTTTCAATGTTGAATTGAGCCTTCCACATCCTACCTTCCCTTTATTAAATGATTAAAGAGGCTCCTTGTTGAGAAATGAGGTTGTTCTCTTGTTACAATAAATAGCATTTATAAAGAAAATAAAGTTCAAAGCCATC
Organism: Cavia porcellus; assembly: GCF_034190915.1. Classification (NCBI taxonomy): domain Eukaryota; kingdom Metazoa; phylum Chordata; class Mammalia; order Rodentia; family Caviidae; genus Cavia; species Cavia porcellus. Next base: position 10,004,971 of record NW_026947508.1, read on the forward strand.
CAAACAAATCTGGTGGTAAAGGCCAGACTGGCAGGGACATGAGGAGGCTTCTAGGACACTAGCAGTGGCCCATTATTGATCTGTGTGGTGGTTATATAGGGTCATTTACTTTGTAAAAATTTCATCTTGCTATATGCTTCATGATTTATCCACTTGAACATGTGTATGTTTTACACTGTAGTAAAACATTGACTTAAAAACATCAAACACCTTTGATTTTATGTGACAGAATAAAAAGTGTGGGGGTTTTTTGCTAGAATTTGAATTCTAAATTTATCTTTTTGTGTTGCCTGCCACAAGATTTTCTTATATTCTCTCTGAGGATTAATATTCTAGGCCTTTGCTGATGTAAGCATTTGTAGAAAGACAGCTACAGGTTCATCAGAGACAGCTTGCCCTGGGCTCCCTGTGGCCAAGCCCATACTGGGGCTGTTCATGTAGAAATGAGGGAGTTGTGTCTTCATTTGTTAGAGGCAGATGTATGCCAAGACCAGAGCTTGCTCAAGTGTGGTTCATAGAAATGTAAACAGACAAATTTAAGAATGCAGGCTGTGACTCTGTCAAACATTTGTGGAAGGGGGAAAAATCAACAAAACATTTTAGGTGCCTTTTATAGCCATTTTATTAGCACTGTTTGTGATGATGACATCCATAAAGAATGTTAGTTTTCTTTGCCCTTTTATGAAGCAAGAACAATGGAGTTCATTGGGACTAGGTACAAATGACTCCTGGGTGGCCTGAGAAGTCTGTGATTTAAGACAAAAGGAGTTGATTGGAGGGAGCAGAGATCATCTCTGCATTTTGGTCTCTAAGTCTTCCTTTGTGCTTTATGTCAGTGAGTAATAAGTAGCTACTTTGTTGTGGGGGAGAAAATAGATAAGATGTATATCCTTGGGAGGATAAGTTCAATTTCCCAACTCCAAACCTGAAGAATTACTAAAGGACTTGATTACTTTGGGTGGCAAAAAAGAAAAATCCTCCTTTTCAATAATTCAAGACAGTTCCTTTTTCCTGCTATACCACAGATTGCTGTGAACAAAGAGGCTTGCTCCTGACACCTGTTGGGCTCTGCTGTCTGCAGTGAGGTGTCCTGTATGGTTCTGGATGTGGTTGTTGGCCTCCTTGAGTGTTCTGCCTTATCCTCAGCAACTGGACTCTAAAGAGTGCCAGCAGTTCAGGCTCTGCTGGTGTTCCCTACACCCACCCTTTCCTGTTTAGAAGGCCTCTCCAAGTGGATAAACTGTGATGTCGTCCTTCCTAACTGATGGAGTTGTATGCTCTCAGGTTCATAGTAACTTTGACCAGTTTTAAATATGAGATAGTTCAAGTCACAGGAAAGACTTTATTCCCTGCATGTCACATATTGTGATAGGAAATGTTCAGAAAGAAGTTTGTGAGCATTAGAGCTACATTTTCTGTTGCCTTATTTTCACTTTGCTTTTGACTTGGGTCTTTGTTAAAAATGTATTTGAAAAGAGAGCCCTGGTTTGAAATGGATTACCACCATTGAGGGACTGATTCCTGATCCTGTGGAAAGCTCACGGGATTTATGAAATCTGTCTAGGGGAGAAGGCTGGTTTCCATTTAGAAGCAGGAGCCTCGTTGTTGCTAATAATGTATCAGATAGGGAAAAGTAGGGCCACTGTTTCAGTGCAGGAGCAGCAGCACCAGGTGATTGAGCTTTGTAGTCACCTTACATGCATTGAGCTTTCAGCACGAGGGGCTCTTCAGAGTCCCTTCTCTGTCTTCTTACGCCAGGGATGTCCCCATGTCTCTTCACAGCCTTTTGTATCTTGACAGATGGGCGACTCTTTGCTGCCTCTCCTGCTGCTTTCTGTTCCCATTTTTTAGCTCATTTTGCCCATCCTAACACCACGATATACCCAGCAATGTCCTTCTCCCAACCCCTTAACCTACCCTACAGCTAAATCTCTCAAATGGACTCTCTGTCATCTTCCCAAACACCTTAACCCCGATGTCTGTTGTACCCAGACACGTCCACACTCATCACAGTGTCCTGCACATTTGATTCTTCCCGCAAGCTTCTCTCGTGTTCCTGATTTCTTTGTGCTTCATGTTCAGCTTGCTACGTATTCCCTCATTAGTTCAGCCAAATTAGATGCACCTCCATTGTGTTTCCATACCCCACATACTTTAGAAAATACTTGCCTGCAGGTTTCATTGGAATTTTATCTTACAGTATGCTTATAATTTACCCACATGTAGATACAGATGTAGATGTAGATATAGTAGACACAGATCTGTTAGAAATGTCGAGGATGGATCTCAGTAATCTTGTTTACCTGGCACTGCATGCCCTGTGTGCTCTGTACATACCTGTCAGGTGATAGGGGAAATAGCTCCATTTCCTTCTTGTTTCCACAGTTCCTTCCAAGTGCTAGCCCATTGTGTCTTCCTTCACAGAGAGCCCTGAAAGAGTTGCTCCCCTTTTCTCTTTGCTCCTCCTTTTATGAATTCCACTGGGTATTCGTCTTTACCATTGCACTGTAGCTGTTGTCACAGTCACCAGACCTGCTTGTAAGTGGAGTGTTCGGTCCTTAGTTTTCATCTTTCCCAGCCCATGCTGGACTCGGTTGGCCAGCGTCTCCTTGAAACAGGTTCCTTGGCCAGCGGGCTGCACTCTTGCTCTCCACGTGCCTCGCTGGCCTTTGCCTGCCTTCTCAGTACTGGACCCTTCTCAGTACTGGTACACACTGCTGTCTTCACTCTACCTTTTCCTCCCCAAGGACTTGGACATTGCTAGGCTTAGCCTCTCCGCTGAACTCTAGATCCATAAGAAACTGTGTGCATAAAATCTTTACTTGAATATCATATTGTGTACATTAAATTTCAGCACATCCAAAGTAACTCTTAATTTTCTTCCCAACATTCACATACACAACCAAGCCTACTTCTCGTACAGGCTTATGGTTTAGTAAACAGGATTCTGGCTCTTCGTAGTGCTTCTCTATCAGCACAGCCAGTCCACAAGCAGTTATTTGGCTTTATTTCCAAAATATGTATCCAGAATCAGACCACTTCCTATCAGCTCCCCCAGCCCCACCACCTCCGTGTCACCATCCCGCCCTTCTGGAGCATGCAGTGAGTTTCTCTTGTCTTGCTTGTCCACCTAGAGTTTTCCATCATCCTGATGGCAACTGTGATTCCCTTAGATACAAATCAAATCATGTCGTTTCTCTTTTCGAACCTTGTGGTAGCCGCCATTGCTCAGAAAAGGCCGATGGTCTGTAGTGACTGATGTTAGCAGGGTTCCCTGGCTGCCTCTCTGGTCTCGTCTTTGCTTCTTTCCTTGTCTTCCCAGTCCTCCCCCAGTCTTACCCACTTGCTTGAATGTATCTAGCAAGTCTTGACTCTGAGCTTATAAATTTGCTACCCAGAGGACTTCTCTCCCTTAGATATTTTGCACGGCTTATCATTGTTTTTTTTAGGTCTCTACCTAACTTGCACCTTACTACTAAATCCTTTCCCGGCCCCCTTTTTCCTATCATACCAGGCTGAGTTGGACATTTCCTTCTGAATTAATAGTTTGATTTAGACTAAAAAGAAGTGATGTCTTCGTAGTTTCTTAGACCTGAAAAACTTCTGATTATTCTAGAAAGTGTTTTAGTTTTCTCTGTACCTAGTTTAGTCCCAAAGGAGAGTGATCACTCATTCAAAACACACTATGAAGAATTTAACTTGGTGATACATTTAGCAATTTCTTTGTTTCAGTCTGAAATCATGAGATGTAGAAATTCACAGGTAGTCTCCTGAAATTAGGTATCAGTAATTCCAGCATAATTATAAAGACTGTAACTCTCCCAAGATAACTGTGAGCACTGCAGCTTTTTCTATAATCTTTTTTTTTAATAACTTCATATTTGTTCTGTAGGTTGATAGATTTCATTTTGGCAGATTTATATATGCACATAACAATTTAATCATTTTCAGCCCTGTGTCCTGCCCTCTCTGGTAGTTTAACATTTTTTAAGGGGGATGGTTTCAATGTGTGTGATATATTTTGATCAGATTTATACCCAAGCCCTACAATTTCTTCTTTCCTTTTTTCCCTCTCTCCCCCACTTCTTCTTCCCTCTTCTTTCTTTTTTCTTTTCTTCTCTTCTCTCTCTCCTTCCTTCCCTCCTTCCTTCCTGCCTCTCTCCCTCTTTCTTCCTTCCTCTTGTCTGTCCTGTCCTATCTTGTCTTGTCTATCTTGTCTGTCTTGTCTTTCCTGGGAGACAGGATCTCACTGTGGAGCCCAGGCTGGCCTTGAACTCATGGCAATCTTGCCTCAGCCTCACACGTGCTGGGATTACAGATGTGCACCATCATGGCTGGCCTACAGTTTCTTAAAGCTCCAAATATATATGTCTAAACACAGAGACAAATCTAAGTATAGTGTGGGAGTCCTTGTCTGTTGTGTGTCCGGAGGTACAAAGCAGGTACTCTCTAAGTATTTGTTGAATGCATGAATGAATGAATGAAATGGATTCATAACCAGTTTAATTTATAAATGCCCTGTGTAAAGTGGAATTTATTTACTGTTAGCTATACTTATCACATAATAGGCAGACTCAGGAATTGATTAAAGAGCAGCTGGTTTTGCGCTCACCTCTGTGTTTTTCTTCTTGTTTTTTCTAGGTCCTAAAGAAGAGGAAGAGAGACCTTTGGCTGAAGCGCCTGAACAGCCAGCTGTCCCGCAGGACGTGGTCAGCCAGGATGTGCTTCCAGAACTGCTGATCCCTGCCCCTGCCTGCGAGTCCCAGCCAGAGCCAGAAGGGAAACAAGAAGCCACAGACTGTGAGGCCAATGACCTGGAGGAAGAGGAGGAGGAGGAGGAGGAGGAGGAGGAAGATGATGATGATGATGAGTTGGAAGATGAAGGGGAGGAAGAAGCCGACATGCCAAATGAAAATTCTGTGAAAGAGCCAGAAATACACTGTGATGAGAAGCCAGAGGATTTATTTGAAGAAACAAAAAGCATTTTAAATGAAACTCCTGAAGATGCTTCTGAGGTAACTCCAGTCATCAGAATCCCTGAAACTAAAGAGGAGGTCAATGGTGATGTATTTGAAACGTTTATGTTTCCGTGTCAGCATTGCGAAAGGAAGTTTACCACCAAACAAGGGCTGGAACGCCACATGCATATCCACATGTCCACAGTCAATCATGCTTTCAAGTGCAAGTACTGCGGGAAAGCCTTTGGCACACAGATTAACCGGAGGCGGCATGAGCGTCGCCACGAAGCAGGGCTGAAGCGAAACCCAGGTGCCACAGTGCAGCCGTCGGAGGACCTGGCTGACGGCAGAGCTTCTGGAGAAAATGTTGCCCCTAAAGATGAATTGAGTCCTCCTCATCTTGGGCAAGATTGCCTGATCCCAAACTCAGAGAAAGTTTCTCAAGAAACCACACATGCTTCTGTTGTGGAAGAGAATGGGGAAGTGAAGGAGCTTCATCCATGCAAATACTGTAAGAAGGTGTTCGGCACTCACACTAACATGAGACGGCATCAGCGCAGAGTCCACGAGCGTCACCTGATTCCCAAAGGCGTCCGGCGGAAAGGTGGCCTCCTGGATGAGCCGCAGCCCCCTGCAGAGCAGGCCCAGCCCACCCCCAATGTCTATGTACCAAGCACAGAGCCAGAGGAGGAAGGGGAAGCAGATGACATCTACATCATGGACATTTCCAGCAATATCTCGGAAAACTTAAATTACTACATCGATGGTAAAATTCAAACCAACAACAACACTAGTAACTGTGATGTGATCGAGATGGAGTCTAATTCAGCAGACTTGTATGGCATCAATTGTCTGCTCGCTCCAGTTACAGTGGAAATTACTCAAAATATAAAGACCACACTGGTCCCTGTAACAGATGACCTTCCTAAGGAGCCTTCCAGCAGCACAAACTGTGAGTCCAAGAAACGGAGGACTGCAAGTCCACCTGTGCTCCCCAAAATTAAAACAGAAACGGATTCTGACCCCACTGCACCCTCTTGTTCCTTAAGCCTGCCTCTTAGCATATCAACCACAGAGGCCGTGTCTTTCCACAAAGAGAAGAGCGTTTATTTATCATCAAAGCTCAAGCAGCTTCTTCAAACCCAGGACAAGCTGGCTCCTCCTGCAGGGATTTCAGCATCTGAGGTCCCTAAGTTAGGCCGTATGTGTGTGTCCGCTCCTGCATCCATGTTAGCTGTGACCTCAAGCAGGTTTAAGAGGCGGACCAGCTCTCCCCCCAGTTCTCCGCAGCACAGTCCCGCCCTCCGAGACTTCGGGAAGCCCAGCGAAGGGAAAGCAGGGTGGTCAGACACAGTGCTCGCTCCCAAGAAACCCAAGCTAGAAAGTCGCAGCGACTCACCTGCCTGGAGTTTGTCTGGGAGAGAGGAGCGAGAAACTGGGAGCCCTCCTTGCTTTGATGAATACAAAATATCGAAAGACTGGGCAGCTAGTTCTACTTTTAGCAATGTGTGCAACCAGCAACCACTGGATTTATCCAGTGGAGTCAAACAGAAGACTGAGGGGACAGGCAAGACTCCGGTCCAGTGGGAATCTGTGTTAGATCTCAGTGTGCATAAAAAGCCTTGTGACTCTGAAGGCAAGGAATTCAAAGAAAATCATTCAGCCCAGCCAACAAGTGCTGTAAAGAAAAAGAAACCAACCACCTGCATGCTACAAAAGGTTCTTCTCAATGAATATAATGGCATCGACTTACCTGTAGAAAGTACTCCTGATGTGGCCAGGAGCCCAAGCCCGTGTAAATCCCCAGAAGCCCAGCCAGATCCTGACCTCAGTTCCGACTCTCGCTTCTCCGCCCCTGCTGCTGAGTCCCCTGATGAAGTGTGCCCTCCGTCACCCACCCTACAGACGCCTTCCCAGTCATCCAGTCAGCTGCCTCCTCTCCTGGTCCCCACAGATCCCCCTTCCCCTCTGGCATGTCCTCCTGTGCTGACTGTCGCCACTCCGCCCCCGCCCCTCCTTCCAACTCTCCCTCTTCCTGCTCCATCTTCCAGTGCGTCTCCTCAGCGGTGTCCCTCTCCGCTCTCCAACGTGGCCGCCCAGTCTCCACTTCCAATTCTTTCCCCAACTGTGTCGCCCTCTCCCTCTCCCGCTCCTCCCGAGGAGCCGCTCTTGTCGGCCGCTTCACCTGGGCCTCCCACACTTTCTTCTTCCTCTTCCTCCTCCTCCTCTTCATTCTCTTCCTCATCCTCATCTTCATCCCCTTCACCACCCCCTCTCTCAGCGGTGTCATCTGTGGTGTCCTCTGGTGATAATCTGGAGGCTTCTCTCCCTGCAATAACCTTTAAACAGGAAGAACTAGAGAATGAAAGCCTAAAGGCCAGGGAGGAGCCCCAGTCCACAGTCGGGCAGGACATTGTTCAGGAAACATTCAGCAAAAATTTCGTCTGCAATGTTTGTGAATCACCTTTTCTTTCCATTAAAGACCTAACCAAACATTTATCTGTTCATGCTGAGGAATGGCCGTTTAAATGTGAATTCTGTGTGCAGCTTTTTAAGGATAAATCAGATTTGTCAGAACATCGTTTCTTGCTTCATGGAGTTGGAAATATCTTTGTGTGTTCCGTTTGTAAAAAAGAATTTGCTTTCTTATGCAATTTGCAGCAACACCAGCGAGATCTGCACCCGGACGAGGTATGTACGCACCACGAGTTCGAAAGCGGGACACTGAGGCCCCAGAACTTTACAGACCCCAGCAAGGCCCAGATGGAGCATATGCAGGGCTTGCCAGCAGATCCTTTGGAAACGTCCAAAGAAGAGGAAGAACTAAATGATTCCTCAGAAGAGCTTTACACCACCATAAAAATCATGGCTTCTGGAATAAAGACGAAAGATCCAGATGTCCGATTGGGTCTCAATCAGCATTACCCAAGCTTTAAACCACCTCCATTTCAGTATCACCACCGCAACCCCATGGGTATTGGTGTGACGGCCACAAATTTCACTACCCACAATATTCCACAGACTTTCACCACTGCCATTCGCTGCACGAAATGTGGAAAAGGAGTTGACAACATGCCGGAGTTGCACAAGCACATCCTGGCCTGTGCTTCTGCGAGCGACAAGAAGAGGTATACCCCTAAGAAAAATCCAGTGCCGCTGAAACAGACTGTGCAACCCAAAAACGGAGTGGTGGTTTTAGATAGCTCGGGGAAAAATGCCTTCAGGCGGATGGGACAGCCCAAAAGACTGAACTTCAGTGTTGAGCTCAGCAAAATGTCCCCAAATAAGCTCAAATTAAATGCATTGAAGAAAAAAAATCAGCTGGTCCAGAAAGCGATCCTTCAAAAGAACAAATCTGCAAAGCAGAAGGCTGATTTGAAAAATGCCTCAGAGTCATCGTCTCACATCTGCCCTTACTGTAACAGAGAGTTCACTTACATCGGGAGCCTGAATAAACACGCTGCTTTTAGTTGCCCCAAAAAGCCCCTTTCCCCTTCCCGGAAAAAAGTTTCACACTCAGCCAAGAAAGGTGGACACTCATCATCTGCAAATAGTGACAAAAACAGTAACAACCACCGCAGGCGGACGGCTGACGCGGAGATTAAGATGCAGAGCACGCAGGCGCCTCTGGGCAAGACCAGGGCTCGCAGCTCAGGCCCTGCCCCGGCCCCGCTGCCCTCCTCATCCTTCAGGTCCAAGCAGAATGTCAAATTCGTAGCTTCAGTCAAGACCAAAAAACCGAGCTCCTCCTCTCTGCGAAACTCTAGCCCGATACGCATGGCCAAAATAACTCACGCGGAGGGGAAGAAGCCCAAAGCCGTGGCCAAGAATCATTCTGCTCAGCTGTCCAGCAAAACTTCGCGGAACCTGCATGTGAGGGTACAGAAAAGCAAAGCTGTCTTACAGAGCAAGTCCACTCTGGCAAGCAAGAAAAGAACAGACCGGTTCAGTGTAAAATCTAGAGAACGGAGTGGGGGCCCCATCACCCGAAGCTTTCAGCTGGCAGCTGCTGCGGACTCGAGTGAGAGCAGGAGAGAGGACAGCAGTGCCAAGCAGGAGCTGAAGGACTTCAGGTAAGCTCAGAGGCTGGGCGGGGTGCGGAGGAAACTGTAGGCTTGCCCTCGGGGGTTTTCGTTTTGTTTTGTTTTGTTTTCGTGTAAAATTTTGACCTAAGCATTTAAAAGAAATAATAACTTTTGGGTAAGCTGTAAGGAAAGGATACACTGGTTTGGCAGCCACAGACAAAGTTCTTTGAAACTTCCTTCATGTCTTGGGTAATATCTCAGGGTCCTTCGTTTTATTCCTTATCATAGATGACTTCTTGGGTTAAGATGGCTCATGGGTACATTAGCAAACCACCTTGTTCAACGTTTTGGTGACTTAAATGTATCTATTAGTAACAGGGACTGCTTTTATTTTCATGTTTTCTTTCATTGCCAGTGTTTGAATTTTAAAGATTTGCCACCTTGGTCAAAACAAAATATCTTATTTCTTAAAACTGCCTTGTGTTCCTCCCCTCCTCTGCTTCCAGCCCTAGAGAAATCAACAAGCCAGGTTCCAAAGGGGAAGAAGAGCAGGAGAGGGTGCTCGGAACTACAGGGAGGCAGGACCTCGAGGTCCTCTCGGGCACGTGTGGTACCCAGGGCAGCTCAGCCGCGTTTGTCAGTGCCTCTTTGCCCCGGTAATGATGCAAAGATTCATCTTAGATTTGAGGTGGCCTTTCTGAGTCGCTTAGCCTGACTTAATGTGCATTCTTGGGATTCCTGCCGTTTCCTAATAATGCCTGCAGGTCAGTCTTGTGAGTGGGTTCATCATCAGACCACATTTCTGCAAATACTGCTAAATCTTGTCTTTTCAGAGTATGCAGCCTGACCTGGTTCTGGACTTTGATGGTGATGATTTTCAGTGCCTTAAATTTCTTTGGTATTTAAGCAACCAGAATTAGGGATAGCTATGGAGCAACCACAATTTAGAGAGGTCATTGAGGACACAGATGTGCCATTGTAACTTTATCATTAATGAGGTGTAGATTAAATCGTGGCTAAAGAAAGATGCAGAGCCGGGTGTGGTGGTGCACATCTGTAATCCCAGCACTAGGAGGTGACGCAGGAGGATCACTTGAGAGCTCAAGGCCAGCCTAGATTGTATCGTGAGACCCTGTCTCAAAAAATGGAGGCTAAAAAGAGATGTGAAGAAGAGTATTGGCCAAGGCTGATTTGAATGGTAACCATTCAAATTATATGGATCATATTTTTTAAAATCTACTCTTCTTGAATATATTAAGTAACTCAGTTGCTATAGAGATGATCAGCTTGTCTTGGACCCTGGCACATGCTTTGGTAGCCTCCTGGGGGTTAGCCCTGGCAAGAAGCCTGCCTATCTCAGCAACTCACCTGTGTCCCTGCACGTGCTCTGCCTGTGTCTGCAGGTGTCACACCGCCAACACCTCGTGGAGCTGTGTCCTTTACAAGTTGTTGTGTCTTAACCAGAATATGCCACCATTTTCAGATTGTACAAAAAGTGCTTTAGAATATTCTGTCTAATCTTTTCTGTCTGACACTATCTAAAAGAATCACTTATTTTGTACTCAGCAGTATTTATACAACTTAAGAATAAAGTTCATATGAAAAAAAATTTAGGTACTGTTAAGCAGAGCTAAGTAACTATGCATTTAAGAAATGTGTTCACTTAAACTCTTCCCCAGTACTTTCAAGAGCCCTTAAACCTACCAACTGCTGAAGTGCCTAAATAAGAGTGTCTCGGCCCGGGATTTAGCTCAATGGCATAAGCTCCTGCCTGGCAAGCACGAGGTTGTGAGTTTAGTCCCTGGTACAAAAAAAAGTGTGTCTCTCTTCTTTCCTTCAGTTAATTTTAATTATTTTGCTTTGTTTGATAATTTTAAAAGGGTGACGTTCCTGGCATGACTTTTATCCTAAAGGGGGAAGCACAGGAGGGTCCCGACTGTTAGGTGGTAGCAGCAGGCATCCCTGGTAGCGCCGCCTCCCTCTTGGGAGTTGCTGGAAAGGTGCTGTGGACACATACATGGCAGTTCAGGGATATTATTCAGGACATGGCCGTGTGTCAATTCCCCATTTCCCCCTGAAGTGTTTTTGAGAATTAAACAAAAACAGGACCTCGTATTTTGACACAAGAGTCGGTGTTTGATCAGGGTTCGTGTTTGTCTCAGTACAAAGCTGGGATTCCTAAGCTCAGAACAGGTTCATGTGTAAGACAGTTGTCCTTAACAAAGTCTTTCCAGGGCCATTGCAGAGGGGCCTCTTCTTCAGTGCGTGTTTGTTGTACTTCGTTGAGAAGGAGTCCCTTTACTTGCAGTTGGCTTCCCTTCCGTGTATTTCTGCTTGGAAATTGGTTGGGCGATTATTTCATGACCCCAGGTACCTGTGGTGCACATTGAACTGACTCCACCCCTCGTTTCCGGTAGCTTGGCTTCGCTTTCCAGCTGCACATGGAGGGTGTGTCACAAGCTGACGGCGTGTCTTTTTCCAGCTTCTTCCTTCACAGCAGTGCTGATGAGCTGGTCCCCAGCACTCAGATGTTCATGTTTGAAATCCAGCTTAGAATTTCAAAAGTTCTGCCTGTAGTGGGTTTCCTGCTTAGCATCGAGAGCCTAGCAGTTTGTCAGTTGGTCACTCTTAGAGCATCAGCTGTTGTGTCAGTTAAGGTGTGAAGAAGCTGTGAGTCCCATGAAGCCCCTTTCTTAGGACAAAGCAGCGAAGGAAAGCAGGTGTGCCACTGAGCTCAGCTTCTCATCTGCGTGCCACAGTCTTCCCTGAGTTAGTGGTCACAGCGCTCCAGAGGTTCCTCAGTGGTGCTGAAGGTACATGGTGTGGAGGTTCATTTCCACACCCCCATAGTTTGCAGGATGTCTTCACATTCTTAGTGTTCTTCGTAGAGCAGCGTTTTCTTTTTATAAATACTGAGCTCCTGTTGCAGCCAATCTAGAAAACTTGGAGAAGCGGAATGAAATGCCAGACCAGGTTGTCCCATTTTCCGTGAGCTGAGAAAGAATCCCTGGCCCCCATCATCTCTGCTGCACCACTCTGAAAGGGCCTGCTGTCAGTTCTCCCAGAGCCTGTGCCTGTGGGATAGGCTACCCGAGTCCCTAAATAGCTTCAGTCATTTGTGTGTCGCTGTCTTTGTAACATTTGTCTTACAGTCTCCTCACCTTTTTCTTTAACATGGTCAATTCATGCAAGGTTATGTTATGTTGTCATTTATCTTCAGTTTTCTTATTTTCTAGGAACTTCCTGTAGAAAAGTCCCCAAAACAAAACAAACTTTAATTGACTAAAAGATATTGCATGCTCAACTTAGAATAAGCACTACGGCAAAGGATACGAGATCTACCAAGCTTGCAAGACCAGTGGAAGCTGACTCAAAAGTTGTAACATACAGCTGATTGCCTCCAGGCTTCTTGCTGCCCTGGTTAGAGTCAGGCATCCGCTCCTTCGCTGGCGCCCACACACGTGCTGGGCTCCTGGGTGATTGACATCCAAAGAAAAGGGCTCTGTCAGTCCGGCTAGATGAACTGGCTCCTCGTCACGGGACCGGGAACTCAGATCTGAGTGTGGCCCTTGTCTTTGGCACATAGCAGAGAAGGGAATGATTTGATCTTCACCTTGCAAAGCAAGTTCTCTGTTTTGTCAGTTTATGGTAGATTGCAGGGAGACAAATTCAAATGCACTCATTTAAAACCATTTGGTCATACACCAGCTCTTGATGCCTTTCTTTTAAATGAACTCTATAGACAGAGGCCTTTGGCTGTCTCTGACACCCCACCCTCCCCACCCCCCCTTTTCTTAAATCACAAGCAGATTGCCAGCATAATGGAGAGGAAACCAGACTGGATATGGACTCTGTGTATGCCTCTTCTAGTGTCATGTTTATGTATCCTAATGGATATTATCCTCTCAGATTATTATCTGGCACTAATTTATAATTATTATATATTATGAGACTATGTAGCAGTATATCAACTCACAGGATGCATCCCAGGCCTGTATAGATGTATGCCTACATGTAAGTATAAATGAATTTACTTACAGGTTTTACACTTCAGTCTCTGATAGAGATTAAAACAAATTTGGCCGCTTCCTATGTCTGTGAAAATCATTTCTCCATGCATTTTATGCCTCCCTCCAAATTAATGACTGAGTTGGTGGAAAATGGCTAGGTTTTTTTCATGCTGTTTTTTTGTTCTCAACTTAAACAGTAATCTACCTCTTAAAATCTGTAGTTTAATACTTGTTTGGTGAATTTGTGCCACTTTAACCCTTTCACTATCATTCCCATTTTGTTACATTTCTGTTATGGGGACTTTATGTTGAAATACTGTATAAAGCATTTGTAGCAGTTTAAAAATAAAATATTTAAAATTATTTAAATTGTTTTGGACGCTTCAATTGTATTATATGTGATTTACGTTTTACTTTTTTGTTTGCATTGTTAATCTGGAGAGTGTTCCTGTATTGAAGTTTGCTGTTAGTTATTTTATTGCTTCTTGTTGGAGAGTGCTATAAAAGACTATTCTAATGAAAACATTAAAATTTGCAATTTGATGTACAAAAGGGGTTGTTTGTTAATTGTAACCAACTGAGCCTTGAGTGAGAGAGAGGAGTTGCTGATAGACGCGATGGTGTTTGCTGCTGGTCCCCTCCTAGCATCAGGTGCACCACTGGCTGGTCAGATGTGTAAAAGGCTTCCTTCCCAACCTGTTACTGCAAACACAACAATTAGGGGAGACTCGAATGATGCATCTTACCTAACTGTAACCAATAAAAACTTTCTGAACACTTGTGGAAGGACTACATTTTGTGTACACTTGGGAACAGGAGTGGGAGGAAGAAAGTGGTGGAGGGCAGTTGTGTGATGCAGCGTGTCCTGCGGTCGGCCCACAGGCCTCCCTCAGCAGCCTCTGCTTGACATTGCTTGGACATCTGCTAACGGTAGTCTCTGTGCCTGTCTAGGGTGGCACGTAACTGGATAGTGGTGCCAAGAATACCTTGTGAACTGAAGTTTGCTAAGAGCGAAATAAAGGATTTCATACTTTGGGTCTCGGCTTCCTCTGTGCTTGTTCACAGTTTTAATTGGTAGGTTAACTTATATTTTTATGGATCTAAGCACAAATCAAAGAAGTTGTAACATTTGTGTTAAAGATTCTTCAAAGTGCTAGTGTTTTTAAAGATGAAAAGTGGCCAAAAGGACGCAGTCTCCTGTGGCCCAGCGCCTTACAGTTCTTGTTCCAGCAGCCACTGTTCTTCCTCTTGGCAAGGTGGGGCAGACCAGCTGTCTGCCTTGCACACGTGTTCCCATTTCTGGCCTGCAGGGAGCCTGTGTTAGAGAAGCCCGAGGAGCAGGACGGAGTTGATGGGAGTTGGGAAACGGCTTCAGTGCTGCTACTTTTAAATACTGCTAAAATGAGTACTGAACAGGACAGGCAGCAGTGCCCGTGGCGGGGGCAGATGTGAGATAGGAAGCACTTGTCCAGAAACAGACCCGTGTTTCTACCCCGGCCCAGCTGCTTGCTGTTCACCTGTTCCCTGTGCCTTCAGAGCATGCAGGCACTGACAAGGGCCCTGTGCCCCTCTGCTCTGTTGAGTTAGCCTTGGGTGAGCGCTTTTGCATTCTGGATCTACTGCAAAAGCAAGTCCGCCCAAGTTCCAGGTGGAGCGTGGGCAGAGCCCTGCTCTTCGCTCAAAGGCCTAAAACACAGCTGGTTGCTGAATGGAGGAGTCTTCAAGAAGTCGCTTAACATTTATCTCATCAGGAAGAAGTGGCTCCATTTTGGGTGCTTCTGCTTTTTTTATAGGGTTGTACTTTTCAAAAATAAAGTAGTTAATACCTCAAACCTTCTGTCTCTTACTCCTACGGTCTCAAAGCATCTCACTCTTCCCCATCCTAAATCCCTGTCTAGGCTGACTGTTTCAGCTTGGGTGCTGCAAATACTTTCTGGTCTGACAAGATAATTGATAGAGTCAACTTAGCTTATTGGGAATTTAGTATATACTGCACTGCGTTCTGGATACTTAGGATACATCAGTAGACAAAACTCTGCATCCCTGTGGGCTTCTGTTTTCCTAGTGACCCTTTCCCTTTGAGTTTACTGTTGAAGCCACCTTACTTTGTTATAATTCCCCAAGGCTACGTGGAGATACTTCTAGCTTCATGTTGGGAGAGCTGCCATTTGGATGACTGCAGACTATCAATACTCAAAGTAAAATTACAGTTTGTTTCATACATACTGTGGGTTTTAATTGGATACCAAAGTGTCTTTGGGTCTACTGAGTGGTAGCCATAAAAAGATGCATAAAAGGGAATTTGCATTGAAAATGGGTTAGTGCACAAATAGATACTGCAAGGACAAGGTCATTAAGGAAAGTGGTCTGTTGGTCTCTGCTCATTTTCCCAGGCCTAGCAGCCCCTGATACTTCCTCCCCATTAGCACTGACCTGTGGGTGCTGCTTTGGAATCTGGTCTGTCGGGGAATATTTTACTGAAGCACTCTGGAGAGTGGGTTTGAGAGACTTGAAAACAGTGGGAGCCACAGGCCCTGACTTGCAGCCCATTGCTTTTGCACTCACTTGGAGCACTTGTAACTGGCCTGTCCGGGTCCTGCAGCCAGTGGTTCATAGTAGGGGAGGGGTGCCACTACATAGGCTGCACTTTGAGCCTTGCAGCACCACTGATAATCCTTATAATCAGTCTGCAGAGTAGGCACAGTTCTTACTCTTGTTAGCCAAGGGCTGTGGGGCTGTTCTGGAGCCACTCAAGAGTCCTGGGCTTAGAACTGCCCTGATGGCAGGGAGAGGACAGGCTCAAGTGGAGAGGGGACAGTGCCCTGTCGTATGGTCTGCCTTGTGTTCATTCCAAGGCTGGGTCTCATTGGATTCCTCCTCGCCAGTGCTTTGACCTTCCTGCCACAGGGCTTGCCTTGCAAGCAAGGACCATAAATACACTGTGCTATGGGATAAAAATAATAGACATGACATGCAGATAGGTGGGAAAGATGATGTCCATGTTACCATTAAAATCCCAAATGTAAAACACCCAGTATTAAACAAAATTTGTTTTTAAACAAAATGGGAGATCTGTGAGTGGGAGTGAAGGAAATGTACATCGTTTCCTGACTTGAGGTGGTGTCGCAGACCCACCACCTCAATTCACTTCTACCCACTACCCACTCTTGTGCCATTAACTCTCCCAGGGTCGCTGGAAAGGATCTGATGAGCTTTAGAACTTGAGTCTTGTCTGTTGCGCCATGAGGGTGGTGACTTTTTTGCAGACGGAGCAGACGGCACAAGACTCGAGCACATTTAGGGTTTGAGCAGGACCTGTTGCAAGGCTGACTGATGTGTAGTTTTACTCCTAACTGGTCCATGCCTCTGCCCCTGTCACAGACCAGGCAGTTCAGGTTTGTTTGATTATCCCTGCTCTTCCACAGAAGCCATGTTCATTATCATCAGGCTCTTCGGTTTTGAAAATGATTCTGAAGCAGGCCCCATCCAGAGTCCTCAGACACCACCGCAGAACCTTGGCCTGCTGGTTGATCTCAGCTTACCTCCCTACCACATCAAGTAGTGTGTTAAGTGCAAAACAAAGTCTGCTGGTGGTAAATTATTTTCCAGTACAGGATTAGGGCCTGGAGGGGGCAGGTAAAGACTTCATTTACTTAACTGGAGTAAGAATAAGAATTGGAAAAACTTATCAGGACTTTGCATTGAATTACTTGCTGCGGTTGCAGAAATTACATTCAATCATGAGCTGCTAAACGGGGCTTGGAAATACTTTTATTAGAATAAATTTGTTGATCTGTTGCAGTAATAGGATTTGCACATGCTTGCATTTTCTGCCTCACTTGCGCCAGCTGGGTTTCTTTTCAGCTCTCTCCAATAGTAATGCAGAACGCAGGCGGATGTCACCGAGAACATAAACATTTTATAGAGGACATTAGCACCTCGGTGTGCCTTCCCATGTCCAGTCAACAAACCATGGCAAGAAGCCACATTTCTAAATGCCCCTTGATGGCTTCTACCCGAGTTCCTTACTGAGTGGAGTGAGGACTGGAATGTTGCTTTGGTAACAACCAACTCCTGGGACTTAGGACAGGTTGACATTCTAGACAGCAGCACCCTTAAGAACATTTCCATATCAATCTTTAGACAGAAACTACTGTATAACCTGGAATTCGATGTAGCTGCTTAATGTTAGCATTAATCATGAATGTAGATTTTTCAATAGGATTCATTTGGAAAAGGCTTGGAATTTGCTGTACAGGTAAATTAATAGTCGGTATGAGCTTTACAGTTAATGGCAATTTTACTTTTTAACTTAAGAACAGTTGCAAGTCAAAGCAGTTGGATTTGTTAGTATTTCACTTGGCCAAAACGGATTTTAATATTTTGTACTGGAATGAAGTTATTTAAAACTCATATGGAGTCAATTTGCCTTGCAGTAACATTCCCTTCTCGCTTTATTTTTATAATTACAACCAATTCTTGCCAGCCCAGCTAGAGGGTAGGAACATTTTCAGATGGCTTTTATTTCCAAGCTATTATTGGACTTGTGAATTCAGGCACATTCTCCTGTAGTGATTCAGTTGGTCTGCCATTCAGAAAACATCTCCAAATGGTCAGTCTGTATCATCAGAGTGGTAACCTGTGTCTCATGACCTCTTCTGCAGGGCCAGAGAGCAGTCGTGTATGCTGGAGCTTTGAGAGACTGCTTTTGATTCAGCAGGCCCTGGGGAGGAAGTCGAGGCAGTAGTCCGGTGGTTCTTACCCAGGGGGCTGTGCTCTGAGTGTATCATGTGACTTGGCTCATTTTGATCTCTTCTCAGTCTGAGCCAGATAATACTTGCAGGTAACCTCATTAAGTCAGAGAGGAGTGGCATCTCTTTAGGTCTGTCCCACAGCTATGAATGGGGATCTCCAAACCCACATGCTAATCACAGGGTCATTGTGCTCCCCTGTGATCTCAAGCCATCTACTTGGGTTTCAGAGTGCCTTGAATGCAGGTGATGCTGATGTCATTGCCTAGGTGGTGGGTGGTTTTGCAAAGAGGTGGAATAGTGTAGTGGATGTAAGCGTTGGCTTTGACCTCTTGCAGATCTAGGATGTCATTCCCTGGGTTCCGTTTGTGATAGGCTGAGCCTGAGCTTCCTGGTTTACGTGGAGTCACACTTTGCCCTCTCCTTCCCATGGTCTGGGTGTTGAATGATGTGACATGTGTTCTAGGACAGATTCAGTGAAGTGGCCATGATGGCGCTGTAATAACAGACCTCAGCGGGTGCCACTAAATTACCTCCCTGGGCTCAATGACCTGCCGCAGGTGAGGGGAGGCAGATGATGAACTTGGACGTTGATGGTCACTGAGATACTTTTAGGGGAGGCTGCTGAAGAAACAACACTTCTCCACAGTCTCGAAAGAAACACGGTTCGCGGGAACTGCGGAACTTCTTACAGTATCGCCCTTCCCCGCTTTTTAAAACTGCAGGCCAGTGTTTCACCTTGGCTTGAAGGCTCCTTGTATCCGCCCTAGTACTCCCTCTTGGGAAATGATGCCCCCTGAGCTGATTCCGACATCTTGCCCCACACAACTGTGCAGTAGCTGCAGACAAGAACGGGGCTTTCCGACTGCCTACTTCCTGATTCACTTGTAGCTCTTGGTTCTTTGCTGAACATGTGCTTTCTGGACAGCAAAGTGTCGGCATGATCAAAACAGATTCCTTTTTCTATTACAAGCTCCTAGAATGCGTGCCTTGAGTGATTTGTTGGAGACTGAGTTTGGTGAAAGCGTAGTTAATTCCTTCCTGGGTGATGGTTTAGAGTAAGTTTTCTGTCTGATAGCTCATGATAACAATTGCTGAATCCTCAGAGCTTTAGGCAGGTCCCTACAGATCCCTAGAGGTTCCTGAAGTTCCACTAGCAGGGGCTAGTGAACCTGCTGGATGATTTTCTCTTTGTGATTTGGGGTATTGCCCCAGAAGTCTTTCTGAATTTCTGTAGCCACTATATAGGTTTGCAGGTAAGAGTTTTATGTTCTTCGTTGATATTTTAGGTTCCTTTGACTGTTGCAATTGGTGAAATCAAGTCTACAGTAACTTTGCTTTAGTGTAGAAGTCAACTGTTTGATGTATCTCAGTACTTGTGTCACATAGTTGAACTGTGTACAGTGCTAAATTCATCATTATCATTAGTGATGTTTATCTTTTTGAAAATATTTTTAAAAGGTACTGATAGAGCCCCTTAGTGCTAGCCGAAACACCTGCATCGGAACCACCTGAGTGGTTTAGTAAGCATTTCTGACCACTAAATCATGGTCTCTGCGATAAGACTTGAAATCTTCATTATGTCGGCTTCTCAAATGAGAGTTCTCTCCATCTCAAGGAAAGAAAACAAAATGAATGCCATGGATCACCCATCTCATTAATTTGCTTGCAACTTTTCAATTCTTTCCTCTGTTTATTTACAGTGTCTGTTGATATATCTACAGCACGCCTAGTTCTCAGAGCACCTTCACCTTTACCTGTATTTTTCCTTATGTCTTGTAACCGTCCGGTGACAGGGAAATGGGGACTGTGCTGTCAGAGCTGAAATGGAATTGAGGATTTGCCAATGTGTCGGCGTCTTTCTGAGAAGGAAGTTATGAGTTTGGTCCTTTTTTAGGACAAGTACACAATGCCTACCATGCTCCCCTAGCACGTGCTGGTGCCCCCAGATGCTTAGCACCTACTCTATTTGAAATAAGAAAAAACAAAACAAAACAAAGCAAACAAACAAAAAAAAACACCAAGCAGTCTTCGGGGACAGTAGAGTCAAATTACCACTCCTCTTCAGTGACTTAGTTACATGATGCCTGCTCATGACTTTTTGTGTTAAATGTGAGTCTTGAGGCAGCTAATTGCTGAGCACCGAGTATGGAGCATTGTTTCAATAATAATTGATGTCAGATTGAAAGAAAAGGATGTGGCGATTGCCAGCTATAATCAGTATCAAAGAGTTACTGTTTCAGGGCATTGTCCTGGTTAAGAATGCATAATAACAGCTAATCAGTAAACCAAACAGTAAACACAGAACAAAACTGATTAATTCAAAGGTACTAGGGAAATCATATTCTCCCCTTGCCAATATATACTGGCCCATATACCAAGGATCTGGTCTTCCTGGGCTTTGACTATAACTGAACAATCTGGACCTCACAGAGTAGAATTACTCAAATGCTTCTGGATTTTAGGTTTTTGTTTTCCCAATTTGGGGACCTGTAAACAATGCCTCCTTTTGGCACCTGCTATAATTCAGTATCCTAACACCTAACATATCCTAAGGACTCCTTCTGGTAGAGCCATCCAGAACACATGGTGACAGGTGATTTTCCTTTCCTAGTTTTTAGGCTCAAAATAAAGAAGCCCCTCTTGTTAGAACTTCAACATCAGTGGACTTTGGAGGTGCCATTTGCATTTGGTTGGTGAATAAAGCTTTTCCCTAAACTGGATGGGGCAGCCCAGTATCACTGTGATTTCTTCACGATGCCTCTGAGTCCCACCCCTCAGAGCTGCTGAGGAAGGTGATTGAGCCAACGAAACCCAAGGTTAACAGAAATGGCCACTTGGATGAGGGAAGCACAGAAGTCTCAAGTATCCTTCTTGGTCATTTGGTCCAGGGTGTGAGCCATGGCCGAGGAAGAATTGACAGGAGGGCATTTTGCAGACCACAAGGCCCTGGAGGGTGGCGTGGTACCAGAAATCCTCTTGGATTTTGTGACAGTGCCCAGTGTAGATGAAATGACCCAGTTGAAACAGCCCACATAGTTGGGGGACTATGCTTGCCTCTGCAGTCCTGACCACCACTTCCAGGGAAAGCCCAGTGCTGACATTCCAAGCACCTTAGTTAAATGCATGCCAGAGGTCAACTGCATTTGTTCCCAGACCAGTTTATGCCACTCACATGTATTATTGTACTTGTATGGTTTAATGAGATGCTATCTTTATCCAAACTGATGACAGCATAGAGTTGTTTTATGAAAGCAACTTGAAAACCAGTGGAATGCTTCTTAGGCTTAGTAATTTACTTAAAAATCGCAATCCAATTAAGTGTGGATAGGAATTAAAATATGCATGCGGGAGGCAGGGTGGAGATCGCATAGCATAGGAAGATTTTTGTAGTGGTCATTTTTATGCTCACCCAGCTTTAAAAACTGGAGATCTTAGATGATACAGTGAAAAAAGGCAGGTGCAGGTCTTGGCCCTTCATTCATTCATTCAGTAATACCAGGCACTGTGTGTTGGATAGAGTCGTGACCAAAGCAGAGAATCCACTTTTATGGAACTCACACTTCCGTGAGACACTAACAGGACTATCCAGCGCATCAGATGATGTATGCTACAGAAAGAGGTAAAGTAGGGGGTGGGGGACAGAGTTCTAGAGTAGAAATGGGGGACGAGAGACACTCACCTTAAAATCTAGGAGTCAGAGACAGCCTGGCCAAAAAAAGGATTGCCGAAGATTTGGAGATGAGGGAAGCGGACTGAGCAGAGGAGAGCAACACATCTGGCAGTACAGAGCTCCTGGGGTGGGAGTCTCCTTAGAATGGGGCGAGGTCAGAGACTACCCTGGGCCACTTGTCAGGGGATATGCCAGCCACTGTAAAGATTTGGCCTTTACTCTGCACGGAAGTCATTGTGGGGATTGCAGGAGAGTAATATAGTATAAAGTGCATTTTGAAAGTAGCACTCTGCTGGTCTGTTACGAGCAGATTGGGAAGGGGCAAAAGTAACCTGACAGGAAGCAAATGGAGTGGCCAGGTGAGAATTAACTGGGGTGCAGCAGTGGGGTGGTGTAGCCATGGGATTCTGGATTTCTTTTGAAGGTAGAACCACAAGTTGTCTGAGGATGGGAGCCCGTGTACAGAGGCTGTGTGTGGTGAGGGTGGGACTGAAGGTGTGTTAAGTTCCAGATCCCACGTAGTCAATCAAGGGAGAGCTGGAAGCAAAGGTGAGCAGGTGTGGTCAGAAGAATGGAAAATGGAGTCTTGGGAATCTTCTGGCTCAACTGGTGTTAAAAACACAGGATTAGGAACCTTAGAGAGTGGGCATAGAGGAAGAGAAGACACCCAGAGAGCCTCTAAACTGATGCTCGACAGAACTGGAAGCAAGCCAAAGCAAGAGGGAAATTGCACCCGAGAGATGCGGAAGGAGCAGGTGGGTCAGTGCTGCCAGGGTCATACAGTGAGGAGTGAGAACTGGCTGGGGAACCCTGCCCCTCCGCCTCTGCAGGAAGCGCTTCCTTGGGTTGGGGTCCAGAGGAGAAAAGTTAGGCAGGGGAGCAGCTAGCAGTGTTTTAAGGTGGAGAAAATGACCTTGCATCCCTGGAAGCCATCCAATGTGGAAAGGCAGCTGATGTAGAGAGGAGGAAGAGGCGGATGCCCGGAGCCCCACCCCTCTACTGTGAGGGGCAGAGGAGTGGGTGTCGGGTCTGGTGGGGCAGAGGGGTAGAAAGAGATCTGCGGCAGGAATGAGGCAGTCGTCTTCCTGTGCAGGGAGGCAAGGTCACCAGTGGAGAATGACAATGGGGAGGTGTTCGAGGTCAGGGGGCAAAATGCAGCAGCCGCCCAGATAGAGCAAGAGGCCAAGAGTTCCAGGGTTAGAGGAGGGTTGCCAGGAGGCCGTGGAGCCTGCTTCGGTTTGAAATGTGACCCAACGGCTTGGCCATGAGCTTTTCGTTCATCATGAACATAAGCAAGTACACGCACGTGGAGGTGTCTGGTTGAGGTTGAAGAGTTGGTGGAGGGGAGGGCACAGTGTGGATTCTCTGCTCTGGAGCCAACCTCTGCTGGGCCGAATCACAGTCAAGAGTCCATCCCTGAAGACCCTACTTTGAGCTCTGTCTGCCTCGGACCCTGTGCAGGCAGGCATCCCTGGCTACCCATGGTTGGCCCTGCACCTGTGCTATGAAGGACATTGCCCTGAGAGGGAGGGTGACTTGCTGGGAGGGAGGGTGGCAAGGCTGGGACTGTCACTCCACATCTGGTACTTTCTGCTCCCAAGGAGCATGGGTCAAGCCAGGCAGTCAGGAGGTCCCTGGTATCCTCTGAGGTGAGGGAGGGCACAGCAGGCAAGGACAGGGACCTGAGTAAGGACATGGCATGGACCGAAGTGACATCCACTGCAGATGGCTCGGCTGGAGCCCTTGAGGGAGGGGCTGGAACAGGGTGCACATTATCAAGTTCCAGTCTTGTCCCTGGGCCCCTGACTTGTCCAGGAAGACAGATGAGGCACAACCACTAACATATTTGGGAGAAATGGGGGGGAGGGTCCTCAGGAAAACCATTTGATACCCATGTCCAAAATCAAGGCCCTTTCCTTGACTGCTCACAAACCCTCAGATCTGCTGCTTGTGAGAGATTAGAGACTTCTTGTAAACAGATCCCACGGCACAGGCACATACCTGTAGCCCTAGAGACTAAGCAGACAGAGGCACAATTGCAAGTTCGAGGCCAGCTGAGCCCCTGTCTCAAAATTTAAAAATGAGGCACATAGCTGAGTGGTAGTGCACTCCTGGGTTCAATCCCCAGTATCTGAGGATTGGGGAGAGGAGAAATAAAAAAGTCCCAAGAAAGAGACGAGTCCTTAACCTCTTGTCTTGTTCCAATTTGTCAGCTCTTAAACCCCCATGTATGAAACTTGTTTTGAGCCTGAGGCACGAGGGGAAGGCAGGAAAGAGTGAGAGTAACAGATTGTCTCCCTGTCTCAGTGGTGGGCTTCAGAAGCAGTAGTCTAACTGTCTTTTTAGCCTTGGGGATGAAATTACTTTGGTTCCGCCTCCCTCCCTCCTGTGGAGTAAAGCAAAACACCACCTGGTAAAGTGAGACAGATCACCAAATGTGCTCCAGATGTTCTGTGGCCCCCACGTTTGAGGCTGTGGACAGGAAGCTCAGGCAGGTCTGTGTCTGCATGGCTGTCACGCTACACACAGGGTACTGTGGTGAGGCCCCTTGTGCTGAGCTCTGGCAGGCTTTTTCTCTCAGTCCTAGTTGCAGTTTGTAATGCTGTGTTACACAAATACTGACCTTCCCCTTCTGCAGCCTATGTCCTGCAAGGGCAGAGACCAGCTCACTCTGATTCCTCGCTGTGTACCCAGAGTCGCTTACAATTGGCTCTCTACATCTGCATGTTCCAACCACGAATAGCAAACACCAGTGAGAAGACTGCGTCCATACTGAACCTGTACAGACTTCTTTCCTTGTCTTTACTGTCCAGGCAACACAGTATGTGCAGTCCTACCCCAGGCTGTGTAAGGGAGTTGACCATCCATAGATCTTGGTGTTGGATGGGGGATTCCTGGAACTACCACAGGTACCAAGGGATCACTGTACTAGGTGCCTGGTGGGCTCACATTGATAAGGGACAATTTAACACCTAGCTGTGTGTCACGTGTGCACAAGAAGGCTTGTGCACCTGAGGGCTCCCATCATTGTGCTCTGTAACAGCACAGCACGTGTGCAACACTGACAACCTAACTTGGAAAGAGAAGACTTAAATGGAATTCAGGACATATTGTTCCCTGTGCCTGGCTTTAGAGAACTTCTGCTCCAAAACGTTAAATTCAAAGAATAGTTTTGATGCTTAGAGAGCTCCCCCTGAGGCTCAGTGTAGGTCTCAGTGAAGCAGACTCCACGGAGAGCTCCTTTGCATGCTCGGTATCTGTGTGGCCCCCCAACTTATCACTCTGTACTAGCACAGAGGAGGTGGCTAGGATGCACCCGATCAGTGGCAGAAAAGGCGTCTGGGGTGCATGGCAAGCTATGCGAGTCCTCTTCTGTGAATCTGTACCGCCTGGCATAAAAGCTCAGGAACCTACCTGTTTGGCTTCTCGAGCCTGTGCTCTGTAGGTGAACGGCTTAGGCTTCAGTCCTGGCTCTTATTCTCGGACAAATTGCCTCATGTCCCTGTGTCTTGGCTCTTAGTCTGATATGCAAAAGTTCTTGTGAAGGTTAACTTCGTTGTTCCACGTCAGACACTTGGCACAGGGTAAACAAGTGCCGGTTGCTGTGATACAAATGACCCCCAGGACACATTTGACATCCAGGACCAGTTCCACGGGGCACAGGGTGCCAGATTCTAGTAACTCGGAGAGAATATCCAGCGGGTTGGCCCGGAGCCCTTGGGCTCCCTGAACAGCATCTGGCTGGGCCAAGCCTCTGTGCCCCTCTTCGAGGAGCCTCTTTCTCCCCAAGTGAGTGACTCCCAGCTCAACAGGGCACAGGATGTGGTGAGGGCTAAGCAGCCCAGTATGGGGTCACGTGCGAGTTACTTGAGCTCTGACTGCCTGGTCTCTACCATGCTCCATCCTGTTTGAGGCTCCAGGAGGCAGGGTTCAGGGCTTGGGGCAGGAGCGGGGAGAAGGCACAGGAGCAGGCTCTCCCTCCTGTCCCAGTGCACAGTGCCCAGTGCCTTTGGGCAGCGTCATCTACCCCACTGACTAAACAGAAAACCCTGCAGAGAGCAGCCACCTCTGTCCTTGTTATCCTCGGACCTGTACGCATGCTGTGCCGTCTTCAGAGACCTGGGGATCAGATGCTACATTCTAGAAACCCTAGAACCAGTGCAGTTGTGACACAGGCTTGGGGGAACCTTTAGTCCCAACAATCTAAATCTTGCAAGGGTTGAGTTTTTCTTCATCCTGCATGTTGACCTCGTCTTTTAAGTGCTTCAGCCTTGATCATTGCTCATAGAGGAAGCGGTGACCCCAGGAGTCCTAGTGTCAAAAGAGCTTCTCTGTGTGGATCTGGAGGAGACTAGTCCCTCTCCTGCTGTTGTTAGGAATCTGCTTTTCCTACATTCGTGGTTCCTACGTGTTTGTATTTGCTTCTGTTTTCTCTCTCAGCTTTCTTCCCATTCTTGGAAGTTTCCTTTGTAAGAAAGTGGTCTGTTTTGGCTTAGCTGGAGGGAAAAGGAGGAACAGAGTTGGAATGGGGCATTTGGGGGTGAGCGGGAGTGGTGGGAAGCTGCGAGCCACTCTTCTGCCAAGCGGGGCCTCTCTGCTCAAGCTGGCCATAGCAGGGGCCTTGGTGTGTTTCCCTGACCTGAATCCCTGTGCTGAGCATAGTGTTGTGTGTGTGTGGTCTGTTGGAGAGGCCTGAGAGCTGCAGAGTTGGGTTCATAGCACCCTAAAAATGGGGGCTAACTCCCATGATTTGAATGGCACTTCGGCAATGAGCAAAAGGAGAGAATCCAGGTGACTGCAGAAGTTGGTTCTTGAGCCGCAGAGACAGGAAGAACTGTATCAGGAGTCTGGCTCCAGGTTTGCTGTTCATTTGCTCAGGGAGCTGTCCCCGTGTACCCCTTTGTGCCAGGCAAGGCGGCTCCCCTGTAGGTGAGAAATGAATTGATTCAAAGTACTCCTAGAGGCCTCCCATTCCAAGGGGACAGTCACTTAGCACAGGTGCCCTGGGTCCCAAGCTCCTTCCTAAATGTGTTAGGGCTCTTCCTACCTTTCCTCCCCACCTTTGCACCCCCAAATAGATAGCGAGCTCATTGTGTACCCTTCTCGGAACAGTATGTCACATGACCGTGAGCCAGTTTAGTTTGCCCGCCTGAAAGTGAGCTCCCGGTGACACCATCCTGTCCTGCAGGAAGCAGGCAGTCTGGGCAGGGGTTCCCTGCTGGCCGCTGCCCATGGCTGAGGTCATCCCGGGCTGGGAGGATGAGCCAGCCTTCCCGATAACTGGGTCAGGAGTTACGAGCCTGTCACATCCTGGGTACTTGGCGCTCAGGCAGAACAGATTGGAGAACTCTGAAAGCTTCAGGCTTTGCCCAGCAGCCCCATGGGACGGGACAGAGGGGTCTTCCCTGTGCCTGTGGGGAAACTAGCCAGGAGACCCAGGGCAGCCACCCTTAGAGCTGCTGAGGAAAAAGGTGCCTGCTGAGGGGCAGCTTCTGCCCTGCGTGAGTGCCAGATGGGACTCCTGCTCGTTTCTGCTCACACCTTGCTGTGACCCCTGACCAGTGAGTTGGCCCTCTGTGCTGCTGTCCACTCAGTCACTAAAGGGTACACGTATCATCCCTTGTGGTCAGGGAGACTGAGTAAGCGCCCTGCCAGGCTGTGCATGCCAACTCCCTGGTGTATGTGACTCAGGCATGACAGAGCCCTCGAGTGTCCCAACCTGGAGGAATCTCAGCAGTGGTCCAGGCCAGAGAGGCCTCCTCCCCTCATGAGCTCCTGTATTTTCCGAGCCTCAGCCCCGCATAGAAAGTTGGTGTTTGGCACCAGCCCCTGCGCTGTGGTCCAAGCTCTGGCCTGGCTGCCCAGGGATGGCGCCTACAGCCTCTGTGTGCCTTGCCTGGCAGCTGCAGGACCAACGTACCCATGAAAGCTGATGCTGGGTCCACTGGCCACACTGAGCAGTAGGATGGAACCCCATGGCCCACAATGCCAGACTGTACCCCAGACCAACTAAATGCAAACATTAGGGAGTGAGTGGCATAATTGCCCTGGGGGTCCAGTGAGCATCATGTTTGTTCCAGGACTCCCCAGAGCTAGGCAGCTTCCAGCCCAAGTCACACCCCCGCACTTGTTCTATGGCCGGCGATCTGCATCCTCCTCAGGGTTGTTCGGGAATTTCTATCTTCACCACTACAAGGGCTGTTGGGGTCAGGTATGGAGCTGTAGCAGATGGTCCTGAGTGAGAGCTGGGAGCTGGGGGAGCCCCTCACCTCTTGGAGCCTCTGCTCCTCTGTTTGTAACAAAGGATCTTTGCAGTCTGGAGATGTGAGAAACTTTTGCAAAGAACATGAAGTACCTCCCAGCACAGTTACGTGCTTAGTGAATGATACTATTGCATTTCTTCCCTGTTTGACATCCACATTTTATAGTCAAGTCAGCTGGGCTCAGAGAGGCCACACAGCAAGCCAGCAACAGAGCTGTAAGACTGGCCTGGGCTTCTGAATCCCAGCCCTCTGCTCCCTCCCGCGCCTGCCTGGCTTCTCTCTCTGCCCTTCCCCCACCTCACTCCCAGGCTGAGGGCTTTATTTGCATATCTGAATGGAAGGGGCTTCCCTGGAGAGCTGGGGGATGTGTCCATCATTCCTGGAAGTGGCCAGTGGTCACAGCCCTTCACCCAGCCCACCTGGAAAGTCGGTGCCCTCTCAGGCTGGACCTCTCTAGCCCAGGCTCCCACACCTTCTACCTCTCTCCTGCCTCCAGCTGAAGTGCAGAACATCAGGCGCTGACTCTGACTGCTCTTGGAATTTACCCGAGAAGCCCTCCCGACATGGCAGGAGGAGGAGGAGGTGCAAGGAGGGTTGTGGGCAGGCAGGGGTCTCACCAGAATGCACTAGTGTCTGATCGTGGCCAGTGAGGGACCTGAAGGAGGGGACCCCGGCACCTTTGAACCTGCAGCTGCTCTCTTCCTTTGACAGAGGCCTCTGTACCACACCTCCAGTTCCTCTTCCTGTCTTCTCTTGAATATGCACTCCTGTGTTTGTCTCCAAAGCCCAAATCTGCCCCCTGCAGCTGTCTCAGCCCCCCTGAAATGCTTTTTTGTCTCTCCAGGCTACACAGTCAGTAAACTATGTTTCATTCACAAAAACTTCCACAGGCAAAGCACCTGGCACCCGGCAGCCACCGCCTTCATCCAGCACCATAATATGTAGCCATTCTGCCTCCTGGGAGCTGGTCAGTGTTGTTGCTGCCGGGGACACATCAGTAATGCTAGGAGAGTATAATCCCTGGAGACGGTACCCTGCTGATCAAGGCTTCCGAGTGCTGCCTAGGCCCAGGTGTTGTACCTGTGCCCTTTGCATTGTCCTGCCCCATCTGTGCAGCTTGGGGGCGGGCTGATGATGCCTGAGGTGCCTTTGTGTCCTCAAGGCCCATAATGTTTTGGTCTACAGATTGGTGGAGGGCAGGCGGTGGGCACATCCTGTAGGTGGACGCACTGCCCTGAGCAGGGTCTGTGATAGCTCCGGAGCAACCTTGCCCAGTGCCACCTCTGTTTCTGTGACCACCAGTGGCTGTGTAGGAAAATCTTAGTGTGTAATACTGTGCGTTGTGCTTTCTAAAAACAGCTACCACTGAGTTTGTTCCACCCTCTTGATTTGTCAGTTGTAGGACGAGTTCATGCATTTCACTGACTGTCCTAGACGGAGGTCTGTAGGTTCCCATTAAGTCCGTCTTCTCACTTTCACACTAAATAGGTGCAGATTTCTCAGTGTAAGAAAGCCTTCCAGCCGGGACATGACAGAGGCTGGGATCGTACATTTCTCCATTGCTTAACTTTTGAGGCTGTGCTGTTCATTCACTCATACTAGGTGTTCAGGATGCGGTGATGAGCTAAACCCAAGCAAGTTCTGCCATCCCAGACCACATGGTCTCCTGGGCAGACCCACGTCCATCCAGTTGTCACAAGTCCCCAGGGAATTGCATCTAAGGGACTTGTGCCAAAAGAATCTGACTAAGCGCCACCCTACACAAGAGGATGGCCAGAGAAGTGTCCTGCTGCTGATTGGCCATAAACGTGGAGAGAGTCCAGCACCCAGGTCTGATTGGGGTGTAAAGTAAGGGTAGTGTGTGGCAAGCATGCAGCTGAAGGTTTGGACTTAGTGTGGCCTGGGCTCCTCCAGAACCATCTGCAGCCTGAGGCACCATTCTTTGTGGCAGCTTTGAAATCAGTGGGCCTTGGCCATGGAGGATCCTGACCTCCTCCTGAGTCCCTGGCTGTTCTCCTGGATTGCAAAGGTTCAGGGGCTCCTGGCTAAGTGAGGGCTGGCTTGTTGAAAACTACCTGCATCTGTCTCTGAGGCCACCATAGCCCGTGGAGACCAGCCTATGACAACTGTGCTTGCCCATGCTGGCATCGGGAGCCACTCCTAACGGTGTGTGTATACGTGTGTGTTGTGGGATGGCTGAGCACACATCGAGGAGTCTGTGTATAGAGGCACTAGGTCTGCCGTGCCTGCATGGTGAGCTCGACCTGGGAGCCTTGCATGGCCCTGTCAGTGATCCCCTCCAGAGGCACCAGTGAGGGGCGTCTTACCTGTCATTTTAGACTTCTGCTTCCTTTCTTCCTTCACTCACCCACTCCCCTCACCCCTGCATTGTTGTGCCACACACTGGCTGTCTGCACCCCAGTTCAGGTAGCCTTTGTGCAGCTCCTGTGCCAGCTGTGAGTACATCCAGTCCGGCCCTCAGGGACCCTTTGAGCTGGTGGTGGAGATGGAGAGTGAGGAAACAGACAGCTCAGCGGGCAGGGAGCTGCTGTGAGTGAGTGGAAGGTTCAGAAGGAACAGAGGATGCCAGAGATGCCCAGAGGGTGATGTGCTGGAGAGGAGCAGGAGCCGAGGCAGGGGACAAGTTAGGGAAGTTGGAGAGGTGTCTTGGGGAGGGCACACTGGTTGAGGAAGAAAGCGTGGAAAGAGGAGGCAGGGCTGGGAGCAAGCCAGGCCTGGGCACCAAAGTTCAAAGAGCCTGGCCTCACTGAGAGACGGGCCCCGTTCATTGGGGAAGGGGAATTCCAGGGCAAGGAGTGACACGCTGTCTTAACTGTGTGCAAGGCCTTGGCAGTGACACAGTGCAGTGTCAAGTGTCCAGTGGTCCTTATGGAGGCCACTCTCATTGCTTGGTAGAGAATAGCTTGAGAAGGAAAGATGGAAATGGGGAGCCATGAAGCAGCCATTGCACTGACACTATGAAAGTTGGTCACTCTGTAGGGGTGCGGGCATCGACATTGGGAAGGCAGAGAAGTGTGTGGGTTTGCAGATAGTGTCAAGGGACTCAGAGGTGATTAGCTGGGGTAAAGCATGGGGATGTGAGGGACTCCATACTCAGTGCACACTGCTCTTCCCTGCACACAGCTGAAACAAGTGTGGCTGGATGGTTTCCAAGTCCACGGCCAAGTGCAAGCCACAGAAAGAGTGGAAAAGGAAGGCAAAGCTTTGTTCGGCTTTGGCTATAATAGCTATGTTGTTGCTGGGGAGGGGTGAGGGTACAAGTTATCAAGGTGGCACAAGGTGGCCCACTGGGGCCATGCTAAAGTTTCCATGGCCTTAGCTGCATGGAAGTGCCCAGGAGGAGGCCTGCACAGGAGTTAAGGCCAGATGCTGTCTGACCCAAATACAAGCTCAGAAGTCTCCTGGATATTCAGCTTTTGAGGACAGGTCAGGGCCTTGGTCACCTGGTGCTCTGACCCTCCGGGCTTGTACTATGTCCTTATATCCCACCAGATATATTGCGTGTGTAATCTCCCCACCAGGTGACACCCTGGCTGGGAGAAAGCACCCCTACCTTGGAAATAGTTGTGTGGCTGTAGCTTAGGAGCCAATGGGGTGGAAGAGATGTGACCAGGAGCAGAGAACTGCCATCAGCTGGAGGAGGCGGGGTGGTCATGCTTTCCTTCTGTCCCATGAGTCCATATTTTCATTTTATAGATGTGCAGGGTGCTAGCGGAGAGAGAAGCTGGGAATCAGTGACGCGGGCCTGTCTGCCTACATAGTCCCTATTGGTCCACACACTCCAGTGTAGCTATTTTCCAAGAACTGCACCTCGGGGGAAGCCCTACTATGGTGCTAGGTCTGCTCCCCAGCAGAAGGCAAGAGTCCAAGCTGACCTCATCTCCAGGCATGTCCCCCTTCCCAGGATGTATCGCCTGCCTGAAGTGTCAGGCTCCCTCTGGAACCCCACCAGCCCAAAGGGGGCTACTAGTGGTGCAGATCAGTGGACCTCTCAGGGCCTTGTGCTCCTGCAGGCCTTGGTCCCCATCTGGAGCACCAGCTTTGCTGGGCTTTGGGCCTCAGTTTCCTGCTGACTCTTGCTCGGGGGAGTGGAACAATCATGAGCTTTGAATGCAGAGTACAGGAAAGAATTCGGCCAGAGGAAGTTGGGCCTGCCTGTGAATACAGATTTACTGAGGGCTCCTTATCAGCTTTGGTGGTTGTTCTCCCTTACCATGGGTCTATTCTCTGTGGTTTCAGTTACTTTCTGGGATCTGAAAACTTGAGAAATAATAACTTTTCAATTGCTTGCTGCTCTGAGTGGTGTGATAGAATCTTAGGCCACCCCTGCTCCTTGTTACTTAGGACAGGAATCATCCTTTATCCAGCGTCTCCATACTGTATATGCTACCCACCTGTTAGTCACTTAGTTCTCTATTGGGTAACCAGTTGTCACAGTGTCACAGAACTCATGTTCAGGCAACTCTTACTTAACAGTGTCTCCACGATGATGTTGGTAACTCAGGTGTGCCTAGATGAAGCTGGGAAATGCTTCCTTTTAAGTGAAAAGGTGAAAATACAGTAAGATTTTAAGAGGGAGAACACATTCACATAACTTCTTGTTTTATTTTGCTTTTACTAGATATTGAATCTAGGTCCTTTATACTGAGCTATATCTCAGCCTTTAAAATTTTTTTTTTTTAAATTTTGAAACAGGGTCTCAGTAGATCACTAAGTTAGCCAGGATAGGCTCAAACTTAAGATCCACCTGCCTCAGCCTCCCAGAGTGCTGGGGCTATATAGAGTTATACCACAGTGCCTGTAACTTTTATTACAGTATATTGTTACCACCATTCTATGTTGTCATCAATTATTAAGTTTGTAACAATTTAAAAATTATACTTTCCATAGGGACGTTTGTTTGGGAAGCAACGGTGTATATGGAGCTTGGCACTGTAGCTGCAGTGCAAGCAACCACTGGGGACCTTGGAATGAATCCCTGGTGGCTTACTGAGACCTACTGTGTTAGTACTTTGGCTGCATGACACTGTGGGGGGTCTATCCTGTGCCTTGTAGGGTTTACTGTCTTCTTGGCCTGCCATATGCCAGTGTCAGTTCCCCTCAACCAGAAATGTCTCCAGATGTGACCAAATATGTGCCCTAGGAGAACCATGGATATATGGATGTTTATTTTTTTTATTTAGTTATGTTGTTGTTTTGTTTAGCTTTGCTTTGTTTTGTTTTGTTTTGTTTTGTTTTGTTTTGTGGAACTGTCCTTAAACTCACTGCATAGCCCAGACAAGCCTCCGACCTGCAGAACTCCTCCTGCCTCAGCCTCCCGTGCTGGAATTACAGACCTGCACCACCACACCCACCTGTGGACCGATGATTGGAGCCCTCCTCATTGCCCTGTCCCGGTTGAGGCTGACCCCTTTCTCATCTCTCCAGCCTTAAGCAGAGCCAGCGCCAGGCAGGCTTCCATTTCCCCTTCCCCTCCCCTGACCTCACTGCTTGGGTCACAGCCAGCCTGCCTCCCCATCCTTCAGTCCAGGGGACGGACAGTGACAGTCACAGGGCTCTCGGGGTTCCATGTTCCCGCCTATAAATTAAGGATGGTAACCGTCCTCCTTGGTGGGCATATGGAGAGCAAGATGGTCTGTGTCCGTGAAACACTCAGCCCGTGCTGGGCGTGCAGGCAGTGCCCTGCGGTTCTTACCCAACCAGTGTTTGTGTCTGTTTGCTAAGCAGAGGTGCAGCAGCCAACCAAGGCTCCGGAGGAGGCAGGTGACAAGTCAGTGTCACAGGAGGGTGGGGGCCTGTGGAGGGACACTTCACCCAGAATTAAACAAGGGCGGCTTTCTAAACTTTTCAAAGCTTTTCTGAAACGAATCCCATTTAATGGGATGTCATTAGAAACAGGGCCAAACTGCTTCCGAAGGTGCTGGGTCCCTTCTCTGTTGGGAGCCACATCACACCTCCAGATGCCTGACTCCGGGGGCCCAGGATGAATGCTGAACACCACTTTGGGGTGGGAGGGAATGTGTGGCCGGCTGTCCCCAGGCAGGCGTGTTTGTGCCTCAGCAGCCATGGCCTGGGGAGCGGATCTGAGGGCATCAAAGCTGACCTCTTGCTATGGCCAGCGTTCACTGTGGCTCACCTGCATGTCTCCTGCGGTCCAGGGGGCCAGGATGGCCTGGCCTCAGGTGTCCAACAAATGCCGTCCTGCTCCAGCCTTGGAGGCAGTAGCCAGCACTAAGGGCACCGCACCCTCTGGCAATCTCGGGGTCATGGGCTGCGTTCCTGACGGTGTGTCATTCCTCTTCCTGTACAGCTATAGCCTCCGCCTGGCGTCCCGATGCCCTCCACCGGCCACCCCGTACATCACCAGGCAGTGCAGGAAGGCCAAGGCCCCAGCTGCAACCCAGTACCAGGGACCCTTCCTCAAGGAGTAGACGCTTTGCCTGCTCCCTGACAGGTAGGAGGTAGGACACGGCCGCTATGGCCCTGGTGGGTGGCTCTTGGGACCGAGGGAACTGGGTAAGGTTCTGGGTGGGAAAGAAGGATGTTGTTGGGCAGGAGGAATGCTGGGCTATGGCCAGGCTCATGGCCTCCCTCCAGGAGGAGACTTAGTGGCCAGGACTGTAGAATCTGTTCCATCAGTGTTCAAACCCAGTTCTGCCACTCACCACTTAGAGGAAGTCAGGTGATTCCTCCAATCTCTCTGAGCCTCAGTTTCCACATCTGTAAAATGGGTCTGCAATAGAGCCTACTTCATATGGTGCTTTGTGACAACTACCTGTGTCAGATGTTTGCTGAGCACGTCGGCACTAGGGAAGTACTAGCTATCACTGTAATGATGATGATGATTAGCACTTATACCCAGTACTCAGTTGGAGTTTCTAGTCTTATGATATATTTCAAAGTAAAAATAATACTAATCCATATTTCTGATGAACACACATAGTCACTTTTTAAGTTTTCTGTTGGTAAAAACCAGGAAGCCAAACTTTTCTTTCTGGGTGTCTGGGCTTTGTCCTGCAAGCAGGCTGGACTCCCTGTTTGTGACACCACAGCAGAATTGCACTCATTGTGTCCTCAACTTCCACATCCAGGGCATCCCAGGTGTTGGAAGAACTGGGGCACAGGAATAGACAAGACCCAGGGGCCAGCCCACATCAGGCCCACACTGCTGGGAGGAGAAGTCAGTGTTCTGCAGGACAACCCAGGCTGGGTTTAGGAACTCTGGGGCTTTTCATGTGACAGGGACCCCGTACCTCTCTCCTCCCTCCAGCAATTGAGTGTCTGAGATTGGTCTTACTCCTTTGGGCCTGGGAGGTGTGAAAATACAGCCTTTATCTTCCAGAATGAGCCTGTCTGTGTCACCTGACAGGCGAGATGACCCTGAACTTGACCCTGTGGAGCAGGGTGGAGTTGGGCTCTAAATAGCAGGGACCTAGGAGACCCCAGAGGGGAACCCTCGTGTCCACCTACTGTACAGATGGAAAAACGGAGGTCCAGGGAGGTTCAGCTCGGTTGGAGTCTTGTGGTAAATGGGAGGCAGTGCCAGACTGAGCACATGTCTCGTGAGGATGGCCGCTGCATGAGCCGCTGGGCTAAGGACATGTAGAGCAAGGCTGCCACCCCGCAGGCTGCTCTGTGCCGTGAGGAGGAGCAGGGTGCAACGCACTGACTTCCTAGACACAGGACCACTGCAGTCCCCAGATGATGACAGCGATGACCATGATGACGATGATGATGTGGCCATGGCCTTATCAGCTCCGACCTTCCCCGAGGCCAGGGCCAGGCACCATCCTGGACACCGC
The DNA here is from genome assembly GCF_034190915.1 of Cavia porcellus. Lineage (NCBI taxonomy): Eukaryota > Metazoa > Chordata > Mammalia > Rodentia > Caviidae > Cavia > Cavia porcellus. Next base: position 10,040,474 of record NW_026947508.1, read on the forward strand.
CTTTCTGTACTTTTGAGCACATGCAGCATCCCAGGCTAACTGTGCAAATGAAGAGAGGCCAGATTTAACTTGTGTGTGCAACTCACAGCCTCTGTTTGCTCACCAACAAGGTTCCAAACCTAACAGTTTAATTTTTTAATGACCGTTACTTGTGCCTTGAAATCTTAACTTTTTCTATTTTTAAAATTTGGGCTTACCCCAAGCCTCCTAGAAGGTGGTAGGTACTTAATTGACTTTATCACTCACTGTTTGAGTCTGCTTGGGCTACTATAATAGAACACCACACATACAACACGTTTTATTTCCTGACCATTCTCCAGGCTGCAAGTCTAAGACCTGGGTGTTGTCTGGTCAGGCTCATGGGTGGGCCCTCTTCCAGGCTTACAAGTGGCCATCTGGTCACTGTGTCCTCACTTTTGGGGGAGGGTAGAGGGTAACCTCCCTCTACCAATCCTACCCTGGATGCCCACCTATAAGACCTCATCGACCCCTAATGTTGTCCCCAGTGCCCATCTCCTAATAGCATCACACTGGGGGTCAGGGGTCCCACCTTTGAATTTTAGGGGGACACCACTCAGTCCACAGCACAGTTGAACACAGCACAGAATGATTTTTTAGAATGCTGCAGCAAAGGGTTTTAGCCTAGGAATGTATGTGCAGGTCAACAGTATCATTTTAGGAGGGAAACTGAGGCACAGGGGCTTGGGGCAGAACTGGCATCAGAACACTGGACTTCAGGTGGGCTGTGCCCCCTGATGCCGAGCTCTATGTGGCTCCATGGAGGGGGCACTCGCAAAGAAGCCCAGGCCCTGGTCACTGTCTCCTGCTGCCCCGTGGGATTCAAGGCTCTGCCCAGCCAATCAGGCAACCTGAACCTCGCAGGATAGGGCACAGGGAGCTGCTCCTCTGCGCCCTGCTTCCGGTCCCCTTGCTGCCACTCCTTTTTCTGGTCTCTGGCTCAGCTGCCAGCTTTCCGCCCACTTCCAGGTAGAGGGTGGTGCCCACTGGCTAGGGCAGCAAAGACTGCCCTGTGTGTTCATTCTGTCTTTTCTTCTCTTTCCCACCCTCAGCCAGCAGACTTCTGCCCAGAGGGCTAGAGGGCGAGGCCAGGAAAGGGACCCCTGCCCCTCGCCACTGGCACAACCTCCTCTCGGTGGTTGCTGCTCCTCTGCCTGAGCCTGGTGATGCTGGAGCTCTCTGGGGGGCAGGTTCCCCATGCTGACCATCTTGCTGGGAGGGTGTTAAGCTCCCCCACTCCCCATCTCCTGATAGGCAGCCTCTTCTTCCCTCCCAGCATGCCTTGCAGTGTGAGTCCACCCTCAGCCCCTGCTGTATACAGGGACCCCTCCAAGGCTGGGGGCCCTGGCAAGAGGGTTTCTTTTGTGGAACCTGCTTGACCCATGGGAAACCCACCCCTCACTGACTGCGCCAGGCTGACTGAGGTCACAAGCTGCTCCCAGCTGGCCCCTGTCTGTGTGTGCGCATCTATCTGTTTGTGGTATCAGGGTTTGAACCCAGGGTCTTTTCAGTTCTGGTTTTTTTTTTTTTTTGTCTTTTTCATTTTTATTGTTACCGGGGATCGAACTCACGACCGCCTGCTTGCAAGGCAGGTGCTTATGCCGCTGAGCTAGATCCCCAGCCCCTGAACCCAGGGTCTTTTCTCTAAACTATATTCCCTGCCCTTTCTAAATTTGAGACATTCAGTTTCCCTGGCTCAACTCCAACTTTCGATCTTTCTGTCTCAGCCTCCCACAGTGCTGGGATTACAGGCAGACGCCACCAAGTCCCTTTTGAGCAGCAGCTCCCCATTACCTTTGACCTCAGAGGACGGAGGTGGAGAAGTGGGGGTTTGGCACCACATTGCCTGGGTTTAGACTCTGTCCCTCACTTACCAACTGCATCAGCCCAGGCAAGGCAACTTCTTAGTGACCCGGGTACCTTCTCCATCGCATGGACACCATGACAGCCCACCCTTGTAGGATGAAGGCTGGGGTGCGCTTTAAACCTTCCCTGCCTGGAGAAAGGGGTCAGTAGTGTGAGCTACACTGGTCACCGTTATGGAACCCCCTATAGTGATGTGGCAAGTCCCCCCAGTAGTACCTCCCTACCCAGAGATGCTCATGGAAAGCCCCCCTCATGCCTGATGAAGACCAAACCTGATGGTCAGAGGTCACCTTACTTCAGCCCCAAGTCATCAACCAGAGATAGTTTCCAGGGCTGGTGGCCCTTCCCTGTCCCACTTGGACTCTGCCTTCCTTTGTTCCCCCCTGCAGCCAGGTCACAGGTCACTGGGCCCGGCTGATACCTAATCGTACCCCTGGGTCAGGGAGCCTCCCTGTCACAGCACCCCAGTACCATCCCAGGCAGCCTTCCCGGCCCCACCCCGGGGCTGGGGGAGTTGGGTGGACAGACCCAGGTGGTCTCTGCAGCAGAGACCTGACTCCAGGCTCTGTGTCTGCGTCCCTGGCAGGGTGCCTCATGTTTCTGCTTCAGGTCACCTACCTGTCAAAGGGCCTGTCACGGCTGGGTGCGTCCTGATAAAAATTCTCTCCGAGCCACTACTTCCTTCACGGGGCCTGCTTCGAGGTATCAGATGAATTCACAGGAAGGGCAACCACAGGGAAAATCACACAACAAAGCCCGCTGGAACTGAACACAGGGATCCCGTGGGCCTGCACTCACGCTGCCTGGCCTGCCCCTACTGGAGGTGTGCACCAGGGAGGCTGTCTGCACAGGGCATGTGCACACCCTGCCACCCCATTTCCACTCGCCAGAAACATGCGCGGACCTGCGCGGACATGTCCTGCTACAGAAATGACCCGGCAGCTTCACTCCTCCCGGTGCCAGCTGCCATCTGTTAGAGGGATCCGTGTGGCCCGGGACTGACAGAGCCATGATCACAGAGCTGCTAGGCTTTTCTCTAATTAACATTAAATTCTCTATTTAAATTTAAAAATGAGCAAAGCCAACCTAGGTGACAGCGATGGGGGTGACCATTGCTTCCAGCTGGTGACGGCCAGCGGTTCCCTGAAGGGTTTGTGGGTGTGGGCCAGTGAGGGCCTCCTCGTGTTGCTTCTTCATCCGGTACCGGGCTTGCTGATGTGTTCCTTGAAAATCCATCAGGCTGTGTTTTTTTTTTTTCTTCTGTGTGCACGATGTGTGTTAGTACATATTTTAATTTTTAAAATTAAGAGATAATGCACAAAGAGCCAGTGATTGACACTGAGTACCTGACCATCACGGTTCTCTCGCATTTCTTTTTCTCCCCAGCACCTGAAGTGACCTGGAATCAGTGAAGCCAAAGGGACTGGCAGGCTACCCTGCAGGGAGCACCGACCCACCCCAGCTGCGTGAGCCCGCGACAGAAAGGGAGAGTGTGTGCGTGCATGTGTGCGTGGTGCATGTGCATACGTCTGTGCGTGGTGCGTGTGTGTGCGTCTGTCCATCCGTGCAGGTGCATGCACATGGTCTTCAGACACAGGCCCTGAACCCCGGGGAGGCAGGAAGATGGCCACTCTAGTGTCCTCTGGAAAGACCCTCGGGGACAGCCCTGGGACTGTGCTCTGCAGCTCACCCTTCCTGTCTGGGTGAGGCCTCTCCTACTATGCAGTTTTTCAAGAGCTCCTTGACCCTGCTTTCAGCTTCGAGTTGTTTGCTGTTGCAGGGACTTTGGTCTGATCCCGGGGGTCTGCTTCAGTCCCATCTGAGGAAGGCCTTCAGGAAGAGGCAGGTTTCCCTACAGTGCATCCGCCTAAGCTCTCCCCAAACATCTCTGGGAATCAATAAGTACACCCATTGGGGTCAAGCCTGAACCCTTGGCCCCTACACTTGGAAAATCCCCCCTTTCCTGCCTGTACTATTCGAGTTGCTGATTCCTGTTTCCAGGTTTGACATTCTAGTCACACTGCTCTTGAGTCTTTGCAGAGAACACCAAAAGCAGGTACCTCCAGGGGAAGGTCTGTCCCCATCTGTAGACGTGGCTCCTCCCCTAGGACCAGCAGGCTTCAAAGAAGGAGTGTGGGAGAGGGGCCTGGCCTGGGGCCCCGTTACGATGCTTGGTGGGACCATCCACACCTTTAGCATCTGCGATTCTCGGTTAGCTGCCATGGCGAACAAACAAACACCCCCAAGAAGTAGGAAATGGGAAACAGTGGAAGGATGGAAAGCACAGGGGGAAGAAGAAGGAGGAGACAAAGGAGATTCCAGAGACCGTAATTTGCTTGCCAGGGAACGATGGGCTGACCCCTGCTCTCTGGTGGACAGTCCATGTCTTGGAGAAACGGGTGACTGAGCTCGGAGTTGGGACCGGTTCAGTGAGGTTCTTGGGTTTTGTGCCTTTGGGGCAGACCCCGGACAAGGATGCCTGAGGCCGCTTTGGTGCTGTTCTCCCAGCTCCGCTCCAGAAGTGATGTGTGAAACCCAAAGTGCAAGGAGGGGACGCGGGAGGGTCGTCACATAATAAAGGGATATTCTTTTCAGGGCTACTATGGTTGATGTTGCAACTCTGTAAATATGTATGTAGACACTTTTAAAAGCACGTATTTATGTCCCTGACTGTAAATGCCCCATTTTTAAAGTTTTATAACATGTTATTTAATTAATCAGTTGACTGGCTGCAATATGGGGTCCGATAATTGTCCAGGAGAGGGGTCTCATGCGATCCTCATATGGGCAGAAAAGTAATGCCGATCATTGGCCAATACCACAGTTTTCCTGTCTCCCACCCAGCTCAATTCTGTCCTTTGTTTGACTTCTCATGAACTGGAATCCTTTTGCGCGCTCCGACAGTTAACCCTCACAAGCATGTAGAAGTTGTAGCTGTTCCTTACTCTGATGACACAGTTTTGTCCCATAACCGCTCACATTCATGGACTGCACCCCAGCCCCTCTGCTCCGAGGGGCTCCCCTGTCAGCCGCAGGGGAAGCTCACGAACCCAAAGCCTCAAAGTCATCTCTGCCAATGGCGAACTGTGGGAGACGCTTCTGGGGTTTTGGGGGATACTCTCTTCTGCATGTGCAAAGGCGCAGGTCACCGTTCAGTACTCCCAATCATGAGAAAGAGTGGAGGTCTTCCAGCGTGGATTGGATCACAGAAGAAGGCGGTTTTGTATCTGCCATGTGAAGGAAACGAACAATAAAAGTGCAAACAGCGATTGTAAGGACGGGTGTGGCTGTGGTGATCATTTTGGTGCCTGTGACTTGTCCTCGTGCTGGTGGTTTCGGAGTCTGTGCCATGGGAATTGGGTGGGCTTCACTCCAGCTGTGGAGGAACTGGGACTCTGAGGAGATTCATGCTGGTGTCCCGGCTGGTGCCCGAAGCTGCTCTGCTTTCAAGTCAGAAAATAAAGCCACTATGCTAAGACTAGAAAGGGCTCCGGTGATTACAAGTGTGTTCATTCCTTTAAGCAGCCTTCCTGAGATTTAATTCACCTACCAAACAATTTCCTCACTTACATATACCGCTGGCGGTTTGTTTGCCTTTACAGTACTTGGTATTGACCCTAGTGCTCTTATATCGCTAGCCTCTTTTATTTTTCATTTTGAGAGAGAGTCTTGCTAAATTGTACAGGCTGGGTGAGGACTTGTGATCTTCCTGCCCCAGCCTCCTGAGTAGCTGGGGATCACAAGCACATGCCACGGTGCCCACCTGTTTGTTGTGTTCTATTTAGAGCTCTGTAGCCATCATTGCCATCAATGTTAGGACCTTTTCATCACCTGCCAAGGAAAATGGGTACCCATTAGCAGTCACTCCCCATCTCCCCCAGATGCCTAGCCACAAATCAAGGTTTCTGTCCCCAGGGATTTGTCTATCTTGGACGCTCCACAAAAGTGAAACCATGTAATATGTAGCCTTTTGTGACAGGCTTCTTTTACTTCACATAATGTTTCCTGGTTGTAGCATATATTGACAGTTCATTCCTTTTGAAGCCTCAGTGTATCACTGAATGGATATACCACATTTCATCTGTCAGGTGATGGACTTTTGGACCACTGACACTGTTTTGACCATTTTGACCATTGCACTGTGAATGTCTGTGTAGAAGTTTTTGTGCAAACAGGTTTTCTTGGGTATATATCTAGGAGGAAAAAAACAGGTCATGAGGTCGCTCTGTTATTGAATACTTTTAGGTACTGCCATACTGTTTTCCAGAGCGGCCCCATTATTCACTTTCCCACAGCAATGTTTGAGGAGTTTAGTTTCTCTCTACATCTTTGCCAGCACATGTGTTGTCTGTTTTAGCCATCCTGGGGAGGTGAGTGCAGATACGTTCTGTGAAACCCTTCCTCTTCTATCTGGTCACACATCCTCGCAGAGTTGGGTACCAGAGCTGGACCGGAGGGGGACAGGAACTGGTGAATCATGATGAGAAGTGAGATACAAGCATGTCCTTGGGTTTGGGGTGCCAGGACCCATAGTAGGGAGCACAAGGACACCCCCAAATGCTCTTTTCTCCTGTCAAAGTATTACATGAGGGTGGGAGGACAGGCACAAAGCTCTGTCTTTTCACCTAAACACTTTGCCCAGAAAGGAGATGAGATATATTAGACAGGATTGTCCAGAGAAACAACCAACAGGAGGTTTACGTGCATGGAAAAAAGAGATCACTTTGAGGAGCTGGCTCACATGAGTCCCAACTTGGAGAAGCCCCACAATCTGCCGTCTGCACACTGGAGCCCAGGAAGGCTTGTGGGTGTAACCCAGCCAGGTCTGCAGGCTGAGCACCGAGGAGCTGATGTCACAGGTACAGGGCAGGAGAGGAGAGGAGAAGACCCGGCTCCACAGTCAGGCAGCAGAAGGGGACAAGTCCTCCTCCCTCCACCTGTTCTGTCCATTGTCTGAGGTGCAAGCACTTACTGCGTCTGAGGGGAAGCTCACAAACACTCCTAGAAATGATGCTGCCCACTTCAGGTGACCCATGAGCTTGCCCATTGAGCCAGGCCTGGTGGCACATACCTATAATCCTAGTACTCTGCAAGGCTGAGGCAGGAGGACTATACATTTGAGCCCAGACTCGTTAATTTGGAGACTTACTGAGACCTAGTCTCAAAATTTAAAAAAATATATATAGTTCAGTGGGAAGGCCCTGGGTTTGATCCCCAGCACTGCAGAAAAAGATTTTTTAAAGAAACCATCACACATGACGTCCCCTTCCCACTCTAGAAACATCTGGAAAGCGAAGGTGAACCTCATAAGGTGAGATCTGCATGGCATCTGACCCTTCAGCATCGCTGACCATGAGTCTGGGCAGGTAGAGATGAGTTTCAAGCAGGCCTGGCTGGGTGCGGGGCTCGGGTGGTGGATGACGGAAGGGCAGAGTGGATGGAGGAGGAAGTGGAAAGAGACCAGTGGTGTGTGTGGGTGAGCATAACAGTGTGAATCCAGGAGGGTTTCCTGGAGGAAAAGGGGACTCCGGGATGTTTACAGACCCTGTCAGTCTTCCTCCCTGCTCTCCACAGGGGGGCCTTAGAAAGATTCCTGCAGACAGAAGCTTTCCTAGTCTGGCAAGTAGGCTGCGATTGAAATGACCACACTGTCCATGTATGTATAGGCTGCCTTTCAGCTTGGTCAGTCACTCACACACAGGGTTCCTGCTCATCCCGAAGAGCTCCAGGGCGGCCGTGCAGGTCCTTTGTCTCTGCACAGCAGAGTTCAACGAGCTGGAGATATGCAGACCAGCCCTGCTCGGTGCCAGCCGAACTGAGACTGCTTACGGAGCCCTGCAATGTGCCTGGTGACGACTCCTTTCCTAGTGACCCTCCTGGGCTAGTATCTCAGAGCCACCTTCCAGATGGAATAGCTGGAGGTTCAGAAACGCAGCTGGTAGGTGGGGACAGGAACTGCCCGCAGACCTTCCAGTGCCACTGGCCACCGTTTCCTATGCCCCGACCCCTGCCCCTTTACCTGCACTCTGTTGGTTCCGCCCCTGGTTAAGCAGAGAGAAACATTATAACCAAGGTCTGTCTGCAAGCCCAAACATGGCAATTCTCAGCTGCATTGTGGCGCTGTCCCCAGAAGCGTAGCCATCCAGTGGGCATCCAGTGGCCACTGCCTCCTGTGAGGTAACAGAAGGAGGAAGGAGCCCTGTGGACCCCTGGGATTAGATAGACCCCCACGGGGATCGCAGTGGAGAATCTAGGACTTGGGGAAGGTTCAGGCTTAAACAGACCATGGAATGACCAAGACTGACCTTGGGTGTGCACCAAGGAGACCAGAGGAGCTGAAGCGTTTTGCTTACCTAGTAGCATCAGCTACCAGCTGCGGCTGCAACCGAGGGGGGTGCGGGGCAGAGGGACCCAGCTCTGATGCTGCCCTGCCAGCAGGTGGGAGTTCCTGAAGCAGAGGCACAGGGGTGCCTGGCCATGGCTCACACGGGGTGGGGTGCAGGAAGTGGGAGAGCCAAGTGCTTCCAGTTAAGGTCAATGCCCAAAGGGGTTAGCCAAAGATGGCGGAAAGCAGGTGTCTGAGATTACTGTCCAGGGTCAAGTCCCTGGGTGCTCTCAGCTCAGGAGAGGGAGGCTTGGAATTGTCCCTGGGTGGAGGAAAAGGAGACAGATAAGTGCTGGGGACAGGGTGCTGTCCACCTCCCTCCAAGCTGCTGGGCCTGGGGGTGTGGGACTCAAGATCCCTGCCCCCGTGGCTCTGTGGCCAGCTCAGCAGACCAGTGTGGAGCTCTGCTGGAACCCCGTGCTCCTGCAAGGGGACCTGGCCCAGACTCCACCCCTTTGAGACAATAGACCTGAGCATATGGCAGGAGCTGCCCAGCTTCCAGGAAAACGGACCCTGCAGTCTGTCCCAAAGGATAAAGCTCCCAGCAAGTCCCTCACCCTTCCAGTCCCACCTGCCCTCCACCTCCAGCAGCAAGCTGGACAAGCAGTGGCAACCCTGCCATCGGCGGGGCAGGTGCCGAGGCCACCCTTGTCACGTGATGGCAATCAGCTGGCCTCTAGGACCAGGGAGAGGCAGCTCTGGAGTCTGAGACCCAGCATTTCCTTCAGTTTTGCATCCTAAATGCCTCGATTGTCACCCTCTGACTCGATCCTGGTAACTTAGGGTGCCGTGTTTCTCTGGTCCCTAGGTCCTATACTGTCATTCTATAAACTCTCCGAGCCTTCCCAAACATGGAGAATAAAGGCCAACTGCACTTTCTGGTTTGGCAGCCCCTGTGGACCCAGCCATAGCAGCATTTTCTTCTTCTGGACCATATTAAGCTCTTCTGCCACAGGGCTTTTGCACAAACCACTACTTTAGCTGCAGTGACTTCCTTTCCAATGGCCATGTGGCTCTCAACTAAATGACATCTCAGCACCCTACTCAGACCAGGGGTTGAAAGTAGCCTGGCAGTCACCTTTGCCATTTGAGTCCTCGATTCATGTTTAGTGCTTACTCCTACTAGGGTTTTTCTACTCCCCTAGCTGCCCTAAAACAGAATCACATGACACCAAAGTGTCCATGCTGTACCCCAGAGCCCCTCTCAGCCCCAGGAGCCCTGGATCTGTTGGGATCAGATGTGGTTGTGTGGAAATGGCCTGGTCGCAGCCTCCCAGCCAGGCAGAGCATTGTCCTCGATTCTCAGCATGGCCTGCTTCTGTGTCCAGCCTCTCTGGGTCCTTCTTTGGGCCTAGGGGTGGAGGTGTGGGGGAGGCATTTTTATTTTAAATGCCACTGCTTCAGAGGTAGAACTTTGGGGAACACACAGGATGCCATTACATTTAAACTTCAGATGGCCAGAAAATGGTTAAGTGTTCCCAAACAACTGTAATTTATCTGAAATGCAAATGTAACTGGGGAACCTGTAGTATTTGCTAAACCTGGCAACCCTGTGCAACAACGGCCCTCTGCTGCGTCAGCCCGTCAGCCCCACGGTTCCAGCTGGTCACTGTGTGAGCTCATCAGCCGCTCTGGCCCTCAGCCCAGCAGGGGCTCCCCTGCACCTAATAGCAGCTCGTGCCTCCAACTCGAAGGTCACCAAATGTCAAGTGGGGCCCTGAGGACTCTAAAGAGTGTTCAAGTGGCTTTCAGCTGCTGCCTACATCTTGAGATTGTGGCTCTGGTCCTTACTTGCTGCCTGAGATTGCTTCTTCCTTCCTCTACTTTCCTTTCCTTCTCTCCTTCCTTCCTTCCTTCCCTCCTTTTTTTTTATACTAGAAATAGAAATCAGAGCCTCATGCATGCTCAACAAGTGCTCTGTCCCTGAGACACATACTCATCCATACTGGTTACTTTTCTCTGGTTGTTGAGACAAAATACCTGATGCCCAAAATTAAGGAAAGGAAGTTTTATTTCTTACAGTTTTGGAGGTTTCAGTCCATACTCAGCTGGCTCCAAGGCAGGCTGGCGTGGTGAGGCTGCTGTTCACAGCCACTGCAAACAGCAAGAGCCAACAGCTTCAAAAAGAAAAGACACGCCTTCTTCCTGCCATTACACTGTATGCGGGCTCTGCCCCTGGGCAGGAGTAGTAGTCACACCACCAATCCCAGCGATAGACCACAAGCCAATCACAAACACTAGATTCAACTGTGTCCAGGATTGCATGAGGCTTGTGGGGAGGGGCATCAGAACACAAATCATAACACCATCCTTTTTATTATTTTTTTTATTTTGAGGTAGTATCTCACTAAGTTACCCAGGCTGGTCTTGAACTTTCAATCCTCCTGTCTCAGTTTCCTGAGTCACACCCAGTTCATTTCATTTGTGAATAGACTTTTGCCATCTGGGTCAAAAGACCAAATGACAGAGTGGGCATATAAGAGGCCCAGCTTTGGCACTGACTGGCAAATGGGGCAAAATGATGTCATTCTTGGATAGGAATGGGCTCCTACAGCTGTGGGCCCCTGAGGGGGAAAACTTAGAACCAACTGTTACAAAGTGCCGCTGGGAACTGGCGTAATACAGATCTGCTCCGTGTTACCCGAGCAGTTCCGGTGCTTTAGGCAGGGCTGCAGCACACATGAGCGCCCACCTGGGGACCCAGGGGAGGGACCCTTGTAAAGTGGCCTGGAGTGTATCCTCCCCCTAATTAGCACAAAACCTAATTATGCCCCACCAGCACCAAGGCACACGGCAATGCTTGTCTGAGTTCTTAAACAGCAGATTGCTTTATTTTTAAATTACAATGTATAGTGTGGTAACTGAAAAAAAGAGAAACTCCAAAGAAATCCCCCATATAAACAGACTCTTTACTCCCTAAATCTTAAGTTTTTATGTAAACAGACATTAGCAATGGCTGTGCCAAATTGCTGGGTGGCGTGTGACGATACTGAACCTGTGCCTCAGCTTTCTCATCTGTAAAATGGGCATGATTGCAGCCTCCTCCTCCTAGGGCTGTTGGGAAAATTAAGTTGGCTCTTAAATTACAAACACTTAGACCTTGGCTGCAGATATGAGTTGTGATGTCTTACTGAGCTTTTAAATGTTGAGATGATTATAAATTTTATATTCCCTGTAATAATGGTGGTGGTGGCATACATCACCTAGCCAGCGTGTCCTTTACTTCTAAGTTTTCCCATGGACGCTGGACACTCTTGTGTTTGTTTGTTGTCTTCTCTTCTTCTGCCATCTCCTCCTCTTCCTCCTTTTTGTATTACTGGGGATGCAACCCAGGCCTTCACCCTGAGCCAGGTCCCTAGCCTTTTTTATTCACTATCTTGACAGAGTATTGCTAAGACACTAAATTGTCCAGGCTGGTGATCCTCCTGCTTTAGCCTCCCAGAGTTCTGGGTTTACAAGTGTGCCCGTCATCACCTGGCCTCAGTCTGCTTCTTAATGTGGAAGTGGAATAGCTTTGCAAAGGTCGGTGATAAGCCGACCCTGCTGAATACACAGTACGCCGGGTTCAGTGTGCCCAGGTTCCGTTAGTGTGCCTGATGCTACCCAAAGCCCCCAAGTCCAAGCCCTTTACATGAGGGATGCCTCAAGGCTCCTGCAGGGGGTGAGTGGGAGGGGCTTCAACAGTGTCCCTGAGCAGACAGCAGGGCTCCCCTGGGCCTCTGCTGAAAATCGGCCACTGCAGAGTGTGTCCTCAGTGATTTCCTCCCGTCCCTGCTTGTATTTAGATTGTTAATATGGTAGAACATGGTACAAAACAAACCAGAGAACCTGTGTGACTACGCGTTACCCTTGTGACTGTCTCAAGCAGTGGGCTGAAGGGAAAGGCTGCTCTCCAAGGAGAGCAGTCCCAGAGTTCCTGCCAGGGGACTGAATGGGCCTGTCCCCTGCTCAGGACAGGAAAGGCGTCTTCTGAGCCAGGAGTCCCACGCGGGCTTTTCCGGCACCAGCTGTGTGCACAACTGCTCTGCAGAATCCCCGCTGCTTCTGAAGGTCTGCTAACATTGAGGTGCAGCCTCCCCACGAGGGTCCCCAGGGGAGCAGAATCCCTGCAGGGTGGATGCTGCAAAGCAGGGGGCGGCAGGGGCTTCTTGGTGCTGCTGACAAGCTCATCACTGGATGACCGAGGTAAGGTTTGCTCGATTATTTCAGCCTCTCCAACTCTGCCCTTCTCAACGCACACATGTGCACACTCACATGCGACTCCAAGACACCAATGTGCATATATACACCTCTACCCGGAGACACACACATGCGCACACACACAGGTGTACTGCCCTGGTGGAACATTTTCTACCCAGGATCTGGCTGAGCCCTGTGTGTGGCTGTAGTTGCACCTCCTGAGCTCATGGTTGGGAGGGGACCCTAGTGACCTTTTCTGCTCACAAATGAGCCGTTGGGCTGGGCCAGCTCTTTGAACATGAACATGAGATCTGTGCTCTCTATATTCATCTCAGCACTGTGGCTCCATAGGTCCCCAGGGGATGGCACCAATCCGTGCAGGAGCTGCCAGGGGGAGGACCCTTTGTTTCTGGTGGGAAGGTGGGATGTCTTTTCACCTGGACAACGTGATCGCCCACTCGTAAAGGCACAAGGCCAGCTTTTATGGACAAATGACATGGGCCAGGGCCAGCATCGGTCCTTATCTCAGTTCTGATTTCCATGGCTCTGGAGGAATCTTACAGCATGAGAGACACTTTGCTCCATGACACGATTATCCTTGCCTGGTACCAGGAGGAGGCTGCCTCAGTGTCCCTCATGGGGTAGTTGTGAGGACTCGATCTTATCATAAAGTGGTCTGCAAGGTTCTGCGTTTCCTGGAACCTGAGGTGATTGTAGGCCTGGAAACTTCTAGGCATCACTCCAGGGGGCCCCAAAACTGGATGCTGTGAAAACTGATAATTGAGCATCCCAAATAGTCAGTTGTTGCTTATAGCACATGTCAGTTGTGGATTGACTAGAATTATTTCCCAGAGAGCTACTATCTTTTATTAAATCGTAAAAAGGAAACATAGATATAGAAAAGCACACAAAACAAATGTCTAACTTGGTGAATTGTACCCACTTCCTCCTAATGGCTATCCAGGTGGGAATGGAATTTTACCTGTCAGTCCCAATTATGGTGTCCACTTTTCCTCCAAAAGGAGCCACTAACAAGCCTGGAGTAGTGATATACACCTATAATCCCAGCACTTGGAGGCTGAGGCAGGAAGATTGTAAGTTCGAGACCAGCCTGGGCTACAAAGTGAGTTCAAGGCCAACTCAAACTGCAAAGTGGGGGGTGGATTTAGCTCAGGGGCATAAACACCTCCCTGCTAAGTGTGAAGTCATGAGCTTGATCCCTGGTACCAAAAAAAAAAAAAAAAAAAAAAAAAAAAAAGGAACCACTATTCCAACTTTCATGTGATCACTTCTTTGAAATTTTTGTAATAAACTTTATATTGAGAAAATTTTAAGGTTACATGTAGTTGTGATATATTAACAGGCTAAAAATAAGTTGCCCAATCATATAAATTGATGCAGGCGGGACAAACATATCACAGAATTCAATGTCCATTTATGACAAAGGCTCCCAGAAAGCAGAAGGAGAAGGAGCTAACTCCTCCCTGATCGAGGTCATCTCTAAATCCCTACGTGTCCTAACTGCATGGGTTACATGTAGCTGGTTGCTCTCATACAATATCAGAATCAGGACAGTAGCACCAACAGAGTCAAGATGTAAAACATTTCCACTATATTAATGCAAAACCTCTCTCACGTGGTTCTTGCGGAACTAAACCAAATTTGTCTAGTTTCATTTTGTTAAAAGAGGCTCAAACTTTTCCAGAGTGGTTGTACACTTACATGCCCACCAGCGGTGCCCAGGAGATGCATTTTCTCAGCATCCTGACAGCATCTGGATGTGATAGTCATGTCTGGACTTCTGGTAGCATAGGGGACCAGTTTAGATGGTGTAGGTGTGGAACTGTATTTTCAGTCCACAGTACCTGGAGGATATTGTACCTTTTTATGCTCATCTTCTTTTAAAGGCAAATTTCTGTTATGGATGATAGACTGGCCACACCGCCAACTCCTTCCTGACCATGGAGGTATTGGGAGATTGTTTCTTCCCTTCAGGGGATGGCTCAGTCAAGACAAGTCAAGAAGCTGGCACTGATGTGTCTCAGCTGTTGTTCCCTGACCAGATAACTTGTGCCTTTGTTGACTTATGCAGTTCCTGCTTCAAGTTTCTGGGGGTGTCCTAGGTGGTCTGTAACAACTCTGGATTTGATTGCAAGCTCCAGCTGTGTTGGTGACTTTCTGAAGGAAGAAGAAGGACCTCGCCAGAAGGACTGAGTGGCCAAAGGACCAGATTTTGCACATGAGCATGGAGAGTTAGGAAACAGGAAGCACAGAAATCATTTTTTTGTAAAAACAGTCCGCCAGAATAAATTTGCAGTCGCAAATGCATGCTGCCACCTCTCTAATTTACCATTTGCTGCCCTGAAATTATTCCTGAGTGTTCCTTTGTCCTACAAGTCTCTCCAGATACAATGGCTTTGTTGGGAGGATGGGATTTGCCAAACCTGGGTCACTGCCTACCCACTGGAGGAGAAGAAAAAAATACCCTCTCTTTGATATACCCAGAGGTGAGACAAGCCATTCTGCACACCATGGGAAACGCCCCAGAATAAGAAAAGAAGCTGGATTCAGTCAAAAGGACATTCACTGCTGATTTCTACTCCAGAGTTTTCTGACATCATATGAGTTCAGCAAATTCCTGATTTTTTCTCCCAATAGATTCTTTTTGTTTGTTGGCCAGAAGCCTGCATTTTAAACCCAAGGATCCTAACCAAAGTATGTGTCATCGTTCCCATTAGAACTCTGTTTATTGGCACATCTTAGAAGTTTGGGAATTCTGAATTCGAGGCTCTAAATTTATTCTTGTTCCATCAGCTTGATTATAATGTATAGAGGAGAAAATAACCTGCATGTCTTTGCAGAGAGTGGTTTGGTGCAAACCGATGCTGAAGACCGTGCTCTACATTCTTGGCCCCGGGGAGCTGTCTGTTTGCATGGAGGTGGCAGCCAAAGTCCCCACCCGTGCATTTGGGATGTGAAGTGAGCCGGTGTGGTTAACCCATTCTACTTAGGCACATTCAAGCCTGCTTGCTTTTCTTGACGTAGTTTATTATTACGGGGCTGGGAAGCAACGTCAGATGAAAATGAGTAAGAAACCACTTTGCCCACCACTTTGGTTTACTTGAAGAGACTTAGCCAGCGCTGGTACACCAGCAGCCCTGAAGCTAGGTGGGCAATGCTCTTATGCCCAGGCACTCATGCCCCTGTTTCCAGGAGCAAACAGGAGTCCACGAGAGCCAACAATGATTGAATCCATCAACCCACATCCACAATTTTGAGCTTCTTGACAATGACCTTTTGGATGGTGATAATGGGCATCACGTTGTGAATTCACTAAAGATTACTGAATTACACACTTGAAATAAGCAAGTTGTGCAGAAAAGGCTGTGGAGACTGACCTCTTAGTCCTTACCTGCTCTTAAGTGAGGGGAGACTGCTTGAACAATGGGTTCGTCTTGGGCCCTTTATGAAGCTAGATATTAATGAGCTCGTTTGTACGTAATTATACCTGTTTCTGTGTAATACTTTGGCTCTGCGTACACCCACCACAGTAATTTTGTGTGACTTCTAAGCGGTTGTTTGTCCTCTTATCCCGGAATGAGGACAGTGTTCAATTCTGTGATGGAATAAATATAGTGCTTATTCCATTCCTTGCTCTGTAAGTGGTGATGGTGCTGGCAGTGGGACAAGATAAGAACACACGAGACTTGAGCCAAGTTCCTGCAGTTCTCTCCAACCAGTGTCTGGCAGTCTGTCAAGCATTCAGGACTCCAGCTATTTTGACTTATCTAGAGGAAAGTGCTAAGTGGTGATGTTGGCACTATGATTTTAAAATCGAAACAAAATCAGAAGAAAAACTGATCTGGGTCCACCTATCTACAGAATCAACCTTGAAGTTAGAGGAGTTCAACAGTGGAAACACTGTATTAAAAGAACTCAAATCTATCTTGCATGGAGCCAGGCGGAGACAGGTATGACCATGTCCTGCTCTGGGTTAATTCCCAGATGGCTTCATACCACATCTATAGCCCGTGTAGACAATTTACCCTTGTTTCAGGTTCTCCTTTTTTGCTTGGTTCCTGGTGTGTCTCTGAAGAGTCTCAGCTCCCAGGGGAAATCCAGGAGGAGTAAGTTGTGACCCCAGGGACCTCATTCTGCAACCCCGGTGTTAGCGACAGTGACTCCTCTCAAGACAGATGAATGTGCTAGAACCCCTGTGTGGTTATTATATTCACATCCTGTTCAAAGACATTAAGTATCTTCTGGGTAAGAGGTTGAGGTCTGCAAATGTCAATCTGGTCAGGGAGTTGGATTCACCAGTAACTGCTCCTGGATTCTCTGGGAAACAAACTGTGAGCCAGAGTAGATACTGAGGGAGTTTGTTAGGAAGTGTCCCTCCACGCTACTTTGGAGAGGCTGTAGATCAGGACTGGATGGAAAGGGACATCATGCTGTGATGGCCCTACAGGCTTCACTGACCCTCTGGGTTGCTTTGAAGCTGACACAGCCCATTGGAGTGTTCCAATGTGGGACACTATGGTCAGGGAATGCGTCATTGCTTTTGCTTTCTAATAACAAAACTGAGACTGGATTACAAAGCCTAAAACATTTGCTATCTGGCCCTTTGCAGGAAGACTTTGTCAACTTCTGATCTGAGATGAAGAATAATGTTTAATCTCCTAGACAAGAGAGGCATTCTAAGCTCTTCTAGGAGGTAGAAGGAGACAATTCTCAGAGGGAAGATCAAAAGGACAGCTAGATACAAAGCCACATCAACTGAATGATACACGTGCTTGTGGATCCTGGTGTTTTAGCCAACTGTCTGTCACTATAACAAGTAGCTGAGGTAAATCAACTTAAAAGAAAAGATTTATCTTGGCTCAGTTTCAGAGGGTCCAGTCCATAACCAATTTGTCCCTGTTGCTTGGGCCTGAGGCAAAGCAGCACATTAGATGGGGATTGTGGGGTGGAACAACATTGGAGGAAGCAAATAGAGAGGGACAAGGGACCAATGTCCCACAATCACCTTGAGGGGCCACTATCCATGACCTAAAATTTCCCAGGAGGTCCCCACCGTCCCATGGCAGCAAACTGAAGACCAACCCTCCACACATGGGTCTTCAGGGATCACCCAGATCTTACCACACCCAGGGTGCTGTCCGTGTCCTAGACAGCTGTAATTAGGTGGCTAAAACTTGACTGGTCATAGCTTTCATGTACAACATGAAGGGTGCAGAATATACCACGCCAAAATATACCACTGCTACAAGAATTATTTTGAAGGCAACTGAGTAAAAGCAGACACAGGAAAACTGCTCAGCCCTCTTCCTCTCTACCAAGAAGGGCAGGATTATCCTTAATTGCCTGAGATGTCTCTAGACCTGCTTGGATCAGAGAAGGTACCAGCTGGGTCTGCATAGTAAACTTTATTAATGAGCCCTTATCGCCCAGTAGTTCTCCATACATTTATGTCTCCACAGATTGCAACCCCTAAAAGTCAAATGCCTCTTTCCTTTGTCTTGACACTCCTCTGTGAATGTATTGTCCATTGCTAAGATCCTTTGTAAGTCCCAAGTACTAAGCAGTCCAATGAGTTACCCACCCCTGGGTTTCTCTCACCCATATGTACAAACCATGTGTCAAATTTCTCTTTGTCTTTCCTTTGCTAATCTATCTTATATCATCTAATTTGCAGGGTTCCAGGTGTAGAACCTAAGAGGGTAGAAGCAGAATCTTTCTCCTCCCCTACAGACACTAGACTAAATAGCAGTCTGTCTAAATTACAGTTTTTTTGCACAGCACAGTTCCAGGAAAGTAGTCGGTTGGACACAGCCTCTGATTAAAGGAGGAGAACTGATACCCATGGAACACTAATCATGTAACAAACCCCGTGCTGCAGATTTTACCTGACTTTAGTAGCTTGGAGAGGGACATTGTACTGTCTTCCTGTAATGCTTCCTGCCATGCTGAAGGTGAGACTCTGGTATGAATGATGCATAGTTAAACCCACTTTCTACTTGTACCCACAATGCTGTGGGGCCAGAGACACCTAGGCCAATTCCATGCCCTTGACTGACAGCTAAGGAATTCTGGTGTTGGCATCCAAATCCATATCTGCATCTGGGCAAATGAAAGGCCAGCGCTTCTCTGGGTTGGCTGGATGTTGATGAATTAGCTCTTTCTCTGCAAGCTCCTGCCTCAAAGCTTGATGTGTTTCTATCACCTTTTGTTTGTTCCTCAGCACTAGCATTCCTGAGCAGCTTCCTTAGTACATGGTGTGCATCAGTCTGACAGCTCTTGATACAAGCAGATCATAGCAGCATTACCCAATGATTTGCAAAAGGATCTCCAGCTCAATAAGCCAGTGAGGAGCTGCCAAGTACTAGGTCCTGCACTGGGTGCTCAGTGTACACAGGTGACTCCGTATGCCACTGGCCAAGATGCTTCACCACTTTCCTTGCCTTGATCCATGTCAGGTTGCCCCTGTATGAGACTTTGCCTTGACTTTGATCTTACATACACTTCTTCGACTAGAGGTGGACAAGACTTTCGATTGGCAACCCATCAGAGTGGAGGGCACCTTCCAAAGGACACTGAGGCTCTGCTGCTGGAAAAAGGGGTTAATGCTGTTGCCCCAGGTCCACATGTCCTATCAACTGTGGGAATGTAAAGGAAGATGGTCAACCCAGTGCAGGAGGAGGTGAGAGAAAACATCCCAGAGGGAGAAATAACCGAGCTGAAAACAAAAATGACACATACAGTTAACGGTGCCAAGGGGTCAAGCAGGAAATAAAACATTACAGGCTAAGAGAATTGCAGAGGTGCAAAGGCCCCAAGGTGAGGTCATGGTTGCCCTCTACAGGATGATGGCTGTTCCCCTGGTGATCCCTAGGAGTGACAGGTCACTTTGCCCAAGGACTTTGATTTCTAACGATCCATGTTCTCTCCATCCCCTTAGAGTCCTTGAGCTCTTCAAGGTCAACCGAGCATCATGGAAAACTTCCATCAGTGACTCCCTCCCTCTCGGGAGTCTGCAGGATTAAATGAAATCTTGAACCTCCTGCATGGAGAGCTGATAGGAAGAAAAATGTCACCGCAGCCTTGAGCGTTTTCATTAGTTTTCCCTGCTACAGTGGGGGAGGCCTCCAGTCTTGAGCTGCCTGAACTGATTTGCACTAGTGTTAGTCACAAATTGTGGCTTGACATTTATAGCAGCCATGATCCAGGCGGTATCGATTATTTAGGAAAGGAATGAAGCCGGGATGACCGTGCAGCTGCCTCGTTAAAAATCGGCCCTTGTCACATTTCATCCTGACGGAAGAGGGGGCTTGAATCTGGAAAGGAGAAAAGCGCTGTCAAGTGTAGATCTTGTCCATGTCTCAGGGGGGTGGCAAGATGCTCTTATTCCCCATCTCTGATTAATCAGCCCCTTCTTTATTCATGCAAAAAGCATGCCATCACCCAGGAGCTGCTCTCAAGGAATTACCAGGCTTTGCCTCTTCTGTTCAGCTGCTTCTGTGTTGTGTTCATGAGGCTAAGGACAGTGGAGCCAGTGTTGGTGCTGGCTGCATGTTGATGAATTAGTACACCGGCTGCTATAAACTGTATTTCTCTGATCCAAGTGATGAACTGGTTTCTTTGTGCCTTGTCCGTAGGAGGGTGTTCCGTCCATGCAAGGATGGTGGGAGCCATGGGGAGGAGTCTGGTCCCTGCTGTTTTCAAGAAGCACTTGCTCATCACGGTCCAAGTTCAGATGGAGAGGCCGAGGGCGGGCAGCAGACACCTGCTGAGGTTCTGACTCCAGAGTGGAGAAACCCTGTTAATGCGGTCACGTGAGCTGAGTGGCACTGCAACCTGTGTGACAGTGAACTTCAGTAGTGTATGGGAGGTAGACAGGTATAAATTGGATTGGCTGAATTGTGCTTTAGCTCAGATGAGTTACTGGTTCTGTGTGACATGGGGATTGAACTATTTGAGTAAGTTAATCTCACCCAAATACTACTAGCTGGGCAGCTGAGATGGTGGGCATCTATTTTCTCACAGTTCTATACCCTGGAAGTCTGAGTTCAAGCAGTGAGCAGGGCTTGTTTCTAGCCTTCTAACGAGGCCTCTCTCCTTGGCTTGCAAACACTTTCCTTGTTTCTGTGTCTCTTTCTTTTCTGAAGAGGGTATCAGTCTTATTAGATTTGTACTCCATTTTTATGATCACATTGTCTCTTTCAAATAAATCACTTTGGGATTTAAGGCTTTAACATGGATTTTTTTTGTAGGAGAGAGCAATTCTTTACAACAATGAGAAACTTGCAGATCAAAAAGACAGGGAGTTTTAAAGTCCTTGTAGCAAATATCAGTGACTGAATGGAGGGAGAGGGCTTTTTTTCCCATCTCTATAATCATTCTGCATCCTGTTCCTGCTTGAAGAAGCCATGCTACATTGCGATATTGTCTCCAGATGCTGTGCCTTCCCTTCTGTGTGCTGGGTTGTAATAAACACGACTGGTTGCCCATCCAAATGCCTTTTCCCTGTCTCCTTTGCTGGCAGAGGCATCCGCCTCAGATGGCATTGTCACTTTTGTGGGCCAGAGGCACTTTTGGCCTTGGGGAGTATCCTAACTCTATTAAAAATATTTTAAAGTTTTATTCTATAACTGACAGTTGAAGTATCAATCCTGCTTATTATAAGAAGTCAAATGTGTATGTGAATCCCTCAAAATAGTGCAGGCTTTGTATCTTGGTTACTTTTCTTATTGAGAAAAAATACCTGACATCCAAAATGAAGGAAGGAAAAGTTGATTTCTTACAGTTTTTGGAGGATTCAGTCCATACTCAGCTGGCTCCAAAGCAGTGTGACATGACTGAAGGGCAGCTGTTGGTGGTGGCTGCAAAGGGAAAGAGTAAAGAGCATAAAAGAGGAAAAGTGTGCTTCCTTCCTGCCCTTACATTGCATGTCAGCTCCGCCCCCAGGCGAGTACGGCACTCACACCACCAATCCCAGTGCTAGACAATGAACCAATCACAAATGCTAGATTCAGCTGCATCCATGATTGCACGAGGCTGGGGGGAGCATCTGAACACAAACTATAACACTCTGGGTTCTGCCTACTGCATTCAGTGGAGGAGTCCCCTTCTACATGGAAAGATACCCCCCCTCCCCATTTCATGGGAATATCTGGAGTGGGGTAAACCATTTCTGTGCTAGAGATCTAGCTTAGCTATGGGATGCAATCTAGCCAGTGAGATGTGATGGGAAGTGTCTTATGAGATGCTTAAAAAATGGTTTCTTTTCCTAGCATGAGATGCTCCAGAGAGAAATAGCCTTTTCTTATGGCTGCCATTCCAAGGTCATGAGGTGATGGAGACCCAAAGAAAGTGGCAAAATGGAATGAATGGTAGGTGAGACCTGACCAGCAGCATCCCCTGGGAACCTGTTGGCCATGCAAATACCCAGGCCCTGCCCCAGATGTTCTGAATCAGAAATTCAACGGTCTGCACTTTTCCCAAAATCCCTGTGTTACGATCCTGCCTGTATGTAAAATTTTGATATTGCTTCTTCATACAATTGTTTGTATTAACATATTATTTGTCTCAGTGTTGGTTGGAGCCTCTTCTATTTTTGCTCTCTGGCAAATACTTTGCTTACCTTACCCTAGAAAACACAGGTGACCAAATCTCACCTCAAAGTCTGAGTAGGTCCGTGTAATGCATGGCAGAGACATTAGGTTTACTTGGGACCATCAAAGACTTTTCCTTGAGAATGTGATGTCAGACCTGGGAGCTGAGGGTGGAAGGAGTTAACCTGGGAAGCAAGGGTTAAAATTTAAAATTACCTGAGTCAGAGAGAGCAGCAGGCGCAAAAGATAGTTGGGTGGAGAGGGCTTCACAAATAGATCACTGATTCCCTTAACAAATCCTACCGCAAGCCCTGGTGTTTCCTGCCTTTAGCAACCCAGAATTTCAACCCCTGGATTGAGTTGGAAGCACTTGAGAGACCAAGTGGCATAAAGGTGAAGTCTCAGCTTGCCTCTGCAGTGAGCACACATCACGCATATCACCACGCCCCAGGCCTCTTCCGCCCAGCAGTGGTATTTGGCACCCACCAAATAAGGTTGGGAAAACACAAAAGGCCGTGCATCTCATCAGAGCTGCATTTACTCCAGGTTTCCATTTCAGAGTTAATAGCATTCGCTGCTACATAGAAGTAAGAACACAATTACCCCGTTTTAATAACACGGTTGACAGCCCAGCCCGATTCCTGGAGGAGGCTTGGTTTACATCAGGAGATTTCTGTAGTGTGCTATGAGCTCCCAGTCCCAAGCTGTTTTGCAGTCTTTCTTCGCAGTTTTCTTAGAATGGAGCTTGTTATTCCCAGTGCATCAATGTAATGATCAATAACACCTCCTTTCAACCTTAAGTGCACTGGTTTGGGCAGTAAGTGACATAATCATCCCAGTGACCCAGAACCAAGATGACTAAACCCATGCTTGACGTGGCTCCCTACCAACTCTTTAAAGAAAGCCATCCCTAGGGGAAAAACCCAAACAAACAACAAAGCCCCCCACACCCCATAGGGATCACATTCATCCATTGATGTTTGAGGGCCTGACTGAGCCAGGTTGAGCGCTACAATGAGGCCAGAAGACTTCCTAGGATCTGATATTAGGCTTTCATTGTACTCAGGAAAAAGCTTAAGTAGAACAGGGAGAAACAAAGACATCAGTGAGATAAAGTAGTATTCACTTTCATTTAGTAGCTTTCTCCTCACATGTTCAATCTTTTCTAGGAAGAGAAGTTGGAGAATAGAAAGCCTGCGTGGTAAAAGCTAATATATCACTGCACTTCAATATTTAATTACCTGAAACGCCATGACTGTACAAGCTTGTTTTGGACAACTTGAAGTAATAATGACTTTTCTTAGCTGTCCTGCTGTTTTTATGCTGATTATTGAGCTTAGTCTGTATCCCGGACCCTCAGAAGTGAATTTTACTAAAGTTATGGCAACAAGAAAAATAAGAGCAAAGGATGCATGACAGAGCACCCGTGTCCAGCAAACCCCACTGGAGTCCCTCCAGACAATGTTTTCTCTTCCTTCTAGGTGGCCACTGTCCTGACCCTTCAGGTCAGCGATTCCACAAAGTTAAAAAGCACAGAGCCGAATGGGCTCACATGTGTATTTTATGTCTGGCTTCCTCTCTCAACCTTGAAAATCATCTTCACTGTGTATATTAATTTGGGTGGCTTCACGTGTTCATTTTGTTCTGTGGTTGTTGGGAATTTGGGTTGCTTGTAGTTTGGGATGGTTATAAGCAGTGGAGGCTTCTGGAATATTCTGGGATGTGTCAGTTGCATACGAGCCTCCTTTTGTTCAGTGCAGATCTAGAAGGAGGACAGAGAGCAGGGAAAACTGTGCCAGACAATTACCTGGGGTTTGTGCCCCTTGCCACTTCCACCCAAAGTGTGTGAGTGTCCCAGTTCCTCTCCACCTTTGCCAACACCTGGATCTCTCTGTCTTAGGTGTTAGCTATTATGGTCGACATGTGTTTGAGTTTTATTGTTCTTTCAATTTGCTTTCCCCTGTAAATAATGAAAATGAGCATCTCTTCATATTGGGCATTTTAAACACCTCCTTTTTAGCTTTCTGATATTATAGCAACATTCTTCAGATAGTGAACTTATCAAGAGACTACGTTTGTTTGGGCGCACAATTTTAGAGTTCCCAGGCCACCACTGGTTGGCCCAGATGCTTTTACGCCTGTAGTTTGGCAGCAGATCATGGCAAGGTTCCTTGGTAGGGCAAAAGCACTTACCTCATGGCTAGGAAGCAAAAGAAGAGAGGAGAAGATTTTCTGGGGGCGAGGGGGTTCCCATAATCTCCAGTTCTCAAAGACTTGCCATGGGGCCGCCATCTCTTAAAGTGGCCACCTCCTCGCAACAGTGCCAAGCTGGCCACCAAGCCAACCTTGGGTCTTCGGGAGACATTTAAGATACAAACTCCAGCTCTCCCATACTGTAAAGTGTTCATCTAAATTTCTTGTCTATGTTTTTATTGAATTCTCTGTTTATTCAAAGGAGTTCTTTCTAAGCAAGTGAATATTTTCTTGGTGTTTCAAATTTCTTTTCTTTCTTTTTTATTTTAAAGATGGTAAAATTAAACATAACAAAACAGATCATAAGAAAACAATTTAAGAAGCACAGATTTCAAACCAAGACTACCAGAGATCTTCACTGTCTATCATATTGTCTCTTGTTTTCTTCCAAATATTTGTCCATATACTCCCACACAGTGAATTCATACTGAACAGAATAGTAATAAACTGATCAGAACAGGATGGTGAAGGCATTTTAGGTCTTTAAGATCAGACAATTGGGAAGTCAGCAATGGCTGCCATAATGTCTCTCGTTCTCTTCAAAATAGTTGTTCATACCCTCACGTATGTAGAAATTAAACAAAACAAAACAGAATAATATCATTCTGAACAAAGAATAATAGTATTGCTAGCTTTTATATCACAATGCTACAGAATTAGCACTGGGTACCTTAGTGTCTCTTTTTTTCAAAGTATCTGTTCATTTCATCATACATCATTATATAATCTAGTCTTGTAAACTGTTTAGAAGTTCTACGCATACATGAGTTTCTACATGTATAACTATCCTTTATGTATTAGAGGGAAAAACAAATCAAAACAAGACAAAACAAAACAAATTCCTAGAAAAACACGAAACAAAAAAGACATATAAAACCGCAATACGAGGTGATCTACAGTAGTTAATATGATATCTCTTGTTATTTTCAATAGAATTGTCATCAGGCATAGTATAATTGAACATAACAGTACATAGCAATATTAATAAAAACAAAACATTGGAGACATTATAGGACTTCAAAAGCAGTTAATAATCAAACTTGAATGGGTATCCTATTGAATCTTGTTGTCTTCAGAGTAGTTGCCTCTACTCTCAGACTTGATACAGGTCAAGCATACCAGATTTGAATAAAATCAGTCAAGACAAAACAGCAATCTAACAAACCAGATTCAAATAAGATTAGTCATAGTAAGACAGTGTAAGTAATACAGGGCTTCAGACTAAGTTAATAGGAAACTAAGGATAGTTACTGTAGTATATCCTGCTATTTTTGGAATAGTTGTCTGTGCCCTCAAATCTAGTACAAATAGACTAGAACAGAATAAAATCAAACTAAACAGAGTGATAAGAATAATGTGGATTTTAAGTCCTGATACACTATTAACAATGTCCTCTGCCTCCTTTTTTTTTTTAGACAATTCCTCCCCTTTCCCTTTCTCAGGGTGCTTTGTACATTTTGGGTCCCACTAACACCTTTAGTTTTTAGATTGGGGGGGCAACCCACTATCTACCTAAGTGGTGCTGACCCTTTTTACCCCTGAGCTTGATCTTGAACTGTATTCCTTTACCTGCTAAGCCTCAAGGCTTTCCTTCCTTATAGCTGAGTAGTTCTCCACTGCACAAAAGTGTCATGACTTTCCAACCTATCTGCAGCTGCTGGACGAGTTACCCCTATTTCTCTCTGGTTCCCTGTTACATAGAGCATTGTTTTCTCATCTTTGATTTTCAGTTCATAAACCCTCTTTCAGGTTGAGTGTATTTCCTATACAGAACATCTTGATGGATCCTATCTCCTGATCTACTCTGCCTGTGTTTCTTTTTGTTAGTGTATCAAGGCCACATGTGTTAGAGGTTATAGCCAATCTTCTCTGCCTCATCTCTGTTATGCTATTTTTCTGCTTTTGGCTGTCTACTTTTCTCCTTATTCCATTGTTTGCCCTGTTCATTGAGGCCTCTCTGCCACTGTTGTTGGAATCCTGGTGATTTTTTTCTCTCTCTCTAGAATGTCCTTCAGTATTTTTTGTAGGGTTGGATTGGTGGTCACAAACTCTCCCAGTTCCTCTTTGTCATGGAAGCATCTTGTTTCTCCATTAATTTTGAGAGACAGTTTTTCAGGGTACATCAATCTGGGTTGCAGGTTATTTCTGGGCTTGGAATACTTTGCTCTGAGCTCTTCTTGATTTGATGGTTTGTGTTGAGAAGTCTGTCATGATTTTGATGGGTTTTCCTTTATAGGTGATCTATTTCTTTTCTCTGACAGCTCTTAATATTCTGTTCTTGTGATGAAGTTCTGGGATCTTGATTATTACATGTCTGGGTGTAGATCTGTTTTGGTTGTAGCTGGCTGGAGTTCTGTAGGCCTCATATATCTGAATATTTTTTCCTTTTCCGATGCTTGGAAAGTTTTCCTTAATTATTTCTGTGAATAGGCTTTGTATTTCCTTTGTGTTTACCCCTACTTCTGTATTAATATTTAAGTCATAGATCCTCTTGAAATCTTCTAGCCTTTGTATTGTTACTTCCTGGTTCCTTGTGTTTTAAGAGATCTTTCCTTTCTCGAGCACACATTGCAAACCTATCTTTAAGTTTTCAAACACATTGCAAACCTATCTTTAAGTTTTCAAAGTCTAACTTTAGTTTCTGTCAAGCATTTTTGCCGGCTTTCAATGGAGTTTTTAATTTCTTGGTAATCTCTTTTGGCTCTGTATTCTAGGAAACGTCACAGGTTCAGGACAGTTTCATCCTTGGCTATTGGGTCCTGACCAGGGGCGTGACCCAGCCCAAGCAGATCCCACCAGACCTCTTTGGGCCAGGAATGGCTGACTGATGCCACTGCAGTTCTGGGTTCAGGCCTGTCCTGCCCAACTCCAATATGTCATCTAGCT
Organism: Cavia porcellus; assembly: GCF_034190915.1. Lineage (NCBI taxonomy): Eukaryota > Metazoa > Chordata > Mammalia > Rodentia > Caviidae > Cavia > Cavia porcellus. Next base: position 10,067,672 of record NW_026947508.1, read on the forward strand.
GGTCACTCCCTCTGCAGGACCAAATTCGTCACACTCACCACGGGGTTAGTGCAGCTCTCTATGCCAGTTCCATTCTCCATTGTGGTGCATCCTTCCTCCAAGGGATTAGGCTCACCAACCCCCAATTTCAGTGTGACTGTGAGTCACCAACTCCAAGGCGCCCAGTACAAGGTGGGATGCACTCCGATGAGAGTGCATCTGGTTTCAGCCTTCCACCCACGTGTTTTCTTTTCTTCTTTCTTTCTTTCTTTCTTTCTTTCTTTCTTTCTCTCTCTCTCTCTCTCTCTCTCTCTCTCTCTCTCTCTCTCTCTCTCTCTTTCCTTCTTTCTTTCTTTCTTTCCCCTTAGTTTCTTCCTGGGTCATGAGAATCCCTCTCCTTTCATCTATTCTTCTCCATGGTGTTAAATTCTAGCATCTGAGTTGTTTATCTGAGAGAGGCTCTCTACCCTGCTACCTATCAATCCACCATCTTCCCTGTACCTCAAATTTCTTACTTTCATCAAGAGACAACATGAACAGAGGGAAAAGATGTCACAGAATAGAAGTTCTTCCTTCTGATGTCTAATTGGTCAAATTTTTCTTTTTGTTAGTGCTTTTCATGCCCTATTGAAGAAGTCATCGCCCATCTTCCTCCACTAAGACAGCTAAGATACTCTCAGTCAGTGTTGGGAACTTTTGGATTCATAAAGGGATCCATCACCCATCGATATCTGACTTTGTCCTTGATCAAATGAAATCTGTAGATAAATTTGAGGAGAATTAGAAATTTTTTAAGTCCTTGCGTCATGACTCAGTGGTACGTTTTTCACTTAGGTTGCTTCACTCTGACTTCATCTTCTACAGCTTTGTGCAGAATAGTATTGAGTATTTTCATTAGATTAATTCCTAGTTATTTGGTATTTTGATGTTACTGTTGTAGTTATTTATTTATTTATTAGTGCTAGGGATTGAACCCAGGGCCTTGTGCAGGCCAGGAAAACTTGAAATACTGAGCTTGTATTATATTTATAAAATGTTATTCTGTTATTCTGTTTCATGTATAGCAGCACAGTTTACTTTTCAACATATACCTAACTCCTAGAAGTCTTGTTAATTTATTCTAATAACCCACTTGTAGACTTCCGTTTTTGTGTTTTCTACCACGATCATGTCATGTGCAAAGAGTGACACACTTATCTTTTCTATCTCAGACTCGGGTCTCTTCGTTCCAGAGTAGTGCAGTGTAGAAGCGGTGACCCTGATCGCTGTGGTCCTGCTCTTGGTGGGAAGATTTTGCTGTTTCACTATTGTGAGTGATACTTTATACGGCATTTTTAGTAAAAATCCCTTATCAACTAGAAAGTTTTCTTTCTTCCTTTGACATTTTATGGGGCTTGAATTAAGGTCTTGCATAGGGACAATCTTTTTTCAATGTTCTTCATTTAACACAAATGTATAAATGATTTGTATATGTTCATTGGTTCATATACATGTTTCTATATTGTCTGCTTTTTAAATTTTTAGAATATTTTTCACTTGTTGTGCATTATTTTTCTTTGTAGTTCATGAATGTTTTGCCCCATGTCTTAAGACTGATTGAATCGATCATTTTGTTATTGGGAAGGATATTTTTATTTGCTGAAACTTCCTGTCTACTTAGTATGACAGTATCAGAGCTACCCCAGTCTTCCAGCTTTCCTTCCAACCCCCTTTCTCTCCTCTTCTGACCTCTTTATAGTCATTTTCCCTCTGTATTAGTCCAGCATTGTAAATTCTTTTATAAATTTTCATGGGTTATACAAGAGATCAAAATACCCACCCTTTATTTATCAAGGTCAAATATAAATGAACATTCTTCTGTTTCTCCTGGATAATGTAAGGGCCTCAGGGAATTTTAATTTCACTCACTCTCTAACTTTTAAGACATTTTTGCTCTGTATTTATTGCTGTCTACAAAGGGTGATCAACATATTTGATGAATGTTTAAAATTTAAAAAAACACATCACCCTTAATCCCTGTTTGAATTACTCGTCCTGTCTTTTAGCATCCTTAATCCATCATCCTCGCCACTTTCAGCTCTGAAAGTCCTCTTTTGGGAGCATCTTTACAACATGTGATCAAAACTATGGTGAACGCTGCTGCCTAGCACCATTCAAAGGAAGAAGGTTTGTAAAAATATCACAGTGCATCGTCCTCCGTGTTATTCACTGGATCACCGTGCAACTTCTGACTCCCCCAAAGTCAAAGCAACCCTGAAAGGTAGATGGTTCGTGTTGATCCAGGACAGTTAGACAGCCATGACACTGCACCAAAGGCACCTAGGAAAGAGGCCTTCAAGAACTTTAAGAGGTGGGGAGGGAGTATTTATTTCAAGGGGGATCGATGGGTGTTTCTTTTCCTGTTATACATTTTCAAAAGTTTGAACATTCACTGTATCTTTCAACCTCACCTACTATACATTAAATCTTACATTGCATTATTGATGTATTAATATAATATAAATGTTAACCACCAATAAGTGCACATTTACATGACTGTCTATCAATACTGATGTACATTGATCTTATGTTTTAACATTAATTTCTATGCACGCTGGACTGGGCTACAATTAGCCATTTCACTGCTCTCCATTCCTCCCTATAGCTCGAGCCTCCATGTGGGGTCATTTTCCTCCTCCCTGAAGAAATTCCCTTCAGTATTTTCTTGACTGAGTGTGCTGGTAATAAATTTTCCTAGATTTCTTCAGTCTGAAAATAGCTCGATCTCACCCTCATTCTTCAAGGTTATTTTCAATGAGTATGGAATCCTAGGTAGTAATTATTTTCTTTTAGGGCTTAGAAAATATTCTATTAACCTCTCGTTTCCCCAGCTTGTGATGAAGCCAAATGTTCCCTTCTGTTGTTCCTCTGAAGGTCATCTGTCCTTACCTCTTCAGGTGAGCAGGGATAGAGAGAGAGAGTGAGAAAGAGAGAGAGAGAGAGACAGAGACAGAGACAGAGACACACAGAGAGAAGGGGAGGGAGTGAGAGATGGAGAGAGAAAGAGAGACAGAGAGACCGAGGCTCTGCCTTTTTGTTCCATTCAGGCTTCCATACATCGACGAAAGCCCACCCACACTGGTGAGAGCAGATCTTTTTATTCAGTCTATGGATCCATCTACTCACCTGCTCATCTCTTCTAGAAACACCCTCACAGTCACATGCAAGAAATAACCAACTATATGAGCATCCCTTAGTCCAGTCAAGTAGACACACGAAATGAAGCATCATGAGTAGTATCAGTTCTCTCTTCTGATGGCGCGTCTCCTTCATTTTCTCTTTTCTGTCATTTTAGAATGATGAGACCCATGTCAGAGCTTCTACCTGAGTCCCTAGGATTCATGCCTCTGCCTTATCTTTTCCATTCTGTTTTCTGTGCTCTGTTCTTTCTTCTAATCAACCCTCCAGTGTACTAATTCTTTCCCATCTGTGTCTAAAATCAATCTGATAAATTTTAAATAGTTTCAATTTCTTTGCCACTTTTGTGTGTTGACCCACTTCCCTGATTGTAGTTGTGTGGGTCACTGGTGGCTTTCTGTCTGTTGTCTGTCTCTCTTGCTTTGGGGACCAAATCATCTTTGTACATTTGTTTTTTTTCCTCAAACTATAGAAAAATGGGAAAAATAGTAGCAAGAAATCTCCTCACCCCCGTTGGAGAGTATGTTGCAGGCCCAGTTCCTCATCACAGCCAAATATTTTAGCGCACATTTCATGCCCATCATGGAATTCTACTAAACACAGCACAAACAGCAAACTCAAAGAGCTGACACCCGTGCCTCCCCGTCACCCCATCTGCAGCCACCATCTGCCTCTGCTGCTGATTTGGAATAGTCCCTTAGAATCTCCTTGACTTTTAGGACTATGTCACTTTTGAAGATGAGAGGACAGTTATTTTCTAGGATATTCTTCAGTATAGATTTATTCATTTTGCTTAGGGTTAGATTCAAATAATTGAACTTCGTCCTAAATATAGCAGAAATGACATCTTATGTTTATTGCCAACTCTTAGGTGGTACGTGAGTCTGATTTGCCCTATTAATGATGCTAATTGTCCAATTCTACCATTTGATACACCTATTGGTTAGCATTTTACTATAAAAAACTTTTCCTTCTGTCTTTTTATAAACTTTTTATGTGTGCATATATATGCATATATTTTATCTGTTCACTCATCTATTCATTTCTATGAGCTTAGCCACCATTAAGGTTACTAAATAACAATATGTAGCACTGTACCATGACCTTCTTATACTAGGGAAGATATGAAGAATCAGAACCCCAACCCACAGCTGGTGAGAAGGTGAAGTGGTGAAGCCACGGGAACATACTTTGGTAGTTCTTCAAATGATTAAACAGAGTTACAGAGACCAGCATTTGCACTCTTAACATACACCTCAGGGAACGGAAGACAGACCCCCACACCAAAAACTTCACACAAATGTTTATAGTGACATTATTCATAATAGCCAGAATACAGAAGCAACACAAATATCCAACAGATCAATGGGAAAACAAAATCCATATAATGGAGCATTATTCAGTCATAAAAAAGGAATGCAAAATTGAAATATGTTACAAATTGGTTGAACCATGTAAACATTATGGTAAGTGAAAGAAGCCAGATAAATAAAAGTTTACATATTATAGGCTGTACTCATATAAAAGTCCAGAGTAGGGAGATTAATAGATACAGAACGTAGATTAATGATGCTTAAATTTCAGAGGTCAGAGGAGATAGACAGTGAAAACTAAAGTTTATAGGGTTTTTTTTTTGAGGTGATGAAATATTCTAACATTAACCATATTAATGATTGTACATATCTGTGCATATATTAAAAATCATTGATTTGTACAGTTCAAGTGGATGAATTACATGGCTTAAGAATTATATATTTAAAAGTTTTAAAAATAATGATATTTATTATAACATGCTGGAAAACTTGACCCAACATGGAAACGTCTGTAGAATATGACCCAGTAGCATAGCTTCTCAAGGAGACAGGTCATTCGCTAGTTGCAAAACCAAGAACCAGGGGATTGACTCATGCCTCTTGCAGATTATCTATGAACAGCTAGCTGCATGACCTTCTGGCTGAATAATCTTGGGCAGACCGCATGAATCTTCCTAAACCCAGGTTTCCTCATCTGGGAAGGGGGGCCCACTGGTATGTTATTACGTAACAATGTCTGGAGTTCTCGGTACAGCTCATGGTACTTGGTAGCCTCCACTTTGTGGCTGTCTGGTGGTTTGAATATAGTTTGTCCCTTCTGCAATTTGAATTGGGATCTGATTCTCAGATTCTCACCGATATCACGTTTGCAAGAGGTCTCAGGGAGCTGATAAGGACTGATAAAGCACATCAGGGTGGAGCTTCCATGATCGATTACTCCTGGTGGCTTTAGAAGAAGGAGAGCTACTCCAGAAGACATAAGCACACTCCTGATGTCTGTGAGGAGACGCGGGCCCTCAGGGAACCACAGTTCCCGTGCTCCTCCAATGTGTGGTTAGGGTTTAGAGCAGAATCAGCAGGACAGCAGTCAGCAGAATGAAGAGCAAGTTACTGTCAGGGATCTTTGCTTTGGCCACTGTGTTCCCTGTGCCCTGATAAGATTGTTTAAATGGGGTCAACTCCTGTCACATAACAAACCATCCTATTCCAGCCCGCTCCCCCGGCAAAAACTCCTATATAATAGGATGCAAAATGCTTTTCTTCTATGTCTTTGTTCTCATGTCCTTGAGTTGCAAATAAATAACCATAGAAGTCTCAGTTGTTTGCTGTTTCTCTGGGGCTCTCTGATACCCAAGCAGCCGCTCCTTTGAATTCTCAGCGATTGAATGAAACTGTAACTTTGAATAATCTTCATCTGCAAAGCCACTGTCAAACACTGTCTTTTGCCACAGGATGTCCTGCACCATCTTGGGATCCTACCAGGAAGAGGCAGCCTCTGGATCTCAGACCTCCAGATCTGTGAGCCAAAATAAAACCCTTTAAACCATACCCGGGCTGTGACATTCCATTATTAGCGGCAGAAAGTGGACTGACACAGAGGTCTTTTGCCATGAGAGATGAAGCATCATACAAGGCCTGAGCTCAGTGTCCTATTTTCCTAAATTGCCCTTCACTTTCTCTGTCTACACCACATGGCCTTTTGGGACCCTCAGGTGCTCTTACCCTGATGTGCTGAGCCTGCCTTGACCTGCAGAATCAGCTCTTCACTCCTGTGGGAGGAGGATCCCCAGCACAGTCAAGGGAGCTCTTTTAGGGAAACTCAATTTAGAATCTAGAGGCACAGGAAGAAGGCTCTAAAAAAGAATATAAAAATTGATTTGGGCCAGGGAAAATTAATTTTCTTCCTAAAGATTCCTAAATAAACTTTAAAACCTCTGCAGCACTTAACATGGCCTTTAAACGTTCCTGGTCCTAATGACTTGCTTTTGTCCAAATCCCCTCCCCCAACCCAATCCTCTTCCACCTACTGATATAAGTCTCACTTGGTTTCTTAAGTCAGCTCCATTCTCCCTTCCTAAAGCTCAGCCTGAAGGTTCCAGCCCCAGCCTGTCCTGGAACAGCAGGGTCTTACACGGTACCTGATTCACCACGTGGTACATTTTTCTACAGGTGTTGGTAATCATGGTTTATGTGTATCACACCACTTTGTCTGCCATCTAACCCTAGCATAGGGTTAGATACTAAACAGATATTTAAGAAATGATCTTAGCTAGCACAGAGGTAACAAGAGTCAGTTACTGGCTTCTACAATGTGGCTGTCACTCAAAAGTTTCCAATACTTGAACACATCTCTATAAAGAAAAGGCTTGTACTATAAAAGGATTCGGACCCAGCTGGTTGCTACAGCAGGCATGCAGCCTTGGAAAGGGACACCCACTGTTCCTGATGATTGTTGCAGGAGACACTCAGGTTCGACACTATCAAATCCAACTTGTCTCGAAAATTTTGAAATCCAGACCTCTTACAGTGTTGACCACTGTGTTAGAGTTTTCTAGAGGAACAGATTCAATAGACAATATGTGTAATCATATGAGGGGATCCTTCCTTTTATTAGGAAGGATCAGAGGCAGACTAGCCCACAGTGGCAGTTTATTGGATCACAGGTGGAAGAATCCACCATGGCCATCTGAATTTTAGAGCGATGGGGGAGCCAGGAAGACTCAGAAGACAGAAGCCACAGAATGGGGGTGGGAGGATCAGATGCAGCGCCAGTCCAAGGTCAAAGGTGTGGAAGGTCACTAGAAACCAATGCCCAAAGGCAAAAGCAACAAAGGATGATGCATCACTGAAGACTGGTGCTTTTCAAAACAGGTACATTTCTTTCCTTCCATCCAGGCTACCTCTGAGCCTGTTGGTTGGTGCCACCCACACGTAGGGTGGGTAATCTCTTAGTTTGCTAGCCCACATGTCAGTCATCTGCAGACACACCCAGAACTGTGGTTTATTAACCTGCTAAGCATTTCTTAATCCAATCAAGTTAACATAACACAATTAAAAGTCACAGCTACTAACCTTAAAATATTAACATGCATAGCATAGGGTGAGGGAATTTATGTAGGACAGAGCACCCAAAAATAGATCCAGGTTTGTGGAAACTGAATAGATAATACTCATGATGCCCCAGTGGGGAAAGGATAGGTGTCGTGCCTCAATCAGTTTGGGCTACTAACAAAGCACCATAGGCTGCTTGGCTTAAACATGGCGATGAGTTTATCACGGTTCTTGGAGTCTGTGATGAGGGCGTCACAAGAGCGTGGTTCTGGTGAGAGCTTTGTTCCCAGAGGTAGGCTGCCGGCTTCTTGCTGTGTCTTCGTGAGGTAGAGAGCAGGAGAAACTTCTGGAAAAACACTGATCTCACTCACTAGGGCTCTTACCCTCAAGATCCCAGTTCCATCACGGCAGGATGGAATTTCAATATACAGAGTATTTTTAGGGAGAGGGTGCTCAGTCCCTCAGTCTATTGCAGTAGACAGAGAAGGCTTTGGGAAAATTGGTCCACAATATCGAGGGGGTAAAAGCCATCCCCTTCATATACCAGATACGAAGGGTGGGCTCCAGATAAAGATGTTTGTATGGAAACCAAAACCATAAAGGAGTCTGGCTGCGATCTAGGAGTGGAGAAGGATCAGTTAAGACTCGCAAAGCAGTCTAGAAGTCAAAAACACAACAGATCTGACCACCTCAATATTAAATATTTCTAGTCAAAAGACACCATGGATGGACAAAGTCATCACTGAGCTGACCACCTGGGAGAAGACATGGGCAAAACTCAGGTGAGTAAATGTGGCTAGCATCTAGCAAAGTCAAGGAACTCTTATGGATCCATCAGCCAGGAAACAGGAAAAGGATTGGAGACATGGGGCAAGGTTATGAACAGGAACTTTTCAAAGAAGGTCAGATTTGAAAGCACTCAACTTACTAGTAATTATGGAAAAGCAAATCAAGCGAACAAACTATAATGAACTATGATGAACTACGCCTATTAGATTTCCAAGTGTTCTAGGTTTTGGCAACAGTTATTGACCAAGACGTGGGACAGTGTAATCAGTCCTCGTGCCTCTCTTCACTGTCAGTGTCCTGCTTTGGATGACACGTTGCCTGATGACCCTGAGCTTAGGAAGCAGCATCTCAGTGTTTGTAGCAGCAAAGGCTGAGAGCAGGGGCCTGGTGCCACGGGCAGAGAAGGAGCCAAACGTGCTAAGTTTACATCAAGAATCACCACTTGGAGTAGTGAGGGGCAGGGGGCGGGGCGGGGTGGGGCTGGGTGTACAAGAAGGCAGGAGAAAACATCGTTTGCTAAACAAAAGACACCTGCAGGTTGAATTAACACAGAAGGTTGCCTTGGATTTTTAAAAACAGTTTAGCAGGGGCATAGTAGCCCATCTCTGGGGATCATTACAACAACTATGACCACTGGAAAGTCGGTTCATTTCCCCTTCTGTGTGGGCTTTTGCAGTTAGCAGGAGTCTGCTCTTCTCCTGACCTTACCCTCGGTCATCTCAGAGTCCACTGTCAGAGACACTGGGTTCTGATGTCCTATAATTTCATAACTTGGAAAAAAGCCTGTTCCTACGGAAAGGCACACTAAGTGATTACTTTAAGCCTTGCACATGAAGTCAGACTTCATTTGAACTCTTGGAAGAATTTCCAAGCTTCTCTGGCCTTGTCTACCCTCCCCAGGTAACTCTTAAAATACCCTGAGCTTTGTATGTGCTCAGCAAGGGCTGTCATGGAAAAGCTTCTGTTTGGGAGGTTTTAGGGGCCCACAAATCAGCTGGAACTTTACCTTCGGAATCTTAAATCTAGACTAGGCAAATGGCTTCAAACCCGACCTTCTTGAGAAACGCAGACATGGGTGTTCTGATTGGGACAGCTGCATTCTCTTGCTCTGGCTCGTGCTCCTCGCTGTTCTTCCTGAGGAGCTGATGGCCAGAGTCCTGCCAGTGTGGAGACAAAAATCTACAGAGACAGCATCCAATGCTGCAGGAGAAGGTGCAGTGTCTCTAAAGTTAGTATCCTTGTGATCAGCAGATGGGAATGCAAAATAAAGAGAAGCACTTGGTATGCAGCTGTTGTGATCCAGGAAGGTATTGCCCCCCCCCCCCCCCCCCCCGTGTTTCCAGAGAAGCTGCCCCTTTCCACTTGGAGCAGGGATCAGAGAGATTATTTGACACACAGAACAGGGCACGGATGGCCAAGATGAAGCCGCTCTCTGACTCCAGGGTCAGCAGGGATGTGTGGCATCTTTTTCTACTCCTTATCTTGAGCGTTCGATTTTATTGCAGCCATCTGATGTCCTGTGTCTGGAACTCTTTGGCTGTGGGCATGAAGAGGTTACAGCAGCCCAGGAGCCTGCTGGGCTGAGTTAGCGCTTCCCTCTGCATCCAGGAACTCTCCAAGTAAGGGTCCTTTTTGCATCATGGAAAAGGGGTGTCTGAGCAGGCTGGGGCGCCAGCTGCAGTAGGGCACAGCAGGGGCGCTTTCGTCATGTCTTATTCGGATCCCTGCTGCTTTCCAAGGAGCAGGGAGCAGGCGGGCGAAGGCATCCGCAGGAGTGAAGGATGAGCCAGGGACACCGGGCGGGCGCACCGGAGCTGCAGAGTGCCGAGCTGCACGCGCCTTGCGCGCGCTCCCCTGGCTGCAGCTGCTGCCTCAGACGCCCTGGACACTGGGCCACGGCGCCCAGCGCGGACCAAGGAGCCCAGGACAGGCGCTGCAGAGCAGCGGGGCGGCGCCGGAGAGGCCAGCTCCCGGGGGAACCCGGGCAGCGTCTCACCCTGCTCGCCTCTCGGGGAAGGAGACGCGGCGGAGCCTGGGCAGACTGTGCCTGCAGCTGGCGCTGGGACTCGGCTGGGCTGGAGCTCTGTCTCAGGTCCCAGCGTAGCCGGGCTGAGCAGAGCCCTGGGGTTCTACCTCTTCGGTGGCCGCAGGGGAGGCAGACCCAAGTCCCGGCCACCCTTCCTGGACAAGAGAAAACTCTGTCGGGGGAAACTTGGATTTGCCTTTGACATTCATCTCCTGCAGCCCAGGCAGACTTGCAGTGTGCACTGGGGGTTCATCTTGCACTTGGTGTTTTGAGAAAAACTGCAAAGAAAGGGTGGCAAGAGGAAGAAGCACTGTAAACTTTAGGGACAGGGACATTTTCTTGGCGGTGACAGTCTCAAATCTACAGTTCTTGGGTCAGAGACAAAGTCCTCTGCTCAGACACACTGAGGTCTGGACACCGCTGCACCACTAAGGACCCCAAAGACCATGGAATCTACACTGGCGGCATCCAGTTCTGGCCCGGGTCCTGTCACCTTCTCCCATGTCTTCGGGCAGCAGTGCCAGCTCATGGAAGCAGGTAGGAAGCCAATGGAGCGTGGGATGCCCAGGGGAAAGCGGACCTTCAGCGCAGAGTCTCTGGAGGTGTATGGGTCTGCCTGCCTCCTCCTGGCTTTCCTGATGTAGTTAGGAACGTGAGCCTTGACTAGCCAGTGACACGGATGCCTGGCGTTTGTCATTTTAAGCAATAAAATCAGGCCTGTTTATGAGGCTGGATGAGCCATTGGGCACAGTGTGTGAGGCTGTCCATGTATCTTTCGTGATCTGTTTTTTTTCTGGCTAGCAGGGATCCTGTGAGGTGGTGACCATGGTCATCTGTTGGGGGCGGGCAGTGGTCCTGGAGCAGTTGTCTTGCTGTCAGAGTACCTCTCTCTGCACCCCAACCATGGTGTGGAAGCTTGCCTCGCTGCTGGAGTAACTTAGCCGCTCAGAATAAGGGGACCCACTGGGGACCTTGCTCATGCTCGGCTTCCAAGTGGCTCCTGATTTATACCAGAGGGGAAAGGTGACATGGCCTGCAGCCTTCCCCCAAGCCAGCCATCTTGCTGGCATGGGTTTGGTCACAAAGAAATCAGGTGAGAGCAGATGGCAAACAGTGGCTGTGCGAGAGGCCACCAGGCACGTGTGATATGTGCTTATGACCACGTGGGAACCAGCTGTTTGTTTTCCTCGCTTTCCTTGAGTTTTTTGGTTGCTGGTAGAAGGAGCATGTGTCCACCGATGCTTGCCTGAAGTGTGAAAGCATTCCGCATGCTCTGAGTCTCAGGAAGATGGTGGGATGAGCACTGGATTAGGAGTCTAGGGGGCTGAGTTAGTGGGCGTGTTCATGGGTGGACACATGACTCCCTTCCCTGGGGTATCATCTTCCAGCTGCAAAACAGAACAGTTGGACTTGGGGCTGCCTGGTCCAGCTGTGCCTTAGCACAGCTCAGTTGAAAAAGCAAACTTGAGCTGGTTTCTTAGGGTGCATTGATTCAGGCAGTTTGTGGAGTGGGAGGGTAGGGCTCAGGAGACCTTAGGCAAGTTACTTAGCCTCTCTGTGCCTTACTTTCCTTATCTGTATAGAGTAGGATGGAAAGCACGGCTGCATAGAGCCATTGCAAACGTGATGGCAGAGAAAGCATCCTTCGGGGGGCCGGTTGGGGTGCTTGTGGTGCAGAGAGGGGCGTTGCTGCCTTTGCCAGAGACGATGGAAGCACCAAGTGTCCCCCTACCTCCTGTGAGCCCCCTCCATGCTGGTTTATCCACAAGGCTCCATCCATCTGAACTCTTCTTCAGAATGGCTTAGAGGCTTCCTCGGATTCAGTTCCCAGGCCTCTCACTGCTCTGAGGCTCCAGCGCCCCGCGCTTTGGATTTCTAGAGTGCCTTCCCTGTGGCCTCATCTTCTTTCATTTGGAAGCACCCAGGTCTAAATCAGGCCACGAAATCCTCCATCTCCTTTAAAAAAAAAAAAATCCCTTATGTCAGGCAGGAGGGCACTGCAAACGTGCAATAACGGTGACCAGCAGTCCCCAGGGAGAACGAGTCTCTGAAGAAACGTGAAGAGGAATAATTAACCTCTAAGTCAAAAGAGTACACTCAATTAGGAGGCGGGAGAGACAGGGAACAAACACGAGAGTCTGTAGCCAGCCATTTGTAGTTCGGTTAGTATCGCAAATGAGATCTTATATGTGTGTGCAAACAATTCCCAGCTGCCAGGCCTGGCAGCTGGGTTAACCAAGTCTGTTCTCCCGTGAGGTGGAGCTCTCATTCCCATGTATTCACGGGGCACCGCTGTGTGCCCTGCACAGAACCTGCAGTTAGGCATGGCCCAGATTCAAGGGATGATGATGTTGGTGGTGATAAATATAAACCATATGGGGGAAATTAGGCCCAACGTGATTTTGCAGTGGTGCTAGTTTTCAGAACAAGTCTTCCACTGTGCTTTTTTTTCTTTTTTTAAATTAAGTTTCTTTTCGATACTCAGTCTGTAGCTTAGGCTGGGCTCAAACTTGAGACCTTTCTGCCTCAGCCTTCCAGAGTGCTGGGATTGCAGATGTGTACCACCATTCTTTGCTCCTGTATGTTTTTACATAAAGTGTCTCATAATTTTAGAGCCCAAACTGATTTTCACAGGCAAAGGGTACTTTAAGGGGCAGCCTGCCAGGTGTGTTCAGGCTGCTTGGGGAAAGCAAACCCTGGCCTTTGATTTTAACTTCTGAAACACCCATGCCCAGTGATCCATGGGTTAACCTTTACATCCCTGTGTATCTCAAGTCTCAGGTGAAGAAGTTGATTCTTAAGAATGGAGTGGCAAGCAGGGAGGGGAATGCGCTGTAAAGGCACCTGGGATTTATTGGGCAGGGTAGGTTCTGATAGCAAATGTGAAGCATGTGAGACCCGTAAAACTGACCCACTAGCAGAGGTGAGGCCATGGAGGGTCTGGTGGGACCATGAAAAAAATGTGGAGCTCTTTCTCAGTTGTTGCTGGCTGTATAAGCTGCAAAAACTCCAAAACCTTAGATCAAGAATCAACACCCTGTTCCCCTGGGGCCAAATCTGGCCCGCCACTTGCTTTTGTAAATAAAGTTTTATTGACACTTTGCCATCCCTATTCCCAAGTATTTCGTCCATCACAGCTTTCATGCTATAATGATGGCAGAATTAAGTAGCTGTGACTAAGACCATGTAAAGCTGGAGATGTTCAGTGTTGGACTATTAGCAGGGGATCTCTGCAGGGATCCTGCCCAGACCAACATGCATGGCACAAAATGGGCCAACAGGATGCAGGTGGATGGCGCACAAGGGCTCAGACCTGAGAGTTAGTTTCTCATTCATGCATCCTCCCTGGCACCTTCAGTTCTGCCTGGAGTCTTTTTTTTTTCTCACCTCCTCCCTCACTGTCCCTGGAGCACCTCACACGTGCAGCAGGAAGCATGCAGAGTGGATGTGAGTGTCGTAACCAGCATGGTCGTGCGCCCAGATCTGTGGCACCTGAGCCAGACCAGGTCCTGTTGCCTCCTCTCTGCGGCCTCCTGCAGGCAGGGGTGCAGCTCCTCCCATCAGGTGAGGCTTTGATGTTGGCAGAGCTGGGATTTAAAGCACAGTCAGACCAACCTCAAAGCCTGTAGTCACTGATTCTGCAACTGGTTTTTATTTATTTATTTTTTAGTTTTTTGCAACTGGTTTTTAAAACCCTGTCTCGTTTTGCTCAGGAGTGTAGAGGAGAGGGTGGCACTTAGGATCTTTTGGTGGCTTTGATTTCATTGCCTGCTTTGTATCCTTGAGGCCACTCCTGAGGCTGGTCCTCTGGAGACTTAGTCCTCATCCTTTTCTCCTCCCTAACACACACTTTCCTTTGTCCCCTGCAGCGGTCCTAAAGGGTAGGTGAGATGTTAACCTAGCCAGGCAGGTATGACTGGTGGAGGTGGCCATTCTCCAGTCTTCCTACCAAACTTCCTTCTGCTGAGAGCAGAAGTCCACACTCCTGGGCAGAACATTGGCTGACTTACCATTCGGCATCACGCTGGAGTCTGACCCTTTCTAGCATCACACTAAGGATGGTGGGTGACCAGGAGGACAGGCAGTGGAATCTCAACCTGGACGACTCTCGACCTTGGTTTAGCTGAATGATTTCCTTTGTCTGTCTGTGCCTTGGATCACAAAGTGTCTGGCTGGCCCCCATCTAACTTGGTGTTTGTCTCTGTCCCTGCCAAGGGCTCTTGACTCATCCTTTGGCCTGGTATCCTTGGTGACTTGCAGGCCACAGCTCCTGGGAACATGGTCTCTTGTGCCAGGCTCTGACTTGCTAAGCTGCCCCCATGTCACTTGGGTTGATTTGCAGCCCGTCTCATTTGGGAAGAAATCATTTCAGTAGTGCTACTTTGCTTGACCAGAATGACTAACGTTTCTTTGTCCAGTGAGTCTTGCCGATGCTGCAGGAATCTAGACCCAGCTCAAGAGGGAGGGTAGAGGAGAAGAGGGGACAGGAAGGCGACAAGGCTTTAGCACCTGAACTGCAACTGCTTTGCACTTTTCCTAGACCTCCATGTAGAAGCCATCCTGCATGATTCTGCTCACTGACATCTTCTGTGTTAGACTCTGAGCTTCCTGAGGTCAAGAACTATAGTTCAGGTCATCTCTGGGCCCCCTAAATATCATATGTTGTGGCCACATACCAGTTTTATCAGTAGGTGTCTATTTTTACCAAATCTCCCTTTGTACTGTGCCTCACATCATGCAAAAACTCAAACAAATGTACATTATGTCCGTCTGTTTGTCTGTCATCTGTCAGGCTGGTGCCTAGAGCTGGAGTCTGATCATTTTTAAACATTATCATCTTGTTCCTTCGAAGCTGCCAGCTGAACCCCTTTCGCTGACTTCTGAATGACATAGAGTTCCTTTTGAACAGACAGCCTATGTGTGTTTGGAAGCCTCTTGACAGGTTTATAACCAAGAGATAAAGGAGCAAACATGTAGGGCATCTTCTCTGAACAGTGCACACTGACTGCTTTTGGAAAAGTCAAACAGATAAAGAGCAAAGAAGAAAAAGCACATTTCCTGACTCCACCCACGGGAATGGCAGTGTGAATGTAGTCTTTCCAGGAGGTCCCCAGAAAGGAGTGTAGAGGACCTGCGTCCTACCTGGCTGTTTCCCGAGTGGGAGTGTTGTGTTTTGATGTTCCAGATGAAGACCATGGCAAGCTGCTGGTGCTGCAGAGTGCTTCTGGATCCTCGCTGTGCTGTGTGCTGATGTGTCACCTTATATTATCCTTGTCACAGCCACATAAGGCCAGTAAAATCATCCCCATTTTATAGACAGGAAATAGAAGCCCAAGAAGGGAGTTAATTCTCTTTACAAGTTGCTGGCTGGGCCAGGATTCAAGTTCCAGCACCTGGATCTCCTGTTCTTCCTCCCAGACTCCCCTTTGGGAACCCGTCTCCAGGAATATCAGTGGGACATCAGTGCCAGCAAACATACTTGCTGAATGGAGGCAGAATCTGCTCTCACTGGGGTTATAGTTTTCTTTAGCACTTGCTATAATCCAGCCTGGTTTCTGCTCACTGACCTCACCAGTACTAGACTTTCAGCTTCCAGAGGTCAAGAACTGAGGTCCAGGCCCTCTCTGGACCCCCTAAATTTTATATGGTGCTGGCCACAACCCCGTTATATCAGTGAGATGTTGATGTGTCTGTCTTCACCAAACCCAGAGCCCTGTTAAGGGATGGCCGTGAGCCTTCAGGGCAGCTGTTAGTACAATCAGATGTCTTTAGCGAATCCAGCAGCACAGCACTGTGGTTCTGCTCATTCTAATTGCGAGAGCAATTCTCCTTCACGGCTCTCCAGTGAGCTTGGGGAATTGAGGGCAGCAGGGAAAACAGTTCATCCCTTGGGCCTGATCAAACTGAGTATTCTCAGCTGTGGACTCTTAAAGGGAAAACAGTACATGTTACCTCTGATGACCAGAGTGGTAGGCACTGGCCTCTCTTGCCATCCATGACCCGCAGGCCCTCCCTGTCCAACCTGCCGCCCTTAGCCCAAAGGTGGAGAATTCCTTACCAGTCCCCAGCGATCTACCTCCTGGGGATACCCACAGCTGGTGTTTGTGACATCCCCTGGACCACAACTTGACTCAAGAAATATCCACCAGTGGAGGTGCACGAAGCACAAGCAACAGGACCACTTAGGCTCCTTGTAGCATTTGAAAAAGCAGTGTAGGCATCAGCCCCGGCTGTGAGCAGTGGGCTTCGCTTATGTCAGAAGCGAGGGCATGTGGCATGGTATGAAGTAAGAACTCAGTGCCTCAGGTTCGAATCCCAGTTCTGCTATTCACTAGTAGAGTAACCCCGGGCAAACACTTCTCATCCGTAGAAAGGGGAAGACAGGTTGCTACTCTCACTAGCAGTAGTGAGTCTGAGTTATTATGTGTAAAGTGTTTATCCCAACAGTCTCTTGGGCAGAATGCATTATAGATAAACATTTGGTGTTATTGCTTATTAGTACAGCTGCTCTATCTTGTTAAGTAACAGGGATTAAAACCTTTCTCTTTGGCATATCTTTCTGAGCAATAAAACATTGTTTCTTTTTTCCTCCTTGACCAATCATGTGGCTTAAAAAAATAATAAAACTCGCCATTTTTTTCTCTTGATTCCCAAAGTCAGGACTCAAGAGTGTTATGAAAATGAATTCCCAGCTGCATCATAAACAGATGTGTAAAGAAGGGGCTCATTGGCTTAGGGAGATGCAGTTTCTGCCTTGCTTCCCGGGGTGATTCACATTGTCTGCACTGACCCTCAAGCATGGCCTTGTTTTACACAGTCACCCTTAATAAGGGGCGGCTGAATAAATAAAATTCCAGTACTACAAAAACGGGGAACATCGGATTCCAGAGGAAGTGGTTCAAGGATAAAAGCCAGTCAACGGAAGAAGCAAATATTTGGTCTAAAGCAGGGAATAGCACAATCAAATCCTGAGGGCTGCTTCTCGGCCATTCTAAGAGGGTTGTTAGTGCTGCCCTGTCTTCATCACCTGAACGTACAAAAGTTTCTGGTGCAACTTCCCTGCTTTAGATTTGCATTATCAAATGAAAGATTTAAAATTCTCAAGGGTCAAACTCTGAGAGATTGTCATGGCTGGGTCACCAGATCGAACCCTGCTTTAAGCCCTTAGTTCCAATGAGCAGGGCAGTTTCCAGGCAGCTTCTAGCATCAGCAACCTCCCTGCCTTCAGCCATGTCCCACACTTGAGTGTGTCACCTCTCCCCCCACCCCCGGCCACCTGTGATTCTTCCTCGTGTCCCTCCAGCTGAGAGGTCATCTTCAGCATCCTGCTGTGCTGCTGCCTCTCATCTGTGTCATGGGAAAGAGACAGCGTTGCCATAACGGACCTGGCTGGAGCCCTGGGGTTTCTCCTTATCCCTGGTATGGTGGAGATGGGGTATAGGAACAAATAAATCATCCTGAGGCTCCAAGGTGGTCCCGTTTTTGACTTGAGGTATATGGATCTAAAAGGAGCAGTGGCTGCTGTTGTAGAAGGAAAGGTCTCAGCCAAACCTTCATTGCACAAGTCCCTAAGTAGCACCAGGGTGGCCATCCACAGAGCTGTCTGTGTTCCCTTGATGGCGGGACTCAAAGGCAAAGGGAGATATCGTGGTGCCTTTGGTGAGATGTCCTGGGTGTTGCTGAGGATGAAGGAAAATGGCCCAGAGTGGGTGAGTGGGGAGATAAATTAGCAATCCTGTGTTACCTGGATTAACTCTCTGAGAGTCCTGGGATTAGAAGACTAGTGGATTTCCTGCTTGAAACTGATCTCTGATGAAAGAAGAAACAAAACAAACGAAACAAACTCCATAAAGAATGAGACCTCAGAGATACTTCTCTTTTCCAGTGTGTGGGTAGCATAAGATTGGCCTTTCAGTTTGATCTTGATCTTGGGTGTGGTGGGTTGATCCGCTCAGCTTCACATAGCTGTGTTTGCTTGGCCCAGGTGGAAGACTCCAGTCTCTATACCCATGTTACTAAGCTCTCACCCAGGTGGCCCTTTCAATCAACACAACTCCAGCCCGACAAGTTCTAGCCCAGGTCTTCCCAGATGAAATGGAGCATCTATGGGTCCCCAGAATCAGAAGGAAAATATGTGCCTGTACATGTTCCCTGCCAGCCAGTGGTTCCTGGGTGAGCACAACTACCATGGAAATCGCCATTCAAGAAGGAAGTGAGGGGGTCCCACACGAGTCACAAGGCACCCCCAAGAAAACAGACTGTACAGAGGCTTAAAGGCCAATGGGAGCTTATGGGAGCCTTGCTGTTAACCACTCTGAAGTGAACACACCACTGATGCACTGGGATCTCTACCTTGGCCCATTCCCCAACCTCTCGATTTTCTGACCATGATGAGTCACCCTCCCTGGTTTTATTATACTCCTAGACCCTGTCTCTGTCTCTGTCTCTGTCTCTGTCTCTGTCTCAGACCAATTCAGATCTCATTTGTCATTTTGAACATGTCAAGAGTGAGCTAAGAGAGCAGACACAGAGTCTAGGATTGGAGAGGTAAATGTGTTCCCGTTGGTGCTTTATACTAGCTAAGCCCTACCTAGGCCCACATGTACCCAGGTGACAGTCTTGTGATGATGTGGCTAGGAGGAAGACTCTGTCTCAGACAGCAAAGGGAAGGCCACCCAGAGACCTTGATGACATCAGTTGCTGATAGTGAGGACCCATTAGGACACTTGGAGGGGGTCTGCTTGGAGATGGAGTAAATGGAAGCCTGGAGGAGGCTGTTTCTAGCTCTACTGATCTCAGGGACCCCAGAGGTGATGTGGCAGGGGACCGTTTCCTAGGAGAGATTCGAAGAGATTTTGAGCATCCTGGGAGGGAAGTGCTCCTGGGTGCTTTTACAGGCCAGATGTCTCGGCCTTGAGTCTGTGGTGAGAAGTGAACCTGAAAAGACATTTCCATGGTGGGTCCCTCTGAGTCTCCAGGTGACTACAGTGCCACCAGGTGTGTGGGGACAGTGGGACTCCAGGCAGTATGGTGAGGGTCCAGCCCTTGGTCAGAAGAAAGAATGTGGGCCACCCCCAGAGGGCTGTGACAGTGGAGCCAGAAATCCACCAGGATACACAGGAAAGTCTTTTTGGAGACAGAGGCAGGGTGCTGATCCGTGCCTTCACCCAGAGGGATGGGAAGCGGGACAGGGGAGCGGGGAAGGAGAGGGAGAGAGGACGCAGAGCTGGGGCGGCGTGGGATGCTGAGGGTGGGCACACCCGCATGGGCTCAGAGAAAGTGTCAGTGCCATGACTGGCTAGAGACAGACAGACAGACAGACAGAGAGATAGAGGTGGGGGAGGGATCTCAGGACAAGAACCCTGAGCTGCCAGCAGCACTGCTGCTGCCTGTTAAGAGGGAAAATTGGGGGGAACTTTCAGATTTGAAAAGCCAGATTCTGGAGCCCAGGCTGGTACAGCTGAGACCATTACAGAGGGTTGAGGCGGAGCAGAACCAACC
The DNA here is from genome assembly GCF_034190915.1 of Cavia porcellus. NCBI lineage: Eukaryota > Metazoa > Chordata > Mammalia > Rodentia > Caviidae > Cavia > Cavia porcellus. The sequence continues at coordinate 10,087,508 of NW_026947508.1, forward strand.
TGAAAAAGACTGCATCGCAGCAGTGTCCAAAAGTTTCGGTTTTATGTCAGGTGTTACTATTGAATGAGACCTGCTGGATACAGATTTCTCAGTCGAGTTATTTTCCGTCAGCATTTTGGGGACAGTATTCGTCTCACTGCTATTGTTAGTTTTGGCCTCTATTGATCTTAGGGTCATTGCTCCTGGGTCCTTGCCACGCATTTGCCTTTACATCTTTGTCCTGGAAGCTCGGTAGTTTTGTTGCAACATATCTAGGCGTGGATCTAATTTTATTTTATTTTATCTGGGGCTCGTGATTCTCAGATCTGCAGATCTATGTCTCAGTCTTGGAAAATGTTTAGCTACTTAGTTCTTTAAACATTTGATTCTCACCCATCCTTTCTAGTCCTCACTTTTAGAAATTCCTTTCTGGGCTGCATGGGTCTTCTCAATCTTTTTCATATTTCCTATCTGTGTCTCTAGTTGTGCTCTGTATAATAACTTAGGAACTATCTCCTGGTTCATTAATTTTCTTTCTGAGTACATCTAATCTGTAGCTGAACTTAGACAATTTATTTTTCATTTAGTGTCTTTCTAATCTCTAACAGTTCTGTGTGAGTCGTTTTCAAATCTTCCAGGTATTTTTAAAAATTGTCTCTCACTCTTGATTTTATCATTAACTGCTTAAAATCATATTTATCTGATAAAGGCCTTTTGCAATTTCTTTCTAACATTCTTGGATAAAATCGTTCTGCTTTTCTTTGACTCATATCCTAGATAGCTTATTACTTCTTATGCTGCTCTATAGGTTTGAATTTTGAGTCCACACTTTTATCTTGAGACATCATTATTGTAAGTAATGTTGACTTCTAGGTTGAGGATTTCCTTGAACTCCTGGTAATATAAATTTGAATCAACTTGAGGGTAGGTTCCAGGTAACCTGTCCTTGATGGTGAAGCCCTCTCAGATGGCTGCCTCATATGTGTGTGTGTGTGTGTGTGTGTGTGTGTGTGTGTGACAGAGAGAGAGAGAGAGAGAGAGAGAGAGAGAGAGAGAGAGAGAGAGAGATTGCAGTCCTGACCTTTCCACCCCTGCAGTACTGCATCCTTGGTACCACTATGTGGCTGGTAAAACCCCAGTATCATTGTGTAAGACTCACAAATGCCCACGAGCAAAGCACTGGCATGTGAGGATGTCTGCCACTCCGGCTTCCAGTTCCCTATTTTTCAGTAGCTTCTTTTGTGGAGCTCATAGCTGCTATGGTGGCTATGACCAGTTCTCACAACTAAGTCTAAAATCAAGAAGGCAGCAGGGCTGTGCCCTGGGGAGAAGCTGTCCCTTGCCTCTCCAGCTTCTCGTGGCTGCTGACATTCATTGGCCAAGGCCACACTGCTCCTTCTCTTCTGTGTGAATGGTCTCTCATCGCTCCCGTCTCTCTCTTAGAAACACATTTGTAATGGCAGTTAAGGCCCACCCAGACTGTCCTGGGTAATCCATTCATCATGGCTCCTTAATCACAGCTACGGTGATGCTTCTTCTTCAAAACAATAACATTTACAAGTTCCAGGTATTACAGTATGTGCATTTCTGGCATGGAGGGGGAGGGGAGATTGTTTGTTAGCCTAACCTCATTAGTTTTCCCTTAGAGGGAGAGCTCGGTCTGTATTTATAAGGGTACCCATGATATTCATAAAGGGTTTATAGACTTTTCTCTGGTCTATTATAGTCCTTGGAAAAGGAATGCACCAATGACTCTCAAGGCTGGAGAGAGGAATGCATAGCCCATTGGCACAGGCTGCTCCTCAAAGGGCCAGAAAGTTGCAGATGGTGAGACATAGGTGTTGAGATTTACCAGCGAATGAGTGACACTTCTAAATCACCTCCCACTCTCTGTGGGCCAGAAAGACAAGGCTTCGCTCATGTTAACAGGATGGCTGCCTGGGCTGGCTCTAGCTCCTCAGGCCGCCCCTTCCCCACCTTCTAGCTGCTTTGCCTGACTCTAGTATGTCTCTTGGCTTTGTGGATGACTAAACTCTAGTTTCTGCTGCAGTTGGACCCATCAAGCTCTGACAGCTTGTAATGGAACTTGAATCTATTCTTGTTACCCTCTTTGCTCTAGACACTGGAGATGGTGTTTACTCTGAGTCTCTGGGGAACTCACTTTGGGCCAGTTGGGCTTCACCAAGAGCAAAGCCAGGACCAGAGCTGCCCATTGCTGTAGAGTTTGCCACTTCTGAAGCCACAGGTGCCCCACTCAGATGAGGACCTAGTGTACTCCTGCAAGTTCTGTGCTGGTACAAGTCTTTATTCTTGGGGACAGTCAGGAAAATCGACCCAGAGATTGCCATGCTTCTCATGGATTTTTGGAAATTAAGACTTAGCACTTTGCGTGCAGGCCATTACAAAGGGAATTTCCCAGTGTCCTTAGGTGACATGCAGGGCGGTGACTGAAGGCTTCTTGGCTCCATTAACTCAGAGGTAGGAGTGTTTCACATGAGTGGCTTTGACTCTGGGAAGCCAGGTCTCCATACAGTGAAGAACTGGTCCCTCAATCCCCTAGTTCAGTTCTTTGGGCTTTGATGAAAAAATTCAATGAAGACCCGTAGACTGTGCAGAAGTGTAGGCAGAATTTATCATAAACTAGATAGAGAGTTGTACCTCCAAGAGAGAAGGTGGGCAGTTGTAACGAAGAGATCTGCACCGAGTTCAAGTTTGGACACACTTTTATGCACCCAAGAGTTACTCAAGGGTCCAGAGGACTGGGGTCATTAGCATGCTTCTCAAGATTTTACTTAGAAGCTACTTAGGAATTGCAAAACATCTTCCAGTCTTATCCACTGTTTCTTTAGGACGTTTAATCATGTAAGAAAATTACAGAAACAAGTTCTTTATTTAAGCTAGGTCCCAGCCCAAGGCAAGAGGGCCTTTCGAGAACCTTTCCCTTCCGGATATCACTGGGCTTTTGGCCATGGCAGTCAGGATTGCTGTGTGCCTTGTTCTGTGGCTAGATGGCCAGATGGCCTAGTGTCAGAAGAAATGTGCACAACGTAATCTTAAAATGTCTTTGTGCTCTGTGGGATCATTTGGAGTCCAAGACCTTATACAGGTGTTGTACACTGAAGTCTTTCTTTAATTAACCGGCAGTATGTGCCATTTTGGACCCCTTGTGCCCACCGGTCTAACAGTCAGTCTTTGTTTTTGTGTCTTGATGTGCTGTCCCTGCCTGCAGTTGGCAAAACCTTGATGGCAATGTTTTTAAAGCTCCAGTTTCACAGAGAGGTCACCTCCAATGTGGAAGTTGCTAGAACCTCAGAGCCCACCTCCAGGCCCAGAGTCCCCTGCAGCCTAGAAGCATATCTTATGTTCCTTCCATTTGGCTGATGTCTCTCCCCAGTGAGGTCGGGTGGTCCCCGGGAATACCTCTGGAAGCTGATTTCAGAGTCTGGCAGGGTGGGTCATGGGTGTTAAACTGGGTTGGCAGAGAAAGGCCCCCAGCCAGGCTTCAGGCCCAGAAGTGATTGTAGGACTTAGGGAAAGGCCTTTTTAGGGATGCTTGCTGGGTGTGTGTGGGGAGTGTCTTAGAATGACCTATGCTGAATCTTCCAAACTGTCTTATCCAGGAGGAAATGCCAAAGGTAACCAGTTCCAGGTGACACTGGCTTTATCTCCTTGTGTCCAGCTGTCAATGCCCAAACAACCCACTCTTCTGTTGCCTTTACCCATTTTCAGAATCTTTTCTGGGAAACACAAAGCTGAGTTAGTCTGGTGACCTCAGGCCAGATGCTGGCAGAAGCTTAGTCTCCTACTGGGAAGTTTCTGTCTGGGGTTGGGGGCAACTTCTCTGAGTGCACACCACTGTTGGCCGAAATGGTGGTTCTAGTGCCCGTGCCAAATGAGAGCATAAGATGGCATAGTTTATAGAGAAAAGCCAACATCCTCCTTCTAATCTGGAGCTGACTTCCTCAGAGAGTCCTGGGACCTGGAGAAAATGATACCAACATTCACATTTCTAAACTGGGTCAGCCCAGCAGGAGCCGTGGTAGAAAACAGGACAGAGTGTGCTTTTGCTCCCAGCTGGCCTGTAGAAATAATACTTTAAAGAAAGCTCCAACCACATTTTAGCAGCTGGTCAATCTTTCTGCTTGTAGCAGAATTCCTGGCCTTTGTTTTGTAGCAGACACAGTTGATTTTCAGGCCCATTAGGGAGTCTGTTACCAGGTATTTCAGAAAGCTGGCTTGCCTGTGAAAGTCAGGCAGCCTTAACATGTTGTCTTGTGGCCCAAAAAGCCTCTCTCGCTGCTCTAACGTGGAGGAGCATCTACCGTTCTCTGAGGGTTATGGGAAAGGCCATGAGACAGTTAGGGGTGTTTGAAGAAATGCACAGTCTTTTGCACAGAATTTATTGTGATGGCCAAAGCTGAGCTCTGTGTCCTTGATGACTCTGGCCAAGAAAGCTCCAGTTCAAAAAGCTCACTCCCCTGAGTACTAAGTGTCCATTAAAAAAATCCAGTTTGTCAGGTGGTGCCACCCTGGTTGTCCCCGATTGAAACAAAAGTTCCTTTGTGGCCACTGGCACTTGGGACTAGAACTGTGGAGCTGTGTCACAGACAGAAGGTAGCCACAGTGGGGCCTGCAGAGATTTTGCTGGTAAATTGCTGGTCCCTGATAAATGAGCCCAGTGTGGCATAAGAAGAGCTTGCAGCCACCTCTGGTCCCTTGGTAGGTTCAAGAATGACGGGGCCGGTGCTTCCTCTTAAGGATCATAAACTTCTGCAGTGGCCTGAGTAGGATGCTGACCTGCAGAATTTGTGGAGTCTAAAAGTTATGACGGCGGCCAAGTACTTCCTTGAGCTGAAGGAAAGCATCAAATAAACATGGGGCTTTGAAGACCAAAGAGAAAAAGGTGGGGGACCTCCCTGGCTGCTTTCATTTGCAGAGGGAAGAGCTTGTGCCTTTGCTTCGATTCTCTCCTGGCTGCTCTTAGCACCCCCAGACCAGTGAAGTTCACAACTGAGTGCTTCCGGTTCCTACGAGACGCCTGTGCAGTCGGAAAGCTCAGCCTTTGGGTAGAGCTGAGGTACAGGAATTCCATGTGGACATTCAAGGTCATGACCCTCACATTTCCAGTCATCATAGTGTCCAGCCTGTGCGACTCATGGGCACACTCTTTGATCACGCTGGTTCTTTAACCACAATTGCACAACACGTGTTTGCAAACGCGTTGCATAGGCAGCGTCAGGGGTGAGTTCCTTTGGGGTATGATGACTCTCTGATCATCCCCCTTTTCCCTCCTGAGATGCCCAACAATAAAGTCCCGTGACAAAGCTCGTAAACCTCCAACTCTGTGTGTTTCTTGCAGGACAGGATGATCAAGGGAAGGTAGAGACTGCTCTTGTTTCTAAGTAGTGGGGAACAGAGCTGGAGTCCAGCCCCAGAGTGGAGAGTTTGTGAATAAGGGGACTCTGCCTGGATCTGTACTGTATTAGTCTCCTTGCACCCTGCGTTTCCTATGCCCACATTTCCAGAGACTCATCAATCGATATTCAGTGACTTATTTAGGATAAAGTGTCTTTCTTGGCTTCTTATGATTAAGGTCTGCTTTAAAAATGTAGTGGGGCTGATTAAACATTTATGAGGGGGAGGAGAGTGCTTCTGACAGCTTTCTCGGAAGACTGGGTCTGCATGAAGCATCAGGGAGCAAACTGGGAGGGCTGCAGGCTGGGAGCCAGGGGCAGCCCCAGCTCCACATCCAGCGTTGGTACTATGAACTCTGCTGTAGGTGTTGAGGTGCTCAGGCCCCTCACTAAGCTCTGGTTTTGGCTCTTGATGCAGCCTTGAATGGTGGGAAGGAGGACCCCAACAGTAGACGCTTGCACTGGCTCCTTAAATGTGATCTGAGGCTCACCCCATTTCCAGGGGCTTTTCTGTAACAAAAAGAGATGCATGGAAGGAGAGATCACAGGTCTGCCCTCATGGCTTGCCCTGAAGAGGTGAGATTCTCCTGCTTTCTGAGGCCAGAAGTGACGTCCCTAATCTCCAGGCCCATGGCAGTTCCAGTAATCTCATTCTGTTATCCACTGCATAGCACACAGCACCTAGAAGGCCATGCAGAAGCATTTTGACTGTGCATGTGTGTGCATGTGTGTGTTTGCATAGAATGATGGGATAAGTGTATTTGAAGCAAAGGGGAATATTTTGAGATGAGTTAATAGTAATGTGTCTTTTCCTATAATTTTTTAAAAATCAGAACACTGTGAATTTTGATCCTCTCTGGCCTGTGTATATACACATACGTATCTGCATGTGTGTGTATGTGTCCAAACACCCTTGGCATAGAATACAGTTTAATATATATCCCATATCCTTAAGTCACAAGTTTTATAAGGAAATGGACAGAGTGATTGATGACAGTTATACCCCAGAAGTCCCAGCTGGATTAGGACCCCTAGAAGCCCTCAAAGATACCTTCACAAGAACATAGGAGAAGTTAAAGGGATGGATTTGGTGTCTGATTAGAGTTCAAACCATGCCCTGCCCTTTGTTGATTGTGTGCTTTTGGTGAGTTGTTTTTCCCCACTCTTACTGTTTTAGGGCTCTCGGAGCCACAACCTTTTATGTCACAGGGTGATGGTGGCAGTTTTGTGACAGAGGAGGCTGCAAAGATAACATGAAAACATGTGGACAGTGTTTGAGGACCATGCACTTGGAGTAGCCCAAAGACCAGCTGTCACCATCCAGGGACAGTGTCCTTGCAGAGTACTCAGCCTCTCTGTGTGCCCCCTCTCCCCTTCTCCTGGCACCGAGTCAGATCTTACTCTTGGCAACCTGCGGGCTTCAGTCACTGGGGTGGGGAGACACCCGTTCTCTCCTCTGTGCCTAGGAGTCCTGCAGGGTCTCCTTGCTGAAACCCAGCATTACTGGTGCTGCTTTGGTGCCTGCTGAGTTGGCGATTTGTCAGATTTATACAAGCATACTCACTTCAGATCCACAACCACAGGAAAGTGTGCACTGCCTGATGGGAGAAACAGATGCTGTTAACCCTCCTGTCAGCCCCACTTCCATGCCAGGGGTAGCATCTCTCCCTCCCAGCTCTGCATGGGAAGGCTGAGAACCAGGGAGGAATTGTGCTGATACCCATAAGGTCATCTCTTGCCCCAGGAGGATGAAAGACTCGGGTGGTAAAATTGACGACAGGTTGCCCGATTTCCCAGTTCTGTAGGAGAGAAAGCCTGCCTGTCATTCCTTCCAGATTTACCTGCTAGTGAGTCTGGTGGAGCAGCCGAAGGACTTGGGAAGGATGACTTCTGTGGGGGTGGGGTTCCCTTCCCACCCTGCCAACCTAGTGGGGGGCACTCACAATAGTGTGAGGATTGTGAGGATCACTTACCAAGCACCTACTAGGCTTCCCAAGGCTGAGTATCCTAGCTCGTGCAGAAGAGGCAGGATCGATTCCAGTCCTCACCTGCTCAGGTAGGCCTTGGAGCAGTGAGGGATTCAGTGACTCAGAGGGGAGGTGATCATTGGTGGGATGACAAGATGCTACAGTGGCCTCGGGTGATGCAGAGGGCTTATGGAGGTGGTAGGTCTTGAAGTGACCACAGCTGACCTCCTCCATCTAAAAGTGGCCACCTCCCCAAGTCATGCTCTAGCACATCCACTTATCTCCATTTTCCTCAGTCCTGCAGATGACCTTGTCAATTGCACTGTCTATTTCTCCTAACAGCCCTTTACATTCACTGCTGTATTTCCAGGGCCTAGATTGTAGGTGCTATATGATGCCCGAAGACTGATAGTAATATTCTGGAGTCCCTGGAATCTTTTTCCAGGAACCCCACACTTGAACTTCTCAGTGGTTCCTAATTTCCATCTGCCACAAAAGAGAAATCCAAGGACAGTATCACAAGTATAACTGCTTAACCTGTCTGTGCAAAGCACCTATTATGGGCCAGAATCTCTCACAGGTGCTTGAAGTGTGTGAATCAACAATAGACATTGGCCAGTTCTCCTGGAGGTTATTTTCTAACAGGGGAAATAGATAATAAAAAAATAAACAAAATAGGTAAGCATATTATGTAGTAAGAAGGTTTTGGGAAAAAAGAAAAACAGAGAACTTGAGGAAAACTGGGAACATACGAGGAGAGGTAGGGGGGCGATTGTCTTAGTAGATGAGGTCCAAGGAGGCCAGGCTGGGAAGGTGGTGCCTGAACAGAGCGTGAAGCAGGCAGGGAGGAGGCCCTGTGCGTTTCCTGGCAGGAGCTCTCCAAGCAGAAGAATCAGCCAATACAAAGTCCCATGGACAGAGTGCCCACTGGGTTTAGGGGCCTGCAAAAGAAAGACAGGGAGAGATGAGGACACAGGTAAAAGAGAGCCTTATAGATCACGCTGAGGACTTGGGAGTCTGAGCATTCTCATGCCCATTTTGAAGAATCACCTGGATTTTCCTGTGGGTAGTAGGTTGTACAAAGTCTTGTTACTCATATGAGTAATCCAGGCAAAAAAGATTGACACATGACCTTGTGCATGGAGATGCATACAGTGTTTGAATACTATGTGTCATGGGTCAGTTCCCACCTTCACCAGACTGGTGGCAGGAGAGGTCATGAGGATCGGCTAGATTCTGGACACATCTGAAGCTAGAGTCAGTGGGCTGGAGGCTAGGAGCGAGAGAAAGGAGTCAGGGTTACCCTAACGCTTCTGGGTCTGAACATTTGGAAGGGGGTGCTTCTATCAAAGGAGTGGTTCAAAGCTATGGATAGCAAAAGCTGGGGCAGAAGGTGAGGTTGGTTTGGCTGTGTTGGAGCTGAGCTGTGTACTAGAGCTTTGAGTGGAGGTGGAGGACATAATAGCAATACGTGCCCCAGTGGGGATTGGGGGCTGAGCTGGAGGTCACCTCTGCAGGCTCATTTGGGACTCTAGTAAAGAGAAACAAATGTACTCAATTTAGCATACATCTTTATTCTGCATTTTTCATTGTGTGCTTTTTGGTGTTCAAATGTACCTTTTCTTTTGGAATAAAATGAAGATTAGACTGTGGGCCTTTCTACATATTCATTGTGCAAAATAAACACTCAGTACACTCACCTTTGTCCACACAGGGAGCAATGAAACACTTAACAGGGAAGTGTGACACACACAACGGTGAGCACAGTCTAAGTGTGGTACGCCTCAGTGAGTTGTCACAAGTCGAGCACACCGGGGCTCCACCACTCAGCTCACCAGGGATGACATTGTCTTCTGGAAACTCTCCTCATGTTTGCCTTTGGTCACCTTGCAGCTTTGCCCAAAAGTGACATCGATCCTGGCTGCTCACAATACAGTATAGCTTTGCCTGCTTTGATTTTATTTGAATAGGATGGCAAATATGCTTTCCTGTGTTATTTTGCTGAAGTACTCGTGGGATTCACCCACACTGTTGTGTGGAGCATAGCTGATTCTTTTTTTAAAATCACTGCATTGTACTCTGCTGTATGAATATAGTGCACATGTTTAATATGTCCACTTTATGGTTGATGATTCTTCAGGGTATATTTGGCTTGGGCTACTGTGAAAAGTACTTAATAGCACATTATTTTTTTAATAGAAAAAACACAAAAAATTTCATAACAAGGTAATAGTTAACACATTTTAATATTTTTAAAAATAATTTTCAAAATGTTGATTGGAAAGCAAATATATTTCTGCTTCACAGAAAAATTAAAAAACCTCACATCAGTTGCAAGAGTATGAAAATATAAAATAGTGATAAATCTCACCACCAAATTTACAAGACCTACATAACAGAAAACTAGAAAACATCACAGAGAAATTAAAAATTTCAAGACACATTGTAAGGTGAAACACTTGAAGATAACAATTTTCACTGAAAATCCAAAAGACTTGAAATCATTAAAATAATTTCAAAAAGGAAAATGATTTCAAGTCTTGTGGATTTGCAGAGAAAATTGTTATCTTTAAATTAGTTACTCAGAGTATAAAATATGGGTATATAAAATTCAATATTAGCACACAGCTTCCTTTTTAGTGAACTAAGAGACTCTAGTATAACTTGTATTTTTTTTTATTTAAAGACAGACAAAACAAAATAGAAAATGGGCAGAAATAGCACATACTTTCAAAGAAAAGAAATAGTTACAAATCACTAGCTGATGTATACATATTGTCCCCCTATAAATAGTTGTTCAAGGCACACAAGTGGAACATATAAATGGGAATTCAACCAGGGAGTCTGCAAACAGTTCTGTTCAACTAAGCAATGAAAACTAAGTATTATGGCTATCAATCCTATACACTTAGACATGTACACATTTATCCGTATCTTCATTTATGTTGAGACCTAACACAATTTATTAGATTAAAATCCTTCTGAACAAAGATTAATAATATTGCTGGATTTCACATCATAACACTCCAGAATCAGGATTGGGTACTGCAGTGCCACTTTCTTTCCTTCAAAGTTTTTGTTCATTTCATCATGTGTCATCAGATCAGTGCTCATAAACTGTTTATAGGTTTTACGTAAGCATGAGTCTTAACATGTATTTCTATCCTCTCTATATTAGAAGGAGAAACATAACAAAGCAGGACAGAACTAAACTTTTTCCTATAGACATATAAAACTAAAAAGACATATAAATCTGCTGTATAAGGAGTTCTACTGTGGTCACTGTGCTGTTTCTTGTTATCATCAACAGAATTGGCTATATCATCAGATAAAGCATAATTGAACATATCAGTACATAACAGGATTAACAGAAATACAACTTTGTAGATAGTGTAGAGTTACAAAAACATGTAGTAATCAAATCAGAATGGATATCATAGTGAATCATTGTCATTTTCGGTATAGTTGTCTGTACTCCTCAACTTGATACCATCAACCTTACAGTTTTGAATAAAATCTGTCAATAATAAGCAGCAATCAAACAAGTCAGATTTAACTAAGATCAGTCATGATACAACAGTGTAAGTCATACATAGATCCTGATTGAGTTAATAGGGAATTAAAGACGTCCCCTATGCTATGGACTGTGCTGTCGGTGCCCCTCAAATCCAGTGCTTGTATAAAAACTAGGATGGAACAAGTTCCAACCAAGCAGAGTGGTATGAGTAATTGGGGTTTTAATTCCTGATACACTATTGGCTATATATTCTGCTGGTTTTTTGAAGACTATTCCTCCCTTTTACTCCCCCAGAATGAACTGTGTATTTTGGGGTCTCCCCCAATACTTACGGTTTTGTACTGGGGGGGCCCAACCTGCTATTTACCTTCTGAACTTTCTCACTCCTGGGCTGGATTTCTAGTTATATTTCTTCATTTCTTAAAGCCTGTCTGTTCAACCTATCCATAAATACTGATCTAGTTACCCCTATTACTCTCTGGTTCCCTATCACATCAAGTTCCATTTTCTCATGTTTGATTTTGGTCCATATAACCTTCTTCAGGCTAATTATATTTCCTATAAAGAGCCTCTCAGTGGACCCTATCTCTTGATCCACTCTGCCTGCAATTCTTTTTTCCCTTAAGTTAGTGTATCTAGGCCATCTATATTAGAAATTATATCTAGCCTTCTCTGCCTCATTTCTGTTGAGCTCTTTTTCTGTCATTAGTTGTCAGTTTGTCTTCTTCATTTTGCTTTCTGCTCCATTCATTGTGGCCTCTCTGCCACTGTTTCTGGAATCTTGGTACTTTTCTCTTTTAGAATGTCCTGCAGTATTCTCTGTAGAGTTGAATTGGTGGTTGCAATTCCCCCAGTTCCTCTTTATCCTGGAAGTACCTTGGTTCTCCATTAATTTCTAGGGACAGTTCTGCAGGATATATAAATCTTGGCAGGAGGTTATTGTCTTTCAAAGCTTGAATTATTTTGCCCCCTGCTCTTCATGATTTGATGGTTTGTGTCAAAAAGTCTGCTGTAATTCTGGGTGTTCCCTTGAAAGTGATCTGTTTCTTGTCTCTGACGGCTTTTAATATTCTGTTCTTATATTGGATTTCTGGAATTTTGATTATTATATGCCTGTTTGGATTGTAGTTGGCTGGAATTCTGTATGCCTCATACATCTGAGCATCTTTACCTTTTCCTATATTTGGGAAGTTCTTCTTGATTATTTCTGTGAATTGCCTTTGCAATTCATTTGTTTGTATCCCTGCTTCTTCCTTTACATTCTTAATTCTTAAGTTATAGATTCTCTTGTCATCTTCTAGCCTTTGTATTATTACTGCTTATTTCCTTGTTATTTTTAAGAAGTTTTTCATTTCATGCTCCCACATTACAAATCTGTCCTCCAGTTCAGAAAATCTATCCTTAGTTTCTTTCAAGCTGTTATGCCAGCTTTCATTAGAGTTTTTAGTTTCCTGGTAATCTCTTTGAACCTGCTTCATGTATTCTATGTTTTCTCTATTTTCTCCATCAAACAATTCTCCCCTTTTTTTCTGTTCTTCCATTCCACCATCTGTTTTTTCTTGGGAGGTGCCTAGCATTTCTGTAACTATTCTACTTATATCTTGCTTTACTTGGTTAAATACTTCACTTTTAAACTCGTCTATGAGATCTCGGAGATATCGCTTTATGTCTATTGGTGCCATGTCTGATATTGCATATTTCCTGTCCTCATTCTCCTTTGCATTTACCTTTCCTGGATCAGTGTTCTCAGGACTGGGGACTGAGGACCCTTTCTTGCTGCCTCCTCTTCTCATATTTTTTGTTCCTTCCATACAAGCATATATAGGAGGCTCGGTTTCTTTCTTTGTTGGTTACAGTTTGTTTGAATCGTGCTGGCTAGGTGTTCCCACCCATTGCAGTGTACTAGGGAGACTCAGACAGGCGTGGCCTATGCTGGGCCCGCCCCTCCAGGTCAGTCAACCTGCTGAAGGCTTCACTGTATTAGGGTGCACTGCCAGGCGCAGGGACCTGGTTTGGGTCCTACTGGGTCTTAGTCCACAGCATCACCCAGGTCAAGTGCTCCCCACCAATCCCACTTGAGAGGGGAATATGTGACTGAAGTCACTTAGCAAAGAAGGCTGATATCAGAAAAGATTGCTTAGACTGTCCTGAGTGTTTTTAGAATTCCCCATTTCCAAAATACATCTCAGTGTCAGTTTATTAATGTTCTCAGTCAAATCCTGATACAATGTTATTGAGATCTCGTTAATGTGAGGATAATGGATATCTTTTCAGTATCAAATCTTTTAGTACAGGGAACACAGTGTTCTCTGTAGATATTTTTCTGTGCTACTGTTTGGATCTTAAGTGTTCCACAAGGGCCCATGTGTCAGAGGCTTTGTCCCCAGGGTGGCACTGTTGGGAGCTGATGGGCCCTTTAGGAGAAGTGGCCTAATAGGAGGTCCTTGGGTCATCAGAGACATGCCTTTGAGGGGACTGGGGGACCCCAGTGTTTCCCTCTTCTTCTCTTTACTTTCTGGCTGATGAGATAAGCAGTTTTTCTTGAACACACATGCCTGCCATGCTATGTGCCCCTGCCATGGCCCAAAGCTCTAGGGAGGGACGAGAACCTCTGAAACTGACAGCAGAAATGACCCTTTCCTCTCTGTAAGTCAGCTAGCACAGGCATTTTGTCATAGTGCCAGAAAGCTAATGCAGGTCCTTTAGCAAATACTTTAGGCTTCTCAGGTCTGCCACAGGGCTCTGCCACTGTGGCATAAGACCAGCCAAAAATAATATGTGAGTGGATGAGTGTGATTTTAATCCAACAAAACTTTATTTACCCAAAGGGGCAATGCTATATAATGTCATTTGCTGACCCTTGTTTGAATCTCTGAGCATCCCTTTTGTATCTTTCTATTCCACAAAACCTAGAAGTCTGGGACTCAGATCCTGTTCTCTTCCATCGTATTTAGTAATCTCTTTCTCACAGTTCTCATATAATTCAGAGTACTAATATTTTCCTTTATGAACAGTGCTTTTGGTGTCTTGTTTGAGAAGTCTTGTGTACCCTGCTGGCAGAAAGACAGTCTACCATGTTATCATTTAGAAGCTTTGTTTTACCTTTGATCGTATATATATTTATATTGGACAGCCTGGTGCTGTAGTTAATTTCCTTTTCATTGGAGTCTCTTTGCAATCTATGTTGCCTGGAATGGCTAGTATCAGGAAAGGTCACCCTAAGTCACAGTGCCCTGAGTGTTCCTGCCACTTAGCATTTGCAACCAGGAAGTGGTTTGTCTGTTTGTTCCCCCACTTGGTGCCCTATGCAGGGTCTGTAGAGGTGCAATAATTTCCTTGGGTATGACTGATGCTGGAAAGAACTGAGAAAGGAGCGGCTTGGCTACTGATGTGCTGGGGGTTGGGGATTGGGGGTCTGGCTTCCCTGACTTTTTTGTGCTATGTTGGAAAATCCCATGGTTCAGCCCCTTCTTTATGGATCTTTAGTCCTCAATCCTGTGTTCTCCCAGGGAATTCCAGATCCTTTGAACACACAGGGGAAGCATATAGCTAAGAGGCTTTGGGAGCCAGGCCTGTGTGCATTATCTCCTGGGCCCCACCTGGGCTGGCTTTCCATGTTCAGTGTCAGCAGCAGGACCACATGCCAGGACCTCTTGGCTTGAGTGAGCCAGGAGTCTGGCTCCCTCAGGGTGTTGTAATGCCCTTCGGGGTACATGTGTGCAAGCTGTCTGTTTTATTTTGTACCTATAGCGTTGGCCCCCACACAGTAGGTGGGTGTACAAGGATTTGGAATCTGGCTGGTGAGACTGCTGGGCTGTCAGGAGGCGCATCAGAGGAACAGCTCAGAAGGCGAATGGAGCAGCTATGGTGGCCACAGCTTCCATCTTGCATATTCTCTGCTCCCTTGGCTCACACTGAGCCCTTACAATGACTGACTCAGGTGGGGTTCACCATCCTTGAACCCCAAAGGCAGCTAGCTAGCTGGGGCTGGAAAAAACCTGCAAAGTAAATCCATGTAAACGAGGACTCACATTGCACAGGGAGCAGTGGGAGTGGAGTTCATAAAGTTGAGGGCCTCAGTGTTAAAACTGTAGTTAAAACTTCTACATTATATTTTTACCACTGGAATTTTTTCACCTCTGGGCTGAACCTATAATTTTCTTTTTTAATTTTGAACTGGGGTCTTTTTAAATTTCCCAGGCTGGCCTCAAACTTGTGATCCTCATGATTCAAGCTCCTAAGAATTTGGGATTACAGATATGCACCACCATGCCTGGTTTGAGTTATTTTTTAAAGTAACAAAATTTAAGCTGGGGAGGGGAGAGGGTATGATGGGGACTTCAACTTCAGTGTATTTTTCTTTATTATAAAAATAAAAGAAATATGGAAAATATGGCAAAGTGATCACATTTTTAATCCTGGATAATACTGCCCTTTGTTAAAAAAAAATAACTGCATTGAGACTTAACTCATGTACTGTATAATTCACCCTATAAAATGTGTGAGTCAATGTTTTTTAGTACATTCACAGGTATATGCGACCCTCTGGCCCAAGGCCACCCCTAACAGCTCTCTGTCTGTATCTGTTTGTGCATCCTGGACTTTTCATATCCATGAAGCTGTCGCCGGTGCGGTCCTTTGGTATCTGTCTCCTCACTTGGCCCGAGGTTTTCAAGATTCGCTCATGCTGTTCACTCAGTACATGCTTGGCTTCTTTTTATGGCTCATTTAGTTTTCCACACCTTTCTGTAGTTCAGAAAATTTTTCTACCTCGTACATAAGGTGACGCACTGGGGTTATACTGAAGGCCTGTGCTTGTCTGTGAGAGCTCAGCTTGGCAGCAATAGGGGAAGGGAGAGGGGAAGAGAGAGGGGAAGGTGGTGTCCAGGCTTCCTTTGCGTGTGTGGGATGCCACAGAGGAGACAGACACTCGGGGAAGGTTCAGGAGTGCAGGGAGAGCACAGGCAGATGGGGCCGAAGGAGAAGAAGGTGCTGCAGGCAGGTGGGACAGCGGGAAGGTCAAGGTGGGCAGTGGGCAAGCAGGAAGCAGAAGCAAGGAAGATCTGGGAGGTCCTGGGGACAGGGCCAGGCGGGTCCCTGGGCAGTCCGTTCAAATGGATGTGGTTTTTCCCTCTGGGTGAAACGGGAAATTTCGAGAAGGCTTTGGGTGGAGAAATGCCTTTGTTGGTGTTCATGTTCAAGGACTCTGGTGGCTGCTGGTTTGACAGCGGACCTTAGTAGCCAGAGAAGAGAGAACAGGAGCCCTTTGGAAAGCAGGAGTGTGACTGTGACTGTGACCTGGGCGTGGGCACAGGAAGATGTGATGAACATGGATATATCTTGAGAGCAGTGTTCCCAGGAGTTGTTGATGGACTGCATGTCGAGGAGTGAGAAAGAGGAGGGCCAAGTGGTGCATGCCTGCAATCCCAGTATTCGGAGAGATGAGGCAGGATTGTGAATTTGAGCCCAGTGTAGAAAATTTAGTGATCTAGTGAGGCCTTATCTCAAGATGGGATGGGGATGTAGCTCCGTACAGGCTGGAAGAGCCTCGATTTGCTTCCCACAATGTCCTTCTGCCTTCTCTATTGTTTTCCAGCTGTATTGACCAGCTGTTTCTAAGAGATGGGAGCAACTGGAACTGGACGGGAGCTGTAACCCAGGCAACTGAGAAACTCAAGTATGCTGGCTGCAGGGAGGCATTTTCTGTTACAGCATAGCATTTGAAATAGAGGGAACTGGATATGAGGAGTGACCCTGGGCAGGCTCCTGAGTGAAGGAGGGAGCCAGTCACATGACAGTGGAGGAGGCAAGGGCATCCCAGACAGGGGGCTAATCAACTGGGGGCTAGTTCTGACCCAGCCTCTCCACGTCCTTCAGTTACCTCGGCTACATCCTCTGTGCGTAAGTGATTTCACCCCAGGAAGCTTCCAACCCAGTGGAGGGGCCCTAGATGGTCCACTGTGCCACGCTGCTGGCTCCTTACATCTCCCTGTGACCCGAGGGCTACTGCCCAGCGTGGGCCAAGCAGGGTGGGAACAGAGCAGTCCGGTCCACCAGGATCACGGTGGAAAACCCAGTGCCCCTCCACCCCTACCCAGAGAAGGGGGTGCTCACTGTGACTTTGTGGCATACCTGCCCCCATGACCAGTATGCACCTTCCTTTCTCACCCTGGAACTTTCTAATTAAACATTCAGACAAGAATAAAGCAACGGGCCCCCCCACTTGTGTTGCTCGGTCTCCAGAGAGTTTTCTTCGGCATGTCCTTATTTCCCCCTTGGGGGACGGTGTGCGCACGGGGAGGTGACACTGGGAACTGGCTGATTAAAGTGTCCCTGGCAGGTCCCTGTTATTAATGAGTAAAGATAACCAAGCACTGGAAACAGGGAAGGAGATTTATCCTTGTTTCACGAGTTCAAAAACCTCCCAAGAACTTTGGTGCGTGACTGTAGTAAATGACCATGAATTTTCCCAAGCACAAATCAGTATCTTACAGTGAGGAAACGCTGGCTGGAGTGACAGAGTGGTGTATTTAACGTTGAGGTTTTTCCCAATTGGGGCTTCGGAGGGAATAGTGAGAGAGAGAAAGCATATTTATCATCTAAAGTTTTTACTTCCTTCCCAAGGTTAATATTACTGTTGTGCATAAAGGGAGGGAAAAAAACTCTGCAGAAATATCCACTTTAAACACCCATTTGCCTTAAAGTGGCTACAGGTAAGGCTGTGCCGCCTGGCACTGTGTTCCACACCCTCCGCCCCCCCGCAGGATTGGTCCCTGACATGTGACTACTGTGCTGATGCACAGAAGCTCTGTCTGCAGTGTCTTCCAGGGGACTCTTGTTTGTGGGGGACCTGATTTCATCAAGACCTTTCCGGAGCCTTAGGAGATCCCATGTGAGGGGCTCCTGAGGGTTGTTACCAGCAAGGCAAACGTCAGGCTGCCAGTGGTAAGAGGCCAGGTGCCTTCCCGGGAATGAATCCAGCCCTGGTGCGAATGCAGAAGGAATGGCACAGTCACGCTGGCCCCTCAAGGCAGGCTCAGACACCTTCCATGTGGGACACAGCTGAGTGCAATGGGGCGTCACGGAGGGGACTGCAGAAGGGGCTGGGGGTTTCCAGGCCCCGCAGGTTGGATAGGTGGCACCTGTGTGGTGCTGGGTGGGGGTGGGGAATGAAGAGTCCTCACTGAGCTCTGGACAGAGCTGTGTCCAAGTGCAATGTCACCGTCTCCTTCTTCTGTTCAGGGGCTCTTGGCTGAGTGTCTGCTTGTGGCCTCAGGGACTCCAGCATGGGCTACAGAGTGGACCCAGGATACCAGAAGGTCCTGCCACTCCAGGGCTCACATCTCAATGGGAAAGCAAAAACTGAACCCATCTTGTGGTACTGAGAAGGTCAAACGGTGCTGGCAAGCAAAACACTAAAATGACACCCAGGATTTGGAGGCATTTTTCTTTCCGTTGACAGGCACTGATCGGAGCATTCCCAGAACATCAGGCCCTGATCTCTGGTGGTCTGGGGCTTTTGTGAGAAAAACAAGCAGGAAGCACAGGGCAGAATGGCTTGTCAGCTGGGTGCTGGTTTATATGATGTGCATCATGGTGACCAGCTGTTTCTAAGAGACAGGAGCAACCGGAACTGGACAGGAGCTGTAACCCAGGCAACTGAGAAACTCAAGTGTGCTGGCTGCAGGGAGGCATTTTCTGTTATAGCATAGCAATGAAAATAGAGAGAACTGGGTACAAGGGATGACTCTGGACAGGCTCAGAGGCTCCTGAGTGAAGGAGGGAGCCATTCACATGACAGTGGAGGAGGGAAGGGCATCCCAGACAGGGGCCAGTGTACTGGGGATCCCTTTGTGTGAACACACACAAGGATGTGTCTGGGATGAAGATGATGACACCAGTGATGGCAACTGCATCATGACAGACTCCTCATGATGCCGTCTCTGCCAGGCACGTTGGGTACCACATCCCAGAATCCTTAGAGTTGGAAATTCTCTCTCCCACTTGAGTCTGATGACACTGGAACTTACAACAGGTCAGTGACTTGTTCGAGGTCACACACATTCAGCACTGCTGTTGGTGGTACTTGTCCTAGTTTTCTGACCTACAGATCAGGAGGTAATGGGGTGGAAATGTTTAGAAACTCATCACACCCAGAACGCTTTCTGTGTTTCCTGTGTGTAACTACTCTGATGAGAAACAGCAGCATTCTCAATGTGTTGATTAAAGATTAAATGTTTCACCCACTGCAAGGCTGTGGGTGGGGTGGTGGGCGGGACCTGTGTGGGCGTATTTGGGTGGAGGGTGATGTTCAGGTGGGAGAGTTCTTTAATGGGAGCTGAGCGTCCCCGTCTAATAAACTGTGATAATCTTGAATTTTGAATGAATAGATGCCTGGGGTAGGAAGGTTGCATTGGAAGAAATCTTTTGCTTATGAGAGTTTTGTGGAGAGGGTCTTAGAAGAAGATGGATTAGAGTATGTTTTGTGTTCCTAAACCAGCTGTGAGTTGTAGATGTTCCTCTTCCTCCTCCTGGGAATTAACCTGTGGGTTAATTTGTAACACACAATGGAAAAACCTGCACAAAGTCATGAAAGGCGGGGCCCAGCTCAGCTCCAGCACTCTTTGGTTCTCATGGAGGTGGACCCTGGGGCGGAGGGTAGCACCTGTTAACATTTGTCTTGGCTGCAGATGTGGTGGGCACAATGCTTGCGAAGTGAAGGTAACTCCCACAGGGTGCCCTTTACCTCAGTGGCTTGTGCTGCCTCCCAAGGAAGAGACAGATTGTTCCTGCAGGCGGTGGTGCCCTGCAGCTCCAGCCTGCAGCCATCCATCACCACGGCACCATCTTTATGGGCAGGATGACTTTGGTGAGGCTCGCATCAATGTCAGCCCCAGGCTGTGGTGCCGGCCAGCCTCTGCAGAGAGCCTGACTTCCAGGCTTTGAGTAGCTTTGAGTAGCTTCTAACAATGATCTACTCAGGGTTAAGCAAATATTGACATACATGAGATGAAACTTGGGGACCTGTTGGCAAGATCTGGGGAGTGTAGCCATGGAAGGACCAGCCTAGGATGGGGTGGGAAGCATTTGCGTTTTCTGGGAGATGACCCAATGCAGAGAATTGACAGGATTAAACTAACAGGAGACATTTATTAAGTACTGGCTGGGACCAGAGCTGGTGCCAGTCCTTTACTTGGGTTGTCTTCAAAGAATCATCATAGTAACCCCTTGGTCTAATTGTCAGGTCTATTTGATTGAGGTTTTGAGTTCCTTCCCCAAGGTCACAACTCCCGTGGGATGGAGCCAGGATTTGAACTCAAGTGTGGACTGTTAGCCATTCCCTCTGCTCCCCCCATCCTGTGTGTGACTCATCCTCATCCATCCTGTGCATCTCAACGCAGCAGAAAGAGCCAACTCAGCATGGTGGTGCAGGCCTGTAATCACAGCACTGGAGATGCTGATTGCCACAAGTTGGAGCCCAGGCTGGGCTCTGTAATGAGTTCAAGGACAGTCTGAACTAACTAGGGAGACTCTGTCTTAAAAAAAAAAATCAATGGAGTAGAGGGTCAATCTTACCCCTCCCCCTCCACTTGGTCCTATAACTTGTGTTGAACGAAGAAATATTGATGGATGTGACTCCCCATCCTGGTTTATTGGGGAGTCTCCTATCTGCTATGAAAAGAGGATGCCCAGGAAGTCACCAGTCCACAAAATAGACCAAAGCACATCTTGCAACCAAACCAAGCTAAGTCACATAGGGCAGCCGACCTCTAGATTCCAGGGAGAAGTGCATGCTTCTGTAGGCTTATTGGGTTTGGGTGTTACTCAGCATGACTCAGCCACAGCCGCCTGATACAAGGGGATCTGACAAGCCATTCTTTCCTCCCTTCTTGCAGCTCTCTTGCTCCTTTTTTAATTGAATTACTGTGTGACAGTTGTGCCAATGTTGAAGGGAAGCATAGATACAGTCCTTGTCTCCACAGATCCTAATTTTCATGGGACAAGTTTGTTGATGAACCAAAGTACTACACTTGGGGCAACAACAAAACATGAGTTCCTGACTCAATCTGGGAGTTTGAAAACAGTTTTATCAAGTAGTATCATCTGGCCTAGGTTTTGTAGGATTCATAGGTGTTCGCCAGAACTGAGAACTCTAGAGCAACAGAAGTAGCAGGTTTAATAGTCTCTGCCACCCTCCCTGATCATTAAGAGGCGCTGGATTGTAACTCCGCAGATCTGCTCCAAGGCCTTGTAGGTAGGTCCTGGGCTTTATGCTTCAGTGTCTTTCCCCACTGCAGGAATTACCTTATTTGTCTGAACTTAAGAAGTAGCCCCTGCAGGTTCTCAGTGAAACCCCATGGTCACAGCATCTGTGTGCAGCAGAGCTCTTTGTTTTCTGCAGATTAAATAGTGAAGGGTCATCCGTCTCCATGTGTGCTCGAAGAATTCAGTATTGCCAATTAACATTAATTGCAAGACCTCCAAGAAAGACAATTTTTATAGAATAAAAGCAGTCACCATATTTTTATTACATAAATCAGATGGTGCAAGCGCACGGCTGTGGTTGGATTTGTAAACTGTAAACATAAACTGCTCCTCCTCCCTTTAAACAGCAGTGCAGCCGCTCTGGGGTGTTTCAATTGCTCTGCTTGGTCGTGCAGGAAGTGAAGAGAAAGGACGGTATCTTGCTGTTAGAAGAGCAAACTGCTGCTTTGGGAGCTGACAGTGTCTTTCAGGCAGGTGAGGTTTTGCGCACATGCACGCACGAATGGCCACGTGTCTCTCCTGAAAGGTGCCGAGTTGAGGCTTGGCAGACACAGGAGGCTTAGATCAGAAGTTGTCATGTCTTGCACCCATGTCCTGACTTCCCCTTTATCTGGATGCATGAGAAGATGGTAAAAACACGTACATGCCAATTATTGTTATCTGTCCACATATATTTGGTTCCTGGCATCCCAATATTAATTCTCACATAGGCTTAGACTGATCTACTGCGGAGCCCAAACTGGAATGATTTCAGAGTGTCTCACAGTTATGTTTTCCAATTGGTAAAATGTATTTATGTGAAATACTTACAAAAGCCACAGGTTCAATTTTACATTTAATAAGTTATCTATGCCAGCAAGAATAAGAGTATTAGCTCATTTACCTTCATTTATATGTGCTGGACACAATTTTCGGTGCTTTAATCATGGTTTTTTTTTTTTTTTTTTTTTTTTTTTTTTTTTTTTTTGAAAGTAGTAAAATACAACAGAAGAAGACCGAATAAAGCCAACTGAGACAGTGAAGTGAAATTGGTACAGAACTTCACAGCAGGTTACCGGGATAACAGTAATAGGTATCACAGTATATTTCATTATCTTTACAATAATTGTTCTTTCAATCATGTATATCAAAATAAAATGAAGCACAGAACATTATAGAACTTATCAAAACAGAACATTGAATAGAGCAGTACCATTAATCAGAATAAAGCAAAACAGTAATAAAAATATTTGCCTTCAAAGAGATGGTAGAAGGAAATCCCCCTTATTTGCTATGGTCAACATCCTAAGAGATGCTCAGATTTCTGATTCCCATTTGCTAACGGGGGGACAGGGGAAGGGGAAGTGGGATGTTTGACTCTAGGCTGTGCACCAGTAGGTTCACTATTGGTTAGCAGGGAGGCAGGCTGGTTGCTTGGTTTCCCAGGGTCCTAAGTTCTAACATGACAGTGCTTTAATCATGTTAAATGAATTGTCACATCATCAGAGATGGGATAGGCTGTATTTTTTCCTCTATTTTATAGATGAAGCTGTGGAGACTCAGAGAGGATGAATTAGTTGGCAAAGAAAGGAAGTCAAACCCAGGCAGACAAGCAGAGAGCCTGAGCTCCCAATCCCAGCAACACACATTTGTAAATAGGTATTTGATAGCAGACTATGCCAATATCTGGGAAGGATGGTGCCATGTGTGTCCATTCACCATATCAGTTACAGTTCACTAAAGGAACAGAGTTAATATTTGACATAGAGGATTTACAGGGCAGGCTTACAGTGGCCTCCTGCAGAGTCAGGTGTGCAGAATGTGAAGGGCCATTGGGGCGCTGGACAGCTGCAGACTTCAGTCCAAAGGCCTGGAGCCCACTGCACAGTCCCATGTGAGGTCATATTGGGAAACCAAAGAGTCTGCACTGGAAGGCTGGAGATGGATGTCCAAAGGCTATGTTAGAGACTGGAGCGCCTCTGAAGAAGCAGAAACGAGGCTTCATCTTTCCCTTTTTATTCTCTCCAGGGTGTAAAGCACACACACACACACACACACACACACATACTTTGATCCTCTTTGAAACTCTTTCTTCCAACACGCTGACTTGGTCATTTCCTTTTTCTTTTTTCATTTTTTTTTTAACTTTAAAAAAGCAAAACAGAAAAAAGGATAGAAATGATACTGAATTTTTTAAAAATCGTAGAAAATTAACACTAATTAATACGTTGCATATTGTTATCTTAAAAGTAGTTGTTCAGATGACAATATTTAGGCATAAAAATAATCAAACAATCAAACAATGACAGCACAAGGTGGTTTTTTGGATGAACTAACAGAGGGTCATTTTCTTTTTAAAAAATTAAATTATTTATTTTTTGGTCCTTACTAAGTGATTCCCAAATAAAAGCTATATTTAAAAAAAATTACTGATTTTTAAAAAATGAATTCTTTATCTTGGCATAATTTTAGATTTACAGAAAAGTTTCAAAAATACAACAGTCTTCCTGTCACCCGGCTTCTCCTTCCCCTCTGGCCAGCACTAAACCTCCTGTTACCACAGTGTATTTGTCAAAACCAAGAGAATAGCACTGTGGAATGCTATTAAGCTCACTGGAAGCTTTTTTTACCTGTCTCCAGGTTTCCCACCCGTGCCCTCATTGTGTTTCGGGTCCCATCTAGACCTTGCATTGCATTTTTAGTCCCCTAAGTTCCCATCATGCCCAGCAGGGTGTGGTACACAGCCAGCGCCTGTTTCTTCACTGGACAAATGTTCACTGAACCTTGTTTATGCCTGGCACTGTGGGCAGGGCCATCCCAGGTCCTTCCGTCCTGGAGCCGACACCGTGGTGTTTTGTGAATGACTGTGCTCATGCTCCTGTGATGGGTGCTGTGCCCACAGGAGTCACCCAGTGACTCCAGGAGCTGCTTTCTTAAAAGGTGGAGTAACTTTCGGAAAGACACATACTTGGTTAGTGACAGAGTAAATCCATCTCCAAAGTCAACACCTTTCACTGCTGTTCGGGTCTGAACGAATGATGAACATTTTTTTTTTCAAAAGGACTTTGGAGGCCAAAGATGTGTTGATGGCCAGGGAGAGCCAGTCTGAAGTCAAAAAAGAGGACAACAAAATTACCAAGCGCATCCTCCCACTGTTGGGTAAATGGAAATTACCTGGACTGATACTTCCTGTCTGATGACACAGACGATTTTCTCTCTGATAACTACCACAGAGCAGGTATGCGACAGAGGACACACACCAGTGAACTAGCACCGGAATCACAGTACCAAAAGTGACAACAGTGACCTCCCTGCCAGATCAGCTGTGATGGAGCATCAAGAGAGGTTGCAGCCTCTGCCTCGGGTCTTCTACGCACGTCCACTGTGTGTGCCCGAGGAGCCAGCCCCCTGGGAGGACACCATGCCCGAGGAAGCTTCCAGAAAGCCTGCCTGGAACAGGACGTCCGGAGATCAGCCTGAACCGGAGCTGCTGGCAAGTCATCACCTACAAAATCAGGGTTAACTGTGCTTTTGCCAAGTTCTCCAATTTGGCTCCTGTGAGTAGAATGGATACCGGTGGCTGACACACTGCTTCACTGCTTGGGAGGAGATGCTGTCAGCAGAGGACATGTTTGTTTTCTCTCTCTAAATCCTACTTCCTTGTCACCTGCTGCCCAGACTCCCACTGGCCTATGAAGACAGACAGAGCTCCTTGAAGGTGAAACCTGGGTTCTGTCCATCATGCTTGTTCCCACCCCAGCCCAGGCTCCCCTGTGCAGGTGCTTGATGAGTGTGTTTTCTTTGAGATAACCTGGCGTAGACTTAAAAGTAATATAACAGTCCTACGGTGCTTACGCAGGCTAAGTGTTCTACACATTGTTATGTTGTATTATTGTGTTTTACATGTCCTGTCACATAATCCTCACAGCAAGCTCAGTGATTTTAATTCTTATTTATTGATCCAGAAAGTGAGCCTCAGAGGGAAGCATGAGACTCACGCATGGTGACCTGCCTGGGGAGGGGGGAGATGAGACCCAGAGCCAGCCTGGAGCGGAGCCTGTGGCCTTGGCTGCTGCCCTGGGCCATTCCCAGGCTACTGAAAGGGACTCTGGGTTTAGTGCAGGAGCTTCGCTCTTGGGCAGGCCCTTGCATGGCTCAGAACTGTGGGAGCAAGGTGTGAAGAGGTTGGGGAGCAAAGGCACAGCTCTTCACCTCATGAGTGTGGCCTTGAAGCCACATTTTTAGCAGAGAGTAGCAGCTCCATCTCTGTGAGTCCCAAATGATGGCTGGCTTCACCTTGAATTAAGAAAACTCATGATACTACAGCTGGGGGTGGTGGCCCACGCCTGTACTCTCTCTCAGCCTCAGGAGGCTGGGCAGGGGCTTTGTCCATGAATTTGAGGCCAGCCTGGGCTACACAGTGAGACCTTGTATCTAAAGCTGACACAGCAACAATATCAAAACAACAAAAAAGGAAAAGAAAAGTCATGATATGAATATTCAAGTTAACAGGATGGGATAGATGGAGAATAAACATTGGAGTTGAATTTGAATTTAACAGATGACTATGCCACTATTGGCTGAAATTTAGGGCAAGTCTTTTCAAACCACTGAGCCCCAGTTTTCCCATCTGCAGAGTGGGGCTAATCATGCATACATCTTTCTCAAAGTTATGAAGGGTAAATAAGATTATGTATGTGTATTAGAATCATGGAAATTACTTGGTATGTAGTATAGACAGGGATTGCAAGGGAATAGATTTAATACAGGACACATAATTTATAGAATTATTTTATAATATTTACCCAAATGCAGAAGAGCACAGATCTGTCCATACTCTAGAGACCCAAAGAATCCAGCTGAGGGCCTGGATCCCATGGCAATGTCCTGCATGAGTCCAGCTGGAGGCCTAGAGCCATGGGCAGTGTCCTCCGTGAGTCCAGCTGGAGGCCTAGAGCCCACAACAATGTCTCATGAAGTCTGTAGTGAGGACCTACACTGGGAAGGCCAAAGGTCAGTGGTAGAAGCTAGAAAGTCTGCACCAGCAGGAGGAGGGATCTGTACACCGAGCCCGGAAGCCATGCTCAAGGTAAGGACCAGAGCTCCCCCAAAGAGAACCACACCCATCCTCAGCCACCGTGAGAATCTAAGCTCCTCCAAGGTTGAGAACGGCCCAGTTCATATCAAGAAACCTAGCGTGAGAAGCTGCTCCAGGAGAATCAACAGCACACACTCTTGCCGTCCAGTTCTTTCATGCTGTTGGTGACAATCCGCAGGGGGGGCCCTCCACACCCTGAAACACTAAATCAGTTCAGCTTGGCATTAGAAGTTGACCGTTAGTTAACCCACCACAATAGGTGCCATCAGAACCCTAGAATACATGAATGCTAGAATATATAGTCATAGGGTGAATGTTTACATTAAAAAATTATTACAGCACAAGTGACACTGCTGTTAATGTTCAGCATACCCCCTCTACACGCACACTCAGGCAGGCTCAGAAAAACGTTTCTTCTTCACTGGGTCTGGTACTCCGCAGCTTCCAGTTCTTCCCAAAGTCTAAGTGACAATGAAGGATGAACATTTTGGGTC
This sequence comes from Cavia porcellus, assembly GCF_034190915.1. Classification (NCBI taxonomy): domain Eukaryota; kingdom Metazoa; phylum Chordata; class Mammalia; order Rodentia; family Caviidae; genus Cavia; species Cavia porcellus. The sequence continues at coordinate 10,114,222 of NW_026947508.1, forward strand.
AGTTCAGGACGCTGAGTGCGACTGAAGACACTCAAGAAAGAAGATTCCCAGAACTGCTTCAGAGTGGGGCAAGCACACGGGGATGTGTGTTCACAGTCAGGAAAGTATTTACAGGGGGATTAACAACAACGTGCCGTTTACTCTCAAGGGTTTTCTTAATGGATTTTTTGAATGGAAGGATTCACTGTATGTTCATTGTATCTTGTATAGTATTTACAGAATTTGATACATACTGGAATATGTAATTTCCTGTATACACACTTACTTACATTTTCTGATGTTCTACATGTATCATAAAACTTATCAAAGAAGTAGATGTTAAAAACAATAGCAACTCTAAATTAAACACTGTAACTGAGATTAATGCACAGGCTAGACATAGCACAAAAGATGAGCGCACCGAAAAAATAAAAGGAAAAATTATGTGTAGTGGTTGTATGTAACTGGGGTGGAAAAATGTTTTCCACTCAATCACTTGGTTTATTTTTTAAACTCAGAGAATGAATTGTTGCCAAGGTTTCCTCCACAGAGGGATTTATTGGAAATATCTAGTGAGCATGAATTTTATTAATACCTTAAAGTTCTGAAATGAACCTATATTAAAGCAGGGAAAATCTTCATAGTCACCTGCTACCCCAGAGAAGAGACAAAGCTGTTTTCCACCTGCTCCTGCACCCCTTACGCACCTCCCTGTTTATCCGACTCCTCTTGGGAAGATCTCTGCCGGCTGCAGATGGAGCGCAGATAGCTCCAGGAGGGTGAGCTCCTCCTCTGTACACGCCAGCCACATTGTGGTTCCAGCTTAGTCCGGAGCACGGCCTCTCTCTGCTCAGCGCTCTCACCAGCAGCCCCAAACCTTGGGCAGTCAAGTCAGGAAGAGCGATGTCTTGGCAAGTGGGTAAATAAAGAAAATGAGACCTGTGGATTCTTTCCCAGGAAACATCCTTTCCTGGGAGCTCTGTGTTCTGCAGTCGCTGGCAGCAAATGGATTTTGGAACTATCACAGCTGCGTCTCAGACTTTCTTTGTGGTCATAGAAGAAGAACGTGTTGTAGACAAATGTTCCCAGTGAGGGAAACTAGGAAAAATTGGCTGCAAATAAAAACCAACCAAAGAACTAGCCAGCCACTACCCACAGCATGGCCAGCTCCATCATGGTGAGTTTCTGAACTTCAAAGAGCTACCAAAGGAGTCACACCTTGGGCAGCCCGCGTCCTGGAGAAAGGAGCGAGGCCAAGTCATTTTAGTCTGGTAATCTGCTGGATCTTCCCCTGTTGGGGATAAATTGGATAATTGCAAGTTGCCTGGAGCTGACAGGTTAATAAGCTGAGCGAAAAAGCAACCGTCCGAAGCCAGGGAAATAAGGCAAGAATTTTGGAAATCTATGGTCTGGGCAACAAATATTGAAATCAGGGTCTGCCAAGGAAAACATTCCTGCTAATTCCAGTTAGTGTCCTGAAAATTTAGCAGGGAAAAAGAGCAGTCCTCATAAAAGATGGAATCTTAAGTTTAAATTCTTTAATCCTCAACTGGATTTGATGATTGCTCCATTGTACTTCAAAGCAAAGAAAGCCTTTCTTTTTTCTTTTTCTTTTCTGTTTCTTTTTTGAGATCAGTTTCTACTACGGAGGGCATACTGGCCTTGAACTCACTTATGTAGCCAAAGCTAGCTTCAAACTCACAGTGATCCTCCTGTCTCAGCCTCCTGAGTGCTGGGCATGTGCCACCAGATCCAGTTAAAGCAAGCCTTTCAGGAGAAAAGATACAATTCTCCAGAGCTTCAAATTCCCTCTCTACTTGTTTATACAAAGTGCTAGGTATGCTGGGAAACAGGACTAAATAACCAGAAACTAAGACAAAAGACTTGGAATTAGACACGATCTTCAAAACAGCTATGATTGTTATGCCTAATAAAATAGAATAATGGATTGATATTTTTATCAGAGAACTAGAATCTATAAAAATTATGTGATAATTCTGAAACTGAGAAATATATTAGCTGAAATTAATTCAATATGGGCTTAGCAACAGATAGTAGATACAACTCCACAGTAAGGAGGGTTAGCAACCTGAAGGGAAGTAGGTGTTATATACACTAAAGTGTGCGGGGAGAAACTGATGGAAAATAAGAGAAAAAGGGGCATACGGCATGGGTAGAAAGATATATTATGTGTAACTCAAATTCCATGATGAGATAACAGGATTTCATGTGTGGAGAAAACAGCCTTCAAACACGAGCGTCACAGGAAGGTGTTTTCAAATACACAAATAAATCTAGAGGATTTGTCACCAGCAGACAGTGGTGCATGAAATACCACTGCAGGGACTTTTCAGGTAGAACAAATGGGAACTCAAGAAGAAAAATAAAAATGAAGAACAGATCGCAGCTTAGTACTAATGGTAATTATTAGAAAATTATGTGTTTATTGATGTTGTAAAACAATACCTTAAATACAACCTAATCAAAAAAGAAGCCTAAATGGTACAGGGAAGATATCCCCATGGCTAACATCCTCACGAAAAGATTCGCAGCGACATGGTTAGCCCCTAGGAGAACGCAAGTTAAAATGACAGGGACATCTGAGTTCCCATAAGACAGATGACAGCAAGTGTTCACAGGGATGCAGAGAACCATGCCCAGCAAATGGTTTAGCCACTCTGAAATATAATGTGACGCTTTCTCAAAAAGTTAAATCTGGAACTGTCATATGATCTATAAATTCCACTTCCACGTATCTACAGAACAAATCTCCACACACAGACTTTCACACAGATGTAACAGCAGTCTCGTCCACAACAGCGCAGCATGCAATCAGCCTGCAGGTCTAGCAGTCAGTTGACAATTAGACAAGTAGTAATGGACTACTACTCTGCAGTGACAAATGAACTGCACAAACCTGTCACATCATGGGCAAACCTCAAAAACTGTGTGCTAAGTGAAAAGGACCACACACTGTAACTGCGTCTATATGGAGTGTTCAGAAAAAGGCACGTTTATAGGGACAGAAGGTGGATAAGGGGCCACTTGGGGCTGAGAATGGGAGAGGAGATTAGTTGAAAGTAGTTGAAATGAGATGTTTTACTGGGGGGTGAAATGCTGTCAGCCTAACTCATGGTGGTGACTGCAGTGACTTTCTAAATTTACTAAAAATCATCGGCATGCACATGTGAGGAAAGAGAATTTTGTGGTAGTGAAATAGGGCCCAATAAAGTTGTTTAAGATGTGTGTAAGTTTAAAATATAGAACCATAATAGCATCAGGCTGTGCAGGCAAAGGAAGTTCTCGAATTGGCCACAGAGAGTAAAAGCAGTACTTTATGTTAGAGTATAATATGCAGGATCCATTCCTTATCTTTACAAAGATAAACTAACAGAGGAGTGAAAATATCTAACTAAAAAACTAGACAAGAAAGCAAGAAAAGATAGAATGAGCCTAATAAAACATTTTAACAACCAGAAAATAAACAGTACAATGATTGGCTTAAACCCAGATCAATAATTACAATATATATCAATCATAAATACAATATAAATTAATAATTATAATATATATCAATAATTAATTATATACACAACTAGACTGGATGCTCCCATTAACAGACAAAGGCCGACACGATGCTCTTGTAGAGATGTATCTTAAATATAAGATTCAGAAAAGTGGACAGTCAATGGATAGAAAAGATTATTCCATGAAAATACGAACTTTTTGCTAAGATAAGATGAAGTAGACTTTAGGGCAAAAGACATTACTAGGTTTAAAGAGAAAAATTTTCATAATCATAACAACATCAGGTTCAGTGTACCCAGAAGATATAATACCTGACATACATACATTAAAAAAACATATGCACCTATTAACACTGCCTCGCACTATATGTAGCAATAAATGATAGAATTAAGAAATCTACAATCATAGCAGGAGATTTTAACCTAGCTGTAACTCAGGATATTTTTAAACATATCCCCACAGTGGTGTAGCCTATGGGAGGAACTAAGTTTAAGCCTTGATTTTAGTGGATTTTTATGAACTGTGGCTGGTGGGTGGGTAGGAACCAGAGTGGTGGACCTAACCAGGGTCACAGAGGAGGAGAAGGCAGTGTCGTGGTCCACACACATCAGCTGTGACGTCTCCTGAGTCTGCTCTGCTCACTGTCTTGGGGACTGCATTGCCTGACTCCTGAAGAATCAGCACTGGGTCTTGGGCATCCCAAGAAAGGCTTCTCTCCAGCAGCCAGACGGGCCAGATGGCAGCGGTCAGACAGGCTGGGCTCCCGAGTCCTCGGAGTGTCACTCAGACAGATGAAAGGCTCCTATTTTTAAATAAATCCTGAGTTAGCTTTTCTGTGTTCTTTCCCTGGTCAGCAATTTCTGGTGATTTTGTATCAAGTGGTGCATCGTTCGGGCTCCCTGAATTCTTCATGCCGTGATTGAAGTGCTTTTACTCTAATCTGCTTACCCCAGTTTTAACTGATAGAAGGGGAGAATCCTCAGCAAGCTGACCCCTAAAGCGAGCTCTGCGTTTGCTCAATCATGAACTGCATAATAGAGAAGCTTAAAGAGTCTCCTTGGTTTAGAAGCCTGGGCTTTAGGACAGGGGCCTCCTCATTAGCTGCGTGACCTTGGGAATGAGCAGTTTGGGGGTTTGAGGAAGCTCCATGAATACCAAAGCTGCCACAAGAGTGATAAAGAGTATTATCTTTTGCTCAGTGTGGAAAATTGGAAAATTCTGGGGAGCAAATCTACCTTTAAAACCCCCTTGTGATGGTGTCTCACGCCTCTCTCCCCAGTATTCAGGGCAAGCCTTGCCATCTCGTGGGTTCTTAACACACGTGATATATGACAGTTCCACATGGGCCATGAGCATCCGTCTCTGCTCTGGAGCACATGGGTTGATGATCCTGAAAGTCACAGAACACTGGATGGTCCATCTTAATCCGTCACCCTGTTTGCTAAGGCTGTATGTGGTCCCTACTCAAAGATCGCTCCTATTTTAAAATTAGGTAACAGAGTGGCTTTCTGTGTTGCCATAACAAAATGATCCCCAAAGTGCAGTGGATTAAAGCATCAGAAACAAACTAGGCACAGTGGCGCACATGGGTAATGCCAGCATGCAGAGAGGCTGAGATAAAACCATCACAAGTTCCAGCCCAGCCTGGCCAATTTAGTGAGACCCTGTGTCAACGTTTTTAAAAAGGGCCAGAGAGCCAGTTTAGTGTGAAAGTCCTGGTTTTAGCCGCAGTGCCAGGTGCAGGGACCCCACTTTGGGCTGAGGACCGCTGTTCTAGGCTCGTGGTTGCCAGGTAACCCAACTGCTCCAGCCGGCTGCTGAGCCCCAGTCGCCTACTGCCCCTCGGTGCCTCTGTCTGTGCCTGGATCCCACTTTTGGACCAAGATGCCAATCTGGTTGGAGGGGGGCCCATCCTCATGACTTCATTTTCAGTAACTCCCCTCTTTAACGCCCCCGCTCCCCTCCAGCTCCAATCTGAGATGCTGGTTGTTAGGACTTCAACGTGCAACTCTGAAGTCATTTCAGACAGGAACGGGGCCCTCCAAGATCCCCCCTACCTCAGTCACCCCGAGTTAACTACTTCTGCAGAGTAGTCCTCCCTGTAAGGCGAACCTTCACAGATTATGGAACTAGGAGCCAATGTTGGGGTGTGGCCCTTCTTTAGCGGACCTCAGGTGTAGGCAGCAGAAAGAAGGGAGGAGGGCCTGGGAGGCTACTGAGCACCCCAACTTGGAGAGGGCGGGCAGTGAAATGCTTCCTGCAGCCCAGATTCTCTCTGTGCTGAGATCTAAGGCTTCTCTGCAGCCCGCTGTGTCATGGAGCTCTCGTATTTTCCCTGGGAATTGATCTTTTCTTTGTCACCGATCCCACACGATGCCCTGGCTTCCCTGCTGTCCAGAAGTTTCTCCAAAGCCCTTCTGGTTCCTGCTTAGCTGTTCTTTCCAGAAACTGAGCTGTGACACAGTTCTGTGTATCCTCTCCCCACTGTACAGATGGGAACTTAGAGGCCTAGAGGACCGAGGATTTCCCCCAGGGCCTCCCAGGTAGCAAAAGGCAAAATAGTAACCAGACTGGGATGTGACTGAATGTCCCTGCCCCTCCAAACCCCAGGCCTTCTGCTTCTCAGCTGTTCTTGTTTCCAGCCAATGCCTGGGTGAGGGTGTCGCCTCCCCTCCTCCCACCCCAGAGGTAATAGCTGTCCTAGAAACAGCAGCCACTCTAGCCGAGTTTGCAGCAGCCTTGATTGTCATGTTCAGGGACTGCACTTCAGGACCACAATGCTCGTTTGCTCCTGGCTGGTTCCAAGCAGCCCGTGAGCTCTTGGACGTGAAGGTGCAGCTTCTGCAGGGTTCTGGCCAGGGCAGCTGCCCCCTGTCTGAGATGTGGGGTGGTGGCTGGGGAGCAGGGGAGGGGAGGCATGGCCGCCCTGGAAACCATCTCTGGTCAATGGCTTGGGGCTGTAGTAACCTCTGACCATTGGATTTGGTCCTCATCAGGCATGAGGGGGTCTTTCCATGAGCATCTTTGGGTGGGGAGATGCTACTAGGGGGACTTTCCACATCACTATATGGAGTTCCATAACCGTGACCAGTGTAGCTCACACTGCGGAGCCCTTTCTCCAGGCGGGACAGGTTTAAAGCGTACCCCAGCCTTCATCCTACGAGGGTGGGCTGTCATGGTGTCCATGTGATGGAGAAGGCATCCGGGTCACTAAGAAGTTGCCTTGCCTGGGCTGATGCAGCTGGTAAGTGACGGACAGAGTCTAAACCCAGGCAATGTGGCACCAAACCCCGACTTTCTCACGTCCTCTGAGGTCAAAGGTAATGGGGAGCTGCTGCTCAAAACAGCCAAAGCTGAACATTGTGGGGTACCTCTATAATTCCAGTACTCTGGGAGGCTGAGGCAGGAAGATCACGAGTTCTAGTAACTTGGCAATTTAAGTGGGACCCTGTCTCACAGAGGACTGGGGATGCACCTCAGTGCCAGAGCCTCGAGTTCAGCTTCCAGTGCTGTAAAAAACGAACAAAAATCCACAATCAAAGGTCTGGGTCGGGCAGGGGGCAGGTTTCCTGCTACAGGGTTCATTGTAGGCCTGGGTTGATGGGAAGAGGAACTTCCAGGCTGAGGAGGTTTTGAGCCATGGGGCAAGCAGTTTATGGGGCCCTCTGGATCCCACCCTGCAGCCTCGCTATGCCACAGGCAGGACGGTAAAGAACGCCCCCTCCTGGTCTCCTCTGTCATTGCACCCGCCCCAGAGGAGTTTGGCTGTCTCCTCCCACTCAGCCCCTGCGCTTGGGCTGAGTTAGGTGCCCATGGCTGTGCAATGCCACCATGGGGTCCCTTACACCTTCCCGAAGTCCCTGGCCGGGTCAGAGCCCCTCCAGGTCCCTTGAGTGCCATCCTACCTTGTCCCCTGGAGCACTGAGTGTTGTCACTGCACCTGTGTCTCCCATCAGCCTGCGAGCACCAGGGCAGGACTTTGTTTCCTTCCTGGGCTTCCCCAGCCTTTATCCCCTGCCTCCCAGGCGCTCACGTCCAGAATCTTTCTGACCGAGTGAATGCCGAATGGTGGTCTCCTCCATAGGCTGTCGGGAAGAGACATCCTCGCAGGAGGTGGGTGGCACACTCAAATGGAATGGTTGGCTTTAGTAAAGATATGGCTTACAAGGCTGGCGCAGGATGGGAGGACACTGGTGGCATCTTGCAGGACAGCAGGAGGTGATAGGACCCCAGGCCACAGAGGGAGGTGCCGGCTGGCAGGACCTGGTCCAAGAGAACAGAGGAGGCCATGCTCAACCTCAGCTGCTCCTCGGCTTCTGACCTGAGAGCATGGCCCACGGCTGAGCAGCCACGCAATACGGAGGCTCAGGTGGATCTGAACTCTGGGGCCAGGGTCTACTGCTTGACAGCCCTGACCTTCCCATCTGTGAAATGGGGGCAGTGGTTCATAAGGAGGAAATGAGCTGCTTTGTACATGCAAAGCACTTAGAACCATGCCTGGCTTACAGCCAGCTCCACGTTTCCCGGAGCTCTTGGGAGAGTCCCATCATATGGGCCCTGACCCTGCCAAATCATTACCAGCACCCTCTTTCCTCCGTAGGGGTCTGGCCTGGAGTTGGCTTCTGTGCTCTTACACACAGTAGTAAGATGTTACATCACTGACTGCACAAGCTACTGAAACACTCAGAGTCTGAACCCTAAATCTGGGGGGGGGGGACAGTGACAGCTGCTTTGGTGCTGGGATTGAGATGGGGGGGTGGTGACCGTGGCTTAGGAAGGTGAGGCTCATGGGGCACTGTGGCTCCTGTAGCTGTGCTACTTATTCTCAGTGGTTTCTGGGGTGGTTTCCCTGGGAACCCCTGAAGCAGGTCAGACCTGTCTGTCGTAAGCAAAGGGCGGTGTCTTAACCCAGTTTCCCGAGGGCCTGTGGGAGCTGTCCATTGTCTGGGGCCCTCTGAGGCATAATCTCCTCTGTCCAGTAGCTTCTGATTTGAATGGGAGGAAAGGGCTTTGGAAGCCTCCTTGTCCTCCAAATGCCCACTGCTGAGCCTTTTGGTAGAGGTAAATAGCTGTAGCAAGCTGGGGCCATGGCTTTTGGGGACAAATGTGACACCCAGATCTCTTTCCAAGGCTGCAGTATTGTTCAGAGCATTTTGTTACATCAAGCTGTCTCTGACCACAGTGCAGAGACCACATTTCACTTTTAACTCCGTGACTGTCCCAAGCCCCTCTGAGGGATGCTCTGTGTGATACGCTACTTGCTGACCTGTACACAGAGATCCAACACCCAGGGTATGGGCTGGCCCTCCAACGGCGCAGTGTGACCTGGTGGATGTTACTGTCCCTCTCCGAGTCTCCACTGCTTCATCTTTAAAATAAGAGACTGAGTCAAACTCGCCTGTGATTTTCCTCCTAATGGTATCCTTCTCCAATTGCTAAGACACAGAAATGAGTTTTTAGGTAACAGCCAAAGCTACCCAGGGGTCAGTGGGACAGGCTGCTGAGGATTAGGGGAATCCAGGCAGATCCTACAGATCAGGCTCTAGGCGAGCTGGGCAAGACTTCCCGACCGCGATGGAGCCGTGGCAGACCTGTGTTCTCATCCCGTCATGGGTGGGTTGGAGTCACTGGCTCAGGGAGAGTGACGGCTGCTCCCATGGACCTGGGGTGTCTAGGTGGAGCTGGGTTCTGGCAGAGGAGAATTAACTGCCATCCAAACCCAGCAAGGGTGCAGGCCAGGCCTGGGGGCGGGAGAAGGATTTGCAGAGATCCAGAAAGGGTCTTGCAGTGGGCTGCCTGCGTGTCCAAGTTTAATTCGCATCTCAGAACTGACCATTTGAGGATCCAGATCCAGAGTCACTTGTCCTCAGGAACGTGTATGTGCACCTGTGCGTGCACGCCTGCACCCCGCCTCATTTTCTCCTAGCTTTTGGTGGCACCGATAAATCTGATCTCAATTGACTCTTATGTCCATGCTTTGTAACCTTTGTACTTTCCAGAGTCTTAAGGTTTTTTATTTTGCTCTGAAAATTTAAGATCTGTTTTCATAAACTTGGTAGGCGCTTTTCTTCTGGAGTATGCATCGCTTCAGCCTATTTTTTTTTTTTTTCTGCTTTTCCTACACTCAAATTATTCTCTCCGGTAGTTCTTGTGAGCCAGCCGGGGTGGTGTCTATCTGTAATCCCAGCATTCTGGGAAGGTGAGGCAAGAGGATCACAAGTTCAAGGCCAATTTGGGAAAATCAGTGGCTTAGTGAACCCTGTCAAAATAAAGATTTAAGAAGTGCTGGGGATGTAGCTCAGGACAGTGGCCTTGGGTTCAGTTTCCCAGTACTCCCCCAGACCCCCAGAAGAAATGGTTATGACAGCCGCATTATTCAGTGTGGAGGCCACCAGACCTCTGTGACTGGGGTGACCGGAGACTGGCTTTCATCTGGGTGGAGACAGCCGTGGGGTTAGGACACAGCCCATATTTTCACGACATTGAAGAAAAAGACACTGTCTCAATGCCCTCGTTTTATTGATCACATGTTGAACTGGTAATGTTTTGCATAGACTGTTAAAACGCGTTATTAGAGTGAATTGCACCTGTCTCTGTTTGTCACATAGACATCAGAAAACATGACACATGTGCCTTGCGTTGCATTTAATGGGCATCACAGTGTCAGACAGTTATCCGAACTGCCAGGGTTTTCTCCTGCATAGTCTTTATTTTCTTTCTCTTTAAGCTCCTTCGCTCTCAGGTGTTGGGGGCCTCTGAGGCTGTTAAGTGTCCACACATCTCATCTCGCTGCTGACTTTCAGCCTCTTGCTGAGTTTTTCATCCAGACGATCCGGCTGTGAAACGTGGATGCCCTCTGATCGTGGTGACAACAGTTGGTCTTATCTGGAAGATGAACAAACAGGCTGCCTTTCCCTTTGAGGGGGACACGATGATGGGATTTTAACGTCACCATCTATTTTAGGTCTTCTGTTTCGAGGTATTCCTTCCTTCCTTGTTTGGATCGGAGCTGTGTTCCTGGTAAGGTGCGGGTGTGCCCCGGGGTGGGGCGGTGGAGACCACGTGCTCATCCTCGGTGTCCTCTACCTGGGGTGCTCGCCCCATTCACCACAGTCAGTGCTCAGGGACTTCGGGAGAACCCGGGATGCGGGACTGCCTGCCGGCCCTAGTTCCGTTCACACTTGTGCCCTAGGGTACTATAGTGAAGACCTGGTGTCTAGCTGGTGGTGTGACCAGAAGGGGTCCGTGTATAGGAAGCAGGGCCTTGTGGGAGGTGTAAGGTCACTGGAACCAGTCCTTGGTGGGGGAACTGTGGGGCCCTGAGCCCTTCCTTTTTCTGTCTTTTGAACCTGGCCGCGCTGCCACCTGGCACTGTGCTACCACAGGCACTAGCATGAATTATTCATAGACTGAAGCCTCTGAAAATGGTTCCAAAGCAAACCTTTCTTCTTCTTAAAGTGACTTAGCTCAGGTGTTTGTTGCAGCAATGGAAAGCAGACCAGCACCCTGGGGTTGGCACTTGTTTATCTTCTGGGTGCAGGGTTCTCTGAGCTGAGATCTGTCGGAGCTTTCCTGGCCCCAGCCCGGGGTCCATGCCATAGCTTCCAGTGGGAAATGCTTGCCTCCCGCCAAGAACAGCAGGTGGGAGGTGGCAGACTCGGAGGGTCCCAGTGCGATATTCATGTACTCAAGCTTCATCCTTTCCACTTACCCCTTGACGTGAGCATCAGAGCTTCGGGAGGCCACGCCTATCTCTGTCACTGTCTTCGCCTAATTATGCTTCAGACTGTGGTTTCCTGTCTCCTCCTCATTCCTCTAACCCCCTTTTGCTCTTTCTCTTAGAAACTTCCCAAAACTTTTGGTTTGCTGCTGATGCTCAGTTTTATCATTTAGGGTTTTACAGATTCATAAGAAGACATACCCTGCGTGTTTCCTAGGACTTAGGGATGTGGTGGTAGGTGGGTGGGAGGCAGTAACACATGTTTCTACTCTGTCATGTCAGGCTGGGTTTTCCATAAAGAAATGAAAAGTTTCCCAAAGATCACGACTTCCCAAGTCACCTCCCTATTTCAACCCCGATCAGCACAGACAGGGACAGACAGCTGCCCAGAGGAGACCGCTCACGCCCTGCACCTCCATCCTTCACCGTGAGAGGTCGCCGTGAGCGGCTCGGAGTTCTAACCCCAGGGCCATGTGTCAGGCACCAAGACCCCCAACTCGGGAATCAGGGAAGGAGGGAGGTCAGGAAAGCCATGGATGTGTGAGAACGGGAAGCCATCATACTTTTTATGAAATTCCCTCCCCACTTTGGGGTTCACTGAAACTTCTCATTGTAGATCTTGATAGGAATCATACTTTGTCTTAAAAGGAAGTTAGTTGATTTTTACTATGGGAGCACAACCTCTTTAATTCAAACCGTCAGTGCTGAATGAAGAATCCTTGAGGCTGGCCAGGTTTGCCGGTGCCCTCAGAGAGGGGGAGCAGAATTAAAATAAAGGGCGGGGGGGGGTCACTTCGGACAAAGAACTCGGGTTCAGTTCCAAGTGCCAAAATGTTTTTTGAGGGGAATCTTTTTAATACCCCTCCATGGGGATGAATTCTCTTCTTCAGGAAGCTACAGCTGCTCCTCCTGGATTTCTGGGCCACCCCGTTTTCTGACTAGAACTCTTTTATGGGACCCACTGCTGGTGGCTACTTGTACAGAGGGCTGCTACCCTGGTGCCTCGTGAGGTGTGCAGTAAACACTCTGTGAAGTCTGTTGAAGAAATAGGTGACACCTGTATTAACCCATCCCGAGTATGCAGATATGTCCCCATGCTTATTAATCGAGATGGAGTCATTCTGGATCCTTTCTCTTCTAATCCTTTTTGAGCTAGACTTCTCTGCTGGCATCATTACTAATGCAGATGGTCTTTGCTCGCTATGCCAGCCAACAAGGATCTTCAGGGATGTCTGCAGATGCGATACCACCATTTCCTCTTTTTTTGGACCATTTATTAAAATTTTAAATTGGCCCCATTCCAGCCCCAGCTCTCTGGATGGACTTAACGTTCAGTCTTCCAGCCAGAGCCAGACTCTATGATCTCCATCCTTTGATTACTATATGCTCTCATCCTCTACTTCCTTGCCAGCTCATGGCTTGATAGAAAGTTCTAGAAGCATTCTTGGAAAGTACACACGTGGCCATGCTTGTGTTTCCGAGCATCTGTCTGCCCCTCTCCGTATCATGGCCTGCTGGGTTTGCGTGCTCACTGTGCCTGGAAGGTAATCATGCAGGTGCTTCGAGCATGATGTACTAATTCTGTGATGTTGCAGTGAGAGAATTACTGCTCTGAGATTTAAAAACAAAAAGGACTCGAAGGCTGGACAGAGAAAATATAGGAAGAAACTGAGCAAGGTACTCACTTCAGTCTTTAGTTTGAAGTGAACAAATGAAACTCCAGGAAAAAAAGAATATTTCCAGCTCATGAGAAATGTTGGTTACTATGTAAAGCCATGGCATTCCGGGCCATGAGTCCCAAGCGTACAAACTGTCTTTGATCTCGTCTCTATGTTGGTGAGTGGCAGGAGGGGAGCCCCTGGGGTTGGGGAGCCCTGCCTGGGTCTTCCCTACTCAGCCATCTCGTGTTTGCTCTGATTGTATTGTCACTTTCTCACCTTGGGGACAAAATACCTGACACCACTTATAGAAGCAGAGGTTTACGATGGCTCACGGTTTCAGTCCATGAACGCCCAGCTCCAGAGCACGGTGGAGGGCGGGGCAAAGCTGCTCAACCAGAGGCCACCAGGCAGCAGAGAGAGAAGGGAGGAGGCAGGACCAGAACGCACCTTTCTAAGTCATGCCTGTGTGAGCTGCGCCTTCCAGTTGGGGTCCATCTCCCAAAATAAGACTTCTGGGGATCATTTTAGATCCAGACCGTAACACAGTGAGGCTGAGGAATTGGGGGTGGATGAGGGAAATGTGCCTGGTGTGGGGGACTTGTGAGTGGCCAGAATCCTAGAGAAAGCTCAGAGCTGGGGAGTGAGCCTCCCAGCCATTGGTGCTCACTTATTCATTCAGGATTTACAACGTGTTTGACATCACTGTGGGGAGTACTGAAACCATGGCTGGCTTCCAGAACTCATGGAGTGTGTGTGTGTTTGGGGGGGCAGGTTTGTCTTGCACATGTCAGTGTCTAATTGCTAATTTTGATGAGAGGAATCCAGGAAAAGCAGAGGGTTAAATGAAAAGGGTTCATGTGTTGGGGTAGAATCTGGCTAGAGGGGAGGAGGGTCAGGGAGGGCTGGCCTGGGTCATAGGTAAGCAGAACCTGGTCAGCTGATTAGGAACTGTCCCACCTGGAAGCAGTGGTGTGCGCAGGACCGCTGGGACTCATGCTAGGAGAGACCAGTCTGAGGTAGGGTGGGCCCTTCCCTAGTCGGCGAAGGAGTCTGGTGAGTTCCAGCAAAGAGCTGAGACGGATGTAAGGAGAGCAGGTGGTGATGAGGCCCTGGGAGGCGTCCGAGGCTGAAGAAGCCTGGAGAGAGACACAGGGTCCCTGGGAAGTGGTCCCGCCTGTGGTCTCACCACACCACGGGCTCCCTTTCCACAGCCGCCACAAGGGTGTGATCTTCAGCCCCTATATGTGACACCCAGGGGACCACAGGCTTCTCCTCAGTGACCTCTGGCCTGGCTTCCTGTCCCTCCAGAGCCTGAAATCTTGAAACCCTAATCACAGAGGAACCACAGTGAGGACCCCTGTAGTCTGGCATCTGTGTCCGCTCCCCAAACACACACACTGAAACCTCACCCTGCTGCAGCTATATCGGGAGGCGGGGTTTTGTGACGCACTGAGGCTGTGAGGACTCTGTCCTTACAAAGGACAAGGGGCTCCGCAGAGTTCTCCAGCCCCTGCCACCAGGCGAGCTGGCAGTGAGACCCTTGCTCTCAGTCAGCAGGGGGCCCTCGCTAACACCTGGCCTGCGGGCACCTTGACTTGGACTCCCCGACCCCAGAGCTGTGTGAGAGCCTCGTGCTGTCTGTGAGCCTGAGGGTGCTTTTGTCATAGCAATCTGGCCACAGGGAGACCCCACCCCACCCGGGGTTCAGGCAGGAATTGAGAGGTGGGCGTGTGTCTCAGTCTCTCCTCAGCCTGCAGCACTGTTTGCGTGGAATGAGCCTCCTTTAACTGTGACTGTCAGGCTCCATTTACAGCTGGCCCCTCTGATCCTGCCGGACACAGCCACACACTCTTCTACCCCAGGGCCTTTGTACTTGCCAGTCCCTTTGCCTAGGATCAGCTACCTCCCTTCTCACCTTACTGGCACCCGTGCTCCTTCTGGAGTCACAGCACAGACAATTCTTCCATGAAATCTCAAAGCCCCCACCATCCCCTCAAGTTTCCCGTTTCCCCAGGGAGATTATCAAATTAAATCAGCCCTTCTTGGGGGCTGCCAGTCCCAGAGCACAGGTTCTGGGTCTCGTGCACCCTGGTCACCCACTGCAGGACACCAGCTGTGGGACACCTGTCCGACTTGGTGTAGCTTTCGGGATGCAGCCGTCAGGGAGTCCCTGTGCACCAGGTGCTGCTGCACTGGGGTGAGATGGGGGTGACACGGATGAGCACATGCCTCCTATTTTATGAGAATTCAAAAATTTTTATGATAAAAAAGCCCAAAACACTTATAAAACCCACCCTTCACGAAGGTTAGGGTAGAGTGGGGGAAATACTATTAAGGTCTAGTCCTGGCATTTGTCTTTGATCATGTTTGGGGACACCGAGGAAAACCCACGGAGCGCAGCCACCGTTTGCAGCTCCTGAGTGCGTGCATGTGCTAAGGGTTCTGGGCGGTTTTCTTTCCTTGCTTTCCCGTTCGGGTGGTAGGATTGGAACCCAGGGCCTCATGCATGCTTGGGAAGGGCCCTGCCCCGGGCCTGCATCCCAGTCCACCCCAGACATTACTCATTTAGCCCTCAGGAAATCCTTGATGATGATAATGCAGAAGGGGAAACTGAGGCAGGGAGGTGTCCAATGCCACAGGGGCAGGTAGAGCTGGAGTTCTAATCCAGATCACCGGATTTGGAGCCTACCTTTGTCTGCTTGTGTCTGCCGCCTCTACAGAGTTGCACTCTGAGCCACGGATGTTGCAGCGACGCTGGCCTGGGTTCTGGGTTTTTTCTGCAGGACGCGTTTTCCCAGTCGGCGCAAATTCGCGCGCTTACCCGGCCGCCTCGGAACGCTGTATGCAGCCACAGCGCCCCTTTGTGGCCGCAGCGAGAATAGCAGCTTGGTGTTTTCTGAGGGCTCCTATGGGTCGGGCAGGGCCCGCGCCTCCGGGACCCGAGGAAGGATGAGTCTCCACCGTGGGCTTCAGGGGCGCGCCAGTGCCTGCGTGTGGACAAGGTCGTTGGTGGTCCGTGCGCCTATGTTCCAGCACCCCACTCCTGCCAGGGTCAGGACTCAGCGGGCTAGGCAGCCCGGCACGCTTGGGAGTGGCTTTCACAGGCACTGTCCTGGGCTGAGGGAGGAGGGCGGGTGCTCACTCACTCATTTAACCAAATAATCATGGATCAGCTGCAGTGTGCGCGGCACGTGCTGGTGCTAAGAGCAGGGCAGGCCGGAAGTGGCCCTCGGGCCCCCCCCCCCACTCCAGCCCACCCCTCCTTCCTCTGGACAGTTTTGCACAATGATGCAATTCCTGGCCTCGGTGTGTGTGTGTGTCTGTGGCCAGACTTCTGTCCCCGAAACTAGAGGGTGATAAACAGCAACCAACAGGCACGCACAAGTGCACCCCCACATGCACGCACGCATGCACACATGCTCCTGCGAGGGACGGATAATAAACAGATGGACATAATGTGTAGCTAGAAGCAAGGCTGTGGTAGTGAATGGGGGGCATTTTTATGGGGTCACCTGGGAAACCCCTCACTTACCAGATGGCATTTAATGTGGGTCAAAGGTGCTGGAGGTGCAACTGGTTTGTCCTCTGTCTTTTTATCACTGTTTTTCAACTGCACTAAAATTACCCAAAAATTAACACACACGATGTTGTGGTTGGTAGTTTCGCTTCTTCGGCCGTCAGCAGTGTAGAGGTAGGAACTGGTACAGAGTTGGGATGTGCACTGCACTGGTGGCGTGATTGCTGTCAAGGTGCATAGGTCCCTTTTGTCCTGTTACGCCAGCACTTGGAGAGGGGCCTGAGGAGCCATGCAGATGTCTAGGACAAGCATAGTGAGTAGTGAGGGCAGCAAGTGCAAAGGCCCTGAGGTGGGCACTTGAGAAACAGTGAGGAGGAGGCAAGTGTGGCTTCAGGGGAGAGCTGGGGCAGGACAGCAGATGAGGCCAGGGGATCGGGGCAGGCAGCCATCACTTGGACCCTTGGACTGGTTTTGGCTGGATGTGGGAGGGCAAGACCTCATGAAGCTGAGCCACAGAATTGACCCTCACGGAGGAGGGAGCTGGGAGATGGGCCCAGGCACCTCTGAGGCTTCCCGAGCTCAGGATGCTCACACAGGCTCAGTGCATGGTTTCCCTTTATTCTTAGGGCCGCGGTGGGTGGAGGGGACACAGAGAGGCGGAGGGAGGGGCCGGAAGAGTGGCTGGGACATCTCCAAGCTGGGAGAGGCTAAGGCGGAGGCTGGCCCAGCACGGGCAGGGACTCCTGTGTTACAGTAGGGAGCCTGGACTTACTCTGGGTCAGCAGAGATAGAAAGCAGCAGTGAAGGACTGGGCAGCACCTCCCCAACTATTTAAAAAATAATCCAGGTGATTGAAGATGAAATTGCGATGGGCAGTGGGGGTGGCTGGCTGGGGACAGGCCGTCTGACCAGGCCAGGGGAAACCTCGGCCCTCTGAGACAGGGCGGGGCTTTTTCAGAGAGGACCCACAGATGGGCAGTTAGAGGCCGCGGAGAAGGGAGGGGGCTGAGGAGGAGCTCAAGGTTTTTGTTTCTTCTTTTCTAAAATCTTTGGTGCATTCTGCTGGGTTTGGGGTCGCCTCAGGCTGTGAGAACTGACACCTTGGGTTGGATCCTCTGGAGATGCCCCCGCTGTGTCCTTTGTGCCTTGTGCCTGCTGTGACCACATCCTCTTGAGGTCAAAGCCGCAGTGCCTTCTATACTGGGGCCTTTGGTATTAGGAGATGTGGTTTAATCACTATTTCTCCTTTAGGAATGAGTGTATCATTTAGTCAATTAGAGAAGGTTCTAAGGAAATAACTACTTCTTGGTATCCCTGTTTATCTCTAGCGATGCTTCAAAGCCCAACTCGGCTTCCCCTCGTTCCCTCTGTCGCTGTCTCTGTGTCCTGTCCCCACTTCTCCCTCTCTAACTTTCTTTAAGAGGTGAAGTGTCTTTGCTCTGGGCTATGATGGATCCGCCAGCTGGCAGGACAGGACAGCAGATTCCAGGCCAGGCTTTATTTTAATCCCAGCTCTACTACCTGCCACTGTGTAGTTTTGGAGCTGGGTGCTTAAATTCTCTGAATTTTAGCTTCCTTGTCAGTTAAACAAGATTAGAGCTTGTTAGGTTAATTTTAAATCATTTATTGAGCAATCATGGAAATGGGTCTATGGTAGAGTGCTTACCTAGAATGTATGAGACCTTGGGCTCCATCCCCGGCATGAGAAATAAGAACAAATATTCACTTATAAATAAACTATTGCCTACCTATAAACCAGCTTAATTTAGTTGGGCAGCGTGGTGTGCACCTTTTGTCCCCAGGAAGCTGAAGTGGGAGGACCACTTGAACCCAGGAGTTTGAGACCAGTCTCCAAAATTCTTTTATTGTGTGTGTACTATATGCAGGCGCCATCCTGTGCACCTAGAATGTATCAGTGAACAAAACAGGATTCTTCTCTGGAGAGGGCATAATTCTACATAGTGTAGATGGGGAAAAGAAACACTGAACAATAAACACAACAGACATGTGTATTTCATAGTGTATTAGAAAGTAGTAAGTTGTGGAGGAAAGAAAAAAGGCAGCAGGGGAGGGTGGCAGTGCAGGGCAGGTGAATCAGTCAGCGACTGCTGCGTAACGAGCAGCCTGCTGACTCACACATCTGTGGTCCCTGACTGGTCTAGGGTGGCCTCAGGTGGGGCAGCTGGGTTCTCCTGGTTCACGCAGTGCCTCCTCCCTCAGGCTGGCACAGCCTTGAGCTTGTGGTGGAAGTCGGTGCTGAGAGAGGGAGGCAGCATCTGCACTCCTGGAGGTGCAGCCCGGAGGCACGCAGGGGCTTCTGCCGCCTCCCGTGGCTGCGGTGGGTCAAGGCCAGCCTCTTCCTGAGGGCCCTAAGGAAAGGCTGGAAGGGACATTGCAAAAGACAAGGGAACCGGATGGGGCAGGGTGCAGATGCCTGTGGTCACCGATCTGTCAAGATGGAGTTGGTACTCAGACAGAGACTTGCAGCAGACAGAGCCAGGCAGAGGCACACCTGGGCCATTCCAGGAAGAGCAACTGGTGAGTCTGGAGGGCAGGAGGGGACAACAGGACGGTGGGCAGAGTCCATGTGGGGCTAATAGATTACCTCAAGGCCTTTGTCTTTCTTCCACAGTGCCATGGGGCGGGTCTGCATGCAAGAGCTTTGAGCACTGGGGGGGCCGTGACTTGTACTCTGAAAGGATGTCACCAAGTTTCCTGACTTAGGATGGTTTGACCTGACATTTTTCAATTTTATGGTGGTGTGAAAGAGTGTCCTAATAATTCCTGCACTTGCACTTGCAGCAGGGTTTTCAGTGCAGTGTAGGAGATCTTCAGCACTTTGATATAAAGTGTTTGTGACAAGTAAGCTGGATTGTCAGCCCAGTGGTTTGCGAGCCACCCTTGGGATGAGCAGAGCACACTTGGTGTACATGGTTGGGCCATGGCAGCACGGCCCCGACACTGGGGCTGTGTCCTGGTCCCGGGCCCTTCCTCTCTGGTGCTGTTTCAAACCTGCTTTGCCTCCTAGCATTTATAAAGTAAGTAGCTTTTCTCCACGGTGCCTTCAGCTGACCATACAATAAACCTTTGAAACCATGAGCCAAATAAACCTCTCCTTATTTAAATTGTGAGTGTCAGGCTCTTTGTTCTAGTAACTGGAAAGCTAACTGATACAGAAACCTGGTATGTAAAAAGCAGGGCTGTTGCTTTGACATGCCTGTCCATGTGATCGAGAAGTCTTTGGGACTAGTTTGTGGCAAAAGTTTGGAAATAGTCTGGAGATGTGAGCTAGATAAGCCCCAGGTTACTGCACTCAGAGTTTAACTGGTGATTCTTGTCAGAGCTCAGAAGAATAGAATGCTGGTCAGAAAGTAGATATTAAAAGCAAACATCATGAGTTGTCAGATGGGAATGAGGAGGACTTTAATGGAAATTGGACTAAAGGCCATTTATGATGCATTCTGGCAAAGAACTTGTCTACATTTTGCCCATGTATCCTGAGACTTTGTGTGAGGCGGAATTTAAAATTTAAAATCGAGCAGAGGAAATTTCGAGGCAGCCTAACATTCATGCTGTGGCATGGGTACCACTGCTTGGTTTCAGCCAAATTTACAGTGAGAATCAAGAAAACGCAGAGTTCAGTGATGTGAAAATTTCACAGCTTGACCAGAAAGAAAGCACCTATAAAGTTGGGGCATAACCTAAAAACACCAGTGACATCAAAATGAAGCCAAATACTTTGCATCAGGGGTATATGAAAGGTTGCTTGAAGGTATCTCAGGGCTAGGTTAGATGCTATATACTGTCAGCAAACATGTAAACACTTCATTTGACGAGAGAGCGCCTGGGCCCCTGTTCAAGAAAAGCCACATAGGAATTTACTTTCCCAAAATTCATTTCGTCATGCTTAGTCATCCAAGCACTCAGAAATCACTACAACAATGGCCCAAGAAGACCTGATTACTGCTAGAGCTGCTAGCCAACCTTGGTGTGATCCACACGATGCTGGTTTTACTGGCATGCAGAATGCAGGAGTTGTGGGTTCATGGAGCCTTCCATTCAGATTTCAGAGGAAGTCTTGGGAGGCCCAGAAATGGCCCATGAGAGACAGATGTGGGAATGAAGATCAAAGTACAGTGCAGGTGTCAGGAAGTAAGAGATGACAGGAATATGGAAACTCTGCTGTGGAAAGCTGTAGGCGGTGAGTGGAGCCAGCTCCAGGGAGAGGCTATGTGGGCTGCAAGCGGCAGAGCCATGGGATGGGGCTCCCCGAACCCTTTGGATCACATATGTCACCACCAGTGTCCTGGATGCTGGACTACTTCCTTTGGGATGGGGAAAGTTTATTTTGCACATTGGGGTTATATAACTGGCTTTTAAAATTTTCAGATGTTTTCTGCTAAGAATTTGCCTTGAGTATCAGAGGAGATTTTGGAATTGGCATTTTGAGCAAGTTTATAACTGTTGAGACTTTGAGGAAGTTGTGAGTGCATTTTTAGTTTTCTAGGGATAGTTGTGTTATGTTAGGAAGAATTATAAGCTTGTATTTATTTGAAGATTCTGTATGGTTAAGGGTGTTTGGGTGTTAAATCAACAAGGGGTGGGATTTGACAGTTTGGCTGAACTGTCAACTTGACTGGCTTGGGAGCTTCTCGGGGCATTAGCGAACCATACTCCGGGTTTGTCTGGGTGGATCATGGAGGTGTGGTCTTGAGTTTTGTGTCCCCTCCTCCCTACTCTGGTGCTGTCCCAGCTGACCTGTAGTGAACGTCTTTCCTCTGCCACATTCTTTGACCACGGTGTTTTGTCTCGCAAGCAGGTGACCATGAATTAAACCTCTCCTACTTTTATTTTTTGTCTTTTTCGTTTTTATTGATACCAGGGATCAAACTCACGACTGCCTGCTTGCAAGGCAGGCGCTAATGCCGCTGAGCTAAGTTGTGCGCATTGGTTACTTTGTCCCAGTTATGAGAAATCTGACCAAAGCCATATTGTACTTATCAGATGATTTTTGCCCAGTTGCAGGGTAAAGGAAGTATTCTGAGCACCTTGAAGATGTTTGTAGTTTGGATTCACTGAGTGCATTTTTCACCAAATCAGTTTCCACTCGTGATGGGTCTTTCAGGACATAACCCCATTGTAAGCAGACATATACCTGTGAGGCCCAAGCACAGAGACCTTCCAGGAGGTTCCTGGAGAGGAAACAGGCGCTCAGGCTAGGGGAAGAGCATGGAAACTGCCCCTGGGCACTGTGGGATGTTATGCCCAAGGCTGCTTGACTGATGGATGGTACCATGTGTTTGTCTCGAGGCTCACGAGGTACAGACAGCAGTGGATGATAGTTTTTATTATGGCAGATGTTTTAGTCATTACTATTTGCTGACTCTTTGGAGCAACCCGTGTGGCCCCTGCCGCCTTGCAACAGGAGGACTTATTCATGCATTGCTGTTCCCTGCCAGAAGGGGGCCTCTTTGATGCCAGTCCATGTGTCATATCCACGATCAGCATAATACCCGGTGCACAGCAGCTCCTGAGGGTCCCGAGGGGTGGCGATGTGGACTGTATTTGCTACATTGCGCACTCCAGAACAGGAGCTGTGTCTAATTGCCTCTGTTCCACAGGGCAAAGCCCAGGTCTCTGCGCCCCCAGGCTCTGTTGCTGGAATTACATTGTTTCCACGCTATCACCTCAATGGAACCTGTTTTCCCCTGGATCACAGAGAGCTCACAGAGCACCCAGTGCTCCTGATTTCAGCTGGTTTCTGGCCAAGCTGTCCTTCCTCTTGCAGCTGGGCTTGTCCTCCTGGTTTGCAGGATTATTGGCCGCAGAGCCCAGGAGGGGGAGGCAGAGCACAGCAAACGGGAGATCTGTGAGGGAGCTGCCCTGGGTCTGTCCTATCAGACCCTTGCAGCGGAGCTTCCTGGGTGAGCCGAAGCCAGTGGCGCTGCCCGGGGCATTCCCACTCCTTCTTCTTCCTCTTCTTTCCCTGCATATGCTCCTCCCGTCGTCCCCTTCCTCCTCTCTCCCTTCACTGTCTCCTTGTGCCTCCCCATCCTCTTCCACTGCATCCGAGTCCATGTCTGGTAAGAGGCTGCCTGGGCATCAGGGAGCACAGCCCCCAATTACAGAAGGGGACAGGGACGATCTTTCACAGAGTCATGCTGGGGTCCTAGGGAGTCTTTTGGACCTTACTGCTCTTTGCCTGGGCCCCTGCCCTGCCTAGCTCTGGTCTGCCCTTGAGGATGGTTCCCAAGTACCACTGGCTCCTGGCATCCTTTCTGTTTTGTGGTACCCAGGGTCACTGAGTTACATCCTCAGTCTTAAAATTTGTTTTTCATATTTTTATTTTGAGACAGAGTTGTTAAGTTGCCCAGGCTGGGCTAGAATTCTGATCCTCCTACGTCAGTCTCCCAGAGTGCTAGGATTACAAGCGTGCACCACCATGCCTGGCCTCCTTACACCCTTTCTCCAGACTGGCCCTTGTGGCACTCATGTGCTGTGCGGATCACACCATTCTCAAGGGGATTCCAGCAGGGAGCAGTATCATCCGCCAGGAGGCTGAGGCACAGTGCTGGGATGGCCCCTCAGAGCCACCTGCTGGTGAGTGGCCAGGGCAGGATCTGAACCCTGGAGGCCCAGTGTTAGTGTGAGCTGTCCACTGCGGCAAACCTTCCTCTTGTGGCCAGTGGGCACAGGAAGTGTGGCTGGTTGCTTGAGATGTGCTGTGAGTGTAAAATCCCACAAGATTGTAGAGTTCAGATGAAAAAGGAAATGTAAATATATTTCCTGTTAACACTATGTTACGTTGATTACATAGTAATGTGACTATTTTGGGTATATCATATTAAATAAAGGCTATTAAAGTTAATTGCACCTTTTTCTGTCTACTTCTTTTTTTAAAATTTTATTTAAAAGGAAAAAAAAACAAAACAAAGCAGTGTAAGGGTACAAGTAATACAGAACTACAAAAAAAGTAAGAAATCACCAGTTTAATAAATTACACATTATTATCTTAGAGATAGTTGCTTAAGTCACAGTATCAAAGCATACAAAGTGAACATTCAAACAGAGAGACTGCAAACAGCTGTGTTCAACGATCCAACCAAAAACATTAATATGGTCAGCTATTTAACACCCCTAAACACACTTGCAGTTGTATCCTTTAGAGCTCTTTTTTTCCCTCTCTTTTTTACAACAAAATTTACACATTTTGGGTTTTATTACTCTTTAGTTCTTATTACTGTTTTTTGGAATAGAATAAAGTAAAATATGGCAAAACAAAGCTGTCAGTCAAAACCAAGGATAGACATAGTATATGATGTAAAAACAGAGTACAAGGTTATCAACAATGGTTACCATAATGCCTCTTGCTTCCTTAAAAAGAACTGTCTATCTCATTAGATATTATAAAGTTGAACAAAACAGTAGAGAACAAGACCAATAAAACTTAAATATTGTAAACATTACAGGACTTCCAAAGGAGATAATAGTCAAACCAGAATGGGCATCTTAGTGAATCTTATTGCCTTCAAAGTAGTTGCCTATACCCTCAAACTTGATACTATCATACAGAATGGAAGAATCTAATCAGTCAAAACAAGATAGTGGGAGTATTACAGGACTTCAAATCAAGTTAATAGGAAATCAAAAAAGTTACTATAATATATCCTGCTAATTTTTAAAAATTTTTTCCCCTTAGTTAAAAAAAACCATAAAAAATAACTAAATAATTTTTTAAAGAATAAGGGAGAGATTGAGATAAAAGAGGACATAACAATATAACAATACAGGTCAAAGCATGACTGTTTCAGCAACCTAGTGCTTCACCACCAAATAACCCAACTTAATAGTAGTTACCGTAGTGTCTGTCTTTTTCCTTGAAATATTTCAATATAATTTCATATACTATAGCTTCAAATATTTCCATATCAAGAAGCCCAGAATAAAGCCATTCCAATTAATAAGTGAAAACTTTATAAGGCTTCAAGGTCACATAATGGGGAATCATGATTACCACATACTTTTATATATTTGAATCATTACTTACATTAGGGAAACTATTGGGTATTCACACATGTGAGATTGATTTATTTCACTTATGAGTATGGTCTCAAGCTGCGCCCATTTATTGATAAATATCTCAATGTGATCCTTCTTTATAGCTGAGTAATATTCCACTGTATAGAAATACCACAACTTTTTTATCCATTCCTCAGTTGATGGACACCTGGGTTGTTTCCAAGATATGGCGATTACAAATTGTGCTGCTATAAACATAGGTGCACATATATCACTGTGGTATGATGCTTTCAGTTCTTCTGGGAATATAAATAGAAGTGGAATAGCTGGAACAAATGGGACTTCCAATCCCAGCTTTTTGAGAAATCTCCAGACTGACCTCCACAAAGGTTGTACCAGTCTAAACTCTCACCAACAGTGTAGGAGAGTTCCTTTTTCTCCACAGCCTCTCCAGCATTTGTTGTTGTTGGTTTTCTTGATCCTGGCAATTCTTTCAGGAGTGAGATGGAATCTCAGTGTGGTTTTAATTTGCATTTCCCTAATGACCAAGATGATGAACATTTTTTCATGTATTTATTTTCCATTTGTATTTCTTCATCTGAGAAGTGCGTATTCATCTCAGATGCCCATTTTCGGATTGGATCGTTGAATTTTGGGGGGTCTGAGTTTTTTTAAATTCTTTATATGTTTTAGACAAGAGTCCATTGTCTGAGAAGGAGTTTACTAAAATATTTTCCCAGTTTTTGGGTTTACTTTTCACTATGCTGGAGATTTCTTTTGACATGCAGAAACTTTTTAATAAGAAGTGGTTCCAGTTATTGATTCTGGGAAGTATTTCCTGTGCGGTTTGAGTCCTGTTCATGAATTCTCTACATACCCCCATGTCTTCAAGGTTTCTACCTAATTTGTCTTCTGATAGATTTAGTGTTTCTGTTTTAATATTCAGATCTTTGACCCATTTAGATTTTAATTTAGTACATGGTGATAGACATGGGTCTAGCTTAAGTTTTCGGCAAATGGAGAGCCAGTTTTTCCAGCACCATTTATTAAAGAGACTGTCATTCTTCCAGTGAACCTGTTTGGCTCCTTTATCAAAGATAAGGTGGTTGAGTGTGTTTGTAGTTGTGGTTGTATCTTCTAATCTATTCCATTGATCTTCATCTCTGTTTTGATTCCAGTACCATGTTGATTTTACTACTGTTGCTTTGTAGTATAACCTCAAGTCAGGGATTGTGATGCCTCCTGCTTTGTCTTTGCTGCTTAGAATTTCCTTTGCTATTCTAGGTCTCTTCTGGTTCCAAATGAATTTTAGGAGTGGTTTCTCTAGATTTATAAGGTATGTTGATGGTATTTTTATTGGGATTGCATTGAATCTGTATAACAGTTTTGGGACAGTGGCCGTTTTCACAATGTTTGTTCTTCCTATCCATGAGCAAGGGATGTCTTTCCATTTTCTGAGATCATCTTCAATTTCTTTTTTCATTGTATTATAATTTTCCCTGTATAGGTCTTTCACTTCTTTCGTAAGAGTAATTCCTAAATATTTCATTTTTTTGCTTGCTAGTGTGAAGAGTGTGAAGAGTTTCTCTTATTTCCCTCTCTGTGATTTTGTTGTTAGTGTATAGGAATGCTATTGATTTCTGAGTATTGATTTTGTATCCAGCTACAGTACTGAATTTATTTATTATATCTAAGACTCTTTCAATGGAGTTTAGGGGGTCTTCTATGTAGAGTATCATGTCGTCTGCAAACAATGATAATTTAACTTCTTCTTTTCCTATCTTTACCCCTTTTATTTCTCTCTCTTGTCTAATTGCTCTGGCTAGTACTTCCAGTACTATATTAAATAGGAGTGGTGATAAAGGACATCCTTGTCTTGTGCCCGATTTTAAAGTAAAGGCTTTCAATTTTTGGCCATTTAGTATGATGCTGGCTGTTGGTTTTTCATAAATGGCCTTTATTATATTGAGGTAAAGACAATCTATTCCAATTTTCTGTAAAGTTCTTATCATGAATGAATGTTGGACCTTACTGAGGGCTTTTTCTTTCTTTCTTTTTTTTTTTTTTTGTCTTTTTCGTTTTTATCGGTACCGGGGATCGAACTCACAACTGCCTGCTTACAAGGCAGGCACTTATGCTGCTGAGTTAAATCCCCAGCCCTTGAAGGCTTTTTCTATATCTATAGAAATGATCATGTGATTCTTACTCTTGGCTTTCTTGATATGGTGGATTACATTTATTGATTTACGTATGTTGAACCGTCCTTGCATTCCTGGGATGAATCCCACTTGGTCATGGTGTATAATCTTCTTGATGATTTGCTGGATCCTATTTGCCAATATTTTATTGAGGATTTTTGCATCTGTGTTCATTAGGGAGATCGGTCTATAGTTCTCTTTTATAGTTGGGTCTTTCTCAGGTTTTGGTACTAGAGTAATATTTGCTTCCAGGAATGACTTAGGAAGGATTGCTTCCCTTTCAATTTCATTGAATAGTTTGAGGAGTGTCGGCATTAGGTCTTCTTTGTATTTCTTGTAGAATTCTGCAGTGAATCCATCTGGGCCTGGGCTCTTCTTGGTGGGCAAGGACCCAATTACATTCTCAATTTCATTAGCAGAGATTGGGTTATTCAACAGTTTTATATCCTCTTGATCTAGCTTTGGTACTTCATATGCTTCTAAGAATCTGTCTATTTCTTCTGTGTTATCAAACTTTTGAGAGTAGAGGTTTTCGAAATAGGTGTTGATGATCCTCTGTATTTCTATTGGGTCTGTAGTGATTTCTCCTTTTTCATTTCTTATTGCATGAATTTGAGCCTTTTCTTTCCTTTTTTTAATAAGGTTGGCTAGGGGCTTATCGATTTTATTTATTCTTTCAAAGAACCAACTCTTTGATTCGTTGATTCTTTGGATTGTTTTCTTAGTCTCTATTGCATTGATTTCTGCTCTGATTTTTATAATTTCCTCTCTTCTTTTGGCTTTGGGCTTGACTTGCTCTTCTTTTTCTAGCTGTTTGAGGTGTAGCATCAAGTTATTTATTTGTATTCGTTCTGTTTTCCTGATGTGGGTACTCAGTGCAATAAATTTTCCTCTCAGAACGGCTTTCATTGCATCCCACAGATTCCGGTAAGTTGTATCTGCATTTTCATTTTCTTTTAGGTATTGTTTAATTTCTTCTTTAATTTCCTCTGTGACCCACTGATTACTCAAGAGTGTGTTATTCAGTTTACATGTGTTTGTGGGATTTTTGCAGTATCTTTTATCATTAATTTCTAATTTCAGAGCGCTATGATCCGATAACATGCAAGGGATGATTTCAACTCTTTTCCATTTGTTTAAATATGTTCTGTGAGCTAATATATGGTCTATTTTAGAGAATCATCCATGTACTGCTGAGAAGAATGTGTATTCTGATGTTGTTGGGTGGAACATTCTGTATATGTCTATCAAATCCATTTGTTTGCAGGTGTGATTCAGTTCTGTTATTTCTTTGCTCGTTTTGTGTCTGGTTGATCTGTCCATTGGTGTCAATGGCGTATTAAGGTCTCCTGTTACAATTGTGTTACTGATAATTTGAGTTTTCATTTCTGTTAATAGTTGTTTTATATAACTGGGTGCTCTGGAGTTTGGTGCATATATATTTAAGATAGTTATCTCTTCCTCTTGGAGTTTTCCCCTAACGAGTATGTAGTGACCTTCTTTGTCCTTTATGGTCATTGTTGGTTTAAAGTTCATGTTGTCTGCAAACAGAATGGCTACTCCTGCTTTTTTTTTTTTTTTTTTTTTTTTTGGATTCCTGCTGCATGAAGTATTGTTTTCCATCCTTTGACTTTCAGTCTGTGAGTGTCCTTCTGGGTTAGATGGGTTTCCTGTAAACAGCATATGGTTGGATTTTGTTTCTTGATCCATTCTGCTAGTCTGTTTCTTTTGATTACTGCATTGAGACCATTTACATTAATAGTTATAACTGTTAAATGCTGGTTCATTGTTGACATGTTATCTCTCTGCTGTTGCATCTTTATCTTTCTGGGTTTTTTTGGTTGTTTTCCTTTTTTTATAGGTACCAGCGATCGAAGTCATGACTGCCTGCTTGCAAGGCAGGCGCTTGTGCCACTGAGCTAAATCCCCAGCCCCTGCATCTTTATCTTTCTGTTCTGTTTAATTATATGCTTTGCTCAGTGTTTTTTTCCCTTGTGTATCTAAACTGTCTTTCAATGTTTTTTGCAGGGTTGGCTTGGTGTTCATGTAGTTCTTCAGCTGTTCTTTGTCAAGGAAGTATCATATTTCACCATCAATTTTGAATGATAGTTTTGCAGGGTACATCAGTCTAGGTTGGAAATCATTTTGCTTTAGGTTCTGGAATACTTCACTCCATGCTCTTCTTGACTTTATTGTTTGTGCTGAGAAGTCTGCTGTGATTCTGATAGGTTTTCCTTTATAAGTGATCTGTCTTTTCTCTCTGACAGCTTTTAATAATCTATTCTTGTGTTGGATTTCTGGGATGGTGATTATTATATGTCTGGGTGTAGTTTTATTTTGGTTATGACTATTTGGAGTTCTATATGCTTCACTGATCCTGATGTCAGTTTCTGATCTCATGCTTGGGAAATTTTCAGCTATTAATTCTTTAAATATCCTTTTGACATCCTTTATGTTGTCCCCTTCTTTTTCATTCATCCCTATCTATCTTATGTTATTTTTCTTTGCATCATCTTGCAGTTGTTGAATTGTTATTTTTAAAAGATTCCTGATTCCTTGTTATTTTCAAAAGATCTTTCCTTTCCTGTTCACTAGCTGCAATCCTGTCTTCAAGGTCTGAAATTCTATCTTCACTTTCATTGAGGTGGTTTTTACAACTTTCAGTGGAGTTTTTTATTTTCTGTATATCTCTGTGCATCTGTGTTATGTATTCTGTTTGTTTCTTGTATTGCTCATCTAGGGATTCTATCTTTTTGTTTAGTTCCTCCAATTTTTTATCTGTGTTTTCTTTAGATATATTCAGAATCTCTTTCATTTCTTTTATCATTTCTTCTTTTACCTGGGAGATTATTTAGAGTTTGAATTCCTTTAAAGCTTCCTGGAGTTGCTTCTTAATTTCAGTAGCTATTGTGTCCAATATTTGAGGTGAATGGCATATATTTTCTCCTATATACATCGCTCCTAGGGTTTCTTGAGATGGGCTGGAGGTTTGAGGTTGTAATTTGGTCTTTCGTTTTGTCATTTTCCTATATTTCTGTGTTTCAAGTGTTATTTGAAAGCTTCCTCAGGGTCTGTTGGAAATCCACTTCTATGTTCGCAGCTCCTGGGACTCTGGCCCCCAGTTCCCCCAAGCCACTGGGCCTCTAGAACCAATGGCCCTCTTCTGCCTGTTTAGAACTCCGTAGTTCCAGATAAGCTGAGCTCCAGGGACACTGTGTGCCCACCTGCTTGCTGGAAGCTCCACAGTTCTCCAAGAGCAGCCAGAATGGGGAGTTGGATGTAGAAGCCTCAAACCCACTTATGCACTTCACTGCATCCGGAAGTCTGGAGGGTCCAGAACAGTCTGGCTTGGGGCAGAGTGCACTGAGCACTTAAACAGGCCACGGGGCTTCTGGAACTGGTGATGACTGCCTGCTTGCTGAGATATCCACAGTCCTCCAGAAACATGGACAGGCGGCTGCAGGTGCCCCAGATCCGCCCAGCCCTTCCTCTGCACCCAGACAGTGCAGGAGTCCCAAATAGGCTGGGCTCCAGGGATAGTGTGCACCCACCTGCTTGCTGGAAACTCCACAGTTCTCCAAGCGCAGCTGGAATGGGGAGGCAGATGTAGATGCCTCAAACCCACTTATCCACTTCACTGCAGTGGGAAGCCTGGAGGGTCCCGAACAGTTTGGGCTTTGGGCAGAGTGCACTGAGCACTTACCGCAGGCCGCAGGGCCTCTGGAACCTGCAATGCTCGCCTGCTTGCTGAGATATCCACAGTCCTCCAGACACATGAGGAGGCAGATGCAGGCACCCCAGATCCGCCCAGCCCTTCCTCTGCACCCAAATGGTGCAGGAGTCCCAAATAGGCTGGGCTCCCTCTGTCTACTTCTTAAACCACTATAAAGTTACATATGTGGTTCATATTATAGTTCTTTTGAATAGCACTAGTCTAGAAGGTATAGTTTCCTTTTTTATTTTATTTTGAGACAGGGTCATGCAGAGTTGCCCAGGCTGGCTGTTGTAGTCAGGAGTTGCAAAGGGAACAATTACTTACAGGACACAGAATTTATATTACTATTTATAATGGTCACCAAGGAGTCAAATACAAAGAAAGTGAGGGAAATCTGTCTGCAACACTAAAGATTTAGAAAATCCAGCCGATGCCCTGGATCCCACAGCAGTGTCCTACATGAGTCCAGCTGAAGACCCGCCCATGACAGTGCCTCCCACAAATCCAGCTGGAGTCCTAGAGCCCGTGACAATGACTCATGCAAGTCTGTTCTATGGATTTGTGCTGGGAAGACCCAAAGGTCAGTGGTGGAAGCTAGAAAGTCTGTGCCAGTGGGGTGAAGGAGCTGTGTGATTAGGTTGAGGGTTCTGTGCTGGAGCCAAGAAGTGATGCTCAAAATAAGGTCCAGGACTCCCCCTAAAAGTACCACAGCCATCCTCAAAGACAATGGGGTCCTGAGCTCCTCCGACAGTGAGAACATATCAGGAAGCCAGCATGACAGCTTCTCCTGAAGACTGACCAGCACACCTCTCCCCTCCAGAGCCAGGAAGCCATGCTCCCCGTAAGGACCAGAGCTCCCCCAAAGTGAACCACAGCCACTCTCAGCGACAAGGTTCTGAGCTCCTCCGATGAGAATGGCCGAATTCATGTCAGAGAAGCCAACAGGACAATGTCCTTCAGGAGAACCAACTACTCCAAGACAGCAACACTTGGGAGAATTCACAATACCTCACTCTTCTTCTCTACGTCTCTATTTATGCTGGCAACTTTCCTCAGGTGGGCCATCTACACTCAGCACCTGATTCAGTCCAGCTGGTGTTAAGTTGACCATCAGGTTTTAATCCGTAACACTGGCCAACCTGTGATCCTGTCTCAGCCTCCCAAGGAGTGGGACTGCAGGTGAGTGCCACCCTGTGTGGCTCTTGGAGCTCCTGCTTTAAATCACCATTTCCTCTGTGTGTCCACTGCCTGCTTCAGCGAGGTGACAACTCCATGAGCAAGGATTGGCTTTGCACCTTTGGGTCTTCCTAGGTGGATGTAACACAGACTAAGTTGGGTTTAAATTATTTTTTAAATTTAGAAATTATTGACCTATCATGAAGATGCAAAAATAAGAGGGTCCCAGGTATCTGCCACCCCATGTGTAGTAACACCTGACACACTGCAGTTGACCCTGGAGTGTCTAGTGTGTTGAGTGACTTAAGTGAATCTGTAGGCACCACCCCCCCATCTGCCCTGCAGGGAATGTAGGGCTTGCAGAGCTGCATGTGGGGCTAACGAGGGTGCCTGCAGAACCCACGCCCACCTGACGCATTTGAGTCACCCTGCTGACTCTAGCAGAATCCTTCAGGCACCCTGCATCACGCAGCATAGAAGTGGAGACAGCATGGCCCTGGGGGAGACGCAGTGCCTGGGGGAGTCAGGCTGTCCCAACCCTGTTCTGTCTTCACCACTTCCAAATGGTGATCCTGGCACTGCCCCAGCCTCTCCCTCCCACTCTGGAGACTCTGATGAGTCTCCAGCACTTTGCTCCGGCTGGTTCCAGGTGACAGAGAGTGTCCGCCCAGGGCTGATCCAGCCTGCCACACACTGAGGTTTCTGTTTGGATGCAGCTCCTGTTTTCCTAAGACCACTGGGGGCTTCACTGGGCAAGATGGATCTGTTCTCAGCTGCCAAGCACGAACGTGCAGTCACTGCATCCCTGCCAAAGCAGGTGCTACTTGTATCCTGTGTAGCTCCAAACACAGATGGCCAGTGACCTTGGCGTTGAAGCAGGTGCCTCCCACTGGCTTTGGAGGGTTGGGGAGCAGCATGAAGCCCGCCCTTCTCCTGCCATGCATCGCTGCACATCCATGGTCCCCAAGGCAGCAGATTGGAAACCATAGAAACCGAGGAGCCAGGCTGCGGGCTCCTGCCCTCTGCTGCCTGCCTCTCTCAGGGATGCTACAGTCTCGCCCTCGTAGGTCTCTCTTGAGGCCTCCTCATGCCTCCCAGTTCCATTATCCCAGGGTGGCCACTTCCTACTGTGATTTCTTGGGGGAGGAAATGGCTAGTTTGGGAGCCTGGATTTAAGTTCTTATGCAGCAGCTCCTGCCCCCAGGAAGCTGCTGCCCTGTAGCCTCTGGTGCTGGTCTGTGGGGGAACCTCATCCTGGAGGGTGCCTGGGGCCCGAGATTCACTTCTTAGGATTTCTACCAGGCAGTTAGGAAGGGACGAGCACAGTGGAAGGGTGATGTGTACCTGCGTGGTTTTGGCAAACGGGCTCTGACTTTCCTGGGCCAAGGGGCAGCTGCTGGTGAGCTTGAAGGTCTGGAAGGAATCACATTTTAGAGCTTGTCCTATGGATCCCCATGCATCACTGACCTATCTGCTACGGTTCCCTCCTCAGCTTCCTGCCTCTCCCTGGGTTTCTAGTAAACATCTCACCCTAACGGGTCTGAAATAAGACACCGATTTCTACCTCTCAGACTCTCCTGTGTTGGGTTTTCTATGTTAATTCATGTGTTCACACATTCACAAGTACTTATTCAGCATATGCCATATGCAGAGAAGTCTAAGCATTGAGAAATACACAGAATACAGGTTCCTAACCACACGGGGTTTATATGTCTGTTAGAACATGTTAAGGGTCAGTTGGTGTCCCCGAAAAACCCCTGTTGACATCCTAATCCCCAGCTGTGCACAGTGTGAACTGACTTGGACCTGAGATCATTGTAGACTTCATCAGTGTTCAAAAAAGTTGGACTGGAACAGTGTGGGCTGCTAGTGTGATAGGACCGGGGTTCTTACACAAGTGGGGACATCTGGATGCAGGCATGCAGCAGGGGCGGTGCCATGTAAAGATGAAAGAGGGGACCAGGATGACGACTTCATGAACCCAGGGGTGCCAACAATGGCCAGCGACCACCAGCAGTGAGCCGCATGACCCTCAGAGGTCATGACACCTCCTGACACCTCAGCTTTAAACACCTAGCCCCCGACCTGTGAAGCACTGGGTCATAAACCATCTAGTGTGTGACCCTTTGTGAGAGCAGCCCTGGAAAATGGATGCAGGAGGTAGAGCATCCTGTCATCCCAGCGCTCAAAGAGGCTGAGATAGAAGGATGGTTCAGTTTGAACCCAGCCTGAGCGATAGCAACACCTCTTCTCAAAAAAAGGGCTGGGGATAGAGTTCAGTGTGAAGACGCTGGGATCAGTCTCTAGTCACACACACACACACACACACACACACACACACACACACACACACACACAGAGACATGCATAATAGGAAAAATACTAAAGCAATTCTGGGGATTGAGGGAGGAGCATGTTATGGATCGTGCCCAGGGACAGTATTACAGACAGTGGTACCTGCGTGTGGACCTGAAAGGAAAGAACCCATGAGGATGCTCAGCGGGAGGGCATCCAATACCAGGCGCTGGCTCCGGGACCAGAGCCCCAGGGAGTGCTCAGCCAGTGCACAGCCTCTGGTCGCCACCTCCCCTGCCGCTGCCTGCATCGGCCACCTCCTTTCCTGCTTGGATTTTTACAGAACCCTCATGATTATAATTAGAAACGCATCGCTTCTCTCTCCTAGTCCTTCAGACCCATACCCACATTTCTCTGTGCAATGCCGTCAGTTGCTGGGTACTCGGCAGGCCATCCTTCCCCTCGGCTCCCCAGTCACTTAGGCCTCCCACATCCTAGCATCCCTGCCAGCAGGCACTGGCTGCCCTCCATCCTCGCCTGCGGCTGTATCCAGCTATTCTGGCCTGCTGGCCGCGAACCTGCCACTCCTGCTCCTGGCTTGGTTCTTTGCACCCCTCTGCCCTTCCTCTGATGCAGGACCCTCTGCCTAGCTCTTTTTCTTTTGCATCATTCAAACCTTGGCTCTGATGCCACTTGTCACCTCTCCAGCTGAGATTCCACAGGATGTCAGTTTTTGTCTGGTGGATAGAAGGAAACAAGAATGACCCTTAATTGCAGCACCAGCAGATAAGTACCTTCAATGGCTTCTGGGTTGAATATGAAAATTTTGGACTACGTTGTCTTTTAGATTCACATAGAGAAACTAATAACAGCTTATCACTGTTCTTAATATGATGCTGCAAAGAAAGAAATGTCCATTTTACAGAAGTAGAAGTCAAGGCTCAGAGTGCTGTGGTAGTTTGCCTAAAACAACATTCCTGGAAAGTGGGTGCTGACCTCCTTTTATTCAGCGCTGATGCTTGTATTCTTTCCACTCCACTGAGTGGATTAATATTCCTATATTCATCAGTTTTGTCTCAGACTCCTCGGATATTTTTATGTAGAAAACAAGAAAAGAGACTGAAAGGTCAAATAATTTTTATTTTTGGTTTAAGCAGAAGGCATATTTCAGACACCATCTGTTTCTGATCTCTCCTCTGATGGCAGAAAGTGACATCTGTCAGTGAACTATTTAATGGTTTCAATATTAGCAGAGTGCTGATAGGGGCTGATCAAAACTCGCATTTGCTAAGTTTACACTCTGTGGCAGTGCTGTGCTAAGCCTGCTTCTGTCTTGCCGTGTCTTTGGCATCACTGGAAGCAGAGGCTGTTGTTATTCTCTCCTTTACAACTAAGGGTACTTAGAAATCAAGTCACACGGCTGCAATCAGAAAACCTGGACATAGATGAGCTGCAGTTAGAACCCAGTGGTCTGAATCCCAAGTGTGAACTCATTAATAATGACCCTGGGCATGCTGGAAGAATCTTTCCCTATCTATTTATAATGGATTGGGTGCAATTTTGCTAAAATGCAGGAAATGGATGATATGGCTTCTTCAGATAATATTTCCTTAAGGGAATTTCATTTTCCTCGGCCAGAAAATCAAAATGTTTTTCATATCTTTTTTCCTTCCAGAACCAATGTGCATGTTTAATAATATCTTTCCTCAAGGGACCAAAGGATGGGGCCTCCAGGTCATGCTTCTGCTTGGATTTCTGCCTCTGATTCTCACCTGCTGCTTCTCATCTTCATCTGCAATGTCATCCCATTCTTTCCTAACGTTGTAGATCCTGTCTAAGACAATCAAAACACTCAATCACGGCAAAAGGTTTTCAGGCATAAAGAGTGTCTCATTTTGACTTTTATGAAGAGAAACAAAAGTGATAGTGGCCGATTGAAACTTCACTTTGGATTTTAATATAAGTGAAGAGTGACATAGTTTGTGTATCCCTTATCTGTCATTGTAAGTCACCCCACTACTGTGCCTTAAGACAGTATACGTTTGCTCAGCTCACATGGGTAGGTGACTTTGGCTAGGCTCAGCAGGAAGGTTCTTCTGCTCTGTGCTAGGCTCCTGCTGGGTGGGAGTTGGTCAGCTGCTGTCTGATCCACGATGGCCTTGACTGGAAAACAATTTAGTTCTTCAGCTCATCGCTCACGTCCCCCTGCCAGGCCATGTCAAGGTACAATAGTAAGGACAATATTGGAACTTCATGGGATTTGAAGTCTCTGTTTGCGTGCCATTTGCTAACCTCACTTAAGCCATAGAAAGTCAAAGGGCTGGGGACAGAATAAAAAATCAGACTTGAAAAAATCAGCCTTGAGGACTGCAGGTGACAGCTCAGGGCAGCAGGAGGTCAATAATCCAATCACCTTGGGCATTTCATGGTTACACATGAATACATTCTCAGTGTAGACCTGAATGTGACTTCTCTGGTCACCTTCATGTGCCTTAGTCACCATACCAGGACATGCTGTGTTTCTCCTATTTAAGGGATGCAGATGCTTTAGGGTGTCTTGTGATTTTTTGGCTATATGGGAAGAATTTCACTAACAATGGGCATGACATGATGTTGTAGATAATTGTCTTGTGTAGTGTCAGAATGGACAAAGGGAAGTAGAATATTCAGTCAGCTGGATGTAGTGGCACAGGTCGATGGTCCCATCTACTTGGTAGACTGAGGCAGGAAAGTAGCTTGAATTTAGGATTTCAAAAGCAGCCTGGACAACACAGAGAGACCTTGTCTCTATAATGAACAAAAAGTGTTTCAGTGAACAATGCAATTTAAGAGGACAAAATCAGACAGCCACCACTGGAGAAGTCTCTAATAAATTGCTAATTTATATCCATGTTTAAAATGCCATCCTAAACCAGGCATGGTGGTGCATTCTTAAAATCCCAGCACTGGGGATGCTGAGGCAGGAGGATCCTTGCAAGTTCAAGATCACCTTGAGCTACAAAGTGAGCTAAAGACAGCCTGAATTGCATAGCGAGACCCTGTCTCAAAGAGACTATATCTATCTATCTATCTATCTATCTATATTCATACTTATTAAATGTCAGAGATGTGAAGATGTTCTCAAACTTGTGGGGACTGAATAGGTTGGAGCTATCCCAGCTGTAGGCAGGGCTCTGCCCTGCTCAAGGACAGGCAGGTGCATGAGACTCACTGCCCTAAAGGTTTCTTTGTCCCTGTTGGGCTCACACACTTACATAGCATCAGGATCAACCAGCCAGAAGGCAGATTCCAGATACTGCACCCTGAAAGACTGTTGGAGATGGAGAGTACCTGGCCGCCCCCAGCTTGCAGACTGGATACATTGCGGGCTTCTGAGATGCATTCCTGGAGGCAGCCTGATTTCATTTAAGAAGAGCTTGAACTGGAATGCAACCATCTGGACACTGCTCTCAGTTCTTTCAGGGGGTCACTGAGTATCTCGATAAAGTTATTTCTCTTCTCTGGGTCCCAGTTATCATCTGAAAAATGGGTTTTAATCTTTTTGGTGCTTCAGAGTATTGTGCAACTACTGTATCACTGAGCTACATGCTCAGCCCCAAACGATGTTTACCTAAAGACTCCTGGCTGTTGTTCTGTCTCCGAGGCCAAGGTCCTGTGTTGAGCCCAAGTTTATAATCTGAGTCTAAGAATAGATAATTGGTTGGCTTAATGTAGACCAATAATTGGCTTAATGTACTTTGTTGGAGTCCATCACAGGCTGGGTATGGTTTTGGGCTCTTCAGATAGGATAGCAATAAAAACATTCTTGTTTTCATGGAGTGTCTTCCTCCTCTTCCCCCCCTTCACGGTCATAGTCTATTGGTATAACGATCTGGTATTCACACTGTGGTGGGCATTGTTCCAAGCTCTCTGTTCATGTATCTTATTTAATTTTCCTGACATCTGTATTGGGGGGCTGTCATTTCCACAGTGCTGGGCTATCTACCTGGAGATCCACTGTCCCCATGCCTCCAGCTGGCTATGCCTAAGGACATTGTCACCTGATTTCTTTGATCTCAGGGATCCAGCACATCCTGGCTAGTGTGGGCACTGCCAAGAGATCAGAGGGTCAGAATTGCTGAGGGCAGGGCATTTCTTTACCTAGTTCCCTCTCACCAGCTCTTCTACCTGTTAGCTGTTCTGGATTCAGTTAGCCACACTCCTTCCGTCCAGTGCTCTGGTGTTAGAAGCATTCTGTCTTGCTGGGTTTCATAAATCCTGAAAACACCTTTGGGCATAATCTTGTTAGTAATCTTCTCTCCAAAAACCCAGTTGGAGAGGGCCTTGTGTTTCCGATCAGACTTCAGATACACCATATTCTGCAGATGAGGAGACTGAGCATTAGCACCGTTCTGCACTAACTTCGTTCTGGTCTCAGCTCAAACACCAGCTCCACACACAGGGTTTCCCAGTGTGCCCTTCTAAGTACCGTGGCCTCTTCTATCAAGTGTCCTCCAAGCCCACTTGCAGGTTTGATGATCCTCTAGGAGGATTCAGGAGAGTGACATAAAGTCGCCCTCGTGACTAGGATTTCTTCCAGTAAGAGCATCTGATACAGAGCCAGCCAGGCGAGAGGAAGCTGTAGGTAGGCGTTCACTGTGTAGCACTTATGCAGATCCCCAGAACCAGAGGAAAAGCATATGCTTAGAATAAACCGCACTGCTTACAAGAACAATCTGGGCACAGAGAGCAACACTTATCATTCGGGGTAAGTGTTCTATACAGAGGAAGAGACTGTGACTCAGGTTCACAGATGTCACCTGCAGTGGGGTAAACGATCCTTTCCCCACATAATCTCCCCACATTCCAGCACCGTGAATGGGACCTATTTGGAAATAAAAGTCTTTGTGGATGCAACTAAGGATTTCAGATGAAGACATCCTTCTGGACTAGTGGCTGGGCACTAAATCCAATGACAACAGTCCTCCTAAGAGACGTAAGAGACAAAGGCAGTGTGACTAGGGAGACAGACAGGAGGCGGGCAGCCACCACTGAGGGAACGGACGGAGCCACCAAGAGCTGAAGATCCATTCTGGAAAAGTCCTGCCCGGGAGTCTCAGAGGGCGCGTGGTCTGCTGGGTTTGCCTGCGAGAGCAGGTTGTAGGCTGGGCGGTTGTGAAATTTTGTTATGGAGATGCTGGAAACCATGCAGCAGCCCAGGCTCAGCCCTGCACAAGGTCTCAGGCTGCATTTGAGTGTCCCGCTGTCCCTCAGCCCCCTGCACTGCCAGTCACCATTCTAGGCTTTCTTTATAACACTTTCCCTACCCTAATCGTTGCCACCTACCCATTCATTTAATGCAACTTATTTATTGCTATGTTTAATTGACAATTAATGCTTGTGTAGACTTACTGGGTACAATGTGGGGGTTTGATATATGCACACACTATAGGATGGTTAAACCAAGATAATCAACACGCCCATCATTTTAGAGAATTGCTTTGTTTGGTGGGGGGGGGTGA
This sequence comes from Cavia porcellus, assembly GCF_034190915.1. Classification (NCBI taxonomy): domain Eukaryota; kingdom Metazoa; phylum Chordata; class Mammalia; order Rodentia; family Caviidae; genus Cavia; species Cavia porcellus. Next base: position 10,153,531 of record NW_026947508.1, read on the forward strand.
GTGTTCGGAGTCCATTGTCTTAGCAATTTTGAAATATTCATTGTGGTATTGTTACCCACAGTCATGGTAGTGCATCTCAGCTTATTCCTCCTGCCTGCCTGAAACTTTGTACCTTTGACCACCATCACCTCCCATCCTCCTCACCCTCTCCTCAAGCCCGACCCTCTCATAACCACTGTTCTATTCTATTCTCTATTTCAATGAGAATTTCTTTTTTTAATATACTGGGATGTGAACCCAGGGCCTTTGCATTGAGCTATATCCCTACTCCTTTTTTACTTTTTATTTTGAGACAGGGTCCTGCTAAGCAACCCTCCTGACTCAGCCTCCCGGGGTGCTGGATTATAGCTGTGTGCCATCACAGCTGGTTGAAGTAGACATTTTTTTGGATTTCATATGTAAATGAGAGCATAGAGTTTATGTTTCTCTGTGCCTTGCTTAATTCACTTTGCATAATGTCTTCCAGGTTTATTTACAATGTTGCAAATAACGGGGTTTCTTTTTTAAGGCTGAAGAGTATTCCACCGTGTACATAGACCACATTTTTCTTGACTCATTTATCAGGTGATGGGCACTTCGGCTGAGCCTTTATCTTAGCTATTGGAAGTAGCACTACAGTGAACATGAACGTACAGATGTCTCTTAGGCATGCTGATATTATTTCCTTTGGCTGTATGCCCAGAGCAGGCTTGCTGGGCTACACAGCAGTCCTAGCTTCAGTTTTATTGAAGATGCACCATACTGCTCCCCAGGGTGTCCCAGAGCAGTGCACAACTCTATGCTGGTTATGTTAATTTACATTCCCACTGGCAGTTAAGCATATTTACTGACCACCTTCTGTGCTCCACGCAGGACCACCTAACCTGCAGGCAAACAGTGCTGACTAATCACTGTCTCCTTCCCAGACCAGGAGCTTCCTGGGAGCACAATCAGGTCACCAGGTGTCTTTTGTGGTCCTGGAACTTTGGGCTAAATGAACGACTGCCACCCTAGGGGTAAGGGTGAACACATGTATAATAAGCCCAGAATTTGAAAGTTGCTTTGATGGAAAAGTAAAGCAAAATATTTGAGTCTTCTGGATTTGAGCCCTCACTTTTCCTCTGGATTTTATGTGTCCAAGAAAATTAATTTTGCTGAGTACCTTGAAGCTTACCATTCATCCAGACGCCAGGGTGATTTTTCTAATATTTAGACTGTTTAGCTAATGACACTGGTTCCCCCATTCATCCCACCCTCAATCTGTTCTGTTTTCTAGATTATGTCTTTGTGGGACTTCTTCAAGTTGGCCTTGAGAACCCAGGTTTCCAGATGCTCTTCCCATTTGTAACAATAACCACTCTAATTTTTATCCTTAATATTTCCTGATGGTCTCTCCAAATACATTTGTGCTTTTGATCCTCTAAGAGAGCAAATGTGAAATAGACTAGTAAAAATCCATCATGTCTTAATAAGTCAATCTATCCTTTGCTGTCATTGAATCAAGTTTCCATTTCACTGTTCAGGAAGTCATCAGATGAGATGACCTCTCTGGCAGGAAAAATGACTCCACATGGTAATGTAATCACAAAGGAGAAACATCATTTTCTTATATATTATTCCCTGCAGAAATCATGGTGAGAAAGCCATCATATTAAAAATAATCTAGGATGCCGAGGTTCCTGTCTGTCAGCCTGATGAGTTGATTTTCTTTATTGGAGAGGCAAGCTCGGTTCTCATTGGTAGCATTTTACTTTAAGGGTTCATTAGGCAGTTGTGCACTGCTCTGGGAGTACCTGTGGATGTGCAGATTGTATCTACATGAATATGAATGTGTGTTATGACTCACGCTATCACAGGCAATAACAGATGCTTTTAAAGGACAGGCACTTAAAAAGAAGTGTGTGTGACTGCAGCCACCCATCTTCCTGAAGATGTTCGTGGCACTGTTGTGTGCTTTTTAAATTTAGAAGTAGTCAGTGTGAGAAGCGATGAAAGCATCTCTTCTCTCTCAGGCATCACCTTCCGTTAAAAATGTACTGTTAGTCAGAAGAATGCATGTGTTTAAATAGCATCTTACTTAATGAATCCTCTCTCTGAACCGCACTTACTATACAAGGAAAATATTTTTCCTTCATCTCGGTAGGGCCAAGAAGACAATTCATCCAAGACTGAGTTGCGCTAGGAACCTTCCTGTCTTATGAATAATGCAACAGTTTCCCACTTCAGAAACACAGGCTGATTCTCTGTTGTCAGTGAGGCTTAGAGGAGAGATGGAAAAATCACTACCCGAGCAGGAAAGGAGCTTCGTGGACAGAGAAACCATTTTTAATCCTTACTTTTCACCTGGGTTCCTCTGTCTCATTATCCACGGAGAACTGTTGGTCAGTTGTATTGGAATCAGTCGTGCTGCCTCAGCTCTGCAACCTCAATGGCTTTTCATGAGAGACCATTTCAATCTCCTATGCCTCAGTTTCTCACACGTAAAATGGGAATAACTTTATAACACAGGATTGTTTTGACATTTTAAGGAACTGATGTAAAACTTTTGAGTTTGTCGGAGTAAACTGGATAGACTAACCCTTCTCTTCCTCTGAAAAAAAGTGTGAAATAAAATATACCAAAGAAAGAGAGAAGTAAAAAGAAAGGAAAAGGAGAGAAAAGTTCTCTGAAGATATCGTAGAGCAACCAGGCAACCAGGACTTGAGGGGCTGAACTGGGAGAGAAGGAACTCTCATGTGGGTGAATTCCATCCACATTTGTCTGTCTCTGCTTTCTCTCTTTAGGACACTTGCTGGCTCATAACAAGGGAGAAGAGAGGCTGAGGCAAAGAGACAATGGTTAGCATTTGTTGACAGCAAGACAGTTGGGGCTTGAAAGTCCAGTGCCCTAGGAAGGAAGAAAAGACTGAAAATGAGCTCAAAATAACTTACAATTTCACACCATTGCATCAGATCCTTATGTCACACCGTGCACAGAGAAAGACTCCAAAAACAGACGCAAAGTAGTTGCTAGAAAAGTCAGAGCTAAGCAGAGGTTTCAGCAGCTAGCTAGCACCTAGACAATTTTTATATTCACAATGTCTGGCATCTAACAAATTATAACATATGCTAGGAAGTCAGACTGAAAGACTGAAAAATCAGAAGCAAAACGTATCTAGGGGGGATCTCAAGGATGAGATCCTCAGCCCGAGACTTTAAAATAACTATGCTTTATCTATTCAAGAAAAGGCGAATTTTAACCAAAGTAGATTCTATATTTTAAAAAAACTACATGCAAATGCTGTACCTTAAAGTAACAGAAGTGAAGATCTAATAGATTTAACAATAAAGTAGACACAATTAAAGCAAAGATCAGTAAACTGGAAAACGAGCAGAAAATACCTAAGTGGAAGTGCAGAGAGCAAAGTGAACAAATTGTTGACAGTTTTAAGTTTTTAGAAGAAATTAAGCACATGTTGGAAAGAGTATGAGACGTGACATCTGAAAAAGTTAATGTGTGTGTAAATGCAACTAAAAGGAGACAGTGAATGAAGAAGCAACATTTGAACAGGACTGACTAAAAAGTTTTATTATCATCAACACATCAAGCCCTAAATTCAAGAAACTCTTCAAATTGCAGGACTGCAGGATAAACAATCAGACCATCACCACTACCTATAATTTATAGGTAGTGAAGTGAAAAAATATATAATCTATATATATATATACTGAAAAACAAACAAAAATATATAATATATTTAATGAAAAACAATATATATAATGGAAAACAAACAAAAATAGCAAAAATAAAACAAAACACCACTAGCCAAAACAAAACAAAATTTCCATCACTCCATGAATATCATAAAAACAACTTAAAGTCAAATGCAAAGAGAAAAGCCAAAAGCATCAAGAGAAGAAAAGCAATAAGACCTTTAAAAAGTAGTAAGACATCTACGTCAGTCCTTCAACAGAAATGATGAAAGGCAAATGACAAAGAAAGACGTCTGTCTTAGTTACTTTTTACTAGTTGCTGAGACAAAATACCTGAAGTCCAAGTTGGGAAAGGAAAGGTTTATTTCTTACAGTTTTTGGAGGTTTCAGTCCACACTGAGTTGGCTCCAAGGCAGGCGGGCATGGCTGGGCCGCAGTTCATGGCGGCTGCAAACAGCAAGCAGGAACCAGCAAAGAGCAAGACACACCTTCTTCCTGCCATTACATCGCATCCTGGCTCCACCCCTATGTGGGTGGAGCACTGACACCATTAATCTAAGCACCAGACAATGAACCATCACAAATGCACAATGCAAACTCATGAGGCCTGGGGGACACAGACATAAACCATGACAACATTTTTAAGTGACTGAAAGAAAATGTCAACTTATAATTCCATATCAAACAAAATTCCTTCCAAAATTAAGATGAAGACATTTTTAGAAATCAACAAATTTAAGGCAAAAAGAATTGTTCAGGAAGGAAGTAGTATTGTCCAAGAAGGATTAGAAAGAGCATGTGTACAATTAATGTAGTTGAAATCTGTCACCTGAAGAAATAATGCTTTATAGGTTTTAAACGCACATAAAATTACACTACATGACAAAACTAGCCACATAACGTAGGAGGTAGACAATGAATTTCAAGTGTTGTAATTTTCTGAAATTATCCAAGAAGTAGCAACAGTTTAGGTGGATTTCTATAAGTCAAGAAATACATACCGTATTTCTAGGATAATTACTAAAACAGTGTATAATGGAAAATATAATGGAGTGGAGAAAATGTAATGTTAAAAACACATGAATAGAGATCTGGGGTGCCCTCACTGGCCTCTCTGCGTGTCTGGAGGACTCTGGATTTCTGCGCCCAGACTGCTGGAGTTCCCTCAGGCTTCCAGGTGCAGTGAAGGGGAGAGGTGGGTTTGAGGCTTCCACATCAGCCTCCCCATTCCCGGCTTCATTTGGAGACCTGCTGAGCTCCCGATAGGTGGGCTGGCCCACACTACCAGCCTAGCCCAGCCTGTTTAGCTGCCGTGCCTGGCCACAGGTCTGCAGAGGAGGAGCTGGGCAGATCTGGGGTGCCCTCACTGGCCTCTCTGCGTGTCTGGAGAACTCTGGATTTCTGCGCCCAGACTGCTGGAGTTCCCTCAGGCTTCCAGGTGCAGTGAAGGAGAGAGGTGGGTTTGAGGCTTCCACATCAGCCTCCCCATTCCCGGCTTCATTTGGAGACCTGCTGAGCTCCCGATAGGTGGGCTGGCCCACACTACCAGCCTAGCCCAGCCTGTTTAGCAGCCGCGCCTGGCCATAGGTCTGCAGAGGAGGAGCTGGGCAGATCTGGGGTGCCCTCACTGGCCTCTCTGCGTGTCTGGAGGACTCTGGATTTCTGCGCCCAGACTGCTGGAGTTCCCTCAGGCTTCCAGGTGCAGTGAAGGAGAGAGGTGGGTTTGAGGCTTCCACATCAGCCTCCCCATTCCCGGCTTCATTTGGAGACCTGCTGAGCTCCCGATAGGTGGGCTGGCCCACACTACCAGCCTAGCCCAGCCTGTTTAGCTGCCGTGCCTGGCCATAGGTCTGCAGAGGAGGAGCTGGGCAGATCTGGGGTGCCCTCACTGGCCTCTCTGCGTGTCTGGAGGACTGTGGATATCTCTGCAACCAGGGAGGGTCCACAGGTTCCTGAAGCACTGCGGCCTGTGGTGAGTACCCTAACCCGGCTGCGATTGAAGAACTGTGGAGCTTCCAAGGGGCAGGTGGGCGCACAGTGTCCCTGAGGCCCAGCTTGTCTGGAACTGCGGAGTTCTGAGCAGGCAGAGGAGGGCCACTGGTTCTGTAGGCCTAATGGCTTGGAGTAGCGCGGCGCCAGAGTCCCAGTAGCTCTAAACATAGAAGGGGATTTTCAACAGATCCTGAGGAAGCTTTCAAATAACACTTGAAACACAGAAATATAGGAAAATGACAAAACGAAAGACCAAATTACAACCTCAAACCTCCAGCCCATCTCAAGAAACCCTAGGAGCGATGTATATAGAAGAAAATATATCCCATCCACCTCATATATCGGACACAACAGCCACTGAAATTGACAAGCAACTCCAGGAAGCTTTAAAGAAATTCAAACTCGAAATAATCTCCCAGATAAAAGAAGAAATGATAAAAGAAATGAAAGAGATTCTAAATATATCTAAAGAAAACACAGATAAAAAATTGGAGGAACTAAACAAAAAGATAGAATCCCTAGATGAGCAATATAAGAAACAAACAGAATACATAATGCAGATGCACAGAGATATACAGGAAATAAAAAACTCCACTGAAAGTTGTAAAAACTGCCTTAATGAAAGTGAAGATAGAATTTCAGACCTTGAAGACAGGATTGCAGCTAGTGAACAGGAAAGGAAAGATCTTTTGAAAATAACAAGGAACCAGGAAACAACAATTCAACAACTGCAAGACGATGCAAAGAAGAATAACATAAGAATGATAGGGATTAATGAAAGAGAGGGAGACAACATGAAGGATGTCAGGAGGATATTTAGAGAAGTAATAGCTGAAAATTTCCCAAGCATGAGATCAGAAACTGACATCAGGATCAGTGAAGCATATAGAACTCCAAACAGTCATAACCAAAATAAAACTACACCCAGACATATAATAGTCACCATCCCAGAAATCCAACACAAGAATAGATTATTAAAAGCTGTCAGAGAGAAAAGACAAATCACTTATAAAGGAAAACCTATCAGAATCACAGCAGACTTCTCAGCACAAACGATAAAGTCAAGAAGAGCTTGGAGTGAAGTATTCCAGATCCTAAAGCAAAATGATTTCCAACCAAGACTGATATATCCTGCAAAACTATCATTCAAAATAGATGGTGCAATACGATACTTCCATGACAAAGAACAGCTGAAGAACTTCATGAACACCAAACCAACCCTGCAAAAAATATTGAAAGACAGTTTAGATACACAAAGGAAAAAACCACTAAGCAAAGCAAATAATTAAACAGAACCGAAAGATAAAGATGCAACAGCAGAGAGATAACATTCCTACAATTAACCAGCATTTAACAGTAATAACCATTAATATAAATGGTCTCAATGCACCAATCAAAAGAAACAGACTAGCAGAATGGATCAAGAAACAAAATCCAACCATATGCTGTTTACAGGAAACCCATCTAACCCAGAAAGATACTCACAGACTGAAAGTCAAAGGATGGAAAACAATTCTTCATGCAGCAGGAATCCAAAAAAAGGCAGGAGTAGCCATTCTGTTTGCAGACAACGTGAACTTTAAAACAACAATGACCATAAAGGACAAAGAAGGTCACTACATACTCGTAAGGGGAAAACTCCAAGAGGAAGAGATAACTATCTTAAATATATACGCACCAAACTCCAGAGCACCCAGTTATATAAAACAATTATTAACAGAAATGAAAACTCAAATTATCAGTAACACAATTGTAACAGGAGACCTTAATACACCACTGACACCAAGGGACAGATCAACCAGACAGAAAATGAGCAAAGAAATAACAGAACTGAATCACACCTGTGAACAAATGGGTTTGATAGACATATACAGAATGTTCCACCCAACAACATCAGAATACACATTCTTCTCAGCAGTACATGGATCATTTTCTAAAATAGACCATATATTAGCTCACAGAACATATTTAAGCAAACGCAAAAGAGTTGAAATCATCCCTTGCATATTATCGGATCATAGCGCTCTGAAATTAGAAATTAATGACAAAGGATACTGCAAAAATTCCGCAAACACATGGAAACTAAATAACACACTCTTGAGTAATCAGTGGGTCACAGAAGAAATTAAAGAAGAAATTAAACAATACCTAAAAGAAAATGAAAATGCAGATACAACTTACCGGAATCTGTGGGATGCAATGAAAGCCGTTCTGAGAGGAAAATTTATTGCACTGAGTACCCACATCAGGAAAACAGAACGAATACAAATAAATAACTTGATGCTACACCTCAAACAGCTAGAAAAAGAAGAGCAAGTCAAGCCCAAAGCCAAAAGAAGAGAGGAAATTATAAAAATCAGAGCAGAAATCAATGCAATAGAGACTAAGAAAACAATCCAAAGAATCAACGAATCAAAGAGTTGGTTCTTTGAAAGAATAAATAAAATCGATAAGCCCCTAGCCAACCTTATTAAAAAAAGGAAAGAAAAGGCTCAAATTCATGCAATAAGAAATGAAAAAGGAGAAATCACTACAGACCCAATAGAAATACAGAGGATCATCAACACCTATTTCGAAAACCTCTACTCTCAAAAGTTTGATAACACAGAAGAAATAGACAGATTCTTAGAAGCATATGAAGTACCAAAGCTAGATCAAGAGGATATAAAACTGTTGAATAACCCAATCTCTGCTAATGAAATTGAGAATGTAATTGGGTCCTTGCCCACCAAGAAGAGCCCAGGCCCAGATGGATTCACTGCAGAATTCTACAAGAAATACAAAGAAGACCTAATGCTGACACTCCTCAAACTATTCAATGAAATTGAAAGGGAAGCAATCCTTCCTAAGTCATTCCTGGAAGCAAATATTACTCTAGTACCAAAACCTGAGAAAGACCCAACTATAAAAGAGAACTATAGACTGATCTCCCTAATGAACACAGATGCAAAAATCCTCAATAAAATATTGGCAAATAGGATCCAGCAAATCATCAAGAAGATTATACACCATGACCAGGTGGGATTCATCCCAGGAATGCAAGGATGGTTCAACATACGCAAATCAATAAATGTAATCCACCATATCAATAAAGCCAAAAATAAGAATCACATGATCATCTCTATAGATGCAGAAAAAGCCTTCGATAAGGTCCAACACTTATTCATGATAAGAACTTTACAGAAAATTGGAATAAATGGTCTTTACCTCAATATAATAAAGGCCATTTATGACAAACCAACAGCCAGCATCATACTAAATGGCCAAAAATTGAAAGCCTTTACTTTAAAATCGGGTACAAGACAAGGATGTCCTTTATCACCACTCCTATTTAATATAGTACTGGAAGTACTAGCCAGAGCAATTAGGCAAGAAAGAGAAATAAAAGGGGTAAAGATAGGAAAAGAAGAAGTTAAATTATCATTGTTTGCAAATGACATGATACTCTACATAGAAGACCCCCTAAACTCCATTGAAATACTCTTAGATACAATAAATAAATTCAGTAATGTGGCTGGATACAAAATCAATACTCAGAAATCAATAGCATTCCTATACACGAACAACAAAATTACAGAGAGGGAAATAAGAGAAACTGGACTATTCACATTAGCAAGCAAAAAAATGAAATATTTAGGAATTACTCTTACGAAAGAAGTGAAAGACTTATACAGTGAAAATTATAATACACTGAAAAAGGAAACTGAAGATGATCTCAGAAAATGGAAAGACATCCCTTGCTCATGGATAGGAAGAACAAACATTGTGAAAATGGCCATTCTCCCAAAACTGTTATACAGATTCAATGCAATCCCAATAGAAATACCATCAACATACCTTATAGATCTAGAGAAATCACTCCTAAATTTCATCTGGAACCAGAAGAGACCTAGAATCGCAAAGGCAATTCTAAGCAGCAAAGACAAAGCAGGAGGCATCACAATCCCTGACTTGAAGTTATACTACAAAGCAACAGTAGTAAAATCAACATGGTATTGGAATCAAAACAGAGCTGAAGATCAGTGGAATAGATTAGAAGATACAACCACAACTACGAACACACTCAACCACCTTATCTTTGATAAAGGAGCCAAGCAGGTTCACTGGAAGAACGACAGTCTCTTTAATAAATGGTGCTGGAAAAACTGGCTCTCCATTTGCCGAAAACTAAAGCTAGACCCATGTCTATCACCATGTACTAAATTAAAATCTAAATGGGTCAAAGATCTGAATATTAAAACAGAAACACTAAATCTATTGGAAGACAAAATAGGTAGAAACCTTGGAGACATAGGAGTAGGTAAAGAATTCATGAACAGGACTCAAACCGCACGGGAAATACTTCCCAGAATCAATAACTGGAACCACTTCTTATTAAAAAGTTTCTGCATGTCAAGAGAAATCTCCAGCATAGTGAAAAGAAAACCCACAAACTGGGAAAAGATTTTAGTGAACTCTCTCTCAGACAAGGGCCTCTTGTCTAAAACATACAAAGAATTAAAGAAACTCAGACCTCCGAAATTCAAAGATCCAATCCAAAAATGGGCATCTGAGATGAATACGCAATTCTCAGATGAAGAAATGCAAATGGCAAATAAATACATGAAAAAATGCTCATCATCATTGGTCATTAGAGAAATGCAAATTAAAACCACACTGAGATACCATCTCACTCCTGAAAGAATGGCCAGGATCAAGAAAACCGACAACAAATGCTGGAGAGGCTGTGGGGATAAAGGAACTCTCCTGCACTGCTGGTGGGAGTGTAGACTGGTACAGCCTTTGTGGAGATCTGTCTGGAGATTTCTCAAAAAGTTGGGACTGGAAATCCCATTTATTCCAGCTATTCCACTTCTAGGCATATTCCCAGAAGAACTGAAAGCATCATACCACAGTGATATATGTGCACCTATGTTTTATAGCAGCACAATTTGTAATCGCCAGATCTTGGAAACAACCCAAGTGCCCATCAACTGAGGAATGGATAAAAAAGTTGTGGTATTTCTATACAATGGAGTATTATTCAGCTATAAAGAAGGATCACATTGAGATATTTATCAATAAATGGGCACAGCTTGAGACCATACTCATAAGTGAAATAAATCAATCTCGCATGTGTGAATACCGAATAGTTTCCCTAATGTAAGTAATGATTCAAATATATAAAAATATGTGGTAATCATGATTCCCCATTAGGTGGCCTTGAAGCCTTATAAAGTTTTCACTCATTAATTAGAAAGGCTTTATTCTGGGCTTCTTGATATGAAAATATTTGAAGCTAGAGTATATGAAGTTTTACCCAAATATTTCAAGGAAAAAGACACTATGGTAACTACTATTAAGTCAGGTTATAAGGTGGTGAAGTACTAGGTTATTGAAACAGTCATGCTGTGACCTCTATTGTTATATTGTTATGTCCTGTTTTATCTCAATCTCCCCCTTATTGTTTCAAAAAAATTATTTAGTCATTTCTTATGTTTGTCTTAATTAAAGAAAAAATTAAAAAAAATTAGGATATATAAATAGTAACTCTTTTCGATTTCCTATTAACTTGTTTTGAAGTCCTGTAGTACTCCCACGATCTTGTTTTGACTGATTAGACTCTGTTCCATTCTATATGATAGTATCAAGTTTGAAGACATAGGCAACTACTTTGAAGACAATAAGATTCATTAAGATACCCATTCTGGTTTGACTATTGTCTTCTTTGGAAGTCCTGTAATGTTTACAATGCCTAAGTTTTATTGGTCTTGTTCTCTACTGTTTTGTCCAACTGTATAATATCTAATAAGATAGACAATTCTTTTTAAGGAAACAAGGGACAACGTTGATAACCATTGTTGATAAACTTGTACTCTGTTCTACACCATGTGCTATGTCTATCCTTGGTATTGACTGACAGCTTTGTTTTGCCATATTTGACTGTATTCTCCCCCCCCAAAGAAAGTAATAAGCACTAAGGAGTAATAAAATCCAAGATGTGTAAATTTTGTTGTAAAAAAGAGAGGGAAAAAAAAAAAGAAAAAGAGCTCTAACGGATATAACAGCAAGTGTGTTCGGGGGTGTTAAATAGCTGACTTTATCAATGTTTTTGGGACATTGAACACAGCTGTTTGCAGTCTCCCTGTTTGAATGTCCACCTTGTGTTCTTTGATTGTGATTTGAGGAACTATTTTCAAGAAAATAGTGTGTAATCTACTAGCAGGTAATTTCTTACTGTTATGGTTTTTTGTTTTGTTTTGTTTTGTTTTGTAGTTCTGTATTGCGTGTACCCTTATGCCGCTTTGGTTTGTTTTGTGTTTTTCTCTTTTTCCTCTTAAATTAAAAAAAAAACACATGAATAGTGTAACAGTGGTAAATAAAAGTACAAATAAAAATTGGACACTAGACAAAAGAAAAATATAAACAAATGTGAAAAAGTTTTAACTTCAGTATGTCAATAATTACACTAAATATAAATGGATCACTTATTAAGAAGTGAATTTTGTCCATCTAGGTTTAAAAAGAATATAATTTTATTTTGCTTACAAGAAACAGATCTTAAATATATAAATACGGGAAAGCTAAAAGAAAAAATATCCATAAGAAAATCCACCAGAATAGTAACTGAAAGAAAACTGGATAGATGTACTGTGAGACAAAGTAGGTTTTAAGGCAAAAATATGACCAAACATAAATAGAAAAAAGGATTTTTTAAAACAAGAACACCCAACCCCTGGATTTCTATGTGCCTATTAACATCACTTCAAAATATATAAAGTAAAAATAGATATAATTAAAAGAAACAAATAATCATAGCTGGAGGTTTTAAGATACTTCTTTCTATAATTGATAAACAGATAAAAATTAGGAATATAAAATATTTGAAAATATAATAAACTTGACCTACGTTCCATTAAATAGAATGTTATAGCCAACAACTTAAGAATATACCTTTCTTTCAAGAATGTGCAGAAACAGAACCAAACACTTGGTTATTCTACTAACTCAATTGTGCCAGACTGAAATCATAAGAATCGTATTCTTTCATCACAGTGGAATGAGGCAAGAAATCAGTAATGAAAATATAACTGGAAATTCCCAGTGCTCAGGACTTAAGTAATATATTTCAAAATAAACCTGTTAATCAAAGAAAATAACATAATGAATTGAAAATATTTTTAAGAGACTGACAATGAAAATATGACATCCAAGCTGTTAAAATGAAATTAAGATATTGTCTGAAGGGAATTTATAACAAGAAATGCATATGATAGATGAAGAAAAAATTTTTAAAGATAAATGATTTAAATTTATATTTCAAGAAGCTTTACACGGAGCAATTTATTAAGCCCAAGAAATATTGGAGGCAGAAAATAATAAAAATAATGAGGGTTAGGAATATGTCTGAATTGTAGTTTATCAAACACATGTGAACCCTAGGATTTGATAACTAGCACTACAAAAATAAAATAGATTTGAAATTAGTAAAACACAAAATAGACATATGATAGAAATGTCTATAGGTCTTAAAGCAATTCTTTGAAAAGGTTAATATAACTAGTAATCCCCCAGCAAAGACAACTGAGAAAAGAGAAAAGAAAAAATTGTAAACAAAATATCATAGTAACAAGCAATATAGTGCAGTTTAAAAAAGATAACATATTACAACTAAACTGCACTTAGGAATTAAAGATTGATTTAGCATTTTAATTTTAACCAGTTAATGTGCTACATTTTTGCAATAAAGGAAAAAACCCATAATTAGATTTCAATAGCTGGAGAAAAATTTTTTTATGAGTAATGTCTAATTATAGTAAAATTGTACATGAAGGGAGGTTCCTAATCTTATAGGGAGCATCTACACAAAACTTATGGCAAGAATCTGACTGAGTTGTGAGATATCAAAAGTATTCCATTTGAGTAAAAGCAAAAAACAAACACATCTACCAGTACCATTTCTATTTAGTATTCTGAAGTTTTACTCAACGCAGTAGGGCAAGAAAAGAAATGGTCAGGATTTCCACATATACTTGTATAAGCAGCTAATGCTAAAGAGCTCATAGGTATTTTATTATAGTTGACAAATCAGTTCAGTCAGTTTGCTGGGTACAATTGAGTTTGTAAAAACTGACTGTATTTCTGTGTACTACAACCAAACAATTGTTAGGTCTCTAGGAATGAATCTAACAAAAGATTGCTGTAAAAGTTTACATAAAAACTTAAACTGTATGGAGAAAATTGAGAAAGGAAGAGGTCTTCCACTGTGCTAGGTGCTGTTGAGAGGTGAAGGAAATATGGCTTGAAATTCAGCCATACGAAATGTCAACATCCAACTTGATGGTGACGTCAGACTGAGCATGCGCAGTGTCACTGGCCAGTGCAGGTATTATGGTTTAGATTCAGAATACCACCGCATGAGCACCTGTCCTCAGAGGCAGGGCTTTTGGAAAGTCACTGGAACATGAAGGTGTTGTATTCCTCAATGGGTTCATCCACTAATGACTTCCCAGCCAGATGGGCTGTTGGGAGGCAGGGCCTAGCTAGAGGCGGGGCCTGTTAGAGGCGGTCCCTGGGGGCGTGGCCTCAAATGGCCCCTCCCCTTCCCCCAAAAGCCCCTCCCTTCCCTCACTGCTTCTGGACTACACATCTTCTCCTGCAGCAGGCCCTTCTACCTATTGTTTCTGCATTCTAGTCTACCAGACGAAGAATGAAACTACTGACAACGTCAAGCCTTTCCTCCTTTGTGTTGTGTCCAGTATATTGTTTTGGTGATTGGAAAGTGGCTACAACACAGTGCAAAAGACTTATTTCCTGTATCAGTCAGGGTTTACTAGAGAAATAAGTATAATTTCTTATGCAAATGTATACAAAATTACAAGATTGGCTTACAATGGTCAGCCACAAAGTCGGATGAGGGAGCCTGCTGGAGGCTGAAGGGTTCTGTCCAAGGGCTAGAGCTTACTGCATTGCCCCGTGCAAGTCTGTATCAGGGTCTGCAATGGAACACTGAAGAGTCTGCAGTGAAGGCTGAAGAGAGTCTAAGACGAACGCTGGAGTCCCAGACAGAAGCTGAACAGTCTGTGCCAGAAGGCGGGAGGCCCCTCCAAGTTGAAGGTGAAGACTAGCGCTCCTCTGAAGACCCAGCCATCAGTGCCTCCACCTTTGCCTTTTATTGTATGCAGGCTGCTCCCCTGGGGTGGGGTAGCACTCACACCACCAGCCTGCCCTCTTCTTTCACAGGCTGAGGATGTTACAGACTAGGGACCCGGGCCCCCCTGCTGAATCACTTGGTTAAACTTCTGACCTTGTGAAATCCACACAATGAACAATATCCCAGAGTGGTAAAGGCTTGCTCTGTACACCCCAGGATGCAGAGCTGCCAGGTCACTTAGCTAAGCTTCTAGACTTCTCAAGTCGATGCAGTGTATCAACTGTAACATTTCCAAAAACTGGAAAGAGAATGGGAGGTGAAGATTTAATGAACCAGGAATCAAAATTACTGGAGCAGTTTTTCCAGGGAAGAGCAGCCAGAAATGGGGCAGAGACTGAAGGAGGCACACTGAAGCAGGGAAGGTCTTTGTTGGACTTTCTCTCTTTTCTTTTTGTCATAGCTTGGCAATATGGCGCCATGTAGCAGAGGGCAAGTTGTGGGTTTGCTCTATGATTTCTTCTACAGTGTCCTGGGCCCCGTGTCCACCATGTAATGCATGGCGTTATCTGATTGGGTATCTGCAGACATCCCATGATGTCTGAAGTTACCCTGGGCACTGGCAGGGAAGTGAAGAGACTGTTTTGCTCAAAGACCAGAGTAGTTCCAGGTTTCAGTGATGGCCCGGCCCCTGTGTTCAGTTAAATAATCCAATTACTGACCCCTTTAAGATTCTTCATTGTCCCCTCACTGTCCTGGGGATGAAGTCAAACCGCCTCAGCATGGCTTAGGGGGCCTGCTACCCCGGGACCCTCCCTCATAACCCCACCTCAGCTCCTGTCATTCTGTACACCTCTCTTTGCACGCTTGGGGTGACTAAGGCATGGGGTCTGTTCTGTTGATGAGTAGCAGGATGTGAAACTTTCAGTTTTAAAGTTAGGAAAGTTTTAGGAAAACCAGGTGTACTGGTCAGCTTTCCCACTTCTGTGCCAGAATGCTTGACCTCCATAACTTAACCACTTAGCGCTTTACCCCGAGCATCACTTGGGCAGCGTGTTTGTTTATGTACTGACTGAACTGAGTGTTGCTTGGGCAGGTGTCATTTCAACCATTCCATTCCTTTGTTTTTGAGACAGGGTTTCACTATGTAGTTCAGGTCAGCAGTGATCCTCTTTCCTCAGCCTCCCAAGTGCTGGAATGACAGGTGTGCATCACATGCCGGGCTCAACCAGTCCAGTCTTATGTTGAATAAATTTGGTGAAATTGTTGTTTTTATATTTCCTGTTAGATTACAAATGATTTAACCATATGCAATTTTTCATCATCCTGTACTTAAATAATTGGGCTAGTAAGTGGTTAAAGCAGGAGAGGTTTACTTGGATCATGGTATCAGGGGGTTGAGTCCATGGTTGGCTGGCTCCGAGGCTTCAAGGCAAAATTGGCATGGCAGGAGGGGTCACAGCACAGCAAAGCAACAATCCATGGCCGTCAGAAAGGGGAGAAAGAGGGAGGGAAAAACGGACAAAAGGTAGTGAAGGACAGGGTTAGGGAGAGGGAGGGGAGGAGAGGAACAAAGAGAATGAGAATGAGAATGCCCCCCTTCAGGTCACACCCCCAGGGGCCCATCTCTTACCACCCTCTGATGAGTATAACACTCTCATTATCCAATCACCTTCCGGAAGTGCAAGGTCTAAACGCATGAGACTCTAGGGGATGTTTTAGATCTAAACCATAACACCAGGTGACTTACTTACTGGGCTCTACCCTCTCCCTTCATGGCATTCCCACAAGGCATTGCAATTTCCAAAATGTCCTAGATTTTCTCTTGACTTTGTTTTGCTGAATCCTCTGTCTTTTCTTCCACCTAAACCCTCTTCTCTCCCCTTTAAAGCTCAGACCAAGGACCAAGTTTTCCGAGACTTCTCTGTCCCCCTCCTGCCCTTACTGTAACCCCCCATCATTCTGGGCTGGGTCCTCACTTTTGTGAGTCACAATATTGTGGACTTCTACTTACAATTCTTTCTCTTGACCTATAGTTCTTTGTTCTGGCACTGGGGATTGAACCCAGGTGTTTTGGACTGAGCTATCCCCGTGACCCTTTTGTCTTCTATTTTTATTTTGAGATGAGTCTCACTGCCCCGGCTGGATTCAGAGTTTTGATCCTGCCATCTCAGCCTTGCAGAGTGCTGAGATTACAAATCTGCACCACCATGCCCAGCTATACCTATAATTTTATATTAAAGTGATAATAATTTTATCTGCGAGATTGTCCCTTGATTGCAGGAGCTTATGACTTTAATTTCATTTTAGTATCTCCAGAGCCTGCCACAGTACTTGGCACATAATAAATAAAACTTGTTAAATAAAAGAATGAACAAATGGGTCTCAAGACGGGTAGAAGAACTGATGAAAATTGGAACTCGGAAAAGATCACAGAGCAGTGGTTCCTAAGCACTGTGCTCCCTTCCATTTCTTCTTGGAGGAGTTCCCAGAATTGGATCCATCTGTGAAACATATGTCCCAGCTCAGACATACTGAATGTCTGAGAAACCAAATGAAGAAATGTGGAATTCATAGGACAGCTTTCGATACATCTGAAGGGCTCTGGTTGTCCATTGTTGAATCACAAGCCATCCCAGAACCTGGTGCCTTAAACAGCAACAATCCGATATTGAGTGTTATTTCAATGGTTTTGAGTGTGGATGAGACTTGGTGACCATGGCTTGGGATCTCACAGGTGGTTGCGGCCTGGGGACACCATGAAGGATTTGTCACTCTCATGTATGCATCACGCACTGGGGAGACTTATAATTGAGGGTTGGAAGAGCCGGCCTCATGGGGCGTCTTCTGTCTCTGTTATCTTTCCAGATGACCAGCCTCACCTAGTGGCCTCCCAGTAGCCAGACATTAAAAGTGGTGGCCCACAGCTCCATGAATGAGTGCCCCCGAGAACCTAAGAGGGCCACACAGCCTGCTGGGAGCTCGTTATATATTTTACAATTCATGACCATTTGTCACTGGCTTCCTTCACTTGCATAATATTTTCAAGATTCCTGTAGCATAGATCAGCACCTTCTTCTTTTTAATTGCTACGTAATGTGCCATTATGGGGAGAGACCACATTTTGTTTAGTCACCCATCAATTGATAGATTGTTTTCACGTTTCAGCTTTTATGAACAATATTGCTATCAGTATTTGTGCAGAAGTGCAAACTTTAGTTTCTCTTGGAGTATATATTTAGGGGTAGAGTTCCTGGGTCAAATGGACTCTATATTTAAACTTTTAGGAACCACCAAATTGTTTTCAAGAGTGGCCATACCATTATTTATGTCCTTGTCAGTCCTGCAGGAGAGTCTAACAGCTACATATATTTGTAGGACTAAAACATTTGCTAAATAAATAAATAATGCTGAAGTTGGATTGTGACATAAAATGAGATGACTCTAAATGCTACAAATCTGTACATCTCTTTTGGAAGTTGCATTATGAACAAATCTTGGAGATGCAGTGTTATTTCTGGTTTGATGTGATGAGGAGTAATTAAAATTTTTACTGAAATTTTTACCTTCTCTGACTTGCTGCAGTGGAAAAACCAATTTGCTTTTAGAATAAGAAAAACAATCTGGGCCCAGTAGTGAACACATTATGCCAAGAATAATCCCTGTAGTCCAGGAGACTGAAGCAGGAGGATGGTGAGATTGAACCCAGCCCAGGAAACTTAGTGACTTCCTGAAATCATCTCAAAATAAAACAAATAAAAAGGACTGATGATTTAACTCAGTGAGAAGATCTGAGTTCAAGCCTCACTACTGCAAAAGAAGTTTACAAATTGACATTGGTTGGTGCAAGGTATATTAGGCAGCAGGAAAGATTGTCTCAGAAGTTAAGTTTTTATAGGAAGAGGTGTCTACATGAAAGACACTGATAGCATTGAGCTGGATTCCTTTACTTTCTCTGGTTTTGGGCAGGATGTAAACATTCAATTAATATGATTGAGGTTGAACACTAGTCATGATTCCTGGCTGTAAGTAACAGAAAGCAACATGGGATAACTTGAACAGAAAAGCAAGCCAAAGCCAAGGACAGTGAGGAGAAGCCAGTAAGCCCCTAATGGGAGAGGAAACCAGCCTCTGGGACCCTCACATTTGGATAGCACTTCCAAGTCCTTGAACTTGTCTGCATCTGGATCCAAGATGCTATGGGTTCCCGTCCATTATCCCTTTCCTTAGCCCTGGAGGCATTGCATTGACCAGGCTTAGGAATCTCGGATAAGATGCCTGCCCCAGGACTGTGGAGGACCAGGAGCGTCTTTCTGGGGTGGCAGGCATCCTTCCTCCTTTAGTGGTGGAATTTCTCCAGAGAAAGATACCTGGGCCCTCAGCAGGCAGAATCTGTCCCAGGAGAGACTTCTGCATCAGTGTCATTCAGATTGTGTTGTCACAGAGTCAATCAGGTTAGCTGCTGTAACACACAATGGCAAAGTCATGGTGCTTTAACACAGTTAGATTTATTTCCCAATAGGTGGTCCGTAGTCCCCTTTGCAAGTGGTGATTCAGAAATCCAGGCATTCTGGCTCTGCCCTCCTGAGGGATGAGGATCTTTCCAGACCTTCTTGGATCTTTCTGCTCTGGCAAGTGATGCGGGAGAAAGTACAAAGACAATCATCCATGGGGGTTCAGGGTTCAAGTCTGGAAAGGTGAGAATCACTTCCCGCTACCTTCCACTGGCCAGGACTCAATAGCAAGGTCTGGCTTCATTCCTAGGAAGGCTGGGAAAAGCTGTCTGGATGTGTGAGTAGAAACCCCTGGAAATGGGCTTGCTGAGCATGTCACAACCAAAGAACACTATTAATAAATGAGAACAAAATCTACCTAGCTATTACATCAAATATCCACACTCATCTCTGATTCCAAGGAGAAGCCTTAGAAAGAAACACTCTCTGCTGAGAGACCAGTGCTGTTGGCCTAGATTTTATGGCCACCTTGCCCTTCATCCTTGGAAGAGCTTTGGCAGAGCTGGGTCAGCCAGTGCAGCCCCAGGCAAGGGCATGTCCAGGCAGATCAAATAATTACCCCTCAGGTGAGAACCTGTATACAGTGTTCCAGGCATGGCAAGGCCAATGAGGAGACAGGAAGCTGAAGGAAGCCTTCCTAGACTATTGGTAAGGAAAAACAAGCCTCATTTTGGAAGATGCCCTGGGCATTCCTTATAGAGCACACCTATACTTTGACCCAGCAGTTCCATTGAGTAACCACTCCTAAGAACAGGGCTAGATGTGGGCAGAGATGACTTTTACAAGGAAGTTCATAGCTGTTTTAGACAGCGTAGCCATAGACTACAGACAGCCCTGGTGTCTATCAACAAGGGAACACATGATCAAGTCGTGTTGCATTTGTACAAAGGACAGGTACCCAGGAATGAAACGAAGCACACTCTTGACAGGGGCAGCAATGTGGACAGATGTCACAAACAGTAGGTTGAATGAAAAAGCCAGATGCAAAGGAGAATACTGTGGATAATGAGCCACATAACACGTGAAGTGACTCTATGGCAGGATAAACAAGAAAAGTGACTGCTCATATGTTGAGGACAGGCGATGACAGAGCAGACCACGAGGGAATCCTGTCATGGGTAATGCTCCGGGTTTTGGTATGATCTTGATTACACAAGTGCATCCATTTATCAAACCTCAGGATGGTACACTTTATGTACTTAATTTTATGTACATTTCACTTCAAAGGAGAAACATGTTAACTCAAGTAATCAGCATGTACCGAGACATGTTTGGGGGGACAGGGTATAATGAGTTGTGTGGCTTTGGAATGCGAAGAGCAAGATGGGTGGCCAGAGATTAGGTATGCGGGACAGCAGATGCAGTCGAATTTGTTGACACTGAGAGATGGGAATATTCATGGTGTTTGCTGTGGAATTCTTTGCACTTTATTTTGGGATGTTTTCATAAGGAAATACTGTCATACGTTGAGCCACCTGGAGTGCTGTCTTCAAACCACAGCTGCTTGAACCCGGTTCTCTGGTCTGGCTCATGTTATTCTGTTGCCTGTGATGCTGGCGGGGGCACTGAGATGCTAGATGGTGCAGAGTCATCCACTCACTCGGGGTTGGTGTTGGCCACCAGTGGGGGAGCATGGGTGGCCTGAGGGGGTGGCCTTGGTGCTCCCTGGTGGCTTCTTCAGAGGTGGTGGCTAGGCTCTCTCCTAGCAGAACAGCCATCTTCAAAGAGGACGCTGCATAGAGGAAACAGAAGCTGATGGGTTTGGACAGAGAAAATACAAGGTTCAAGGAGAGGGGACATAGCAAATTTTTAATTGGAAGAATATCAAGAATTTAGTCTCTCTGTGTATGTGGTACTAGCGGTTGAATCCAGGGTCTTACATATTTACTAGGAAGAGCTCTACTGCTGAGCCCCAGCCAATTTTTAAAAATTGTGTTGTCAATTGTTATGTTTTTTTTCATTCTAAACAACACTTTCCAATCTCATTTTTTATTTGTAATTCTGAATTTTTTTCTTTAAAAGTTACAAACTAAGTATTTTATATACTTCAAAAACTTGGATTCATCTCAGGTAAGTATAAAATATATATAAATTTTTTTAATAAGATGAGGCTGTACAGGCTGGCCTTGACCTTGTGATCTTCTTACCTTAAGTAGTAGGGATTTCAAGCATATACCACTGCACTGTATTTAATTTGGCTATAAATGCTCTGCTTATGTGAAAGTATCTTTACGCTGCCATCGTGGGAGACAATACATCCTTTCCTGGTAGGGTCACTGGTCTCAGGACACTGTCCACATTTCAAGTATCAAATTTCCCTAATTGAAAGTTAGCTCTGTGGTCCAGTCTTGTGGGACCAGTGTTTTGCTTTTGTGTCTGAATGCTACAAAGTCGTCAGAGGTCACAGGACCTCCCTGCCTCAGATTTGCCTGGGTCCATCCTGGTAGGCACTTGTTCCTCTGTGGCTGTGTGTTTGACACCGGGGATGTATCTCTTTGGACAATCACTGTACAAGGCTTCAACTCAGGAAAGTGTCTTTGGACCTGGCATTGCTGATGACTCATCAAGGGAATGGTATGGAGGTAACTTCTTGCTTCTGCCTTGAATGTGTAACTTTTGCTCACCTCTGCCCGCTGGGGTAGAACATTCTTCCAGAGCACAAATATCCCTCCTATTAGATGATCATTCACGATGTCTGTGATTTGTTGAATCTTGGTTTGCATTCCATGGAAGGCAAATCTTGTTTCTGAAGCCAGTCCTGCTTTTTAATTAAAATTTCATACTTATTTTTGCTGCATTTTGATCGTTTACTTTTTTGCATGCTTCTTTTAAAAGGGTGATGCTGTTTCTTCAAAATAGAGATGAACCAGTGGACACTGCTGAGGAGAAAGTAGTGGTGATGATGATGATGGATTTACCAGGATAAAGACTGAGGGGTGGAAGCACTAGGTAACTTTACAGGGTAAACATTTTGTAGACTAGGACAGTGGGAACAAGCCTGGCGTCTGCTGTATTTCCAGCATCACGGTGTTTTAAGTATTTTGACACGTGCACTGTATTGGGGGGGGTCACATTAAAATTAAGGTTCTCCGATTCTTTTTAATTCTTTGTAATACCACTGAGTTTTTTTTTTTTTATCTAATCGTCCCATTTTACAGAGGAGAAATATGAGGAACTATGGGCAGATCATGAATGTCCTCCCAAGTGCCTGTCTGTTGTTTGGTCCCAAACTTGACACTGTTGGGAGGGGGCAGGTCATTTAACAGGCGTGATCTCATGTGCAGGCTGCAGCGCATTTTATCTGCACCCTCAAAAGGGATCGTGGGAGCTTCATCTTTCTCTTTTACTTCCCAACCATGAGGTCAGTTGTTTTCCTCTCACCACAGGCTTCTGCTTTTCACACTGCCTCTGCTACAAGCCTAAAATCAATGGGCTCAGCTAGGCACAGTGGCTCATGGCCCTCAGTGATCTCAGCCCTCAGGAGGCTGAGGCAGGAGGATCACTGTGAATTCAAGGCCAGCTGTGCTACATAGTGAGTTTAAGGTCCATCTGAACTACATAATGAGATCCTTGTCCTAAAAGTAAAAAACAAGACCTCAGACTGCTGCCACTGGGCTCGCCCCTCGGCTGGAAACACCTGAGACGCCCCAGCACACCTGGCCACTCACACTGCCATCGCTGGGCTCACGCCTCCATGGTAACACCTGGGACACCCTGGCACAACTGAGCCATCCCAGACTGCTGTGGAGGGCCCGTCCCTTAAGGAACCCACCCACTTCCTGGTCCTAGTACTGAAGTTGATTTTTGGATTCAATACCTTCTCCCAGAACCTTGGACTGCAGTGGATTACCCTGCTGGCTGGATGGGAGACTTAGAAGCCCCTCACTCAAACAGAAGACCTCAGCAGGCTCCAGTCAGTGTGGTGAGTTTGCCCCTAAAACAGAGGTCTGCAATGGGTAAACAGGAGTGAAAGTGAAGCTCCCTCCAACTGTAAGACCTTGATGAACCTGACAAGAGAGTGGGTAACTCCCTCCTCCACACAGAGAACATCAGACAGGTTGAGGAGTACACCAATAAGGCCTCTGCCAACTTGGAGAAAATTAAAAGAGCTTATGAGACCCTCAGTGACACAGTAGGGCCTCAGCTGGCACAAAAAGACAGGGAGATTTGGTGACCTGCAACAACCTGAAGACATAGCAACAGCAGGAGCTAAGAGCTGACCTACATCAATACTTCTAGGCTAGTCAGCCCAGGAAGAATATAGGGCTCGCCCAACAGGCCCCAAAGGAGGAATTCAGGCGACTGAATCTCTTCTTCATTGTGGTATCCAGCAATTGGACAAACATCAACTACACAGTAGGACCCTAAAATTCACACTACAGACAGTTGAGACTGCTGGGATTAAAAGACCAAATATTTATCCAAAAGGTGAAAATGCAAAACAAAAAGGCAAAATGCAATCTCAAACATCTAGTCCATCAGGAGCAAGTACAGATGACACTGAAATAGAGGACTTTTAAAGTCATATACCAGGAATCTCTGAAAAGATAGAAAATGAAGTAAAGAAACAAATCCATGAGGCTATAGAGGAAATAAAATTAGAAATAATGTCCTACGTAAAGACAGAAATAGAAACCTTAGTAAATGAGTTGCTAAACATAGCTGGAGAAGAAACAGGTAAAAAAAAATACAGGAGCATGAGACATTGATTGAAACTTTGAATGAACAAAGCAGAAAATAAGCAGAATCCATGAAATAAACTCAAAGAGAAATCCAAGAAACAAAAAATTCTACTGAAAGCTGGCAAAACCATTTAAATGAAGCTGAGGATAGAATTTTAGACCTTGAAGACAGAATCACAGATAGCGATCATGAAAGGGTAGAACTCATAAAAACAACAAAGCATCATGAAATGACAATCCAGAAGCTTCAAGATGATGCCAAGAGGAACAATACAAGACTATAATAGGCATTGGTGAAGATGCAGGAGTCAATGCAAATGACATAACTAAACTATTCATAGAAGTAATAGCAGAAAATTTCCCACACATGGGGAAAAATCTGAGATACAAGTAAGTGAGGCATACAGAATGCCAGTCACAACCAACATAAATTTACACTCAGACATATAATAATCAAGATTCCAGACATACAGCACAAAAACCGAATACTAAAAGCTGTTAGAGAAAAGTCACAATGCACCTATCAAGGAAAGCATGTTAGAATTATGGCAGACTTTTCAGCACAAACATTAAGCACAAAGTTAAGATGAGCTTGGAGTGAAGTATTTCAAGCTCTAGAAGAAAACAACTTGCAACCCAGAATGATGTACCCAGAAAAACTGTCTTTCAAATTTAATGGAGAAACAAGATACTTCCATGACAATGAACACTGAAGGAATTCATGTCCACCAAACCAACCCTAGAAAGAATACTGAAAGATATGCTAGGTAGGGATAAAAATGACCACAATCTCCAGAACAACAACTGAAAGAGACCACCAGGCTAGACAAGAAATTAAACAAGGGGGAAAAGCAGGAAACCAACAATAGGGACACAACATGGCAAAGTCAAGCCAGTACATATCAGTGATATCTATAAATGTAAATGGGCTTAATTCACCTATCAAAAGAAATGGGTTGACAGAATGGATCAAGAAACAGGATCCCACAATATGCTGTATACAAGAAACACATCCGACTCAATAAGAAGCTCATAGATTAAAAGTCACAGGGTGGGAAACAGTATTCCATACAACAGGAACCTAGAAAAAAGCAGGGGTAGCTATTTTGTTTACAGACAAAGTGAACTTTAAACCTAAAAGGATTAAAAGAAATAAGGCCACTACATACTTGTAAGTGGAAAACTACAAGAGAAAGAACTAACAATTATAAATATATATGCACTAAATACAGGAGCACCCAACTATGTAAGACAAATACTAATGACATGAAAAACCAAGTACACAAGAACACAATTGTAATAAGAGACGTTAACACCCCACTATTACAAAGAGATAGGTCAACTAGACAAAAAGTCAGCAAAGAAATACCAGAACTGAATCATACCTGTGAGCAAATGGACTTAGGGGATGCTTACAGAGCGTTCCACCCAACCACATCAGAATATACATTCTTCTCAGTTGCACATGGGTCATTTTCCAAAATAGATCATATGTTAACCCATAAAGCATTCTTATCTAAATGCAAAGGGAGTGAAATTATCCTATGCATAATATCTGACCATAGTGCATTAATATTGGAAATCAATGGCAAAAATCCTGCAAAACCTGGATAAATGCATGGAAAATTAAATAACAGCCTTTTGAATGGGGTTACTGATGCAATTAAAGGAGAAATAAAACAATACCTACAATACAATGAAAATGCAGATACAACGTACTGTAACCTATGGGACACAATGAAAGCAGTCCTTAGAGGGAAATATATAGCAATAAATAGTCACATCAAGAAAATGGAATGAACACAAATAAATAACATAATGCTACATCTCAAGCTTCTAGAAAAGGAAAAGCAAGTCCAACCCAAACCTCATAGAAGAGAAGAAATGGTAAATTGAAACTAAAAAACAATACAAAGAATTAATGAATCAAAGAGCTCGTTTTTTGAAAGAATAGACAAAATTGATAACCCCCTGGCCAACCTTATCAAAAGAAAAAACTCAAACCCACACAATACAGACTAAAAAGAAGGAAATTACTACAGATCCCATGGAGATTCAAAAGATCATAAACAACTACTTTGAAAATCTCTACTCACATAGGCGGAAAACACAGAGGAAATAGACAGATTTCTAGGAACATGAACTACCAACGCTCAATCAAGAAAATGTAGCAATTTTGAATAACTCAGTATCAGCTACTAAAATTGAAAATGTCATTAAAACCTTACCAACAAAGAAAAGCCCAGGTCCTGATAAAATATTTAGAGAAGATTGAATGGCAATACTCCTTAAACTCTTCAATGAAACTGAAAGAGAAGCTACCCTCCCTAACTCATTCTTGGAGGCAAGTATCATTCTGATACCAAAACCAGAGAAAGAGCCAATGAAAAAGAAGAATTATAGACCAGTCTCACTAATGAACATTGATGCAAAGATTCTCAATAAAATATTGGCAAATAGAATGCAGCAAATCATCAAGATTATACACCATGACCAAGTGGGATTTATTCCAGGAATGCAAGGATGGTTCAACATACACAAATCAATAAATGTAATACACTACATCAACAGAGCCAAAAACAAAAACCACACGATCATCTCAATAGATGCAGAAAAAGCTTTCAATAAAGTTCACCTTTTCATCCTAAAAACCCTACAGGAACTTGAAGTACATGGTATGTATCTCAATCTCATAAAGGCCATCTATGACAAAGGAACAGCCAACATCATACTAAATGGGCAAAAACTGAAAGCTTTTACTCTAAAATCAGGAAAAAGACAAGGATGTCCACTATACCACTCCTATTCAATATAGTTCTGGAAATATTAGCCAGAGCAATCAGACAAGAGGGAGAAATACAAGGAATAGAAATAGGAAAAGAAGAAGTTAAATTATCATTTGCAGATGACATGATACTCTACATAGAAGACCCCAAAAATTCCATTGAAAGACTACTGGAGGTAATAAACAAATTCAGCAGTGTAGCTAGATACAAAGTCAACACTCAAAAATCAATAACATTCCTGTACACAAAAAAAAATTTTCATGAGAGAGAAATTATGGAAATATCATCTTTCATAATAGCATCTATAAAAATGAAATATTTAGGAATCAACCTAACCAAGAATGTAAAAGACCTATGCTGAAAATTATAGTAGTCTAAAAAAGTAAAATTAAAGAGGACATTAGAAAATGGAAGGATATTCCTTGCTCTTAGTTAGGAAGAACCAACATTGTGAAAATGGCCATACTCCCAAAACTGTTATACAGATTCAGTGCAACCCCCATCAAAACAGCATTAACGTACCTTAGAGATCAAGAGAAAATATTCCTAAAATTCTTCTGGAAACAGAAGAAACCTAGAATAGCAAAGGCGATTCTGGGCAACAAAGGCAAGACAGGAGGCATCTCAATTCCTGACTTGAAACTATACTACAAAGCCACAGTAATAAAATCAGCATGGTACTGGCAAAGAAATAGATCTGAGGATCAATGGAACAGATGAGAAGATGCAAACACTACTACAAAGACACTCAGCCACCTGATATTTGACAAAGGGGCCAAACATGTTCACTGGAAAAAAGACAGCCTCTTTAATAAATGGTGTTGGAAAAATTGGCTCTCCACATGCTGAAGACTGAAATTAGACCCATACCTATCACCATACACTAAACTAAAGTCAAAATGGATCAAAGATCTAAATATTAAAACAGAAACACTAAATCTACTGGAAGACAAGGTAGATAAAAATCTTGGAGACATGGGGGTAGGGAAAGAATTCATGAATAAAACACAAACCACAGGAGAAATACTTCAAAGAATCAACAACTGGGATCTCATATTACTAAAAAGTTTTTGCACTTCAAAATAAATCACCAACAAAGTGAAAAGAAAACCCACAGAGTGGGAAGGAATTTTAGCCAACAATTCCTCACACAGAGGACTTGTATCCAGAACATATAAAGAACTAAAGAACATCAAACCTCCTAAATTCAAAGACCCTCTCTAACACAGTGTTCAGATGAAGATATACAAATAGCAAATAAATATATGAAGAAATGTTCACCACCACTGGTCATTTGAGAAATGCAAATTAAAACAGCATTGTGATTTCATTTTACCCCATAAAGAATGGCTACCATTAAGAAAACAACTGATAACAAATGTTGGCGAGGATGTGGGGGAAAAGGAACACTTCTCCACTGTTGGTGGGAGTGCAGACTGGTGCAACCACTGTGGAAATCAGTATGGAGATTCCTCAAAATACTAGGATTGGAAGTTCCCTACAATCCAGCTATTCCCCTCCTGGGTATTTTCCCAGAAAAATTGAAAAGGTCATGTCACAGTGATATATGTGCACCCATGTTCATAGCAGAACAATTTATGATAGATAAATCTTGGACACAACAAAAATGCCCATCAACCACAGAGTGTATGAAAAAAATGTGATATTTCTATGCAATGGAATACTATTCAGCTATAAAAAGGATGATCTTGAGGCCTTTATAGGTAAATGGAGGCAACTTGAGGATATCCTCATTAGTGAAATAGGATTCACATTAGTAAATATCACATTGTCTCTCTAGTGTAAATAATAACTGACAGAATAATGGGATCCACAAAGTATAATAGATATTGTAAAAGTGAAAGGGAAGGAAAGTGCTCTAAAGGATATAACGGTATGTATGGTGTGTAAGATAGCTGATCATATTACTAAATATCTATTAGATAATTGAACACCAGAGATTACACTGTCAACGTTTGAGTGTCCAGCCACTTTTTATGCTTTGATTTTGTAACTTTAACAACTATTGTTAAGATGATAATATGTAATATATCAAATAGCAGTTTTACGTTAATTTTCTTTGAATTCTGTATTCTACTTTTTTTTCTCATTTTTTCTATTTTTAAAATTTTCTCTTCTTTCTTTCTTTCAATAAAATAAAAAAAAACAGAGTCATGTGATCATGGACTGAAAATTTCAAAATTAGGAGGCAAAATAGTCCTTTCACTTTATAATTTAATTACTACAGGCATTTGTCATAATAGAATGCTAACGGAGAAACTCAGTTGCAAAAAGTTTGAGGTGTACACTTTGGAGTTTATCTAGGAGAAAAAAGGGAAGATTACAGAATATTCTAGAGGGAAGATGTGCCAGTGAACAAGGGTGATGCAGGTAGGTGGAGAGATGGAGTGTTTGCACGCCTGTGCACACGCATGTGTTTGTGTGCACTTGCGTGTGTGTGCATGTATGTAAGGAGTGACGTAAGAGCAGAGAAACAAGGCAGGGAAGAGCTCAGCGTCATGCTGGTAAATGTTCACCAACCTGATGGGAAATGGAGGGGGGCCTTATTTGTGGCATTTGCCAATTGCCATGGTGTCAATATTCTACCAGTGTGACCATGATGAATGTGGGGTTATGAAATATAGTGTAGCTATCACCCAGAAATGAGCAAAGACAATAAACTGTAGTAAATAATTAGGGAGCGATGTCCTCTTGAGTATTTACTACTTTTAAAAATAGCATTAAATCGCAAGTTTATGTATTTTGACTAATGAGAACCATTGTGTCTAATGACTGGCTCATGAAATTCCTGACGGCGTGCTGATCGTAAGCCAGTGAGAGGTGGCTGCAGCAGCATGCACTGCGGGCAATCTGCCCATATGCGTTCTTCTTGGTATCACTGACCAGGTGTCACCTGCAGGTGCCTGGAGAGATGGAGAGCCAGAGTGGTAGCCCCATTGTATTTGTCATTTGTGTATCTGATTCTATTAGCAGAATACAACTTAGCATCTCAAGGAAGTAGATTGTCTTGTGTTTGATGTAGAACGTACCCTCTTTTCTCCTATGGTTTCTTAGAGATCACCCACTCCCTGCTCCAGATATGCTTGGAGCTGGATGAGAGAAGAAGGCGCCACCTAGGGGTTTGCACTGGAACTGAGGCACAATTTGCATGAATATTACATAGGCACCCCCACCCCACTTCCGTTAGCAAGGATGGTTAGCGTGGTGCCTTCCTGGCCGGCTTCTCTTTCCAGGCTCCTTTGCCCTGTGGGTGAGTTCTAAGTCCAGCCATCCCTGCGAGCTGTGGGCACAGACTGCAGTTCACCTCATCCTCACCGCTCTGTGCCTTTGATTCCCCAGCATGGAACTTTGAGTAACCCAGCTCACTTCTAGTCATCTGTATCTCTCAAACTATTGGAGGCTTTGGGAGATCTACTTGTGAATGATTTTCTTGTTTGTTTTTAGAATAACCCCACTTGATACATTACATTGGCAAGTATTTGTCTCCCTATACCTCAAGTACCCAGGCCATGTCTTTTAGAACTATTTCAGGACATAAGACCACACCTCATTGCACTGTATTTGTCGATGTTTAGTTTTTTCTCACCAATTTTATTCTGTACAAAGCTTCCCAAGTCGTCTCTTCCATTGCTACATATACAGACAAGTTGGGAGCCTCAAAAATCTGTCTTTGTTCTGTCCGCTGTTTTTACTTCTTAGCCTGAAATTTTCTCTCCTTAGGTTGTGAGTCATGGGAGAAGGGGACAAGTTCCTGGAAGTGGTGGCTCAGAAGGGTATCTTTTGCTGAAAGGTGACCCCTGAAAGTTGGCTGCTGTCCCTAAAGCAGCCGGGCTTGGAGCTGGCGAGGTAGATGCAGGCAGGGGTTGGGGGATTAATGAGCAGTTCCTTTACGGATGCTGCCTCTTGATGAAGGGTGGGCAGGATGGTCAGCAGAGGGCTGGTTCTCAATGTGCCAGTGGAAAAAAAATCAGCTCATCTGCTCTGAACTTCTGTGTAAATTCACAGTTGGTTGAATGTGCCCCCTGGTGGCTTTGCAGGGTAAAATGAGAACAGTTCTTATTTATTTTTCTTTTTGAGTTTGGACTTGGGAATTTCAATCATCCCCGGGCTCATCAACTCCCACAGCTGAAAACAGTGTGTGGCTGAGTGCATAATTGGTCAACCAGATATTCTAATTCTCCTCCTGCAGGGCTGCTCTGCTCCAGGAGCTGTAGGCTAAGTCACATGCCTTGGGTTGTTGAAGGCCATGTGAATAGAAGTCACTAGTGCCACGTCAAAGCCAATCCATGGCTGTCGTGTCCTCTTTTCTCTGTACCAGGGTTAAGAAATGTGCCAGAAAAAGGTTTCTCCAACAGCCTGGGTCTGAGTCAGGGCAATGTGAGGATGGGAGGAGCTTCAGGGAACACGGATCACGCACGGGGCATAAATGACATGGAATGTTTATGGCTGTTACTTTTGGACTGAAGGAGATACACACAATCACTGAAAGAAATGATCAGATTTCATAAGCCAAAAAAAAAGCTTTAATAATGCTTTATCTGGCATTACATTATTCAATGTTTATTTTAGAAGCAATGAATTATTTCATAGTAATTTCCAATGTGTACAGCTTTCTCTAATCTGGTGTTATTTTTTCTGAGTCTACAGAGAGGGTCAATGAGAATCTCTGATTGTTCTTGGAATGGCCACGCAACAAGTGACAACAGTCATCTAGGCTCTGAACTAGGTACAGGATATAGCGGCAAACAGAGCAGGCGAGATCCCAGTCTTCTAGAGCTTTCTCTTGTGTTAGTTTAGGCAAATGCAAAACAAAATAAATGAACAAAGAGTAAGCACAGTATTTCAGAGTGACTGGAGGTCCTGTGAGGGCAAGGAAAGGCCCGGAGCATTTTGACTTTCTTGCTTTCTAGAGAAGTCAGAGTGATGTGTACAAATGACTCTTTAAAAAATGGAGCCATAATTTCACGTCAGTCTCTTTAATAAGGACACTGGGTGAGTTTAAAACAGAGAACTGTTTTATTTTACAAATGATTCTTTTTATAACATAGACATTTATCTTTCCATTTATCTGCAATTCTCAGAGTTTTCATCCATCAAAGGACCTCATTTCACGTGGAAGAGAACTCTTCCCGGATGGTGCTAAATGGATTCAGCTTCTGAGCAGTCAGAGAACTCCGTGACAGGGCTGTTATAGGATTTTTGCTCTGAAACAGGAGACCCACGTGTGCAGTGGAGCTGTAATCTGGGGTGCTGCCCCTCTGATGCGAGAGTTCCCCTGTGTGCTGTCTGCTTCCAAGGAGCCAAACCCAAAGCATAAATTAAAGAGCAAACTAAGAGATGGACACTAGGAAGCGGAGCAAAAGCTCTGCTATACATGGGAAGGGGAGGAGAAAGAGACAGAAGGAGGGAGAGGAAGGGAAGTGAAAGAATTAAGATGTTATGTGTGGGAGCTGGGGATTTAGCTCAGTGGCATAAGCGCCTGCCTTGCTGCACAGCTGTGAGTTCAATCCCCAGTACCACACACACACACACAAAGTCTGTCCCTGAACGTTTGCTGTCCTAGTGAGCCTAGGGCAAACTAGAGCTGGAAGCGGAGGTAGATGGCACTGTGGGACTCAGCCTGACTGATCAAGGAGGGTGGTGGTGGGCGAAGGTTTCCCTGAGGAGCAGAGGTGTGAGCGAACAGTGGTTAACAAGGAGGAGGCCGTGTGGGAGTGCTGTGAGGACCTTCCAGGTCACGCAGCAGCACGCACGGGGGAACTCTGGTGGGCAGAAGTGGGAGCTGCTTTAGAGACTGGGAGTGACCGAGGTTGGACGGTAGAGAGCTTAGAGGAGAAGCTCCAGAGAGCCTTGTGGGCACCAGGAAAATCTCAGAGGTGAGGGCACGAGATCAAATGTCCTGCTTCAAAAGGCCATGGTGCGCTCTAACCCCATAATGATCTACGAAAAGCCTGTGGCGGATATCAGTGAAATATTAAAGCGTTTTCTTTCAAGATCGCAAATAAAACAAGATTTCCTGTACTGCTATTTTCTGCAAGTCCTGCAATGCAATAAGGTGAGAAAGAGATGAAATCTGTAATGACTGGGGGGCGGGGGGAACGCTTACTATTTACCAGCAAAAATGTAGAAAATTCAAAAGAAAAGAAACTATATACCAATTTAGAACAAATACAAAACTTGACAAGGTTACTGGGTATAGGACAACAAAAAATTATATGCTAGCAGTGCTAAACAGTAAAGTTTTAATTGAAAGGTATTTATAATAGCATAAAAGCTTCATATTTGGGCATAGATCTAATGTAAGTTCTTCTGCAAGCTGGGAAACATGACTGGAAAAAATCCAGGAAGACAGATGAATGGATCAATTCGTAATATTTGTGGATTAAAACACCCAACATTGTGAAATATCATTTCCCTAAATTGACCTGCAGAG
This sequence comes from Cavia porcellus, assembly GCF_034190915.1. Lineage (NCBI taxonomy): Eukaryota > Metazoa > Chordata > Mammalia > Rodentia > Caviidae > Cavia > Cavia porcellus. Next base: position 10,186,760 of record NW_026947508.1, read on the forward strand.
TCAGTGTAATCCCAATTAAACCCTGATGTCTTCAGAGGGAGAATAATTCAGGCTCATTCTAAAATTTGTATTAAAATTACAAAGGGGTCAGACTCATCAAGGCAACCTAGAAATTAAAAAAAAAATAGGTAAAGAATTTACATGACCTGACATCAAGTTCTATTAAAAACTACAGTAAAAACTAGAGTAATTAAGACCGTGTGGTGGTGAGAGGATTTTTTTTTCCAGTATGTGGTGCTGGGCCAGTGGAACTTTCATATAAAAAAGATGACAGGTGAGTAGACCTAACTGTGAGAGGAAATATAAACAAAACCAAAGCAGAAACAAAAGCAAAACTAAAAAATTCTCTGGAAGGAAAATATAAGAGAGCAACTGCGTGATCTGAGGGTGGCGAAATTACTTCAAATGGCATACAAAAAGCTCTGAGCAGGAAGGAAAGAGGAATTGGTAAATTGGCATTAAAACCAAGAGCCCCGTTCTCCACAGATTCCATTAAGGGAGCCAAAGGGAGACCTTGGACTCAAAGAAAATGCAGTATTTGCGATGCATTTATTTAACAAAAGCCTCATTTCCATAACATGTAAAGATCATTATCTATCAATAATAGAAAAGCAGGCAGCTTAATAAAAAACTGGGCAAAGGTTGTTAGCATTCACCTCACTGTCTAAATTCTGCTGACAAAAACAAAATCAAAGCCAAAACAAGACAAAAAAATAACCAACAAAACCCACATACAATGTTCAGCTTCATCAGGAAGCAGGAAAGTGTGAATTAAAACCGCGATGCTGTACAGCTACGTGCTTCATGGCTGCACGGAGAATGACGGATGGAATCTAATACCGAGAATGTTGCAAATCGCACACTGCTGGTCACAGTGTACATCAACACAACTGCTTGACAGTGTCCACGCGTGTCTGACACATTGCCACGCTCTGCCCGTGTTTCCCTTCCCGCGTGTAGATAATGCCCATCCGAAATGCATACATAGGGTCATCAAAATTCACAAATGTGAATCCCAGTACAAGACGCTGAGCAAAGCAGAACAGTGGTCCAGGGGTGCAGCTCAGTGGCACCCCACTTGCCTAGCAGGCGGGAAACCGTGCGTCATCCAGCAGCAGAAAGACACAAAAATGTACAACAGCAACACCAGCACTATGCATTTGGGCCCAAACCGGAAACAGCTCAAACACCAGCAGAGAAATGAGCGCATAGAAACTGCGGTAGGGCATGCAACCGAATTCTGCAGCACTCAGGTCCCTAACAAACCGGAAGAGGTGTGGTCAGGGGTTCCTGTGGCTTCCGGTGCTGGTGGGCCAATTCGTGGTCCTGGCTGGTCCTGGGAGTGTGTTTACTGTGTGAGAGCCCAGCGCGTGGCTCTCTTAAAGATTCCTGTGCTTTTGTGCACAGTATTATACTCAAGTAGAAATATCACTTTTAAAAAGAAAATAAAAGTAATTACACCAGAGTCAAGCAGAGAGCAGAGTGGGTGTCTGGGAAGCAGAGAGGGTGTGAGGCAGCTCTTGCAAGGGTCCTGGCACAGGAACAAGCAGAGAAAGAGCAAGAAAGATTGGAGAGAAACTGAGGAAGAGAATCTAAGAGGTCAGGGGAAGGGGTGCGCACTGTAATTGCAGCACTTTGGGAAGCTGAGGCGGGAGAGGGCAAGTTTGAGCCCAGGCTGGGCAGGTTTGATGACTTAGTGAAATCCTGTCTCCAAATGAAAAACTACTAAAAAAGGCAGTTTTGAGGGGAATTAATGGCAATATGTCTTACTCTGGTAATTAAAAAAGAAATTAAATATTCACCATATTTTTGGATCACACTGTGATACCACACAGAATACGTGAGAGAACACACATAAGCACTTAACAGAGCCTTAGACCATGTTTTGTGCTCAACAGTGATTACATCACTATTTTTATTGCTCTAATCCGGTAATTATATAGCAGTATGAAGGGTTTCTTTATTATACATACCGTGTATATACAAGGTCTATATTTAAGGTGTACCACATAATGTTTAGATACTTATGCAAAGAGAAATGCTTACTGCTGTGAAGTAAATTAATATCCGTCACCCACAGGGGTGCTGTATTTTTAATTTTTTTTTAGTGGTAAGAATGCCTAAAGTTTAATCTCTTAGGAAATTGCCAGTGTGCGATAAATACAATGGACTATAAACTTCATGCAGGGTACATCTCTAGACTTATTTATTTAACATAATTGCAACTTTGCACATTCTGACCCACATCTCTGCATTCCTCCTGAACTCTCATGACTGACATTCATCCTACCCTCTGTTTTTTGGTATTCAGCTTTTTAAAGAATCCACATGTAAGCGAAGTTAGTCATGCAGTGTTTTTATTTCTATGCATGGCAAGTTTCACTTAGCAACGTGCCCCCCAGTTTCATCCATGTTACTGCAAACGTGAGGATCTTCCTTTTTAAGGCTGAGTAGTATTCCTCTGTGTGTATGCCATAGTATTTTTGTTGATTCAGTCATTCATAGATGATCTCTGTATCTTGGCTAATACTGCAGTGAGCACAGAATTGTAAATGTCTCTATGAGATGCTGAGTTTGGGTATAAACATGGGGGAACTTTTGTGTCACATGGCAGTTCAATCTTTTAATGTTTTGAGGAATACCCATCATTTTTTCCACAATGTCTGCACTAATTTACATTCTTACCAAAAATATACAGGATTCTTTTTTCTCTAAACCCTTGGTCGCATTAGTTGTTGCAGTAATTAACCAAAGTCATATGAAGTAGCATATTTTTGCAGTCCTGACTTGCATTTTTCTGATCATTAATAGCAGTGAGCATTTAAAGTCGTATTGTGCTTGTTTACTTTGCTGTTGAGTTATGTGAGCTGCTTCTATATTTTACATTTTAACTCTAATATCTGAATACACAGATTGAAAATACCTTTCTTCTCCCCAATGCACAGGGTGTCTTACCACTTTGGTGATTGTGTCCTTTGCTGTGCAGAAGCCTTTTATTTCCCATTATTGTTTGGATAAACATCCCCTGTGGTCCTCGTGTAAAAAGCCTGTCTCTGGGTGTACTTGCTGGGAGGTTTGGATCCTTTGGAGTGGGGTCCAATCAGAGGCCTTCAGCTCACTGTGCTGTGCCCGTGCTGGGTTCTGTGGGGCCCTGGCCTCTCGCGCTCTCTCTCCAGCTTCCTGGCTCATGCAGTGAGCAGTTTGTTCCACTACACTGTCTTGCTATTACCACCAGGCACTCCACCAGAGCCCTAAAGCAGCAGGTCTACAAGATCTTGGACTAGAACCTCCACAACCGTGAGCTAAATAACCCTTTTCTCTTGTACACAGTGTGGTAGAAAAATACGGTGAATGTTTAAATTCAACACAATTGTAGAAAAGGCACATTGCCACGAATCCTCTCAAAACCCTCCTGCTTCAAACGTTTGCCCGCTCATCCCTGCGGCTTTCTGCAGCAGTTCCGGAAGACCTCTCTTGTGAGTGTCTTCCTGTGGGTGTCCTGGCTGTCTTGAATGGACTCAAAATGTTTACTGCTCATGGTAATGTTGACTTGGAGGAAGAAGCAGGAGTCCCACATTGCTAGATCTGGTGAAGAACGTAGATGAGCCCACTTGTTTTTACCGCCTGTCCTCCCACTGGGCAGCACTCGGCAGCTGCAGCCACCGTATTTTTTATTACACCTTGTGAAGACACTCAAGGGGAATGTTTCCAAGGGGATCCGTGGTGAAGGATCTTTTACGTAATATGTTTTTGCATTTAAACATTCACTGTATATTTTGATCACCCTGCGAAGCTTAATTACCTCAGAGGTGGAAGTTAACACAGTCCCTTTTATTGATTTTTGCTTTTGTTTCCTGGCTCTTTGCTGTGACAGCCAAAAAACCATCACCAAGGGTATGTCAGAAGCGTTCCCTCTAGGTTTTATTTTTTTCCCCTGAGAAGTTTTATGCTTATCTGTAATCCATTTGCAATTGATTTTGGGGTAATATAAGGCTCCATTCTTTTGCATATGAATATCCAATTTCCCTAACATCATCGATTAAAGAGATTATCTTTTATCCATTGCATCTTTTTGATTGGTACTTTTGTTAAAAATTAGTTGACTATGTATACATGGGTTTGTTTCTCATCTCTCTCTTCTCTTCCTTTGGTGTGTGTGTCTGTTTTTAATGCCTGTATGATGCCATTTTGATTGCCATAGTTTGTAATTTAACTTTGCAGTCAAGAAGTTTGACTCCTCCAACTTTGTCTTTACTTGGTTTATTTTTTGTAAGCTCCATATGAATTTTAAGAGTTGATTTTTGGTGTGTGTGAAAAAATGCTACTGGAATTCTGATAGGGAATGCATTGAATCTGTACAATAGTTTTTGGTAGTATGGATATTTTAACAAATTCTTAGAGGCTAGGGATTTAGCTCAGTGGCATAAACGTCTGCCTTGCAAGCCTGAGGTCCTGAGTTTGATCCCTGGTACCAGAAAAAAAAATCTCTCTGTAAAAACAATATTCTTTCAAAACTGGGAGCAGAGTATATCTTTCTATTTATATGTCTTCAATTTCTTTCATCAATGTCTTCTAGTTTTCAGTGTGTAATTTTTTGTCTCCTTGGGTACGTTTATTCTGAAGTACTTTATTCTTTTTGCTGTTATCGCAACTAGAATTATTTTCTTGATTTTTTTGCAGAGAGTTCATTATTAGTACAAACATACAATTGATTTTTTGCCTACAACTTTGTTGAATTCACAGATTACTTTTAATAGGGTGTGTGTCTTTTAGATTTTCCTGCACAGAGAATTGTATTGTTTGTGAGTGTGGATAATTTTACTTCTTTATTTCTAGTTTAGATTTTCTCCTTTTTTAGTCTGACTGTTCTCACTGATGCAGAAATTCTTCTTCCTTTCCATGGGGAGTATGTTCCAAGGTATCCATGGATACTTGTAACCACTGATACTACTGAATTTTTCTTATATGATAAGCTTCAATTTATCAATTAAAAACCATAAGAGATTAACAATACTAACTATATTAAAATAAAACATTACAAGAATACACTGTAAATAAAAGTTATCTAAAGCAGGGTTTTTTGCACCCCTCATCCTAGAGTTTTTCATTTAATATCTTTGGACACGGTTGGTCCCACGTAACTGAAGACAATGACATTGTGAATAGGGCAGGTGCTGGGTGGAACAGAAAGCCAAGTGGAGGCCTTGTTGAGTCACTGTGAGCGGCCAGCTTCCCTTGGTGCACTTGGAATGGAATATCACTCATCCAAACATCCACATCCAACTGGCCAAGAAGGAAACCTTGACGGAAAATGACAGATCTCTAAGCATCAATAGCATTGCAAAGAAGGAAAAACTACCTGACACCACAATGTGAAAAGTTAGTGTCCCTACCGTCTGAAGAGGTCTGCAATCATCTTTCTGTGCTCTATACGCCGAGGTTCTGCCATATTAGTTTCCACCAGTAGCAGCATCAAGAAGTTCAAATACTGGCTCATTAACGTGCGAGGGCAAATATTAACCTTTTAATCATGGACAGCAAGGTCTACTTGCTGTTGCACATCAGCAGGCTTCTGAGTACCTTCTGGGTACGACTTTCGGCTCTAAATCAGGCGGAGGGAGAGCGATGGTGTTAAACCAGGGCTCAGGAATCCCGTCTCTGAATCTCGACTTTACCCACAATGCTCCTCAGGCCATTGGTCCAGTTTCTTCCTTCTGGACCTAGAGCCTCATCTATGACAGCAGAGGCTTCTGTCTTGTTCATCTCTCAGAGCCTTTCGTATGATAAATATCTTCGCTTCTAAATTTAAATGGCATATTCAGCCCCTCGTTCTGCTGGAAGTAATGGGAGCTGGGCCTGCCTCACTGCTTGTAAAGAGGTCAGGGCATGCTGCTCTCAACGCCTGTGCTTAATGTTCATTTGCTGACCTGAAATTTGACTTGATTAGTCTCCTGTGCCCAAATGCATTTGAGGATAAAAATAGCATCCCATGAATTCTGTCTGGCTGAGCAATTTCATATGCGTTGGTGGCCTTAGCTTCTGCTTGGCTTCTCACCAGCTTTCCTGTTGTTGGAGTAAAAGGTGAACCTCCATGGAATACCAAGTGTTTTATGAAAGAGATACTGGGGTGACACGGTAAGTCTGTTTGATGAAACCCTGCAATGTCATTATATCGAAAGGAAACTTCCCAGGATTTCAGGAGAGGTATATTTATTCATTTCTTCCTTCTTTTTTTCCTTCCTTCCTTCCTTGGTTCTTTCTGATATCAACCAAGGACTTAGTGTATTACTGAGCTCTCTATCACTATAATGAAATATATAACAGGCTTTTTATGAACAAAAAGAGGTTAATTTGGTTTACATTTTGGGAAATTTAAGGGTATGAGCTGCTCAGCTCAGGTCTCTTGGGCCCCTGTCTCTCGGCCTGTGTGTGGAGCACATCTTCCACCGTCAGACAGGAAGTCAGAGAAAGAGAGCACAGCCTGGGACCCCCCATCCCTTTTCAGAGCAGGTCCCCAGTGGCTTAAGGAACTCATAGTAGCCCCATAGTAGCTCCACCTCACATAGGGCCATCCTGAGGATCAAGCCTTCAATCACAGTGGACTCTTGGAAATCAGCTAATTTTTTAAGAAGCCATAACAGTAAGGAGCTAATGGGTGCCAAGCTCAGAGCTCGTCTTGAGGGTGCGGTTCTGCAAAGGGTTTTGTTGTTAGAGGACTGGAAGTTGGGGGTGGATAGGCAAGTAATGAGGCCATTATGCATATGTGTCACCAGGTGAGTGGTGGCACTGTCACTTTAAAGGCCATGCTATCCTTTGGATGAAAGATGAGGATGCAGGCATTGCTAGGGATATAGTGGTAATGATGTAACCAGGAATTATTCTAAGTGCATTGTGTATGTTAATGCATTTAAACATTTTTTTGATGCATTTTTCGATCATGTTAAAATACACATAACAAAAATGTACTGTCCTGGCCTTTGGAAGTGTACATTTTGGTGGTATTAAACACATTCATAAAACTGTACAATGATCACCCACATCCATCTTTTCTTGTAAAAATGAAAGTCTGTGCCCAATAAATACTTAATTCCCCAGAGTCCCATACTCCCATCCCCTCACAGCTACCTTTCTCTTTTCTGTCTTTATGCTTTTACCTAACTTAGGAACCTCATATGCATGGATCACACTGTATTTGTCTTTCCTGTGTGTCTGACTAATTTCACCTGGCACGTCTTTGAGATTCTCTTGTGTCGTAGCAGGTGTCAGAATTTCATTCCTTTAAAAGGCTGAGCAGCATTCCATTGTCTGCATAGGTCACACTTTGCCCGTCCATTCATCCATCAGTGGACACTGCGTGATTTCCACACACCTGCTACTGCGAGTGAAGCTGCCACATTCATATATCTTTGAGCCTCTATTTTCTGTCTTTTCTGGCACTTTCCCAGAAGTGGAATTCATAAGTCATGTGATAGTTCCATTTTTTGTTAAGGAACTGTCATCAATTTTTCACAGTGGCAGCACCATTGTATATTCCTGATGACAGTGTATGAAAGGTCTAGTTTCTTTACATTCTCACCAATACTTATTATTTTCTGGATTTTTTTCTTGATAGTAGCTATCCTACTGAGTATGAAAACCCAGTTAATTTTCACAACTCTTTGAGGCAGATAGTATTTTCATTCCAATTGTATAGATGAAAAATGTAAGCACAGAAAGGGCAAGATACTTTTCTTTTCCTTTTTTCCTTTTCTTTTCATGATCAGGGATCAAACTCATGACCTTGCACTTGCTTGGCAGGCCCTTGTGACGCGGAGCTACATCCTTGGCCCTAAGTTATTTTTCAGTCTCACACAGTCAGCATGGGAGGAGCTAACATGGACCTTCTGTTCTGACCACTCCATACCTGACACAGCTATGTGGTGGAAGGCACTGTTGGCACACCTACCCTGGGTGGAGCACAATGGTAAGGTTCAAATGCCCTACCTGGAGAAGTCACAACAATCCCCAGTGCATAAGGACATCCGGGACGTACAAGTCCCGGATGAGTCACGGCGGAGGCATAACCAAAAGAGAATCCACTCTGCTCCCACGGAGGAAGACGTGAATGTATGAACGTTTGCACTGCTCTGTGCATGCACTGTGATGGCTGGGCGGCTTCCTTAATGGCCCAAAACACCCTCCTCCAGCCCCACTTCCTTTAGGCCAGGGCTGTTATAGATGAATTGTAGGCATTCAAGAGATGCCTTAATAATTTTACTGTTGCCTCATCAGTATCAGCCACGTATTTTCCCCCCTTACAATCAGCTATCAGTACATTATTTATTTTCTTAAACACAGACTTATCCTATAGTGGGTTGAAGTATCATAGTGTCTCGTGTTATTTTGCTCCTTTGGCACGTTAAATAAATGTATCTCCTTTCAAATGGATACAGTTCAGGTTCTGTGTAAAGTCTTCCTGTGGAGGAAGCACAGAATGTGTTTTGGACTTGTGTTTATTGATAGAGCTACAAATAGTGCGTCATTGTATCTTTTCTCTGCTAGGAGAAAGTCTGTGGTATGCACAGTGCAAACAACAGAGGTTTATTTTGGCTCACGGTTTCAGAGGTTTCCTTCACGGCCAGCTGACTTGAAGGCAGAGACATCACTGGAGGACAGTTGCTTACCTCATGACAGCCAGGAAGAAGAAAGAAAGCCCCAGAAGGAGATAGATACATGTTTCAAAATCACACTCTAGTGGTCTGCTTCCTCCAACTAGTCCCACCTCCTAAAAACCCATTCCCTTATTAGTGGGTTATTCCATTGATGCTAATCGCATCTAATCATCTCTTAATCTAAAAGAAACTGGCAATCAAGATGAACCATGGCATTCATCTTCTGGATTTTTAATGTTCCCAGGGGGAGGAGCTGACCTCCACTAAGAATACCAAAGACCAAGATTCTAACGTACCATTTAATTTCTCACCAGAGGAATGTACCAAGGGAAGGCTATCAGGGCTAGAAACATGGTCTCTAGGCTCCGCAGCTACTGGTCCCCCCCTCAGCATCCTTTGTAGACAAAAGCAGCCTCTTCTCAAGCATTCTTACCCATTCCTCAGCTGGAGGCGACATCCAAATTTTGTCCTTCCTTCTCAGCCTTGAGTAAGGCTGAGACTCATATATCATTGTCAAAGATGATTTGTTAAATGTCCTCATGGTGCTTTTGAAAGTTGTGCTTTGATGCCAGGCTACAAATATGCATTCAGGGTGGACAATGAAAACAGATGTCTCAGAGGTTACAGGGATCTGGGAAACAACCTCATAGGAAAGCCCTGCTCCTCATATTTGGTTAAGCATCCTGTGGCAGAAGAAAATAATTGGTTTAAGTGACTGCTGTGACGAATACTATTCTTTGGCACCAGCAGTATTATGCTCTGTGTCTAGATGTCCCCTCAAAGCCTTATACAGTCATGGGGTACAGGCTTTTTTGGATGTAGCTGAATCTAGAGTCTGTGACTGATTCATGGTGCAATGCTGGGACTAAGGGTACTGGGATTAAGGCCGAGTGATTGCTGAATCAGTCCATCAATTGGATCGGCACTGCATTAATACCAGCAGTCTGGATAAGGTAAAGGGGGCAGACAGAAGCTTCTTTCCCCCTTTTGGCTCTTGTTTTTGGTATCTTCTATGTCAATGACCAGTCGGCCCTCAGCATGATGCTGCCTTGGAGCCAGCTGAGTATGAACTGAAACCTCCACAAACTGTGAGCTAAACTTTTCCCTCTCTAACTTTGGGTGTTGGGTATTTTGTCCCAGCAATGGAAGACAAGCAGAAAGCCAACTTGATTCCCACAACCAGCAGCCATGCTTCTGCTTTGATCTGATCTTCTCTTTCTTCATGTTGTTTTCTCCTCCTGTGTTTCCTCGTCCTCCTCTGCTTTTTGGTGGCACTCAGAATCAAACCAAAGGGCCCTCTGCCATGGTGCTACATCCCCAGCCCTTTTTATTTATTTAATTTTTTGAGACAAGATCTTGCTAAATTGCCCAGGTTGGCTTCTCCTGTCTCGGCCTTCCAAGCAGCAGGGATTACAGCCACCACATCTGACTTTCCCTTCCCCATCTTCTATCTCTTCCCCTTATTACTTCCTCCTCACCCCTGTTATTGCTGTCACTCAACCTCTGCCATCTTGTCTCTTCCTCAGCGCAAGAGCCAAGATCTGTGGATAAGAGATGTGTGCCATAGGAAGTTATGGTTAGAACGAAGTACAAGGTGCCAGCCCTGGCTGGGAAGACCCTGGGTCCATCCCTCCTCCTCACCCTCCTTGCTCTCCCTTATGTACTATGCCACAGCTCTGGATCTTCTCTTCCCTGCTTCCTCAGGCAAAGCTCTTGCCAGCCACAGGGCTTTTGTACCTTCTGACTTTGTGTAGAAGCTCTCTCCCAAGGCCTTCATCTGGCTGGTTCCTGTGCATTGCCAGATAGTAAAATCACTATGCACCACCTGAATTGTCTTTTTCCTACATCCTTCGTCCCATGGTGGCAGAGCCCAAGAGGAATCCAAGTTCATGGATTCCTAAGGGGAAATGCTGTGACTGTGAGAAGCTTTAACAGACTTCACATTGGGATGAGGGAGAGTGAAGGGCTATAAGCATGGACCATGGGACCAGACCTTCTGGGTTTGATCCCCGTTCTACCATGAACTGTGTGAACTTGGTTAGGTGATTTTTGCTTCTCACAGCCTGCATGTTTCACTTGGATACGTCCAATTTGAAAAGAACTTGCCCTGTAGAAATGCTGTGAGAGCTCCAGCATTCCCTGCTGCAGACACGGGAGTATGTGCGCTGGAAGGCATGCTCACCACTGAGTTGACATCACATCTGTCTCCTGCTGCAGAGATTCCCCGGGGGGATGATTGTACCCTTCCAGGGATGTCTGGAAATGTGAGGGAAGGTGGTTGCTTCTTACAGAGACTGGGGAAAGCTACAGGCATGTGGGAGGTGGGAGGAGGTGCTGGGCATCTAGCAACTCCCCGGAAGGGTGCTTCCTACATCCCGTCCCTACCAGATGGTCCCTTAGGTCAAGAACTCATGGACAAGGATGTAACGGTCGAGTTTTCTGTATGACTGAACTTGCATGGGATGTTTGTGGAATGCAGCTACATTGAAACTGAGGAAAGGCAGCGTCTTGTTTTAGTTGGTATCACCCGGCATTGTTTTCTGTCTGAAACATGTGCCGTCAAATGCATGCACATCTCATGGTGTGGAAGTGCACTGGAATCTGCGGGCAACTCGTAGCTATCACCGTGATGGTAATTCCTCCCATGCATGCAAGTAAATTTCTCAATTCTTATTTTATAAATGCCCAATATAGAAAGCAGTGTCTGCAGCATCTAGCTGTGTATCTTCTGACTCCAGATAAAATCAAGGTGAGAAAGCCAAGGTGAGTGAAGCCTTCTAAGCTGGTCCTCGTGAGAACTTATTTTATTTAAAGTTCATATTATAGTTCATTTTAGGTCTCCTTTACAATTAAGGTAGGTAGCAAATGGGGAGTTTCAGCATTTGATATAAAAAGGGACTCTATTGCTCTGATAGATTAGCATCCCTGTCTTGTGGTTCCTCCTAGTGGATCCTACATATTCTGTATTTCCTTTCTCTGTGATTCCTCTTGAGATATTTGAAGATGATGAGGACATTCCTCAGTGAACCCTTCACTTTCCCAAACTGTATATTCCCATCCTTCAAGCTTTCTTTAATGAGGTGGCTTCTTATCCTGGCTTATCCACATTTTGTTTCTTTTTTTAAATACCACTTTCAAGAAGAAATGCATGAAACAGAACCCAGTGAATCAATTTACAACTATGCAAATTTTTTTCATATGTTCAGGAACTGAGTTGGACTTGGGTAGAGGCCTTGTGTACTGGGGTCCATGTTCCAAATTCCATGAGGCTGAGCAGCAAGGGCTGCAATGACCATTTTGCAGTGAAATGCAAAAAAAAAAATAAGGAACAAAAATACAGCAAAAAACCCCAACCCAGCACCACCTCTCCCAGAATTTTCTATGTGATGCTTTGGCTTTCTTTGGCTGCAGTAGGAACTTGGGTTTGGGGGCCTCACCACCATTTGTTAGAGGGTGATCATTATGGCACCAAAATCTAAAGTCGTAGAATTCATGCTGCAAGCCAGACTGCCACAGGCACCAAGACGGAAGGTTTTGGAGGGAACATGGGACTTTGGCACCAGATTGATGTCCATACTCTATTTTGTGACACTATGATTGAATGGAACATGGGCGGGATCCCAGTCCCCCCTTTCTCCTGGGGCTGTTGTCTTGGTTGAACTGAAGTCTTTTCCTTCCATGAGCTGTGTCCACGGACCACTGCCAAGTGTGGGCTTTCAGTTCTGGAAAGAGTTTCCTCCAGAGAAGGCAGGACTGTGATTTGTTGAGGCAGCAGAATCTCTGGACACCTCCAGTTTATGATGACGATGGTTCTGGTTTTCAGAGCCTTCTATCAACCTGGGTGTGGCCCAAGGACATATAATACAATATAACCTTTTAAATCTAACACTGGCATTCTAAACAGAGCTCGTCTTGGTCTCCGGAGGAGTAGTATTAAATAGTCCAGGCTGCTCTATGGAAAAGTATAGTTGGCCCTCTGTAGGTTCCACATTCATGGATCCAACCAATTGCAGGTCATTACATGTACAGTGAACTAGTCTAAACGTACTCTTGTCTTTGTCTGCTAAACAAGATGGTATAACTACATAGAATTTGTATTGCATTAGAGGTTATATGTGATTCAGAGATGATTCATACTATGTAGAAGAGTGTTTGTAGGTTATAAAAATATGTTATGGCATTTTACATAAGGAACTTGATCATCCAAGAATTTTGGTATGCATGGGGGGAAAGAGGGTACCAGCATCCATCCCCTCATGGAGACCAAGGGACAGCTATATTGTAATTTTTCCACTTTCTTCTTAGGGTAACTATACCCTGCCACCCACCTCCAGTGTCCTATTTTCTACACCTGGCTGAGTCAGTAGCGTTCATGGGGGTGAAGGCTTGGACCACGATATTTGCTATAGTTGTTTAGTTTGATCTGAGGCTCCTCAGTAACCCAAGACATCCAGGGACAGAGTGTTGATAGAAGCCAGGGTGCATACACAGCACCAGGAAGTGTCTTTGAGCAAACAGGAGAAAGACATCCCCCTGCCGAAAGGACCCACAAGGGTGAAGAAGTCTAGCCACTCCAGAGCCTCGTTAAGAAAGAGAAAAGCTAGATGTGGCAGCACATGCTTGTGACCCACGCATTTTGGGAGGCTGAGGCAGGAGGATTGAAAGTTCCAGTTTGACCTGGGCAACTTTTATTTTGAGGTGCTGTCTCAAAAAGCAGGGGGCAGGGTGGCGGGGGTGGGGTGTAGCTCAGGGGCACAGTGCCCAGAGCTTGATCACCAGTATGAAAAATAAAAAAAAAAAAGAAAAAAGACAGACGATATTTGGCCAGAGATCTTGTTACTTTGGCGAGGGTCTAAGCAGGGACCATTCTGCAGACACAGGGAAGAGACTGTTGACTGTGGCTCCTTGGTCCAATCTGGCTCACTGCCTATGTTTCTTATCCTGTAAGCTACGAATAGCTATTAAATATTTAAACAGGAAAAAGAATCAGAAGAAGATGAATGTTTGTAATATATGAAAATGATGTGAAATTCGAATATCAATATCTATAAATAGCCTCATTGGGCAACCAGGATGTAGCTCTGAATGAACAAGGATGTCTTGGAGCACAGACCAAGGGGACGAGTGAGTGGAGCCCTATTTAAAATAATGAGCCCCTGTACAAGTTAATAAGATCACACTGTCAGAACGATGCTGCCCTAATCCGATTTGCACTGTGGCCAAGAACCAGACTCATTCTCTGGTTGAAAGGAAATGTAGACTCCGTGATACTAATATTCAAGCAATTTACCAAGTAATAAAACTAAAGTAATTTATTATAATTTTACAATGAGATCTCTTTGTCTTGGCTTGGGAAAGGTTTTTATTGCCTCTGGTCTTACAATTTCACTCTTGCTAATATTGATTTTACTATAATCTCTTTCCCCTTTTTATACTTCTCAAGTTATTTTTCGATTTGGACAAAATTCGCATTTTAAAGCAATTCAAAGATATGAAAACTAACCTTTGAGAAAATGCATTATGATAATTATATTTTCCTACTGGTGGCCAATGTGATGTGCATGCCAAAAACACATTTTGAAGGCCCAAGACTTTTCTCTCCCTGTTATATTCTTCTGGTTTACAGGGTATGATGATTTAAATCTGAAATGTTCCACAAAGGTGCGTAAAGAAAATTGGGTCCAAGCTCGGCTATTTTTGGAGGTGGTAGGAACTTTAAGAGGTGGTCTAATGGGAGGTCTTTAGGTCATCTGAGATGTGCCCTTGAAGGGGATTATGGCACTTTTGAGCATTTGGTGAGTGGTTTTGTTCCCACACACACTCCAGCCATGATGTGCTAACTTGCCACAGGCCCAAAAGCAATGGGGCCAACCAACCATGGGCTGAAACATCCAAAATTGTGAGCCAGAAAAAACCTTCTCTCTTTATAATTCGTTATTCTAGGTATTTGGTACAGTAATGGAAATCTGACCAACACACAGGAAAGCCAAAGAAGACAGAAATGCCTTCAGAGGACCTTGCCTTTTGGGAAGAGCTATACAAATCTTCCTGAAAGAAGGCCTGCATTTCTTCTGCAAACCTATACATTTCTGAGAAAACCATTTCTAATATCTCAAATTATTGTAAAATTCAAGTGCTTTACATCTACCAAATTATATAACTCTGGGAAAAAAGAGATACTTCCTTCCATGAAGAGAATTACATTCATGGAGTAGAAATACTTTACCCAAGCTCAAAAAGTTGCTAGGTAGAGAAACGAGAATTCAAGTCCAGGCTCTCTGATACCAAAGATCCACCATCTTTCCACACTCTGGGCTTGAGAGCCTCCCTAGAAAACATCCCCATGTGATCAGAGACTCTGGGATGTTAGAGGCCTGGACCAGAAGGGCCATAAGCAGGCATGGTCACAGGCTCTGTGTCCCTTTGAGATCCTGGTTTCTGGGCGGCTGTGATCCCAGGCAAGCTAATTAGAATAGTCTGGTTCTGCACCAGCTGGAAGGCACATTCATTTCTCTTCCCTCTCAGGGTATAACGTGTTGGGATTGTCTAGTGTAAAATAAAAGGGATATTTCAGGGTCTAACATGTACCATTGCTGTATTTATTGCATACTTTGCACATATTTCACAGAAAAACTGTGAAAAAAAACTCCTCCTGTTCAGATTGTGATATGATCAAAAATATGGTAAAGGTTTAAAATTTTTTTAAAAATACATATTCCCATTAATTTCCCTCAATATACTTCACCTACCTTTGAACACACTTGTCCTAGCAGTTCTGGAAGTCCTCTTTCATGAGTGTCTTTAGTTGAACTGTCATAAGTACCTCAATATCTTCAACTGGTCCAAAATGTTTGCTTTTCCTGTTTATTCTGAGGAAGAGCTTGTGGTCACATGGTACCAGATCTGATGAATAACGTGATGGAGACACACTGTGATGTTTTGATGAGCCCACCTTTCCACTGGATGCCACTGAGCAGCTGCCTTCACTATGTTTGTGATTCTCCCTTGTAAAGATACTCATAAAAGAAGACTTCCAGAGCAGCTTCAGAAAGCAACTGGTGATGAACTAGTGTGTTCACAGTGATGAGGAGTATTTTGAGGCAGATGGATGGTAATGCGTCTTTAAACATTCATATGTTCTTCAATCAACCCCTTGCATGTGTAAGCTATAAATGCCTGTTTCCACAAGTACAGGACCCCATGGCTTACAAAAAGCATTTTGACCCAAAATAAGGGCCTCTGAGTAAATATTATACCCATTGCACAGGTGTGGAAACTGAGGCACATCTCACTGAAGAAATGTACCTGGGAGATGAGAGCCTTGGGTGCAACCAGCTTCCTGCCGCCCAAGAGGTTAGTGTTTGGATTCATTTATGAAGTCAGATGACCCACTGTGCATGCCCTACAGATCATCAGGACATCTCATAAACTCACTGAAGATGCCATGTCCTACTTTCACCCTAGAAGTATTTTCCAGCTGCTCCCCAAATGGATTTTATTGTGTGCCCGCTCTTCTCCCCCGTGCTGGGCCTTTATTTCTCATTAGCCTCTCCGAGCTGGTGAGCCGCTGAGCATGCAGATTTTACCTACTGTTTCCGTGAAGATTCATCCACAAGGAAGCAGAGGAGCTGGCGTTTGCCCTTGTGCCACTTTTATCAGACGAAAAAAATAAGTGCAGTAATTTTTACATGCTCATTTGAGACTTTATTTGCCGGGTTAAATAGGGGCAGAGAACACAAATAAACTTGCCTGTGCTGCCTGGGCAGAACTGTGGAGCTGGCTGATCTTGATCAAACTCATCTTTTCTTAGTTTATTTAAAAAGTGTCTCTCTGAGATGACTGAGCAGCAGCTCTGGTCTACCTCCTGTCAGTCTGGCAGGAGACAAGTGGAACATGTGTCTTCCCTTGGTGCTCTCGGGAGCAGGTTACTAGGACTGCAGAGATGGAACAGGCCGCTTCTGCGTCCTCTCAGTGAGATTTGGCCATTTCGAGGTGAAGCCTGAGGTTCTCTTTACCCCATCTTCCAAATGCCACCCCTCATGCACTCGCCCCCACGTGGAGCCTTAAGTCCTTAATCTCTGTAGCCAAGGACGAGCTCCTTCTTCCCTCTCGACTGCGGGATTTTAGGTAAGGACATGACCCCTCCTGAGCCATCGTCTGGTGACTTGCAGAGAATGTATCTTTTCTTCAGGGACCTTCCTGGTCTTACGTGACTTAGTTTGTTTAAGTGTTTGTTTGTGACAGAGTCCTGCTCTTTTGCTCAGGCAGGCCTTGAACGCCTTGGTTAATTGCTTCTTGGGGTCAGCTCCCATAACAGGTGGCATTTCAAACATGTGCCACTTAGTACCCTCAAATCTGTGTCTGTAAATATTTACTTTTTGATCCAAGCCTGGGTGCAGAAAGTAACTTTCGCAGTGTTTGCCCTGTCAACACTGACCAATTCTGCTTTTTTTTGAAAGGCAGAGAGCCAGTCTGCAGCAGCTGAGCAGGTACTGTGGTCTAGGCCACACATTTGGGTTGTCTTGGCCACTTTCTCATTGCTGAGACAATACCCAGCACCTACCACACACCTAAGGAAGGAAGGCTTACTTCGGCTCATTGTTTGTAGAGCTTTCAATCCATAGTCCACTGGCGCCAGCAGGACAGCATGGCAAGGAAAAGTGCCCTCAGGGTGTGGTGGCAGGAAAGAGGAGGGGCAGAGATCAAGGAAGGAGGGAGGGAGACATCCTGCCCATGCCCCCTGCAACATCACACTGAGCTATAACTCATTAGTGCAATAACCCATTGATGAGTATCGTGTTCCCATGATCCAATCACCTTCCCAAAGCCTCACCTGTCAGCACATGGGGCTTTGGAGGGACATGGAGACATAAACCGTAACACAGGCATTCCCTTGGTCTGTCCCAGCATGTTCAAGGAGAGGAAAGTGACCTTCCCAAGGGGATCTAGGAAGTCACAAACTAAGATTTAAACCCGAGCTCTCTGACCTCAAGCCTACCCTTTACATCCTGGCGTCTCACCACATGGCAGAGGCTCTGTTAGGTTCAGGGCAGCTCTTGCTCTCTTGACTAAAACTCGCCATTGTGTCCTAATCCTTTTTAGTTTTCTTTTGCTAACGTGAAAATGAGGCGCACATGCCATGTGGAAATTTTCCAGTCCAGGAGAAGGCTGTCAGTATTCCATTTCCACTTGCTGAGCTTAAACAAAGAGCGATTTGTCTTTGCCCAGAGATGTCATGCCTGGGTACCTGGGTACCTGGGTGCCAAGCACGCTCCGCTGGACTGTTTGGAAGTCCCATGTTGCTGCTAAGCCATGGACACCTGCATGTTGGGCGGCACCCTGGGCAGTGATCACCATAATGACAGCAGGCTGGTCACTGAATCCTGGGAATGTTCCTGTGATGGTATCATTGCTCCCACCAGACAGATGAGGGAACCGAGGCACTGGGGTGTTACCAATTCTCACTGGTTAAGGCACAGTTAGTTGCTATATAGTCTTGCTTTGTCTCCTTCCCTGAATGTTAGCTCCAGGGGAAGAAGTTATATTCTTTCCTGAAGCACCCCACTGCCCACCCAGTGAGGTGTCTGGCTCCGTAGATGCTCTCACTAAAATAAACAGTATGCAATGAATGGAGTCCATCAACTAAAGAAGGGGAGGAGAGGTCAGTTCCCCAGAGCGTCTGTCTTTTCACTTGATCCACTGACCACTTGGCTCTACTCACCCATTCATGTCCAAGGGGATCTGAGAGAGGCCAGAGAGACCCTTCCCCAAGGCTGCCTCTGTCCTGTCTGGAGCACTGTGACTTCCCGGGTACTACCTGGGGCCAAGCGTAGTGCTGGGGTTTGTTGACACACCCTGTCACATGAATGAAGGAATACATAATTCTGAGGACGGAAAACTGAAGAGTGGAGTTTAACTAGAATCGGACTAACTATCAGGGACAGAGATGAGACAGAGCAACGTGGTCTTTGGGCCAGAGAGCCAAGACCCCTCCTCTCCTGCAGGTTTGTGTCCTAATAGGCATACCGCACAATTTGATACAACTGTGGCTTACTTTGTGTAAATTCCTGTGCAAAGGAGAATGGAGGGTTAAAAGGCAAAGCAAACTGAGAATACAGAGGAAAAGTCTGTTCCATAGAAATTCTCTTTCTTTAGAAAATTTTTTGGGGTCATACATTCTCATATTGAGTAGAGGGATTTCACTTTGTCGTTGATGGGTAGATTTCCTTTAATTAATGAATGCAAATTAAACAGAAACTTTTATAATGTGACCCAGTGGGCTGGCACCGAATTCTCATTTATTTTAGATTACCAAACACTTATCCGTGGTGTGAAGTTTCTTGCGATGGGTTATAGCCCGATTCTCTCTCTCTCTCTCTCTCTCTCTCTCTCTCTCTCTCTCTCTCTCTCTCTCTCTCTCTCTCCCTCTCCCTCTCTCTCTCTCTCTCTCTCTCTCTCCCCATCTCTCCCTCTCTCTCACCATACCTCCCTTGTTCAAAGCTGGGCTGAGTTACTGCCCTTTCTTACATTCATTTTCTTAAGAAATATGTCTGCCTTCTGTTCTAGTAGTCGTTTAGAACATATATATTTTCTTACCTGTCAGTTGATTTTAGCTGATTAGCAAAAATTCCTCAAATACAAACGTCAATTTAAACTCTCTAAACAAAATGAAGTGAGCTTTCTCATAGCCTACATTGACAGTCATACTTGAAAGATTTTTTTTTTAACAGCAAAACACAATGTGCTTGGAATACATTCTGGTGACTGAATACCTGAGGAGACTTGTCCTCCAGGATTAGGAACAAAACTCATTGGACCAGGGAGTCCCATTTGGAGCACTGTCCACAGATTCATCTCATAGGAGTGAAATTATTGTGAAGGAGACAGAGCAGTAGTCTCAGCACACACATGCACACACATACACACACATGCACACGCACACACGCATGCGCACACACACGCTGACACCTCTCACAACCCCTCACTTAAGACAAATGCTGACCATGGGCCTCTGAAATGCTTGCTCTCCATTAGAATTGAGTACAGGGATCCACTTTCTTGTCGGTGGATAGATTTCCTTTAATTAATGAACACAAAATTAAACAGAAACTTTTATAATGTGACCGAGTAGGCCAGCACTGAATTCTCATTTTAGATTAGCAAAGGCTTACCTATGGTGTGAAGTTTGCTGCAATGGGTTGTCGGGTTGTAGCCTGACACAGAGAATTGACACCACGCTGGGATGGTGCTTCTAGACAAAATTTACTGACATGCAAAATAAATACAGAAAGAGGGAGGAGGAGGAGGGAGGGAGTATATTAATCTTCAAACGCAAGCTTGATGATTCTAGCCCTTTGGGGGAGGCACTGTAAAACTGATAATAACAGCCACAGTGTGTTACTCTTGATAATTTGCACATGTGTGGTATTTGAGTTTTCAAGACTTCTTTCTTATATATAGAATTAATTAGTACCAAAAGAAGAGGCTAAGGGAAACTTAAATCTCATTTGCAAACTTGCAGGTTACATATGACTTGTTTCATTTGACATGATTTTAAATCTCCATTAGATGCTTAAGAATATCAGACATCCCAAACACGTTAACCACAGAGTGGAGAAAAGGTGCCAAGCCAGGTGCAACTGGTGGCTTGCTCTGTCAGGTGCCACCAGCTGTTCTTACACATTCAGTCACAGTGTGGAGACTTGGTATAGATGTGTACTGTGTCTCTATATTTGCACGTAGCTCAGGGCTTTGATTGGCTGGCCTGTAATCTTCGCTGAGTGAAGAATGACTAGACTTTGCATTGTCTTAGTGCCCTCCAGAGGCACCCCAGGAATTTTTCCTGGGAGCATATCACTCAGGTTTTTGGCTCATGTAAATAAATGTCTTGGAGAGACAAAGCAGGCTTCAGGCATGGTTGTATTCAGGGCTTAGTAATGTCTTCAGAACTTAAGTAGTTTCTCTTTATCACTGCTCTGTGTTCCTCCATATGAATCTGCCTTCATGCAATTTCTCCATATTGAGGGCCCTGGGAAGCTCCAGGCTTGGGTCAGTCTTAGGGATGGCAACTCCTGCAGAGAGAGGGATTCTAGTCCTACCCAGGTTTCAGATTTGCTGATGTGGCTTGGATCATGGGTGCAATGCTTACACAACCACTGAGCCCAGAAGAGTGCATGCTTGTTTCTTAGGACGATCTAGAAAGGCAAGGTTATCACCTTAGTTTTAATTATTTGACTCATTGGGACCATACGAAGTTGATTTCCAGCACAGATTTTCTTCTGTGGGTCTCTGTGATTTTTAAATATCCAGACAGAAGGTAAAACCTGTAGACTGTCATCTGGAATTCTGAAGCCAGCAGGATGTTTGTAACAATGCTGATAGTCACCAGCATCTGTCACGTTTCCTTTAGGTGCCTGCAACACTACAGAACCTGGACAAGTAGGTTGTAAATCATGAAATCTTTGGTGACTGCAGCCCTGAGGGACAGATGTTAATTTCATCATTCTTCCTAACTAGGCAGGGTGGTGACTTTGACATTGTAAGTCTCTTTTAGAATCCAGGTCTTTCACAGTCCTTTTCCTTTGGGTGTGTGAGTGTCCTAGAATGGATCTCCCCAACTCTGTTGATCGGTGGGGTTGGCAAGTCTTTGTCACATGAGCTGCATATGGTTTTCCATATAACTGGCCTCCCTGGCCTCTACCCACTGGATGCCAGCTACACCATTCTGCCAAGTATAACAACCTGGATTCCTCAGTGGGAGGAAAACCACCCCCAGATGAGATGCCCCGCACAAGAACTTTGCAGCTCAAATGGTTCAGCTTCCCCTGGGTGAGGTTAACAATGCAGAGTCTCACCTGCTGCTGACCTACAGGATTGGCATCTGCATTTAACCCAGTTCCCAGGTGTATGCCTATGGATTGGAGGAGCCTGGTGGTCCTCAAACTTTGGAGCATTTTGGAATTCCTTTCACCATAAGAACACAGATGCCAGGCTTGTGGAGGTAGGAGAGGGCCTGGTTCTTTGTAATTTTTCTAATCGCCTCCCCCAACAGGTAATTCTGAGATTAAACACACTTGGAAAATCATTGCCTTGAAACCACAAGACCCGAAAATGCCTGGACACTTCAAAATTCCAGAAGGGAAATTTTAGATACCATCGTCTTGTCCAAGAACCTGAGCAAGGTGTCCTGGCTTTGTGGGGGATAGTCTTCAGATTCCCTGGGGAAAGCCGATGCATTCCAACTGCTATATTCTAGGTAGAAATTCGGAAAGTATTTGCAATTATGAGATGCAAACTGGAAATGGTTTTCTCTGGGGTCGATGTCCTCTGGCAGGAAATGGGATGTGAATAAACATGCTGGGTTATTTTGTAGAAACTTCTCAGGTGCGGTGTGTCAGTCTGTTCTGTGCTGGATAAACATCGATGTTAGCAGACCACCTGTGCTGCCCCTGGGAAATAAAGGGAGAATGACAATCGATTTTATATCTTGTTGGTGGTGGCAAAGGGTGAGGACTGAACAGTGACTAAGGTGCTTGGCTTTGGGGCGTGTGTGTTGTGTGTGTGTGCATGTGTGTGAGTATGTGTGTTGTGTGGATACATGCTCTTTCCAGCTTTTTCTTTATGTATAGCAAAATTCGACATCTCTTTTTCTCTAGTTCATTAAATTCAGTCACAGTGTTTGTATCTAATCTGAGTGGTTTAAAATCTTTTTCTAACTGCACCTTTGCAAATCCAATGTTTGCCTGAAGGCTGCAATTATGAGAGAATTGCAGGGATGCAGTAAACGATAGCAATCGTGACTGGTCAAAGGACTGAGCTAAACAGAGCCCAGCCTCCCAAAGGCCACAGTGGCACATAGCTTTCATTTATGTAAAGCAACATTAAACAAACAAAGCAAAAACTATGTCTTTCATATGTCAGAGGATGCTGGTTGTCTGTAGTATTGTACGTGCATCTTCAAAATACGGGAACCCAAGGCTTGGGAGGTCCTCATGCATATGACAACATAGAGCTCTTCTCCGTACACCTCCCCCACTGTCAGATGTCTGGGCAGGACTATTTTTCCTTCCAAATAGCTTCAATAGTTAGTGACAGTGTGCATCATATGGCTTTCCAGGTTTTCTTGACAGGGAGATGGAGCAGGGCGGTGGAAAAACATCGACTTAGAGAGATCTGCTTGGGCTCCAACTATTTCCACTGTGAAGTTTCCTGGTGACTTTTGAGCAAGTTCCTAAACCTCCTGGGCCTTCTGGTTTTCCCTCTGTGAAGGAGGTCAGCATTTCGCATCCTGTGTAACTCTGGAGGGAGCGTCACAGCAGCAGCGGTGGCAGCAACACCCCTTATCATGTTCCTGTTAGGTCTGGAAACTTCCCCAGGTGCCTTACGCATTGGGGAGTCCTTATGAGAAGGTGTTATTACAGTCAGTTGCATCACCATTTCCTCCAGCAAGTGAGCACATCCTTCACATTGCTCACTTGGGGTGGTGCTGCTGGAAACCAGCCTCGGGCAGGATTCCCACCCCAGTACCTTGGTTCCATTTCTCTGACCTTAATCCATAGTTGTGTTGCTTTTTGGGGGGTGGTGGTGAGCACTGGCTATTCAGGGACCTGCATGTGGGTTTAGAGGAGGCACCAAGGGGAGATGCAAATGGAAGGTACATTAAGGAGAGGTCCAAAGAAAAGAATCTTCTTAATAAGCAATAGGGGATTGAATCCAAGTGGGTAGAAGACAAACACACGGATAATGGGGAGAGAGGTAAGTGAGCTTCGATGAGCGTTCATACTTGAGTAGTGGTCAGAGTGAATTCTTCAGTGAAAGCTGATTCTCAAGGCTCATTCTATCCAGAGATTTGCCTCTGAGGGATTCTGTCCAAAGTCTGAGAAGTCAGCACAGAAACCAGTGGGCAACTTGTCGAAATTCACCTTGAGACACTGAGGGGTTTGGGTTGTCACAATGACTTGGGGACATTCTTAGAAGTGAATGGACACCAGAGGGACTCCAAACCATCCGCAGAGTTTGGGGAAACCCTAAGCAGGCAAGCTTTGTCCTACCAAATGCCATGAGGAACCTATGGAGACACAGAAAGAATCCTACTTGAGCCTCCCTTGTTACCCAGCAGGTGGCAAAGGAAGCATGCCAGGAGTGAAGCATGACATGGTGTGACAGGAAAGAAGATTCGGGCCCCGACCCAGAGGAAGCTTGATGGCACAAGATGCTCAACACAGCCGTGTTTCTCAACAGTGACAAACTGTAGGACAGCCCAGTGCCTCACAACAGGGAAGGAAGTTATTATTAATCATCTCTGTGAAAGCTTAACAGCCATTTAATGTGAGGGTCATGGAACCACGTTGCATCACAGATGCTGCTAAAATAAAACTCTTTCACCATATCGAATTCTTTGAAAGATCCTTATATTCATCCATAGGACTAACTAGAAACAGAAAACCAAGATGGTACATTGCTTGGTACTGGTCAGGCTGTTGGTGATTCCTTTCCTTTGCAAAGTATCCCACAGATATCAGTATCTGTTTAGTTAATTTAAAAAAAAATCAAGAGTTGTGTTTGGGCCTCTCTCTTTGTGACAGTGGTCAACTGAGAGAGAAGTAAGATCAGAAAGATGATGGCTTTCACTATTTGTCATGGTGCACAGCACTGAAGGCAAATCTCGGGGCGGGCGTGCTGGAGGGGATGTGGAGCTCAGAGCAAGTTCTGGTCCAGGCGTGCAGAGCAGAGGACTCAGTCCTGGCTCCACATTAGAACGGACTGAGAATGTCCTCAGCTTGGGTTCTGCCCCTGGCCAATTAAACCAGTAACTGGCAAAGGCATTTTTAACAGCATCCCCTGCTGATTTTAATACATGCCTAGGGTCGAGGGTTAAGGTGGAAAGCCACAGTCTGAGAAAATAACCCAAAGGAGATTGGCGACTAGGCTTAAAGGCTTAAAGGTCAAAGCTTATCTTCGTAATCTTAGGGTCAACATCATTTGGAATACATTTTCTGTATTTCTACCACATTTTGTCTTGGCTTATTCCAGAGTTCCAAGCAGATCAGATCACTGCTGGTTTGGCCTCGGGGGCAGACATGTCATACATTTGAATTTGGAGAGACTGAGGTAGCCGCAGATATGGTTATCTTGTGCTCATGTGACAGTCATTGCTGGATTCCTGTTATTTCTCTGGAGATCACCACTATGCATGGGTCAAGTGCAAATGGACCACAGTGCACGAGGGACCTAAGCAAATTTGGAAATCCTTCATCTTTCTGCTTTCATATCTTCATAATTACTTTAGATTCTCAATATTCGAAGTATGGTGAGCAGACTCACAACATCACCCTCGCCCAGCAGCAAAAGTGCAGAATGCTGCCCACTGCATACCTGTTAAAAAAATCAGAGCCTGGATGTGAGCAGTGTCCCAGGACTTTCATATACAGCACTAAAGTCGGAGAAATATTGCAACAGACCAGTGGCAAAAGACCCAAACCTTTCCCTAATGACGGAGCTGTTCTTTATCTGCAAATGTTACTGTGAAAGCCATTAGTTGCATGTAGCTAGTGAGCACTTGGTATGAATGAAGAATGGATGTTTTATTCAGTTTTAATCCCGTGAAATCTCAGTAGCC
Source organism: Cavia porcellus (assembly GCF_034190915.1). Lineage (NCBI taxonomy): Eukaryota > Metazoa > Chordata > Mammalia > Rodentia > Caviidae > Cavia > Cavia porcellus. The sequence continues at coordinate 10,212,029 of NW_026947508.1, forward strand.
TGGATGACCAGTGGCTACCAGGCTCTTCTAAATTTTGGCTTCATCTTATTTTTCCAGTGGACCACTTGCATTATGATTGCCTGGCCTTCCAAAAAAATTCAAAAGCACATTCTGTCTATAGACTCTGGGAGTACTGTGAGATGCAAAGCTTCCATTCTCATTCTGACCCCAGCTGAGTTCAGCTTCTGCTTATGCCAGCAAGATTGCCTTCAATTGTGACTGTCAAACTTCACCTGCAAAAGCAAAGCAAACATGTTCATGTAAGAGGAAAGGCTGTTTAAGAGAGCTTTAGAGACGAAGCATGGTAATACAGCAAGCCCTTTCTGGGCACAGGCCACGTTCTTTGTGCATGCCATTTCAGTTAATTCTTGCAACAGGAAGGCAGAGGTTTTTTGCTTTTCGCTTTTGTTTTCATTTTTGTTTTTATTTTTCTGGTCTTTTTAGACCACTGATGACTCCACAGGGTTTAAGCAGAGTGGCACAAAGTAAATGTTCATTGTTCTTAGCTTATAGATACTAAAATTGAGACTCAAAGTGATTAATTGGTTTGGGGCCATAGACTGTCAGAATAGGGATTTGCAATAAAAAATACTGTGATTGTTTGAATTTTATGTAAAAAATGATTACCAGAAAAGACAGATGACCATTAATCTCCATCAGAACCTTCTCTCTTACTTCACATCTATCCAATCATTCTCTCTCTCTCTCTGTCTCTCTCTGTCTCTCTCTCTCTCTCTCTCTTTCTCTCTTTCTTTCTTTCTTTCTTGTACCAGAGATTGAACTCATGACCTTACAGTTGCCAGGCAGGTGCTTATGTTGCTGAGCTATATCCCCAGCCCCTGATTCTTACCACTTCTGAGGCAGTTCTGGAAGCCCTCTTGCCTGAGTGTGGTGACAAAATGTGATCACAATATGGTGAACGCTGCTGCCATGTGCCATCCCGTGGAAAGTCAGGCTTATGAAAACATCACAAGGTGGGTTGCATCTATACGTTCACCCAATCCGGCACTGTGTGACTTCTGGCTCTTCCCTAAAGTTAAAATAACCATGAAAGGTAAATATTTTGAGTTGACTCAGGACATCAAGGCAGCCACCACAACACAACTAAAGACACTCATGAAAGAGGACTTGCAGCACTGCTCCAGAAAATGGCAAGAATGAGGGGTAAGTGTGTTCCAAATGCTAGGGAGTGTTTTGAAGGGGATTAATATATCTTTTACTGTAATAACTTTTAAGTTAAACATTTACCATAGTTTTTGGATCACACTGGGCAAGTCTCCTGCGTCCCATCTCCACCATGCGTGATGAGCCAGCCTGTTTCCCTGAGGTAATCAGTGGGGGCCCTGTTGCTTGGTGGGGGCCATGGTGCTTGGTTCTCTCTGTTCCGTTAAGTAGGGGTGACATTTAGCACAAAGGAGAAGACTTATTTACCAATCTCTGTCAGTGCCTGCCATTTGCCGCACTCCAGGGGATCCATGCTCAGAACTGTGTGTCTTACCCTTTCCTTGCGTGTGGATCTCCTGGGAATCCTGCCACTCAGCAAGCTCTGATTCCACAGGTCTGGGATGGGACAGAGCACCTGTGTGTCTGTGCTCCTGGAGAGCCGCCTGCAGGTGCCTGTGGTGCTGATGCAGGAAGAGCAGCCCGAGAGGGGACAGCACAGCCTGCTCTCAGGGAGCTCAGTCTAGGTGGGAAGGAAGAAGGGATTCATAATGATATTGCAGAGTGACAACTGTCACAGTGGTATACATGTTGTCCTGCGGGGCTCACAGACGGACATCCAGGGGTGTGTGTCTGTGGGGTGAGTGACATCCAAGCTGAGATATGCAACAGACTTGGAGGGGAGTAGCTCCAGAGAGGAGGAACAGGAAGTGAAAGTGAAGATGATGTGACAACCACATTGCTGTCCATTAGGAGCCTGACTCTCCTAGGGCGAATACCTTATCCAAAGAACAACATGTTGGATTTCAAAGCCAGCCCCTCCCCTCCCATTTTTTATTGGCTGCAGGCTGGAGCCCAGGTCACCTGCAGATAAACAGCTTTCTCTGAATCCCATCCTCAAAGCCCTGCTTGGTTCCAGTTGATATTTCGGATTTTCTGTTTGATGTCTGGAATTCTCTGCCCACTGCTTCCCAGTCCCATGCTATGTGCCGGCTTCCCCTGGAAGACTAATGAGGCAGTTGCCACGGTAACTGGGTGACATCCCTGTAGCTGATGCTAATGCCATAGCTCCTGAAACCCCGTGCCTGTTTCTCTCTGTTTGGTAAATTAATAACATTTAAATTAAACGTATTAATTTATTTCATGTCAATTAATTTGTATGTTAAGCGGCATGCTCGCGTCGCCCTCCCCTCCCCCCAGCACCCATTAATTAACTCCAGCCAAATTGGGAGCACATCAGAGGAGCTTGCAATAGCTTTCAGCAAACTACAATTACAATATTCTGCTCCTATGTAGAAAGTAATCAATGTCAAAATAATTGCTTTTCACAGGTCTACAGTCAGCTGTCTTGTCAGATAGTTAACTTACAACTATAACTGTTTGGATTTTTAAATTTAATAAAATGTAGCCAAAATATTGGAGGGACAAGCAGGGACTGCTAATACAAGTGGCCTGCATCTCATAGCGAACCTTTTCAGTCATTTCCTTTCAGGCTTAACCATCTCTAAGGCCGGCAACGACATGGGAACGTAGGTTCCCATGAAGGTTAGCTACGGAAAAGAGGCAGGCGTGCCAGTGGTTTATCTGGCACCAGAGAACCAACTTTTGCCTTTCTTTATTCTTGTTCTTTGTAGTGATGGTGGGAAAATCCGTTCCTTCCAATGAGATTACGCTCCCAGAATCTGCTGCTTGCTAGAGGTGCACGGACGCTGCCAGGCTCAGTGTGTGCCATGCTAATCTTATTGGAACAGCTTCTCTCTCAGACTCTCTCTGAACAGTTGTTTTTTTCACACCCAGGCCTCTTTTTCCAAGCTTTGGGGCACAATTATTTATGGTAAAAACTGGTGTCTGGGAAACCACATGTTGGTGATCTTTGCAGATGCTCTAGACGGCTTGTTTTTCACATTCTGATGGGAGGTGGAGCTGATAAAGGGCTGATGGGTGGGCAAACACTCTAGGAATGATCAGACATGGAACATTATGAATGGAGCATGCATGAGATTTCAAATTGTAGCCTGAGATACAATGCAATTGATCCTGGAACTCAAAGTTGTCTGTTCTCTAGCTGCCTGGCCCTGCAAGTCTGGCGAGCTGGCTGGATATTGACCAAACAGCAGTCCTGTGACATCTGCCACCGTGTTAGTGCTGGGGATTATGAGAGCAGCTAGGGAGTTTGCCCAAAGCGCAGTGGGCTTCAAGCTGAAAGGGGACCACCCTGCTATCTTTAACTTGGGTATTTTAAAAAGACATCCGGAGTGTTATGGTTTGTGTATAGACGTGACCCCAGTGCCTCATGTGGTCATAAGGTTTGTTCCGAGGTGGCTGAATCTATGACTGATACAGGGTGCAATGCTGGGATAAAGGGTGTGTGTTTATGGGATCAGTCCGATGACGATTGGCACCGTCCTAATCCCAGCAGTCCAGATACAACATAAAAGGGGCAGAAAGATGCTGGAAAGCTTCCTTGCTTGCTTTTGCTAACTTATGCTGCCATAAATTGTTTCTCCTCTGTGATTCCTCTCTTCTAAGTCTCCCTGCCTTGAACTTAGCCAATTATGGACTGAAACCTCTACAAACTGTGAGCTTCCCTCCTGAGGTGTCAGCAATGAGAGAAAAGTAACTAAGACACAGAACAATATAGAAATGCAGATTTACCATTCCTGTTATTGAATTGTGGGAACTTTTTCTTTTTTTGAGAGAAGATCTCACTATGTAGCCCAGGCTGACATCATTGGCTGTTTTGGTCTTGAACTTTCCATCCTCCTGCTTCACATTCCAGAGTGCTGGGATTTACAGGCACGTGCCACTGTGTTTGGCTTCTCTTTTGAATTTTTATATTCATTGAAGACATTTGTTCTTTATTGAAGTCAAAACATGCCAAATCAGAGGTAGCTCCTGCCCATGGATTCCAGTGGTTTGCTTCGAAACAAAGAGAAACACAAACACACACACACACACATTGATCTGTCCATTTATTTCCTTTGAGTTATAACTGCTTCTCTTCCAGCTTGGACAGTGTTAAAATAAAATGACTTTGCAAATTTTATAAGTTTAAGGAGGAGCTGCCTGTTCTTTGAGTGCAGAAAAATGGAATTCACAGTCTCCTTTAAACCAGCAACTATGTATCTTGACCTAGCAGCTGCCACCCTGAGGATATTGAATGAATATTTTAAGGTCTTACATTTCTTTATGTCTCGTAACACATCTCTAATCTGTTTTGTGAACATGGTCTCTCTTAGCTTGAAAGCAGATGTGATGTCTTCTGTCCTGTAAGATACATCACGACTTGGTTGAAATGCCATTGTAGGCTGTCTGTGCCAGCTGGCATGGCACGTTGGAGCACTAATATTTGGAGACATGACAATTGTTTGCTTCTAAACTAGTTAAAATTAGCAGGCGTTTACATCTCACAGCTGACTTGGGAGGCATGTGAAGAGGTGTAGCCAGCGACAACGTGCTGATGAATGACCTGGGTGTCAACAGGGTCTAGAGTTAATATAATTACGTACGAAAGCTGATTAGCGGCAGGGTTCCCGGGAATGATTAATTTCTGTTTCCTTCTCTTATCCTGAGGATCTGTGAGCTAATTCCTAGGTCAGATATGATGGGATGAAGGACCTTGCATGCGAATGTTGCAGTGGGGGTGTCATTCATGTTCCACGGAGACAGAGAACGGGCCTGTCTGTTACAGAAACCCTTTGGGAAAGTTGTTACTTTGGTCTTGTCTCATTTTCTAGGAAAACAAAAAGATATATTTTAGGATGGTACTGTTTCCTCGCACAAATAAAAGGCAGAACGCATCCTCCCCTTACTCAATTCTGATGCTGGTTACATCTTTGCCATAGCGTTGGAAAATAATGGAATTGGGTTGTCATAGCAACACATCCCGTGTCATAGTTTCTAGTCCTCCACGCTAGTTTTATCTCAACAATTGCTGAAAGTTCCTTGAAACCCTGCTTCCAGGCTGTGAGGGCTGACAGCTTTCAGTGTGAGATGAAGCGGTGAATGTTGGACTCGCCTTCCTTCCTGGGCGTTGCTTACTGGGGAGAATTCTCCAGTCTCTGCGGGTAAGAGGAAAGCTGAAGAAGCTTGGTTTTCTCATCTAATAAGACCGTCTTTCCACTCCTAACATCTGCCTGCACCACTGGAACAAACTCTTATATCCAAATGAAATCACTTCCCGTTTTGCTCAGTTGTGTGCGAGGTCTGAATGGCTGGCGGTTATTGGTCGTTGGTACTGGTTCTTCACTTGCTCCCCTTGATATCTGGTCTTCCTTTTGGTCCCTCAGCCTGCTACATTTTCTGGGGCTTCCTACCCTCAAAAAGCAACATCCTATCCCTCGTCTCCTTCCCTAGCTTCTTCTTAGGCTCCTCCCCTCTGGTCTCATCAAGTCTCCTTGGTTCTCACAAGGATAAGCAATGGCTGTCAGTTCTGTGATTTTACATTGGTCATATGCTACGTCAGTGTATAGATGGGGAAACTGAGGCACCAGACTGCCAGACTCCATGTCACATGACCAGGAATACAGGGTTCAAATTCAGGCCAACTGGCCCAAGCCTGTGCTCTTCCCTCCTCCTCATCTCCTGCTGGGCTGCAGCACCAGCCACCTCTGTGCGAGCCCAAAACCCCACCTTGGCTCGGTCTCCCACTGTCTCTTGCTGAGGTCACTGCCGCAGCCTCTGGCCTCTTCCCTCAGCCCATTTCTAATCCATTCCCGCCGGAGAGGTTGTTGTGTGTTTCTAATATTTCACGCCTGCTTCATGCTGGCACAACACTTTTACTAAACCCACAGTGCTGTTCAGGACTGACTTGAACTCCTTCAACTGTAAACAACTCCAGGGTGACCTGGCCTCTGCCTGCAGTGGTAATGACATTGGCCATGATCTTTATAGTGGTGAAATCTCGTATTTACTGAGCATGTGCTCAGTGCCAGATGCAATCCCGGGGGCCATCTCAGTGGAACCTCCCAGCCACTCTTAGTGAGGCTGAAGGGGTTTCAGACAAGGACGTTGTGACTTTGAGTTAAAACACTTTCCTCCACTTCCTGTCTTTATATCCAGCCTTTGACTTGCTCTTTCCCGATGTTTGTTGAATGAATGGAAGAACTTCATAGAAAATGCCACATTTTTTTCCAAAATCTATCCTTGCCACTATTGCAGCAGAGAAGAAAACAAATCTGGTAAAGCTGGGGGTAGCACACCCACTGAAGTGGAGAGAAATGGCACTTGAGAGCCGTGAACAGGTTGCTTTCCTTTGAAGCAGACAGCAAGGTGACCAGTGGGGTGAGAGTCGAGCCAGGAGGCTCTGAATGCCAGCCTCCTGGGGTGGTGCTGCTGTGAGGGTCTGGAGGCAGCTTCGGGGGGCTGTGGACTTTTCCCTCTGTGCTTCTGAACGCAATCACAGCCTCCAGTCTCCAGCTCGGCTGGTGGTGCAGGTCCCGAATGCGCAGACTTAGCGTGAGACTCTAAGAACAGGCTGTGGAAAAGCCTCGCTGCAGAGCTTGTGTGTGTGTTTTGTCAGCTATGCAGAGCCACCGGAAGGTAGTTTAAAGCCAGGGAACGCCGCCACATGCCTTGTCTTGTCCCTCCTTTGCAATGGGATGGAAGTGAAATCCTGTGAGTCACAAAAGACCTCTCAGCCCACGGTAAAATTCAGGTTCAGACCTGATCGTAAGAGCCATGGCACAACTTGGAGAAGCTCACGTCAAGGAAAGCAAGTGGAATTGAAATTGAAATCCTGTTCTAGCAAAAACCGTTTCTGTCTGCTTCTTCCTTTCTCACACACAGGCAAGGGAGTCGCAGAATTTATAAAGAGAAGTAAACCTGGGAGGCAGTGTTTAGCTCTGTATTAACCTAGCTCTTGTTCACGGTCATGGAACCACCGGGTCTCATATCCGGCTGGGCCAGGCAGGAATGTCGGGGGCGGTATGTGTGCAGAAATCTCCAGGCTGGGACCAGAGAGCAAGACTGCTGATTTGATTGTGTGTCTGCAATGGCTGAACTCAAGCATCAGCTATTTTTAAAAAACGTCATTGAAGCTGCATGTGGTGGGACACAACTCTAATCCCAGCACTGGGGAGACTGAGGCAGGAAGATTGCAAGTCTGATGCCACCCTGGGCAACTTGGGAAGTTCAAGCCCAGCCTGGACTACATAGCAAGTTCAAAGCCAGCTAAGCTAGATAGCAAAAACAAACAAACAACAACAACAACAACAAAAACCAAACCCAAACAAATAAACAACAAAAAGAAGTCATCTAAATGTGAATCTTTTTAAAAATAAGTGATAGTTGTGGCTTCTTTTTGCCTTGATTTTTCAAGTGCTGGTTCAGCTTGTACACAATGGCAAAGCTCCACACCACAAAGGAAAAAGAAACACAGTTACAAGCCAGTGTGAATGTAGGCAGTTACCCACTAGTGTTTCCTCTTAGCTAATCATTTCCCCTGTGGATTTCAAAGCCTTTGCCAAGGTCCTCAAGGGCCAGCATCCAGCGTGGAGAACATGGGTTAAGGACTGAATTGGTTAATTCCAATATGGCATCATTAAGGGAAGTGATTTCTTTTTCAGGGAGCCAAATTGGACTAATTATATGCACGCAGAGTATACTTAACAAATGGCATAATTCAAAGGTGCTGAGCTGGGTTGTGCACAGTTTGGTTCTTTGTTTTTCCACTGAACAAAGCATCTGCCATTTACACCCTGAATTCAGTGTGCTGGGCTTGAACAGTCTAGTGGCCATTAATGTTCACTGATGAGCTTTGAAACCCTTTTTTATTTTCCTCGATGGTATGCTGAATGCTACAGACTGCTACTGGCAGATTGGAGGCCCGAGCAGGAGAGCGAGTCCGTGGTTCAGTGGGTGTGTTTAGCATCTGATTAGCACAGAGAACGCCATTAATCCAATTATTCCTTGATGATCAGCTTGCTCTGTGTAATTAAGGGATGAGGCCCAGTTTGGATGCGTCTCTCTCACCGGGGAAAGACTGGAGGGAATCATTAAGCCCTGAAACAGATTTAGACTCATTGAAAGCAAAAGGACTTACTGTGCAGGTGACAATGGGGAGAGAGACCACAGGCCCAGTGCTCTGGCGTTTGGTATTTCCCCCTGCCCATCACACTCTTATCATGTTTGTCCTGCAGTGATATTGAGAGGCGTCACCACCTTGTACTTTCTGGATCCACCAGAGCATCACCTCATGGGGAAGGCAGACAGCAGGACAGATAATCCTGCTCCAGTGTGAGGGCAATCATGGCTGCCACGGTGACACTGCGCTGTGATTGACAAAAATGTGCCAGTCCGTGCCACTTGAGAATACATGGTTTCCTTAAGGTCAAAGGCTCTGGTTCTGCAAAGCAGGAAATAATAGAGTAGTTCACAGTAGAGGAGGTCGCCTTGTGTTTCCCAAAGTCACTGGAGATGACCAGTGGAATGAAACCCCAGCCTAACATGGGGCTCTGCCCTGGGCTGAGGAGGTTGTTTGTTGTTTCCATGAGGACTTTGGGACTCTCTAGGCCACTCATTTCTCTTCTAGCTGGAGTTTCTGGCTGTCACACAGAAGGGTAAATTGGAGTCACTTGTGGGACAATGGATGGGTCTTGAGATCGTAAGGCAGATAGTTAATTATTGCGTGATTTCTCTTATATGAGAAACTCAAAATATAAATAAATTAAAGAGATGGGGAAAAAGAACAGGAGAAGGTAGGAGAGAGTAGGGTAGAGAAGAGGAGGAGAGGAAAAAATATATATCTATTTCCCCAAATGAATGGAATTATTAGGTATTGCCTAATTAAATAAAAACCTATTAAATGAAAAATATTTCAATATAGTTTCTGGCTATGTGTATCTCCATCTACTCTTTGCTTGGTTATATCTTCTGGAAAAGAACACCCTCTAAGCTGTGCACGGAGAATTGGAAGATATCTCAGGCTGTGGGTATATCCGGGGTCAACTTTGGCTGGATGTGAGAACAGAGGTGTTAGGAAGTGATTCTCTAGCAGGAATTCATAGAGCTTTTGAAGCTGGATCTGATAGCAAGAAGAGAAGCTTTCTGGGCACACTGTAGTTCCTCAGGGAAGGAGAGGAAGCTGAGGTAGAGAGAGGGATCTGTGTCTTGATTTGCATAGTTACAGGACCAAGCCATGGGGTGGGTAGAGGGAAGGTTGGCAGTTTGGGCTGGGAAGAATGAAGCTGAGATCGTAAAACCTCTAATGGGACAAAGAAACTCCTCTCTGATTCAGGCAACTCAGAGAGGGAGCGTCCTCACGTCCTGCACAGGCTGGGCAAATGTGTTACCATTCTGAACACGGGCCCATTTCTTGGTACTGATTAACCTAAAGCGTGCATGGTGGACTATCTTTGGGAACATCAGACATGTTGCAGAGAATTTAGAAAATGCAGTACAATAGATATTTAGATGACCAGACCCCCCAGCTCCATTGATAACTCCTTGTCATCAGTTGGAACCTGTTGTTTCTGCACACGATTTCTGAACAGAAATGGGATCACAAGGTAGATGATTTTCTAGCCTGCTTTTGCTGCCGAGGACACCATAAGCCTGTGTCCATACTGGTAAATACACCTCTGGTGTCCTAGTTTTAATAACTTCGTGGTGGCCCTTGTTAAGACACATGATCATTTATTTATCTGGACTGTCTATTGTCAGACTTTCAGTTTGTGCACGAGGTGGCCCTCTCCCTGTCCCCACCCCATTTCACTTGTATCATGTCCACCATGGCCACCTAATGGGACCCTCAATTGGTACTGAAATGGCATTTCTGGTACTTCCATGCAAAGCAGAGACATCTCCACACTGACTCTTGTCTGAAGCTTTTTTTCTTTCTGTTCATACTGTCTTGCTGGCCAGTGGAGGCATATGGGTACCAAATTTAGAAGTCCATGTCCCATGAGGTGTGGTCCAGCTCCAGAAGCCACAGTAGCAGGTCAGCTTGCAGGGAAAAAGCGCCTTTGATTTAGAAGTGTCCCTTCCCCTCCTACAGCTATTTCCAAGAGCACAGAGGCGGCCATCAGCTTGTCACAGTAAATTTGGTGTGGTGGCAACAAACACAGTAACTGATGCTGTGGAGAAATAAAGTTCAACTAAACATCTGAAGTCCCCCAGCCATGTAGCCTGAGTTGGGATTGTCATGTGTGTCTGCACTCTGCAGACCTTGTGAGTGAAATAGTGTTTCTGCACCAGTGAGTTTGCTCGGGATCTTCTCTAATGGGCCTGTGTTTGATGACAGCCAAGGCTGTACTGTGTGTATGTGTGTGCCTCGGTATATGTGTAGTTCCCGATGGGTGCAGAAAGTTCCCGATTGATGTCTGCAGGTTTTAGATTTTGGTGAGAAAATGCCACCCTCAGGAGCCAGCTTAATGAGGGGACTGTCTGCTGTCCATGTGACCCACAGTGAGAAGCTTGCAAAGGAGATCCTTCTAGGGAAAAGTAGAAAAAAATCCACCCATCCATCCATCTAGCCATCCCCCATTTGTTTGTACATCTGTCCATCCACACACCCATCCACTCATTTGTCCATCCATCCACCCATCCACCCACTCATCCATCCACCCACCCTCCTGCCCTCCATCCAGTCTTCCAACCATTCATTGATCTCCCCATTCATCCACTCATCCATCCGTCCATCTATCCATCCATTCATCCATTCCATCCATCCTTCTATCCACTCAACAATACCTGTTGGGTATCTATTATATATGTCTGTTTTAGCACTTAGGACACTCAGTAAACAAAAGTAACAAAAGTCCCTGCTCGCATGCAACTTACATTTAGTGATGTGAGACACACAACATGCTATGGGTGTAGGAAACGAATTAAATAGCAGTTAGGAGAAACTAAGGGGCACAAAGGAAAACAGAGTGGGGAGGGGAGCCCCGTCCTGTGTGTGAATGGGAGTCCTGCAGGTGTGACGGGTGGGTAGGTGGGCAGGGACTGATACCATTGAGAAGTTAACCTATGAGTGATAGTTTAAGGAGTAAAGAAGCTGGCCAGAACTGTATCCGGAGGGCAAGTGTGTCAGGCAAAGGGAACACACACAGCACAGGGCCTCGGGAACACCCTGAGCGTTTAAGTAATGGTATCTGGTACAGGTTACAGCAGTGTCAGCTTGGGGGACAGTGAAAGGAAGTGAGGACGGGGGCCCACGCTTGAGCTGGTCCTGCCTCCTCAGTGACCTTCCGCCTGTCTATGAGAGAAGTGGCGTGTTGGGAGCGGAGTGCCAGCTCTGGGCACCAGTGCCGTCCCTTCTGGGCTTCATCAAAGAGAGGCCTCACAGGGGTGCGCAGAGAGGCTCTGGCCTTCAAAGGAAGCTGAGGCACCACCAAGCTCCTGCCTGATGAGGCTGAGGTGGGGCAGGGAGCCCACAGTGGGAAGCGTTAAATGTAGAATCTGGGACTAGGAATAAAAACCATAGATTTGGGTTCAAATCTCCATTTTCCCACTTAGTTTGTAATCACCTTCCCTTAGCCTGTTTTAACGTTTCAAAACATGGGGAGTGTTAATAGCTGTTTGACATCTCTGTGGGAAATGAAGCCCTAGCATCCGGACAAGATTGCAAGCTGCGGGGCCACAGGCTGTGCCATTTCTGTCACCTCCATGCTCCTCCTGCCACCCTTCGTATCCTGGAGCTCCCTGGACTCTCAGAGAAGAGTCGATCAGCTAATAAAAAGTACCTGATAGGAGCCTGGAAAATTGTCAAGTTCCTACAGATGCGCTTTGTCATTGTTACCATAGATGAGACTCAGAGTTAATTCTGGGATGACCCTGGAGTCTCACAACATGAGCTTGTCTACTTCACTCAGCGGTGGACTTTGAGTGACAGCTGGACCTTCTGCTGCTGAAGGTCACAGAAGAAATCGGCAGGGCTGAGCACAGTCAATAGATTTTATCACGTGGGGTACTTAAAACTATTATTTACACAGTATGGTTTAGCAGCCACTATCACACATACATTTTGCCGAATGATTTATGTTAACTTTCACGCACGCTGCTGGTCAATGTAAGCAGCCCCGTATTATTGCATCCGCAGAGATTTAGATCAAACCTTCGTATCAGTGCACCCAGCAGGCCGGGTGACCTGTTTAGCCATCTTCTGCACAGGGGAAAGCAGGGCAGATAACCGTGAATCATCTAAATTTTTCTACATTGCTGTGTGGCCCTGTTTCCAATCAATTCAAATAGACAAGCTTGTAGTGTAAATCTATTTCAACATCAAATTGCTGGCAATGATACTGACATACATATTATCCTTAGGCTGGGGATTTTTATGTAAACGTTCTGAAAATCCCACTTGGGTAATAAATACAGCTGGGTGAACCTAGTGGAAAAGTGTGCATCTGTGTGTGTACGTGCACGTGTGTGTGTGTGCGCACGCGCACGCTCAGGTGGGGGGGGGAGAAGTGGAATTATTTTTCTCCCTGCTATTTTTTTCTGCCTGTGATATTTTGAACTGGAGAGATTTCATGTTTACCTGGCCCCAGCAATAAACTCAAACCTGCTAGAATCATTTCCATCAAATGTGAGGGCATTGAAATAGCACTCACATCTGACCTTTTCAGTTTGAAAACAGCTGCCTCCAGCACGACGCGGAGGCTGCTGAGAAGGAAGGGCCCCGTGGAAGGGGTGGAAGGAGCTGGTACGGAACCTTCCGGCCCAGTCCTCATGGCCGGGGCGGGGGGGGGGCAGGGGTCGGGTGGAGGGGCTGCTTCCTGCAAATTGCAGCAAACTGGAGAGCCTGGGCGGGTGTCCTTGAGTGTTTAAGGACATTGCTATTTCTGCTCATTTGGTCAGCTGACTCCTGGAAGGTGGGGAGTTAACACAACTGATATGAAAATCAAATCACAGGTTTAAAACCTAGTGCGAACCTACTGTTTTTAAAATGACTTTTTAAAAAAATTTTCATCAAAGTAATTCATACATGTAATTTAAATATCAGATAATGTGGAAAGGTTTCTAAGAGGAAAACAGAGCCCCCTCCCCTTGGTATCTCCTGTCCTGCTCTCTGGAAGCCGTCACTTCTGAATTTTTCTTTTTTAAAAGCTGTTTCTTCTACCATTTGCTTCCCTGTAGCTAAACTACATCAGCACACGAATGGTCAGTGTTGGAGGACATCCGATGTTTTCCTCTTATGCAGCGGTGATCCCTTCTGATGACTCCTCGTTTCCTTCTTTCTGCAGCTCCCACAGGATAACGCCACACTGTGGGCTCACTATCGCTGTCTGCAATATTATGACTGTGCAAATAGTTTACTGCAGATTCTGGAGTACATCGCACTGCATGATGACCTTTCCTTTCTTCCCCGTTTACTAATACAATCTTCATTTTCCCTCTTCCTGGCTTTGTTTTCAGACTTAGTTCTTCGGTATTTTCCAACAGTTTGGAGGAGGCCTCTCAGAGTAATTTTCTACTCAGCTGCACCTGTCAGATAACCTACCCCTTCTGTTTTTTTTCCGCTCTGTGACCTCTCTCTCCCACCTGCTCGTCTCTGGTGGGAAAGCGCTGTGAACTCCTGCAGAGCCATCCGTGGGGACTCCTTCCCATGACGCTGGAATTCCCTTTGCTTCTCTCCTTGCCAGATCTTTCCTGGACCAAACTTTTCTTTATTTTCTTAGTTTCCTTTCCTCTGTGAGTGGATCATTTTTTTCCTGTAGTGTCCTATCCGGTGCATGGGAAATAACTTTGCACACAACTTTGCGTGCTGAAAGGTTTTGTTTCTTTCACACCCTGATGGACAGTTGGGCTGGGCATGAAATTTTAACTCTTTTTTTCCTAAGGATTTTGCAATCACTATTTCACTATAATCACTATTGTTTTCTGACTCTGGTGGCATTGGTAAGAAGTCTGATATCTGACTGATATCTTGGTGTGGGATATCTTAATCCACTCTGGGTAAAGAAGATCTATCTTCTTTTAGAATCTTTGTGTCTAGTTCTGGAATTTCATGTTGATGGATATTTGTGTGAGTTGGCTCCCTGTCTGGTACTAGGATGTTTTCTGGTTTTGTTTCTTTGCTAATTTGATTCCTATGACTTTCTCGGCTCTCACTTCCTAAAAATAGTTTTTAGTCATCTCTAGGACCACCTAGATCGAACTTTTTTTTATTTATCTTCTCCCATTTTCTTTTTCCACTTCCTTTCTGGAAAATCTCCTTAGCATAAATGTCTCAGTCACTGACAGAGCCTGATTTGTTGTTCTACACTCCTTCTGTTCCGTTTAGAGAATGCATGCACAGGTACCATAAGAATAGAGGAGGGGTTCGCAAGACCCCGAGTTAAGTGAGCGGCGGCCAAGAGCACTGTGAGGTCTTTACCCAGCCTTCGGCACCCTCTCCCTGTTCCCTGGCCTCCGCTCTGCTGAGCTCGATCAGTACTTGGCACCTCAAGGTCAGGGCTGGCTCTGGGGCTCCCAGGGCAGATCAGTTTGCCTTCCAGGGAAGTCTCCCTCTGCCAGAAATTCAGATTAACTTTATTCTACTACCCTATTTCATCAATTATGTTTCAGTGACTCAGAGAACAGCTAGTTCACCAAAAAATGTATTGGAGTCTCTGTTTTCTTCTTTCTTTTTTTTCTTGATTGTGAATTGACCTGAGAGAGGGGAAAGAACAGACTTTGTTCTGTCACCTTGAAGCCAGAAGTGAAGTTGTCTATTTAAAGAATTCCTTAAACTCCCCTTTTGGATCATAAAATGAAAGGTCATTTGATGTGAGACTAATATTCTTGATGTACGTACTTTGTAAGGATTCCAGTTTTTCTTAAATACAAAAAAAAAAAAAACCCAAAAATCATCCTCCAAAATTTTTGTGTCATCAGGCTTTAGCAGCAGATGAAATCAGTGTTCCTACCATTGAGTTAAAAAGTTGTTTTCCCTTTTGTTTGGGTAAAAGGCACATAATATTAAATATGCCATTTTAACCATTTTTAAGTATTCAGTGGCATAAAATACAGTCACAGTCTCGTGCTGTGGTTACTCTGGAACTTTTTTCTTCCCAGCTGAAGCTTCACATCTGTTAAACATTGATTCTCTGTCTTCCTCTCACCTCATCCTGGCCCACACCAACCACCATTTCACTTCTTATTCATTTTTTCTCATTATTTTACAAAAAAATTAATAAATATTTGCAGGACCCTTTTTTTTTTGAGACAGTGTCTGACTATGTCGTCCAGACTCTCCTTGAACTCATTAGTAGACCAGGCTGCCCTCAAACTTGCAGCAATCCACCTGCCTCAGCCTTCTCAATGCTGGGTTTACAGGCATGCCTCTCCACACTTGGTCTTAGTAGATTATTTGTGACACATAATATTTACATTTACTTTGGAGGAGAATTGATACACATACATATCACTTCTTATCTCTATGAATTTGACTCGCTGGTGGTCTTGTTTATGTAGAATCATATTGTAAGTGTCCTTTCGGCTTAGTTCGGTTAGTATCATGTCCTTAAAGTCAACCATATTATCACATGTATCAGTGTTCTCTTCCCTCCTTTTTAAGGCTGAATAATATTTCACTGTTTGTATACACCGTATTTATTTATCCATGCATCCATCAATGGATACTTGAGTTGCTTTCATGTTTAGAAGATTGTGAATAACGCTGTGATGGCACATATATACGCTCAGGTCTCTGCTCTCGGTTACTGGGAATTGCTGGATCAAATGACAAATCTATTTGTCATGTTTTGAGGAATTAGCATGCCCTTTCCCACTGAGGGTAGTGTTTCATCTTCGCACCAAGAGTGTACAGGACTCTGATTCTTCTCCATCTTCTCCTACACTTGTTCTTTTCTGCTTTTTAGAAAATAGTAACAACCATCCTAATGGATGTGACTATAACTGACCCTTTAAAGGTTCACGCTCACTCTCGCAGTGTGTAGAGTTCCCCACATGCCTTGTCCCCTTCACTTCTTGCACTGACTCTCCGACCGAGGCTCTGTAATTATTTCCGTTTTGTAGTGATAAAACTGATGCCCAAAGAGATGAGGTAGCTTGCTCCAGGGCCGGGGAGTTAGCTCAGTGGTGTAAGCATGTGCCTGGCAAGTGCAAGTTTGTGAGTTCAATCCCCGGTACCAAAAAGAAATAAATTCATTAATAAAAAAGTCTAAGTCGCAAAGCTAATAATCCATTTATCTGTAACTGCTTGTCAAATGACCCAAAGTCTAAGGCGACAGCAATTTATTTCTATCTCTCCCAGGTCTGTAGATTCCTGGGCTCCCTGGGCTCCCCTCACTTGGGTCTCTCACCGGTTGGGCCAGATGGTGGCTAGGGCGAGGTCTGACGGGGACGGTGCCACATGGCTTCTTCACTCATGGGTGGACTCTCAGTCCCCATCCATGGTCGCTCTCCCCAAGGTAGGCTGTGCTGTCACACAGTGGCTCTGGCCTCCAAGAGGCGGAAAGGAAGGAGGCCAGGTCCACTGTGGAGTCGGCCAGGTGCCCACACCACTGCCTGTCTCTCCCATGCTGGGTCTGTGACGATTCTGAAGGCGTACAGCAGACCACACCACTCAAGGGCATGGCGAGGGCCCAGGAGCAGCCTGGCTGCTCTTAGATCACGAGGTCTCCCACCACCAGAGCCTGGCCTCCAGCAGCCAGGCTCCCAAGTCTTCTTACCTAACCCGCCTGCCATTTGGTTCATCTTTCTCTGGGGTGGTCAGAGTCTGAAGAAATAGATCATCAGGTGTCACCTCGTCCAGTTGTTTTCAGAATGACTTTCTTAAAACCAAAGTTGGACCATTTCTTCAAATGATAAAGTATCAGGAAGTTAAAAGTCCAATGAATATGTGAAAGGCACAAGCTGTAGAAGCTTCCTGCTCAGCCTGCTTGGAACAAGTTATTTAACCTCTGTGTGACTCAGTTTCCTACTCTGTAAAATGGAAACATTCATGGTAACAAAATGGAAATATTAATAGCAAATACCTACAAGTTTATTATTTAGAAGAGATGAATTAACGTGTGTAAGTGCTGAATACAGTTATTGACATATATTAAGGTAAATAAACAATAGTGCTTGCTGCCATTCATTATTATTATTAATTTTGAGACTGGTACAGTAACATGAGGTAAGTCAGGTGACATTCTGAAGTGTGGATTGGCATGTAGGAATCTTGATCAACTGTACAGTCATGTATTTCTAATAGTGCAAATGAGAAACAGGTCATTGAGTGATTTTGCCGTGTATTATAGAATATGATAGTCATCAAGCTAAGATGCCTACAACATCACTTGGTGATAAAATCTCATGGGACTGGTGTGTGTGTGTGTGTGTCTGTGTGTGTGTCTGTGTGTGGTTCACTGTTGACCCAAAATTTGTTATGGTGCACGTGAGGGCATATAAACATATTCTCCATTTACAGATGGGACAATATAATGAATTAAAGATAGCTAATTTTTTTTTGGTAACTTCTCTAATGGAGAGATCTTTCCCTTCTTCTGAATTTGGGCTCCTTTAGTGATTTTCTTGATAATACAGTGTGACAGAAATGATTACGGGCTTTCTGAAGCTTAGAACTCTTGCAGCTGCTACCTGGGTGGCTTGAATTATATGCTCTGGGGAAAACCAGGTACCAAACAAGAAACCCATCTATCTTGAGCCCACTGTATTATGAGAAGCCAGAACCACCTAGAGAGGTCCTGGAGGATGAATGCCACGTGTGAAAAAGAGAGGCCAAGGAGTTTCAAGGGGTCAGTTACACAGATAATGAAACCACCTTGGAAGTGGTTCTTCCAGCTACAGACACCGCAGGGGTATCACATGGATCATAGATAAACCACCCAGCAGAGCCCTTCCCCAATCCTGGCCCAAAAAGGCAGGCATCAAATAATAGAGCTACTTTAAGTCAGCATATTTGGGGAGTGGTTTGTAATAGCATCACTGATAAGTGGGACAGGACCTCTACCCCACAGCTTTCCTGTATCTATCAGGAAGCGCTGGTCCAGAGAGGAGAGGAAACCCACTGGGGTCGTTAACCACGAACAAATTGGTGTGAATGTTAGAAGTAGAGACTCTGACCCAGCTGCCTATGTTAGAATCCAAGCTCTCTCGCTTTCTAACTGACCCACATTCCTTGTGTTAAATCACATAGTCCAGTGAAAAGCATGAAATGAAATAATGTATTTCTAAATCAGAAAAGTAAGTGGCACATAGTAGACAAAACAAAAAAAGTCCACAGTGATTATTATCCATAGTTAACTGCAGATTCTTGATTAATATCTATGCTCTCTAATTCCAATCTAACGCTCTCAGGAAGCCAGTCAGCAACAGGGTGCATACATATGTGGACCCTTAGCAGTTTCCAACCAAGCTCTGTCACTTTTGAGGCTGAATTTCCATCCCCCATCACAATTCTTGCTTACAAATGAGTGTGATATGAGTCTGTGAGCAGAAACCGGAAGACGTGCCATCCAGAGAGCTAAAAGTTTGTGCAGAAAAGACACAGAACTCATTTTCCCTAATACCCTTCCTTGTAAAGAACTATGCATACTCAAAAATAATTAGCTTCTGTTGTCTGGTTGAAAATCCCCAGCAATTTGGTAAGAAATATATTAGGAATGATGGCCAGGAGGGTCACCTAATTATGACTTGGAAGAAGCACCATCTGCTGTAGGTTCCTTGAGAATCATCTTCGATATTGGCATGCTTTTTCTCACTAAAGGAAAAATTGATATAAAATCCCCATCCCAGATGCAGCCAGAAAAAACATCCCTGGAGCTATAAAGTAGGGAAAAAGTTATCCAAAGAATGTACACGGGATGGTGCCTGAAAGGATTTCTGTCATTCAAGGGTACGTGCATATTTATCCCTGAAGTAAAAAAAAAAAAAAAAGCAAACAGAGAAAAGAAAGCGGCCCAAGGGTGTGTGCACGTGATCCAAATACACTCTAGTGTCACATCTTGTCTGCTGCCTTTGACACCAAGCAGAAGTAATATTGTCTCCTGCTTGGAATTTTGCTTGCAGAGATCATTGAAGACAGCTGCTTCGGTCAGATCCAGTGAGGGAAGCACACAATCCCGTACTGTGATTACACTGGCTGGCGGGGTTTCGTGGAGTAAGATATAAACGGCGCTGTGTCGGGACTAGCCATCCTCTGCTGCCTTGCCTACACTCACTGAGTTTCCCAGAAAGAGGGTGTGGCCAGGTCCTTGCGTTGCTCACGGTCACTTGTGTTTGTGACTGGCAGCCACTAAACTGTCCTGTTAATTCCAGGGCAGGTATTAGCCATGATAGCCATTTTACCAGGATGTTCATTCCTACCAAGAAGAAACAATGTGCAAGTAATCTTGTCACATAGGATGCACCTGAGTTGGGGTACATACCATATTCTTTTTTTTTTTTTTTTTTTTGTCTTTTTCATTTTTATCGGTACCGGGCATCGAACTCACGACCGCCTGCTTGCAAGGCAGGTGCTTATGCCGCTGAGCTAAATCCCCAGCCCCCTATACCATATTCTTTTGAAGATTTTGAGCCAAAGTCTTCTCTGTCCAGTGGTCTCTTGGTTACTTTGCTCTCGTTGCTGGGACAAATACCCAACACCCCAAATTAGGGAAGGAAAAGTTTATTTAGCTTACAGTTTTTGGAGGTTTCAATACATAATCAGCTGGCTCCAAGGCAGGATGGCAAGGCACTGGGGCAACACTTCAAGGCAGCAGCCAGAGCCAAACGTGCAGAACAAACCTCTTTTCCTCCCTTTGATTGTACACCAGTCATTCTCTCCCTCCAGGGCGGGTGGGTGTAGCACTCACAAAATATCTGTGCCATCCTCTTGCAGAGGATGAGGATATTTACAAAGTAAGCATCCTGGCTCCCTGCTGAGTGTCTCAGTTAAACTTTCAAACTTCTTAAGTTGACACAATTTATCAAACATAATAAGTGGGTCCACTTTACTTATACCTATGCCCATTACTTATCCATCCACTCACCCATCCAGCCATCCAGCCATCCACTCACCCACACACTCACCTACCTATCCATCCAATCAAAAGCCATCCACTTGTCCACACATTTATTTTAAACTCTTTGTTTAGAAGCAATTCTCATTAGTTCCCAATTAGTACTTTGGGCTAAATGTTATAATAGAATTGAACCTGGTGGTGGACCCAGGTGGGACCTGGGTTGGAAGCATGGGTACCATTTCTCTCTCTCCATTTCTGTTTCCTGAAGCACCTTGACAGGATCCTAACTCTAATGAATGCATCTTTCATAACCAATGATCTTGCCATTTGCCTAATCCTCAGTTTCCATTTTATCCTCAAATATGTCTCAGTGCTCTTGACTTCTAGTCTGGACATGCAGGAGCCATTGCAAAATGTCCCCAGGATGTCCCCACAGACTGCTTAGACACTTCAAAATGGAAATCATCACCCTCAAACCTCACTCCAAACCAGCAATTTCTCTTCTACTTTTAATGGTAGAATGGCCACTGCTTACTGGTTTTCCATGCCAGAAATTGAGACTGGCTCCTTGTAGGACTTCTGTTGCTCATAAAGACAACAATTAAAACCTCAGAGCAGGAAGCCCCACGGAGGGATCCAGGGGTCACGTCTATCTAATGACCCAGTGCCTCATCATTTGGATCTGGAGCAAGCTTGACTAATCTCTCGCTGCATGATTTGGGCAAATTGCTTAACCTCTCTCTATCTCATCTTTCTCAACCACAAAACTGGAAAATATCTACCTTGCTAGTCATGTGAGGATTAAGCAGCATACATTTGCAAGTGTTTAGCATAATGCCCAGCAGGGAGTATGCACTCTGTGAATGCTGGCTCCCCTTCTCATCAAGCACCAATCAGTGGCTCCGACAGAAGTGCATCTGAGTGTGCATGAAACCTGTCTCCTCTGTGTCTACACTCAGGCTTCCACTGCCTGGACTATTTCCACAGCATTCATCCCTGAGCAGCAAGCTGGATTCTCCAAAGTACCTATTGACCCCGTCAGTGACAAGCTGTTGCTCCCCAGAAAGCTCTCTGTCTTCTGGCAAGGACTGGGTTGCCTGTGCTAGCCAGGGACACCTCAGCTCTCCTTACCCCTGCAGTGCCCATCCTCCCTCCTTCTCTCCGTCCCTCATTGTCTTATCTCTTTCTCTTTTCCTCCCTTCTTCCCACCTTCTTTGCTTCTAGCCTTCTCTCTAGTGCAGTTTATTGATTGAGACTTTCAATGTCCAAGGAGCTCCCCCTGGCCCTGCAGTGATAAAGAGGGAGAACAGACAGGGCTTTTCCGTGAGGAAGCTCCAAAGACAGGGAGCAACAAACATGAAACTGCAGCTGTGACAGCGCCACCTGGAGGGCCTGACATGGGAGGGACATTTGACCTCGTCAAGGAGGTCCACAGTGACATTCCGCAGGAAGTTCTTTGCTTTGACTGAGGAGTTAACTTGGCAGAGGTAAAGGGGAAGGGACTGTGTGTGTGTATGTGTGGGTGTGGACACGTGTGTGTGCACAGTGTGTCTGCTGCAATGTGAAGCACTGATCACTTCCCTAAAGGCCAACTCGGCAGCTGAGTTAGATCAAGGACAACCTCAACTCAGCTTCCTGCTTCCCCAAGTCTGTGAAGCTCCCAGTCATCCCTGGGGCAGACCTGTCACCTGTCCACCTGCCGTGCAGTGGCCAAGCTGTTCTCTGGGGCCTCTGAGAACTTTTCTCCAAGCTCACCAGCCATGTCCAGCTCCATCCCCCCAAAGCAACACAAGGCATTGCAACCATTGTCTGGAAACTCCATAACGTGACATTCTAACAAAAAGCACCCTTTGGTTGAGACTGCTGCAAAAGTGTGTTTTTGCTGTTAGAAAGAACCATAGCTGGACGCTAGCTAAGGGCAGAAAAGCCAGGTTTTATTTGGTACCTGAGAGGTTTCAGTGATATGGAGCTCAAACTTGATAGGATCAGGACAGCTGGAAATTTAGAGCCCAGAACAGAAGACAGAAGCATCAATATTTTTGAGCCTTTTCTGTCAGCTGCCCTTGATTGCTGTATTTCAAAACTGTGTCCCTTCTCATATCAAAAACCCAACAACTGGGGTCATGGATTTAGCTCAGTGGTATAAGCACCTGTCCAGCAAGTGTGAGGTTGTGAGTTTGATCCCTGGTACCAAAAATAAATAACAACCCAACACTGAATGCTGAGCATGGTGGTACACACCTGTAATGCCAGCACTCAAGAGGCTGAGACAGGGGGATGGCCACAAGTTCAAGGACAGCCTGGGCTACATAACGAGTTCAAGTCCAGACTGAACTGCATATCAAGACCTTGTCTCAAAATCAAACACAGCAAAACCAAACCAATGCTGGACTCCATGATACTCATCCAAGAAGGATTTGTTTATGCTGTGCTTTAATGTTGCCCAGGGGTAGTCACTGCCATACAAGTCACGTGGGCTGTCCTGTGGGACCAAGATGATATTCTGTGGTGCTTACCAGCTACTTGACTGAAAAAGGGCAGAGTTCTGAGAGGCTGAATGAGCTGGGCGGGGCAGCTGCTCTGAGACCGGATGCAGGTGGGGTATGCAGGGCAGTGTGGCGAAGCAGAGGACCAGTGGTGAGTGCCAGCCCTCTCTGTGAGGGCGGGACGGGAGGCTGAGAGTCTGGGAGCTTGGCTGGGGGCTCAGAAGCCTTCCCTCTGCAGGGTGTAACACTGGCACAGAGACCCGAAGGAAGCAAGTTGTATTCATCCCCAGGGAGAGTGCGGGCCCCCAGCAGAAGAACCAGCCAGAGAAATGCTCCCACAGTCACCTGCAGGTTGGCAGAGCCAGCATTGTTTTCCTGATGTTTGTGATACCATGTGGTCCTAAGGACAGCCAGAGCCTTAGTTGGCCCCCGTAACCCCAACTTCTGGTACGCCTGCATGTGTATGTTCCCAAGAGTGGGCAGGACATAGAGCCTGCTTCTGACCCATGATTTGCTTTCAGGGGGCACAGGTGGTGGTGTTGCAGAAAAACCACTATCAATCTGGATGGGAGACTCTTTGCCTAGCAGTGGTTGACTGGGTGACTGTGTGATGGCCCGGGGACATCTTCTCTGAAGACCTGAGGCCTGAGCAGAAGTTTTCTCTCACACTGTCCCCCAGTGTCTCTCCTGTAGGGTTCAGCCCCTCTGCTCCTCAATGGACAGCACAGAACACCTCCCTGCTCTTGACCATAGAGGACCATTTCTCCTTGGTTTCTTTTCATTCATGACTTTTCTTAAGCAGTGACATCTGCCACTTGCGTGGTACCATCTGGAGGGCTTCCTGATATTTTCTAGAGAACCATATTCCTTTTCTACCACAATGGCCACTTCCAATGTTCAGCTTCTTTCCCACAGCTCCCTGCAATCCTCTTGCAAGCCCGCCAGTGTGTGCATGAGCCTTGAGCATTCACCCCAACAGGTGTCATTACGCAGGACTCAAGACAGCATTGCATGACCCAGTTGTAGCAGAAGTCTTCCTAGTCTGTGGTCCTGGCTCACACAGAGCTACTTCCTGCATCTGTGACAATGGCCTTCAGAGAGTTCCCATGAATACTCCTAGGAAACTTGCGAGTGCAACACAGACCATGCCCTAAAGCCATATATGTTGTAGCTATGTACGTTTGTATTCCAAATAGAACGCTTTTGAAAGTGCAGTAGGCTGTTTGTCTTGGTTACTGTTCTTGCTGCTAAGATAAAATACCTAACACCCACAAGATAAGGAAGGAAAGGCTTATTCAGCTCACAGTTTGCATGGTTTTAATCCATAATCCATTCTCCAAGGCAGGATGGCACATGGCAGAGGGGCAACTGTTCATGTCAGTGGAAGACAGCAAAATCAACAAGGCAAAGAGAGGAAGAACCTCTTCCTGTCCCTTAGATTGTGCAAACTCACACCCTTAATCCCAGCACTGGACCGTGAGTCCACCGTCATGTCTGAAAGCCTACTCCCATGACTGCATGAGGCTTTGCAGGAGACCTAGACACAAACCATAACAGTAATCTTAATAGTGATGTAAGGACAAAACTAGAGCATAGCACACTCATAGACATTTATAGAAGTTAAAAATCAATTTGTGGCCTGTGACTATGCTCGCGCTGCTCCTCACATAGCTAACCACTACGCTCAGTTAGCCTTGACCGTCTATCTCCAGCTGCTTCTCCCAGATAACACGCTAGGTCTCACCCTGGCTGTGTCTAGCTATATTGCTTGTTTTTGACAACTTAGAAAATAAATATATATAATTTTTGTTTGTTTTGTTTTCCAATTTGCTTCAAAGGCTTCATGTCTGAGACAAACTGGCTTAGTCAAGACACATTTAACTCTACTTGGTCTCTTCGCTCTTTCTCAGAATACTCCTTCCTTTTGATAAATAGTTCCTTTTTAAGTAAGCCTGTTTACAACAAATCTACTTGACCACATGTGACTTAATCCATGTAACCAATCACGTAATAACCTGCCATCAGCCTTGTATTTCCTGCTTGCAAAACATATTTAAACTAAATTCTAAGCTGACTCAGGGCTGGTGATTTAGTCTCTGACTCAGTCCTCCGAGCCCATCGGCATTAAAAATAAAGTTGCTTTCCAGACTTCTTGATATAAGGAGTCTTCCACTTGTTTTAATATTGTTTTTTCTGCAACAGTGACAACAGGGTAAGAGGCATAAAACAAGGCTGCTTTGGGTAAACTAAGTCCTCCTATATATGTTACTCAAATCCTCATCTTGTGTTCCTAAATGTGATCTCCTAATCTTGCTGTTTAATACATGCCAGCTGAACCCAGAGTTTAGAGCCAGGACATATAGCTTCAGAGCTCATCTCCATGTGACACCAGTGGTGTGAAGTCTGCCAAGTCAGTGAACCTCTCACGATGTATACACTTTTAGAGAAAATTCTAGAAATATAGTGGGGCCAAGCGGGTGGTCCTGGGTTTGGATATGAGATTAACCCTGCTGGTTTTCAGAAACCCGAGAAGACAATGAGTAAACCTGTGGTCATGTGCGGGGGTGATGGATGCTGTGGGGTGCTGTGTGGCAGAGGAGACACCCTTCTACCATGCGGGGAGAAAATGAAATAGGAGCGTGGGGAGGAGTGTGGAGGAGGACTTTGTAGAGAGGTGGGAGCCTCTAAGTTGAGTCCTGAAGAAGGAATAGGAGGTTCCTAGGGAAAGGGTCAGAGAGACAAGAGGACGAGAGAGATGCACAGAGGGCAAAGGGAGCAGAGGCCAAGCCTGATGGGCTGCGAGCAGCTCAAAGTAGTCATGACATTGAACTCTATGGAGAAGGTTCTAGAACAGTATGTGAGAAAAGGCTCCAAAGGAGGCAAGCAGGCCCACAACCTGAAGGACCTCGAATGTCTCCTCAGGGTGCTTTGAACTAAGGATGCCAAGGAGCCTGAACACCTATCCATATTCATCTTTCTCAGCAGCACAGTGGTAGGAACTGGCCCATCCTGTTTCTCAGTTGCCCTGAGCATGGCCTACAGCAGGTACTTACTAGATGTTAAAAGAGGAGTAGACAGAAGGTATGGATGACAAGACTGAACGTGATTTGCCTGTTGGAAATAACACATTAACAGAGTGGGAAATAGCTGTGGGATTTGAGGACCGGACGTGAGAGGTGAGGAGGCTGTACAGACAACCAATCACCTTTTACCATGTAGACCAACTGGATGGGAGACAACCATGGGCTGCTGTGTTGTGGAATTCCCATAGTGATCAGTGTAGAGATGCAATTCTTCAGAAAAAGGCCCTCATTCCTCCAAAGCTTCATTAACATGGTGTGGAGCATCTACATCCAGAAGGCGAGGCATCTCACCCTTGGAACAGAGACAGGGGGAATCTGGGTGGCTTCATGGGTACTTTCTTTGCAGAAATCCCAACACAGTGGCTATG
Organism: Cavia porcellus; assembly: GCF_034190915.1. Classification (NCBI taxonomy): domain Eukaryota; kingdom Metazoa; phylum Chordata; class Mammalia; order Rodentia; family Caviidae; genus Cavia; species Cavia porcellus. The sequence goes on from NW_026947508.1 coordinate 10,238,026, forward strand.
ACAATGGGTGTTGTGGGCCCCTTGAAGAGCAGCACTAGGGAGAAGAAGAATCAGAGTGAGTATTAAAGGTATTTGCCACCAAAGAATGGGATAATAAGAGGTCATCCCTGAACCATAGGAACTGGGTCAACTGGGGTTGAACTGTGCATTCTTAAGTTTGACACAAAGACCTGGATAGACCCAAGAGCAAAACTGTCATCCTTGTTCCTGGCATTCCAGAGAGTCTGTCCTTCAGTTGCTTTATACTTTGTCCAAGGGCCCAGTAAACAATCACTCATCCTCCAAGGTGCTGGGTTGTACACAGGAGCATTTTCAGTTTCTAAATGAACCTTCTAAAAGGCTTTGATAGAGCTTTGTCTGATGGATAGTTACAAAGCCTTGTTTATTCAGGCAAATTGAAGGCAAGGTCAATCTGAATGACTGTGAAAAGCTGAATTGGCTAATTATTTAAAATAAATTACACATGCAAGTCATTTGTCCCATAGTCTAGCAGATAATTATTGAGCACCTACTAAGTAACAGCCTAAGGGCGGGCTCTGGAAATCCGATATAAACAAAGCAGACACAGCCTCTTTGTGGGGAAGCTTAGTGACGAGTATAAAAGATAGCAGTAATGAAACGATGGCCGAATCAATATGATAATTAAAAACTGATCAGTGTCATGGAGGTACAGTTCAAGGAGTCAGGGCATGACCCAGCAAAGAAATTTAATAGAGGTTGGGCATGAGGTCATGTTCAGGGAAGGCAAATCCAGTGAGATGACCTTCAGTGACACATAGAGTGAGCCCTGTTAATGGGTGGTTGAGGATGAACAATTAGAGGTCCAGCCAAGTCTATTTCCATGAATAAATGGGAGGCGATGTTTGATAAGAAGGGAATTACAGAATGCTTAAAAACATGTTCTCTTGAGCAATTCCAATGCACACATCTTTTGCACTGTTGTTATTTTGGTTGCCTGAAGTTCCACCATCAAATCCAAATTACTGCCATCTGAACTAATGGTCTTTTATTTATTAATTCAGCCATTTTATATCGAGCTCCTGCTTGCCTACCAGCTGTGCGGGGCTTATGGTGATGCATGCAAAATGTTCTGGCTGCCCTACAGAAGCTAAGGTCCTAATCAGGGAGCTGTAACCCAGTCATTCCCAAATAGCTGAATAGCAGTATTTCCCAATGTTTCAGACCACTGAAGACACTCCAAGCACTCTTTTGTATAACTAGAAAGTAATGGTAGCCATAGTTATACTAAAAAGATAAACTATGACTAACTAGCTCTGTCGCCAGTAGAATCTGAGCTCAAGGCATGTTCTTCCTTTGTCCTTTCTTTTATACTATGAGAATTGAAACCAGCGCCTTTGCTCTGGACAGCTTCTTCAGCCCCTTTTTGTTTTAAGATAGGGTCTAGCTACGTTGCCCTGGCTGGGTTTGAACTTGCAATCCTCCTGCCTGAAGTTGTCAGACGACTGGGATGGATTACAGGTGTGCCTTATGTACAGAAGAGGCTTTGCAAGCCAGTGCCGTCCCTTTATCCCTAGCTCTGGAGGGTGATGTTCCTGATAGTCTACTTGCCTCCTTTGGAACCACTGCTTTTAGAGTCAAAAGTTCCCAAATCACACCATCTATGCAGAAGGACTTGTTTATTTATCGTGCAGTGCTGAGGATGGAACGCAGGACCTCGTGTGTGCCAGATGCACACTTTACCACCGAGCCAACCCCAGCCCCATGCAGAAGTACTTAAAGTCACTGATAGTAAGATTCATCCAGAAGTCATCCGGTAGACTAGAGTTAGGAGTGGAGTTTCTAGAAGACGAAATAGTTCATGAGTACTGAGAACAACGTTAAGGCAGATTCAGGTTTTCAGGTATGGAAGGACAAGGGGCCGGGTTGGTGGAGGTGCAGGGCCTGCAGGAGATGCGTGGAGGAGCCCATTGGTGGGTTTTGGCAGGCGAGTGATGTGGTCAAAAGGAAAACGGATCTCCTTGGAGTACATGGAAGCCAACCTTTCCTTTGTGTCCTGAAGGCTGCATGATTCCTGTGTCGGTGTTTTGGGATGCAAGCAATAGAAACCAACTCTGGCTGACTTAACAGATGACACTCACTGAAGAACATGCAGTCACTCACAGTGTGTCAGGCAAAGCCCAGGAACAGGTGGCTGGAGAGGTCCCCAGGCATCCAGGGACAGACACTCTCTGTGTCTCCCCCAGGCTGGAGCATTTCTAGCTCTGTCCTGCTCTGCTATTCATGTTGCCAGAGGGGATTTGGGGGTGTCTGGTTCCCCTGAAGGTCTGTCAAGGCTGGGGTCTCCTGCTAGATGTGGGGGAAGTTTGTGAATTCTCAGTGCAAAATCAAAATACTGCTACCAGACTAGGCAGCATCCTCGTCCTCTGGTGTCTGCCTTAACTGGCAAGATTTGGCCAATCACACATCCAATCCAGCCCTGCTGCGGCCTCTCAGCATTGGGTAGGAGAAACCGCTATCCAGGGCCCAAGCGGTAGAGGAATCCACCTACCCAGGTCACCAAAACACCAGAACTTTATTTGCTTTAGTTTTGTAAGGAAGCGTTTTGAATGTTTGGCACAAATCTGAGCAAATAAACATTCTGGAGCTGGGAAAGCTGCCTGGGGTTTCCCAGGCCAGAGGGTGTGGGACCAAAAGCATGTGGGTAACGGGGCCATCAGAGGTCCTGCCTGGGAATGGAAGAAGACAGAAGTGCTCTCATGAAAGCTAGCTGCACCAAGCCACTCAGACAATTGCCCCCAGTGACTGCACTTCTCCCCATCTCTGCCCGGCTAGTACAGTTTGTGGACAGGAAATCATGAATTAATAGAGGCAAAACTACCCATAGGTCCTGTGGAGCTTGCCCGAGTGAGTTTGCACCCCAGATTTGCAAGGTCCAATCATTTCTGCAGCCCTGGCTCCTACTCCCAAACTCCTGCCCTGCCCTGTCCCTGTATATACTGCTCAGGGTGTCAGCAGACAGTGCGGGGACAGCACGATTCCTGTAGTCTTCAAGTCAAGAGGGCACAAGCTCGGGGGCCCTGGATATATCTTGATTGCAACCTTTTCTGGTTTTTGGCATTGTGGATCAAACCTAGGGCCTTGTGTATGCTAGATGAGTGTCAATGACTGTGCCACACTCATCCTCTTTTCTTCTGTTCATTTTTCAGGTTTCGTGACAGGGTCCTGGTAAATTGCCCAAGTTCATCTTGACCTTGCAATCTGCCTGCCTCAGCTCACCAAGGAGCTGTGATTCCAGGGGCATGCACCCACATCTGACTGATTTTAACTTGTAAATTTTTAGATGCACAGAATGTGGGGTGCCATTTGTGTCCTTGTTCCGGAGCCTGCAGATATTAGAGGAGGCCTACTCTGACTTCAGGTAGAATTTTGGGCACCCCTGGGAAGAGCAGTGCACAGGCTCTTGAAACCACACCGTGGTCAAGGGACAGAGGATCTGGCAGGTGATACGCAAAGTGAAATTTTGCTGGCGTAGCCTGGGCAGGATCGACCTTAGCAGAGAAGGCATAGAGCTTTCCTGTTAACTGCACAAGCAAAAACTAGACAGGAGTAGGAAGAACAAACAGCGATTCGGGGTAAAAGAGGCTAATGCGTTTAGAAACAGGCACTGCCAAAAAATTGCTCACCTTTGAAAGCTAAAAGCACGATTTGAATCTTTTGTTTATCTTCCCCTATCTTTCTAAGCTCACATAAGCTACTGTTATTCTAAAATCCTGGGCCAAATAAGAAATGCATTAAAGAAAGAGAGCTCTGAAGAAAAGCTGCTTCAAATAGCACATAAGGGCAAGCATCTGATTCCCAATTACTTTAGCAGGTTCCAGTCCCGGCATCTGATCCACAGTCCTCTGAACTTGCTTGAGGATCGATACCTAAGAGGTGGGCTTGGCATTTGCCTGTCAGTCTGCATCTCCGTTGCAAATAAGCTAGCGATTGATCAAAGAAGGGGAAAGAACTTCAAAACCACCATTTGAGAGGAGAGGGGGAGTTTCTGTCTTTTGCTCAGTGACCATGACACATGGCTTTGCTTTTGTGGACGGAAGAGCAATTTTTATGATAGAACATGTTTTTCGGTCCCTTAATCCTCACAAAAAACTACATAAGGGATCCAAGCTGTGGGCCATGTATCTTAAACATTGCATGGTGCCTCTTATTTCTGGCCTTAGAAGGGGATAGGGCTGCCAAGCTCTTTGGGTAAATATCAGTGACCCTTGGTGCAGTTCTGTGTCACTTCTCCTGAGACCTCCCCAACTGGGCAATGTGTTAAGTGGGTTTTAGACCACTTTCTGCCACCTGGATAGCAGCGTCTCAGCACTCAGACATGGAAATACTTGCCAGCTTGTGCCTGAAAGTTCAGACAGGACTCTGCTGCTCTGGCCTGGTGCTTCTCGGTTTCCTTCTTGTGTGGAAGAAATAATAAGCTGACTTGCCATGAATGGTGCCAGCACTAAATTGCCTTCCCTGACCTCAAAGAAGGTCTCAAGGCTTCTTCTTTGCCTCCAGCCCCAGGACTGTGCTTTGCATGCGGCTTGTCCCCCAGAGCTCACATGTTGAAGTCTTGGTCCTTGGGGAAATCACTGGAGGTACTCAGAATTACGAAGGTACTTAGTTCTTAAGGGACCCTGCATCAGTTCTGCCAAATGAGTTGTTTTTTGAAGAGCCAAGCTGGCCCCTTCCCTTGCTCTGGCTTCCTGTCACAGGGTACAATCTGTCTTTGGGGCACAAACTACCAACATTGTTATACTCTGTGCCATGAGGTCCTCACCAGAGCTAAGCCATGCCATGCCCTTGAGCCTCTAGAACTGTGAGCTAAGTAAATCTCTTTTCCTTTTAAGTCATCTAGCCTCAGGTATTTTATTATCACAACAGAGAGTAGATTGTTCATCAGTTCCTGGGTGACAATCACATTACCCTGTTTTATTTCCTCCATATTATAAATCACTGTCCATTATTGCTTATGTATTTGTCCACTTCTAACTTTCTCGAAGAACGTCAGATCTGTAAGCACAGGGATCTTCTCTGTCTTGACCACCACTATAGCCCTATGGCCTATCACAGTGCCCAAGGCGCTGAACACACATTTGTTGAATGAACAATAAAACTCTTCCCCTTTGTTTCTCTCAGTGGGTTTTACTGTTGGGGCATGACAGATAGTCTGACACTTTCTCCATTCTTTGGAGAAATTGGTGACAGCTGTTTTAGATGTGTTGGTAAAGAGAATAAAGCTCAAAAATTATTTCATGATGTTGCCTACAATTGCAGCAGTAGAATTAGATTTCTGACCAGCCCTCTCCAAATGGCAAAGACCACAAAGTCTACACATGTCACTGTGTCTATGTCTCCCACTGGACTGTGATGTCCTCCAGGGGAGGGACTCAGGTCAGTTCACCTGGGTGTTTGCAGTATGCATGGCACAGTGCCTGGTCTTTGGCGCAGATTTTACCAACACTTGCTAAATAATCTTTGCTGTTTCTTTGCTTCTGCCCTGGCACCTCATGCTGCTTCCTGGCTTCTGGATTTGACTCATTAGACACCCAGGTCTCTCTGATGGGTCAAATCCAACTCAGCCAAGAAAGAATATAGATGATAGCAGGGGATGAAGTGGTGCAAACTCTTGGATGTTCTGGAGCCACCACAGCTGTGCCATGGCTCCATGAATGCCATCAGGTCCTGGCTGTGCCTCACTTCAGTCTCTCTGCATCAGTGTCCCTTCCAGGCTCACCTGCCCCGTGTGGTGACCTTCAGCATATTTCTGTGAGCCAGCAGAAAGAGGAGTTTCCACACTCCAGTGTTGTTGGGAAAGCCTCTGGGGTTGGTCTGATCCAGGACACACATTCCTAAACTAGTGAGATCTTTCCAGAGTCCTGAATATTTTTCCTGCCCAAGCCTGGATCCCGGGCCTAACCCTAGAGCTAGGGTAATGAGAGTCCATCTAACCGTCAGCAGTACAGAGCGAAGGAGGAGTGCTGAGGTCCTTGAAAGGAGAATTGTGGTGCAATTTCCAAACACAGGGACACAGAGGAAAAAACACCTTGCAAATGTTACCTGGTCCACCAATCTTGCTCCATATTGAGCCGTGTCTTAGAGACAAAAGCGTTTTCATCTGACGTGGTCAATTACTCTGGGTGATGACAGTTTGGAAGAAATAACCATTTACAAGTGAGTTTAAATGCTACTGATTCTTGATGACGGTGGTCTCATCTGTATTTCCGATGCTATGGCTGCCCCAAGAACCCACTAGGACATGTACCTTAGAAGCCATCTCAGAACCTACTGGGGCCAATGCCTCAGAAGAATCTAGGTAAATTTTTTGTCATGTCAGAGATGTGTATTTAAAAAAATATCGCAGGTGGTTCCAGCATGCAGCCAGTCTAGACAACCATTGGCCCAAGCCGTCAGAAACTTTCATTGTGGAGTTTTTAGCACAGTAGGTAGAAGGATAACTGAGCAGTGAGAGAGAAATTCAGGGTTTCCAAGGCTTCCATCATACATGCAGCGGTCTTCTTCCTCTGCAGAGAGCGGGTCTGACCTTAAGCTTCAAGGTTTTGTGTTTGCCCAGAAAGAGGAGAAGTTGCAGAGTCTTCAGCCAAGGTCTCCAGCTAATTGTCTGCTAATGGCTTTCATTATTGACCCAGGAGCTTATTTAGGTAAACAGGACAGGATGGAACCTGGTAAGTGGATCTGCAGCCACAAGACCTCCCTCGAATGTACATCAATTGAGCCAGGGGAGGACTGGCTTGTCCCTCAAGCATGTCAAGTGGAATAATTACGCAATGTTGGTAGCAGGGTTTCGAGATGAAGAGTGCTCATTCTGTGATGACACCTTCAAAATCACCACGATTATCTAATAGAAGAGGTGGTGGTGGTTTCAAAGGCTGCAATTCAAGCACGGTGCCCTGGGACACTGAAAGCTTTTACTCATGCCATCAAAGTAAGACCTGTTTACTCCCTAACTGATGTAATTGCAAATTCCAAGTCATCTCTGCTGTACAAATAAACCCCAGTGATGGTGATCTGTTATTTTGGCAGGAGCATGTTACCTGGAAGACTGAGCTGGCTATCTGAAATGCTGGAGATCTAATTCCAGGCAAGGGAAACACAGAAAGCTTGATCTTTTCAGCTTAGCATACATCATCTCTTTTAATCTCCAGTTTTATTTTTCAAAATGTGTTCCCTCAAGGGCAGAGGATTTCATAAAGGGTAGAGACTACCTGGGGGAAGGAACAAAGTCTTTGCTGGCATTTTTAGTCATGATTTAATTCCTTATCAACTTCAAGCCACAGTCACCCTAAGAGAAGGCTGGGGTCTCCCAGAGGTGTCAGCCAAGGTCTCCAGCTAATTGTCTGCTGCTAATAATCTGTGCATGTGATCAAGAAAAGAAAGAGGAAGAGAGATGGAAAATGTCAGTGAAGTAAACGGATTATTTTTTATTTACTTATTTGGAAACCCTGCACAAAACTGCACTTTTTTTTATTGACCACAGAATCTGCCTTATGTTTATAATGGATTTTACAAATCCATCATTCCATACAGAAAGGCAACTCATTCCAGGACTCCCTCCTCGGAGAGGTGTCGTAAATTCAGTGGTGGTGAAATAACAGTCTTTACGTGGGATGATAATTTGAAGGCAGGCGTCCAGTGCAGTTAAGGAGGGAAAGCATTAGGATTTAACGATGAGGATTTAAATGGTGTCCCTTTTCATTCTACCGTAAGAAAAAATTCATTTCTACAGCTCTTTGGTCACTATGATTTACGATGGAAATAACATTTGCTCTTAAACATCTTAAATAATTGGGAACTCATAATGAATATGTGAGCTTATTCAAAAGGTCACAATTTTGCACACACACCACCTACTCAAGGTTGTGGGCTGCTTGGATTATCTTACAAGATTTGGCACTTGATATTGGACTATGTTAGATTTACCTACAGTCTGAAAACTGCAGAGGCCATCCCTTCTCTGAATGCTACAGATGCTTAGAGAGAGGTGTTATTATCCCACTGTTTAGCAGAAAAGTTTAGAAGGACAGAGAGGTTAAACAGCTTGTCTAGGGTCTCACAGCAAGCAAGTGATGAGTTGAGTTACGATCCAAACCCCAGTCCCCCTGACTGTGGCTGGTGGATAATTTCTGAGTCCCTGGGCTGGACTGATTCTCACAGGCATGAACCTCATCAACAGGAGAAACCTAGGGTTGTTTTCTCTGTTGGGGTCAAACTGAAGCCTTCATGTGCAATCCCATGACAAAAGGGCCAAGTCAGGCACAAGGTAGCTATAGGAGCTGCACAAGCCACACTTGCAGACGTTTAAATGGACCCACACTGGTATTTAGGGTCTGTCTGTTTTGGGAATTAGAAGGTCATGACCCTCAGATGTCTTTGCACCAGGAGTGGGATGACTGTGGGGGTGAAGGAGCAGAGAAGTTCTGAGAAGGGTGAACCTCCCAAGCTTGGTCTGATCCCAGCCTCAGGGAGCTGAGGTGCTGTAGTCTACACCAGCAGAGCTCTTCTCTGGGAGAGTTTGTGAGTCTGCAGACCTGTGGTGGGCCCCTATGATGAGATACTGCCTGGTGTGTTGGGAGATACCCTCTACTTCTGCACAAACTCAGCATCAAGCTGGCACCACAAGGGCTGGCTGCTCTGGGGACATGGAGTGGGGACAGCATCCTCAGTGAGACACTATTTGTCTCCATAAGGCTCCTCCTGGTAGTAGACTTCTGCAAGGAGCTTGGAGGACTTGGTGTTGAGCATGTGGCAAGCTCTCTGAGGACTCTCAGAAATCCTGGTGGCGAGGACACATGTTTGGCAAGCGCTGATGGGTCTCCTGAGCAGGTAGGAAACTTTGGAATCCTGAGAGGAAGAATTCTGTGTCCCCAGCTGTGAGACTTAGGGACCTGCAGAGTCTATGCAAGGTGCCATCTCATCTCAGTGGTCATGTCTGTAGTGTCTGGTGGGATTCTGGCTTGTTGGGATGTTAGAGGAACCTCTGAATATCCCTTTGCTTTGGGGGAAGATGGAACCCTCTGTGTTGCCCAGGACTTGCCAGTGGAGGCAGGGGCTGTGGTGAAACTGACCTGTGTGCCTCCATTTACCTGTGGAGTTGGCTAATAGCATTCATCTCCTTGTGTTGTTTGAAGTGTAAGACATCTTTACTATAATAATTATAGAAGTCCTGGCCAGGAAAACAGAAGAGGACACATGCCAATTGAATGGGCTTGGTTTGAGTTCTAGCTCCATTACTTGGTAGCTGTGTGACTCAAGGCAAGCTGCTTAACCTCTCTGGACTTCTATTTCATTCCCCTGTCAATAGCATAAGGAAATCTCCCTCCCAGAATGTGGGAGAATGAATGAAAACCATTGTGTCAGGGTTCCAGCACTCAGGAAGAGTCTCACCTTTAGTTAATGCAGAGACACATTTGCCTTTCTGAATTCAGTCCCAGGAGGAAGAAGTCCAAGGCTCTAGAGGCCTTTTTTGTGCAAGGCAAAACCCACCAATAAGAGCCTTCCCAGCTGAGGACAGGGCTGAATCGGTCACAGCAGAGGGGCTGGAGGGCAGTGAGTGAGATAGCAGAGGAACACAGAGGTCCTACCCAGGGCTCCTGGGGTTGGCACTGCTACTGAATGCAGAAAAACTAAGACAGAGAGAGAGAGAGAGAAAGAGAGAGAGAGAGAGAGAGAGAGAGACAGAGACAGAGACAGAGACAGAGACAGAGACAGAGACAGAGACAGACAGCATCAATTTCCATATTGTTTTTGAGATGTGAGACCCCAAGACAAAAGTGCCAGAGACTAGGGACAAAAGTCTTTTAAAAATTTTTTATTTTAAAGAGAATAAAACAAAAGAGAACAGAACAAAGCAAATTAGAACAGAACAATGCAAGCAACACTGCACTTCACAGCAAGACCCCGAACATCAACAGAAGCTACCATGTCTCTTTTCTTCAAAATACGTACACCTTCATATACAATAATATCAACCATAACAAAATAGTATAAAACCATTCTGGAGAATGAAAACATTGCAGGACTTCAAAACCAAATAACAGGAAATGGACAATGGGTACTATATCTCATTTTCCTCAAAAAATTTGTACTATCACATATAATAATATCAAATAAACCACAGCAGGATAGAACCAATCAAAACAGAGGAACAAAAGCATGCTAGAACTTCAAAGCAAAGATAATAGTAAATCAGCAATGGTTACCATAATGTCTTATTTTCTTCAAAATAGCTGTTCATACCATCACACATAATAAAATCAAATAAAACAGAATAAAACCAATCAAACAAATGAATGAAATCATTATAAGACTTCAAAGCAATATAATAGGAAATCATGATTACCATAGTATATCCCATTACATTCGAAAGAGCTGCCCCTGCCATCTGACAGCTTAAAATCTAACAAAACAAGAGAGAACAAGGCCAAACCTAACAGAATTGTGTAAACAATGCAAGAGTTCAAGATAAGACAATAAGAAATTGACAGTAGTTTCCAGCTTTCCCTCCCAAATATTTCCTCCTCTTTGCTCTTATATTAACTATTTTGCTTTTGGATCCCTTTAACTCCTTCTGTTTCTTATGCTAGGGTTCACGCGTATGAGTTTGAACTGTTTCCGCCATGAACATGATCTCCAGTTGTGTCCATTTACCTACAGGAGCCTTGAGATTATTCTACTTTATAGCTGGGTAGCTTTCCACTGCATGAAAATGCTGTCTTTCTTATCCATTCTATGGTTGATGGGCAAGTTACTCTTGCTTTTTTCCCCCCCTTTGGTCTCCTGTCACAAGGAACAATTGTTGTCTCTTCTTTGATTTTCAGTCTATGAATTTCCTTTCCGGTTAAATGTGTTTCTGGTATACAGGGTATTGATGGATCTTGTTTCTTGATCCACTCTCCCTGTGTTCCTTTTGACTGCTGACCTGAGGCCATCTACATTAATGGTTACAAGTGTCATAGATTGCTTTGTCTCTGCACTGCTCTCCTCCTGTAGTTGGCCCTCCACTTTTCACCTTTATTCATTTCCTGTCTTGTATGGTGACCCTCCTGAGCTGCTGCTCCTGGAACCATGGTCATCTTTATCTGTTTCTAGAATACCCTTTAGCACTCTCTGTAGGGTTGGTTTGGTGGTCGTGAATTCCTTCAGTTGTTCTTTATCATGGAAGTATCTTATTTTTCCATCAATTTTGAAAGATAATTTTGCAGGATGGATCAATCTGGGTTGGAAGTTGTTTTCTTTCAGGGTTTGAAACACTTCACTACAAACTCTTCTTGACTTGATGGTTTGTGTTGCTAAGTCTGCTGTGATTCTGATTGGTTTTCCTTTACAGGTGATCTGTCTCTATTTTCTAATAGCTTTAAATATTCTATTCTTGTGCTGAATTTCTGGGATCTTGATTATTATATGTCTGGGTGTAGATTTACTTTGGTTATGGCTAGTGGGAGTCCTATATACCTCACTTACCTGCATGCCAGATCCATTTCCCATGTTTGGGAAATTTTCTTCTATTACTTCGTGAATATCCCTTTAATTTCATTTATGTTGACCCTGCTTCATCTGGCAGCAGCTCCCTGAGGGTGAAGGTGGATCTGCTGGTTCTCTCTGCCCACGCTGGCTGCCTGCAGGATGTGGCCTTTTGGTGTCAGTGTTGGTGCACAGCAGGCAGAGGTGGATCTGTCTGTCTCCCTTGACCCACACTGGGCACACGGAAGAAAGGGCCTTCTGGTGGTGGCGCCCGACTGGCAGAGGCTCATCTTCTGGTTCTCTTGGGCTGTGCTGAACATGCAGAGGCACATGGGGACAAAAAGTCTTAACCCTGTCTTTGCCAGTAGAGCTGATAAATTAGTCAGTGGCTGAAAATGTTCATGTACCTAGGGCACACACATAATTATGGTTGTGTTGGGGGTCAAGGATGAAAGGCATCCAAATGTTCATTTTTTAAAAATTGGTGAACATTTTGAAAACAGAACAAAACACATGCAGTCCAATATAGCCCTCAGGCTCCTAATGTGTCTACAAGGACTCACCTCAAATATTTAGGGTCCCGAGGACACCAGTACCAAGGGAGACCCTCATTACCTGTCAAGCTGGTGGAGTATTAAGGGGAAATATTCTGTCTTCTTACTTTGAAAGCTGGGTTTGAATAAAAGATTTGGGCTCCTGCACAGTCTTCCATGGGCAGAGAGCCAGCTCTTGCCCTCCACCTTCTCTCCTAACCCTGGCCCCATGCACCTCATAAGAAGCCTCCCCCATATGCATGTGGATGGCCTAACCTGTAGACACAACATCTGTCCACATCCTCCTTGGAACATTGCATCTTGCCCATCCCTAGAGCTGAGGGGCAGGGTGTCCTGCTGGTGGAAGAGCCCTCTCCCAGGAAAGGAGCTCAGTTTGTGGAGGTTCCAGTCCATAATTGGCTGCCATCATAGGATGGCATAGCAGAGGGGCAACTATTCATGGTGGCTAAAGAGAGTAAAATCAATGATGGAGAGAGAGAGAGAGAGAGAGAGAGAGAGAGAGAGAGAGAGAGAGAGAGAGAGGACAAGCCTCTTTCTGTCCTTTTTGTTGTATGCAGGCTACTCATTCTGGGGCAGGTATAGCACTCATGCCTTTAATCCCAGTACTGGGCCATAAATCAATCACAAAACTCTAGTTTCAAGGGGACAAGCCCATCCTCCATAACTACATGAGGCCTTGGGAGAACATCCAGACACACACACAGGTACTTGGACGTCTGTTCACCTAGGAAGCAAAAAGAAGGGTTTCAGGTGAGCAATGGCTGGAGTTGAGACTCTTTAGTGGGCAGCCCAGACATGGGGTCCTCTAGTGCAGGTCCACCAGCTAAACTGACCTCTAAGCTATTTGGCGGGTTCGAGGCAATTGTGGGTGTCTAAAATCAGGCCAGCTGCATGCACCTTCATAGAAGTGGACTGAGATTTAGGGCTGTACGTTCCAAGCCAGTGCCTGACTCTGTGTCATAAGAGCAGATTGCTTTTCTCTGAGCCTCTGCCTCCTCCTCATCAGTGGAATGAGAGGCGTTGGGAGGCGTTGAAAGAGGTCCTCACAGAGTGCTTTGCCATCCCCTGGAATAAAACCTGCTGGCTTTCATGTGTGTCAACGCGTGCTAAACTTTGATCTTGTGCAAAACTGAGGAAAAAAAGTCACTTAAAATCGGGTATTTATTTCTCCTTTGAGAATAGTTTCCTTGTGTTTTTTGATCCTCAAGGAAAAAAAAAAAGTTGAGTTAAAAGGATACCGGCAATGAAATAGTTGGCTTTCATCACTAATTATTTGAACTAAATAGTTGTATAATAGAAAATTTGAGTATAAATACTGGGTCTTTTTAGTCTAACATTTACCCATGTGAATAATGAAAATCCACAAATGCAATCAAAGTTCATTTAAATGTTAATTTTAGCTTTTATTTATCACTGGGTCTTGATGCTGAAATATGCATAAGAACCTGTTAAGGTCCCTTCTGCCACCACTGGCAGGGCTCACTCTGCTACTAATGGTTGTTTCCTGTGATTTATTTCTCCTGCGTATCAACTTTGTTGCAAGAGGAGGAAAAATGAATTTCTTTAAAGGTGTATTAATCTCCCTCTGCATACCTCGAGGTACAAAAAAAAAAGACACCAGAAGCAACTTGCTGAGAACAGTGAAGTGGTGCAGATAAAAGCCGGGAACTGAATCTGAAGACTGGAAAAAAGTTTGCATTTCAAGTAAAACACATTTAGGTCAATCTTTAAAAAATCACCAAAGTTTGGATGCAGGCATGCTCGGAACAAAAACGGAGTTTCTTTACAAGGAGTGGTTCTGTCCTTTCTGGGTCTAGTCTCCACTTAGGCATGAGTGACATTTGGGGGACCCTGTGCACTGGAAGATTAGTAGCAACCCTGGCCTCTACCTGCCAGACATCAGTGGTACCCTCTTATAAGTTGAACACTGTGCCCTCAAATTCCTATTAAAGTCTTGACCCCCAGTACATCAGAATATGGAAATAGGTTCCCTGTGGCTTGATTATTAGAGATGAGGTACCGAGGGTGGGCTCCACAGGAAGGAGGATTTGGACGCGTGCATCTGTGCTGTGCCGGGGACAGCACCACGTGACCTTGGACACAGAGTCAGGATGATGCATCTGCAAGTCAAGGAATGCAGTGAAGCAAAGAGAGAGACAGGGGACAGATTCTGCATCAAAGTCCTTAGCAGGATCAGTGGTGTGGACTCCATAACTGTGACAAAGTGGCTTTCTGTTTAAGGCACTCTGTTTGTGGTGCTTTGCTATGGCAGCCCTAGCAAATTAGTACATGACTCTACTTTAACTGCTGAAATGCCTCCAGATGTTGCCAGAGGTTTTCTGGAAGGTAAAAACTACCTGCCTGAGAGCCGCTGCGGTAGGTAGTCTCTATGGCTGCTTTGCCCTGACCACGGTAAAGTTCAGTCGTTGAGACAGAGACTGTGTGGCTCACAGAGCCTGAAAGATTTTTTGTCTGATCCTTTTGAGAAAAAGCTTGCCGGTCCTGATCTAAATGTTCTTGCAGTACCCTGAGTTGGCTGTGGAACCTGAGGCACCCTGTGCCCAGTCTGGGACCTGTGAAACTGGAATCTGGAGCTAGCAATGCCGGTGATGAAGGAAGAGGCAGTGGTGTGCCCTGGGACACACTGGCCAGTGGTGGACCTTGGCTCTGGAATGCCTACATATCTGATTTTCAAGTCCCTGTTCTCAGCCTGTATTTTACTCCCTGTCTGCTCTTTGGTCCTCTTCCCTGTGATGTATCTCTTTTGGTTGATTGCTTTCTTAGACTACTTTATGATGTCTGGGAATGTTCTCAGATTCTAAGAGTCCAGCTTTTGGGGTAGGTGGGCGCTAGACCGCCCCTACTTGGCCTTTGCTCGTGGCCATTCCAGGACTCCATGTTACTGCCCTCGCTACCGATACTAATCACAGAGTGCCCCGGTGCTGGTGGTAGGACCCATATTCTCTGAAATATCTTGTGCATAAAATGTCTTAGAGGACCGTCCCTCCTGGGAGATGACTTTGAGAGGGCAAAATACACATTAGGAATGGATGTCATTAAAAGGCACACTGATCTGTTCCTCAGAAGGACTTCCTGCAGGGTCATCTCTGTCCCTCTCTGACTCCTGGTATTTAAAATCATTCAATATTTGATTGAGGCTGGCTTGCTTCCTCAAACCTAGAAGGTCAACCTGTGTGCCCTGCAGGCTCTGAGGTGACCCTGAAAACTGAAGAGAGATAAACAATTCAAAGCCAAGATGCTGCAGACAGCTGTTATGGGTTGGGTGGTCCCCCCAAAGACATATTGAAATCTTAAACCCCAGTCCTTATGAATGGGATTTCATTGGGAAATTTAGTCTTTGCAGAGAGAACCAAAGTTCAGATAAGATCATTGAGGGACCCCAAATCTAAGATGCTGAACATCCTTAGAGGAGAAGAAATGACATGGACACAGACACAAGAGAGATACCATGTGAAGGTGGAGGCAGGGATGCATTTGCAGGCCGGCAAATGCCAGGACTGCCAACTGTCCTCCACAGCTGGGACAGAGGTGTGGGTCCTTCAGAGCCCTGGAGAACAGCATACTCTGCTGACACCTTGATTTCGGACTTTCAGCTTCCAGAACTGAGAGAGAACACTTTTCTGTTGTGCTAAACTACCAGTTGTAGTAATTCTTTGTGACAGCCCTAGGGAGTGATGCGTGCATTTTCTATCTTACAGTCATCAGTGTGGCTAAGCGATCCAGGGAGGACACATTGCCGAATCTCACCAGCTCTTGCCTACTCACGCCATGCTATTCCCCCCCAGCAATTAGTACAGTTCATAAATACATATGCATCTGTGTGATCACTTGGTTTTCTGCTTTCCTCACTAATCAGAGCTGCACCCGCAGTCCAGGGCATAGAGACTGGCAGCCAGTGTTCCATAAACATTTGTTGAACGATTTTGGGCCAGTTGTGGATCATTTCTGAACATTTCCCCACATGGGACACAGAAATATTAATAGTACTGTAGGAGAGGGAAAGAATATATATTTTAGTCCCTGCAGGCTACTGTTACAGAGGTGATATCAGGACCTCCGAATTGGAGAGAAGGGGAATATAACTCGCAACCTGTTAGATGTCTGCTATGCTGAGTTTGTGTTCTCTAAAAATCCGAGAATGAATTATTCTAGGAACATGGGAGGAAAAGGGTAGGATGGTGTTTATTGAGAGGAAAGAAAGCTGCTGGCAGGAACAGGAGGGGGCCCAAATGCCCCAGATCCCTACTTCACAGGGCTCCTGTATTTTAGAAAGCAATACTACCTGCGTACGACATAGGTTAAAACTGTGCTTAACCAATAAGGACACAGCATAGTGGCTTAGGTGATAGTGATCCAATGGGGAAGCAAGTTATATAACAAGGCTACATGGAAAGAACAAAGACTTCCTCTAGGAAATGAGGGGTCTGGAGGTCCTGGTCACCCACCTGGTGACTGATACCTACCTAGGCTTCATTAGAACTGTTGTCCCTAGAGGAAGTATATAGGCCGGGTCATCTCATTTTTATCCCGAGGTCTGATCTCCCACAGATGTGTTTCCAGCCTCAGGGGAGATGTGTGTCAGCTCTGTGCTGGCTCTCTCCAGGGTCCAGCCCTATCTGACTGCCTACAGTATTTATGCCTCGCTTAGCTGTCTATAATGCTATTGTACAGAATGACATGAACAGAGTGGCTTATGAATAGCAGAATTTTGTTTCTTGCATGTCTGAAGGCTGGGAAGTCCAGGTGCCAGCAGCTGATGTGCATGGTCAGGGTCAGCTTCCTGGATCTCCAATGGCACCTTCTCATGGTGTGCCCACAGGGGACCGGTCAGATATTGGGGGGCCCCATTTATAGAAGCATCAGCCACACTTCTCGGGGCTGCTCCTTCCATGATCTAATCCCCAGGTGCAAGTTCTACCTCCTAGCACCATTCTGCTGGGAATTAGGTTTCAACATGTGAATCATGAGAGAGCACAAACTCTCCAACACAAATGGCAAAATTCTTTTTTCTTTTACTCTTCCAAGTTTTTAACAGGGCAAACACCCTGAGAAGACCAAACTGCAGTTTGTTAATACTTACATCTTGCATATGCACGGGAGATACCTAGGGAATGAATGACTTGCAAAGGTGCCTTAACTCACCCGTTCATTTAGTGTCTTCAGTAAAAAACGACAAATTTGCAGAGAAATGCCAGAGGGGAGGGGAGCTTTTGGCTTCCCTGCAGGGGAAACAGTAGGTAGAGGTAAAAGCAGCTGTGGGAAGTGCCATTGCAGGCTTCTCTGGTTCCTCTCTGGGCCAGCAAGAACCTGGGAGTATTTCCAGTAAGAGAAAATTTCCATGCAGCCCTTAGGCAGCAAGCGGGGGGGGGGGGGGGGATGAAAGACAGCTTTTCAGCCTTTGTTGCTTCTTAATTGCCTTCAGCTCAAAGCAGATTTTATGTCCAGGAGGCATATTTGAGGGTGACTTTCTGGCTCTTTCAGAGCCTCCTTCTTTGCTCATTATGAGAATTAAAGGAAAGAGAGAGAGAGCCTGTGCACCCCGCAGCCTGTGGTCTGAGGGGAGCTTTAGCAATGGGCTCTCTGCACGCATGACTGCTTTCCGTAGCACCCTCGGTGGCGCAGGCAGCTCTGGGTGTCGTGCGCCTGCTCTGTATGCTGGCCCCGCACACAGCCAGCTTGTGTAACTTGTTTTGACAACCCCAGGTAATGATTTGTCATTAAGAACTGCAGTGGAAGTTTGACCCCTCCCCCAGGGAAGTTTCCATGGTTTCTAAGACCTCATCTCTCAACAGCCATGAAGATACAAAAAAAGATCTTCTTTGAAATTGCCATTAAAGCCATGCTTGTCACCCTGGGAAAACCTAATGGACAGAAACATATTGATGTGTTAACAGTTTGAGACCTTTCGCCTAAGAAAACCTTTTAGCTAGCGAGGGTTCATTCACCTTAATTAAAAATTATCCAATGGATACATCTCTTTCTATCCCTCTGCGGACACACATAGGTGTTTTTTTTTTTTAAAAGGAAATTAAATAAAAAAAAAACTACCTCCATCCTTCTTCAAATAAATCATGTGTTTGCTTTATTAAGCAGAGAAGACTGCTGGCTAGTCATTGTCAATTAAATGTAGGTGTTAATTAAAATGGCCATGTGTAAGTACCCTTAGGGGTTAGTCCACCTCTTGAGACCCTGTCACTGAGGATGCTCCTGAATAGTAGAACATTATCCATAATATGTGGTACCACTCTGAGACTCAAGAGAAGTCAGAAGAATGAGTTTGCTGTATGAACTTTGAGCTGCTATTTTTTTCCTGATGAGCTAAGTTCTCGGATTGATTTAGATCAAAAGTATGACCTTAGCTCAGTGCCTGTCCTTTACCTAGTTTAGTATGGCCCTTGAGTTAAGGATGGCTTTTAGTATATTTTCAAGTATTTGAAAATAGCCAAGAGAATAGTAGTATCTCTTAAGACAAGAAAATTAGTAAACAGTTGAAATTTCCAGGCCTGTGAATAAAGTTTTATTGGTACAGAACCATGACCATGCATTGACTTTTCATTGCATGGATAACTGCAGATGTAAACGACCACTCCTCTGACACCAGAAATGAACTTGACACATATACACACACTTACAAATATACACACGTGCTCACACACATTTGCATGTGCACGCTATCCTTCTTCCCTGCGTCTCTCTGATAATGCTGCCTGGCTACCCAGCATTAGTGTTTTTTCCCTGATACATAGAGCAGACTATCTGTAATGTGATCTCACCAGACTTCTAAGTGAGAGGAGCTGTGCATTTGTGAGGAGTGAGCTTTATTTTGAAGCAGGAGGGCTGTCTTTACTCGGACCCTCTCTTGTAGCTTGCTCTCTTAGCCTGGTGTTGCTGTGACAAGTAGCTGAGAGCATCTACTTCTAAGCAGAAAATGTTTACGTTTGTCTCACAGTATCAGAGGGTTTGGTCTGATGGCCCATTGCTTTGCCTGTGGGAAGGCGGTCAGTCATGGTGGGAGTATGCAGGAGGAGCCCTCCTCGCTTCATAGATACTGGAAGGCAAACGGGGAGGAAGAGGCTGGGTCGCACCCCAGTGACCTGTCTCCTTCCACCAGGCTCCCCATGCTAAGGGTCCCTCCTCACAGAACAACAGTGACCAAGCCATCAGCACATGGGTCTTTGGGGGTCATTTCAGATCTAAGCTCAGCAACTGTCCTCTTTATTTGGGGGGAAAACCCCACGTTGCCCCCAGACCCTGAAAAGCCAGTGGAGGCAAAGGGCAAGGGGGGAAAGGAAAATGACCACCCCTCCTCACTGTCCTCTGGGATGGACCTGATCTCAGGTGGATTCTGAAGCGGCTTCTCCAGTGACTCTCCAAGCCCACATCTACTCTGGAGTGCTGCTGGCCAACAGAGTGAATGGTGTGGGGGGCTGGGAGTATGCTCCAGGAACTTGCTGTCTGGCTGTGAGAACAAAGTCACACATAGTGTGCCGCACCCCAAGCTTAGGGGCAGCTTGGGACTCTCTGGGGAAGCAGATGCTATGAGCTTTCGTCTGTCCCATGCACCCACAGCCCATTCATCTCCACCACCCTGCTCTCTTCCTGCACTCCTTTGGCTGACCCAGTTTCCTGCCATTGCTACAGGTGTGGAGGGACCAGGATCTCCCCGGGGGACCCGACCTGGTTGCTCCCACTCATGCATGGCCTTCTTCTCCCTTGATTTTGCTGGATATGTAGCATTTTCTCATAGGGAATCAGTTTGTCATAGCTCTAAGCCCGTAAATAATATTGATGAGATGATATGGATGTATTTTAGCATGAAATAAACATGGGAAGTGAGTGTACACTGAAATCAGCTACTAGAATCCAGTTCTAGCTCTGTCACTTGCCAGCCATAAGTCTTTGAGCAAGTTCAGTTACCTCTCTGAACCTCACTGTATCAAATGCCAAGCAGGATGGTGTATCTCATCTGCTAGAATGGCACTGAAGTGTAAGTAATTGTGTGAGTAGCCAGTATAGTTTGGCTCAAAATAACTGGTCCGCAAAAAGGAGTTGATAATAATGCACTACTGTTGTGTTTTCTAGTAGCAAAGACCTTACCTATCTGTATTGCCCGGTGTGTGCAATATCGGAAAGACTTGGACCTAGAAGTATTGCAGGAAGCCCATATGTGTACACACACATACACACACACACGCACATATTGGTCATTAACTTCAAAGTTCTTCTCCTGAACTGAAGAGATGAGAAATGACAGCTCTGTCTTAGATCTTAGCATCTGGGAACCTGATGTTGGTCCAAATGGTTCAACAAGGTCTCTTCATTTCCTTTATCTCAGGAAACCAGTTCATCCTCCCACGTGAGTCACCTACCATGTGCTAGATGATATTCTAGGACCTGTGAACAAGACAGGCTCTATCGTGCAGTGGGGAGCAGATGGACATTAATTAAATGTTAGGACACAAACTAGCATTACTTAATCACCCATATGGCTGCCAAAAGGAGACGGAAAGGGAGGCAGTGATAAACAAAAGACCGTACGGGGGTTGGCACAGCCCTGCAGGAGGGAGGTGAGCTCAGAGCAGACAGGGGTCTTGAGCTATGGTGCTGAGAGGTGGGGTAATGTCACGGAATGTTAGTGAGGTGGCCTCAGACAGACATTGAGGGCCCAGGTGAGAGGTGGGCATGCAGTGCTGGCTCCTGACTTGTGGGTGTTGAGGGAAGGGGACAGGAAGAAGGCCAGGCTGGGAGAGTCCAGCTTGGACACTATGGTGGGGCGGCTTCAGACATGGAATATTTGGGTCTTAGAGGAATTCTCCCTGCTCCATGGCACATACAGCCTAACTGCATATGACAGGAAAACGCATACCTAAGATTCCTGGCACATGCATCTGCACACATGTCTGGGATGCATGGTTCCTTGCAGAGGGGTTGGCTCCATCAGCAGGCTCAAGGGTGAGCACTTGAATATTAGACTATTTTTTTCTTTTTTTTTCCAGTACCGGGGATCAAACTCACGACCGCCTGCTTGCAAGGGAAGTGCTTATGCCGCTGAGCTAAATCCCCAGCCCCTAGACTATTTTTTAATCCCTTTTTTCTCAGTTGGCCAACTTCCATTAATATTATAGTCATTTAAAAATGTGTGTGTGTGTGTGTGTGTGTGTGTGTGTGTGTGCATGAGTCTACATGCATGTGTGTGTGTCTGTAAATTTGGATCTTCCTGCATGAAACAAGCTTTCCTGGAACTTCTAATGTGCCTTCTAAGCCTCTGAGATGATCTTTGGCTTTTTCAATTCAAAGATCCCCATTACTCCAATGGCACTATTATTTCCTCAAGCAAAGGATCACACTAAATGCTTTTGAGACTGCATTTGTTTTAGAGTAAACCATTTATCCAAGAACCTTGGAGGTCGGGGTAAGTTATTTTCCTAATTAGGTACTCTTTAGCAAACCGCATAGTGATAGAATACAGTGAAGCATGGGGGTGAGTTTCAGCCAGATATGCTTTGCATTCTTTTTTTTTTATTTAAGGAGAAAAATGAAAAAAAAAAACAGAAAAAGGGTACAAGTTATACAGAATTTCAGAAAAAATAAACAGTAGGAAATCACTAGTTAATAGATTACATATTGTCATCTTAGAAATAATTGTTCAAGTTACAAAATTAAAGCATATAGAGTGAACATTCAAACAGTGAGACTGCGAACAGTTCTGTTCAATGATTCAATAAAACTCAGCAATATAGTTACCTATCTTATACACTTAAATACACATGCTGTTATGTACTTTAGAGCACTTTCTTTTCTCTCTTTTGTACAGTGACAATTACACAATTACTTTTTTTTTGAAAAAAGTAAATCCAAATGTGACATAATAGGATAGAGTCAGCCAAATCAAAAAGATGGACATAATAATGTAAAAACAAAATATAAGGTGATCAACGATGGTTACCATTAATGCCTCTTGCTATTATAAAAAGAATTGCCTACATCATCAATTATAATAAAATTGGACAAAACAGTTAAGAACAAGACCAATAAAACCAAAACATTGGAGACATTAGAGGACTTCAAAAGAAGATAATAGTCAACCAGAATGGGCATCATAGTGAATCTTATTGTCTTCACAGTTGTTGCCTATATTTTTGAACTTGGTACTATCAAGCAAAACAGAATAGAGGAAAATCAGTCAAAACAATATGGTAGAGCAATACAGGGTTTCAAATCAAGTTAATAGGAAATCAATGTGGGTTACTATAATATATCCTGCTATTTTTATTTATTTTTACCTTAATTAAAAGGATAAAAATGAAAAAGTAGATAATAAAAAGGAGATTGAGATAAAAAAGAGGGCATAACAACAAAACAGAGCAGGTCAAAACAGCCATTTAAGCAAAATAGTGTTTCACCACAAGATAATCTCGACATAAAAGTAGTTAACATAGTGTCTCTTTCCTTAAAATCTTTGGGTATAATTTCTTATACTGTAGCATCAAACATATCAAAACAATGTAAAACCGTTCAAGAGAATGACAGTACTACAGGGTATTTAGAATCAACTAACAGAAAATGAACAATGGTTTCTGTATAATCTCCTTGTCTATAAAAGTTTTTGTTTATATTATCACATATAAGAAAGTCCAATAAGATACAACAGATTAAAACCGATGGAGACAGAAGAACAAAAGCTTGATGGGACTTCAAAACAAGATGATATTAAGTCAGCAGTAGTTATTATGATGTCTTGTTTTCTCCAAAATGGCTGTTCCTACCATCCAACCTTCTCTGCCTCATTTCTGTTGAGCTCTTTTTTCTGTCATTAGTTGTGAGTTTGTCTTCTTCATTTCACTTTCTGCTCCATTCATTGTGGCCTCTCTGCCACTGTTTCTGGAATCTTGGTATTTTTCTTTTTTAGAATATCCTGCAGTATTCACTGTAGAGTTGAATTGGTGGTTGCAAATTCCCCTAGTTCCTCTTTATCCTGGAAGCACCTGGTTTTTCCATCAATTTCCAGGGATAGTTGTGCAGGATATATCAATCTTGGCTGGAGGTTAATATCTTTCAAAGCTTGAATTATTTCCCCCCACGCTCTTCGTGATTTGATGGTTTGTGCTGAGAAGTCTGCTGTAATTTGGATGGGTGTTCCCTTGTAAGTGATCTGTTTCTTGTCCCTGACTGCTTTTAATATTCTGTTCTTATATTGGATTTCTGGAATTTTGATTATTATATGCCTGGGTGTAGCTCTGTTTGGGTTGTAGGTGGCTGGGGTCCTGTATGCCGCATACATCTGAGTATCTTTACCTTTTGCTAAATTAGGGAAATTCTCCTGGATTATGTCTGTGAATAGCTATGTGAATAGCTTTTGTAGTTAATTTGTTTGTGTCCCTACTTCTTCTTTTATGTTCTTAATTCTTAAGTTATAGATCCTCTTATCATCTTCTAGTCTTTGTATTATTGCTGTTTGTTTTCTTGTTATTTTAAAGAAGTTTTTCATTTCATGCTCCCACCTTACAAATCTGTCCTCCAGTTCTGATAATCTATCCTTAGTTTCTTTCAAGCTGTTATGCCAGCTTTCAATAGAGTTTTTAGTTTCCTGGTAATCTCTTTGAACCTGCTTCATGTATTCTATGTTTTTTCTATCTTCTCTATCTAACAATTCTCCCCTTTTTTTCCGTTCTTCCATTCCACCATCTGTTTTTTCCTAGGCGGTGCTTAGCATTTCTCTAACTATTCTACTTATTTCTTGCTTTATTTCATTAAATACTTCATTTTTGAACTTGTCTATGAGGCTCTGGAAATATTGCTTTATGTCTGTTGGTGCCGTGTCTGATACTGCATATTTTCTGTCTTTATTCTCTTTTGCATTTACCTTTCCTGGATCAGTATTCTCAGGACTGGGGACTGAGGACCCTTTCTTGTTGCTCCCTCTTCCCATACTTTTTGTTCCTTGCAGAAAAGGGTATGTAGGAGGCCCAGTTTTTTTTTTTTCTCTTTGTCTGTTACAGTTTGTTTGAATCCGCCAGCTAGGTACTCTTACCCACTTGCAGTGTACTAGGGAGACACAGACCTGGGCAGCCTCTGCTGGGCCCGTCCCTCTAG
Source organism: Cavia porcellus (assembly GCF_034190915.1). NCBI lineage: Eukaryota > Metazoa > Chordata > Mammalia > Rodentia > Caviidae > Cavia > Cavia porcellus. The sequence continues at coordinate 10,262,175 of NW_026947508.1, forward strand.
ATCAACCTAGTGAAGGCTTCACTGCTAGGGTGCACCTGGTTTGGGCTAGCCTACTGGATCTTAGTCCACAGCATCACCCAGGTCAAGCGCTCCCCATCAATCCCACTTGAGAGGGGAATATGTGATTGAAGTCACTGCAGTATCCTGTTCTGGCTAGTCTGCCCGGTCCCAGAATGTCCTCTATTGGAGCCTCCTAGTCTATGAAAGGGTCCCCATTTCTCTCACTCACCGCAGGTCGATGCAGGACTCCCTGCCAGTTCCGTTCTTAATGCCGTTTGGTTTGCTGATTCCAGCTCTCAGAGCTTTCGCGTGTCTCTCTCCCTGCCTTGCTGATTGGGATGCAGCAGCGGCAGTAGGAAATTCAAATCATGGCTTCCAGAGGCGCGGGCTCCAGCTTCCATGCTGAGATTTTATCTGTTCCTGTTATAGCATCAGGATTGCATTTCCAGTTGGTTTCTCTCAGCTTAGTTCGTTCCTGAGTCAGCAGGGTACATCTCCCCTCGCTTAGGACTCCTCACACGGCACCACTCCTGGATTCTAAGCTGGTAATCTCAGAGAGCCTCCGTGGCTGCTGTTATTTGTCCGCCACATTCTCCCAGAAGTCCTATGCTTTGCATTCTATAAGTTAATCAGTTTTAGTGTGCAATTCATTTAAGTCTGACAAGTTCTTGTAATTCTTGGAACCATCACGGCAGCTTCAAGGAGATGGCTCCTTCACCCTGAAGTGTTCCCTCGGGTGCTGTTCCAGTCCTCAGATCGCCCTCACCAGCTCTGGCCTCTGACCTTGGCCTGATTTCTAGCTCTGTTGGTTTTTCGGCTCTAGCATTTTACGGAATGAAAGTCACTCAGTGCATTCATTTCTGTGCCTCGCTGCTGCCTGGCGTTTTTCAGTACTCCTCGTGGATCAGGAACACATCCCTCTTCATCACAGGTGACATTCCATCATGTGGCTGGGTCACTGGTTCACAACTCTGTCCAGTCACTGGCAGGTGTGAAAACAGCTGTGGCAGACACAGGTGTGAGCATCTGGGCTGACACGGGACTGTATTTCCCGAGGAAACACCTGGGGTGGGAGTGACGCTTGGCTCCTATGGTGTGTGAGTGGGACTGGGGAAGTTTTCCAATTGTTTCCTGAAGTGGCCCCACCAGTTTACATTCTCCATTAGCAATTAATGTAGGAGGCCTTTGGTTTTCCACATCTTTGTCAATATGTTTAGTGATGGCCATTCTAAAATGTGGTATCTTGGAGTGTTTTTCAGTTTGTTTTTACGATGGTAAAATTCACATACCAGGAAGTTCACCCTGCAGTCATCAGGGCAGATTAATCACAGTCAGCATATTCATTATGTCATGGGAGCTTCACCACCATCCACCTGCAGAACTCTTTCATCTTCTAAAATGGAAACTGAACCAATTAAATAATAATTTCAAATTCTTCCTTTCTCCATTTCCTGACAGCAAACATTCTGTTCTGTCTGTGGTTTTGGCTTCTTGGTACCTCATATAATAGGATCATGCAGTAGTCATCTTTTTGTGACTGATTTATTTCTCTGTCCACAATTCTTAAGGCTCCTCCATGTTAGAGCGTATTACCGAATTTCCTTTCCTTTTTAAAGGCTGAATATATTCCATTGTATGGATATACCACATTTTCTTGTCTATTTATTGATTCTTGGATTGCTTCTATGTTTAATAATTGTGAATGTCATAGTGCTTTGTAAGTTGCATGTTCCTAATGATTGTGGATGTTAAACATCTTATTGGCCGTCATATTTTCTTTTGCCATCTTTTTATCTAACTTTGGTGAGTCTGTTTAAATCTTTTGCTCATTTTTACTAACTTGAATTTCTGTAATTGAGGTTTCTTTATTTAAATGGAAAAAGAGACAAAAAACAAAACAAAACAAAACAGTGTAAGGGTACAAGTAATACAGAGCTACAAAAAAATCAGTAAGATATCACCAGTTAATAGATTACACACACTATCATCTTAGAGACAGTGGTTCAGGTCACAGGATCAAAGCATACAAAGTGAACATTCTAACAGTGAGACAGCAAACAGTTGTGTTCAATTATCCATTCAAAAACATTAATATGGTCATCTATTTAACACACCTAAACACACTTGCTGTTCTATCCTTTAGGGCACTATTTTTCCTCTCTTTATTACAACAAAATTTATACATTTTGGGTTTTATTGCTCCCATAGATCTTATTACTTTTTTTGGAAGAGAATAAAATCAAATATGATAAAACAAAGCTGTCAGTCAAAACTAAGGACAGACATAGCACATGATATAAAAGCAGAGTACAAGGTTATCAACAATGGTTACCATAATGCCTCTTGCTTCCTTAAGAAGAATTGTCTATCTCATTAGGTATTATAAAGTTGAATAAAACAGTAGAGAACAAGACCAATAAAACCTAAACATTGTAAACATTACAGACCTTCAAAAGAGGATAATAGTCAAACCAGAATGGGCATCATAGTGAATCTTATTGCCTTCAAAGTAGTTGCCTATACTCTGATACTCGATACTATCATACAGAATGGAACAGAGTCTAATCAGTCAAAACAAGATAGTGGAAATATTACAGAACTTCAAATCAAGTTAATAGGACATCAAAAAGTTACTATGTTATATCCTGCTAGTTTTTTTGATTTTTCCCCTTAGTTTAAAAAAGTAATTTAAATAATTAAATAATTTTTTTAATGAATAAGGGAGAGATTGAGATAAAAGAGGGCATAACAACATAACAATACAGGTCAAAACATGACAGTTTCAGCAACCTAGTGCTTCACCACCAAATAACCCGACTTAATAGTGGTTACCATAGTGTCTTTTTCCTTGAAATATTTGAATATAACTTCGTATACTATAGCATCAAACATATCAAGACAATGTAAAACCATTCAAGTGGATGAAAGCATTGTAGAGTATTTAGAACCAGCTAACAGAAAAACGAACGATGGTTTCTATATTATCTCTTTGCCTATAAAAATTTTTGTTTATACTATCACATATAATAAAATCCAGCAAGACACAACATGATAAAACCAATGGAGGCAGAAGAGCCATAGTTTGGTAGGGCTTTAAAACAAGATGGTATTAAATCATCACTAGCTATTATGATGTCTTGTTTTTTTCAAAATAGCTGTTCATTGCATCATAGGCAATAGTATCAAACAGCCCATAATAAAGCCATTCCAATTAATGAGTGAAAACTTTATAAGGCTTCAAGGCCACATAATGGGGAATTATGGTTACTACATACTTTTATATATTTGAATCATTTCCTACACTAGGGAAACTATTCAATATTCACAGATGCGAGTTTGATTTATTTCACTAGTGAGTATGGTTTCAAGCTGTACCCATTTATTGATAAATATCTCAATTTGATCCTTCTTTATAGCTGAGTAGTACTCCATTGTATAGAAATACCATAACTTTTTTATCCATTCCACAGTTGATGGACTCTTGGGCTGTTTCCAATATCTGGTGATTACAAATTGTGCTGCTATAAACATAGGTGCACATATATCACTGTGGTATGATGCTTTCAGTTCTTCTGGGAATATGCCTAGAAGTGGAATAGCTGGAATAAATGGGACTTCCAATCCCAGCATTTTGAGAAATCTCCAGACTGACCTCCACAAAGGTTGTACCGGTCTATACTCCCACCAACAGTGTAGGAGAGTTCCTTTTTCCCCAAAGCCTCTCCAGCATTTGTTGTTGTTGGTTTTCTTGATCCTGACCATTCTTTCAGGAGTGAGATGGAATCTCAGTGTGGTTTTAATTTGCATTTCCCTCATGACCAATGATGATGAACATTTTTTCATGTATTTATTTGCCACTTGTGTTTCTTCATCTGAGAAGTGTATATTCATCTCAGATGCCATTTTTGGATTGGGTCTTTGAATTTTGGGGGTCTGAGCTTTTTTTAATTCTTTTTATGTTTTAGACAAAAGTCTCTTGTCTGAGGGGGAGTTCACTAAGATCTTTTCCCAGTGTGTGGGTTTTCTTTTCACTATTCTGGAGATTTTTTTTGACTTGCAGAAACTTTTTAATAAGAGGGGTCCCAGTTATTGATTCTGGGAAGTATTTCCCGTGAAGTTTGAGTCCTGTTCATGAATTCTCTACATACCCCTTTGTCTTCAAGGTTTCTACCTAATTTGTCTTCCAATAGATTTAGTGTTTCTGTTTTAATATTCAGATCTTTGACCCATTTAGATTTTAATTTAGTACATGGTGATAGGCATGGGTCTAGCTTTAGTTTTCAGCAAATGGAGAGCCAGTTTTTCCAGCACAATTTATTAAACAGATTGTTGTTCTTCCAGTGAACCTGCTTGGCTCCTTTATCAAAGATAAGGTGTTTGAGTGTGTTTGTAGTTGTGGTTGTATCTTCTAATCTATTCCATTGATCTTTGGCTCTGTTTTGATTCGAGTACCATGTTGATTTTAATACGGTTGCTTTGTAGTATAACTTCAAGTCAGGGATTGTGATACCTCCTGTCTTGCCTTTGCTGCTTAGAATTGCCTTTGCTATTCTAGGTCTCTTCTCATTCCAGATGAATTTTAGGAGTCATTTCTCTAGATCTATAAGGTATGTTAATGGTATTTTTATTGGGATTGCATTGAATCTATATAACATCTTTGGGAGAATGGCCATTTTCACAATGTTTGTTCTTCCTATCCATGAACATGGGATGTCTTTCCATTTTCTGAGATCATCTTCAATTTCTTCTTTCAGTGTATTATAATTTTCCCTGTTTAGGTTTTCACTTCTTTTGTAAGAGTAATTCCTAAATATTTCAATTTTTTGCTTGCTAGTGTGAAGAGTGTGGCTTCTCTTATTTCTCTCTCTGTGATTTTGTTATTAGTGTATAGAAATGCTATTGATTTCTGAGTATTGATTTTGTATCCAGCTACATTACTGAATTTATTTATTATATCTAAGAGTTTTTCAAAGGAGTTTAGGGGGTCTTCTATGTAGAGTATCATGTCATCTGCAAACAATGATAATTTAACTTCTTCTTTTCCTACCTTTACCCCCTTTATTTCTCTCTCTTGTCTAATTGCTCTGGCTAGTACTTCCAGTACTATATTAAATAGGAGTGGTGATAAAGGACATCCTTGTCTTGTGCCTGATTTTAAAGTAAAGGCTTTCAACTTTTGGCCATTTAGTATGATACTGGCTGTTGGTTTTTTATAGATGGCTTTTATTATATTGAGGTAAAGACCATCTATTCCAATTTTCTGTAAAGTTCTTATGAATGAATGCTGGACCTTATCGAAGGCTTTTTCTGCATCTATAGAAATGATCATGTGATTCTTACTTTTGGCTTTATTGATACGGTAGGTTACAATTATTGATTTACGTATGTTGAACCATCCCTGCATGCCTGGGATGAATACCACTTGGTCATGGTGTATAATCTTCTAGATGATTTGCTGCATCCTATTTGCCAAGATTTTATTGAGGATTTTTGCATCTGTGTTCATTAGGGAGATTGGTCTATAGTTCTCTTTTTCAGTTGGATCTTTCTCAGGTTTTGGTACTAGAGTAATATTTGCTTCCAGGAATGACTTAGGAAGGATTGCTTCCCTTTCAATTTCATTGAATAGTTTGAGGAGTGTCAGCATTAGGTCTTCTTTGTATTTCTTGTAGAATTCTGCAGTGAATCTGTCTGGGCCTTGGCTCTTCTTTGTAGATAAGGAATTAATTACATGTTCAATTTCATTTATAGAGATTGGGTTATTCAGCAGTTTTACATCCTCTTCATCTAGCTTTGGTACTTCATATGTTTCTAAGAATCTGTCTATTTCTTCTGTGTTATCAAACCTTTGAGAGTAGAGGTTTTGGAAATAGGTGTTGATGATCTTCTGTATTTCTATAGAGTCTGTAGTGATTTAACCTTTTTCATTTCTTATAGCATGATTTTGAGCTTTTTCTTCCCTTTTTTAAATAAGGTTGGCTAGGGGCTTATCAATTTTGTTTATTCTTTCAAAGAACCAACTTTTTGATTCATTGATTCTTTGGATTGTTTTCTTAGTCTCTATTGCGTTGATTTCTGCTCTGATTTTTATAATTTCCTCCCTTCTTTTGGCTTTGGGCTTGACTTGCTCTTCTTTTTCTAGCTGTTTGAGGCATAACATCAGGTTATTTATTTTTATTCAGTTTTTTAAGTTTTTTAAAAATTTTATTTAAAAGGAAAAAGAGAAAAAACAAAACAAAGCGGTGTAAGGGTACAAGTAATACAGAACTACAAAAAAAAAAAAGTAAGAAATCACCAGTTAATAGATTACATATTATTATCTTAGAGATAGTTGCTCAAATCACAGTATCAAAGCATACAAAGTGGACATTCAAACAGTGAGACTGCAAACAGTTGTGTTCAATGATCCAACCAAAAACATTAATATGGTCAGCTATTTAACACCCCTAAATACACTTGCTGTTGTATCCTTTAGAGCTCTTTTTTTCCCTCTCTTTTTTACAACAAAATTTACACATTTTGGGTTTTATTACTCCTTAGTTCTTATTACTTTTTTTTTGGAAGAGAATAAAGTCAAATATGGCAAAACAAAGCTGTCAGTCAAAACCAAGGATAGACATAGCACATGATGTAAAACAGAGTACAAGGTTATCAACAATGGTTATCAACAATGTCTCTTGTTTCCTTAAAAAGAATTGTCTATCTCATTAGATATTATAAAGTTGAACAAAACAGTAGAGAACAAGACCAATAAAATTTAAGCATTGTAAACATTACAGGACTTCCAAAGGAGACAATAGTCAAACCAGAATGGGCATCTTAGTGAATCTTATTGCCTTCAAAGTAGTTGCCTATACCCTCAAACTTGATACTATCATACAGAATGGAACAGAGTCTAATCAGTCAAAACAAGATAGTGGGAGTATTACAGGATTTCAAAACAAGTTAATAGGAAATCAAAAAAAGTTACTATTATATATCCTGCTAATTTTTTTTAAAATTTTTTCCCCTTAATTAAAAAAACATAAAAAATAGCTAAATAATTTTTTTAATGAATAAGGGAGAGATTGTCCTGTTTTCCTGATGTGGGAACTCAGTGCAATATATTTTCCTCTGAGGACTGCTTTCATTGCATCCCACAGATCCCAGTAAGTTGTATCTGTGTTTTCATTTTTTGTAGGTATTGCTTAATTTCTTCTTTAATTTCCTCTGTGACCCAGTGATTACTTAAGAGTATGTTATTCAGTTTCCATGTGCTTGTGGGCATTTTGCAGTATCTTTTATCTTTAATTTCTAATGTCATAGCGCTTTGGTCCAATAGCATGCAAGAGATAATTTCAACTCTTTTGCATTTATTTAAATATGTTCTGTGAGTTAATATATGGTCTATTTTAGAGAATGTCCTATGTACTGCTGAGAAGAATGTGTATTCTGTTGTTGTTGGGTGGAATACTCTGTATATGTCTACTAAGTCCATTTGTTCACAGGTGCGATTCAGTTTTTGTTTCTTTGCTGATTTTCTGTCTGGTTGATCTGTCCATTGGTGTCAATGGTGTGTTAAGACCTCCTGTTAGAACTGTATTACTGCTAATTTGGTTTTTCATTTCTGTTAGTACTTGTTTTATATAACTGGGTGCTCTGGAGTTTGGTGCATATATATTTAAGACAGTTAGCTCTTCCTCTTGGAGTTTTCCCCTAACCAGTATGTAGTGACCTTCTTTATCCCTTCTGATCATTATTGGCTTGAAGTTCACTTTGTCTGCAAGCAGAATAGCTACCCCCACTTTTGGGGGGGGGGTTCCTGCTGCATGAAGTATTGTTTTCCATCCTTTGACTTTCAGTCTGTGAGTATGCTTTTGGGTTAGATGGTTTCTTGTAGACAGCATATGGTTGGATTTTGTTTCTTGATCCATTCTTGCAGTCTGTTTCTTTTAATTGGTGTATTGAGACCATTTACATTAATTGTTAGAACTGTTATATATTGGTTTATTGTTGACATGTTATCTTTCTGCTGTTGCATCTTTAACTTGCTGCTCTGTTTAATTCTCTGCTTTGTTTAGTGGTTTTTTCCTAAATGTATCTATGCTGTCTTTCAGTATTCTTTGCAGTGTTGGCTTGGAGATCATGAAGTTTTTCAGCTGATCTCTGCCATGGAAGTATCTTATTTCTCTTATTTCTTGATTTTGAAGGACAGTTTTGCAGGGTACATCAGCCTAGGTTGGAAATCATTTTCCTTGAGGGTCTGAAATACTTCACTTCATGCTCTTATTGACTTTATTGTTTGTGCTGAGAAGTCTGCTGTGATTCTCATAGGTTTTCCTTTATAGGTGATCTGTCTTTTCTCTCTGACAGCTTTTAATATTCTATTCTTTTGTTTGATTTCTTGGATGGTCATTATCACATGTCTGAGTGTAGATTTATTTTGGTTAAGGCTATTTGGAGTTCTATATGCTTAATTGATCTTGATATCAGTTTCCAATCTCGTGTTTGGGAAATTTTCAGCTATTACTTCTCTAAATATCCTCTTGACATCCTTTATGTTGCCCCCTTCTTTTTCATTAATCCCTATCAACCTTATGTTGTTTTTCTTTGCACCATCTTGCAGTTGTTGAATTGTTATTTCTTGATTTCTTGTTATTTTTAAAAGATCTTTCCTTTCCTGTTCACTTGCTGCAATCTTGTCTTCGAGGTCTGAGATTCTATCTTCACGTTCATTGAGGCGGTTTTTACAACTTTCAATAGAATTTTTTATTTCCTGTATATCTCTTTACATCTGTTTTATGTATTCTGTTTGTTTCTTATATTGTTCATCCAGGGATTCTATCCTTTTGTTTAGTTCCTCCAATTTTTAAACTGTGTCTTCTTTAGCTATGTTCAGCATTTCCTTGATTTCTTTTATCATTTCTTCTTTTACCTGAGAGATTATTTCTAGTTTAAATTCCTTTAAGGCTTCCCAGAGTTGCTTCTTTATTTCAGTTACTATTATTTCAGGTATTTCAGTTATGTAGCATGTGTTTTCTTCTATGCACATGGTTCCTAGGCTTTCTTGGGATGGGCTGGGTATTTGAAATTGCATTTTGGTCTTTTGTTTTGTCATTTTCATGTATTTTCGAGCTTCAAGTGTTGTTCCAAGTGTGGGAGAGAGTTCCGCCAGCCTGGGATGGGGTTCCCTGTGGCGGCCCCACTCACTGGAACCATGGCCTGACCCCCAGGCCAGGAAGAGAGTTCCCCCAAGCTGGGGCTGGATTCGTCGCTGCTGCTGCTCCACTCACCATTCACTGGTCCCAGCCTGTAATTGAGTTTTAAGAGATACATGTTTTGTAGACATTTCTCTCACATTTATAGTTTTCTTTTTCATTTTCTTATCAGTGTTTTGAAGATTATTTTGATGAAATCTAATTTATCAGTTGTTGCATTTATATTTCATTCAGATATTTTTAAAAGTCTTTTTTTAGAGTCTGGCTTTGTAGTGTACACTGGTCTCAAGCTCACTATGTAGTCCAGGTGAACAACAAACTCACTGTGATCCTCCCGCCTCAACCTACCAAGTGCTGGGATTGCAGGCATGCACCACTACATCCAGCTTTCTTTTTATATTCCATTCTTAATAAAAAAGAACAGTAAATTTTAACTTATAAATAATACTTCATATTAAGTAAACTTTGCTGTACACAAACTATGTAAAATTTCTCCTGTTTTCTTCTAGAAGTTTTATAATTTAGTTCTATTTTAATTAGTGCATACTAGTTATACAGAATAATGGGTTTGATTGAGTTAATTTTTATACATGGTGTGAGGGAAGCCTCCTGAGTCATTGTTTTCCATATGAATGTCCAACTGTTGTAGGATAATTTATTAAAACTTTTTCCTTTTTCCACTGAACTGCTTTAATATCTTTGTAAAAAATTAGCTTACCGTATCCATGTGGGTCAATTTATGGAGACTATGTTATGTGTCTTTATGCAAATACTACAAGGTCTTGATGATTTCCGCTGTATAATAATGTCTTGAATAATATAAAGCCTTCATTTTCAAAATTGCTTTTGCTATTTAAATGCTTTGCCTTTCTATTATATTTTAAAATTAGTTTACAAAGTTCTCCAAAAAAAAGGCTTACTGAGAATTTGGTTGGTATATATGAATCAGTCACAATCATCTTAATCATCTCAGATTTCAGCAATGAGCAGAGTTTATTTCTCCATTCATTTAGGTTTTTTTTCTGAATAATATTTTACATTTTTTAATGTGCAGACCTTGCACTCTAATAAAATTGATCACATTTCGATGATCTTTTAGTGTTTTTTGCACTCAATTTCCAGTTTTCTTTGTTAGTGTGTAGAAATACTAATTATTTTATTGACTTTTTCTGCTCTGACCTAGTTAAACTCATTTATTATAAATAGCCGGTTTATACATTGTTTAGAATTTTCCATATAATCACTGAATCTGCTAATTAAGCCAATTTTAGTTCTTTCTTTCCAACTTACTAGATTTGCATATTTGTTTTGCAAATTTGTTGCTAAATCTCCAATGTAATGCAGAATAAAATACAGGCAGTGATATCTTTTCCCAGATCCTGTGGGTGAAGGATCCAGCTTTTCCACACAATGGATCGGTACCTACAAAGTTTTCATAGATATGTTCCATCAGATCAAGGAGATTCCTTCTTTTATTTTGCTGATAGTTTTTATCAGGAGTGGGTTTCAACATTTTCAATAAAAGTTTTTTTTACATCTATCAAGTCAATAAGAGGTTTTCTTTTTTCTTTCTGTTAATATTATGAATTACTTTAATTAATTTTCATATGTTAAGCCAATTTTGCCATCCACCCCAGGAGGTCATGATATTTTATTTTTTGAATATATTGATGAATTTGATTTGCTAAAACTTCATGAAAGATTTTTGCATCTGTAATTTTGAGAGGCATCAGCTTATACTTTTCTTGTAATGTCTATACCTGGTTTTCGTATTGGGGGAATGCTGACTTTATAACCTGAACTGGGAATTGTTTCTCTTACCTTTGAAAATCCAAAATGGCACTATTTTATCCATCAAGTTCAGGTAGAATTCACCAGGGAAAATTCGGCCTGGAGATTTCTTTGTGGAAAAGCTGTTAGCTAATAATTTAATTTCTTTAATAAACCCAGAGGTTTTCAGTTGGTCTACTTACTACTCCTTGGTTGAGATTTGGCACTTTTGTTCTTGATATTAGTAATTTGTGTGTTAGTCATAAAGTGGTATTAGTTGTCTTGTAACCTACAAACAAGTCCCCAAACTCAAGTTCAAAAAATGGGGCAAAAATATATTTTAAAAAGTAGCACTGATTTGTTTTATCCTGAGCCCAGTGACACAGTGCAGTTGGAGTTTGCAAAAGCTGTGTGTCTCCCTCTAAGCTTGCAACCTTTATGTACATATCACAGTTTACAAAGTTATGGGCGTGGATCAGGAAATCTGCTATGAGGAAGACCTTTGTTTCCCTTAGCAGAGAACAGAGAAGTCTAGCAGTAATTAACAATCTTTTATTTTATGCAACTTATTTTAGCACCACATCTGTTATTTGTAGAGGGCAACAATGGTTAACATATCAATTAGGTTAGGTTTTTAGGGATTTACAATTCTTTATAGAGGGGAGCATTGATTAGCATATCAATTAGGTCATCCAAAGGGGGGGGAAATGCATACAGAACAGTATGGCAGCCTTATATGTCTTTTGGTCATATAAACATAACAGAAGCTCTTTTTGCTAGTGTACAGCAGTTGAATTTCTTTGATCTTTTGAAAATCAACTTCTGGTTTCCTTTTTAAAAATTTTTCTTTTTTCTCTCTCAATGTATGTTGATACATATTATTTCCTTGTTCTTTTTGAGTTTAAGTTCTTTTCCAATTTCTTAAAGTAGAACCTAAGATATTATTTCTTATCCCTTTCTTCTTTTCTAATACAAACATTTTCTACTATAAAATTTCCTGTATTATAGTTCTTCAGGTTTATCTCACAAATTTGAGTATATTTTGTTTCCATTTTTCACTTAATTCAAGATATTTTATAAGTTTCAGTGTTATTTCTTCTTTGGCTCCTTTTTTAGAAGTATATTGTGTAGTTTTCAAATGTTTGGGGATTTTCTAGCTATTTCTCTGTTATTTGTTGTTGATTTTTTGTGTTTGTTTAATTTTGTTGTGTTGGAATATAGGCTTTGTATGATGTGAGTCCTTTTAATTTGTTAAAGGTGCTTTTATGGCGCTGAATATATATGGCTGTCCATTATGGTCAGTTCATTGTATTAACTTGAGAAGTCTAGAAGCTTAACTAAGTAACTCAAGTAGTTCTACATCCTAGGGTGTAGAGGACACACCCTTACCCCTCTAGGATGTTATTCATTCTGTTAACTTGAGAAGTTTACAAGTTTAACTGCGTGACTTAGTAGAGGACCAGGGTCCTTGGTAACCATCCTCAGCCTGTGGAACAGGAGATGGAGATGGTGTGAGTACTGCACCCACCCCCAAGGCCAGGTGGGTGAAGAAGAGGCTTGATTTTTCCCCTTTCCTGGTTCTGGTTGCTTTAGCTGTCTTCTGCTGCCTTGAAGTATTATCCCTGTGCCAGGCCACCTTGCCTAGGAGCCAGCTATTATGGACTGAAACCTCTAAAAACTGTGAACTAAATAAACCTTTCCTTCCTTAATTTTGCTCCAGTAAAGAGAGAAAAGTAACTAAGAAACTATCTTAATAGATATCCTATGTTCACATGAAAGAATATATAATCTAGTGCTAGAAAATTTGATGGTGCTGATCATATCTTCCATGACCTTAGTAATCATCTATACACTTGTTTCTTGCCTACGTGTATGTGTGCATGCATCTGTGTCTGTCTGTCTGTCTATTCATGGTACCAGAGACTGAACCCAGGCCCTCATGCATGCTTGGCAATTACTGTACCACTGAGCTATCTTCCTGGCCCTGTTCATTTGTTTTTGATTGAAAGAAGGATATTAAGATGTCTAATCATGGATTTATATATTGAGTAGGTCAGTTATGATTTCATATACTTTGATGTACTGTTATTAAATCCAAATAAATCTAGTATTTTGGAGTCTCTTAGTGAGTTAATCCCTTTATTATTATGAAATGCTCATCTTTGTCTCAGGTAATGTATCTTGTTCTGAAATTTCCTTTAAGAGTAATATTTTGATTCCAATATTCTTTGAGTTAGTAATTGCATATTTTATCTTTTTTTAAAAAGAAGTTGATACTGTGTTTAGACCAGTTTTATGCCCATTGTACTTTCTTTGCCTAACTTCTTTTGGAGTATTTTTCATGATTCTATTTTATCTTTATTTTGGCTTATCAGCTATTCATGATTGTTTAATGAAGAAATAGTGGCTCTAGGGCTGACCATGTACATCTTCTATTTTACCACAGGGTCTATCCTATTATAATGTCATTCCAAATATATTACCAGAACCTGGTACTGGTTACTTGCATTTCTTCCTCCTGTGCCTTATGCTATTGTCATCATTCATTTTACCTGATGTGTGGTCCAAATCCCACGGTCGTTTTAGTTATTAGACTTGCAATAGTTAATTATCCTTTAAATAAAGAGTTTGACAGAAGTGAGAAATGTATCTTTTGTATTTACTTCCATATTTTTTGGGCTTGCTTTCTCTACCTGATTCAAATTTCTGCCCATTCTTATTTTCTTTCTGGATGAATAACTTCCTAAACCTTTCTCATTCTGCTGATACACTGGTGATAAATTCTCTCAGCATTTGTTTGGCTAAAAAAAGATCTTTTCCCATCATTACTGTTTAAAGATATTTTGATTTGCTGTTGAATTCTTGGCTTACAGGTTTTATTTTTCTCCTGTACTTTAAAGATATCGCTTCTTTGTCTTCTGGCTTACATAATTTGCGATGAGGAGTTTGTTAAAGCCGTTATCTTTTTTCTCTTGCTTGTCACATTTTATTCTTATGATCCCTGGCTTTCTGTTGTTTGACTATTTTGTGACTTAGTGTATTTTTTTCATGTAGCTTTTGTTAGGGGTTTGTTGAGCTCCATGAATCTGTGGGTTCATAGTTTTTATTCAAGTTGGGAACATTTTAGCTGGTATTTCTTCAAATATTCCTCCTGTACCTCTGGACTTTGTTGGGACTGCGGCTGCCTGTAATGTGAAGTCACTTGATACTGTCCCACGCCTCACACATGCCCTGGCCAATTTTTTCAGCCTCTTTTTTTCTGTATGCCTCACTTTGGAAAGTTTAAACTTTCCAAAGTCATGTCTTTGTTGTTGTTCTGAAATTGTCACGTCTTTAAATTCTCTCTCTTCTCTCCTTCTCCTCTTCCTCCTCTTCCCCCCACCACTCCCTCACCCCCTCTGCTCTCTCCCCTGTCCTTTTCCCTTATGTAATCTTCAGTCATTTCTATTTAGGATATTTTTCACCTTCATTATTGTATGTTCCACCTCCAGAAGATGAATTTAATCTTGTTGATAGTTCCTGTTTCTCTCCATGGTTGCTGCTGGGTTTCAGTACCTTGAATATATTTAGCGCAATAGAACAGCTATAGAACTGTTGTTTTTGTTAATATCACTTCTCTCACTTCTGGGCCTGATAAAATTGACTGAGATTTCTTCTGACTGCGGGCTGTATTTTCCCATCTCTCTTTATTCATAACTTTACATCGAATGCCTTACATTGCTAGTTGGTGGATACTGTCATGGTTCTTTGCCTTTGCTGAACGTTGTCTGTGGATCTATCTAGATTGTCAGTATGTCTGTTAGTGTTAGCTTTCAAGCTATGTATGGATCCATTTTGTTGAAATATCAAAACATTTTGTGAATGTCAGATTCTTAGCTATTGTTTTCAGTGATTCTTTAGGGAGAGTGGTGGGTGTGTTAAAGCCATAGACCACCTGCTGTGTAAAACATATACATGGTCATACCTGTGTAGGAGTCATGTCATTAGCAGGCATGCTACAAAATGATAGAGTCACCAATCAGCCTCTTTCTATCAACCAGGGAAGAATATTTAGACTATTCCAGGTGAAAAATTCACATTTTAATGCATATTCACTTTTTAAATTTGGTGATCAGAAACTTTATAATTTTGCCTTACCTCACAGAGTTATTGTGAACTATCACAGTGACACTTTCAAAAATCTTTAAAAGGGTTAGCAAAACATACTGCATATTTTGTGGTAATGATGGTTACAGCTGTTATCATATTTAGTGATTTATTTAATAAGTGGTGCTTTAAATATAACTGTCAATCCAGCCATAGTGGACATGTTTATAATCCTGGCTTCTCTACCTGGGAGGCTGAGGCAGGAAGATCACAAGTTTCAAAATAAAATTAGAAAGGCTGGGAATGTAGCTCAGTGGTGGAGCACTTACCTAAAGTGCGAGTCCATGGCTTCAGTCCCCAGTACCAAGATAAAAATAAAAGTAGTGGTTAATTCTTATATTAGGCACTTCTTCAACTTTGTAATACACTACTCATGTATGTATATATATACCCATATGTGTGCATGTGGGTACACATATTCCAGTAGCTTGTGTCTGGAAAAGAATTTAAGACGACCTAACCCCCACTCTGCATGGAACATGCTGTTTCTGTCCTGTCTTCTCTCCCCTTCACCTTGTGTCTCCTGTCTCCGTAGTCATCCAGAGGAATCATACAGCTTTTGCATCAATTTGCAAGCGAGTGTTGTGTAATTCACTTCGTGAATTCTTTTTTTGTGTGTGATTAAATCAATAAATTTTGTGGAATAATGTTATTCAGGTATCTTTCTAAACTAGTAACCTTCTGCCACTCAGGATTGTCATGCATGTCCTTTGACAGGCTGGGAATTGCCTGAGCGTCAAGTTGGTGACATGTCATCTTCTCTTCCCTCATGGTCCACAGGGAGCGGGGTAGAAGCCAGGACCACATCTGCTTTGCCACAGACCACGCATGCACAGCACACCCTGTTGCACTGTGGGCTCTGCCTCTGACTCTCCACCGGAACCTCTGTTCTGCTGTTTTTCCCAGTGTCACCATGCAGTGTGAACTCTGCTCCTCTGCTTCTTCTTTGAATATCCAAGTCCTTCCTCCCCCTCTTCAAAGTGAGTCTGGAGATACCTGCTCTAGGAAGACCAGAGAGTCCTGGACCCAAGACCGTGTCTGTCATCTGAGGAGCCTGATTTCCAAGGTCCCGTGCTGTCTCCTTCCCTTTCTGTTGCCTTTAGTTGAAATCTTGCTGGGAGAGACCATAAATCTGGAAGGGTGGTGGCTGTGCCATCTCTTCTGGCGATGTGGTGGTACACTGCTTGCTTTGTAGAAGCAGTAGGAAGCACTACATTTGTACTGACTTACATTTGTTTGCATCAATGTCTTTTCTCTCTGCTTCATATGACAGATAAGAAATTACCCTAACTTGTTTCTGCAGATTTTTGATTATCTGCTCATAGAGAAAATCCAGAAATAACTGAGGCATCCTCACACCCTATTGGTGAGAATAGAAGTGAGTTCAACATTTCAAAGGGTGATTTGACAGATTCTACTAAGATTGTAGATAAGCATCCAGAAATTCCTCCTCAGTCACAAATTCAAGGACAAAGGTTTGTACTTTGTGCATATTGTTGGCAGTTGCAAAAAATATTTTAAGACTCTAAGTATCTATCCTATCAATATATAAATATTTAAATTAAATTAAATATAATGCATCCATGCAATAGACATTTATTCAGAATTTTGAAAGAATCAAGTAAACCTTTGTGAGCTACATGAGTCAGTATTTTGCTTCTCTGACAAAATAACTGAGAATAACAATTTAGAGCAGGAAAATTTATTTTGGCTCATGGTCTCAGAGGTTCCAGGGCATCAAGGCAGACACACCATGGTGGAAGGGTGCAGAGGAGGAAAGCTCACCTTTTGATGGCCAGGAAGCAGACAGAAAGAACCAGAGAGGAAGAAGCGGGGGACAAGATAGAGTCCTCAAGATCACACACCATGACCCTCTCTCTTCAGCCGGGCTCTCCTCCTGCATTTATATCACCCGCCAATAATGCCAGCAAATTATTATAGAGGGGCATTTCCCATCCTTGTCACAGTTCAGGAAGTTTGTATCTGTAATCCCATGGAAACACTATTAGAATCCTGGCAAACCTTTTCTGCCCTGGGAAGTCATAGACTCTTATTTTGAGGCTACCACCCAGTTGACAGCCCTGGAGTTGTGTGGCTCTGTCATCCTCTAGGCTCAGCCATTTATAGGGAGACACTGACACCAGGAAATAGCAACTGCTGTGTGGATTCAAAGATTACACATCAGGGGCTGGGGATTTAGTTCAGTGGCATAAGCACCTGCCTTGCAAGCAGCAGGTCGTGAGTTTGATCCCTGGCACTGATAAAAAAAAAAAAAACTTTAAAAAAAAGATTACACATCAGCACCTCAGCCAGCCCTATTTACACTGCTGAGAGCCAATCAAAGGGAGAAGGAAATAATTTAGCCAGCTCTGTATGTATCAGCACATGGAGACAGGGCCAGGTTCAACCAAAGGAGGTAATTGCCTTGTATTCAAGAAGAGCCATCCGAGTGGTTTCCCCTCTGAAGCAGGATTGATGGGGAATACTTGACCTGGGTGATGCAATGGACTGAGGCCAAAAAGGCTAGCCCAAATCAAGTCCCTGTGACTGGCAGTGCACCCTAAGGCAGTGAAGTCTTCAGTAGACTGACCTGGAGGGGTGGGCCCATCATAGGCTGCTCAGGTCTGTACCTCCTAGTACACTGCAGTGGGTGGGACCACCTAGTTAGCGTGCTTCAGACAAACTAAAACTGACAAAGAAATGGCCTCCTATATACACCTGTATTGAAGGGACAACAAATATGAGAAGAGGAGGCAACAAGAAAAGGTCCTCAGTCCCCAGTCCTGAGAACACTATCCGGGAAAGGTAAATGTAAATGAGAATGAGGACAGAAAGCATGCAATATCAGACATGGCACTAATAGACATAAAGCAATATCTTTGGGACCTCATAGACGAGTTCAAAAGTGAAGTATTTACCAAGTAAAGCAAGATACAAGTAGAATAGTTAAAGAAATGCTAAGCACCTCCCAAGAAAAAAACAGATGGTGGAATGGAAGAACAGAAAAAAAGGGGATAATTGTTTGATGGAGAAATAGAGAAAACATAGAATACATGGTGCAGGTTTAAAGAGATTACCAGGAAACTAAAAACTATTGAAAGCTGGCATAACAGCTTGAAAGAAATTAAGGATAGATTATCTGAATTGGAGGACAGGTTTGTAATGTGGGAACATGAGAAGAAAAACTTCTTAAAAATAACAAGGAAACAATCAGTAACAATACAAAGGCTAGAAGATGACAAGAGAATCTATAACTTAAGAATAAAGAATGTAAATGAAGAAGCAGGGATCCAAACAAAGAAGCCTACAGCTCTTACAGCTTAGCCTCAATGGTCTCATAGGAGCATTTGTGATAGGAAAAGACACCGGCTACTAATACCCCTTGCTTCCAACCCACGCATCCCATCATTCCTGCCACTTTCTGAAGCCATTCTGGAAGCTGGCTTTCCTAAGTGTCTTTAGAAGGTGCAACCACAAATACAGTGAATGAGGTTGCTCAGTGGAACACTAGAAAGGCGGCCTTGTAAAATCATGGCAGTGTATCCTTAACCACCTTATTGACTGGATCTGCCACCACAGTGCGACTTCTGGATCTTCCCCAGAGTCAAAATGACCACACACAGTAAACGTTTTGAATTGATTCAAGGCATCAAGGCAACAATAACAATGTAATGAAAGATGCTTACAAAAGAAGAGGTCTAGAACTGCTTCAGAAGGTGACGAGAAGGAAGGAGAAATGCGTTTGAAGAGAGGGGAGTATCCTGAGGGAGATTAACAGCAATGTGTCTTGTACTGTAATATTTTTAAATTTAAACACATGCTGTATTTTTCAAGCACACCAAATTAGGTTATTCCAGTGTCAAAACAAACAGAAGGCCACCTGGATTCAGAGACAAGACCATGGGATTCCCCCACCCCCACCTCTTATTGGCAAGAAAATCAAAGAATTTATTGCCATGTTGTAAAACCACCAGACTTTACACAGGAGAGAATTCTGAAATATACTCATACACCTATCTAGTTAAACCTATGAAACTGGCTTTTCATGAGGACAGAAGACAGGCTGTTTTCTCAGTCTAATAGCATCAGTGGTTATCTCTGTACAGAAGATTGGGAGACGGAGGCAATAATCAAGGAGAACATTTATTTTGTGCTGTTTAAGTGTTTTCTATAAGGATGGCACAGCCGTGCATGACTTACATAATTTTTAATGAGACTGCCCTTCATAATCAGAATTGTCCTATAAAAGTGGACAAGAACAAAAGGACAGAACTTGGAGCTGTAGTCGGTGCATCAATGGGACAATCTACTTGGAGTCCCCCAGGCAGCAGGGCAGCAGTCCAGACCTCCTTCATTCCTGCAGTGCTCCGCAGGCTGGAGGCTCAGGTGGACGCCCAGTGGGAAGATGTGCCTCGGAGAGGCTGTGCCTATGGTGGTTAGGAAGAGGCGCCTGCCTGTGCAGAACCCGCATGTGTTAAGATTCCACGGAGGTTTGGTGGGCAGCGTTAGGTCCCGTGGCCAGAGGACAGAGAATAATGACAAAACCAAGACGAGTAATCAGAAGAGCTAACATGTGTTCAGCATTTGCTGGGTGCCAGGTGCTGCTCACATTCCCAGGTTGTTTCTCAGGGTGACCCTCAGAAGGAGGACAAGGGCACCTGGGCACTGGCAGGTCAGGGAGGGAGGACTTCAAGAAGGAAGCAGGGGTCCAGCTGTGACTTTACCAGCTGGGGGGCTCCACCTCGGACACCATCGTCATTGTGGGGAGTTTGATCGAAACTCAATGCACCC
Organism: Cavia porcellus; assembly: GCF_034190915.1. NCBI lineage: Eukaryota > Metazoa > Chordata > Mammalia > Rodentia > Caviidae > Cavia > Cavia porcellus. The sequence continues at coordinate 10,282,079 of NW_026947508.1, forward strand.
TGGCTCTCCTCCTCCTGAAACAGAACCAGGCGCACCTGTCCTGCATGGAGCTCCAGTGTCCGTCAAACTTCAACTGCCTCTTGCATAGAGAAGGCTTCTCAAAGATTCATCTCGGGTTTTTGCAAATGCTGGATTCCACCATCCTCTTCCCCTGGAGACCCAGACTCAGTGGTTCAGGGGAGGGAGGATTCATGAAACTGTGTCTTTACTAAAATCCAAGGTGACATTTGATTCATTATGGAGGACACAGAGAAGTGGACATTCAGAGATGCAAGGGAAGAGAGCTCCCAGTAAGGGCACAGGTTTTGTAGAGCTGGGAGTAGGAAAGCACAGGTCAACTGAGCTACAAGTTGGGTTATAAGGGTTAACCTCCCACTTAGGAGGTTACTGCAATAGTTTAGGGAACATAGGAGGCTACTGCTGCAGTCCAAGTGAGAGGTCACACTGCCCTCTAGCCTAGAACTAAGTCATGGGGCATGCATAGTGTTCCCCTTTCTCTGCCTTCTGCAATCTAGAATATTAGTGTGATGCCTGAACTCTAGTAGCCACGTTAGACCACAGAGTGACCTTGAAAACAGAAGTTGCATAGTTAGGATAGTGAAGGTGAGAGACAGATGGGAAATTGGATTGCCTTGGTTCACAGAATTTTACCTACCTAAAATGTTGTGGTCAGTAATGAAAATAAATAATAATTTCCAACTACAGAATAATGTGAGTGGTGTGTGTGTGTGTGTGAGAGAGAGAGACATGTGTAACCATGGTGAAGGAAAATCTTCAGTGAAGATCTGGCTTGTTCTTCATCTTGTGATTTAGCTCACTGCCCCTCCCATGCACCCACTGGCTAACTCAGACTCTCGGATGTGTTTGCCTTCACTGTAGTTTGTGCTCTTGGCCACAAACACTCAGGCCACTTGAGCCAGCAGGAAATTCAAGGAAAGAAATTGAGTTTGTTGCTCTGCAGAGCCCCATGCTCACCTGCCCTGGTGTCTTCTTGGACATCGAGGTCCTTGCTCCCCTTGGGAACATCTGTATGTACAAGTGTGTCAGCAGCAGCAGCCAGAATAAAAATAGTGACCACCGATCTTTGATCTTTGCAAGGAGCCAAGCTATTTGGAGAGACTGCTGTGTATCATCTCATCTGATCTTCACCACCACCTCCTGGGTAGGAATTTATATTAGACCTATGTCACAGAGGAGGAAACTGAGGCTCCAGGATGCTGCGTGACTCGCCCAGGACCTGTCCCACCCCTTCCTGGCCTCCTTCCACGGCTTCTCAGCCTCGTGCCTGTGTGATGAGAGGGCCCGGCAGCATCCGGGCATCCGTGCTGCTGCTCCTGAACCGGATGGAGGAGGGGGCGGTGGGGAGGCATGTGTCCACGGAGACCCCTTTCCAAACAAAATAGGGCTTTTTTACTCCATGTTCAAGTTAAGTAGGTGATTAAGCGGGTTTTATCTTGCCAGTAGTTAATGAGGGCTGAATTAGCCTATGCAGTTGGAGAATGTTCCTTTGAGGCCGGGGCTCCGTTTGTAATCAGAAGCCCACAGGGAGTGACAGTTGCAGCATTATGCAAATGGCCACAAGGAAGCTGGTTGCTGTGGGCAACGGGCAGCCTGAAGACTTGGCTCCTGCTCCTCTGATATCTGTTGTGGCTCCCTTTCCGCGGGCCCTCCAGCACCGTCTACCCCCACTTTGCTTCTTCGGTGCTGCTCACGGCGGGGGCCACGTGATTACCCTGGCAGCCCCGTAGCACAGGGTCTGTGCCTTTCAGTGATTACCTGCACCCTAGGGTGTCCAGCTCCTCCGATAACCCCTCCATTTCGGTTCATTGCAGCCCTTTGTCTGCGTCTTACCCTCCCCAGGAAGTAGACAGGGGTGCAGCAAGCATCAGAGGTGGGTTCGGAGGCACGGCCAGCTGCAGAGCCATACCACACAAGCCACACCTGCCACACACATGGGTTGGGGGGCGCATCTGCTACAGCTCCTCCTGTACTCCTCTGGCTTCTCTCAGGCGGGACAGGGACCAGCCTCCTATTGGGCCAGCAGGGGGAGCCCGGTCACAGTTACAGTGGGGTGGGGCAGCCTCCCCAGGACAACTGGCCAAGGAAGATGATGTGAGATGCTCAGGGGTACCTGGACCAGTGGAGATGAACAAAGCAAAATCAGAGCCCTTAGGGAGAGAGACAGAGACAGAGACAGACAGACAAACAGACCCCATCTCAGTGTCTCAGGATGTGTCCCCGGAGGCAGGAAGACAGGGCAGGAGAAGAGCCAATTAGAAGAACCAAGGCTAGAGCCTTCCTCCCTTCCTGCCCCCCAGCCCTCCTGACTCCTTCCTTTCTTTTTCTCCTCTTTCTCCTCCACCTCCTTTTCCTGTTTTTTTTTTTTCAGAATAAATACAATTTGGAGATAAATTCAAAATCCTATAAAGTAATAGAAAAACAACCATGCACAAAACCACAGCCTGAGCCAACCCAATCTGACTGCCATCACAGCCCCTGACCCTACCATTTCCCCAGGGCTCAGAGTGAGCCCCCAATCACCAGGGTCCCTGCACTGTTTCTCACTGTCCCCTGGTCCCTGTCCTTAGGAAATAGCCCTTTACAAAGGGCTATTTGTAGCCTTGTGTCCCAGCCTGAGAAGCCATCTGAGTCCTAGCTGGGACCTGGAGACCCCTCAGAAGCAGGAACCAGAGAGCTGGGGTCAGAATCCACACCCGACTCTATGGTCAGGACAGGTGCCATGTCCCCGAGACCCCCGCAGGTGAGTGGACACACAGATGTGGTGCGTAGCTGTACTCACGGCTGTGACTTAGCACAGCAAGGTCAGCTGAGGGAAGGTGCATGGGGTCGCCCAGGGCGAGGTGCTGTGACATGCTGTGCCCCGGAGAAGCCCTCTCGAGCTGCCCAGGGTATTGGCTGGGGCTCCTCATGCAGGCTTCTCTTCCATTACGCAATCCTGGGGGATTAGTGTCTGGAGACACTTTGTTGTTTGCAGGAGCTGGGATCAGTGACTCACCAGTTACTGGAGGACGGGTCCCTGCACCCAAGGGCCAAGCTTGAAAGCAGCACCCCTCCTTTATTTTCATGGTACGGGGAATTGAACTTAGGGCCTTCACAGTGAGCTACATCCCCAGCCCTCCTCCTTAAAATGTTTTTAAGATGAGGTCTCCACAGGTCACTAAATTGCTGATGCTGCGCTCAAATTTGCAGTTCTTCTGCCTCAGCCTCCACCACTGCATGCAGGTTCAGGCTAGGCCTGCTCTGTGAACTCTCCTGCATGTAATTCTAGACCCCATTTATTAGGCATCTACTGCGTGCAAGGCTTTCTGCCTGGAGCACAGTGACCCCAGTTGCCTCTTTGAGAGCTGGTACAGAAGCTAAGCACTGTGATTATCTTCTGCAGATGGAAAGTTGAGGGTGAATATTTTGCTCAAGGTGACACAGAAAATAAGCAGAGAAGGCAGAATTTGAACCTAGGTTTACCTGACTCGAGTCCTTTGAAGACTGGCATGGGAGAGGATGGTGGGGAGGAGGGCACTTATTTCCTGGTGGTGCTGTTTTTCATGCACAATTGCAAATTTGGGCACCGGTACAGACTCATTTGTCCCTTGTGGGCATATATCATCAAAGGAGAAAAAATAATTTTACGTAGAGCTTTTGTTAAGTTTCCTTTAATGTATAAATAAACCCAATTATAAAGCCTGATTAATCATTGGATGCAAATGATTGCTGATAAATTGTCTGAGGTTCCTTTGTTCTCTCAAGCAAGTTAAATATGTTCTGTGCAATGCTGTCCACACATGGTGCTTGTCTGGTGAAGGCGTTTGCCCCTAGTAGGGCGAAGGGGACACCAGCTTGGCCTCCTGCTGAATTTGCTGGAAGGTAACAGCAGTGGTGACGGCCATCAGCTCGGTCAAAGATCCAACCTCCAGCAATGACCAAACTTTCCAGACTCAAGAAGGAACACTAGGATACTTTTTAAATAAAATAAAAAAGGATGGAATTCAACTCTTACCCACTTCAGCGAGTAGGGATCAGGTGCCACATAAATGTGCTCTCAGTTAGTGGGACTTTAATGAATAAGTCAACCCAGATCGTATCAGCACACGCTCGGGAGTGGGCAGAGAAGCCGCATCCTACAGGCTGGTGTGGATTTCCCTGCCCTGGAGCCCTCGCAGTTCTGCTCAGTGGATGGTGGTTCATTCCTTTCTGGCTTTTCCTCCTGCAGCTCTGACCACAGAGCCCAGGAAGAAGTGGTGACCGCTGGCTGCCTTACCTGTTGACATCTCCCAGTTCCTTTTCTGGAGCTCAGTTTCCCTATTTGGTATGAGTGTGTGTGTATACGTGTACCCACATGCGTGTGCCCTCTTGTCCAGCTGCCTTCAGGGCCCTGGGAGTGAACTACGTGTATCTGCTTTCTGCGTCAGCTCTGTCAGTCTGCTAAAGCTTGCATAACCAAAGAACAGGGCTTAAACAATAGAGAGTTATTTCTCTCAGGTCTGCAGGCTGGAGGTCTGGGATCAAGGTGTCAGCAGGGCTGGTCCATTCTCAGATCCTTTCTCTGTCTTGTAAATGGCATCTTCTCCCTGTGCCCTTTGATAGTCGAGCTGTGGTCTGTGTCTATCTTGGGAAGAACGCCAGTCACACTGGATAAGGCCGACTGGTGTGACCTCTTTATACTTTTTAACGTCACTCTTCCCAACTGCAGACCTATTCTGAGGCACTGAGGTGAGGACTTCAATGTGTCGATGGCGGTGGGGCTCACTTCAACCCTGCCGGCTGGTGCACAAATTAATACAAATTTAGCAGCTGCAGTATCACAGATTTATAACCTGACAGCTCTCATGGTCACTAGTCTCACTGGGCAGGGTGTCCCTGATTTCTTTCTGTGGACTTTGGGGAGCTGGACCAGTGTCCATGCCTTCTCCAATCCTTCAGCCAACTTGCTGCATCTTCCAAGCCAGTCCTGGTTGTCTGCTGTCACCTTTCCCTCTGACTCTTCTTTTTCCTCTTCCAAATTTAAGAACCTTGTGATCCCCCTGTGAATTGCCACCTGGATAATCTTAGTTCAGGTCAAATAATTAGCCACACAATATAACATATTTGTAGGCTCTGGCAGTTAATACCTAGGCATCTTTGGGGAGCTCCCATTCTGCCAACCACACTCCTGTAAACTGTTTATCAACAGGGAGCATCTACCTTTGTTACATTCTCTGCCTGCCTTCTGTTTTCTATTGTAACAAAATGCCTGAGGTTGGATAGCTTATAAAGAGTTCTAAGGGCTCAAGGGTAGGCATCAGCGCTGGCTGGGCTCTGGTAAGGACCTCATGGCAGATTTCATTCATGGCAGGAAAGGAAGCAACTCATCAGGGGGGATTGCTCTTTCCTATGGCACCCTGCTCTGGCCAAAGAGAATCCACTCCTGAGACTCTCATTCATCCCTTCCCGGGCCCAATTACCAGCCACCAGGCGCAGCTGCTGAATGACCTCACCACCTTTCTGTGCTCTTACACTGCAGTCCAAGCTGCAACATGAGTTTTGATGGGAACACAACATGTTTGAGCCATGGCACGCTTCGAGGATAAGGAACATCCCCCTCCTTTGCAGGCAGACAGCTGAAAATAGCATTGCTAAGGTAGATTTTGCAGGCATGCGCATTGAGGCTGCAAGCTGTATTCAGGTTAGCAGGGCCCTTTCCTCTCCTGGTAGCAGCTCTCATTCTCCCAGTGCAGGAGGGCTCTGTCCTTTACTGAGCTGTGTCAACAGCCTCCATCCTGCCAAGAGGCACAGTTTGCCTCAGCTCAGCCATGATCTGCTTTGCTCTGAAAACCTTCCTGAGGAGCGTTCTGACACACAAGTGGTTAAAACAAGAAGAGTTTGGTGCCATCTGGCTTGGTGAAGGTGGTGAGAAGCTTCCTTCTGCTCTCCTCCTCACCAAATAGAACCAGGGAGCTAGAAGGAAGGAGGGGCACCTGAATAGCTCCCCAGAGCAGGAGCCCCAGGGTTACAAACGACACAAGACGTGGGCTATGTTATGGCCAAGCTAGACTTTGAACCTCAGGTGCCCAAGTGCATATTTGGCACCCTTCCCACTGTGTTCCATCTCCACAACAACATTCTATTAACTTTGTGACTGTCCTGTTTCAAGGATGCATCCTGGACTTTGTCCCCCTTTCAGGGCAGGTGCCTGATCTCTCCCTCTTACAGATTCCAGTCATCCGTTACCTGATTTTTGCTGAGTGGGTTCATTTTATTTCTAATGGATTTCGACTATTTTTGCAGATCAGCTTTTCTTGTTGGCTTCATTCCTTAGGCTATTTATTTGACCTCCCTTTCGTGTGGAGGGAGGTGGTGGCTGGATTCTGTGGCACTGTCACTGGTTCTTATGTGACACAGGGTGATTTTTTTTTTAGCACCTGCTGCATGTCAGGTTCTGTGCTAAGCAGGTGACACAGAGCCTCCTTTCTGGAAGAGTCAGCCTGGCAGGGGAGAAAGACATCATTCAATCATGTGAGTGAGTGCACAGTGAAGAAAAGAGTTCAGAAAGAACAACAAGAACTGATCCAACCAAGAAGGCCACCACTTGTCTTTTAGCTATTCTGTATCAAAGGAACAGTATGTGTCAAGGCCCTGAGGTGGCAGGGAGTTTGGTGACTTGTGGAACTTTCTTTCTGGCCACCTAGTATCTGACCCAAACATCACTGAACCTTGCCTTAGCCTGGGAACCCTGTGCCACTCTTCTGTCCTCACCCTGCCTGGAAGCTATTTCCTGACCTTTGCATTTTGGAAGAATCATTTCATCCGGGAACCTCTGTTCAAAAGTGACAACACAGCCAAAGAGACAAGTAGAGAAAATCAAGACATGTTTTCTCAGTCTCGTCTGTGTCTACCAACAATTCTCAACTTCTTCCAGCAAATGCAACCACCTAGGTTTCTGTGAATTGGTGCAGCACAGAGCCATAATGAGGATCCACTGAGTCAAGATTCTTGAGTGGCTTGGAGGAGTCTTGGTGCCCCGATGTTTCTTAGCATTTGCTTTTGGTGAGAGTCCTCTTTGGAATGCCAGCTAGGGCTGCATCTCCCCAAAGGAGCCGACAAGCTCTTGACATCAGCGTTCAGTGTGAAGAGATGGAAGAGTATTTTTAACCTAATAGATGGCTTCTTTCCTCACCTTCTGTCCTCTCCTTGAAGCAATCTGTTGACATAAAATGTTAGCTGTTTTCAGCACTATGACATAGCCACTTAATATTTTGGAGAGAAAAACAATGGGCAAGTGGAAAATCAGGGGGAAGACTATCCCTCATTAGATTCTCCATTGTGGCTGTGCATGAAACCAGGCAGATAAAACACAGAGCCGCCATCCCGACTGTTTGGAAGTCTGAGGAGTTTCTGTGCACTCTCCATGCCTCCAGCAGAACCCAACAGCACTCTGACCCCAGTTTCCTTTCCTGTCCAGTGTTTTAATAGCAAACATTGGGTGTTACCTGTGCAGTCCCCAGGCAGCTGTGGAAAATGGATGTGACAGCTGTGTGGGAGGCCGGGTCTCAGCCCAAACTTGTGATAGATTCAAAATAAATAATCTCCGGGAGAGCCAATCACTGTGGCTGCTTAGTGTGTACTCCATGAACCTACCTCCACCCCTTTATCTCCCTGCCTCTGTGGGGTGCATTTGTGCCTCCCAATGCCTCCCTCCCTGGGCTCCATCCCGAAAGCAGCTGCTCCCTCCTCCTTCAAACTCCTATCTTGTGGGGTCAACTCCAAGAGTCAAGCCAACTGTTTTTCAACTGATCTTTACCATGGTTGGGTGACTGAGGACCCCTGTTATTCTTGGAGAGGCATTTTTGCTTTGGTGAAGGAGGTTAACCCAAGTGAGCCTCTATGCAGTAGCATTCCTAAGGTATGCGTGCCATATCTGAGGGCAGTTTCCACTGAGGGCTATGTTGACGATGACAACCTTAGCTTCATAGATGTGTTTGGCTGGTCCTGCTAACATGAGTGAGATCAGTACATATGGAATAAATTCATTCTTATTAGTATTTTGAGAGTAACATAACTTCTTTCTTTCCATCCATCCATCCATCCATCCACCCTCCTTCTGCAAAGCTGGGTGCAAGATATTGAAGTGGCTGGGTCCCTACTGGGCCAATGCTGACTGGGGCTCTGGGCTATCTCTGTGTTTAAACTCCTTTCCCTTAGGATCAAAGGTCCAGTTATCATGGAAAGACCTATAGATAAATCTCAGAGCATTAAATCCCCTGCAAACACAGAATGGCAGAAATTTCCATTTCTGAAAGTCTTCTTAAAGTAGTATTTTAGGTGAAAACACTTAGGTTTGTATAAGCCTGCCTGCCTGCCTGCCTTCCTTCCTTCCTTCCTTCCCTCTGTTCTCCCTCCCATTCATCCATCCATCCCTCCATCCTTTTGCTCCTATCATTGAATTTTCACTGTCTGCTCTCTGAAGAGCTGATTCCCATGTGCTTTGCCATCATGAAGGGCTCTTCTCCCCAAATCTCTTGGCAAAGCCAGATAAGAGCCTGCTGGTTCCCACCTCATGGTCTTTCTCAGGTCAGTGATGTGGCCTCACACTGTCTTAACTAGCTCCTTGCTCTAGTGTGAACCATGAGAAACTTGTGTTTATGGATGGGGAGCAGGACTGGTGGGCTGAGAGGAAGACCATCATATGGCCAGTGGTTCCACATTGCAATGTTGCCATTCGTGGATTGACTTCACTAGAGGCCACCTTGGCCATTTCCCAAGTCCTTCCAGAGTGTGGGATGTGGGATGAGACTCCTGTGCTGGGTGGGATGCATCCTCTGAGAGCATGGGGGTGGAAGCCCTTTCTAAAAGAACTCATGGGCTATGTGGACTGCCCTGGGGATCCCAGAGAGAACGAAGGCAACGGGCAAGATTTCTAAGGTCTTCCTTCTGCTAGGTCTTGGGGGCTCTCTCTACCTGACAAACCTCTGATTTCCACCAGAGCCTGAGGACTCATGCTTGATCAGGACTCTCACCTTCATAAAACACATCTCTGGCTAGCTTTTGTCCTTAAGCGAAGCCCAAGTTTCTTAGCTGAATATGTGTGGCCCCTAAGACCTGATCCCTGTGGCTTTGTCTCTTGCCACGTTCTCCTGTTGCTCTGCATTCCAGTCACTGTAGACCGGGTGACACTGTAGAAGCTCACCGTGGCCACCAGGTCCCTGGGGATGCTGCTCTTCTTGCCCCGAATTCCTCCACTTCTCTTTCCCTGTTGCTGTGCCTCCTTCAATCTTCACTCTCACCTTCTAGGCTGCATTTGTCTGCGGTGCCTTCATGCCCATGGGACACTGGTCCCCAGGTAGTCCTAGGTCTGCCACCCCTACGATAAAGAGCATGAATCTTGGGCAGAGAAGAGGGTGTCTCTGCGGAATCACGAGCCCCTGAAGGATGGGACTGTGTTCTGTTCACGTTGTGCCCCAGTCCCTAGTGTGGTGCCTGGCACACAGCAGACAAGTGCTCAGAGTTTATCACTGGAACCATTTTTCAGAGGGTGCAGCACAGCCTGGACATGGCCTGGCATCACACGTGTCTTCCTCTTGGGAGGCAGAGCATGGGTCACACTTCAGAGGCTCTGGCAAAGTGGCTCAGGCTGCTTCTAAGCGATGCTCATCCCACTTTGTGTAATTTTCTACTGTTCCCCTGGGGTGGAATTGGACTCCACATGCACCCTGTCCTCTCACAGACCGCCCCTCCACAAGTGACCTGTGTGTGTGTGGAGTCCCCATTGTTCCTTGTCTGAAGCACAGCCTGTCTCATTTTAGATGCATCCTGGCAAGCTGACTTCTCGCTCCCATTCAGTCAATCATCTTCCATCTTTGGCAGGAAGGAGGACACACAGCTTTTGCATGTGCCAACCCCAACATATTTCTAATTCCATCATGGCTGGGGATGTGCTGGAGGATTTTAAGATGCTTCAAAACCGCATGTGTGTGAGAGTGTTTCTCAGCCAAGGTTAGGGAAGCCGAGGCTGAGTCCTGGCTGCAGGGATGCCCAGCTCGCATCTGTGACCTGTCACAGCCGTTAGCTGAGAGCCAGGTCCTGTCTGATAGTAGCAAAGAGGGTACTCTGCTGGGAGAAGCCCAGAGTGCTCGGAACAGGGGTGTCAGACATCACCGGCAAGGATTTAAAAGTACAAATAGACCAAATACACCAAAGCATGACTGTAAACCCAGAGCTGAGGTCAGAAGAGCTGGCTAAGTGTTCACAGTCTGTGGACAGGAGGGCACAAAGAGAATCTGGGAGAGGGTAGGCTGCTGGCCTTTCGGGCTGGTGATGTTCCATTTATCCACGTCCAGGCTTTGCGACAGCTCTCTCACCCTGTGAGTTTCAGAGATGCACTTCCTGAAGACTTTGATGTCTATCTGAGGCATGGGCGTGCGTGCACTTGTGTGTGTCTGTGTGCACACATGGGTGTGTCCTCTTTGTTTCCTGCCTGTCCCTTAGCTCATTTTGAAGTCTCCGTACTTCCCTGAACTCCCAACCTAACCCCTCTCTGTTAGTTCTTCACTGCTAAAACCGTAACATCCTTCCTGCTAGGTCAAGAGTGGTTTTGACCCTTAGTCCCTCTTTTCTACTCTCTGATATTTTGCTTCCATTTCTTCTTAAACATCAGTTTGACTTCCTACCCACCCAGCACATGTGAACTCGGTAGTAAATTAATTTAGAGCTGCGTGCAGGAGACAGTGGTCAGAGACTTGAGTCACTGTTCCGTTCAGCCTAACCTCTTCCCTTTCCTGACCCCCTCCTCAAAATGCTGTCTCTCATCTGAAGGGTTTAAGATCAGGTAATAGTTGCATCAAAAGTGTATGTAATTTTTATTTTATACTTCCGAAAGCTACAAAACTCTGCTCTAAGAGGATGGTCTCCCCCCTCTGCCCCCACCAATTTCTCTTTAACCTATGTTAATTTTGCTCTTTTCTTGCCATCCAATTTTGTTCTCTTCAGTTCTGTTCTCAGCTGGTTCCTGGTATTTCACTTCACATATTGAACTGGCAGAGCTATAATATGTTATGATTAATAAGTGGTTTGACAGGCAGGAAGAAAGCAAATCTTATTCACTGCACCAGTGGTGCCGTGCAAATTCGCTCTTTTTGAAAAATGCGTGTAGTCAGCAGGATGGTTTTTGTCTAACTCCTTGGCCCTTTGCTGTCTGCTGGAGCCACATGTTCCATTTCTGTTCACCTGCAAATCTCAGGCTTTTAGAGCTCCGGGTGGGTTCCAGGAATGCTTAAGACCTTTCCCAAACCCAGGAACTCATTTTTGGATGCTACATCCATTCACCACAGAGAATATATAAACATGCATCCAAATCCCACTTTAAATGCATTTGCGTATAACTCTGTGAGAATTTGGACCTGAGTCACCTTTGGCTGGTTGACAGAGTAAATCCTTCTGCACACAGGGCTTGTCCTGTCCATGTGCAAGTATGACTCATAATTTACAGCCATACTATGAGCAAGATGCTCTGACTAGCTGAATGACTTTTTATTTTGTTGACCTCTTTGGTTGAATGTCAGTCCATTCCTCGCAGGGGTTTTGTTAGAATGACTTAGAATGACACACAAATAATTTCAGCCCTTGGAAAGCTCACAGGCTCTGGATCTGCCTTCTCTACTGTAGCCTCGAACTTTATGTGGGCACTGAATGTCTGACGCTGGCTAGCACAGGGTGTGCTCTAAGTGTAGAGCACTAGCTAGAGATAAGACTCATGAGGAGACAAATGTGAAATATCTGTGTCAGAGTTCTCTAGAGGAACAGAATCAATAGAAAATATATGCATAATTATGCAAGAAGATTTACTGCATAGGCTTACAGGATCAGATGCAGGAGAGTGTGTACAGTGTGGAGCCAGAGGAGCCAGTAACTCCTCTGTCCAAGAAGATGGAAAGCTGCAGAACCAGAGGGCTCAGGGATGCAGCAGCAGTCCAAGGTCACAGGCCTGGGAGCTCACCAGAGAGTTGCTGGTGCAAGTGTGTGTTGGAAAGCCGGTCCTGGAGACCTGCAGACCAATGCTCAAAGGAGACAGCAGCCGCAAAGGGCATACTGCTCAGGAGGACTGGTGCTCTTCAAAGAGCCATGCTTCTTCCTTCCCCTTTTCATGCCATCCAGGCTCCAAGCGTATTGGTTGGTGCCACCTACAGCTGGAGCAGGTCTTCCTCCCTCGATTTACCATGCTACATATCCGTCATTCACAGACACACCCAAAACGGTGCTTCACTGATCTGCTAGGTGTTTCCAAATCCATTCCAGTTGACATAGCTTGAATAATGGTTGCAATAGCTCAGTAATTTCTTTTTATATGGTCACATATTAAAATTATAGTGATACCATTTTTGATTTGTTGGGTTAAATACAGTACATTATTAAAGTTAATATTAACTTTTTGACTTTCTCATGAGGTCACTAGAAAATCTTGAATTGCATACATAACTCATGTTAATTCTTCTGCAGGACAGCGTGGTGCAGGTTACAGGGGTGAAGATGGCCCAGGTCGGTTGCTGGTTTCCCTGGAAGCATATTAACATGCCTGGGGGAGACCACACATTCATGCAATGTTCATGCACTTGATGAGCATTTGTTGAGGGCCTACTTTGTGCCAGGTGTGAGGCAAATGTGAGAGAAAAGTGGGGCAGGATGGTTGGTGTTTCCATCTCTGCAACAACTTGTAATGGTCTTGTTTATTTTTGACCTATTGTTAGTCTAACCCTCCAAACCCAAGTTCTGTCAACTACACTCTGCACTCCCCAGGTGATTCACCAGCTGTGTTGCGAATAAAGTTTTATTGGAACACAGGCACATGCATTCATTTACCATCATCCATGACGGCTTTCATGCTGTAGCAGCCCCCAAGGAATTGCTATTGGTGTGGGAAAAGCTGGAAACAGTCACTATGTGAACTTTTATAGGAAAAGTCTACTGATGTGTGCTCTGGGTCCCAGGCAGGGAAGGACTTTATTTTGCCAATTTGATCATTGTTGTATTATCAGGATCTAGAAGAGTGCTGGACACATAGCAGGTATTCAGGAGGGAGGGAGGAAAGGGAGAAGAAGAGAGCCAGAAAGGTCTGTGATCCTTCTAGAGCTTTCTAGAACCGTTGAGATAGAAACATACACTTGGCTTTGGAGGTGCTTCCCAATCATGGCATCCCAGAGAACAGCTCAGAATCTGAGTCTATTATGAGAGTAACAAGGCCTCGGAACTCCTGGTTCCCTTCTAGACCCCTAAAGCTCTCCCAGGCAGAATCCCACAGATTACCCCTAGGGACCTTTATCCAGGTACAATCCTCCCCTCTTTCCCAGCAGGTAGAGTCTGGAGGTAAATAGAGGCCACACCCGCGATTATGTTACTTTATTAGGCAGAAGGTCTGAGCCTGGTGTAATCAGCAGACCCCTTATAAAATCAGGGTGTTTTCTTAGTGGGTAGCAGATATCAGAGAAGCTGGTGACATGAGGATCACAGGACACTTTGTTCCTAGCGGGAGGAGACCTCTTGGGAAGGGATGAACAAGCCCAGGGACTGTGAGTGACCCCTGGTGACAGCATCAAGGTGGAAGGGACCTGAGTCCTCAGCCCCGAGGAACTAGGCTCTGCCTACACTGAGCTGGGAGGCAGAGCCTCTGGAGCCCAGTCAGCTGTGCCTTGTTAGCCTCCAGAGACCCCAAGAGGAGACCCATCCCAACCTGCAACCTCATCCTGCAGGGCTGTGTGCTGACAATGAAACCAGGGCTCAGCAACCACGTCTGTGACAGAGTGTCCCAGCCAGGGAACAGCAGGACAGCAGCAGAAGTCTGGCTTGTCCTCAGCAGAGGGGAATGCTGTACTGTCTCCTCTCTCCTCCTTCCTCCTCCTCCTCTTCTTCTTCTTCCTACTCCTTCCCATCCTCCTCTTCCTCCTCTTTCTCCTCCCCTTTTCCCTCTTCTTCTGGTACTGGGGACTGAACCCCAAGGTCTTTACATTGGACCACATGCCCAGCTCTTATTTTTGAGACAGGGTCTCAGTAACTTCTGTTACCCAAGGCTGGGCTCGAACTTGTGACCCTCCTGCCTCAGCCTTCCAGAATGTTGGGGTTTCACATGTGTGCCATTGCATCTGGCTACCTTCTCCCCTCTCTGTGACTCTAGGATGGACCCTGCTTCTGGTGATGCTCCTTCATCCTTGTCACCCTTCCTCAGGCTCAGGGACCCTAACATAATGTCAGGTGCAGGACGCAGTGGAGCTGCCCCTTCTCCACTCTATCTGACCCAGAAGCCGGGTGATCACAGTCTCTGGGGAGCTGGGTCTGTCGGGGGTGCAAGCTGTTGTGTGACGACACCATATGAACATGCAGCAAAAGGACGTAGGGATAGACCGCAAGGACACACTGCTTTGTTAACATGGCTTTTTTACGTTTGTTCTGTCTATATGCTGAGAGGGACAGAACATGCTCTTCCCCTAAAACTGCTCATCCCCCATTAGCCTGGGCTCTGAGGTCTGACAGGCGACAGTGGTGGAGGAGGCCATCTATGAAGAACTTCCTGGGCTCAGCATTGCCCTAAGAGCCTCCATGTTTCAATGGTGATAAATGATTACCACCACTTTATAGATCAGGAAATAGAAGTCCAGAGACACCGACTTGCTTTCCCTGAACTACACAGCATTGAAATGAAAGAGCTGGGCTGAGGACCCAGGAGTCTGACTGCAAAGTCTGAGCTGTTTCCTAATCGCAGTGCTGGGGAGCCCTCCTCCCTGGCTGGCCTGTGACCTTGGGAGACCACTGGACTTTCTCGAAGCTTGTTTTCTGTAGTGGCCCCTGGGTTTTGCAGGGTGACTTAATAAAGGCACTGAAGCATGACTCTTGCATGGTGGACTAAGAATCCAGTGGGCTGTCTGTTGGCCAGGGACTGTGGCCCTCTGGATTTGAGAGGCCTTAGTCTAGAGCATGCGCCTTGGCTCAGGTAGGTTGGGGGAAGCAGAAACAGCCACACATGTCCAGGCGAGGGCACTGTTCTCCCACTGCTCAGCCAGTCCTCTGCACTGCCCCAGGGCAGGGAACAAAGGCTGGGGACAGTGTCTCTGGCATGCAGCCTCTTAGAATGGCTGAGTCCAATGTGGTCTTTGTGGAGCTGAGTTGTGCGGTTGCAGCCTGACCCTGGACTGATTCTGTGCCTGGTCCCTTGGGTCCCAGGCAGCACACAGCCTGGTCACATCCCAGTCAAGTGCACAGAGCAGAGAGGGAGCAAATTTGTCATGTTGCTGCTCTACGGGCCACAGCAGTGCTCAGTCCCATCTGCAGAGACCTGAAGGATCCTCCCTGTGGCTTCCTGTTAACCTGGGTACCAGGATGTGGCCTGGGCAAGTCCCTGAAATTGGCAGGACATGGACTGCATATTGAAAGCCCTCTCTCCTCTCCAGTCTGGAGCTTTCTAGGAGCCCCCTCCCAGGCATCCAGGAGGTGCCCTGGCCCCCAGCCCTGCACCGTCCTGCTCTGTCTTCTGAGTCATTCCTCCTGTCCTCCCTCCCCAGTACCTGTGTTCCCTGGTCCACCATTAACGCCAACAATGGCTTGACAGAAGTCTCTTTCCAGCCATCAAGTTGGAAAATGGGTTAAATGGGTCGCACTCGGATCCCTAGCAGTGACAGACCAGTGCTGGGTTAGACACAGTGTGAGCGTAGTTTTTCATGTGTTTCACTGAAAATTTGCCACATGCTGGGGAGCAGACATGGCCTGAGCATTTTCTTACTTAGTTTCTGCAATGATCCACAAGCTTCGCGCTTGGAGATGCTGTCTTGAATCCAGCTCGGCAGCGTGCAGACCCCATGTCTGTGCCCTTCTTTCAGAGAGATGTAACCCAGCTCCACCCATTAGTGATGGGATAATGTTGGTCTAGCCACTCAGCCTCTGGTCCGCCTCCTGCCCTAGCAAATTAGACTGGTGATGATGCTTACATGCGTCACACCTCTGCAAGTGGCTCCCATTGCAAGCAGTCACTGGCCTATGCTCATTCAATGTGAGCTAATAAACAACAAAGATGGGAAAGTGCCAGATGGCAGTGGTGACAATCCATCACTGGTGTGCACGCTTCCCCCTTCACAGAGAGGTCTCCTGTGCACACACTGGAGGTGGAGCTGTGTTGCTTACTCCTCTACTGACTTTAGAATCTAACCCCAGACCTGGGCATGTGCAGAGAGAGCTGCCTGATGGAGCCCCGCTGGGAAAACCCAGCTTGGGAAGCCAGCTGACAGTCAGCCCCATCTACCATTTCCAAACAGCAGTAAAACGCAAGATTCAGATTCAAATCCAATAGGTATTTCTGCCTACCAAGTGTCAGATCCTGTGCTAGATATTTTTTATTACACATACAATGTTATTTAATCCTTACAGCAGTGAGAAACAAATCTATTAGTACAGGCAGAGGTTTGGGTTTTTCTTTAAAAAACTGATCAAGCTCTAGCTTGAGGCAGGAACACATTATTCATTCCTCCTGTCCTTTTTCCACCCTCTGGGACTTGAAGTTAAAGGCAGGACAGTTTGAAGGTGCAGAAGCAGCCTGCCGACTCCAGTTGGCTCTTCTGTTTGATGAGGCTCAGGCTTTGGTGTGTATGGAATTTGATGTGAAGGCCTGAATCCCCAGATATCAAAGGCAGAGTGCTGAGTGAGGGTTGCAGTCCATCGACCAGGGAATATCTATCTGCTTTCTGTGCTGGGGACCAACCCTTTCCTTGAACTGGACCATCTGGGGGGACCAGAATGATAGCAGGGAATCCATTCTCAAGATGCAGCTTGGAACACTGAGTGCTGAGGTTTGGAGGGGGTGACTCAGTGGCTCACCGTGGATTGCCACAAATAATTAGGAATAGCTCTGAGAATGTTGTCACGGGTTATCTGTCTGCTGCTCAGATATCTGACCTGTAATTCGACTCAAAACTGCCAAGGTTTTTGAAAGAAGGTGACAGATTGTTTTTCTGGCTTCTTTCACTAAGTTGTCAGGAAAACAGTTGGCTTCAGATTTGTCCAGACAATCAGAGGGTTGCCTGTGTTGGAGGCCTTGAAAAGTCTGCCCTGGTCAGATCCTCTGGCTAAAGTGAGTGCTCTCTGCCTTTTGCAGAGACAGACATCCACACGAGTCACCAGTGAAGAACACTGTGCTTTAGCCCCTTAAGCAAAGTTTCTCCTGGAGCTGTTTGGGTGTTTTGGGGGTTTCATGATGAGCAGGTTGCACAGACCACAAGTATTTAAGTGAACCAGCAGAACCTTCTTCTCCAGGGAATGGTGGGTGTCACTCCCTCCCTGGCCCTGGATTTGCATAGCATTTTGGGCACAGCCAGAAGCTTGGGCTTCCTCACCCATCATTGTCTGCGCCCTCAAAGCCCAGGGCTCAGGCTTTAGTAGAGGCTACAGGGGTCCTGGTACATAAAAGATATTTGTTGGTTGGTTGGTTGGTTGGCTGTTGCAGGACTGGGTTGGACCTAAGGCCATCACAATGGACTATACCACACACCAATGTGTTTTAACTTTTGACTTTGAACCAGGGTCTACATACAAAGCAAGCTTCCCAGGCTAGTCTGGAACTTGCCAGCACCCCCGCCAGCCCCGATGCCTCAGGCTCCTTGGTGTGAGCCACCTTGGAGTGGACCACAGGCCTAGCTACACATAGGTATCTGAGCTGATTCATTGTATCAGGGCTGTCATCTTGCTGCTTACACAGCTACATGTTGGGCATTAAAGATTCAGCAAGGGTTTGCAGTGCCTCTGGCATATACCCTTATTTTGCCCACCGGGCTGTGCTAGAACTCCTGTTGAATCTCAGGGCCATTGCCCTCGGGAGGGATCTCATTCCGCCTCCCTATCTCCCGTTAGACCACCACAAATGCAGTCAGAGACAGACATTGTGAGAGCAGTTTGCTGATTGGATGACTTAACTCTTTCCCTGGTGAGGATGCGAGGCGTATCTATAAATGTCTCCATAGCTGACATTCAAGAAAAACATTTCCCTTGGGAAGGCAGTGGGAACTATCCGGCCAAATCACGCCGCACACATCTGTTACATGTCACCAGACTTGAGCACTGTGTTGAGTTGGTTACTGGTCCCTTGCTAATCACAACAAGGACAATAATAATTGGTAACATTTAACAAATCTCTGTCATGTGCCAGGCACTGGTTGAAGGACCTTATGTGTGTGATGCACGTTCATCTTCACAGCGGCTCTGCTCGGGGGGAAGGGAAGGCTGTTTTCTTCCAAGATGGGGGCACTGAGTCACAGATGTGCCACTTATAGCCACAAAACTAGGAAGTAGAGGAGCTGGCTCATAAGGTAAGGCTGACAGCCCATATATATATATATGTAGTTTTGTTGCAAAGCTGTGGGTTTTATTGTGCCTGATTGTCTCAGTCACTTTCCTGTTGCTGGGACAAAATACTCAATACCCACTTTAAAGGAGGAGAGGTTTGTTTAGGTTCATGAGTTTCAGAGGTTTCTGTCTGCAATCAAATGACCTTAAGGCAGGAGTAGCCCAGAGGCAGGGTCTGAGCAGACCGGAGCAGGTCTGAGCATAGAGACCAGGAAGCAGACAGAGGGAGAAAGGCGGAGCCAGGGAGAGAGGTACTGCCCCCTCTGGGTCCTACCCCCAGGGAGTGACCACTGATGGGTCCACTGTGAATACAGTGCCCCTATAATCAGTTACCTTCCAAAAGCCCCGAGTATGAGCGCATGAAGCTTTGGGAGACATTTGCAATCTAATCCACAGCACAAGGTTTGGGTTAACATCAGTGGATGCTGAGTTAATCCTTTCCTCTTGGGCCAGAGGGCCTGATAGGTCTGATCCTCTTCCCCAGGGAGCGGTGCTTTGTGGATTGTGAACTCCTAGCGGGGAGCAGGAAGGCAGACCCCCTGAAGGAACCAGAAGGTGGCACTTGTGGCCTCAGGTACCTGCACGTCTTCCTGTTGCTAACCATTCTTGCTCTCTCTCCATTCTTGGTCCCTCCCTGGGAGGGACCATGTCTTCCAAGAGGGAGCTGATTTGACCTGGACTTTAGCTGCTCATAACATCATCGTCCTCTATCACATTGTGATGGGTGCAGGAGCCACAGAAAACAGAAAACACCCAAATAGACATTCTGGCAGACACTCTTCTTTTTGTCTTTTTTCTTTTTCTTTTTATCAGTACTGGGGATCGAACTCACGACCACCTGCTTGCAAGGCAGGTACTTATGCCGCTGAGCTAAATCCCTAGCTCCCAGCAGACACTCTTCTTTCACTAAACCATAATTTAGGAAGATGTCTGGTCCTGGACTGTAGAGGTGTGGTGCCCAATCCCTCAGAAGCAGAGCTGAGAGACAGAGAGCAAGAAATTCTCACATCAAGTGGTGTTAACCATGGATATTTGAATTCACTCACATTATTTCATCAAAGAATCCTAACTGATATACTCTGTCAAATAGGATTGGTTTTATTAACCTGCTTATGGAGTTACATAGAAAATATTAACTAGGGAAAGGCGTGCCATCCTCACTATAGAAACCTTTTCAATAGTCAGCGAACAAGTCACTGTGGTGAATTCAGCTTCCTCGTAGTCTAGTTTAGCATTCACCAACCAGAGGCCCAGAAGCAAAACTTCTGTAAGCCTTGTTGCCGGAAGATGGGTTTCATTACACAGGAGGAAAAGCAGGCGCACAGATGATGAAAAGGAAAATGCCAGCAGTTACATCTTCAGGAGATGGAAAACCAGAACCCTAAATACAGGCAGTCGGGATCAGGAATCCAGTCCTCATAAATACCTTTTTAAAAGCTCAAATGTATTTGCCAAGACTCCTCTGTGGCCCTTTTTGGATACCAGGAATAAGGTGGCTGGGTGGAGATCCTCTCCTCATGGTGTGAGGCCTCAAGTCTACGTGTATGCAGAAACAAAAACAGTAGCTAATGTGAGAAGAGGATAAAGAAAAAGTAAACCAGTTCCAGGAGACCAGGGTAGGTCAGAGAAGTCAACAGAGCAGTCAGAGAAGGTGACATGGAGGAAGCAGGGGAGTAGCCACATAGATATCTGAGCAAAGAATGTTCCAGAAGGAGGAAACAGCCTGGGCAAAGCTCACAGGCAGGGGCTTGCTTGGTGTGTTTGCAGGGCAGCAGCGAGGCCAGGTAGAGAGGCTGGGTCTGAGTGAGCAGACAGTAGTGGGAGGTGGAGAGATGGTTTCTGGACCCCTGAAGAGTCTGAGCCCTGCAGGCCTGAGGAGGGGGACAGAGTGTGGCTCCCACTGTGAAAGATCCCAGGCGCTCAGGACCTGAAACACAGTAGGAGTGAGGAGATCGGTGTGGAGACCTTGGCGGGGACCCGGGGGACAGAAGTGGGACCAGGACCAGGGGAGCAGAGTAAAGGTGGTGAAAAGTGGTCAGATTCCCAATACATCTCCAAGTAAAAGAATTTGTGATGATTTTAGATACGGGGGCAGCCAGCGAGAACATTAATATTTTTAAGCAAAACTTAACTGACTCAATGAAACAGAAATTCTGCTTTGAACTTTGTTCTTGTGGTCAAGGAATCAATACACAATTCTGACTGGGGCCACATTGGATTCTGTGTTGTCCAGAAAGGCCACCTCGGAGGAGTGTGCTGCTTAGTGACACAGAATTCCTTGGTCATTGAGTCCATCTTGTCCCCACTGCCCTCTTGTGACTGCTAGGGAAACTGAGGCTTAGGTAGATAATGCTCACTGGACCGAGCTCACAAAGCCAGTAAGTTTTAGTCTCTATTGTGTGCTATTACAGTAGAATATTCTATTGTTCTTATGTCACAGCAGAGTGAGCAGTCACTGGTGACAAAATCACTAACCACACCCAGCAGGTTCATTGTCCATGGTCTGTCACTGTGGACCTCCAAGAGGGTCTCAGGCATTCATATGGATTTTTCTGGAAGTTTTTCCAAGTACTTCTCATTTCAGTGTGACTTTTCCCATTTCTGGTTCTTACTTTGGCATGAAAGCAAACACGCCTCACGTTCCAGCTGATCAAAACACTTGCCTTGGTTTTGATGGTGGTGGCTACAGCTGTGTGACACGTTGTCTTTTTGCTACTCTGATGCAAATAAGGCGGAGACCTCTGTGTTTTGGAAGATGAATGTTTCACCTTGGGAATTTCAGAAGCAAGATGCTGTTTGATAGGGCATGGACAGCCAGCAGAGATGGTTTTAAGATTCAGAAAAGTTGCAAAAGTGGGTCAAGCTGGCTATAGTCTGGAATTTCCATCAATATTTCAGTGCTATGACTTGGGCAGTGGAGTTAGTTCCCATGGGGGTGATGACATAGCTGCACTGCATCCTTCTGCAGAGGGTGAGCTCTGTGCCTCCGAATCCCACCTTTGCTGAGTGCAGACACAGAGTCTCCTGTTGTAAGGTTGGATTGGTGTGGTGTAAAGGTCAAGATTTTGACCAAGTCAAGCCATGTGAGCTCTGGGTGTCAGGGAAATGGTTGTCTCCCACAGCCATCTGCCCGATTCATTCTCTCTCTCTCTCTCTCTCTCTCTCTCTCTCTCTCTCTCTCTCTCTCCTCTGCTATAGTGTCAGCCACCCCACCTGCATTACTGTGACCTCTGTCCTCCAGATGCAAGTGGGTCCCATGTCAGAGAGAAGAGCTGGTCCCATGTCAGAGAGAAGAGCTGCTGCAAGCACACACATGGTCAGAGGGACACTTCAGTGAGAATTCTAGACATGAGGAAGAGGAGAAGAAATGAAAGGCAGGAAGGAAAGCAGTTTCAGCTTCTCTTCATAGAGTGAGAAGGGTCCCTGGCAGTAAACAGAATCAGCCCTGACTGCCACAGAGGCCCTGAGCAGGGTGGCCGCCTTTATCTGTGTCCAGCAGTTTCCTGGCCATTGTGCATCCCTCTAACCCATCAGCCAAGATCATTTCATGGCGCCCTCCCTCCCTGCCCCGCCTCCACCTGGCCCATGTGAGCTGCGGGTCATCCACCCCTTTGCTCCCTTCAGTCCTGAGATGCTCTGCCCAGTCCCCTGCCCCTCTCTGGTCTCCTCTGCACCAGCCCCATGGGGCCAGCTTCCTCACTCACCTCAGTGACCCCTCACAGGCTCGTCCTCAGTACACGCCCTCCCTTTGTATGGGACCCCGTGTACCGCCCCAGTCCTCTTTTCTATGATGACACTTCCACGTCCCCCCCCCACCACCACTCTAAGGCTTGCTCTCTCCAGCTCGGCTCACTTAGCACCTGACTGAATACCACTTTATCTGTGTCCAGGTGCATCTCCTTGGACATTGGATCTTGGCTCGTTGATGTCAGGGACAGTGTTTAGCTTCGTTCAGTATATCATGCTCTGTACCATGGGCCCTGGTGTGGGACAGACATTCAAGGTTAACTTAAACTCACCAGAGGAAGGAAGGGGAACCATTGCACATTGTTTAAGATCTTTGCCAAAGGGAACCTCATTATCTGCCTGTGGCACCTCTCAGTTCCTGAGTTCCATTACTACCCTAAAGGGCACCACCGCATGGAAAAGCAGCAGGGCAGATTGGCATGGAGGGAGCCTCTGGGCCACCCCGTCTGTGGGTGTCCACTGGTTCGTGTACCCATTCTGCATGTCCATCAGAGTACAGCTCTTGGCATGGAGATGCAGTTTGGGAAGAGACACTGTCCTGCTGTCCTGGAGACTGTAGTCAGAGTCATGTGACCAGCAGTGACCATGGGAGTGACAAGTGACAAGACTCCATCCCTGGGCACATGAGTGAGGCTCCCAGGTAGAGGGACAGCAGATGCCAAAGCCCCAGGATGTGGCCCCCAATCTTGGCACTGCTGGCATCAGGAGCTGTCCTGGGTAGCATCTCTGGTCTCTACCCACTAGGGCCCAGCAGCGCCATTCTCTCTCCCTGCTCCCATGAAGGCCACCACAAATGTCTCAGTCACTACCAGAGTGACAGTGAGGAGCATGGTGGGTTCAGTGGTGGCTCCCAACGATACCGGTGCTTTGCCCCTAGGCCCTGTGAGTTTGGGGAAGGGTCTTTGCTTAGGTAGTTAGGTTAAGGAGTGTGCAGGCAGGGGCTCAACCCCTGACAGGTGCAGAGAGGAAGCCACAGACACAGGGGAGGCCAGGAGGCAGAGGCCGGCTGCAGGTTGGGGCTGTAGGGAAAGCCGCAGCCGAGAATTGGAGGAGGGCAGGGACACCGGGCCCTGGAGCCTTCAGAGCGAGGCCCTTCCAACATCTGCGTTTTGGACTCCTGGCCTCCAGAGCTGGGAGAGAATACTTTTGTGTTTTGACCATCCAGTTTGTGCTGATGGGTTACAAGGGATAAAACTGTCCCTGTCTGTTATCATGGTCCTCAGGCGAGCAGATGGGGCAGGTCTGGGACCACCTTGGAGGCCTCAGGAAGGAACCCCGAAGAGTGTCACAGTGGGAGGGAGGGGCGTCAAGCACAGAAGGAGTCACACAAGCAGGAGGTGCTGCCACGGGGATGCCTCACGTGACTGAGCCGGGTGGAGCTGAGACTCTGGGAGGCAGCTGCATGGACAGGGCAGGAGCCTTCACTCACTGAGGGCTTTGCTAGGGCAGACCGGAGGAAAAGCCTCTTATTTCTGCACCTGGGCTTTGCATTTGGTGTTTCACAGGGTCAGAAAGATGAAAGCCATCCTGAGGAGGACCATTCAGTTATTTCTTGCTTGCTATCTCTCCCCCCCCCCCCGTTTCTCTGTCTCTCTCTTCTCTCTCTCTCTCTCTCTCTCTCTGTGTGTGTGTGTGTGTGTGTGTGTGTGTGTGTGTGTGTGTGTTACTGAGGCTGAACCCAGGGCCTTTGCACTGAGATACATCCCTATCCCATTTCCCATTTATTTATTTCAGTTATGAGACAAGTTCTCACTAATCCATGAAGTTGCCCAGGCTGGGCTCAAACTTTCAGTCTGATCCTCCTAGCTCAGCCTCCCAGAGCACTGAGAAGATTGGAGGATCGGGGAGGTGCATTGATTTCCCCAAAGTCACATGGCTCTTCCCTAGTGGAGCCATCCATCAATCCTGATTCTCACTCCTCCCTGTCTGATGTTCCTTCCAGAACCCTCCGCTGCCCCCTCGGGTCTCAGAGAGTGAAACATGATGATGTAGGTACCTAAATCTTAAAACAAGTCTACTAAATCTCTTCCTCTAGTGCCATCTCTTCTCCTAATGCCTCTTTCCAATTTGAAAGTTTTCAATTTACGGTTCCCTGTCATTCTGTGCCCTTTAGGAAAGTACAGTTTCATTGTACAAATGCAAAACTGTACAGCGAAGCCTGCAAACAATGAAAGATTAGGAGTGAGGGGGTGGGGCGGGAGGCACAGGCCCCGCTGGCTCTGAAAAACAATTTCAGAGGTCACATGAGGTGGGGGAAACTCCTAGCCATGTCCTGATAGCTAGGAAAAGCAGTTATCCTGGCTGGTTTCTGTCCCCGTGCCAGTTCCGTGCCACCCAGAAGTAAAGGTTCACAGAACACTGAGCTGTGATGAAGCCACCAGCCCAAGAGATTGGCCAGTAAATAGTGCCACACTAGCTGTCACTCAGGGGAAATTAGTGGTGGCTGCCGTGTCTTCATCCATGTCTGTGCTGTCAGGGAGAGCTTTGGGGTCTTCTGACCTTCCGCCTTCATTCTTGCTAAGATACTACACCTGAGATAAATTGGGAACTTTCGCTCTACATTTGGGTCTGGCCTTTAAGAATGTGTAGTTCTGGAGAAAGATTGTGTTTTGTCTATTCATCCAGTCTGCAGATCTGATCACCACCTGCACATCGAGCCCAAACTGTGAGCCAGGTTTTATGTGGGCACAGGGGATACCATGGCCAAAAAAGAGGGTGGGGGGCCCTGCTTTTAACTCATGAGACAGAGGAACTTGTGTGTGCTGTGAGCAAGTATATATAAAAGTCCCCATGATGTGGAGTCACCAGGAGGTCCCTGCCTCCCTGAGAAGGAGGACTTGGTGCTTGAGATAGAGGAGGAGACAGTGTCTGATCTTGGAAGATGGGGTCCAAGGTCAAAGCTACAGAGGAATGTGAGATTGGACCAGAAGAGTCAAGGAGCCAGGCAATTCTCAGTGAAGGGGCTCACTTGTGTCAGGGGGCTGGGCACTTAGCCTGTGACCATGGCAGCAGAGGGCAGAGTGGTCTCTCAGGATCAAGTCTCTGCTAGGCTGGCTGCTTCAGCTGGTGATGTCACTTCTGGGTGCAGGTGCATGAGGCTGGCTCTAGGGTTCCGTCAGGATCGGCCCAAGTTGGGGGGCTGGGTCAGGAAGCTCTTTAACTTCCTGGCTGCAGGAAAGAAGCTATGAGAAGGGGCGGGGATGGTGCTGGGTCATTTACCAGGGTGGCCATAAGGACACCAGAGTGGCTGGGTCAGGGCAGCGTGCTCTCTGGTAGCTCTGGAGGCCAGAAGTCAAGGTCAAGGTGCCGGCAGGGCTTGCTGGTTCTGGGGCCTCTCCAGGGCCTCTAGATGGCTGTGTTCTTGCTGCCTCCTGACTCAGCTGTCATTCTGACTCCTGCAGTCACTTATGTGTCCAAATCTCTTCTTAAGGAGACACCAGAGAGAGTGAGCTAGGGTCACACACTTGGCCTCCTTGTGGCTTAATTTCCTGTGGAAGACCCTGTCTCCACGACCAGACATGCCCATGTTCTGGGGTTAGTGGATCCACACAGGTACATGTGGGCAGGGCACCATCCAGCCCCTCACAGGTGTCCCCCTTCCTCCTCCTCCTTTTCCTTGGGGGAACAGACACTGGAAGCCCCTCGGGGATACACCTGTAGCATCAGATCATCACCCTTTTCCTCCTCAAATCTTCAACCTGTCTGATCATTATCTTAGTGCTGAAAGCCCTCATGGTGTTAAAGACCCTTTTGAGAGTTTTGAATTGGCTGAAATTTAGGCATCCCGCCTTCAAGGGGGCTTTTCAGCATAAACCTAACAGGTAATAAAGCTGACACCCTGCTCCCTAATTGTTTGTTTATGCACCCGCTTCCCTTGCTAAGCTACAGGTTCCTAAAAGGCATGGAATTTGCTTTGTTTATTTCCACAACCTGCAGCTCAGCACAGAGCCTGGCACGCAGTGGGGATGCCCATGGTGACAGAAGTGGAGTTATTATGTCGAGGTTGTGCTGGTTGGATGTCTTTGTGCCTAGAAAAGAGAGTATAAGGGGGTTATGGGGGGAAACTAGGCAACAGAGAAGCCAAACTTTTAATCTTTGGACCTCAGTGATCATCAGATTTATTGTCCCCCTGACAGCGGCCCTAATCACTCTACAATCCTATCTAATGGAACATGCTGGTCCTAAAAATTCAGCCAAGGCACCACCAGCATTTCCCCTCACCCACCATGGCCAGGTCGAATTGGCTGTGAAAGACGCAAATTCCACACCCCCACCCTTTCTCACACCCCCAAATCCTCCTTGGAATCCTTCACTTTCCTATGAGATAGTTGATTGGAAGGAACTGGGGTCAGTGTCCCTACATGGGGACGCACTTTGCAGAGCTAGGATGAGGACAAGCATCTCGAGGCTCAATCCCCCATCTCGTTCGTCTCTGTTGTGTTCTCCTTGGACGCTCACGGAAACCTGCCATTGCCCATTTTCCCAGTCCGTAGGAGGCAAAGACCCTTGAGTAGAAAAACTGAGGGGCAGGCAGGAAAGCCGGGGTGATTCCTGCTCTTGTCCCTCTGCGCATTTTCCAGAACCACTGTCCTTTGTGCAAAGCGAAACATTCACAGTTCTGCTGCCTGGTGGGCAAAACCCATCAGCTCTGACAAATAAATTAAAAGAAAGGCAGCCCTTGTGACATTTTGTGTAAGCAAATAATTGAAAGAAAGTGATCCAGGGCAAGCAAACTGTACATATCAGGGCTTACAAGATAGAAGAATATTTTTAACGAGTAAGATTCAGGAACCACATCAATTACATTTTAAAACAGTCAGTACGTCTGTCTCTTTTTATTTTCTTTCTGTTGACCACAAATGAATGGGTGCTCTCTGATGAAAAAGGTTCTTCCTTGGACCCAACGTATAAAGAGAGATTGTGTCCACCCCGCCCCCCCCTTTCTTCGTGCAGCCCTGAGAGTGGAATTTCGGTCTCTCCTGAATGCCAGGACAAGGGGCCAGGCCCAGCGTGGCCATCCACAGGGATTTGCCTCACACCTGTAACTTACTCCAGTTGTCTGGGCAAAGCAGCCTTTTCTGTGCTCAAGGTAAGAAGTCTCTAGCTCAGTGGCACAGTGCCTGCCTAGCAAACATGAGGTCCTGAGTTCAATTCCTGGCACAAACAAAAGTCTCAAAGCAAGCACCTCTTGGTGTATTTTACCGTTAGTGTGCTGATTCAATTTTTTCAGTAAGAATGGAACCTAGGGCCTTCTCAACAAGTCTTTTTTTCTTTAGGTAAGGTCTTGCTAAAGTTATGGGGTTTAAACTTTCAGTATCTTGCTTTAGTCTCCCAGAGTGCTGGGATTACTGGCATGTACCAACATGCTTGGCTTAGTAGGCTGATTTTTAAGTTATTATTCAAGAAAAGGACCAAGACTTACTGCTTGTTCTTTTCTTTTCTTTTCTTTTCTTTTTTTTTTTGAACCAGGGATCAAACTCATGACCTCACGATTGCCAGGCAGGTGCCCGTGTGCCACTGATCTAAATCCATGGCCGACTTATTATTTCTTATTGTCACACGTGTTTGGTTAATACACACTATTCCTATAAAAATCAATATTAATAGAGCACATCTTGCTGGAGTAAGTTTTTTGGGAGAAATCTGTGAGCCGGTGGACAGTGTATCTGAACTTCCTGTCATCAGTGTCACAGTTAGGCTTCCGTCAGTGGAAGCCGATTGCTTGGGATTATTATTTTACTAGCTAGAAAGCTATAGATCCTTCCTCCTACTGACCTCGAGGCTGCCCAATTCCTCCTCAATGACAGCATCATTTTTGGAGAGTGGGGTGTCTGTATTACTGCTGTGTTTAGTGACTGCCTTGTCAACTCTAGGATACAAGCAGAAGCTAAGGCAGTTATGCAGTTTTGGAAGGAACTGCTTTAACTAAATATCAGCAGTCCACATGGCCAGAGGGGAAGAAGATGGTGAGGGAAACAGTGACTAACCAATGAAATGTCACCAGTTAATGACTATACAAAGGCCAGTGTGACAAGTAAGGCCCAAATAGGAAACAGTGTCAGCTGGTCCCTTCTTGGCCAAAGTGCTTTTTATCAGCCAGTCAGATACATTAGAATTACAATGGATTTTGGGATCTGCATGGTTTTGCCTCCTAACCCCTTACACTAACTCTCCAGCCATGGATAGAGGTTGGATTGTGTTCTACTTGGGCAGCCTCAATTTTGGAAAGTTTACTACTTTTTAAAGGTAGTTTTCTTCCTTCTTTTTCATCATTAGGCCAGCGCTAATGATTGAAAACTGCTTTGTTGCTTGAGTTCAGAATCTTTCTTTCTGAACTAAAAGGCAGAGGCAGAAAGAGAAAAATTGTCTACTTAATTGAAAGGGAAATTTGTTGGATCAAGTAGGCGGAGCTCAGGTGCCCCTTGATTCGGGGTTCAAAGGAAATTGTTGGGTTTCTTCTCAACTCTTTCCTTCTAGTTGGTTCCATTTCAAGCTTTTCTGTTTTTTTCTTTCTCTTTCTTTCTTTTCTTTTTTTGGTACCAGGGATCAAACTCATAACCTTGCGCTTACCAGGCAGGCACTTATGTCACTGAGCTAAATCCCCAGCCCCTCAAGTTTTTCTTAGTGGCTGATGAATTCATGCTATGTTTTTTCATGCTAATGTTTTCATGACACCAAGCCAATGACTCCTGCCAATTCTTGGGCTTTTGTTTCTCTCATTGGCCCAAACAGCATAACATATCCATGCTGAAATGATTAAGTTGGTTCCCTTTACCCACAGAGCCTGAACTCTGGCTTGGGTGCACATAATCAGTTTGAAAGGTGAGCCCAAGTAGGGAGCGAGAGGCGATAAAGATCAGGTCATGGACCTGGTTAGATCAGGTGGTTAGCAGTGGACGAAGGAGATGCAGGCCCAGCAGTGCTGCTCGGATGTCTCCCGTTGACTTCCAATCCTCAGCTGGAATGCCATCTCTGGACAGGATATAGCTTTAGCAGTGCCTTCTCCCTCTGTCTGATAGTTCTGAAAATATCAGGAGATAATTAGTGTCCATCTTTGGACTTCTCTTCTCTACTCCAAGCTGGACAATGGTCACCCTTTGTTTCTTTAGCCTGTCTTTTTTTCTCCTTTTCTTCCTTTCTTTCTCTCCCTCTCTTTCCTCTCTACTTTTGTGATGCTGGGGATGGAACTCGGACCTCACACATGCTTGCTAGGCAAGCATTCTAGCACTGAGCTACAACCCCAGTCCTGTGGCATTTCTTTATGATGTGGTTTCTAGACCATCTGTGGTCCTAGCCATGCCCCTACCCTTTCTGCATGCTTCATTTCTGGCATGCTCCAGCTGGATGCAACAGGCAATAGGAGATGGCGCTCTTTTCAATAAGAAAGATGTGACTCCAGGGGCCAAGGATTGAGGGACTCCTGTGACAGTGACCCTGGAAGAATATTTATTGTATTCTGGTTCATTAAAAACAGAAGATCCACATGTAACTCTCAACTAACCAGAACACGAATTCCTCCAACATTACCTCATAATGGCAAACTCCTAACTATCAGAGTTTTTGTTGTTGTTGTTGTTGTTATGTGACCTATTTTGTAGAAGCATTCCTCTGCAGGCAGATGTTGGTTGGGACTTCCCAGTGTCTCTTTCTCTCCTGGTGCCAGAATCTTGAATGACCCCTGTGGGACCAGTCTACTTCCAAGCTTGGCTGGCGAGGTTTGGATGGGTTCATGGTGAAATATAAGACGTGTTCTTGCCTGATAAGTGTCCTCCTGCCCCTCTCCAAGGGCTTTGTTGAGGGGCGAGTCTGTGATGCTGGCTTCGCAGTGACCACAATCCCATCACTGGTCACCATGATCGGTCATGGATGGGTGAATGACCAAGACAGTTCAATCATATGCCTTCTGCAGGGAAGGTCCGGAGGTGCTGGTGGCAGCTGGCACCAGGAACACTTGGAGCTTGAGGGAGCCATAAGGAGAAGCAACAGATGCAGCAAAGTATCAGATCTGCTTCCCTGTGGCCTCTGTCAAGCTGAGTGTGGATGTTTCCTAGTGGAAGCAACACCTGCCTGGTCTCTAGTTCTGTTACCACATGGCTTCTAATAAATAACTTTCCGCTATGGAGACATTTAATAGGGTCTCAAACCGTGAGAAAATAGACTCCAGGCAAAAGTTCTAGGTTTCACAGTCTGAGCCACATCTATGAGCCGGAAGATCAAACTGAAGTAACAGAAAACAGAGAAATGAAGTAACTGATGGAGATGAGGTTTGTCCATCTTTATCATACGTGTCTTAAAGAAACCATCCAATAGGTCAGAATACTGCATGTAGCTCTACGAAGCCAAGACCCTAAAGGATCCTCCGCAGACACTAATCTTGACAACCCTGTGAACCAGGTACTACTATGACCTTCACATCAAATACGGGAAATGGAAGCTTGAAAAACAACAGGTTTGCCCAAGGTCATGTAGCTGGGACCCTGGAAATTCCTCCAGTTGCTGCCCAGACAGGCTGACCCCACAGCATCTGCTCTGGTTCATTGTTCAATTTCATCTTAGCCAAAGTTCTATTAGTAACATTGAAAATCTCCATCTTTGCAGCTCGTGGTCCAAACACCGTCAAGGTGGTGGGGAAGGATGTGTGAGCTTGTTTTAAAGCGAGGGTCTGATCTCATCAGCACACTTTCTCTGAACGATGGCCCTTAGGCTTTCTGCTTCCCAGGCCTTTGTCTTCCAGGTACTCTAGGGACACGCTGGCCTTCGATGCCTACACATTGTCCCTTGCTTGATTGTTATTAATTACATACACAATCTGACAGCAATGAAAAGAGAAAATTGAAAGACGGAGAAATTACCCACAGTCCCCTCCATTGCTTTGATCCCAGATTAAACACCACCTGTTCCAAGAAATTGTCCTCTGTGTGCCCTGCTGTCCACATGAGCTCATGCCTACAAGCTCACACACACATATTTGCACATGAATTAGATCTAGTAAGAAGTGAAATAATTGAAATATTCACATAAATTTTCATATCATGTTGAAAAATCATTTCATATATTTTATGTTTTTAAAATTCATTTTGACACTCATATTATGGGCAGGGGATGGGTAAACATAATCATTTCCATGGTTAGAGCCTATGAAGGTCTTAATTTAGCCCTGGGCCTATATACACTTAACATGTTCAGACACATGCACACAGATATACACACATGTACACATGCACACCCCGGAATGGGACTGTTTTCTCCTTCCCTTCACATAATTGTGCACATACAGCCCACGCCCTCATGTGCTCTGCATCCCCCACAGCATCCTTTGCCTGTGTCTCCAATCCAGTCATTATGGCTGAATTATAAGAGGTGCATGGTGAAATTTTATGTCCCTCCCCAAAGACCAGAGAGTGACACACAGGTTTACAGTTAGCTACTTCCGCTGATATTTGACTGTTAGTCCTAGGAAGGCTTTGGGTATGTCTTAATAGCTGGATCTGCCATTTGATTGCAGCGGGCTCCCCAGAGAATAGAAATTAGGCTACTGTCTAAAATATTTATGAAAAAAGCTAAATTGAGATGATCTAAGACTTTGGGGCCCTGGAGGTTGAAGACTGTGATACTTTTAACAAGCATCCTGAGCAGCAGAGAGCTTTGCTTCAGAAACTGTCCTTCAAGGCACTGAGGCTCTAGGTGGAAGGTGCTTTCATGTCTCATTCATTGCCAGGATGGCACAGGGCTTTTTAAGGAAGTCACAGGGCTGTGACTTCCATGTCCTGTGTTCTGTGCCCTATCCCACCTCTTAAGGCAAGAGGGAGCTGCTTTGGCCCACACTGGCCTGATTTCCAAGTGAAGATGGGTCTGTTGCTTGCAGTGTGGGTGAATCTTCCATCTTGAATCCAGACAGGGGCTGCCTCAAAACTCCCAGAAGGATGTGCTGTATTTTACAATTTCAGTACAATTTGGGGAGTGGGTTAAAGTCACCGAGATGAGCAACTTACTCATAGGAAAGCTTTCACTTCTGAGAGCCCTGCTACACTCTTTCAAGCCACATGGGAAATTGGCATTGTTGCTGGTCACCAAGCAGTGACTGGCTTTAGGTGACTTTTCAGGGATGGAAAAGGAAGGTGGGAGGGACCAATCAAGGCTGTGGAGAGCAAAGTCAGAGGGCCTTGTGGTAGTGGGAACAGAGAACTAGAACTTTCCATGGGTCACCTTGTAGGTAGCTGGGTTTTCAGAATGTCCCTGAGAGGGAAGCTGTACTGTGATATCACTGGGTGCCTCAGTCTCAGTTGGGCACAGTGGGTCTTGCCTCCATCATGGGACCACGGCCAAATTATTCAGCCCATTCGAGCTTCAGATGCCCCATCATAATGATTATAATGATTACGCTCCTCCTAGACTGTGGGTCCCTGCCTCAGATGCTGCACTTAGAACTCCTAAAGTTGCTTACCCCAAGGCTGACTCCTCAGGGTTATTAAATGGCTGCAAAGCATTGGAAAGAAAGCACCAGTGGAAGATTTTGAATATATCTCATGGATCAGCAACAAAATCTTCCTTTGTCACAGACTGTGGAAAAGGCTGTTATTAAATCCCAGAGGGCTTCCTGACAGAGGTGGCTTCAAAGCAGAAGGTTCTAAGAAAAAAGTGAAAGACAGCCGACCAGGCCAGGCGAGACCAAGGGCAGGGAGTGTGAATGCACTGCTCACCCCTGCTGCTGCTGTGAATTCAAGGTTTGTGGGGTTAGCGTGTTTGCAAACAGAAAGCTCCAAATTGTAGCTCTTTACCAATCCCCTGCCCAAGTGGGAAGGGCTTCTCATGAGAGAAATCATTAGTGATGACCACGCTGAGGTCTGCAGCTGGAAGCTGGGTTGGGATGAGCACTGGAGAAGCAAGAGGCTGCTTATTAGACTAATGGAGGGGAGGGAGGGGATGCAAGCTCAAGCTGAGTCGCTAAAGGCCACCAGCCAAGGACAGAAAGGACCCTGCTAGCCAGAGCTGTGAAATTGCCTTTAAGCTCCAGAAAGATTCCTACTCTTTGTATTCTGAGGTTCACCCATCAAGTCAGGGAAGCAGACGGAAATGCTAGGAAGGGGAAGGAAACACTTTTGTTAAGGGTGTCCCAGGAAATCTATTCCTGCACAGCCCAGCCCTTAGGAATGGGCCCGGGTGGCATCACATACATCAGACTGTAGCCAGGCACATTCCAATGAACCAAGAGCTCAGTGAACCAGTGAGTTAAGAGCATCCCCGCTGAAGTTGAGGATATGAGCCCTGATAAGAGCCCTGTGGCTCTGGGTGACTTCACCGCCACTGCCAGGGCCTTTCCTGGCATGTGACCACTTCCTACTGTCCAGAACCTGAGCAATCTGCTTGGCAGGGATCTCGAAGGACTTGCCTCATCTCTTGAGAAGTTTGTCACAAGGACTTTGGGACCAGACTGCTCAGATTCAAATCCTGTTCCATCACTTTCAAATTCTCATTGCTCAGTGAGCGGTCTTGTCTGAGTCTCCTCCTCCAGGGAATGGTCACTCCTCTACCTGTGCCCATATCTGCCTTGCATGAAGTCTGTGGCTACCAGATGTTGCAGGGAGAAAGCAAACTGAAGTGACACCGGTTGACTGTGATGGAGGCTCACGTAGCATCATCCTGGCCACGCCCAGAGTTCAGCTCACTTACTGGTTTGCAGAAACCAGTGTCTATACCTTCATTGTCAGTTCTGGTCCATCATGCCATGGTCGCATTTTACTGGTCCTTCTGAGGCCTCTTCAGACATGGTGGCAAAGCCAGTGATGGTCTGTCCCTCCCCAACCCTATGACTGTGTCTCACTCTTGCTCCCCTCACGCCCTGGACCTGACACTGCATCTACTTAGAATCTCGCACTGTTTGGATGATTGGCTCCTGCAGAGCCCCTCTGTGCATCTTACCCCATGAGCCTAGTGCAAATGGCTTACAGGGATAGCGGAAGGAACCCTGTCTGGGAAGGAGGAACTGTGGGTCACTGTTGGACAGCAGCCGCAGATGGAGCCTCAACTATATTTTTTTAAACAAAGACATGAAAGGATTGGGTCATACTGTTTTCTAAAATTCGTGATGGTGAAGAAACATTTGGGTAAAGTGCGGAATACTTAATTTACTTTAGTGTAGGAGGGAAAGGATGGGATCTTGGAAGAGAGTGTGTGTGTGTGTGCAGAGGATAAAAATCTGGTCTGTTTCCTTCTGAACATACCAAAGAGACATCTAGAAAAGTCTCCCAAAACAACACTGGCCTTGGGAACCAACATAGAGAAAGCTTAGAAATGTGACTACCTTTCTCATTTAAAAAGACAACTCATAGAATAATGCTGAAAGGTGGGGGCTTTATAATTAAATGGTTGAGTTTAATCCTGGCTCCATCACAGGAAGTGCTAGCAATAATCTATTTAATCCTTGTAAACCTCGATCTCCTCATCTGTCAAGTTGGGATGATATGAAATTCCATAATATACCTAAGGAATCCTAGGAGGACTATATAAATTAGTAATATAGATTTAAGGCACCCAGCCCAGGCCCTGGCATACAGAAAGCACCCAAGAGGTGAGACAATAATTGTTGCTAGTGAAGATTCTATTAAATATAACAATGGAGCTGGGCACAGTGGTGCAAGCCTGTAATCCCAGCTGGGCTCTAACCTTTGAGACAGGAAGATTGCACATTCAAGGTCAACCTGGGCAACTTTGTGAAACCTTCTCTCCAAATTTAGAAAAAAATTAAAACCCTGGGAATGCAGCTTGGTGGTGGAGTGCTTGCCTGGCAAGACGAATAAGACACTGGCTTCAATCCTAAATAATTCAAAAGGAAAACAGGGAAGAAGAAAAGAAGGGAGAAGAAACTTACCTCCGGCTGCTGTTTGCATGTCTATCTCTCTTCCTCCTGGATTACAATATGGATTTAGAGTGCTGGTGTAAATGGAGATGGGGGGTCTCTCTGCCCTATGCTCCTGTTATACTGTGCCATGTTTTTCCTCCTTTTTTTCAGACTTTTAAAAAGGAAAGATCTAATTCTCTCTTCTTGGCTTCTGAGCTCATTTCAGTTGTTCCTATAAGCAGCCCCATTAACTCTCTCTAACTGAGGTTTTCCACCAGTGTGAGTCCCTGCCATTCCCACCCCCTGAGGCTTCAGGCTTCTCTTGCGGACTTCCACGGTGCCCTTCATCACGAGCACATCCAAGGACAAGCAGTCTCAGCCTGTAACTGCCCAGGTGATGGGAGACTGGCTGGCAAGATGCCCTCCTTCTCCAAGAAGAAAGACATCCTGTCTGCTCCTTGGCAGGCAGCGGAGAGGAGCTCGCATCTTGCCTGCCAAGAATGAATGGCATGTGAATACGGCTGGGCTCAGTGATTCCAGGCAGATGCCCAAGCTCAGCTCGCATGGTCCCTATGGCCCTGGAGGAACCGTGCCAAGAATCTGTGCGCTGCCAAAAGCTTTCCGCCCTGGGTGCTGCTCGGGCCGCTTCCCTCTCCTGCCAAGCTGTTTCTAGATCACTCTTCTAAACTTTCCCAGAAAGTTCCCAGAAAGGAAATTGGGAAAACCCGGAAGTGGTAGTGAAGCATCTGAATCTTCTCCACGATGCTGTCGGAGAGATTAGCAGACAAAAGTAGTGACTCAGAGTGGCTGGGGATTTAGCTCAGTGATAGAACACTTGTCTAGCAAGCTGGAAGCTCTAGGTTCTGTCCTTAGCACCAAAAAATGAAAAAAAACAAACAAAAAAAAAAGTAGTGGCTTAGAGCAAATGAGCCACTCACAACAGTAGCGGTCACTTGAGGCTCCATGTCCCTCATGTAGACCTGAATGCAGAAGGTTCACTGCGCTCTACGGACTCTAGAGCCTGGGGGCAGACAGTTTCCCCTGCCCATTTGTCAGCACTAATCTTCTCTAGGTCAGGCCCACTCTGATTCTTACGGAGATGAAACGCCTTGCTGATGGCACCAAGTATAACAAAGGTTTCCTGTACAATAAATAAAACATTCCACTGAGCTCTTTGGTGCTGTCAGGGCTCTAGGGCACGATGAGAACAGTGGGAGAGATTCACCATGTAAATCACCTTGGGCCTGAGAAGATTGAGGTTAGAGGGAAAAAAACCTGAACGCCAATTTGGCTTGAGTAATGTCAGGGCCGTGGACTTACTGAGTGCCTGTCTGGACTGCCAGGAGCTTTAGCTTCAGGGAAATTGAACAAAAGTAGGCAGGAAAATAAGCAAGTTTTGGCAGCACAGGCAACTGAAAGCAATTTTTTAAAGTTCTGGAAGAGGTCTTTGTGCTCGAGTCGCACCTGCGTGTGGATAATGGCGTGTGTGTGTTTGCTGGTGCCCCTCGGTTCAATGTCTCGGCCATTACGGAAATGGTGGGGAATCGCTGGGTGCCGTGAGATTTGAGGTTGTGAACAAAACATTGAGACTCTGCCATTGTGTTTCATTATTGGTTCTTACATTGCTATAGAGAGTACATTTCTGATGGGCCATTCTGAGTTAATTTATTTTTCTAGAAGCAAGAATTTTCTCTTCTTTCCTCCCTTTCTTGCTGTCTCCCTTCCTCAGCTTTTTTCGGCTTGCTTTAAAACCAGATGGAGGTGGATTTACAGGATGAACCTAAGACCTCCATGTGTCCCTGTCACAAAACATAATTCAGGAAAACACTGCCTTCCATGGAGATGTCTAGCTGTGCCCACTTGAAGCCTTAAAAATCTCCATTTTCCAAACCTCCCTGTGCAGTCACAGTTAGAAGCATTTAAAATTCCAATAAAATACACGGTCTAAAAATGTCTTCGCTTTAGTTACCAGATCGCTCCTAAAAGCAGTTGTAAATGGATGGATAGGGCACTCCCAGGCAAGGGCTTTTGGAAATACATCAACATTACAGCATGCCACTGGGTGAGTGTTTTCTTTTTACGAGCCATGATGCACTTTGCAAGGGATACAACATACACACTTTTACCTGTCATGTGAGATGTCTATTGCTCACAGGATGAGCCCAGATTCGCACATTTCCAATCCAGCCAAGACGCACAAGTGAAGGAAGCCCTTAAGCTTGAAGGCTCTTCAGACTCCAGTGTTGGCTGTTAGCTCTTTAGAGAGCAGGAGAGCTCTTTAAGTGACATTCGTCTCACTAAATTTTCATGGTCACTTGCGAGAATGGATCCATAGGAGCTACAGGGCTTCCGGAACTTGAGAAGATAAAAATCTATTTGTCTCATGGCCCCACAACCCAGTGATGGCATGAAAAATACGCTGTCTGTTCAGGGTGCAGAGTGGCTGGAGTGGCTTCGGTCATTAAGCTGTTAAAGAGGCCACTGTGCTGTATTGCATGCTATCGGTTAGAGGAGCCCAGATTGGTTCTCCCGTGTTTACAGGCTTTCTAGTGGACGCTGCCCCACGGTCACCCCCAAAAGGAAGACGTTGCCTCACTAGGGTCAGGGTGAGCCACAGTGTGCAGTAATTACCCTGGGGCCGGGCCCGGAAGAGGGGAATCACCTAATGAGGTCAGCCTGGCTTTGGGGTTGTTCTCAGTATGGCCACTACAATGGGATAAAAAATAACTCTGAGGCCTGGCTAATGTCCCTAGAAGTGGTTCCTAATTGGTGACACATTCAGGAGAAAATACTATTGTTGCTCAAGTCACTATATCCAGCGAAGTTGGAATGTTTAATCTAATTTTTGGTTTTATTTTAGGATGCATGGACAATAGATTTAAGTCAGATCATTCCTGAGGCTTAAAATTGAAAAAAAAAAAAAGTCTCTTTGGATTCCTCTTCCCTTCTGCAATTCTGCTCTCCTAGAAAACCACTTTCAACTCTGAGCTATTTTTTGAAGTGTACACCTCTATACTTCTAACCAACTTTGTTATTTTTTGGTTTTACGTATAGACTTCTGATTTCCTTTTGCGAAAGGTGAGAATTTAGGTCTTGTATCCTCTCCGGGCTTTGCATCCACTTTCTCTTCACTGACTTCTCCCTTATTCATCTGGCAGGATTATCTCAGAATTTTTGTGAAATGAGCACTCAGAGTTTCTGTGGATATGCTAGTAGACATTTTAGTAACAACCAAGTCACAATTATTTACTTGTCTTGTGCAAGTCTTGTTTACCCTTTATTAACAAATGTTTTGTGACCTTCACAACTGCTCCCCCTCATAGTTTCTATCAGTAACTTATTCCCAACTCTCACCTGCCATTATAAATGGCCTCTGTATTTTTTCAAGCACATCACATCCTTGAAATTTTTTATTTTATTTTATTCTTGGATGCTGAACTCCTCTACCCTATTGATCACCTTGGATCAGTGGGTCTCTCTCTAGTGGGTCTCTAGTTCTGCTCCTTAGCTGTCATCCTGGAGTTTCCCTCTTTGGATCATTCCAGAAATTCCTTTGACATTTGGATCCAAGTTAGATCCCCCACTTCCGGGACAGGATGGTGATAGGATTTGTATCTTGAACGTCCCCTAAGGGCCCATGCATTGGAGACTTTGTCCTCAGGGTGGCACTGAAGACTGAGAATACCCATGTCATTGAGAGTGTGCCATTGAAAGGGGAGACAGGATCCAGTTCTTCATTTCTTTTGCTTGTTACCCATGTGGTGAATGGTTTTGCCCCACCACACAGAACCTGAAGTCTTGAGCAACAGGGACAAGCAATCATAAATGGGAACCCATAAAACTGTGAGCCAAAATAAACCTTTTCTCTTTATAAAGTGATCACCTCAGGTATCTGTTACAGTAACAGCAGGATGACTAACACACGTCTTCCCCTTGTCTTTGTTCATTCTCTCACTGTGGTAGCCTGAAATGGACTTCTAGACCTTTATCAAGAAAATGTTCCTGGACGGTAACTTTCTTGTTAAGGCTGTAGCTATACGGATGTAATAGGTCATTTTTAATTCTTCCCTTTGATATCCAAAAATATACCTTGTTTATCTATTTATCATGTAATGTCTTTATTTCTTAGGAAACCAATTTCCAGATTGTATCCCTTATAAGATAAGGTAGTCACGACTCCTGCATTTCCCTTTACCACATGTACCTCTCCTCTGTTCATCGTGTTCTTGCTTTACAAAGTTCCCTATCTTTGCTTTTCCAGTAAGCAACTTTAAGTGTAATTAATTCTGTATAATATTCACACTTTATGACAAATGGTTTATCTTATTTACATTTCCTTGTTTATGTTACCCCCTCCCCAGTTCTTTGGAATGTTTTTATTTTCTGATTTTTATCTCATCCTAAATTATTTGTGCATCTTAAAGTATCAGATGCCTTCTTTTCTTTCAAGTGACTTTTCGCCTCCTGTCCGCACTTTTCCTCTTCAGTTGAGCTGAATGATCTCTCTGGGCTACCTGCATGGTCAGAATTTCCCCGTAACACTCTCATAGGTATCATCAATTTTAGAATTATTTATTCTAATATTACTCCTTATTGACTGCAGCGATCCAAAAACAACTTCTCAAGAAACAAGGGTTTGAAAGGTTCTTGGAAATCCCCAAATACCTGTATTTTTATCCTCAGAACTAATTGTTAATTTGGCTGGAAATAGAATTTGAAGTGGAAGTTTGTTTTCTCAAAACTTGGAAACTATTACACCATGGTCTTCAAACATTATAGAATACTGTAAGTGATCATAGGAGTTTGATTTTCACACTTTGGGGGTATACTTTCAAATTTTCAGATTTTACATTTTCCTTATTCCCTATGATCTTAAATTTCAACATAATCTGTCTTGGGAAGTATAACACAATATTTAAGGGTTCAAGCTGCAGATCCTCTGACTTGGAGTTGAATACACTGATAACAAGGCTATAATTTGTATGTCTTGCTTCTGGGAAACTTGAACCATTGGTGCTACATGTATGACTTATACACACTTATACCACCAGATGTGCAAGCCGCCTGATGGGACAGTCATGTTCAAGCCCGTGGTGCACGCATGGGTACTAGTGTGGGTAGGTGATTAACCCACTTGGCCTCCCTCTTCCCAGTTGCAAAGTGGGGGTAATAGCAGCCAACTCGTAGGTTTCATGGTAACATTAACCAGTCACTACGTGGAAGGCGGGCATGGAATAGCATACAGTTGCCTTCATTTTTATGTTCCTACCATTATTGCAATTATTGTAAACTGCCCTTAAACTTGGGGCCGCATGGCTTTCATTTCTAGTGCATAAGCCTGAGCTACCTTTGTTTTATCCCTCTGCTTTTCCTGTCATTCCTGTTCTCTTTCCCCATAACTTTTGAAGAGTCCCCTCCCTTACTTAACGTTTTTCATCTTTTCTTCACATTTTGTTTTACTTGCTGGAAGACACCCTCAAACTGAACATCCAGCCTTAATTTAAAGTGTTGATGTTGTCAATAATTTTCAGAACTTTTCCTTATTCTCTGATAGTGTCATTGTCATCATATTCCTTTTCTTGCTCTACAGCAAAAACGCAGTCTGGCATCTCGGTTTTGTTTACATGTTATTTTCCGCTCCTACACTGTTTCCTCTAGGGCCATATTTCTTTGTTTTGTTTTGCTTATGTCTTTTGCATGTTTCAGGCTTCCGTCAGTGTCGGGAAATCTTTGGCAGTCTGTTTGTACTCAAGAACAAGATAATAGAAAGGAGACTGGGGAACTGTACGCATGTGGGTGTCAGGCTTTGCCTGATGGTGAACAGGTAGAACCAAACATGTTGCCTCAAATGCAAGAATTTTTTACATTTTTGTCACAGGACACCAACATCCATATCAGATACCCTTATCCGCTTCAAAGAATTCATTTCATCTCTTTGACAAAGACCTTTATTGTCTTTTCTCATTTATTTGATTGCATTATATTTTGGCTTTGTTTTTTCAGATAAGGGCTGAATGTGGGGTATTTTGTCATTGGGAGAAATGTGGGGGCCAAAGTTTCTACCCACAATCTAAATCAGTCTTCCTATCTAGTGCATGGCTTACCTTCTTTCTGTGGATCTGATATTGCCTGGTCCTGAGACTTTCTGGGGTTCCATGGAGTAAAGGAGCCTTGGCTTCCATGAAGCTCCTCCCACTTCACCTCCCACTCCTGCACACCTTGGGGGCATATTCTGTCAGCCATTGGAAATTTGTTGGAATCCCTGAGCTGCTGGAAGCTTGAGATGGTAAGTTTCTCATTTTAGTTCCATACCATGCTACTGAGGGAGGCGGGAAGATAAACACACATTGATGCATCCTCTTAATCAAATACCATGGCTTTACAAAAGGCTCACGGTCTAAATCAGTGGTGGTGAACCTACCACATGCATGCTACAGCGGGTGTTTGTATCACTCCAAACTCAAGAAGGTTCACCTCCACTGGTCTAGACTGTAACGTGGGGTAGAACTTTATTGTATTCCAAGATGCACATTGTTATGTGATTTTAAATTTGGAGCCACTCATGGAGCCATTGGAGGGAAACTGATCTCTCTAATGATTAAAATAGTATATCTTGAAAACTCCTGGCCTAAATATTTCTTGGAGAATTCAGAAAATAGGAAAACCAACAGCAATAGGATTCCTAACAGCCACAATGTAGCATTTTATATTTTTCAGGCACTTTATAGTTTGTCAAAGCACTTTTTTAAAACAAGTGTCACTGCATCCTAATGACACTAGGCTTCCAATCAGCATTGTAATCTCTATTTTTCAGCTAAGAATAAAGGAATTTCCAGAGGCTAAGGACTTGAAGAAAGTTACACAGTTTGCCTTGCTGACTGTTGCTCTCATGTGATACTCACCATCTGCATATCTGCTATGCCATTTTGCCATGGGTAAATGATTTCTGTAGAATTAACTGCAATGAATGGCTTAGAGTAAACCAAAAAGCTCATGTAACTTTGCACCACCTGAAATCTTCCCTTCGAGCTCAGTCTTTGAGGGGCACCTGATCCTCCATGATGGTACAGGGTTTCCAGAAACAATTAGTTGTCTCTGTGTGAACCAAAACTAAACCCTTTCACTTGGCTTAAACAGAGAACCATATGCCCTGGGGACCTCCAACTCCATTGTGCTATCAAAATGTAGACTTTCAAAGCTATGGTTTTAAGGTTTCCTTCGAGTTATCACTTGAGAAGTGGTTCTGCCATGTTGTGTGTGACATGAGAGGCAAGTCCATTTGTATGTTAATAGACCTGGGCCTGTGAAAGATGGTATCAAGCACCAGCATGAATCTGTGTCTGGAACGAGATAATTCAGCATTCTCACCGCCAGTTATCAGGTCCAACAACAGATTTTTGACCTCACTTGGAGACAAGCAAGGAGATAATAGTGTTAAATGCAGACACGTTTACCCTCACTTTAGCACCAACCGCATCAGCTCCACTTTTATTTTTAGAATAACCATGAAATAATTATAATTAATTACATAACTAGGTCTCCGTGTGAAATTTTTTTAAATACAGAAAATAAGGAGCTGAATCATAGGTCATGACATCCAGCAGGGAGCAGCCCTGCTAATCTGTATGTGTGTGCTCCCAGTTACACATATACACATGATCTTATTACACACCCACGTGCAGCAGGAACTTCCATTCATTTTGACTACATATTGAGATCACGCTAGTCACATGATTTTTATTCCCCTGTGACACACAGTCTTTTTCTAAAATGTCATGTTTGGTGGCAACATAGTCTTTTACAAAGTCTGTGTCCCGATTATAGAGGGGAAAAAAGTCAGAGAAAGGAATGCAGGTG
This sequence comes from Cavia porcellus, assembly GCF_034190915.1. Classification (NCBI taxonomy): domain Eukaryota; kingdom Metazoa; phylum Chordata; class Mammalia; order Rodentia; family Caviidae; genus Cavia; species Cavia porcellus. The sequence continues at coordinate 10,324,884 of NW_026947508.1, forward strand.
ATCTAGGTGACAGAACTTTGACAGTTGTAATATTTCTTTCAGGAAGCCACTAACCTGGTTTTTAGAAGTGTATTTTTTGAGAACACAATCTATATCATTTAGTGTCCCAGAAAGGCCATTTCTTAGTTGTTTTCTCCATTAAAATTCACTTTCTAAACGTAATAGTGTTTCCTTGAAAGCAAAGAAAATGATCAGTTTGGAATTTTCATACTGGCTTGTCAGGAATGTCAATTCCTATAATTCTCCTTGGGTCTCTAACTCTTGTACTAGACATTCTGGGTCCTGATAAAGTGAACAGACAGACAGAGAGACACGGTCCCCCTTATGCTGGATATTCGAGTCTAGGGAACAAATAAAGGGTGATTTCTTTAGGCATGTGTTTCCTGACTGTTGACACCCAGAGGAAATAAAGCTAAGTATAAATTCTGATCAATAGCCTGGGCTTTTGGAAGACTGGGGTGACCTGTCTGCCCTTCAGTTATGCTGAAAGCTAAGCAGGTTAATACCTCAGTACACCTGCAATCCATGCACACGACCCCGAGGACCCTGCAATGGTAAATTTGATTTGGAGAAGCAACAAAGAATCCTTAACATGATATAAATGTAACATGACCCCCTGGAAAAGCAAAAAGGATGAACATACAATAAAATCTCAAGGAAAGACAATGTAATTCATTTGTTTGCTGGTTTTGTTTAAGTTTTTGTCTTGTAGGTCTTACTAAGCTAGACGTAAGTGAATCTGAGAGTTCATTCAGGGGTCCCCACTTATTTTCTCTTTTCATTCCCATGGAGGATGCATGCCTGGATTATCTTTGGTAGATGGGTGACTATTCAATTACTACCATTTTTTTGAAGCTGTGGGTTTTTAAAAAAAATTTCTGTACGAGTGTTTTAGAAAGCTGCAATCTATGACAAATAACAGGTTACATCATTCCCTAGTTATATCTATAAGTGGAAATAATTCCATGCTGATAAGAGGACTTATCTTTGTGGCTCAGAGGAATCTTTAGTGGTTGTGTTGATGTGTCCTTCAAGTGCCCAAGTGCTGAAACCATTTCCCTCATGAATGGAACCATCTTTCTTTAGTTTGGCAAAAACCCAAGAAAGCATGGGCAGAATTAAATACTTCCTAAACATAAATCTTTAAAAGTACCATTGTGTAGAAGATGAAGTTTTATCAGGTCATTGGAACAAAATCAAACTGTACTTTATAACATTTAAAATCTCCACCATAACCAACTATCTGTTGCTATGTAAGAAATTATATCCAAGTGGGATGGCTTAGAAACAGTAACAAATCTTTTATTTCACAATGTCCATGGGACAGGGATTCTGAAGAAGTTTCTTTGGCTGGTTTAGGTTCATCAGCTTTCAGAAAGATGTGATAATGTTGGCTCGTTTGACAGGGCTGAGGGATTTGCTTCCGAGACGGCTCACTGACATGTGGGCAGGATTGGACTTGGATAGCAGGAAGCCTCAATTCCTCACCATGTGGATCTTATCCCAGAGCTGCTTGAGTCTTCAGGACTTGGCTTCTCATCGGAGCAGCAGTCTTTTTATGAGTTAATCCTGCAAATAAAATGTTAATGACTCCCCAGGATCATTTAGATCACACAGGTCAGTCCGAGTTTGTGTGAAAGAGAACTGTGCAAGTATGTAAATACTAGACTGCAAAGAAAACTGGGTTCTGTTGTGAATTCTTGCTATCACTGATCGCCTTCTGCCCCTGAAGATCTAAGTTCTCTGCCAATGCCTCTCCTCTTCCTTCATATCTCACAGCCTTAGTTGCATCTCGAAGTCTGTAGTCCTGTCATGTTGAGCAGGTTCAGATGCAGGTCCTTAAGTACTCTTTTGTGAGCACAGTGGACCCTCAAGTTACAACTGCCCTGGCATATGAACAAACTGATGACCATAGTCTTAAATTATGACCCAAATGCCTGCTGCTTGTGCTTCCAAATGATCGCAGTTACAGATTTCAATCTTAAAGAGTTCTGGAAGGAATATTGCAAACATCTTTTCCACTGTGGTATTTGTTAAGAGATCTTGGGCCAGTGTCTCTCTAAGGACACTGAGACCTGGCTGTGTGCAGGAGAGACACTATGAAGGCTGTGTAGAGGAGTCTGAGCCTTCTGTTGACAATTTGACTTTCAATAAGCCTTCAGGAATGCATCGAGTTTGCAAGTCAAGGGTTCACTGTAGTGTTCTCAATCTAAAGATCTGTGATTTACAGAGACAGGTTAACTCCCTGCTGTGCACCCAGTGGTAAGATAAGTACAGGATAACTGCTCCAGACACTTATTCATAAAGAGAAAAAAATGCAAAGCACACAGAAATTACTAGGCCATGCAAATTCTGAAATACCCCAGCAAAAATCAACCATACTTTTCATTACGCTTCAAGGAGCAAGAATAAATTTCTTATGGCTTTGAATCTACCCTCTTGGTTATGTCTTCTGGATCACCCACCTTTTTTCTATATAAAAGATACCTCACAAGCTTAGTCGAAGTTTGGCTGGTGGAAGAATAGGGACCCTTAAACCTGCCTTCCTTCCGTTCCTTTCAATCCAAGCTGAGAGTGTTTGTGCCAATGTAACCCCCTTGAAAACATGGTGAATCTACTGTGCTTGGTTTAGGGAGTTTACTCCCCCAGATCACTTTGAGATGAGCCCCTTTCAGTCTTGGGTGTTGCAGAAACAGCTCTGAATCAGTGACATCCTTTTCAGACGCCCTGTTGTTTGATATGCTCCTTACTCATTTCTAAGGTTGTACCATAGGATTTTACAGCTACTCTGGGTGGGTAAGAAAGGATTTCATAGCCATATTTTGGTTTTATCTTTAGACTACATTTTCCAAAGAAGGTTCTGAATTTGCTTTTTGCATGGGAACCATTTCTTAATTTTAGCCTGGTTTGACATTTGGAGGGAATGGGATTTCCAAAACTGATGGTTCTTGGCTTTTTTTTCCTTTAAATGGTCTTTAAAAAGATTATCTGTATCTTCTTGCGTTTTATTAGTACCAAAAAGAAACCAAGCTTGCTAGATATGGTTGTGCACACCTGTAATTCAAGCACTCTGGAATGCTGGGGCAAAAGAATCAAATGTTCGAGCCCAACCTTGGGCAATTTAGAGACTCAACAAGACCTGTCTCAAAATTTTACAAAAAGAGCTGGGATTGTGGCTCAGTGCGAGGGCCCTGGGTTCAGTTCTGGAAGAAAGTAAGAAAGAAAAGAGGAAAGAAAGAAAAAGAGGAAGAAAGGAAGGGGAAAAGGAAAGGAGAGGAGATGTCAGGGAGGGGAGGGAAAGGAGGAGAGGAGAGGAGAGGAGAGGAGAGGAGAGGGGAGGGGAGGGGAGGGGAGGGGAGGGGAAGAAAGAAATCAGATGGCACCTTTAACATTCTGCCTGCAAATCTCCTCAGGTAGACTGTTTAGCTTGTTAGAATATTTTCTACTTTCCACATCACTGCAGAAAACAATATTGCTAAATTCCGCCCTCTATAGCAAGGATCCCCTCTTTTCCACTTTTCAAGAAAAATTTCCTGCAGATTTCTACATGAGCTCACCAGCAACCTCCTGGAGGGCCAACAGGATCTGCTAGCTGTCTTTCAAAGGAGCCTTAGGGTTTCCATGATGTTCTCCAAAGTCTTCCAGCTTCTGCCGATAAACGCAGATGCCTGGTGTCAAAGCAGAGCCTGATGTTAGTGTTTTTGTCACGGCAGCACCATACTTCTGGTTATGAAAAATCTGTGTCAGTTTCTGTTACTGCCTAATAAACTATCTCAAACCTAGTGGCTTTCATTGTTTCAAGTAACAGCAAGGTTTGGTTTTTTCATATTCTCTGTGTCTTTTGCACATTGAAGGTGGCTTAGCCCAGGGAGGGGCTTAGGTTGCCCACAGGAATGCAGTCAAATGCCAGCCTTAGTGCAGTATTCTGTTGGATTAACAGAAATGAAATTTGCTTCTAAGAAGGTGCAGCACATGGCTGGTGAATTCACGCTGGCACTTGGTGAGAACTGTCACTTGCTTGCACTGTGACCTCCTTGAGTATCTATATGCCATGCTGACAAATGTCACTAAGACTGAGTTATTCAAGAGAGAAAACAAATTATTTTTTTAAATCTGCCTTAGAAGTGACAGTGCCCTGTTTCTGCAATGCCTCAAATGTTTACAGTCAGCCTTATTCGGTATAAGAAGAAACTGCCCAAGGCCATGAACCTGGGAGGCAGGACTCATCAGGGGCTGTCTCGGGGTGCAGCTACCTCACTCACCTTTCCAAGTGCTGGTATTGGGTGCAAAATCACAGCTTCCCAGGGCCCATGTGCTAGCAATCACCTCTTAATAACCCTTAGTCCTGTGATGAACCATTTACCAAGAAGCAATCACCCTCAACTCTTCCTAGGTGATTTTTTTCAATCTTTTTTATCTCTAGGTTTTTAAATAACATGTCTATTCAGACATGAGTAATCATGTGCAAAATGTTGGTAGAAATACGAAAGTTAAGAGTAACACTGAGAGGTCTATGAAGAGGAAGGCAGGTCCTTCGACACTGGAGAAAAACCACCCTTACTCTAAACAGAGAAGGCCCCATGACTGAACTATGTTTTCATTCTGGTATTTTGTGGAATGGAGAACTTGCAAGTGATAGAACTAAATATTTACAAAAGCACAGTTATAAATCAAGTGTTGAAGGAGTGGCTTGGTCTCTCCAAGCTGCTTGTGGAAATTCCAGAAGAGAGAAAGAAGAATGCAATTGGTAAGCAAAAAGCCAGAACTTAAACATTTAAAAATTTCTCAGTCTATAATTACAAAGTGGGGCAGGAAAGGAGAGAGAGAGTGGAAGAGGACCCTAAAGATATGGGGGACCAACTACGTGGTAAGGTTATTGTGATGGGGGGCTGTGGACTGCATTGGCCTTCTCCCAATAAGCCCAGAATAATGATAGGACTCTTCAGGTGGAAACACCACTAGCTGGGTCAAGGGGACCAGCAGGAAGGGGACAGAATGAAAGAAGTCTCTTTTCCTTCAAGAATAGGGATGAGGACCTTGATGGTGACTTGGGTATCATCGGAGCCACTGCTCAGGTTTCGCCAGGGCAGGTGACATCCAACAGAAGCTGTAGAGGTGGGGTGGTCCAGGGCTGAGAGGACAGAGCAGCCTGGAAGAGTCCTGGAGATGCCCAGCACATCAGTCAGAGTCATGATGTGAATGGATTCACCACTGAGAGTCACGGTGTAGACACTGAGCTGTGGGTGACACTGCCTCCCAGAAGGTTTGAGGCCATGTCTAGCACAGCTCTTGAAATTCTCGAAGTAAAGAACAGTGGAAGATGATGAAATAAAGATGAGAGTCAGGAATCAGAAAGCCAAGGTCGGGTGGAGCCCTCTCTCTGGGTGGGAGAGAACTGCTCCACAACTGCGGGGTGTTTATTTATACACTCGGCAGGTTGGCGTCATCTGACACCCCTCTGCCTCGTAACCTGTTTGCTTGAATCACCTCAGGCTCTCTGTGTTCTTGGAGCTGGAAGAGCTTGTTCGTGGCTGACTTCGGGCTCTCCATGTTCTCAGGACTGGCCTTCCTTTGGCCCCACATGTGTCACCAATCCCCACAGTGTGGGAGGCTGGGCTTTGGCCCTGTTTGGAACCTGTAATACTCCTTCTTCCCCACTTTGCCCTTCTGTAGTGAGATGTTTGTCCTGTGCCCTTCCACCACCTCGCTTTGGAAACATGTAACTTGTTTAGTTTAGCTGGAGAGCAATATGGCCTCAGAATAAATCGTGCCTTAATGGTAGTTAGATGGAGCTTTGGACTTCAGAGTTGACGCTGAAACAAGCTAAGACCGTTGGGTTTGGGGGGTGGATGAAATGCATTTATTTTTGTATGTAGGAGGAGATGAATATTGGAGGACTCAGAGGCAATGCAACAGACCAAATCTTTGTGTCTTCCTTAAGGTCCTATGTTGAAACCCTAACCCTTAAAGGAATGGTATTAAAGATAGGACTTTAGGATCTGAGTTGGTCATGCTACAGTCACTGTCCATGTGAGAAGAGACAGTAGACAGCCTGCTTCCTCTCTCACTCTCTCCCCCACCATGAGAAGTCACAGTGAGGAAAAGGCCATCTACAAGGCAGGAACCAAACCAGCCGGTCTTCATTTTGGACTTCTAGTGTCCAGAATTGTGACCTGTAAATTTGTGTTTCAAGGCTGCCCAGTCTCTGATATTTCTACTGAAGCAACTCGAGCAGATTATTGCAATGTCTATGGGGCTAGTCTTTGATTTTTCTTTTTCACTTATGAATAATTCTACCTAAGGAAGATGAGTATTTAAGTCCTGTATAATCCTGCTCCCCAACATATGCACTTTATGGACAGTTTGGACTAGTCTAGTATCCAGCGCTTACATTATGAGCACAAGAATACAAACCATGGGCAGCAGTCTTATACTGTACTTGGTTCCTGTTCCCTCATGACACTGATTTTTATATGGTGCCTTGGAGTTAATCTTTGTATCCTTTGTTTAGTTTTCTATGAAGCTTGCAATAACTCACCTCCAAACTCTTCCCCTTATCTAAGTCTTCTCTTAATAATCTCCAGCACACTAGACATTTGATCAACAACCTACAAGCTCACTATAATTTCCTGGAAGAACCAGAGCCCAAGCAAGCCAGCCAGGCTGCTGCCCTGATGTTCATCATATTTATGCTCATCACAAACTACAGGAGACAATAATTTTTACTCTCTCTTACTCTCTCTCCTTTCCTTTTTATCTGGTTTTGCACTGAGGGCCTTTGCATTGAGCTATATCCCCAGCCCATTTTTATTTTTTCTTTTTGGGGGAGGGTCTCCCTAAATCACTAACTTGTCCAGGCTGGGCTACATCTTGCAATTCTCCTGCCTCAGCTTCCCACAGTGCTAGGATCGCAAGCCTGTGCTACATGCCTGGCTCACTTGCTGTTTCATACTGTGAAGTTTAGGGATAGTTTACTATATGATCATAGGTCATTGATACAGGGAACGTTCTTCTTCTCTTTGATGATATGTAAAATCATTCTTTTGTTGATAAAGTCTGAAATTTCGTGGTAATAGGTACTCTATGGATACTGGGGAGAAATTTTATGTTTTCATCTGCCTGTAAATCTATTTCCTCTACTTCCTTTTTTTCTCCCTCTTTCTGTTCATCTCCCTTCCCCTTTCCTCCCCTTTCTCCCCTGTTCCCTTCTCCCTTTCTTTTTCCTCCCCTTCTCTTGTTTCCCCCCTCTGTTTTGTGGGTATAGGCTTTTTCTGGCTTGCTTTTCTCCAAAGATTTGCTCTCATTTTAGCCAGATTTTTTTGTTATTGTTGTTTATATCGGTACCAGGGATCGAACTCACGACTGCCTGCTTGCAAGGCAGGTGCTTATGCCGCTGAGCTAAATCCCCAGCCCCCACCCCCCACCATTTTAGCCAGATTTAAGGAGAGTGGAGGCCAAATTATGTGGCCAGCTCTTTGTCTCTAACTGAGCATCCGAAACAAACTTACTGAATGAAGTGTTTCAAAAACAGTGCAGATCAGCCAGCTGTACACCCAAGTTTGGACTTCTCAGCACTGCGGGCAGGGAGCAGGCCCACAAGCGGCCATAACAGTAGGTGATGAAAACTGCTGTGTGCAAGACTCAGGCCGCCTTTGTGTGTGTGGTGCTGGCTCAGATTCCATATCCCCAGCACGCTGCTTTCCTTCCCCTCATCCTTTTTTTGTTGGTGGTGGGGAGAGGGATTCTGGGCTTTGAATCCAGAGCCTCATTTAAGTTAAGTGTGTGCTTTAGCACTGAGATGCACCCCCCAGTCCCTTCTGCTTCTGATTCATGAAACTAGTACTTGGAAGATGGTTGATTGACAGCCTCTCCTTACCTCATAAGCTCCATGAGGGCAGGAGCTGTCCACGTCTTCACTGAATCTATTGCTACATAGTGAGGAACTTTATTAATAACAGCCACAGAGGTCAGGCTCATTGACTTGGTAGTTAGAGAAGCAGCAGTGGGGATAAATCACAGCCAGGTCCTCAGAGGGCTTGCCTTGGACTCAGCACTGCTGTCCACATGGTGGGCAAACCCAGAGTGCACAAATGCCCCTGCCCTCACCCTTTAGAGAGTGCATACCATGCTCATCTCCACTTCACAAAGGAGGAAACTGAGGCTCAGAAAGACTTGCTGACTTGTCCAGCTCTGAGACTCCAGACTGACCTCTGGCTGCCATGTCACCACGTTTGCTGACTACATAACTAAAGGCAGAATCTTTCAAACAAGAGAAATGTATCTGGAAAAACCTATAGCTCCAAGGCAACTGCTTTTCTTTTTGCTTTCATAAATTTATAAGCCAAAAATAGACCTTATTTAATATTCAAAGTGATTTCTTGCTGAACTTTAGAACACAGATAAAGACACAGTAAAGCGAAAAGATTTTAAAATATTAACAGACCAGAAGTAATTAAACGGCATAGGTAGTAATTAGAATTGAGAACAAGATTTCCTTTATAAGCCTTTCTGCTAGTCAATAATTAGCAACAGCTTCTTGGACTTAAATAAAACTGTACAGAATCTCCCCACTTCTCTCGTTGTTCATTTAAGGGTGAGGGGGTCTAAGAATTGCCTTTTCTGTAGGAGAGTACAAAATGCCAGCCAATAATGTGTTTCTTTTTTCTAAAATGATAGCAAAAATTATTTTGAACACAGCCACTCCTGACACATCTAATCCTACTCTTCCTAAAAGCTGTTAATATGACCTTAGACTCCCCTAGACTCCAGAGCTCTGCTGGGTGATGCTAATGCCTTCTCACCTTGACATGGCCAAGAACTTGCTCCGGTCTCCCTCAGCACCCAGTGGAAACTTAGTATTTGCCAGTTAGATGGTCCATGGCTAGGCTGATCCCTGCTCAGGCTCTGACCCTTGAGGCCACTCCCTTACAATAATGTGATTTGTGAGCCTGGTGCTGTAGTACATGTCTGTGATCTCAGAGCTCCAGAGGCTGAGGCAGGAGGATGACAAGTTGAAGTCAGCCTGGACAACTTAGAAAGCTCCTGTCTCAAAAGAAAGAGCTGGAATGTAACTCAGTGTTCCCTGGGTTTAATCACTAGTATTGGGGTGGGGGGAAGCATTTGTCAAAGGAAGAAAGTATATCTCAATCGCTTTGGTGCTGGAATGCAGACCATGTGTCTGTTATCAATAGTGGCAGGTTTTTTCCTGCTGCCACTTTGCCTTCCAGGGGCCATAAGTTCCCCTCAAATCAAGCAGAGGGATTTGTGGCTGGGAACAGTTTGCCTTTAAGCATATTTCTTTAATTTGAGGGGAGTATCTCAGGCTGAAATACAACATGGACGGAAAAAGCCAGGGATCCTTTCTCTGTGGTGTTGGACTCTCTATGAGGTGGTTCAGTAGAAGCATCATTATATGAAATTACAGCAAAAGAATCATCCCTTTCTTTCCTTTCTGTTTTTTCTCTTGAAGGCATCTGCACGGTCTTTAATTCGTCAGAGGACAAATAGCACTGGCGTTGTGTGACATGTACACAGCTAGTGTTAAGTGTTCCTGTCAGTGTTGGGATAGGTTACAGTTTTAAAACTTTCCCCCGACTTTGGGCAACTTACTGTTAAATTTCTCCTTAACACTGAGGCCAGAGCCAACTTCCCTGGGATGTTGGGAGGTCTGTTTCTCAGTGGACCCTGTACGTTTGTCACACCAAACAAGGTCACATGTAGGCAGCAAGCAGGTCAGTCCTTCCCACCACAGAGCACTGGGTCCAGCTCATTCTGCCCCAGCCCGGAGCCTCCCAGTTAGGTTAGGATCCCAGCGTCTAATTAGCATGCAGCTTCCACCTCCGGTCTGGCCTCCTCACCTCTGCATGCAGTGCTGGCAGTGAGCATCCTGTCCTGGCCTGCCCAGACCTCTGGGACTTTCTGAATCTCATCTGCACACAGATCATGTCCTAGGGCTCCACAAGGCTGCAGCTGGCTTGCATACTAAACACTTCAACAGCCTATTAACATGGGGTGTCGAAGGTTGCTGCCTCTCTAGGCAAAGGGAGCCCCTCTCGGGGCTTCTCCTTGAACTCTTCCTGAAAAGAGCAGCTGGAGGACTTGGAGTGGTTCTTCTCATCCTCTCCTCACCCTGGGCCAGCGCGGGCCCTGGGGTACCCGCTTTCAGTCTTTGGCTTGCTTTCATTGTGGTGGGAACTTGTGCTTTTAGGGGTGTTATTGTATGTAAGGAAGACTTGCAATTATTCATAGCACTCAGTAAATAAATTCTTACTATATTTGTACTGTGCCACGGGGTGACTTTTCAGGCAGTCCAAGCATGGTGCTTGCAAGTCTTTGTGTACAATTTAATGCATTAATTACAAGTAGTAGCCATTGTTCGAAGCAGGTTCTCTGGTTTTATTTACTTATTTATTTTTTATTTTTATTTTTTGGTACCGGGGATCGAACTCATGACCTCGTGTTTGCCAAGCAGGCACTTTCACTGCTGAGCTAAACCCCTGGCTGGTTCTCTGGTTTTATTCACTTTGTTTAATATATGTCTAGTTTTATATCCTTGGAAATATATTCACTTTTAAACTTTCTTTAATTTAGTATTTAATTTAGTCTTTTTTTAAAATCTCAGACTGCTCTTTCTTTGCCAGGTATAGGTGAGGTTTTTAAGTTTCATGGACTCACTAAGAAAGTGAAGAGTAAGTTACAAAACTTACTTTTTTGAGGAAGCAGTGGAGCCCAGGCTGCTCTAAGCTGCATGAAATGGTCAAGGTGTTCCAGGGTTTGAGGTTAAAATCTTTAGGATTTGCAAACTTTTCCATTAAAAGATATTTAGCAAAGAGGCAAGAGACCTGGGATCCCTGGAGTCAAAGTCAGGGGACCAAGAAGGAACCTTCTCTGAAATACCGTTTCATTTTAAAGTGTCCTGTAGTTTTGTATTGCATCTGTGTTTCCTTATGTTTTCATGGAGGAAATGTCCCCGCCCAATGTCTCCCACCCTTGAAGGGTCCCTAGGGGAGAATGTGGGACATCTCCATCCAGTGTGTGGTGGTCTCATTTGAAAAGTCAGGCTAAATACAAAGGTAGAACCTGAGAATGCCTGGAAAATGGAATTTAGAGAAATTTGGAGGGTGAAGAGGGAAACAGAGAAAGGCATTGTGGGGGATGCAGGCTGAAACCGGGGTGTGGGGTGGATAAACCCCTAAACCTAGAGCCTACAGTCTGCCCTCCGGAGGCCCAGCAGGACCGAAGGCCACTGAGCCTCCAACTCAGGGTTCTCTGCCTTTTCCTAGATCAGTTGGTTCCGGGGATGAGAGAGGCCCCCAGCAGCAGATGGCACCTTTCCCAGGACTGCAGTTCCGATATTCTGTCTTCTGTCACCATAAGAGTGACGGGTCCTTGGCTCCATTTCTGTCTCCTTGAACCAAAGTCCATTTCCGCACTGCAGTCTTTACCTGGATAATGACATTCAAATGAAATTTGTGTATTATGCCCAGGTGAGTCTTCTGGCTACCTCAGCTTGCCGTAATCTATTTCTCACAGGTAACATTATTGTGATTTATTCCTTCACAGTCCCCATTAAGGGGAAGTGGAGCTGGCCTCGCTAAGCAGAGAGGCTGCACTGGGAGAGAAGTTAAGCCAGGCATGGGCGGTGCCCACCTGTCCCTGCTGCACGCTGGGAGGCTGAGGCAGGAGGAGTGTAAGTTTCAACCCCACCAGGGCAATTTAGCAAGATCTTGTTACAAATTAAATAATGACCTGGAGAGATAGCTCAGTGCAATGGCCCTGAACTCATGGGACCTGGGAGAGAAGGACAGAGAATGAAAGCACCTCTTATCTCTCCACACATTGACACTTGTCAGCTCTTAAGTCAGGTGGGAGTGCAGAGGGCGTGTCACTTTGCAGGTGGCCTTTGATGCTCATTTTGAAAGAATTGGAAGGAGAGATAGGTGGGCAGGGTCAGCATGGTACCGGCAGATCAGAAATGATTCCATTAGAGGACACAGGACCGAGTTGCTTGAGAATTAAACTAGGGGGCCCCTAGACTCACAGACTCAGGGTAACATCCTTCGATGCAGAAGCATCCTATCGGTCCAACTGGCACACACAGAGCTCTTCACGGGTGCCCAGTTCTGTGCCCACAGCCAAATCACTCAATCTCGAGCCTCAGTTTCTTCAAATGGAGGATGGAGCCAGTAAGACCCGAGCAAGGGCTGCAGACAGAAGAAACGTGAAGATGCACAGCTCCTCGGCGCTCAGCATTCAGCAGGTGCTTAGCACACAGCAGCTGATGGTGAGGGTGGTGCTCCCCTCCCCCACCTACCTTTGAGCAGGGCCTGGAAGTCACAAAGCTACGTAAGCACCGCAGCTCTTGTGTGGTCTGGAAACCAGAAATGAAAGGCCAAAGTCATCACCGGGACAAAGAACCTTGGTTATGACGCATGGTCACTGACCTGCAGTGTTTCAACTAGCTGTGGGTGAAGACTGTGTATGTCCAGCAGAGACCATACTGCAAGTGCTGGACTGTGGTCTTTTCCTAGGCTTGTGATGCTGGGCAGGAATTGTCACAGCTGCCAGTCACAGAGTGGGGACAAGCCATCAGAGGACTGTGGCGTGGATCTTTGATGCACGGTAGATTACATGTGGTCAGGGCCTTTTGACGTGTAATTATTTTATTGTCCTGGGTTTTTTGGAATGTCACCCCATCATAAGTTGGGGAGCATCTTTTCAAACTAGGGTTCTCTTTGTACTGAAGCCAATTAAAGCTAGCCTCAAGGGACAGTCAGGGCAGGAGACAGCTTGGTGCCAAAGGGTGCAAGCCAAGGGTTACAGGGTCCTGTGTCTGGTCTGCAGTCCTGTCTCTGCTCTGTGTTGTTTCCTGGACCCCTACCACTCCTCTCCTTCCCCCCTCAATCTCCTCACTGTAATTTTCTCCTGTGCTTTCTTTCCTCCCTCTGGACTACACCCTGGCACATGGCCATGTTCTCACAGAATTTCCACGTAGTGTCTGACAGTCTTGGTGGATCCCAATCATCAGGGAGGCAGTGCAGAGTGTCATGGTACATGGGGTGAACACGAGGCCATGGGAATAGGCAGGGGCTGATCTCCAGGATGGCTCCAGTGCACCTGGGGCATTGATCCCTGAGAACTGCCCTCCGTGGCTGGGTAGGGGATGATGGTTACATCAGAAGTAGACATGCTGGGGGCTTCTAGGAACTGGGCAGTGATCATAAGTAATAATCATGATGATGCTGGCTGACTGCAATCACTGAGTGGCTCTGGGCCAGGCCCTGGTCTAGGTACATCCCTTGTGCATGGAGTGGACGTGGCTTTATCTCCATGCAGCTGTACTCAGGGCGGGGGTGTCAATGCCTCCACTGACACAGTGAGTCACAGATGGAGGCAGAGTTTGAGCTCAGAAGCTCTGACCTTGAAGTCCGTGCCATTAATGGCACTTCTGGAAGAAGTGATCTCTTCAGTGGGTGGTGGCAGGTGGGACTTGAGCCTCATTCTGACTATGACCTTGGCTTTCCCCAGCCAGGGCCACATGTGGCCTTCAGGATGGGACTCTGAGCCACGTGCTCCAGCTCTGGACTTACTCTGGTGTTGCCGAGCTTCGCAGTGTATCAGCCCTCAAACCGCTGCTCGGCAAGGTCCTGTTCAGCCACTGCCTGGCTGGGACTGTGAGCAGTGTGGGCAGTTTCCCCCTGTGACTTTCCCACTCCCAGAGGATGGCAGAGAATTGGTTTATGTTGAGTCCTGGGTTCTAAGGGTTTGGTTTGTTACCTTTTTTATACCCAGGTAGCTGTGCAATTCAGGTCTTTTCCATTGGTGCTCGATTAGGTCCTGTCCCCATCTCACCATGAGACAGATCCCAGAGGCGCCCTCTGTGCTAGAAAGCACCCACCTGCCCCCCAGGGAGCCGGCATGGTACCAACTTTGTTTTATTTTATGTTTTTGATAGTGATCTTGAGCTGATCTCCCAGGTTTTTTAAAAAAGAAGTTGCAGTAAAATTTATAACCAAATTTATCATTTCAACAATCGAAAGTGTGCAATTCTACAGCGTTTAGTACATTTATGATGCTGTGTGACCTGACCATCAGCAGCGTACAGTTTCAGGATGTTTTTATCACGGCAAGTGAATATTTTACTCACTAACCAGTTTCTCTCCATCCCCTCCTTGCCTTAGTCCCTGAGATCTACCAACCAGCTCCTCATGTCTTTGACTTTGTAGGAGATTTCTTATAAACAGAATGACAATTTCTTATAAGTTTGGGTCTGAGGGTTTTTTTTGTTTTGTTTTGTTTTGTTTTGTTTTTCTTTCTGGTACCAGGGATTGAACTCAGGACCTTGCACTTGCCAGGCAGACATTTATGCTGCTGATCTAAATCCTCACTCTCATGGTAGTTTTGACTTGGAGCCCACTATCCCACAGTGCCAGGCCCAGTAATGAGGTAGATGAGAACACACTATAAGATTTTTACTAGCTTGCCTTCTTGTTGGGTAGAAATCCACAGTAGAGTTACCTTTTTTTAAAAAAATTAAACCTCATAAAGACACTCACCCAAAAAAGTTCCAGAAGCATTTCAGAAAGTGGCGAGAACAGTGGAACTAATGTGTTTGAAGAAAGGGAGAGTATTCTGAGAAGAAGTAATGGCAATATATCTTTCATTGTAATTTTTTAAAAAGTTTAAAATTTACTCTAGATTTTGATAACCCCTCAAAGTAACATGTATCAGTACTTTCCTCCCTTTTCATCGCTATCTAATATTCCATCTCATGGTTATACCATATTTGTTTATCCATTTATTCCTAGGGTTGTTTCTACATAGGCTACTATAAGTAGTGCTGAGGTAACTATTCATGTACAAGTATTTGCTCAAACAACTAATTCCAGTTCCTTTACCTATATACCTAAAAGTAAATTCCTGCTCCTCTGGAAATTAGGTCTTTAAATTGTGTCAGAACTGTTGAATGTGTCCCACAGAGACTACATCCTTCCATATCCCCACCAAGGTGTGCAGGGGTGAGGTGGGGTTGGGTTTAATTTCTACACCTTCTTTTCCCCAGCATCAATGTTTGACTTGCAGGATGAATTTTATTATAGCAACGGGGGGAAAATCTGAATTATTTAGACTTCATTTATTTAATGAGATCCTATTAAAGCAAGAACTGGAAACTTGTGAGCATTTTAATGCAAAATACATCATAGCTTTTGAAATACATGACAGGCGAAGGTTGCTTAACATGTGGGTATAAATTTGATCATTAGCTCACATCTGTGGACCATAGAAATGACAAGAGTATAAATCCACGGAGCTCTTTGTGGTGAGGCTGTGCCCGTGACATGACTTATCTGGCATATTTTTCTATGAAAAAGTACACTGCTCCATCTCAAATGACACCCGGACTTCTCTGGCAAAATGAGCATTTAGGGCCATATGATTATTATTTCATGTTCTACACTTCATCTGACCCATAAAAACAGAGATTCAGCACGGTTAGCTGTTATTCCTCTTCTGCAAACATTAAAAGACTTTATGTGCACCTCCTATTTTTGCTAATGACACAAAATGTTGAGACTAGCCATGTTTTGCTCTCTGCCAGCCCATGAATGTGCCATCCTTATCTGCAACCTAAATACATACTCGTTAATGTACACTGGGATCCAAATGAACACTCCGTATAAATCAGCCTGCTCCAGAAATACGTGTGTCTGCAAATTTGTAGAGCAAAATAACAGGAAATAAATGGAGCCACATTTTACATTCAGAAGAACCAGCCAAATAAACTGGTTTTTATGACTCAATTTCCTAAACTCAGGTAGGAAAGAAAGCATATCTATGGCTGTGCGTTCTGTAATCCATCATACATTTTCCGAACAACACTGTTTGGTTGAGATTTTTCTAGGGCAAATGGAGAAGGCTGTTGGTGCTGCCTGATTCTAGGACAAGGCGGAGGGGGCTGGCTTTTCCCTTCATTCCTGACATATTCTTTATTTTTTGATTTAGACATTTATCCAGGCATTTTGCATGTGCTGTGCTTAAAGCCGGGGATATGGTGATGTGCAGCAGAAACACAATCACTGCCCTGTGTCATGAAAGTGTTACAGTTACTTATTAGCTGCTACTGCTGCATAACAAGCCACCTCCAAACTGAGTGGTGAAAGACAGATGTGGGGGTGCATGTCTGTAATCCCACCACTGTAGCAGGCTATAGTAAGAAGGTTGTAAATTGGACCCCAGCGTGGGCAATTGAAATATCTTAGCCAGAACTCATCTCTAAACTTTAAAAAAATGAAGAAGGAAGAGGAGGAAGAGAAGGGAAAGGAACAAAGAGAGGAAGGGAGGCAGGGCAGGCTGGGAATGTAGCCCAGCCAATCTGGATGTCCTGGGTTCAATCCCAAGTACACAAACTAAAACAGCACTAAATGTGAATGTGCAAATTGCTGTCGTGATGCTCTCCGTTTTGTGGTCAGGACCTGGGTGTGGGGCAGAGGGGCGGCTCCCTTCTGCTTTGCTGGCCCTGGGCCTCACCTCGGAGGACGTGGTGGTGCAGACGGCTGGGGCAGGGCCTCAGTTACAGTGGGAGGCTGGGAACTCTGGAGGTTCTCCACCTCCAGCCTCCTGGGATTGGGACCTGTGTTCAGGTGGCTTTCTTCCCTGGCGCATTTGGCCCCTGGGGTGGGTGGTTGGAAGAGCCAAAGCCGGCCGACCACTCTCTCCCCATGACGGCCTTGCACGAGGGCTTCCTCTGAGCACAGTGTTCTCAGGTTGCTTTGGTACCTCGTGTGACAACTGGTTTCACCCAGAGCGAGTGTTCTGAGAGTCGTGGGCAGAAGCTACAGGTCTCTTAGGACCTAGGATTAGGAACCCCAGACTTAGAGGGGAATCAGAGCCCAATTCTCAATAGAAGGAGTGCAAAAAATAATTTAAGAGCATCTTTAATCAACCACAGAGGGAGGCAGTCAAATAATTATACAGATAATGATTGCAATAATGATGATGATAACAACAACAACAACAACAATAATAATAAACACAGGCGTTTTCGGCTAAAGAGAGGGAAGTAATTACAGTCCCCCGTTACTGAGAAACGTGCAGCAGAATCCAGGGCAGTACTGATGTGGCCAAGAATCTCTGTCTTGTGTCTCAGGACCCCCTGTCTCTTCTCCTTTGGTTCTATTTTTAGGCAGGGGCTCCTCACGCGATGGCAACCTGCTGCTCCAGCTTGTAGCAGTTCACCAACCCCACCTGAAAAAGAGGCCCTGTCTGGTCCTCAGCAGTGCCACGGCGGGTCCTGGGGTTGGCTCTGCTTGCTGGCGTCTGAGTCCTGCGTCTTTTGCCAAACCAGTCACCCTTCCCAGAGCCATGAAGTTTGGATGTGCCAGGCGGGGACTCTGCCCACCTCTGAGACCTGGGACAAACCACAAGCTTGGAGATTGCTTTCACAAAACAAAAAGGGATTCTTTGTTAGAAAAAGAGAGAGGTAGATGCCAACCCCAGGTGAAAACGTGATGGACCCATAACACAGCCTGTCACCGGGGACCTGCCTTGAGGATAGGCACACACATCGAGGAGAAGCAGGGACACAGACGCTCCCTGCTGTCACTATTTCCACGTATTTATGGGCATCTATCAGGTTTCCCTGGTGTGTGAGGCACCAGGCTAGTGATTACTGAGCGCACAGAATGTGTTGACAAGCGGTTAAAGTGGAAGGTCCCAAGGATTGGAGGGCTGGTCACAAGGTGGCCGTGGCACACACAAGCTTTTTTGGGTGACAGTTCCCTATGAGAGGGTCCATTGTAGTGGGAGATGTTTAGAGGTGCAGGGGTTGGTATTATGAAGGGGGAGGATAAGGCTTCCCCAAGGGTGGGGCCCTGGAGATCGGGCTTCTGTGTGTGGGTGATGTCACCCAGCAACACAGTGGGGACCCTCCAGGTCACAGAGCCTGAGGCTGCCGTGGTTTCAGGTCATTATGGCTTCTTTTATCTGACATCAGCAAGCAGATGTTGGGGCAGCTGTGTGGGTCACATAAAGCAGACAAACCAACCAAAGCTTAGCTGAGTTTATATTTAAGGCAATCGTATATATATACAAGTTTGAGTTTGGCACCAGGAGTCTTTTGAGCTGACAGGTCTCAGGCTACAGGCAAGAAATAAAACAATCTAGTGGTCAACACACAGAGGCCACCTTCAGCTCCTTTATGTAAAAAGGACTTTGTAATTAACTGAGTTATAAATCTAACAATTAGTTAATATCAGCACATTGAAGACCTGAGGCACAAACTGTGAACAAATTATTAGAGTAGCTAACATTTTTCATGTATTTACTCTGTGGCAGGTACCATGCCACATGCTACATTCAAACTACATCAATTAATCTTCAAAACGGCTCCACAGGCATGCATTATTATTACCACTGTAGTTTTATTCCTGTCATCTGCATTTACAGATGGGAAAATGGAGGGGTTGAGGCTACGCGGCTAGTTGGACGGGTGGCTAGAGTGGAGATCCAGGGGGATTCTTCCCTCCAATCACCTGCCACCCCATCTCCCAGCGACCAGGCAGTCTCTGCTGACCTCAGCTTACATTGGTAAGGTTTGAGGGAATCCCCAAGTGATGCCTCTCATTCCATGTGACGCTCCTAGGATTGCGTGGGTGGTCCCCAGGTCACAGCAGTGCAGCCTCCTGAGCAGTGGCTATACGGGAAGTGGGCAGCATGGAGAGTTGCCCAGGGCAGGACAGGAGGGACAGCTGGGTTGACCCACAGGAGAGCAGAGGAAGATCAGGTGGTGTGCAGGCAGGACCCGGTGCCTCTGGTCCCCTAGTGCCCTGCTGTTCCATGTCCACTTTCTTCTAGGATCCAGGAAGTTGTCATGGCAAAGGGAACGATCGTCAGGGCACCACATGATGGCTCTTGGATATTTAAGTAGCCAAAGCGAGTCCCATGTTGCAGCCTGACATCAGTGAAAGCAAGGAAGCATGCTTCTTCCACAAGGAGGGGTCCTAAGGGGGATTCCTCAAGGGTAGGCTGAGAGAAGGGCAGATTTCAAAGCAATAATTAAACCACCATAAATGGATTCATAAACAGATGATTGCAATACAGTGCGGTAGGGTTCCTGGCAGGATTCTTTAAGCACCAGAAGAGATGCTAAACTCTATCAGTTTTTCTTTTGGAACAAAGTAAACAGAGCAGGTGTTGGTGACCCAGCCTCAGTTTCCAGAAGGAGGACAAATAGAGTTGTGATAGATGCATTCTGAGAATTTGAAACACAGAGAGAAAGCCCTGACAGTAACTCTTCGCTCCCGAGAACTGACTGAAGGAGTTTTGCTGGTCCACCAGGGTCGGCAGGTCCAGGCGTGAAGGGCTGGGGAGCTGGGGTGTCCAGGGACAGTGCTGTTCTGGGTTACTCTTTATTATGGTTTGGAGTTTACTTGAGAATTTAAATATGCCTCTTTAACCTAACACCTTGTGCCTGTAAATAATATTATACCGCTTTACATATTTTCAGTTTTTTTTTTTTTTTACTTTAGAGAGAAATAATAAAAAGAATGATACAAAATGTCAAAATAAGATAGCAGCAGGGTAACAATGGTTCATGCTTGTGCATTGTTGTCTCCCAAGTAAGTGCTCAGGTTACAAGGAAAAAGCACGAAAAATGGTTCAAACAATACAGGCACAAACTTTTCAATGAACTAAAAGAAATCTTAACTATCTTGTGTATATACATAGATTTTTTTCTTCTTTTCTCCATCCCAGTTTCTTTTTCCTTTTGAACAGTGTTTTCTCATTCCACAATCTCTATTGAATATGTTGGATCTTGTGTACTCTTTGAGCTTCTCCCCCTAGGGAGACGATGTGATGCTTACATATGTGAGTCTGATTTATGTTGGAGTCTCACAATATGCTTCCATTCATGTCCTCATTCTTGGTGGTAGTATTGTGATATATTTAAGTTCCATGCATGTGATCAACCTATGCACACATCATCCCTGTTTTTTACTTTAAACATCAACTATATTTTAACTAAATTAAAAAAGGAGGAAGTATATTTACGTTATTAGTGTATTTGCCTTGGCAAATATTTTTGTTGGTTTTCATAAACACAAATGTCCTGCTTCCACCTAGAGAAATTCCTTTATCATTTATTTCAGTGCAAGTCTGCCAGGGCGAAGTTCTGTTAGATTTCCTTTACCTACAAATGTTTGTCTTTTGCCTTTCTGTTAAAAAGATATTATTGCTGAGTGTGGGTTTCTCTAAGTTGGCAAGTTTTTTTTTCCCACTTTAAGTAAAGTCATTTCTTTTATCTTCTTATTTGTGTGACTCTAATGAAACTTTCCAATTAGAGTCTGCTATCATTCTTTGTTTTTCTGAATCAAACTTGCTTTTTTATTTTGGCTCATTTTAAGATCTTTTTAGAGAGAGGAAGCCCGAGTGTGTGTGCGAGTGTGTGTGTGTGTGTGTGTGTGTGTGTGTGTGTGTGTGTTTGCTAACAATTATACTTTGATATCATTTTCTTTGTGTTTATGCTGCTTAGGGCTTACTGAGATCCTTGAGTTTATAGTTCTAACACATTTGGGAAAAAATTTGGGCACAATCTCTTAACTATTGTTTATTGTCCCCCTCTCTATCTTGGACCCCAGATGTATATAAATTAGGCAACCTTGCAGGTCACGTTGTTACCAAGATACCATCCAATCGCGCTGGATAATTTTGTTGCTATGATTCCAAGTTCACTGCCTTTCTCTTCTGCTATGTCAATTATGACATTGATCTCACCCAGTTAAAATTTCATTTTTGAGCCTTAGATTTCCCTTTGGTTCTTAATTAAGCTTGCTATTTTTCTCCTCTACAACTGTGTTTTAGTTTACAACCTTAAACACGTAGAGCACATTCCCGACAGCTGTCTTACTGCTGTGCTTGCTAATAATGTCACTTGCGGGTCTGTTTCTATACACTGATTTCTCTCTGTTGTGAGTTTCTGTATACTGATTTTTATATGAGTTATGAGCTACATTATCTTGCTTTTTTTGCAAGTCAGGTGATTTCTTATTGGATATTACGTATTATGAACTTTACATTTTTGATTACTAAGTCTTTCTGCAAAAAGTGTGCAGTTTCTTTTTTCTGGCCAATGTTTTTAACTTCTTCAAGACTATCTAGATCCTTTCAAGACTTACTTTTAAGCTTGTTTTTTGGGGTGGTGTGGAACAATACTAGCCTATAGGTATCAGTTGGCCTCATTTCTAATGCCTGCACGTGTGATGCAGCTACTGAATACACTAAATATTCCAGCAAAGTCTCTGCTCTCAGACTGGTGATCTAGCAACAGTAGCCCCAGGGGATCCCCTACAATTTTGGCTCACAGGTCCCCAGTAACTTTTTTGAAATTTTTCTTGCCTGTTCATGTAGGTAGTTTTATTTTACCTATATGCAGGGCTGATGTCCAGCCAGCAACTCAAGGAAGTCCTGTCGAGATTTTTGGAGATTTCCGTGTAATTTAAGGGCCAGGATTCTGCCCTGCAAATCTCTGCCTCAGCCTCCCAATTTCCATCTTGTAGGGAGACTCAGGGCAGTTTCTGGACTCTGTAGCTTCTTCGTGCTGAAGTCTGGAAATTTGCACTCCTCAGCAGACGTGGAGAGGATGGACTAAGCGTGTGTTTCTCCCTTTCCTGAGGAGCACTGGCTGTTGTTTCTAAGAGTGTCCAGTTTTCTAGTTATTCATGGCAGGGGGGCAATCTGGGCCTTCTTCCTGCCTTTGGCCGGAAGCAGAAGTCTTCAAAGCCACCCTTTCATATGCCAATTTAACGATTTCCTTCCCCATTAGAATTGTGGCTAGCACGGTAGCTTTACTGAGAACTCCTAGGCCGTACCTGTGTTCATTTATTTGCTTGTCTGTTTGAAAGCATCGATTTAGCTGGGGTATGGTGGTGTGTGCTTGTGATCCCAGCAACTGAAAAGCTGGGGCAGGATATTAACAATTCATTAGTACATGGTGTGGGAAACTTAGCAACTTTGTGAAGACTGAAATTAAAAAATAAAAAGGATAGAAAGATAGCTTAGGTAAAGACCCTGGGATCAATCTCCAGTCCTGGGAAAACAAAACAAAATACAAGACAAAAACCAGTCTAGATTTACCTGAAATTTATAGAAATTCATAATTTAATTCACTGACATATAAGAGAAATAATTCTGTAATATTTACTTGGTGCTGTCTACTTCTAGATAGTATAGGAAATATAATGGTACAGAGTTAGAAAACTTTTGTTCTTATTGAATGTACAGGAGAGAAAGCAGAGAGAAAACAGCGTAACAAATGAGATAAAAATCTTAAAATCTATAACATGTCAGATGGTGAGTGCGGTGGGAATTATGAGGATATAATGATTCTCCCGGCCCACACGAGGTACTGGTTGGAAACATGCCTGCTGCACCTTCATAAACTTTAATGACAGAGGCCATCTGCTTAGAGGTAAATCAGCCAGCCATATTACCATCAACGTAAATCTCGGCCAAGACCATCCCCTATGCCCTGTTAATCTCTCTAGCTCGTGAACACTTAACTGCAAGGCCACATTCCTGGGGCTGTTTGCTAACTTGCTTCCTTAGCTTCTCTAACAACATTGGATGCAGCCTGAGGTGGGTTCCACGTCTGGTTTTGCTCAGGAGCGTAACCCAAGAACTCTGTGGAGCTTTGACCTTCAGAGAGTGGTCGATAAACACAGGCTAGCTGTTAAATCATTTGTTAGAGGAATGCATGGCTCCACGACGTGGTTCTTGAGATCTCTCTGATTTATATTTCGCTTTTCTCTTGAAATGTGTCAGTCCATTTCACTCTGAAAATTACCAGTTATAACTTCATTTTTCTCTCTTTCTCTTGTCACAGCTGTACAGTCTTTGCATACCCTGAATGACCAGATTTCCCACTTTATTGTCACCAAGTCGAAGGCACTGGAGGAAGACAAGGACCCCTTTCTACCGACCGAGAAAGAGACTCTGAAGAGCTCCATGATTTTGATGAGGCACCTTTTAATGGATGCTCAGGTACAAAGATCAATAGAGAAATTCTACATAGAGGGGTGTCTTTTTTCTTCCCTGGTATGAATGCTCAGCTATCAAACCTACTAAAAGTCACTTTTGTGATAAACAACCATATAACAGATATTCTAATATTGTGTGTCCTGGATTTCTGATTAGGTTATATTTGGATTCGGTATTAAGATGGCTTCTTTTTAAATAAGTGTTAAGGCTTAGAAACAATATATATGTTGTGTCTGCGAATTTAATGGTTCTCCCACTAACCCTGGAAAGTGAAAAGCCATTTACATACAGACTTGGCAGGCATCAAAGCTGGCAAAGATGCTGGAATGCAACAAATACTTCTCCCAAACTGCATCTCCGAGCAGCTAATGAATATTTTGGTACAGTTGATGTACCACCCAGTAAGTGAATCAGCATTCTTTTTGTCGTTAACACCAGCAATGAATTCATTCCAGAAGGTATTTTGTTTGTTGTCTGCTATTGTAGAGTTGTTATTTTCGAAGGTTTCCCTTAGTAAGCTATTATATTGAAATATTTAAAAATAAGCTATCTCCTCGTTCTGGCTATGTTGGTGGCTGTCTCCAGAAATGCTGATAGACAAACGGTAGGTGCTTTAAGAGGCCTGGTAGTTTCTTTTTAGTGTGTGTGTGTGTGTGTGTGTGTGTGTGTGTGTGAGAGAGAGAGAGAGAGAGACAGAGACAGAGACAGAGACAGAGACAGAGACAGAGAGATATTCCTGGAGCTTTCTTCCTGAGTTTGAGTTTGTGTTCTCTTAAATAGGAGTGAGATCAGAAGGGTCGGTGGTTTCCTGCGTTCGTTCTGTAGCGAAGATTTCGAACTGTGTTGTTTTGCTTTTGTTTCTATGGTGGTGAGGCTTTATGTTTTATTTTTTGAATGAGTCCCCAAACCTGGATCTTGTACTAGTAAGACTAACTGGCGATGCTTTTGTGTGTGTCTCATCTGTCAATGTTTGAAGCTGCCCCGTGGCCCTGTGGGATTCTCGAGGCCCGTGTTGAGATACCCCGAATTATGCAAAGCCTTTCATTCCTATTCACTGTGCTCCCTTCCCCTCTTATTATGAGCAGCGGTTCGGCTTCCCTGTCCTCCCCAAGCTGTCGGGAGAGAAAGGAAGCATTCTGAAGTGACAGCGGCCAATTTTCAAACTCAGTAAAAGGGAAATTTAGAGCAATTTACTGAATAAAGAGAGCAAATTGTTCTTGAAAGGATTAACTTTCCTCAATGCCTGAACTCAATCCTATAGCTAACACCCCAGCCCGGGAACCATCTAAATGAGTCCCCAAAGATATTGTGCAAATGCTAGGTTGCAAAATCTAAGAGAAGAAACAATTCATTGTTTTTGTTTTCTAGCACATTTGAGCTTGCCAGTGCCTGGAACTGGACTTCGAAAATTTTAAATGTTAGAGAGAAGTTGGATAGTAGGAACCAGAATACCGCTGAATGAGAGGAATAAGTCGTGCTGTCTAGAGTTTACAATGCATTCTATATTTTATAAGTAACTAAAGAGAATAATTCAAAAGCTCCCAACATGGAAGTGATAGGAAGTGATACATTTTTAAGGAGACAGAAATGCCAGTTACTTTAGTTTGATCACAACATATTGTATACATTTGAATTACCACACTGTACCCCAGAAATCTGTGCAATCACTAATGGCAATTAAAATGTTTTCCATTGCTTAAGGAGAAATTTCTTCTCCTAAATGCCTAATTCAGTTGACAGCTTTAATCCTCACTGGTACTGAAAATGGTTTTTCCTTTTTTAAAAAGGGGATTAAAATCGCCTATATAATGTGGTTGGTAGGAATATTTTATTATCTCATTCTCTCCTGTTCCCAAATCAATACACACCAGATTGTTCTCGTTTAGATACTAAGATAAAAGGTACCCACGTGCAGTTATGTACTTTAAAATCGAGATGGGGTGGGTCTACTTCCCAAGGAAACCCTCAAAAGGTTCCTGGAAAAACTATTGTCTTTTTTAACCTCTTACTGTTCAAAGATTCCTTGTTTATTTTTCTTTCTAGAATAATAAAGGCTGAAATCTGTTCTGATTAGTTTAGTCCAAAAATACCACCCCCGTGTCTTTTCTTCCAAACTCACTATTTGAAATATAATTTGTGGTTTGGAGTCCACATCCCTGGCGGAAGTCGAATGCAAGCACATTGTCTAATTCCCCCAGGCTCAAAACAGCTCTGAAATGCACTCTCAGACTGATGCTGCCAAGTTTTCACAGCGCTTAAGGAACTCAACATTTTGAGAATGGCAAGAGTGATGTCTGGAAATACATTATTTTGGGGGAGAATCTTTATAGAGGGCGTTTTCTAGAAGACAGGTCATTTTTTGAAAATCTCTTTTAAACATTGCTTCCTCTTACCTCATTTCCAAAGAAAAATGAATGTACTTATTTATCTCTGAAGTTCATTAATAGGGGGAAGTTGACAGAATTTGAATGTAATTTACATGTATGTACATCCTCCCATCAGGCCTGCATTTGATGATGTTAGTACCCAACTGGCAGCTGTGTGTGCTGTGGGATGCATGCTGAGGGGTACCCGCCCCACTTAACTTTCTTGGTATAATATCTCTGGCACTTCCATGCCCCAAGGGCTCTTCGTAGATTACGGTGAAACACTCTGACACCAGTTTACAAGTTGAAGGAAGTCGGCAAAAAGTATTCCAGAGAACCAGAGGCTGTTTGGGGAAGGGGCTGCTTGCAGGCATAATTGATTCTAGTCACATCTGTCTTGGAAGCAATAAATCCCCTTAGGAGGATGTCAAAGGCAGATGCGTTCCTGTGTTGTGAAATTCCACCTCTGCGGATTATAAAACAGTGTGCCCTGAGCAAACACATCTCCCCTGTGGAATGGGGGTACCAGAGATGACTGGCAGGCCTGACAATCGTCCTAGCGAATGGAGTCAGGGAGGGGGCATCCACAGGGGCAGACCCTGAAGCCTGCCATGATTTATTCATTCCTAAAAGTTTTCAGCCTCAGGGTGTCTGAAAGAGCCTGAGCACCTCAATTTGCATTCCATTCCCTCTTCAGTCTGCAGGTCCCCAAATTCCATGAAGTATCCCATTCAGATCTCATGTGAAACCTGATCTCGGGGCTTTTATTCCAGAGAGCTCTGTCTAAACCCCAGAATGCCAACTCAGCCTAGTAAATGATTAGATTCATAACTCCAAAGAGCAATTCTTTCTGGTGGAGAGTAATTCTTTGACTCACACTGTGTGACTCTGCATACTAAGAGGGGTTGATTACAGCAAATTAAACCTCTCATTGGCAGTAATCCTCCTCTTCCCCCCAAAGACTTCCTATCAGTATTTACTAAGGGGGCGCAAATGTTTGGGAACCTGGGAAGATGGTGCGGCTCCTGGCAGAGGCCTCCTCTTGAAGGACAAGTGCCAAAGAACAGAGACCGTCATGAACCCTGAGCTCCTTCTACCACTGCATGAACACCAGAGGAGGGGCCCATGCTTCACCCATCCAGGGCCGCTTCTGGACCTGAGCAGTGAGCCCCTGGCTTCCTCGCCTAGAATTGCCTTGGGGAGCGCCTTTTTAGAGAGGTTGGGACTGGGCACAGTGCCTTATACCTGTAAACCCAGTAATCTGGGAAGAGGGTGAAGCAGGAAGATGGTAAATTGGAGCTCAGCCCAGGGCAACCTCGAGATTTAGTGAAATCCTGTCTCAAAATGAAAAAGGATTGGGGGCTGTGGGTGTAGCTAAGTGCAAAAGCCCTAGATTCAATTCCTAGGAGGGTGAGAGGGAGAGACAGAGAGGGGGAGGCTGGGGTCATGGGCACAACCTTCCTGTAGATCTGTCTCTGCGAACAAAGTAAAATAAGCAAAGCTTTAAAACTACAAGCAATCACACAACTGACATTTCTAAGCAAGTCTATGCCTGAGCCTGGCACAAGGCAAATGTTAGGTGGAAAAGCAATCCAACAGACTTCGTCCTCTAAATTCTTCCTTTTCCCCTGCTCTTTCCTGCCCTTCCCTTTTCCTTTTGTCTCTCCTTCTTTCTCTCTGCTCCCCACTCAGCCTTTCTTTTCTCCCCCCTATTTTCTCTTCCTCCTCCCTCCCTTGTCTCTGCCTCTTTTGATTGGCAAAATAAGTCTTTGTTGGGTCATGGAATGAATCACCTTCTGCTTTTTAAATTTCCTTCCCTTTCTTTCCCTACCTTCCTCTCTTCTCACCTGGGTTTCTTTCTGTTATTTGCGATGAGATCACATTCACCTAGGCGAGGTATTTCCCTTGCCAAGTGAGAACCACGGTCCCCAGCAGGCAGGGTAGCAGGAGGCCAGCCTGGCATTCAGGAGCAGGTGAGGACCCCGCCAGCATCCAGAATGGAATATACTTTGGGTGTTTTTTTTTTTTTTCTCTGTTTAAAAGTGTGGCTTAGCCAGCTTTCCTAGTTAGTTATGCTTTCTGATTGGTTTCTGTCTGAATCAGACTGAGTTAACTTGAATAGGTCAGTTACCTGAGCTGTGTGGATACTCACTCTAGACCGACCCTGGATGGGAGAGGGTGGCTTGGGCTAGAGAAACCCTTCACTTGAGCTCCTGCCGAATACCTGGGAGGGGTTAGCACTGCCAGGTGGCCATCACCTGGCACTGGGGAGGCCACTTTGGGAACCCAGCCGTTCACAGGTATCCCAGAGGTGCATTTCAACTTGATTCTTATGTCACCAGCACTTTCCATCCCTGCAGATGCTCTCTGTCAGTGCCGTGGTCAGGCTGGGACCTGTGAAGATGACTAATGTGGTCTCCTGGTGCTATCCAGCCATGGCTGACTTCATGATGAGACCCATGAATGTGACTGTGCTGTCAGCCCTAGAGAATGTCTTTACCCTCAGTTTGCACAATCAGGGGCATCAGCAGGTGTCTGACCCAAGAAGGTCACAGGCTCTGGCTGTGGTGATGAAAAGCAGCCCAAGGGTGAGGGTTTCTTATCTCCTCTGAAATGTGACACTATCCCCCAAAAAAGGACCAGCATGCTCTTCCCAGCTTTAGCAAGCAGAAGAGAAACTCTGGTTTGAGAACAAGGACAAACAGGTAAAGCTTTCGGCCCAGGAACATTACCCTGGGATATTTTATAGTCTATTCTCCCATTGGATTTGTACCTGCTAACGGTCACAGAAGGAAGCAATACTTAAATAGACACTGATGAAAGGAGTTTGCCTAAGTGAAAAGCCCTTGGGATAAGCTAATTGTTCGAGTCTTAGCTCACCCTCTCCAGTGGTCGCTGTGTTTGTCGTGGCAGCTGCCCCTGTGCACTGGAAAAGACAGCACTTACATCTCACTCTCAGATGCAAGACATAACAGCTGCCGCCTGGATGTTTGCAGTAGCTTACATAACTCTTGGAAGTCTCCTTCTCATTCGTCCACGGTGATGTTGATTTTTAAAATATCCAACATTCCACCTGCAGGGATTGCCAGACTTAGACGCAGTCCCATCAGTTCCAGAGCGCCTCTGTAATCACCTTCCCCATGCAGAAGGAACGGAGGGGGAGATACGACACTGCCGCGCTCTTCCTCTGCCCAGCTGGGCTCTCAGCTCTTTCAGAAAAGTTAATAAAGAGGATAGAATTCTCCAGAACCTTGATCAGCTTTGCCAAATCCTAAGGTAGAATTGAGAGGGATGCAAAGTTGTTTTTAGTGTTTAACATGCCAAGGTATAGGTACAGCTGGACAGCAGATTCAGAAAAGAGGCTGTGCATTGCCGTGTTCTGGTGAGAGTACGCATGTCCTGGGATGGGCAATGTTTGAGTAGAACAGTCTCCAGTGAACTGGGGAGGTATCCCCGAACACTATAACGGGCGGGTTTATTTTAGTTATTTATTTATCATACAGGTTTTAGATACCTAGTGGTTGCTTCATGTTACACATTCAAAATGATGACAAAGTAGAACTTCTGTTGATCTAGCAGTTGATATGAGTGTGGTGAGAAGAATCTGAAAGAGTAAAAAAACCAGGCAGGCGGCGGGGTAGGGGTGGTGGTGAGAGCACTTTGGCCTGAGCCACAGGGACTAACTGGTTAGAAAGGCAGAGGAAACAGAACAGCGTCTTATGGAGCAGCTCTTTGAAAAAGCATGAGACCACGTCTCAGCAAAGACGGGAGGGAGGAGGGCAGCTATGGAGCTGTGGGGTCAGAGTTAATGGGAAGCAGCTTTAGATTGGATCAGTGGACTCCAGTCACGGTCTCTCTTTGTGTCATTTTGATCATGATTCAGATTCTGGAAATATCTGGACTCTTTGTCTTCGGTCGTAGGCCCCCCTTGTCTATGGCCATGGGACAGTCAGTGTGCTGATGGGTGGGTGGTCTTACCAAGAGTGCAAGATCGTGTGCAGTGTATGGAATTATCCCTACCATGAGGAGGAGGAGTGATGCCTAGCAGATGGCACCATGAGTGGAGGCACCAAAAATTCTACAGTGTACCCTGCATATGTGAACCTTGGCCTACCACTCAGCTTGGCCCTGCACTAAGCCATAGAGACAGAAAGGGACAGAACTGTGCCCCCTTCCTCCACATCTGCATTAGTCTATTTTTTGATGCTTTAACATGTTACTTGAGTCTGGGTAATGTATAAAGGAAAGAAGGTTATATTTGGCTCAGAATTCTGGTGGGTAGAAAGTTTGGACAGCATGATGCTGGCATCTGGCCATGTCACAACATGGCAGAGAATGAAATAGCTTCATGCGGAAGGTGCCAAGCAGGTGGGGTCGTTTTGTCTGATAGTAATCCATGCTCACAGGGACTGGTTAACTTCTGATCCAGTCCTGTGAGGTAGCATCAATCCTGGTTATGAAGGTGGAGCCCCCATGAACAAGTCACCTTACACTAGGTTCCACGAGCTCAAGCCACCATGCTGGGGACCAAGCTCCCAGCACATTGGACTTTGTGGAATGGATCTCACAGGAACCATAGTGGGGCTCGAAGTCTACTGGGGCGCAGGCAGGCCGAGGGTGCCGGTGTTAATCTCTGGGGAAAGTGGTGGTGGAGGTGGCTGTGGAAGCTCCGAGAAAGACTCAGTTGATATTTGCAGATGGATTTTCTGTTTACAAAGTATTTTCAGCAGCATTTTTCTCGTTTTTTCCCTCAGCTGTGAGAGGTACAGAGAGGTGTTATCTCATTTTGGAAACCAGGTATTAAGCTTTGCTAAAACAACCCGTTTTATTTTGTACTACGCAGCCCATCACAAAGCCAGCATAATTGATTTCTTGCTTGTAGGTGTCGACCCTCAGAATATTTGCTTCTCAAGGGGTTATTAAATAGAGAGACAGGGATATGTAATTTTGAGGAAAAAAAAGATGAAAGCTGGGCTTCTGACATAGAATATCACATGTAACTAAAATGTTTTGACAAATTTAATAATTATGAAATTCTTTTCTAAAGCTAAACTCTACCCTCTCCAACCCCCTGGAAGGTTTAGGGTTCCAAGAATAGAGTTTGGCCAAATCATTTAATAGAACATAAAAAGCATCACAGGTTCCCCTGCCCCCACCCCATCCCAAATCCTGGTGTCTTCATAATAGCTGTTGTCATCTTGGTAAATATTTTGTACCCAATCCCAAAATCACATCTTAGATGAGTGGGTTCCAACTGAGGGGTGTGGGGAGAAATTCTGCTTGCCCAAGGGGCTTTCGGCGATATCTAAAGATGTGTTTGTCACAATGGATGGCAGTCGTGGATGGAGCACCAGGACTACTGACATCTGCTGGGTAGAGAACCGGAGGATGTCCTTAAACTTCCAGCAATGACAGGGCATTCCCACACGGGCAAGAAGTACTCAGCTCCTAACATCAATAGAGTCAAGGTTGAGAAACCCTGTTTTAGAGCCAAGGTTAACATTCTGATTGTTTATGAAACTCTTTCGGCTGCAGAATCCATTGCTTTGAAGCCCTAGATCATAAGTGGTCCTCAACATACACCTTAGTTATCCAGTCACTCATTTTCTCCTCCCTTTATTGAGTGTCCACTATGTGCCCAACCATTGTAGTTGGGGTTTGCAAGGGAATAGATTTAATAGAGGGCACATAATTTATAGGATTATTATATAATTTTCACCGCAAAAGTCAAATGCAGAAGAGTGCAAGAGATTTGTCCATACACCAGAGACACAAAGAATCCAGCTGAGGGCCTGGATCCCACGGCAGCATCCTCCATGAGTCCAGTTGGAGGCCTACAGCCCAAAACAATGTCTCAGGCAAGTCTGTATCAAGGATCTGCACTGGAAAGGCCCAAAGTTCAGTGGTGAAAGTCGGGGCCAGCAGGATGAAGGATCTGTGTGCCAGCAGGCTGAGGGATCTGCAATGGAGCCAGAAAGTGACATTCCAGGTAATTACAACAGCTCCCCTGAAAATAACTGCAGCCATCCTCAGAGACAGCGAGGACTTTGAGCTCCTTGGATGATGAGAACAGCTGAGTTCATATCAGGAAAAGCAGTGTGACAAGCTTTTTCAGGAGAATCAACAACGCACCATCTTCCCCTCCAGATCTCCTTTAATGCTGCTAGTAACAATTCTCAGATGGGGCTCTACACCCAGCACCACGCTGACTCAGTTCACCTGGGTGTTCCAAGTGGCCCATTCGTTAATCTACCACACCAACTGGTGCTAGAGCATTGGAGAAACAATAGAAAATGAGAGAAGTGATGGTTGCTTTTAAGGATCCTGAATTTTGTGGGAGAGATTTATGTAAATACGAAAGTGAATACATAACAGATAATAATGTTTCAATTGTTTTTATAAAGTTATGACCTAATTTGATAAGACAACCTCTTTGAACGTAACATTTAAGCTGAGATCTGCAGAGTGTGGTATGCATGGGGGGAGGAGAGAAGGAGAGAACTCTTCTTGGGCTTTACTGTATATATTTGTACTTTAATTTAGTTGTGTGTGTTTAGTATTACCCCATGAGGTAGCTGGAAATAGATCCCCTGAGATGTTGCAGAAGATGTTTGCAAATTATTTATTCCAGAAATTTACATTTAATTTAGGGAATGCAAAAATTCCAACTGGTCCCGCAGGAACAGAGCATCTTTTAATCCTTTGCTTGTTGGCATCCAGAGAGGAGCCAGGACCTCAGTCACTTCTCATTACATGTTGGACATGCAGAGGCACACAGAAGCCTGGGGAAACAGCTGTTTGAGCTCCATGAGCATTGAGTCAGATGGATGCGGGGAAAAACAAGGAAAATGCAGAGTTATTTTAGACAAGAAAATGAACAAGCCAGGGTTTCTATTCCTTAACGGAAGAGATGCCTCAGAGAATCTGGCCAGCAGTCAATTCCCAATTATGCACCTGTACGCTGGTAACTCCAGAGCAGCTGTGGGCAAGGCATCCCCTCCCTGGTGGCGTGTGCTTAGGAAATGTAAATTAATGTGGTTCGGAATGAGACCTAATTAGAAAGGTAATTTCACTGCCAATATATTTTTTCACCATAATGGAATTCAATATTGGACTTTTAAAAAGTATAGGTTATAAGGCATTATTTTTATGTCGTGGCTCCCATCCGTTAGCCAGATAATAGAGAGCTGAATGTATGCCATGTAATTAAAACCCTAAAACAATGCACACTTAGAGCATCAATTCTTATACAGGGTTCTGGGATGTCCCATTCATGTTCAACTCAAATAGTCCCCCTAGAGCCTCCAGGTAAATTGAGGCATAGCATTGCTAAGTGTCATCATTTTAATCCGATGTTAGATCTGGGAACAGAGCCAGCAAGCTTCCTTGGTGCCAATCCAAGTCAGTGTTTCATATTCCTCCACGTGGTCTCTAAGCAAATCATACTTAATAACAGTTAAAGGTGAGATGGCAACTTGACTGCTCTGAGTGCTCGCTCACTCCTGTGTGATTTGAAATAAAGTCACACATGTGGTTCAGCTTAGTAGACTGGATATTTGCCTCTAGTATGCACACTCAGACTTGATTGCTGATTTGAGGTTAATCCTTGTTTTTCCTCCTCTAAAAGTATAAAATGAAAAGACACTCATAAAAGTCTTGCCAGTGAAACTCATGGCTTGGATGTGTATTGGTTAGCTACTGCTGCATAACAAAGTATTTCCAAGTTTGCCGGCTTTAAACAACAGCTATTTGTTTATTTCTTATAAAGTCATGAGCTAATGGAGGAATTGTGTTAATATAGTCAGGTGTGGCTGATCTTGACTGATCTTGTTCATACATTTATGAACCGGAGGCCTAGCCTTATCTGCAATGAATCACTTTTCCTCCATGTATTTCTCACACTCTCCTAATAGGCTAACTCCAGAATATTTTCATAGTGGTAGTGTGGATCCATAAAAGGAAAAACTGAACAAAGTGATCATGTTTATTTTTTAAGCAATAGTGTTTAAAGTCTTTATTTGTATCAAGTTTGCTACTGTCCCATTGGTCAATGTAAGTCATAATACCAATCCCAGAGACAGTATGAGAAGGCACTGTGGAGCCGGACGTGTAACCAATCCTGCACACACATCTTCAGAAGACACTGTAGAATGACTGCCATGATTTGGACATGGTTTGTCTCCCAGTGGTTTATGTGTGAGTAGCTTGGTCCTCAGGGTGGTAATGTTAAAAAGTAGTGGGACCGTTCAGAAGTAAGCCTGGCAGGAGGTCATTGTTCATTGGAAGTGGTGACCTCAGAAAGGACTCAGGGGGCAGGTTGGTATAAAGAGCACTGCTTGACCTCCCTGGTCCCATTACTGTTTTTCCATGTGACCTCTGTCTCATGTGTTCTCACTGGGAGACAGCTGGGGACCTTGCCAGAGCCAGCACCATGCAATGGAGACTTTCAGCCCTGAAACTGTGAGCTAAAGAAAACTTCATCTTTATATATCACCCATCTTTAAGTATCTTCTTAGAGTAATGGGAAAAGGGCTGACACACAAACTCTTGATGACTTCTGGACTGTTTTAAATGGAAATTTGAAATGCCATAAGTTTCATGAACCCTCTTCTTTTTTTTTTTTTTTTTTTTTTTTTTTTTTTTGCAAAGACTGGTCTTGTTCATTTAAAGGATGTGAGTTGTGCACTTCTGCCCCCCTACACAGGCACAGAAGATGGCCTGTGTGTGAACAGCTGGAAGACATATTTTAAGAGAACTCTATGTCAAGGGTGGACAGGATGATTTCAGATGGGCCAGGATCTCAGTGTGGTGGACTTAGAAATATAACGAGCTGTTAAGAGATCATCCATCCAGCTGGTAGTTAGAGGCAGGTGCATGATTAAATTGTTTGACAAATACTTCCTGGGCTTACATCAACTATCTGAACACAATGGCAAACATGTCATGGAGACATGAAACTAAATATAGTGAAGGGCTATGGAGTACTTACTCTGTATAAAATCATCTGCTGAGGATTTTTACCTCTGTGATCTCATTTAACACGCTTAGTGACTATGTGAGGTGCATAATATTTTCCCTGGGTTACAGATGAGGAGACCAAGGCCCAGATAAAACATTCACTTAGGTGAAACAACTTTGCTAGTTTACTTGCAAAGATGGTCTATGATTCCTCACTCTCTCCCTTTGCAACAAGACTTTGCAGCCTCTTTTCCTTAAGAGGTAGAGTTTCTTTCCCTGCTCCTTGAATCTGAGCTAAACTGTATTTTTTTTTTTTTTTGGCCAAAAGAATGTGGTTTAAAAAAAGGATGGGTCATGTCCAGTTCTGAGACATCTAGATGTCCTGAACATTTCTATTTTTCTGTCCACTTTGCCTGGATTGTGGGAACAAGCTGGGCCTAGCTGCTGCAGAATGCGAGAGTGGAGTCATCCCTGCTGAGTCATCTGTCCTAGAGCACCCAGGTGGCAGCTGACCTACCCAAGTGACTTGGGGTTAAACTCAGGTTTAACTTAAAACTAAACCTTGCAACTGGGAAAAAGATTGGGAAAATGGTCTCATGAAAACTAGATCTGAAGGATCTGCAGCTTGTCTCTGCCACGCATGCCTCTGTGTTCATTCATTCATGACATTAGCTCAGCTTGAGGACCACAATAATGGAGGGCCACTTAATGCATTCAATCAAAAGGATGATGTGGGTATATTTGGGTAGGTGAAATATAATTTTGGAGGCAGAGTGAAAGAAGAGTTGACAGGGTTCAGACTGAAGATGAGAGACAGTTTGTCTTGGCAAGAGACAGTAAGGCACAGAGCCATGGTATGGGGCCGTCAAATTAATAGGAAGCATGTGTTCTGAGAACATTTAGCAAGAAGGACTGTCACTCATTGAAATTTGAAAGGGAAAATGAAAGTCATATCTAGGATAAGTTTCAGATTTGGGTTTGGGTAACAGAAAATAACAGCACTTGATAAAAGAAACAGAAAATCAGCAGACTTGAATTTTGTTTGAAATCAGCAAGGACAGAGGGACCGATGGGCCATCCAAGTGTGGATAAGTCCTGAGCTTCAGAGAGCTCTGGATTCAAGAGACACGACCAGAATCCATCCATGTATGTTCTGGAAATGGAATCTGCTGTCAGTGACAGTTTACAGAATCTCCAAGACCTCTTCAAAAGTAGGCTTTACAGGCTATACCTGCCAGGCATAACCGCTCACCCACCCCATGTACTATTAGGGACACTGGGCAGTTAATGCCTCACACAGCACAGAACCCACAGCATGGAGCATGGGCTCTAAAGCCCTCTCCAGAGCCGATCTGATGTACTGTGTATTTCTGCCTCCTGTTTGCTAAAAGAATCAGTCTCCTTTCTCATTATGGCTGCCTCATTGGTCACCTGTCCTTTATCAGGCAAACCTAGGCTGCCTTGGGGACCTTTTGCTGCAAAAGCCTCTGGGAAATGTAGTTTTCTGCTTTTCAATTTCTGTAATTCAGAGAGGTGGGGCCCAGAAGAGTAGAATGTATAAAGTGAGACAATTTGTGACAGCATCATCACAGAAATAGAGAAATTATGCAAGGGGAATACACAATGAGGAACAAAGGAAGAAGAAATACTCCAAATGAAACAGTAATGTTCCCTTTTTCACTTGCACTAGCTTGATTTGGGTTTCAAAGGTTCTGCACCTGTCAGCTGCAGAAATGTCATTCTTTCTACCTGATGTCTATCTGATATCCTCCTTGAATTCCTTGGACTTGAACTTCCAAAACCTCCTGGCTTACACAGATGGCCCCTGAGTTACAAAGTTTCTGCTTTTGATTTTTCAACTTTTCTGTGGTACATACCCATAGCTTTCTCTTTTTCATTTTCAAACAGTGATTAATAAATTACATGAGGTAAGCAGTGTTTTATTATTAAATAGGTTTGTGTTATATGAAGTTTCCCAACGATAGGTTAATGCAAGTGTTCTGAGCACATTTGAAATAGGATAGGATAAGCTATGATGATCAGTAGGTTGAATGCCTGTTGGACTAGATAACACATTTAGTTTCCAAAGAGTTGATTGGGTAAATTGGGCATCCATTTTCTTCTGCAGTTGAGCACAGTGTTTGAATTCAAAGCAGTGTAAAGCTATAGTCATTTAAAAGTCATAGCTTACTAAGAAAAGTTTGAATATATGCAGGTGAGTACCAGGAGAAGTTTTACTCCTGGGCTTAGAAGGACAACAAACACTCATTATTCTGGAAATAGAAGCTGTCTCCTGGTGTTCATAAATGATATAGCACATGTGATGGATTTTCAATGTATTTTCAAATGAAAATGAAATTTGAGTTTGCAGAATCTTTGAAATAGCTGTGCAAATTCTCATTGTTAATTGGAAAGGGGAAGAAGCCCTCTACTGTGTTTTCTCTAACCTACCAAAAGGGACCAAGTCCTTGTTGTAAGTTGAAGTGTGTCCTCCTTGAAATATGTTGAAGTCCTAACCCCTAGAGCTTTGGAATATGAGCTTTTTTGGAATAGGATCTATATAGTGGGAGTCATGTTGAAATGAAATCATGAGATTGAGCCCCAGTCCAATAACATAAGTGGTGTCCTTATAAAAAGAAGCAAGTTTGGAGATGCCCACAAACATGCATGGAGGAAGACAATATGAAGACGGGGTAGGAGATCTTGCACCACACATCAAAAGCCTTGGACTGAATGCGTGGGGCTACCAGAGGCTGAGAGAAAGGCAGGGCCCATGTCCTCACTTGAGTTTTCAGAAGGAGCCAATCCAGCTACCATTTGGTTTTGGACTCCTTGCCTCCAGAACCGTCAGACACTGCTGTGGTTTCATTTAGCATCCAGTGGGTGGTACTTTAACACAGTAACCACAGGACATTAATACATCAGTGCCAATGAGATCACAAACTAAAGGAGGATGAACCATTTTATAGTGCCTACAACATGGCCCAGTAGTAGTGTATTTATTGACTGATTGATTGATTGATTGATTGCAGTTTAATGGAAATATAGTGATTACTATGGAAGGTCAAGATACAGTTCATCTCTTGACTTGCAGTACCACAGCCACGAAAGCCAGACCCAGAAGTGTGTATTTCATGGAGGTAAATTGTTTCTTAAGAGGCCAACCATGGCATAGCGTGTGGCTGTATTTTATCAGCATTTGCTATAGGTGCTGTCACTGTGACTTAAAATACTAAAACCAACAACGTGTATGATTTGTTGATTCTCTATGGTTGGTTCCTCCGTACGATGTGAAATCATCACCTGATTCTTGCCTTTCTTTTCATCGTCGTTACTGGCTCTGGCCTGTCATCCTCCAACTTAGACTCAAAGGGGTGAGCATCTTCTCTTGTCTGGGAAGTATTCCAGATACATGTGATTACGTGGAGGACCACTTGACATTTCAGATCATCATTAGGCTTCTTAATCAGTTACAGCCAAGCTGCGGTGCTTTAGTGGGCCTGTAGGGGCAAACAGACAAGTGGGCCGGAGACTGAGCAAGGTTTACTGGCATCTGGTCCATCGCACAGCATCACACGGGCTGCTAATGCAGGAAGGACACGGTGAGTATCGCTCAGGACCCAGCCTTTGGCTGAATGCAGCAATTTTGGTTACCATCCTATCTGCCTCCATCTTCTGCCTTTGAAGGAACTGTCTGGAGATTTTCCATGTCCCTGGACTGTAACCCTTTCTTCTGCATCAAGCTTTTGTCTCAGTGGCTCTGTGTCCTCAAATCAACCCATTTAGTCAGGCTTGCCCTTTCAGTGTCATTTTCTGTGTCCCCAGATCCATTGTCTCCAGCCAGAGCTTGGAAGGCTGTCTGGAAATTATTCCATTTGTATTCTGAAGAATGGAAAGGTTGGGGAGAGTGCAGTTCTTTGACGAGGGCTTTAGAGGCTCATAGTGCAGCACTGTCATTGTGGTTCTGCAGAGCAGCAGGGAGAGTAAACAGGACAGAAGTCGGTGAACACAGAAGCCTTGCCCACAGCAGCAGAGAGCAGGGGAGAGGAGACGACGCGCGGTCACCCAGAGACCGATTTGCAATGCTTTGTGCAATACCACCTGTGGGGTCAACCAGTTTACCACGTGCTAACCCTGTTGGTTTTGGGTCAACCTCTTTCCAAGTTTTATTGAAGTATTTGACTTGAGTTCTTATTTCAAGAGGGTATCATTAGGCTCTTGGCACAGTTGGCTGGAAAATGCTTTTTGACAAACAATCAGCCCTTTGGGAGAAGGATCAACAAATTCTTACAGAAAATTCCTATTAAAGCAACTTATTAATAGAGGAAAATGTATTCTATAAACATATTTAGACTTTACTTCTTATTAATTTAGTGTTTCTAATTCACTGATAAGGCTATTCCTTATTATCATTATTGATTTGCATTTTTTTTATACCAGGAATTGAACCCAGGACCTCACACTTGCCAGGCAGGTGCCGTGCCTCTGAGCTACATCCCAACCCTGTGCTTCTAAGTTGAAGTGATTGTCACCATTTAGTCACTTGTCCCTCCGTGCTTTCCTCTCTGGACTTGTGCTGACCTCCCACACCTCCCTTTCACCTCGTATTGTTGGTGGCTCCTTCCCTTTGTCTAGGTGTTATTGGAATTCAATCCAGAAGCCCACAGAGTATGCAATAGAAAGAAAGATGGGTTTTCCCAGAGTGGGCCGACTAAGCAAAACCAGAGAATTACTTGTCGGGGCTTTGAACTACGCAAACTATTCCTAAGGGAACAGCACCTTCAAGCATTTGGAAACTACTGAGAAAAATAAGACAAATGATAGAATTACAGACTCAATGAACTGAAAAACTTACATCTGAGAAAATAGTTTAGAGGGAAGTTGGCACAGAGTTTTAAAATATAATTAATATCATCTGAAAGAGAGAAGAATGAATTCAAGACATCAAGACAGAGGTCCTTCATTCAGTCATTCATTAATTCTGTCATTACTTACCGCTTCTACTAAACACCAAGCATAAAGTCTGAAAGGGAGAGAAAAAAAGTAGCCAGTGAAAAGATAAATATATATGGTCAAATAATGTCTTATGGAGAAAAGTAAGGCTGGGTAAAAGTTTTAAAAG
This sequence comes from Cavia porcellus, assembly GCF_034190915.1. Lineage (NCBI taxonomy): Eukaryota > Metazoa > Chordata > Mammalia > Rodentia > Caviidae > Cavia > Cavia porcellus. The sequence continues at coordinate 10,364,364 of NW_026947508.1, forward strand.
GCGTAGAAATTAGGCCAAGGGTGTCTTGTTCATAGAGGGTGGTCATAAAAGGTCTCAAGGAAGTGAGGGGTGAATGAGGCAGGTAGGTGTCAAGGAAGAATGTTCCAGACAGAAGGGGCAGAGGGTGCCAAGGCCCTGGTCTGGAAGATGTCTCAACTCTTTAAGAAAGAACCGGAGAATCAGTGTGCTTGAGAATCCTAGAGAGTGACTCACAGGAATAAAGCATAGCAAAGAGACCAGAAGTGAGCCTGGGTGAGAACTACTGCTAGAGAGCCTGAGTGAGGGCCCCCTGATCCCCAGATGCGGCAGTGTGGGGACAAGGTGACTGTGACAAAGAAGAATTCCGTGGGCTCTGGGGATGACGGAGTCAGTCTGAGGGAGAAGGGAAGGGGTGTGCAGGGGTGGAGAGGTGGCTTGAGGAGCTGGCGGGTCATGGGTGCAGTTAACTCTTGGAGAAGGATGTCAAGTCGGGGTGGGGGACTTCTTTAGTGGGAAGCATCCCATCTTGCTGTTGAGAACAGGGTAGGGAAGAGAGACGAGGAGATCATCGGTAGAGGTGGGGGAAGGTAGTGGCTGCCGTGACACCCTTCCCAGGTCATCAAACTGGAGAAGAGCCAGGCAGAGATCCGGGAAATGCAAGTGCAGATATCAAATGTTATCTTCTGCACTGACTACAAAAGCAAGCAGATGTGAAGTGATCAGGGAAGCCAGGCTGAGGGATACTTCCAGGACAAAGTGTGCAGGGCTGACAGTGAGGGTTCTACAAGAAAATTATATATACGGATCTGAGGTGCTAAGAGAACCAGGGCAAAGTGGGGAGGACATAGCATGTAAGCCGGAATTGCTGTAATTCTCACACAGCTGGAAAAAACACGCGTCCTCACACGAACAAGCCCTCTGGGCTCCACCAATATTGGAAAATAGCAGTAGAAGCATTACCAGCACTGGTACTAGTAATGGTAATAGTAATCTCGGTAATAACGATAGCAATAGTAGCAATAGTGGTGCTAACAGTAGTAACATTAGCAGTAATGGTAGGACCAGTACTAACAGCAAAATTCATACCAAAATGTTATAATGACACTTTGCATTATCAAAAATAATTTTTACATAACAATTTTATTTTTAAGAGAAGTGTTTTTTTTTTTTTCATTTGCAACTTTTTGCGGGGAGGGGGTACCGGGGATCGAACTCACGACCTCAAAAGTAATTTTTAAAAAAAGGTGAAAGCTACCAGAGAGAGACCACTGTGAGTCAGGCCACAAACAACCTTTAAGACCAGGGAAAGCATTGGCACTTTATTCCAAGAGCGATGAAAGCCTGTGGCGGGTTTGAGAAGGGGGTAGGTGGTGAGAGAAATCTGATTTGCCTGTGGCTACAGATGGGAATGGATGGGGAAAAGAGGAGAAGTTTGGGGGGCAGTGGCAGAAACAGGGAGAGCAGGGAGGGAGCTCTAGATTAGTGCCATCAACAATCTGTGCCGTTAAAGAATTAGAGTTAAAATGAAGACTCTGAGAACTGGCATTAATGGGTAGCCTGGTAAGTGCCAAGCACCAGTCTGAACACTTCATGTACATCAAGTTGTTCAGCCTTCACCACCGCCCTGTGATGCTCAGAGTGGGAGACTAGGTTGTGGAAGGTCACCCAGCCAGTGGGATTTGAACCTGGGCAGCCTGACTCCAGAGCCCAGGCTGTAAGGCATGTACTTTTGGTAGGGCCTTGACTGGAGTGTAAGGAGAGGATGGGGAAGTAGACAGGAGGAGGCTGCTGGTGTGGGAATGAGGGCGGGAGGTGATGTTTGATTTGGGCAGTTGATGGAGCTCTCTACCAGCGTCCCTGCAAGCCCCAGTAAAAGCTCTTGAAGTGTTCCCCATGGAATTTACTCTAAGCCCACGCTCCCTTCCACAGCTTGCAGTGCTCGGTGCTCAGGATTCCATTCAAAAAGTAGCCAACTGTTCATTTTCCCCAGGACCAAAAGAGGTCAAGGATATGGGACTTTCAGTTTTAAAAGTAGCAAGTCCCAGGTGCTTGTCGCCCTTGTTAACCTCATCGCATGCTGCTGTCCCCTTGCACACCTGACCAGCCACACTGGCCTTCACAGATGTAGTGACTCTCCCATCTTGGGTCTTGACACCGGTCACTCACCTGTGCAAAGAGCTCTTGGTCTGCACATGTCTTCCATTAGCCCTCAGGTCCCAGTTTAAGTGTCACCCCTCCAAGTGCCCTTCCATATGGTCTATTCCATGTAACCCAACACCACAAGCTCTTCTCTATCCGAGGCAGAACTGAGCACAGAGTTAAGAGCTTTATTGAGTTTCTGAATTTCTCCTCTGGACACTCCATGCAGATGAATTCCATGTCTGACTTGTACACCTCCTTGACAAGAGTTGTTGGCAAGCAGTTCCTGAAAGAAGACTCAGATTAATGAGAGATGGATAATTGCAGTGAGAGACAGTTGGCAGAGTATCAAGAAAGACTATCTCACAGGAAGGTGCTGGAAACAGTTTCCATGAGAGCTTGTAGCCAAGACACATTGAGAAATTAAGGGCTATAGTCATGGCTGTCCTTTCATGTCAATGGGTAGTGAGTCCCAGGACCTCCTCTAGATACTGAGTGGATCAAATCCCTTACAGGAAATGGCTGTGCACATTCTCCTGCATACTCTGGATCACCTCTAAATTGCTTATAACACCTAGTGCAAATGGTACATCGGTAGTTGCTAGATTGCAACGGGGAAGGGAGTAATGACAAGAACAGACTTGCACGTGTTCAGTGCATATTTTTGTAAACACTTTTGAGCTCTTGCTAGCTGAATCCGTGGTGGCGGGACATGTAGACACAGCAGAATGACTGTGTGTTCTTGGCAAGTCTCACCTCGGCTGTTATCCTTCTGCCTTGCTTTGGTCTCAGAACTAGAAAATCCTATTGTTATATTGTTATGTCCTGTTTTATCTCAATCTCCCCCTTATTGTTTCAAAAAAAATTATTTAGTCATTTCTTATGTTTGTCTTAATTAAAGAAAAAATTCAAAAAAATTAGGATATATAAATAGTAACTCTTTTCGATTTCCTATTAACTTGTTTTGAAGTCCTGTAGTACTCCCACGATCTTGTTTTGACTGATTAGACTCTGTTCCATTCTATATGATAGTATCAAGTTTGAAGACATAGGCAACTACTTTGAAGACAATAAGATTCACTAAGATACCCATTCTGGTTTGACTATTGTCTTCTTTGGAAGTCCTGTAATGTTTACAATGCCTAAGTTTTATTGGTCTTGTTCTCTACTGTTTTGTCCAACTTTATAATATCTAATAAGATAGACAATTCTTTTTAAGGAAACAAGGGACAACGTTGATAACCATTGTTGATAAACTTGTACTCTGTTCTACACCATGTGCTATGTCTATCCTTGGTATTGACTGACAGCTTTGTTTTGCCATATTTGACTGTATTCTTCCCCCCCCCCCAAAGAAAGTAATAAGCACTAAGGAGTAATAAAATCCAAGATGTGTAAATTTTGTTGTAAAAAAGAGAGGGAAAAAAAAAAAAGAAAAAGAGCTCTAACGGATATAACAGCAAGTGTGTTTGGGGGTGTTAAATAGCTGACTTTATCAATGTTTTTGGAACATTGAACACAGCTGTTTGCAGTCTCCCTGTTTGAATGTCCACCTTGTGTTCTTTGATACTGTGATTTGAGGAACTATTTTCAAGAAGATAGTGTGTAATCTTCTAGCAGGTAATTTCTTACTGTTATGTTTTTTTGTTTTGTTTTGTTTTGTTTTGTTTTGTTTTGTAGTTCTGTATTGCGTGTACCCTTACGCCGCTTTGGTTTGTTTTGTGTTTTTCTCTTTTTCCTCTTAAATAAAAAAAAAAATAACTTAAAAAAAAAAAAGAACTAGAAAATCCTGGGCCTGCTGATAGAACAGGTGCTGCTTGGTTCTACCGGAGACAGCATGACTAAAATTTGGAGAAGTCACTGTAAGGAAGTGATCCACCGTATGATCTAGGTACAGTCAAAATGTGTAGTGTTTAAAATTTGTAAATGTATTAGAGTGAAAGACACATTGCCATTCATTCCCCTCAAACACTCGCCCTTGCTTTGGACATGCCTCTAAAGCAGTTTTAGAGGGCCCCTCTCGTGAAGTGTTACCAAAAATACAGTGAATGCTGCTGCCTAGTGCCTAGGAAAACATCCTAGTGTGTCTTCTTCCACTTTATCTACCAGATGTGGAACCTCTGGTTGTTCCCAAGGCCAAAATGACCTTGAAAAGGAAACATTTTGATGGAATCACGACATCAAGTCAGCTAGGACGGTGCAAGTAAAGACACTCATGAAAGGGAATTTCCAGAACTGCTTCAGAAAGTGGCTAGAAGGATGGGATAAGTGTATTCAAAGCCAGGGGGAGCATTCTGAAGGGGTTGATGACGGGTCTTTTATGGTAGTAATTTTTAATGTAAACATTCACAATGTCCTTCTACCATACCTCATATATTGCTCTATTTCATTTATACCACAGATAAAAATGGCTTGTATTTATGTGGTGCTTAACCATTCTTTCATGCATGTGTGTCCTATGTGGCATTGATTTTGCTTTGCTGACAAACTTACCTCCTGCTCCTAACAGTGGAAAATTGGAAAGCAGATAAAAATCCAGTAATGTTTGATTGGGTAAATGAAGTTTGCTCGTCCCTGGATTGGAGTACTGGAGAGGATTACGCACAGTTGGGTAGGTCTGTGCTGACTGACATGGAACTGTGTCTGTGTGAAATTGGTACAGAAAAAGAAAAAAATCTAGGTGAAAATATATAGTAATGTTAACAGAGCTGATCTCTGAATAGTGAGATAACAGATTTCTACTTTCTCTTTTCTTTTTGTTTTTCTGAATTGCTTGAGTGTGTACCACTTTTCTAACTTGCTGAGGAAAGCTCTCCTCCATATGGAAAAATAAATACGTTGAAGAGAAAATAATGTTTCATTAGTATTATTCCATAGAACTGGTCTCCAAGGAGAACAAAGGATGTGGGTGAGCCTGGTTTATCTTGGCAATAGACACATTTTCTTGGTATTGTATTCTTTACAGAATACTCACAACACGTATACAATCACATAAATTTACTATTAAATGGTATCAAGGCACGTGTTCCCTGAGAAGTGTGTACATACAAATTTTTGTGTGCATGTACCATACCTGCATTCAGCACATTGCCCTTCTGAATTAATTTTCCAGGTACTTTTCAAATACATCGTGTGCATCCTACTCAAGATAACCAATTTATATTCTAAACCTCCTGGTCCCACCTGTGCTGAGGTGAATGCCTGCCATGGGGTCTGGATTGCTGTTTGTTTGTTTGAATGGAACACTTTTGGAAGGGAAAGTACCCAGCTGGCTGGACCCACAGAGGGCTGAGGCTCCTGGCAGCACCATTACTGTTTGTTCTCTGGTTCAGATGTTCCTTCCGCACGGCCCCATGCATCTGTGCTTCCTTTGTCTGGTTTCTGTTTAGTGCGTGGCTTCTCCCCCGCCCAGTTTATCTGGGTGAATGAGGTGAGTGTTGGGTTTGATAGCAAAGGACGAACAAAGATGATTGTGGAGATCTAGTCTTGCATCTCGGCTGATAATTCATCCTGGCTCCCAAGTGTGGGTGATATACATTATCTTAGAACTTTTTACTTCCCTTTATTTTTAGCTAAACTTCTGGTCTTTTTTCTTCCCTCTTCCTTCTGCCTCTATCCAACTCCATTTCCAAGTCTCTCTTTTTTCTCTTTCAAGGAAGTCAATGGCATATTACCAGCTGATGAGAGTGCAGTACTTAGAGTCCCATGGAGAGCTTTTAACTCTCTAGGGTCCTTGAGAGAGGTCCCTGCATCTCAGCGGGTGGCAGATGGCACTGGGCCTGGTTCCCTGGCATGGTTAGCAGAGCATGGCCTCCGTTCACAGGTCAGGCTGCCCTTCCCCATTAGCAGCCCACCTGGCCAGCCTGGTCCTCTCCTGAAAGGGACATTTCGGTAAAGTGCAAGCCCACGCTAAGTTTCACACTCTTTGACACCAACTTGCTTAATCTGAGGAAGCCACACGAGAGCCCTGCCTTGGCCCACTCATCTTCTCTTTACTGTGTGTGTTTTAGTCTTTAATCAGACTAATCTTTTTAATAACCCAACTAGATAAGTATGAACATTATTACCTTACTGCAATGGAAAAATAAAGGAGAAATCAGTGGTCAGCCCAAGACAACATAGAGTGAGTTCTTGTATCAGTCACCTTTCCTGTTGCTGGGATGTAACACCCAAGACCCACAGTTGGAAGGAGGAGAGATTTGATCTGACTCCGGTTTCAGGGAATTCAGTCCATGGCCAGTTGGTTCCAAGGCAAAACATCATGGCAGAGAGACCGGTGCTTAGTTCATGGCAGTCAGGAAGCAGAGCAGAGAACAGTGCTAGAGAGGAGAGGGTAAGGGACCACATATAGTGCCCAAAGTCACGCTCCATGTCCTACCCAGGTACACCCAGAAGTATGTTCCACTGATCTCCTGGGCAACTCTGAGCCAATTGATCAAGCTTAACAGTTAGGCAGGATTAGAAACCCAGGCCCTGACTCTGAAGCCCCTGCTTTTAGCCTGCATGGGCCGTCCCTGGGTCCTCTCTGTGCAGAAGCTATGAGGAGAAAGGGCACCTTCTGCCACAGTTCACAACAGCTTAAATGTCCATGCTGTCCTCCCTTGGGGTTTCTGGGAAGGATGTCCTAAATGTTTGAGGTGATGTGATTGACCTGCATTGTCAGTTGTAAGAAATCTAGGACAAACAGTCCTGTGCAAAAAGAAGCTGCTCCCCATTATTGGGAGCTCTTGGGAACCTCAGGCACAGAAGCCAGAGCAGTTAAGCGTGCAGGGGTAGGCTGGGAAATAGCCAGAGTCTGCTCAACGACATACTTGCTAGGTGACTTTCTGGAATGTTCTTTCACCTGCAGGGCCAATGTTTTGGATGTCACTACTCTAGCTAGCAGCCACAAGAGTGACAGAAGGAGACAATAACTTTACCAAAGACATGCATTGTGGGCAAATTACCGTGCTCAGTCTTTGAGCAGTTCCCCATGGGAAGATTGCATTAGCATTGAATATAAAAATCATAATCATAGTAGGAAAGTCTTTCATAAAATTAGGTACTTTGCATATATAAGGAATTATGATATATATGTGTTACCTTATATTAAAAGATAAATTATATTAAAAGGTAATACCTTATATTAAAAGATTAAATGACAGGTGACTTATAATGATACATTTTAAGTGGTCATAATAATAGTAAAAAAAAATGGATTCTACATAATGCATGGACCAGTCTCCTTGGAAAAATGCAGTACATAGAAGAAATGTCTGCACATAGTAGGTAGTCAATAAATACTTGTAGACATGAGTAATATAAAACTGCTTTACTGCAAAGCCCGACTAAGTTATATAAACTTTCCCAAGTAAGTGTGTACTTAGGCCTGAAGGTTACATACCCCATGTAACCACATAGTCCTCTGTCTTTACTATTTCATCCTTTTCTTTGGATTTTTTTGTATTAATTACTCACCTTCAGGATCTCTAATATTTGTTAGTCTGGGTTTGGGATATATGAACATGTTTGCAAAGTTAAGAAGTGATGCTATTTTATGCAGAGGAAAAAGAATCAAATTTTAAGCCAAAGCAGAGATTCACATTCCGGTGCTTAACGAAAGAATAATTGACTCAGAGTTAAGGCTTCTGAAAAGATGGCCTTCACGAAAACCAAAATATGGTCCTATAACCTAATAAACACAGGTACAACTCGGTATGCAGTAAAGTAATTTTAGAAGCCGTCGTTCCATTTCGGCAGTAAGTGCAGCTCACAGCGTTATGAATTCCCCATTACATTGATGGGGAAGGGACAGTGAGAAAATCTTTGGGTACAATCAATTTATTTTAGTGCTCCCAATGCTCGCAGCGACAGGAGCAAATGTGGCTGCCGCCGCCGTTGTGGTCAGCCTCCTGTCACACGGGGAAAGGGATGGCCTCCCCGCCACCACCAGCCTGCCCCACTCCTGGAGCGTCCATCTGTTTTACCCAGAAAGGGAAATGGAAGCCACTCTTGAGTGTGTTGCAAATTCAACTTTTAATAGAAAACCAAAGAAACATTAATTTTATGAGCTGTTGCTTCTGAAGAAAGAAAGTTTGGTCTGAGGGAGAGGAGGGAGCACTAGTTGAGCCGTTGGTTGAAATTTTTCCTTTTGAAACATTCCTGTGTTTTACTGAGCTTGAAGTTTCTTTACAGTCCTTTTTTGTTTCATCCTTCTATTCCGATCTTCACCATTCTTCTTGCTCAGAAACAAATGGGGCACATGGGATCCATACCTTGTATAGGATGTGCAGGGATCCATCTGTCACCCCTGTCCCCTGAAGAAGAAATCCAGGAGGAGGAACTGTCAGTGCAGGTGACCTTTTCTTTAAAGGTGACCAGTCCAATTATGTGGCTCTTCAAGCAATAGCAGTTTTACTTGTAAAATGGTAAATAAAGCTAAGGTTAAATCAAAAGCCAGGCAAGATGTTTGATTTCTTTTTTGTGGTTGCTGTAGAAGGAGAAACAGAAATTTGTTTTATATTTCATTTCATCTTTCTTGCTCTCTGATCTACCCTATTTCTATAAATGAAAAATGACAGATGTCATAGTTACAGGGCCTTAGGATGAATAGAGAAGTGATGGAAAGGAAGAATGGTTCAACTTGTGAAGTTTTAAAAATGGTTTATTTATACATATAGATTTCTTTCATGCAGAGTCAACAAAGCACGAATTAATTTCTGCCAAGACATGCAAAGTAGCAAACTTAGGACACCTCGAAGCTGTCCCAGCTCATGTAATAGATAGAGTCTTGTTGGATAATGTATCGGAACACAGTGTTATTGCTTTTTCAAAACCCATGAGAATGAAGAAGAGAAATGTATGAGCGAAGCTAGCTGTTATAACACAGAAACCCAGAGACCTCAACGACTTAACCTGTAAGTGCTGATTCCTCATTGACACCAGGTTCAAAAGAGGTCCTGATACCTTGGAAGTCCAGACAGTACATGGCTTCGCATGTGGCCATGCAGGGGTCCAGCCTCTCCCATCATGTGGCTGCCCTTCCCTGCAGGCAGCCAGTGGTTGGAGCAGAGGCTGAAGGCTGCCTGTGGGAAGTTTGTATGGGTAACGCCTGAGCATCTTGCATGTGATTGATCAGTACCATAATTAATTTCTTCAGAGGAGACTGAAAAATGTAGTTCAGCCGCGCTTATAGGGGCAAGAGGAGATGGGTTTGGTCGTCAGCCAGCTTAGCCTCCTGCCCAGTGAAATAAATTCTTGGAGATTAGAAATGAGTAATTAGAACCGGAAAGAAGATCTAAGAGTTAGGTCAAGTCACAATGGATGAGAAAATTAATGAATGGAAGTGAAAATATTATCATCATTATGTGCAAATATATGATGATGCCTATTGCACCATGGCCCTAGCTGGTGTCTCCCTTCTTTCTAAAATGCATTTCTGACTTAACTTACTGCAAATATTTTTTAATGGAAATGATACCATGTAGTGGAGGAAACATTTTCTTGAAGCCAACATGGCTTGACCACATTATCCTATTGATAAAGAAAAAATATATATATAATGCTATCCAAAGATAATTCAACTTACTATACAGGCAGAATATATTTGCACCTGAAATGAATGAGACACCAAAGGAATAACCACAGGATCTAATTTCTCCCCACCTCCATTTTACATACTCAGGCAACTATAAAAGAAAAATTAGAAAGCACAAGTGATTAATACTTTACCTCATCTGTTTTTTAGTCTAGAAAGTCAGTATTTTTGTTTTTCTTTGCTGGAATTTCTTTTGAAAAAAGAAATGTGACCTCTTACAGAAAAAAGACATTATACTTGGGTTTTTATTTCATCTCAGTTTTGATTTGCAGTCAATAAAAAAATGTAAAGTTGTGGTTGTCCCTGCTCAGTGTTCATTACAGTAACTTCACACCAGGGAAGAAAGAAGCCCTCAGGTAGAGCTGTGCTATTCTCAGTGTTAGTTATTTGTTCTCTATCTCTGTCTGTCTGTCTGTCTGTCTTTCTCTCTCTGCAACATTTACAGCTATCGAGTCCCCAGTGATTAGACATCATCACTTTCATCTCAGCAAGAACAAGTGCACTTAGGGCAAGATTTTTGGTACCTTATGCTTGGCGATTGTGAATTGTTCTACGATAAACACGGGCATTCCCGTATTGCTAGCTTTAATTTCTTTCAATGTTTACCAAGGAATAGTATACTGGGTCATGTGATAGTTCTACTTTTAGTTTATTGAGGAATTTTTAACTTTTATAACTTTCAAAAACAAAGTGACACATTTTCTTTGCACATATCTTGCCCTAGTTTAATCTTGAATGTCCAGTGGGTTAAAGGCTGGTGGTGGTGCTGTTTGGAAGACAGGTGGGTTTGGAAGAAGGCAGGAGCTAAAGGAAGTGCTTTGGTCACTGGTTTGTGCTCTTGAAGGGGATTGTGGCCCCCAGCCCCCTCCTCTTTTGCTCCCTGGCTTATGATATGAGTGGTTTGGAGCCACTATGTGCCTCTGATATGATGTGCTAGTCCACCTCAGGCCCAGAGCAAAGGGTCAGTCAGTCACCACCTAGGACCTCCAAAACTGTCAGCCAAAATACATCACGTCCCATTCAAAGTGGGTTGTCTCAGGCATTTTGGTATAGTATTGGGAAGCTGACTGACACATACAATTTGTATTGTCCTTTGTTAACATAACCTTATTCATGAACATTTTCCCGTGCTGCAAACATTTTTAAGTTTGAATTTTAGTGACTATCCCATGCTATCATACATCCATGCCAGCATTTAGTGAATCATTCCCCCATAGCTGGATCCTCTTTAGGATACTGTGATAAATGTAATAATAAATGAATCTTTTCATGCATTTCTAGACATTTCCTTATGATAAATCACTAGGTGTGATATCAAGAGATCAAAGGAAAGGCTAGGGATTTAGCTCAGCGGCATAAGCACCTGCCTTGTAAGCAGGCAGTTGTGAGTTCAATCCCTGGTACCGATAAAAAGGAAAAAGGAAAAAAAAAAAAAAAAAAAAAAAAAAAAAAAAAAAAAAAAAAAGAGATCAAAGGAAATGAACTCTTTTAGAAGATTTGATTGCTTACTGTCAAGCCCCTGACCATTAATATGTTGAATCATTTGCTGGTTGTAATTGTGAATACATCCTCTAAACCCCAAGCATCATGCTGTTTTGATTGGTTGTTTTTTATGGTATATGTTAATTATATTAAATATTAGGTTGCACTGTGACTTTTCATGTTTATAGCATATTTTGATCCTATCCATTCCTTCCTTGTCCTTTCTTACCCTCCCTTCCTTCATACTCTTGACTAATAATTGTCCTTTTTTCCTCTTTAGATTCCACATACGAGAGAAATCATGTGACATTTGTCTTTCCAAATCTGGCTTATTTTGTATAATGTGAATATCTTCAGTTCCATCTATTTTTCTGTCAATGACAGGATTGCATTCCTCTTCCTGGCTGAGTTCCACTCCGCTGTGTGCAGCTACCTTGTTTTCTTTACCCATTCGTTCATTAACAGGCACCACAAAGGAACCATTATACAGTCTTGCTGGGAATCTAAATTAGTAAAACCATTATAGAAATAAATACAGAGGTTCCTCCAGAACTAATAATAGAACACCCACTTTAGTGACCCAACTATACTGTTCCTTGGTAAATAGCCAAAGGAATTAAAATTAGCATCCAATGAGATGACTGCACACCTCATTCATCGTGGAACAATTCTCAGTGGCCAAGCATCATCTTTTTATAAGTTTACCATCATGACCAAAATATCCCAAGTCACCAAAGGACAGAGTTCATCCTGTACTTGCTCAACTTGACCTCACCTGTCTCACTTAACCCTGACTCTCGTGGGCCTTGCTTTATTTTTAATTTTTGTACTTGGTACATTCGAAATTATTTTGCATTAATCTTGATTTCAAAAATGACATTTTGCTGAACTGTTATTTGTCTTGATCACTGAATCTTTTGTGCCCAAGATGAGTATTTCTTTCACTTTTTCATAACCTTGACCCTGGAGATTTAGAACATTCTGGAATCTTGACAATTTGGAACGTTCTAGAATCACCAGCAACATTTCAATAGCAAGAAGAAATGCATTATTGCACAGATGACTAAGACCATCCAGAGTTATGGAGCTGCATGAGCCCTACTACTGGGTGACTGTATACTTAGTATAATCTAACCGGCAGGGGGAGCACGCTGGGGAGGAGCCCTCGTCTGCCGATGGGAGATAATGCAGCTATCAGGACTTGCTTTGAAGCTTTAGTAATAAGCTCTTCTGTCCTCCCTATCCACACTGCAGGAAGATCCCTCCTGAGACCCCCATCACCTCCCATCAGTTAAAAATAGCATTTACTGGAGCCACATGCCCTATTAGTTTGGGCTTTGATCTTTTTAAGTCTAATCACAGACTCAGAGAGAAGCCATGCTGTTTGTGCTGATTTGACACCAAAGCAAATGAGGATTATCTCTTACACCCACGGAAGTTACTCCTCCAACCCCTGGTATGGCCGAGACAGGCAAATGTTCATGGGAAAGTGGGCATCACATGTGGCTGTCTGTGTTTCGAGACCAAGATTTCATTTGAATCCTGGAGGTGTTCATCCCATACACACACACACACACACACACACACACACACACACACACAGAGTTGTCAGTGCTAAAGTCTGTATTAAAAATAACTTTTATAAAATTATCAATTAAGATAAGTCGCACAATACTGAATGATAACTCCCATTCACTGACCCATTCACAATTTACTGAACATTTATTATATGCTGGATTCCTTGGTGAGATCCTGGGCTTTTAGAAAGGTGTGAACAAAGCAGTCACTAGTTTCCACTCTCCTAGAGATGGCAGTTGGGTGGGAGAAAAAGAAAATAAACAAACAGAATAATTCCTTTATGATTCCAGATGCTTGTGCCTTTATTTAAGAAAATAGCAGAGTTCCCGTGTAGAAACAAAATGTCTGGCGCTCCACCAAGGTGAGGGTTGCCACCTCTTCTGCAGACACCACTGTGATGTGGGTCTCATTTTCTGCAGTTAACCAATGGGAACATAAAGGCTGGTGTAGGTGGAGAGCATGCTGAGGTCTCCCAGGAGTAGGGAGGAGTGGAGAGGGGCTTACAGACTCCTGTGCTGAGTAGAAACCCCTAGTTTAGTTTCATTTCCCTACTCATTTGTTAGCCATCCTCCACCCTGCCTCAGGTCTGCCCACCCACTGAAGTTGTAAACAGATTAAAACAATAGCATTTCTGATTATCTTTGAGCATGAAATCATGGTGAGAATTGAACACAGGCACAGAGCAGGACATGAAAGTGCCCATTAAGATAACTCCATTTGGAGAACATGGGTTTGCTACTTACAACTGAAATACTCATGTGTCTCCTCTGCTGCCCTCATTGGGCATTACTCTCATGATAGAATTAGGGTGGACTGACCCAAGAACAATTAGGATCTGCTGAGCAGTTTTTGTTACCCGGCATCCCTGCCTCCTGCCAACCCATCACAGCGAAGGAAGGAAGGAGAATCTATCTGAGGTTTTCTGGATTTCCTTGCATTAGCTTTGTCCATTGAAAAGCAGGAACATAAAACAAGGAGCTGTCCCCTTCAGCATGCTCTGGAGACCTAAAGGTCCCTCTCCTGGGGACACAAGAAATTGGAGAGGTGTTTTCTGCAGCAGGCTTCATGTCCATTTGGTCCCTTCTTGCTTCAAGTGAGATGCGGTATCTTCCAGACAATTGTAAATCTGCCTGCCTTTAACAAATGCTTCTGAAATCTATGTATGTTTACTTTTGGGGAGATAAGGACTATAATAAATAAAGGTACAAGCAGTGGTTTAAATAAGCAGGTGATCACATGGCAGATAACTGTAACCAAGTGTGACCTTAATATGTTTACATTCGCTTATCTGCAGACCTAGACCCAAGCTCCAATTCTGCAGACCAAGAAACCAGTGCATGTATTTGGAGTTGGTAGTTATAATTATTTGTTTAGCAGTCGAACCATAGGTTATTAACATGCAACCTGGGCATCTCTCCCTGTGCAAAGGTGGCCTGTGTAGAGATGCTGTGTCCCCAGCAATAACAATCTTGACACCAGTATGTAGCCAGTTCTGCTATTGGTGCTCACTGAAGGCTGCCATCCAGACAAGTTGTTACCATTGGTGGGGAAATGGATCCTTGGGTAGATGGTGCCTTCTTACATGGTTTTATCCTTCCCTGCTTTTGTGCCCTCAGTGTGTGTCACATGCCTTCTCTGGGCAGGTGACAGTGCTGCTTGCTGTAGACTGATGAGAGAGGAAGATGCTCAGGTTTATAGTCACCTACACAGCATGCTGGTGACCGTGGAAGACGAGCGACTTGCAGGAAAGGGGCTTTAAATCTTCTAATAAATATATCGATGAGACATGCCTTCTGATAGTATTCTGATCTCACAACTAAGCCCATAATGATCTTAAAACTTACTAAGCACTTCTAAGAATATTTTTCCTATATGTGAGTCATTTCTATCATTGTTTACCCATGAGAGTGATTAAAACTGAGGCATTTTAATTGCTTATAATTCATTTTTAAGCAATACTAAACCCATTGCTGCAAATGTTTTGATGTGCGGCTTAAGAGAGGATGGTTAGATGTTTACCTCTGCTCCCATAATTAATCCATCGCAGTATCACATCAGCCCAAGTCAGCCCAAGTGGAAAACCCCACTGCATGTTCAGGGGAGAATGAGAATGAAAAAAATCCTTGACATCTTGGGGTGTTATAAAAACGATTTTGACTCCATGTGTGGAAGATTGAGGGACACATGGGGGTTCCAGCTGGCACTCTGGAGCCCCTAGGATGGGGCATTCTGCTGTAAGTGTGCTGGGGCACTTGTATATCCACCTCAGGAAGATTGCTTTGCAACTGAATCAGTCATCCAACATTCAAACGACCTTTTTTGACTTGTGATTTGCATTTCAAGAACAGGAGCTTGAGCCTGGCCAATAGGTTGATAGACAAGAATCAGAGCCAGTGTCCTTTGGAGCTGGCTTAAATGGGCTTGAAAACAATGATTGTTGAGTGGGAAGGGATTTTACCAGTTACCAAATTCTTAGGAGCCTGCAATTGGTCGTGGGGGGAATGTTTCATCATAGAAACAGGCAAATGGAATAGATCAAGGCCTTTTTCATTTTGGCTAGTGGAGGAAAGTTTTCTTGGTTTTGTCTGTGTGTTGTGTTGATTGCTTTAAACTGAATGCATTTGCACAAATAACCTACTCTATTTTCCCAGCCTCCAGCCCCTACCCTGGAGATCGCCTTCTGCAGGCTTCACCAGGCAGGCCCTTGGAGGCATCTGAGTTAATCTCTGTGGGTTCCAGTTTTCCTCCTGTGCTGCAGGATCTGGACCAGTCCATAGCTTTCCGCCTGCTGGTGACAAGGGTGCAGGATCACTAGCGTTTGGGTGAGCAGTCCAAGAGCAGCGGCATCTCTCTTCTGTGCACGGTCCCTCTTCTATGCAGCCCAGTCTTGGCCAGGGTTGTACAGATGCTTGGCACCATCCCCAGCTAGGTTACTGTTATTTGGAAATTAACGAAGCCTCGGGATTTTGGGGGGATAAGGAGGGGCACTGTGATTTACGAACCTCTCTCTGACCATCTGTTCGCTTCCTCAAGGTGCCGCTTTTCACAGCCTTGGAGTGTGAGGGAAATTATGTTAAATGATCGCAAATTTTCTTTAAAGTTTCATTTTAAAGAAAAACAACAGGCAGCGTTTTGCAATGCCGATTAGCTCCTCTTCTGTAGGCCAATGTACCAGCAGATTAGAAACCAGGAAGGAAGGGGCACACTGAGGATTTTGTGCAGGTTTGTTTTTAATTAAGACTCGAAGCATGATTCTTTTAGAATGAAATGAAAAGTGACACCGGTTCTGAGACCGTTTTTGATCAATTTTGCAATATCCTGGCTGCCAGTAGGGACGTGAGAGTGGGAGGGTGCAGAGGGAGGAATTCCTTTGTATTCAGTTGAGAGACAATAACTCCAGCCCGAGTCAGGAAATCTGACTGTGTCTACCTTCCCGCCTCCAGAAATGAAGCCGATTACGTGTACCCGTCCTATCTAGTAGAAAATTCTATGCATCTTGTTCTTATAAACTTTCCCAAGCCCACCCTCCCCCCGCTCCCTCTGGAAATTATACCACTTCATTTTATACAATGCAGACACATGAAAATCTGGTTTTATACGTGAAAAGGAAGATGCTGGTGATTTGCTTTATACAAGGATTCGTGTAGGATTTCTTCAAGTAATAAACGCTTATGATGAGTTAAAAAGTGACATCTGGCATTCAGAAATTAAATGTAGACTCAACATTTCAGAAACATATCTGTTTTATTAAAAACAAAACAAAATGATATACACCCTTATCTAGCAACCTGTACTTGGGAAGATTCTCTTATATGTAATGTTCTATATTTACTTTAAGGCTATTTTGGCAGATTATTTTTTAGGAGCTAAGGAAAATCACAGATGCTTTCACAGTGCTTGTGCTTCTTTTCTTTTAAGAACACTGGGTGTGCAGCATTGAGTTTGTCACAGTCCTTGGCTGCTGGCTCCATATCTTGGCTGGTCTATGCAGGGTCTTCTCTGGTCCTACTGAGACCCCTCAGCCTTCCACTCTTTCCCGACTAAATAGAAAACTATAGTTTCCTCCATCCATAGTTTTGTTTTCTGTGGTTTTAGTTACTTGTGGCCAAGAATAGTCCATTAAGTGACAAGTTTCAGGAATAACCAATTTTCTAAATTGAAAGTCTCACATACTTCTGAATAGCATCTTGCATTGTCCTTCTCTGTACTGACTGGGTGTGACTCACCCCAGTGACCAGCGTATCCACACTTTATATGCTACTCCCTCATTATTCACTTAGTAGCTGTCTCAGTTTTCAGATGGACCATAGCACTAGCATGGTGTTTGTGTTCAAATGGCAAACTATTTCAATAATGGCCCAAACGTACAAGAGGGCTGATACTGGCAGTTTCATTGTGGCATATTATTGTAGTTGTTCTCTTTTATTATTTATTGTTGTTAATCTCTTGCTATACCACATTTATAAGTTAAACTTTATCATCACTATGTATGCCTAGAAAGAAGAGCGTATGTGGGGTTCAGTTCCATCTATGGTTTTCAGCATCCACAAAAGATCTTGGGATCTTTCTCAAAGCTAAAGGGAGACAACTGTAGAGTTAAGAAGCCTGATGGGATATGCCATGGAGGTAAGGATGCATTTACACATAAGATGGTCAGGGGAAGCTTCTCTTTGGACAAGGACCAAAAGAAGATGGAGATACACAGGGCAGACAGAGATAAGCAGGTGCCTAAGGCTGGACTGTTTTGCTGAAATTGGACAGAATCACAGAGGCCAGTGCAGTTGCATGGAGCAAGTAAGGGGTACAGAAAGGCAGAGGCGAGCAGGCTTGAAAGGCAAAACAAACTCTGTGTCAGCCTTGAGAAGGACTTTGGGATCCAGTAGGGGCTTGGAAGCAAAGAGTGATATGATTTAGAAGGACCATTCTGATGACACAATGTGGGGTAAGACTCAAAGAGGTGATTACTGTAGTTAAAGCCTCCTACAGGGATCCAGAGGAGAGCTGGTGGTCACCTAGGTTGGCACAGGAGTGGCAGAAGTGTTAGGGTCTGGGCCTGTTTGTAATACCAGCAAGTCTCATGGGCTGGGAATGAGTCAGGAAAGAGTACAGGGAAAATACAAAGACAGAGGAGGCTCTCTACGGAGGGTGCAGGCTGTGACTCGAGCAGCTTTGCTGTGATTGTTTGGCAATGTCAAGTACAAGGTCTCAAGCAAACACCCATAGGGTGAGGATGGGAGCCAGCAGGTGGATATGCGAGCCTGGCCTTGAGGGTAAGACTCACCAGTGAGTGACCTGTGCTTAAAGCTACGAGACTGGATGAAGTCATCAGAGCTGTGAATGCAAGCGAATAAGAAGTGGTCTTGCCCTGGGACACGTCCCCCGCCCTGGAAACTCTTTCTGCAGGGTTGCATGGCTTTGTTTCACCCTCCTTTCAGATGTGTGCTGAACCTTGATCTCTTGATGAAGTCATTCTTTTATCTAGAAATCAGTTCCTCTCCACCCCACCTCACTTCATCCTGGATTTAGCCTTTCTTATAATATACACCTAGCATATATTATCATGTCGGGGAGACATGCTTATTTACCATTCCTCCAATTCAAGGCAAGATCATGCTCATGGGCACTGCATTGCTTTTGTACACTGCTTAGCGCTATGAGAGTCTGAAATGTAAGCTGATAAACATTTGGCAAATCAGTGCATCAATAAATCCTCAGGTAATCTCTAAACTCACCTTAACCATCAATGTCGAACTTTCCCGCTATTCTTAACAATAAATGCTTCTTAAACCTAATTAATAGGTAGTCAAGTATTTGATTTTTTTCCAAAATAATGTGGTTTCTAAACTCACTTTCCCAATTCCTTCCCAGGAGCCCAAGATAATAAAGGAATTATCTAAACACAGTAGAGGTGAGATTCTGAAATCTGGATCATTGAGAGGTGAAAAAGAACTTACTTTTTGAGTGTGGAGTACACACATACCGAGCTCAAGGTCTCCTTTTGAACACAAGAATGCAGATCTGCCTGAGACGTAACCCTCTCCCAAAGAACCCATGGTGGGAATGAGTCATGGAAAGCACAGGCAGTATGTTAGGTTGCCTAAAGCTGGGAAAATTTAAAGTATGTGTAGCCTGTGCAGCACTTAGATGTATTTCTTTTGTAAAGCTTTTAACAAATGCGTGTTTCTAATGTAAGCATTTTCAGAGTATACATCAGCATTTGTCAGAAAGGAGGTTTCTAGTGTTGGAAGTTAACGAAATAGACAAAGTATGGATTTCAAATGACAACACCCTTCAGAGAAATTATTCTTATAATTCTTTATATTGGACACTGATTCATGATGACAATTTGAAGAGGAGAGGCTTAGAATGATGTGATTGTTACTGTTCGTTTTTCATGTTCAAATGGCGTCAGCAAATTACCCAGGGTGTAGTGTTACAGGATTTATGCAGTCACTATGGTTATACCATTGATTACCAAATTCCTCCCTGATGGACAAGTTTGGAGACAAATGTCACATGCTCCTGTGTACCTTGGTGCCACAATTCCTTAGATATTCCCATCTGCACTAACAATTGAATATTTCAGTACGTGATGATGTTCTGAGACCACAGCTTAGTAGTATATCAAATGGAATCTTTAGGATCTCATGTTAATTTGTATTTCAGTAACCTTCACTTGTCTGTTCTTTGCCAATATTTCCTTCCAACTGTGGAGAAAACTACTGTGGGGGTGGTGTTTTGGCTTCATAAAAGTGTTCGTGTCTCTGCTTTTCAGGTAAGACACTGAAGGTTACAGAGGAACTTACTCAAGACCATGCAAATAATCAGTGGTAGGGTCTGATTGAACTTAGTCCCAGGGGCACACTTTCGGTGCCTGTCTTCTCCTCCTGGCTCTTTTAGTAGAGTACAGACTCCAGAACGGGAGCTGAATGGGCAACCCACCCTTCCTCTCACCAAAGAGATGTTTTTCCAGTTTATACATGAAAATGTCATTAGATTCCTTTTTATCTTATGAAAGCATACCATATATCTCCAGTTTTTTTTACTATATCAATAGCATTCAAATGCATAAATATATTGAGATATTTTGGTAGTGACACAATAAACTTCATTTAGTTAATTCATTTATTTTGGTACCAGGAATTGAACTCAGGACCTTGTACTTGCCAAGCAGGTGCTTACGCCACTAAGCTATATTCTGGCCACCAGAATAAATTCTGAGTATTCTCAATTCTTCCCCAAATGGAGCAAAGTGATGGTAAAACCCAAACTCATGAACACTGCCAACACATCAGGTTGATAAACTTTGATTTGGGGTTTAAACAGCAACAAGCATCTACACCTACCAGAATCAGCAAAATTTTAGCAAGAAAAAGCCGAAACAAGAAGCAAAAGAGCTAACAAACCTGAGAATCCAGAAATTTCCACCATGCAGTCGCTGACTGGGGGGTGGTGTACTGTCTGTCCTGCACCGGCAGGTGAGCGGGACGTGTCTGTGGTATGGTCTATAGGAGCTGGGGCCATCTGACTTCCTTGTACTCTTGGGGCTTCCTTGAACACAACCAGAGACAGAGGAGGTGGGAGGGGGCTCTCTAGCAGTTGAGACAACTCTAAATGATACAAAGAAAAGCCCCACAAAGTTGAAATGAAAATAGAAGACAAGCACAGACATAAGAGAGGCCAGAGAACAAGCTTCCCTGTTATGGAAGACTGCATAAAAACAGCAGGATACTCCAAAGCCTAAAGGTAGAAAAGTTGATAAAAGTATCCTGAACTATACTCCTAGCAAAAGCTAATTTTATAGAAAAGGAGTAACAGGAAATGAAGTTGTTTTGGTTTGAGTCCTAAATTCATAAAAAATTAAGTTGCCACTGTAACCACATTATGAGGAAAGAGTCTTAAGAGCCTCTGCATTCGTGGCAGGAACTGATGTCCTTATAGATGGTTTCAACCTTCTCTCTCTATTTATTCTTTCACCATGTGATGACTTCTGGTATGTTCTGACACAGCAAGGAGGCCCTTACTAGTGGCTGGAAAGTTTTTCTTGAGCTTCTTGCCCTTGACATTTGCAAGACAACATCTTTCAGTTCAAAATAAAGTACCTAGTTTGTAGGATCCTGTGTAGCAGCACACAATGTACTAAAATAAAGATATAATGTCGTACAGTTATTTGAAAATAAAGAAGTATTAAAGGCATAATTACTTGAAAGAAGTTTTTGAAATTGCACAAAGCGGTGCACACCATATACTTTAGAAAATTAACCCATAATAACACTAATAAAAAATTAGTAAAATTGAGCAGCCATGGCTAGACTGAGTAGCAGGCGACCCAGGGAGAGAATCAGCCAGGCAGCGTCTCCCAAGATCTTCACCATGTTGGAATTTAGGGCACTGGGCAACAGAGAGACTTGCTCACCTCCCTGGTAGGCAGCCCTGAGCCTACCAGTGCATGGGCTGAGAATAAAATATCCCTCCCCATCACCTCCATTAGCAAATGGGAGGTGAGCAAATATAGCAATATAGCAAATGTGGGGATTTCCTTCTACCATCTCTTTGAAGGCAAATATTGTTATCACTGTTTTGCTTTATTTTGATTAATCGTATTGCTCTATTCAGTACTCTGTTTTGATAGATTTTATGATGTTCTGTATTTGGTTTAATTTTGCTATACCCGATTGAAAGGCCAACTAACGTGAAGATAATGAAATATACTATGGTGCCTATTACTGTTATCCCAGTAACCTGCTGTAAAGTTCTGTAAAGTTTCACTGCATTGTCTCTATTGGCTTTGTCCTGTCTTTTTCTGTTGTATTTTACTACCTTCAAAATAATAAAAATTTTTAAAAATTATTGAATTTTCAAAACACCCAAAATTCTAGGCATTCAGGCAAAAATACCAAATAAATTATAAGAGAAAAAAACAAGCAGTCATCATGCTTTCCTGCAGCTGTGCTTTATGTTACAAGGACATGGAATAGCATTTACAATATTGAGGGAAGAAATGTGAGCTAGGAAGGTTATACCTAGCTAAATTAACTTTCATTTGAAAGGCTCCAGCAAATAGTGAAGGCAAACTCAATGACTTGGAGGATATTTTTCTCATAAGTATTTCTTGAGCAAATTCCAGTCAAACAAAATAACTAGAAATCCATGAAAGTATGTTTTGATAATAAACACTAAAATTTCTTTTGCTGGTGGGAACTAAAACCAAATAAGAATCATAAAGAAAAAAATAACACTAGTAATATGTAATATCTCCTGATGTGGCTATATTACATCCATGAATGAAGAAACAAGTATAAACATACAATGTAAAAAGAACTTTAGACAGTCTTCAAGAATCATATTTATAGTACAAGAATTTCTATTGTAACGAGATATGTCATACAATACATAAGATAAAGCAAATGACAGATTATGTGACATTCCAATTTTGTCACTTCTTCTTTCCTGAAGAATCAATATTCTAGACATAGCAGGACATCAATATTAATGACGAGTAGATGAGGTCAGGTAGAAACCTGTGGTGCTAATTAAAACTCAAAGTGTCTCGTATCTCAATAATTCCTACACATATGTACTGAAAAGATTTCAAAACACTAAGCAACCCAGTACCTTTAATGGTAATGTCACTAGGACATTAAGTAGTAGTAAATAGTATTTTAGAAATAGTATTTCTAAATACTATTATAGTATTTAGTATACTATATACTATTTAGAAGTAACGAGAAATAGTAACTAAAACACTATTTAGTATAGTATACTAAATAGTATTTTCTACTAAGGAAAACAGAGATTCTTAGAAAAATAGAAAATGCTTTTAGGCAGAATATGTACAAAATGAATCTAGGATGTTATTCCTTAACAGCAAGGAAGCTTGCAGAATTACAGGTCTGTCAAACAAGCACAAATTAAGACTGACTTTTTTTAAAAAGAAATCAATATAACTGATTTTTAAAACTTCATTTCCTCTATAGTTTTCATGTAACCTGCAAAATTTGCCTGCAAAATTGAACAACCTATAACCAAGTAGGTTTTGATTTGTTCATGCCACAAATATTTCTTGAAAACCTGACTATTTGGCCAGGCATTAGGGAACCTTCCTTCAGGGGAACCTCTGAACTCAAATAAAGGCAACTGTACTATATAGTAAATAGTGATAGGTGCTCTTTGGACAAAATATTATACAAATATAGAAGAACAAGAACTTATTTCTGGTGGAGAGATTAGCAAAAATCTATCAACACAATAACATTTCTGCTGAATTTTATAAGATACGCTCTTTAATAACCACACATCCATATTCAAAGAATGTGTGGGACCCACTGCCTCAACAGCTACTCACTCTGAACTCTTGATTCCGGTTTCCATCCCTCAAACAACAGCTGAAAGCAGTTGTTTGAAAGTCATTGGTCATCTTCTCATGTCCTTTGCCCTCTAACTCAGCCAGATTTTCCATCATTGAACGTTGCCTTCTTCCAGAAATGCTTCCTTCCTTCCTCCTGAGTCATAGGGATACCTCACACCTTCCGTGTGGGTCTTCGAGGTCATTGGGTTGTTCTCTTCATTTCTGTGATCATACCTTTTGTCTTTGTCTCTGTGTCTCTCTCTTTGTCTCAGTCTCTCTGTCTGTGTCTGTCTGTCTGTCTCTCTCCATTCTTTCTCTCCCCTTCCCTTTCCTTCACTCCCCTTCCCTTCCCATAATTCTTCCTGCCATCCCATATGTTGTTAACATAAAGTGCCTATCATCATCGGACCCCAGACATGAATTTCTGCCTCTTTGCTCATCATTTCTTTCTGAATATCCATCTGACATCATAAAATCAACATTCTTAGGTTACATCCATTTTCTTTCTCAAACCAAGTACTCTTCCTGTTCTTTCCAATTCAACTAAGAGCTTCTTCCAAACCCTGGTCCTGACTTAGAATCTTTGCCCCATCTGTAGCTGCCCTGTGGATAGCACTGTTTTTCCCAAACCTCAGCAGCTTCCATTTCTCTGTGTCAAGATGACATTTTGTGCCCTTTGGGACATTGCTGTGTGTGTGGCTTTCGGTGGACCTGATCCAAAGCTGTGTGAAGGCTCGCTGCAGTGGTCGCACTGGAAAGGGCCACCCTCCTCTCAAATGGGTGCAGACCAATTCTAGCTCCTTCATGAGACTCAGTGTCACCATGGCCTCTTCCAAACTGGTTTAGCAGGAAGGAATTCCCAATGCTTTTTCTATGGAGGTGACAGTGGTGCTCTCTAGCAGTTAAACACATCTAGCCTTCAGGGCTTCTGTTTCAAAATATACTCATACTTGTCAGGTTATGTTTTCCCAATGAGGAAATGGCCTTAATTTACATTGATTTTTTTTTTTTTTAAGAAAAAGAGATTTATTACAAGCATAGCATCTGTTGTTTATGCCTGGAGGTAAATGGTTAGGTGGGGGCAGCTTCATCCATTCATCCATCTGTTGTTCAATCAACGAGCACTGCTGAGACCTGACTTTGGTGCAGAATACTGGTCCATCAGATGAATAGTGTGGTTCCTGCCTCCAAGGAGTTAACCATCTAGGTCACGGTTATAGGACTTCTCTGTTCATTGGCCCCAAGTATGTCTTTGTTCACTCATTCATCCATGTCCCTTACAGTCTCTTTCTCTCTCATGCCATTCACTACCATTCCTTTGAAGATGATTTTCACAACTACAGTCAAAAGACAAGTACTGGGTTCCAGGTACTGTGCTAAAGATCGAGACTCCCACAGTACGCCAATGCCCCGGGGGCCTTCTGCTAACGTGCATTTTCTCACTTTTATTTTCTTCTGGGAATTTATGCTCTAAAATCACGACGACTGTGATCGTGATCAATTTAAATGATTTGAGTTTTCTTTTTTTTCTCTGCATCAATAAGTTGCTGCCAAGAAGGAAAATAGTCACATAAAAACCCTCCTGAGAAAGAGGAGTTTAGAGTGCTGTTACCATGGAAAAAAAATCACTGCAGAACTTGCCAGGTAGGGTTATTTCCTGCTAATCACTGTCCTGGTACCGATCAACATCACTAAGACAGTGTTGTAAACAATACGGCTACACAAACAAGACAGTAATCAGTTGCCATTGAGTGCCGCATAATTTCTGCACCTTTAGAGTTCTGCAGAAAAAGGGATGTTGTCAGAAGAAGGTAGCAGACTTTTTTTAAAGTGTGATAGATAATCAAGAGCAGTTTTTAAAAAGTACCCCTTAAGTGAGCCCATGTCCCTTAAATCTGTCACAATAAAACATCTCACTTTAGCTGATGTACAACAAGGAAGCCATCACCGTTAATCAGAGTGACTCATTTCCGTTTGCTTTATGAAACAGAAGGTAGATGAAGGTCACGAATAAGAAAACAAAGTAGCCCGCCATTCACGACGTTTGGGGTTTCTTGTAAAATTCATTTCTGTAGGAAGTTGATAATCCATCGTTTGCTTTCTCTTGGCATCATTCATCCCAATTGCCAGAAGTCCTTGTCGGTGAAGATGGAAATACTTTGTCTTCTCTCCTGGGTAGGGAAATAGCTTAATTCATTCTGAATTCTTTGACAAATTTGGGTCTTAAGAGTGTAAAATTGCAGAAATTCTGGCTTCAGGTATCTCTTGAGTGGGTACCAATTCCATCCTCTGGGCATTAAGATTGTAGGTAGGGGAGTAATGCTTGGACTGGTCACTGCCACGCCCAGTGGAGAGTGAAGAGGGAAAGAGCCAGGAGCTTAGTATTTTATTACCCTGCCTCCATTCCCTCCCTACCTGGCTGTAAGATGCTCACCTATCTAAAGGCCCAGCAGTACCTAAGTGCTGGGAGAACTTAGCCTTTCCCGAATGCCTCAATTCCTACAAGGGCATAGGTTTCTATTTCTGCTGTGTTGTTGGAGTGGGGTAACAGCTGTGAGATCATAGCCTTGCTTGGGGGCTTTTTGATCTGAGTTAGGCCCATAGGATTTGTGGAATCTTCCAGAAGTCAGTAGGATATAATCCTCCACCAAGCTGGGGAATATTATCAATGGGTGGTTATGGTGTTCATCTCAACAACTGAAATGTAATTCGTGGAATATACAAGCATGAAGGCATCCAATACAGATCTTGGGAGGGTAAGGTTCTTGGCTCCTAACTTCGAAGGTGGACCTCTCCCACTGATGGATTTGGTCATCGAGTCTACAAAGGTCATCATGCCCCAGCACTTTGAGTCTGCAAATATCCTGATGCATAAGTATTCCAGGGAGGTTTTATGACTCAGTATTCAGCTTGTCTGAAGCATTTTATTATTGTTGTCACCACCGTCATCATTATTTAAACTAAGAAATTTAAAATAAAGAATTTTATTAAGCTATGATGGGACAGCAAGCATAAATACATAGGGAGAATGCTACAGGAGAGTCTAGGGTTAGAAGACAACACCCATGGAAGGGCTAATATAGAAAGTGAGTCCCTTCCCAAGACTCGGATTCAAAGTTCTTTGGAACAGGTGTGGTGGCAGCCATTGAATGCTGGAGAAATTCTCTAGGTTCTCAAAAGCAGGGCTGGTCCGCAGTCCTAGGATAAACATAAAACAACCTTCTGGGACAAGGAACATCTGCTCTCTTATAATCTTGTGAAAACAAATATGGCAGCCTGGAATGGTTGCTTAGCAGCGGCATATTCTTTTGAGTATGCTTCCTTTCCAAAGCTTCACAAAAATCAAACTATAGCAGGCTTTTTACTGGCACAAGCTGTGAGCCCAGCGCCAATGCCTGAGGAATTTATGCACTGGCTATTTTGGGTCTGTATAAAGCCAAACTTCATGAGCCCTGTGATCAGCAAGCCATGTAAGATCCTGCTTGACAATGGCTTGTCGGTGATGGGTACTTCCTGCTCTTGCTTCTTTTGGTGTGGGAAACTCCATTAGTTATCACTGTAATTTTATTTTGTGGATTCCTTTCCCTAGTGCTCTTTGCTTACTCACTGTTATCTCTCCTTCACTCCTCCCTTCCTCCCCTTTTCTCCTCCTTCCCTCCATCCAAGGAATAAACACAAAATTTGAATGTTCTCCCAAATTTCTATTATTTTTCCAAATATGAGGCCAAATTTGATAGGAAACCCGACTTAAATTAGCATTAAATATCCTTGAACTGATTTTTAGATGCTATTAAAAAAAAAACGTGACCATGAAACTGACTCCAAAGGAAAAACCCAAGCTTAGCTAAGACTAGTTGCACATGAGGGACACGGCATGGGTTTGGCTTGAAGGGACAGAAGGTGGGGAGATTTATCAAGTGTCTAATGGGACTTGAGGGAAAGGGCCTCCCTCTGGCCTTGGTCAGCCACCAGAGCCAAGAATTCACAAGCGCTGGGTCCTTCCTCTGTCTCGTCTCTAATATTCTTCCAAAGTGGCTTATTACCTAGAGAAGAGAGGTTTCTGTCCCAGTCTCTGTATTTACATTTTTTATATATTTGTAACCCATTTTTTTGAAAACTCAAATGACCAACCCAGACTGCACCAAAATCATATTGGTCTCTCAGTAACGATTTGACATTCACTGAAGAAAGAGTTTTACTGGTCTAGCTTGGTTGTTTGTCCATCCTGAGTCTGAACTGATGGACCCAGAGGGACAGGTCGTCTTTACTACAGACAAGGAAGGTGGGCTCTCATATTAGTAGGCAAAAGAGACAGTCAGTATGAACTGGAAAGACACTCTTTTTAAAAAGCGTCTTCAGCTTCACTGAGAAGTGCCATGTGTCCTTTAGTTTGTGATAGCCAGAGTCGGCTTTGTAAAATAAGAGCTGTAACTGTGGAATTTTTAGAAAGACTGACTTTTCAAAGAATATCCAACCACACTCCACTTGACAATGAAGATATAGTCTGAGCGATGTGATGCTGGGCAGTTTTGCTGAGTGTGGAAGAGCACACTCACGCAGACCCAGGTGGTACGGGTCAGCCATCCCCCATGGCAGTAATTCTAATTGTCTGTGATGCTCTTTTACCCGCCTGGCAGTGCTAAAGATTTGTTTCCACCAACACCACCATGCACACTTGATTTGACTTGTGCTGTGATGTCACTGGACCATGGAAGTTTTTAGGCTCTGTTAAAACCTCATGGGACCGCCACATCACTTTTTAGTGATGTTGCCCGAGGTGGACAACCGGCAAAAACGAATTTTCACACTGTAACTGTCATTGATTTTAATATGGGAGTCAAAGGAGGTTCATGGAGAGCTCAGACTTACTAAGGACTGAAGGATATTTGAGGCCAAAAGCATTGGGAAGCAGAGCATGCCAAAGCAAAGAGTGAACTGGACATGTTAAGCATGACCCAGAGTAATATTGCTTGGCCTTTAATGATCGTGTCAGAGTGAGAAGACAAAGGAAGAGGATGGCTTTTCTAGGACCAGAGCAATGCCAACAGGCACCGGAGGAGAAGGATTTGTTTAATCTCTCAAAGCGTCCATCTTTTCTGACAGGGAGATAAGAACTTGGCTATGGCTTAGATCTCAAAAGCCTCACGTGTTTGGAAGTTGCTTGAATCACAGGGCACTAGATTGATACGGATACAGGAGGTGATATTGATATTAGTGATATTGATGATGATGGTAGCAGCAGTGACAATGACAGCAGCTAACATTACTGAGTGTTTCCCTTTGGCCAGGGGCCGCCCTCCACTGCACATCATCTCACTGCCCTTTGAACAGCACCTGGAGGGCAAGCGTCTGGAGGACAAGTTGTTTCTTAGGTGAAGAACCTGAGGTTAAATAACCTATATCAGGTCACAAAGTTAGCAATCAGGAAACCAAGAGGTTCATTTACTTTCCCCCCAAGCCTCTGAAGAACTTAGGGTAGCATGCAACTCAACCTTATCCGTCTGGGTGGAGGGCAAGGAGGCGGGGTCCTGCACATAACTGGACCAGATCTCTCAGAAGAGGGCAATGGGTGGGAGGCCACAATGATTAGCGTCTCTGTCCAGGCTGGACCTGAGGAAATAGAAGTTCAAAACAGATGCGGACATTGTAAAAAAGCAGTCACCTGCTCTTCTAGACCAAATAAATGACCTCCGAAGCTCTAGGAGAGAACGGCCTGACTCTGACCCAGAAGTTTTGAGAAACCTGTTGAATGAAAGTGTAGTTCTGATATGAAATAAAAAGAAGATGGAACATTTAACCTTCAGCTTGAGGAAAAACTCTAGATAGTTTTATTAAAAATATACCTAGTGACCCTACTCATTGTTCCCCAGTCTCCGGGGTGCCTGCACTGTCCTCTCCACAAAACCATGGCTCAGACCTCTCTGGTTGACCGCCCTCATTTGCATCTGTGGATCCAAACTGTATTTTCCATCAGATTCGTGAAATCACGTAGTTATGCACCAGTGGGACAGCTTTGAAGATCTGTGATCCAAAAGAAGGAAATTCAAAGCCTTAGAAATATTGTCTGCACCCGTGTGTGTATTAATGAGCTGTTTTCATTTAGCAAGAACATAGCTGTTGAGCTTTATGTTGTATGATCTTTAAAAATGAGAAGCATAAAGTGGTACCAGGAACTGTAAAAAAGACAAGACAGAAAAACAGCTAGCCATCCCTTGATTAAATTGCAACCAACCGATTTTTGTCTTCTTAGATTTTTAAAAACCAAAACAAAACAAATTTATAATAGAAATGCCTTTTTGGCACGTAACGTATCCTGCCTTAATGCTGCTTCTCTGAATTGCAGAAATATGTTTATGAAAGCCTTCGAGTACTTCTTGGAAATATAACCACATTTTCAGAGAGAAGCATTATCAGGGTGTTATTCTCTGAATATAAAAAGTCTGAATATGACTTTTTAAATTATTTCATACAAACACAATATTTTATATCAAAATATTGTCATATTGGCAGGGGAAATGCAAAAGACAAACAGATGTAAAGAAAATTCGTACTCCTGTGTTTGACTTTGAACCACTAATCCTATAGCAAACAGTATCTCTTATGTCTTACGGTTTTTTAAATAATATTTTCACAGCAGATAGGAAGCCTTGTTGGTGTAAGAGTCCTCTATTGGTGCCCTTAGCCTTATATTAGTGATCATTAGGAGGCTTTCACAGCCCAAGCCCTGGAGAGGAGTGGAGCATTCCAACCCCATGGCCTGCCAGCCTGCCTCCCTCAGGTGTTCGGAAATGACCCTCTGCAGGGGAAGTGTCCCTAAATTCATTCCGGCTCGAGTCTTCCTCCGAGTATAGATTATCCAGTGATGAGAACTTGCACCTCTGTGCTGCCCAAAATAGCAGTCACGAGCTTTGTGTGCCTCCTGACATGAATGAAGAATTGACTTTTTCATTTTTATTTTGTCTGGTGGTGAATTTATTAATGGTGTACTTCTAGAGCTCCCAGAAAGGATAAGAAGGAGAACCCAGCGTACGAAATGAAAAATTCCAAAAATGATTGTAATCAGAGTTCTGCCTCAGTTGAGGAAAATTTCTGGAGCTATCTAGGAAGCTGTCTTTTATGAAAAACCAGTAACACTAGAAATTAACCCCACTATGTATTATGCACAATCTGAGAGCCAGGCAAGGTTTCTAGAAGTGGTTTAACAAATTATTTTATTTATCTCTTTTATTACTTGATTTAACATTCATAACCTGTTTTGTCTGCAGATAAAACATGTGAATTAAGGACCATGGCTTGTTCTTGGCAGAGGGAGGATTTGAACTCGGGTCCGAGACTAACACCTGTATGTCGTGTTTCACATTCTGACATTTCATCCTAATGAGCTTTAGAGGCTCTGTTGATGGAATGGAATGTGACTCCTTACTAAAAGTTCTATTTCCTTGTGAAACTTCCTTGTAAGGTTACACATTTGCCATGGAAGGGGACCCACAGATACTGAATTTCTAAGTTTATAAATCCTCTACTGTTTCTATTGATGGCTCCATTTTTGCAGTCTTAAAGGTTGCAAAAATGATTCATGGCCTCCTGATATGCCAGAAAACAC
This sequence comes from Cavia porcellus, assembly GCF_034190915.1. NCBI lineage: Eukaryota > Metazoa > Chordata > Mammalia > Rodentia > Caviidae > Cavia > Cavia porcellus. The sequence continues at coordinate 10,395,069 of NW_026947508.1, forward strand.
TGTGTTAGCATTAATATATAGTCACAGAAAAATCCTCTTAGGTGTTAAGATCACCAATCATGGCCTTGGAGGCCTGAGTTACCTGGAGGGCCTTATGCAGCTCAACACGGGTTACTTCGTTTTGGGCCCTCTCTTGTGTCGCCCTTAAGATTAGGGTATAGAGGCTTCTACTTAATGAGTCCTTTCTGAGAATCAATAAATAAATGTAATGGAAATATTTAGTATGGCGCATGTCATACAATACTAGTATTTAACAAAAATCAGCAATGATTGTTTTATAGGAGTTTCCTCTTATCCACGGGGGGATATGCTTATTCCAGGACATTCCCTAAAACTGGGAATTTGCTGTCTTCCTCTCCCCTTTTAATTAGCAAAGAATAGAAAGCAGGGAAGGCTCTCTCTGAAGCGTGCCCCAGAGTCTTGGCTATTCCAAGCTCAGCTCTGGGCTACCAGGTCCATGCTGCTGCCATAGTAACACATAAAGTGAGGTGAAATGGCAGATTAGGAAGAGCTTATTTAGCAGAGAATCAGACGGCTGGAGCTGGGTCCCAGCTCCTAAATGATGTGCTCTGTGAACTCATAAATTACTGAAGCTTTCAGTTGATCCATCTAAGAGAAGAGGAACTGAAAGTGCTGGAATTTGCCAACACAACTTGGTGATAACACTGGTTGCCAGGTCCAGCGCCCCAGCCAGGACTCAGAAACCACTTGCTTTATCACGGCTGTGTAATCACACCTGGTGAGTGGGGGCACGTATGGCATCAAGCCGTAATCGCACCTGGATGAGTAGGAGCAAGATAAGGAAGAATCTTAGCTACCTCTCCAGATCTCACGGTGTGGTGCTGTATACTGGCTCATGCAGCATTTAAACGAATGCCCCAGGTCAGCCAATAACTCGCCTCCACGAAGTGATGCAGAGATCCAGGCTCTTTGTGCCATGTGACCGCACAGTCTTAAATTTGCATTCCAAGACTGCCAGCTTAGGGGAAGCGTCTGGAGGGCCCCTGGAAAGGGTTTCGATGGGCCAGTCTGGTTGTGGCCCATGACCCTCATTCCATGGGTTAAAAAGGTTCATGGAGCTCATCGCTGTGGGGAGCCTGAGGGCTGTGGCCTGGCCAGGTGCCCAGGAGAAGGAAGTGGTGGGTGTGGTGAGCACCTGGTGACCTTGAACAACTTTCCATCAGTGCTGGGTGGTGGGTGCTGTTACCTGAGATGACTTTCACTATAGGCAAAAGCAAAGACAGCAAGTTTCTGGTAGGGAGTGGTGTGTGCGTGTGTGTGCATGTTTATGCATGTGTGTGTGTGTGTGTGTGTTTGTGTGTGTGCGCATGCACATCTTCTGGCGGGCTGAGAAGGTAGGTGGAAGAGAGCACTTTTGCGGCAACACTTTTTGAAATGCTGAAACTAGTTGGTGGCTCATTTTCTCTCCCCTTAGGTCTTGGCCTCTTGCCAAAGCCCAGGTCATTCCATCTCCGTTGGCTAGAATATGGCCACAACCTAACTCACTCTGATTCTTAGGGGTCCAGAGCAGAAGCTTGAGCTCCTCCTAGGGTCCGGCAGGCTCCCTTCCATTCTCTAGCACTCTTGCTTCAGCTTTTGAGTCAGCTGCTCCATGCTGCTATGTGGCTCAGACACTCCAGTCCCGACACCACTGAATGAATGAAAGCTTTTCTCTCTAGCTCACATGAAAGTTACAGATTGTCTCAATTCTCTTGTGTATTTCTGCCACATCTTATTTCTCATTGCTTGAGTTTTCTCCCTTCTTATAATTAACATCTTTTTTACAGTGTACCCAATTTTACAAAAATGAGAGACATTTAAATTTTTTAAAAAAAGAACTACCTTAAGCTGCAGTAGCCCTGCAGTGAAGTGGCCGCTTGCCCATGGCCAACCTGTGTGTACCTTCCTCTCCTGCCAGGCAGGGTCAGAGGCCCCATGCAGGTCAGGGGTCTGCTGAGCAAGGGGGAGTGGAGTGGTGGGAGACCTTGCACGATGACAATGAAGATTTAAGGAAACTTTGAGAGAATGAGCTGATTTTGAATACAAAAGAAACAGCTCAGCAGAAGCAGCAGGCTGTCTTACTTTTGATTCCCTTGGAAGGTACCGATGGACAATGGTTTGGTCCTGAGACTGGCCGGGACATATTCAGCCAGCTTAGGGTCAAGCACATGACATTCAAAGGAGGTGTGCAAAGGGTTCAAAGAGTGTCAAAGACAGAAACAAGGCCACACCCACATTGGTGACCTGGTGGTGGCAATGTTCCTCTGATCCACTGCAATTACTCTGGTGTTTAATCCTGGATATTCAAAAGTGGTCGGGCAGCCAGTGGACCAGGGGACAGTGTGTCACCACCAACAGGACTGTCTTGATAGTTTGTCTTCCAACAAGGTGTTTCTGAGTGACAGCGAGAGCTCCCAACCAAGAAAGGGAGGTGCTGGCATACAAAACTGCAGATCAGGGAAATGATATACTGCTGCTGGAGGGATTCAGACTGGTAATAAAGGAAGGTCAGAGAAAATTTCATTTTCTAATGAACCAGGTCACAGAATAAACAAGCCATTACATGATCTTGAGATGTTATGGAAAGAGATTATCTACCGGATGAACTTGGACACTCATTGAGGGGTTATGCTGATTATGAAGCTTTAGTAGGAATGATCCCCCTCAACTTTTAAGCTGATTTGTTATTAAAGCCTTTTATAGCTTAGGAAAATTTTACTGCAGCAAATCACATTGTCTATAAATCACATCATGTGTAAATGATTCCATTTATATGAAATGTCCAGGATTCATAAATCCAATGAGACAGAAAGTAGATTAGTGGTTGTCAGGGGAAGGAGGTGTGACTGCTAATAGGTAATGGGGTTCTTTTGGAGTTGGTAAAAATACTCTAAAATTTGATAGTACTGGTGGTTATATCATTCTGGAAATACACTCTGGAAAAAATATAAGCCAACCCAGGTGGAAATAATTTGCATATGCTTAATCCATAGATAATTTAGATAATCTCCTCTCAATGTATTAGTAAAAAATGCACAGTTTTGAAAAAAAATTTAAATAACTGAATATACTAACTTCTCAAGAGGGAGATCGTTTGCAGAGAAAAGCCAGGTAACAAGACAGTGATATCGCCTGCAAATGTGACCAGGAAAAAACTGATGGAAAAGAAGTGAAAGTATAAGCCTCCTCTTTCCTTCTCATCTTTAAAATATTTTCCTTTCTGCATCATGACAATTAACCAGTGTTGCCTGATATTTGAATGGCTGCACGCACGTCCTAGGTCCCATAAAATAGTGAGGTGAGAGTGGGGTTTGGGTACCCCTGCATTCTCCAAGACTCTACTTCACTGCCTCGCAGTTCTCTTGGGTATAAAATGACAACAGTAGCATTTGGTTGCTGGAATCTGCACGGACTGCTTTGATGCCAGAGCGTAGTAGCTACCTCCCCTCCCGGGTAGAGTCAGCCTTCTTCCGCGATCCAGAGGCAGTGCAAAGCCGAGCTGTTAGCGGCTCTGCAGTCTCGCTACAGTACCCAGAGGCATGAGCCTCTATCCAGAGTTGTTTTCATAATGCAATCACAGCAACATTTACCTGACTTTCGTGCTTTTAAAATTACTGGTCAGAAGGCCTTCCTGAGGGTCTTCTGTTTGCAGAGCCTGTGCCTGCTTGCTCTACCCAAAGAGAACATGGTACCCAAAGTTGAAGACATGATACCTGACCTTAAGGAACTTAACAGCACACACAGGGAAACAGTGAGAACATTCCAAGTTACGTTTCAAATTGAACTTGAAGTTTTTAGGCTCCCTCTGCATAGGTGGCAAGGGTGGGGTTAGATACAGGTGCTGCCTAAAAGGTAGAGGCAAAGATAAGTGGAGATTAAGCCTTTCTGGATCTAAATGAAGCTTGTGCTGGGTGTGGAAGGTGGTGGGTGTGTTAGTGAACCCAAAGGGGATCTGTTACAGAAAGGCCCAGTGTGTCTCTTGCAAGGCAGATTGACCTGTGTACCACGAGGCTTTAAAATGCACAAGCCCTTAGACTCTTATGCTCCTGCCCCTCTATGCCATGGAAGGAATCCAGAGTGGCAAAGCCTGCACTGCTAATGGGATTATTTAGGAGAGCAACCACTTTGGAAACTAGCTGGGCAAATTGTTAATATTCTCCAAAACATTAAACTGCTACTTACACTATGAACTAGCAATTCACTTCATAGATGAGATACTCAAAAGAATTTGAAGCATATAGCTACGGATATTAGACATTAGGCGCAAATGTTCAGAGCAAAAAGTGGAAACACAAATGATCATGAACTGATGAATATTCAAATTGTGGTATGTCCACACAATGAAATATTATTCAACCATAAAAAGGAATAAAATATGTACCCTGGATGAACCCTGAAGATATTATGCCAAGTTAAAGAATCCGTTCACAAGAGGCCACATTTTGTTTGATTTTTATATAGATGAAATGTCCAGAACAAATAAATCCATAGATGCAGAATAGATCAGTGGCTGTCAGATGTGGAAAGGGGCTATAGGGAATGACTGCTACCATTCCTTTTGGGAATGGTAAAAATACTCTACAATTTGATAGCATTAATGTTTACATAACACTGTGAATGTACTACAAACCTGTGAATTGTTACTTTCAAAGGGTAAATTTTCTAGCATATGAGTTCTATCTCAATAAAGAACTTATAAAAATAGAAAAAACTTTATGCATGAAGATAACATGACATTTTTTCTAAGAGCAAAACTTGGAAACAATCTAGAGAAATGAGAAAATGCTAAAGAAAAATTTTAAAACGTTATTGCCTCCACATGGACTTAGGCTTCCATTTAGAGAACTTTTTGCTCAAATGGCAGATCCCCCAGCTTTCGTGCTAGTGTGGACCCTTCGGAGAGCCTGGTGTCTTCCCACACTGCTCAGCTCAGCTTCCAGGAGGGCTCAGCAGCAGGGTCTTGGGTCACGCTTGCTCTGGTCTGTCTCTGGCCTCCTCCACGCACTGCCACGAAGCTGCTCTCCATGAGCAATCTACTGTCATTGCCACCCGCCTCGGGAGAGAGGACACCTTACCCAGGAATGTCCTAAACAGAAGCAGAGGGCCTCACAGCAGTCTCTGAGGCCTTCCTTCAGCTTGGAATACCAGCCCATGGACCCTCAGATCATGTGATGGAGAAATCTCACCACTTCTTAGCAAAGGTCTGCACATAAGTCCTCCTCTTACAAGAGGTCTTTGCCTCTCCAGGACTGGCCTCAACCACACAGGCACAGCCGGGCTGAGAGTCCCCAGGTGTCAGTCACTTGGTGCCTGGCATGGAAAGGGACCAGAGTCACTCCGGGTTCAGCTTCCTCAAGCCCTCTTGAAGGTATTTCCCATGGAGCATTGTTTAGGGCTCATCTCATCCACCGTCCTATTTTATACTAAGTATTTATATAAGAATGTATTGAAATAATATGAAAGAAAATCAGCAATTATAGATTGCCACCAAAAATAAATCTAGTAGAAAATATGTCTTTGTTCAAGATATCAAAAAACTATTGGATGCAAATCAAAACTCCTCAACCCAGTTCAGAGTGGCTTTTGTAAAGAAAAAAATAAATAAATAACAAATGTTGGTGAGGATGTGGAACAAAAGACATTCTCATAGCTGGCTGCCGGGAAGTAAACTAGCCCAGCCATGATGGAGAAGGGCATGGGGGTTCTGCAAACACTACACGCAGACCCACAACACTGCTTCTCTTCCAGCTGTTCTAAAGGAAGTGAAATCAGCATAACCAGAGACACTTGCACAGCCATGTTTATTTTGTTTCATTATAGCATCGATCAGGGCCTTTAATGGTCAAGAACACACAGAGGTGATACATCGAACCAACCTAAGTATGCATCAGTGGATGGATGGATGGATAAAGAAGGTAAAGAAGATTGAAATCCTATCATTTGCAGCAAAAATAGAACTGGAGGACATTATATTTAGTGAAATAAACCAGATGTAGAAAGACAAATATGACATGTTCTCACTGAGAGGTAGAAGTTAAAAACTGGCAAGTTGACCTGAATGTAGATTAATATGTACAATTAATACATGTTAATTGTAAAAAAAATTAAAAAGATTATCAGGAATAGCTTTCTCTGTTTTGCAATATTGTCCTCGCTGGTTAGTACCGAGTTGGACCCTTGTAAAGCTTCATCATAAAGGAAGGGGAGGAGAGAGCAGGAACAGGGTAGAAGGGCAGGGGATGTTTTGGTGTCTCACTACTGGATTTTCAGGAGTCTCCCTGACTCCCAAAAAGAAGGCTGCTCACAGTGCAGAAGGAGCAAAGAGGAAGCAGGAGTTCACCAGCCTCCGAGGTGTCTGGACTGCAGGCTGCCGCGTTTCCCCATTAACGCGGCAGGTTACGGCTGAGGAGTGAGCCAGGCCCAGGGAGGCCCCAAGTGCCAGTTGCTTAGGAAACCAATTGCAGAGAGCTGTGACCTTTTGTTTTAAATTTTTTCCTTGTCACATGAAATCATTTCATGCATCCCCTGGTCTTTGGCCAATCTCATTTCCAAGCCTGTCTGGAGAATTCAGTTCGCAGAAACTTTTCTCTGAAGATGGTTCATTGATATCCTCTCCCAGACAGGGAAAAAGAATCCTCTGGTACAGTAATGTGTAATCACTCGAAAAGCACTACAGCAAATTATTACAAGGCAGTGCTGGAATCAATGTAATAAAATACCTCATACAGATCAGCCAATCGACAAACATTTAGGAAGTACATACTGTGTGTAAGTTCCTGGGAATATAAAGATGAAAAGAAATCTGGGACTTCAGGGTAGCTCATGATGGGCTGAGCCGGGATCATGGTGCACTGTGGGGGATGTAGTTTCAGTAAAAACATCACCAAGACTTATGAGAAATCTGCACCAGAAACAGCTACAGCATCGCAAGCCACATGACCCTGGCTGTGGAAACACGTCTGCCTTTAGCAGATTTTCTAACATACAGAGTCAGATACTAAACCCATTAACTTTCAACCTTTCTTCTTTTCTGATGTGCAAAGCAAAGGCTCTGCCATTTCTCTAGTTAGCGGCCCCCAAACTTTTTAAAATAAGATTTCAACGGATTTTGAGATACAAGTCACATGCAATACAATTGAGCCATTTGGAAGTTGTAACTCAGCAGTATTGAAAACACACAGTGTCACAGACATCATCACACAGAACATCGTATGTGCCTTAGAAAGGGGTCATTTTGAGGATTAAATAACACAGTGTATATAAGTCAGTAGACCCAGTGCCAGGCACTTGGTGGCATTTCTCTGCTGCTTGTTATTGATTTTGCTTCTGGAGCTGGCATTCCAGAAGGCTGAAAAGAGTAAGTTTCTGGGCCAGAGGAGAAGGGGAGGGAGCTTGTGTGTGGGGTACTCCCCCCCACAAAGTGGGAGTAACAGACTCTGAGTCTCACCAATGAGGGTTCTTTTCCAGCCCCAACATGGAGCCAATGGACCAGAGTTGACAGGGACCACTGGGGACCAGTTTGGGTGGGTTCAGTTCAGAAGGGGCCATCATTAGTTTTGAGCATCACACACCAATGTCTTAATCAACAAACAATCAACAGCACATTTCAGAGACGGACAGTAGCTTGGCTGATCTAGCTCCTCTTCTCCATGAGTGCTGGGGCCCCGGAGGGCGCCAGGCGCCTCTCTTGATGCTTTTAATTCCCAAAAGCAGTGCAGCTGCTCCTCAGAGGGGCGCATCCAAGGACAGCAGTCATATTCTGTACCAAATGCGCTCCTGCCTTGGGGAATTGCAGGGCTGGCGGGGGAAGAGCTGGCCTTTTTCAGATCAGCAACCCCCCACATTATCCTAGAGTGTCTGAGGACTGCAGAGAGCACTCTCTTGTTTGCTACCTGGGCCAGGCAACAATGCATAATCAAGCCTGACCACTGGCTTTTGAATGGCCAGCAAACTCTTGAAGCTATTAACTTATCCACGCACCCAGGTAGCTCAGGACTCTGGTATTCTTCATCCTGGGGCCAGGAATATTTTCATGCTGCATGAAAACTTTGTGATTTTATAAACTTGAGATTTTAAATTAATGGTTTGTCCTCTTATTTCTCTTTATGGCATTAAACTGCTAAGCTGCATGTTTTCCAATTTTTTAAAAAAAGCCCAAACTCCTCATTTTCAGTAAACCATGCTTTTGTCTCACTATAGCGTCGATCAGGGCCTTTAATGGTCAAGAACACACAGAGGTGATACATCGACTCCAGTCTTCACAAAAAAGCAATTTTTTTCACCATTTTTATTTTCCATGCCATCACCCCAAAAGTCGTATGGCTCATATGAGGTGATTGTCTCTGCACCATTGCTGTGGGCTTTCTGAGTACAGGAATTTCAATCTATAAAAGAAACCAGAGTTTGAACTGATGTATTTTTTTTTTCTTGGCAATGAATCACAAACATCAGTTAGAGTTTTTCTGTTACAGTTTAGATTTAAAATGTCCCCCAAAAGTTGACGTTCTGAAGTAGGCCTTCTCTGACATGCTGGGTCACTGGGGCTGTGACCTGGAAGGGTATATTTTTGTTCCCACCTCCTCCCTTTCTTCTTGGCTTCCTGGCCACAGATGGTAAACATCTTTGCTTCTCCTCCACAACCAGACCATGGACTGAATCCACTGAAACTGAGCCAAATAGACCTTGCCAGCTTTGTGTTAGATGCTGGGTATTGTGTCTCACCAACAGGGAAGGGTGCGGAGATTTGGACCAAGGGTCCTGATTGTCAAGTTGAAATCTTTGTCTCAAACCCTGAGCCTGATGAGATTTAATCCAGGAGACAGGAAGGAGAGCTGAGCCATCAGAGCCTGGACTCCATTTGGAGAGCTCTAGGCTTGCCTTTTAGGAGGGCAGGCATGATCTATGAAACTCACAGATTGGTGTCATACCTACGCACAAGCTGCATCTCTCGCCTGCAGGAAACCAGGCCAGGGAAGTCACAGGGCACATCATGTGGTACCTCTGCACTTTACACAGGGTGGCTCTGCTGCCCTACAGGCACGTGGCAAGACGCCGTCCTCCAGGCAGACGCTGCGGCTATCCTGAGTACGTTGTAGAGACAGGGTGCCTTCCAGCACGATCCCAGCTTCCCCTCCTCCAGGTGAGCTCATGAGGAACCTCACTTAATTCTTCTTTCTGCCTCCTCAAAATAGAAGAGCCCAGGGAGAGCTGAGGACAGTCTACCCAAGATAAGATAAGACACTGCCCAGGCCCAGCAAGCCCCAGATAAGGGAGTAATTGCCCTTTAGAAGCATCCCAAGCACCTGTTTGTCACCATCCTGAAATTCAGCTACAGCCTAAGACTATCATTCTGCTACTTGGAAAACCACAGCTCTTGGGCTGATGATTGTCCAAATCTGGGCTCTCATCTCACTAAGCCATATAACTCTACCTCCTCTGTTTGTTGATGCCTGTGTTAATCATTGAAAAATATCCTTTTATGAGAGCCAGATTTGTAGGGTGCATGGATTCTCCACTTCTGTGGAGTTAGGGGTTTCCTGGCACCAGGGGATAGGATCAGGGTTCCACAGATGTACATTTCTCAAGCTCAGGTCCCACCCCCAAACCAGGTTGGTGACCTACAGTAAGATTTTGTTTTATCATTTCAAAAAAAACTACTTCTTTGAGCCTTCATTGTATTCTGTGTAAAGTGGGGATTACAGTGGTGCCCACCCCAAGGGGGGTATGGGAATTAACTGAAGTCATAAAGATAAGACGCTTAATTCAAATGCTAAGTGGAGGATATAAGGGACATTTCTTGGGTCCCATGGAACCTTCCTTGTCTTTTTGGATGACCTCAATATTTTGAATGAGGCAACCTTGTTCTTCCCCTCATTTGGCAGGAACAGAAAATAGTAACCAGCAAGCTGATATGTCTAAGAAGTTCAGAAAGCAGGATTAGAACCTGGGACCTACAAGCTCTGGCCACCACTGCTCCATTCTGCTGCTCCTCTGATGGTGAGCTTGCAAACAGTTGTGAGCAGCCACTCCATCCTTTGGCTTTAAGTCTCTGGAAGCACAGCCTGCCCTTGTCATCCCTCTTCAGCCTTGGAGTCTCCACGGACCCTGGAAAGCTCATGTTGACTTTTAAATTTTAAGACATCAAACACAACTCTTAAATGCGCATCCTGTTTGGAAGATAGAAACAGATTAAATTATTATACATTAATAATAATAATAATAATAACAGGAATGGACATCAGGTCTCCACCAAGGACCTCCTGCAGACCTCTGTGAGCCAGCATCTGGTGCCCTTTCCTTATGCTCCTGGGTCCTTCCCATCGCTGGGCATTGGGGAGCTGGACCACTGCTCCCACGACATAGATGAGGACAGAGAAGGGCTGAGAAAGATTTGGTCAGGACCACAATGGGGAGGAGGTGTGATCTAGTCCGAAAAGGATTCATTTAGCTTCAGAGAGAATTTTCAAATTCCAGATACAGGTCAGAAAATAGAGCTTGCTTTTTGTAATAAGTTTCTTTGAAAAATAATCTAACCTTTTGAGAGTATGCCAGGGAGTTTGCTCTTCATTACCTTTTCCTCCTCTCCTGAGTACCGTGCCAGGCCCCCACACTTGCAGAAAGCAATCTGAAGTTTTACATAAAGCAGCTGCAGTGAAGCCATGGAATTCCTTGCACAAATCCTTTGCCGAATTTGAACCTCCTCTGCTATGGAGAGGAGGTTCCAACCTGTTGCTATGGAGTCTTATCCTAAAGATGCTTTCCGGTGTGTGAACTGAGTCTGTATTTCCTTTTCCTATTTTAAACAGTAGGAAGGAAATAAATCCAGAGACTGTAGACTGTCCAAGCAGGAAGAGAATTATACAGTAAGTGAGCGGTACGTCGATTCCTAGATGTCAATGGTGAAAGATGTACGAGGGGAAGAAACCCGAGAAATGCCACATGACTGGAGCGAGAGAGGGAAGGCAGACCTGTGAGGCTGGCTCGGATTTCCTTCAGTGGGAGCCCAGCCAATGTAAAAAAAAAAGAAGAACATTATGAGCGTGACCTTCTGATAAACATGACGGTGAGAGAAAAACAAAAAATCTCTGAAAAACTTGCCTCTGTGAATAGCAAATGTGCTGGGCGCCTTCTCTGGGCCGACAGGGACAATAGCAATAAACCAGACAGAGTAGGGCCCTGCCCTTTGTTTTGGGGGTTGGGGTAAAAAGGTGATGCATGAAAGCACCTTTCCATCACTCTAAGAAAGGCTATGTGTAAAGCAAAGAGAGGTTGATTTTTAGCTCGGCATTTTGGAGCTCGAAGTCCAAGATCAGGGCCTGCTGATTTAGCCTCTTGTGAGGGTGCTGGTGACAGCGCCCCTCAGTGACTCCCATCAGGTCCCTCCTCCTAAAGATCCATAGCACCAAACCTTTGCTCTTGGAGCTTTGGGAGACGCTCATCCTCCAAACCTCTGCAGGGGAGCAGGAGCAGGAGACAAGCAAAGCACCAGGCCACAGAGCAGGATTCGCGCTGCAGAGGCTCCGCCGGCCCTTGGCTCTGTGTCTGATGCAAACCATGAAGCACTGAAAGCCTCAGGCTGCCTGGCCCCTGAGCCTGTTGCTGCCTCACCCTCCTGCCGGAGCCCCCTGGCTCAGGTGCCATGTCCTGGTGCCAGCTTCCTCTGGCGACTGCTTGCACCCAGCTCTGCACTCTGCAGCAGACATGCCCAGTGCAGAGCATAGGCTCTGTCCCTTCATCCACCCAGACAAGCAGACGTGAGCCCAGCAACACCCTTCCACACACACAAACACACACACGCAGGTCTGTCTGTTTGCAGTCTGTTTTGTTTGTAATTGCATCTCCTTCCGCTCTCCCGGAAAGCCAGGATCTTATCCTTTTCCTTGAGGGCACATTCGCCACCTCTCCTCTCAGGCCCCGGCTTGCATCTGAAATGTCACCCAGGAGCTCCTCAGGCTCAGTCCTTGGCCCCAAGCAGAAGGCACTGTCCATTCCTTTATCTTTTCGCCATCATCTCTGGATTGCGAAGGAAGAGGAAGAGGAGGAAGAGAGAAGATCAGAGTGATTTATGCTAACAGGGCCATGTGAGCTTTGTCCTCTCACTCAGAATATAAAAGCTTCACATTTAGTCTCTGGTTCAACGTAACACTTCAATCCCGCTCCCCTCTCCTGAGCACAACGAGCTTTCTAGAGAAGTTTGGAGAGAAGAAAGAAACCAGACCCTGTCAGGAGTGTTGTGTGCAGTGAACGATCTGTATGGCACACTTAAAATCTTGAAGAGGACGGGTCTCACGTGCAGTGTTCTTGCCACAGTAACAACAAACAAATGAAGAAGTGATGCAGTAATCTGCCTGCCCCAGGAAACAGCTGGCCTGCAGCTGTTGCTAGGGGCAACCTTATTTATCTCTATGTAAATGTGAGATAGTCTTTGTGCTTGAAGGAGAAGGGAGAGGGGTTTCTAATCTCACTCTGGGGAGTACAGGGAAACATGTAATCGCATGTGCTTCAGACTAGACAGGATGTACAGTCCCGATGTCTGCATCTTGCAAAGTGTCTACAGATTTTACTAAGCCAGGATCACAAGCCAGACATGCCCAGCCAAACCAGGCTTTGGACCCTGGCTCCATCTCACGTTGATACGGGGAACTGACCCTCTCACTACTGCATACTCAGTTTCTGCTCATTGATGCAGGAATAAAAACCACAATTCAACAGAGAAAAACCACCTGCCCTGTTACCACTTCAAGAGGAAACAGAAGCTCTCCAGTCCCTCAGGTGCTTTGGATACTTCCTGCCTCAATGGCAGCTCTCTGCTCCTGTTCCTGGTCTGTTCAGCTCTCTGGGTGCCCAGCTGCTGCTTTTCACTTTAGATTGCAAGGAAGGGCCAAATGGCAGACAATGCGACACTGGCTGCTTTGTTTGAAGAGGTGACCTATGTGCCTGGCCCCGTGGGAATGCTCCAACCCATTCTTTGGCTCTTCTGCATCTCCTTCCCTAAAATGATCTTCTCTGTTTGTTCAGTAACCAAAGCACTTAGTTACTGTTTATTGAGAGCTTACTATACGTCAAGCACTTGTTCTAGGTTCTGGAGATGGAGTAGGACACAAAATAAACACAAGGTTTTTTTCTTTTCATGAAATGACAGATGAAGTACATTTAGTGGACCACAAAGCGGGTGGTAAGTGCTCAGCATTCTGGGAAAGGGGTAGAGAATGTTAGGATGGGGAACCCAGGCAAAGACTCAACAAAAAGGTGATTTGGGGGAACTTCAGGGAGGAAGAGTGTTGTGGTTACTTTTCTCTCATTGCTGAGATGAAATACTTGATACCCAAAATGAAGGAAGGAAAGGTTTATTTAGGTTACAGTTTGTGGAGGTTTCAGTCCATAATCACCTGGCTCCAAGGCAGGGTGGCCCATGGCAGCGGGGAACAGTTCATTTGCAGCAGAGAACAACACAAAAACAAGAGCAAAAGGGAGGAGCATGGAGAGAAGACTCTTTCTGTTCCTTATATTGTATGCAGGCCACATCCACTTGGATGTAGCACTCATACCCATAAACCCACCATTGGATCACAAGTCATTCACAAACTCTAGAAGCCTGCCTCCCTGACTGCATGAAGCTTTGGGGGAACATCCAGACGTAAAACATAACAAAGAGTAATTCCAGAAAGAATAGCATGTACAAAGGCCCCGAGGCAGGGACATGTGGGGTGCAGGAACTGATGGGGAGTAGATGGCTGAGTGGCCAGAGTAAGTGAGTGCAAGCAGGCATTGAAGACTTAGTTCAGCACTGCAGACTTTGGCTGTCATACTGAGTGAGATGGAAGGGCACTGGAGCATTTTAAACAGAAAAATGAGATGTTTGGGCTTGCGTATGGGAGACTCATTCTGTCCATAAGCAGTAAGGCAAGGACAGAAAAGGGCTCAAGAGGCTTTTACCCAGCCAAGATATTGTGCAAGCAGGGATCAGCTTGGTTTATGCAAGTGTGCATTCACTCACACACACTGCAAAGCAGCACCTTTGCGTTCATACACCTCTATTCAATTACTGCTCTCCTTACTTAACGATGTCACTTGCATCTTTCCATATTGATAAATGCAGAGCTATATCATAATTTTAATATGTTCATATTATTCTTTTGCATGGATGTGCCGTAATTTACTCAGCCAGACTCAAATTAAACACTTCAGCAATTCACATTTTTCACCATGATAAACAATTCTGCAGTGAATGTTCTTGAATGTGCATCCCTGAGCTCTGGCTCATTCAAGACTTTCTCTGAGGTCAAGTCTTAGAAATAGAATTATTGGGTTAATGTCCACAAATAGCCAAAGGTTCTTGATCCTTTATGCTAAAATGCTTAGAGGAAGACTCATACTGAGCACATTCCCACAGCTATGTGCCTGGCTACCAAGCCAATTTTCAGTATTATTGGTTTTCATTCTCTGCTAATCTGATACATTCAAAGTATACTATATGTTACTGTTATTGTTGTTTATCTCTTTGCCTGTATTTTTTTGGGGCCATTGGTCTTTTTTTTTAATTTGAGAAGCACTTCCTGTATTAAAGATAGATTCTCAGAAATGTTGCAGATGTTTAAGGATTTTCTCATATAACCTGTGTATTTTTTGTTTTGGAAATTATGAAATGTACCCATAAAAGAAAACATAATTCACTCAGGATAGTATAAGAAGTCAAATACAGCAACACCTGTGTGCCCATCATCCAGGTGAGAGGTAAAACATTTCCAACCTCCCAATTCAGATCTCTTCTTCTCCGGCCAGCCTAATCAGTGTCTTCAACTGTACAGCAGGAATTCCCTTACTGTTCTTTACACTTTTGCCCAACATATGAATCTTCCCAGCAACACGGTTTTAATTGGGCAAAATCTGAAGCTTTATAGAAATAAAACCCTACGGCATGTATTTGTTCATCATCTGACTTTCCCCCCCGAGTGACACCACGTGTGTACGTTCCCTCCATACGGAAGCCTCTGTGTGGATCGCCACCTCTCCCGCGGGACCGCAGGAATTCCTCGCAAGTGAGTTCGCAGCCCCAGGAAATGCTTACCTCACAGTGTAGCACAGCTCGCCTACTTAATGTCTGAAGACGTTTTTACCAATTTATAGTTTGATGAGCAGTAAGTAAAACTGCTGATCTGAGGCCACAGTTGCCGAGCAATGCTGTTGTCAGACTTTTTATAAAATGTGACTACGTGGGAATATTTTTTATTTTAAAAAGGGGAAGCATTTAGAAGAATTAGCTATTCTTTATATGGCCCTTTAAAATATATGGGCTTTAATTTTTTTAGTGCTCTAGAATTCTTAGTAGGTGACTAACGCTTTTCTTTGACTAGGCTGGAAGGGAGCAGAACTTTTGTAAGAAACTGAGGTAATTTTAAGACCAGAAAAATAAGCAGTTCAGGAAACCACTTACAGAAATGGTCACCTAATTGCAAACATGTTGGGAGTTGTGGATCCAATCAGTGCAAGAGTGCAGAGTCAAATAGGTAAAAGGGATTCCTGAACTGATTTCTCCTGGCTCAGTATTGGCAAGCATTCAATTCACTTGGACATAAAAAGAAATACGTAGATCAACAGGTCAAAGAAATAGGGTATTTCATGTTTGAGGATGTGTGTGGTGGTCCAGTGAAACCATTTGCGATGTATGTGCTGCCTACATTTAGATCAGACTCTCTGTAGATAGATTTGTGGGTCACTGTCATTTCACTCTGCATTTGTGACAGGTTCAGACGTGAAAATGATCCTCTATAGAACAACTGCACCCCTTTTTCTTTCGGGTTTTGTGGTAGTGATCCCAGCACATCGAGGCATGCCAACCTCTGGCCTGTGTGTGTGGGGAGCCAGCTGGGTGCATACTGCAGATTTTTATCTGGGAAATACTGAGCCTGCTCACAAGACGCATAACCTAACTTGACACGAACTCTGAAGCCACTCCAGTGCTTGTTTCTGGAGATGTAAAACATCGCTCTCAACTTCCTGTTTTCTTCCCGGGTCTAAGAGCATCCCATGATAGTACATTTGGGAAGCTAAGAGATGTTGTCGGCAGAAATTGATCACAGAGATGCTGGGGGTTTATCCCCGTCTATGTGTGCTCACACATAGACCCTTGTGAGCGCCACGCCGGGCTTTGTGTTGTTGCTGGTGAAACAGAAGTGATGTGAGAATTCCTGACAGGTGTCACAGGCCATGGACTACTGCACCTAAGTCACGTGTCTTTAAACAATGAGCTGTGTCCTCTAGGCTGGTGTCTTTTTATTTACAGCAAGAAGGTTGCACATTTTCACCGAATATGTGTTGCTGAACATTGGCGGTGTGCCAGGAACCAAAACAATAATCAGAACAATAAAAAGCATGATCTCTGCTCCTAGGATATCCACAGTTTGTGGAGCAGTGACAGAGGAGTCAGGCTGCTCCATGGTGACAAGGCCAGCGGAGAATGTAGGTGCCGCAGAACAGAGGGGCCCCTCTCCCGATTCGGAAGTTAGGGCAGCTTCTCAGGGAGGTACCATGGCTACAGCGCCATCAGGGGCACCCCAGAAGGAGTTAGGAAAGCAGGGCAGGGGAGATGGTATCTGGTAGGAGGACGCATGCCAAGATAGGGAAATGAGGAAGGAAAAAAGTCACATCCGTCACCCCTGAGTCACTGTGGTGCTTTTAAAACATGGTCTCAAATTTGTTGACATACTTCTCATGGGCAAATGGGGGGCCACATCCCCTCCCTTAAAAGTGTAGCGGAAATGGTGACAGTGAGGCTCTGTCGTGAAAAGTCAGGCAGATTTTGCTCATGAGGATATTTGTTCTTGGAGCTCTGAGCTACCCCAGGTCACCATATTACCAGGAAGCCCAACTGGCCTTGGACAGAGCATGGGGTGTGCTCTGGGTGTCCTGGCTGAGCCCAGGATTTGTGTCATCCCTGGCCAGGCCCCAGCTCCCCGCATAGGATTCACATCTGACCTACTATGACTCTGACACCATGAACAGAGAAAAGCCGTCTCCATTTTGCTCTGAATTTCTGATCCACAGGAAACTTGAGTGTTGGACCACTGCTGTTATTCTATGCTGTTTTGTGATGAGTTACTTTGCAATATTCAGGAATAAAAATGGGTCTCTTTGGCTCTAAATTTTGGTTTTTCTGCAAAACTCAAAACCCAAATCCTAGTCCTCAAAAACAAAACCACTCATATGAACTGTTGGCTTAAAGAAAAATAGTTCCAAGCACTGAGTGATCAGAGAAATTATAGTGGAGAAATCAGACTTTGTTTAAATTGTAAACAAATGCACTGGTCTGTCTGTGGGCTCAGGAAGGTCAAGGTGTAAACCAGTGCAAGCAGGATGTGGGCATCTGATCAGCATCTGATTCTCCGCGAGTCAGGATTTTGCTGTATTCCGTGTCACCTTGTTTGCTGGCAGACTCCCCCGTGCGGAAGCAAGACGGCACAGCCAGCGCCACATCCTGGCAGTGGAAGACCATCTCTACTCCTTCCCCTCTCCCAAGCTGAGCAGTGTTCACAGAGCTGGGCTGGACAGGCTACACTTCCACAACGACCGTGGATCCCATGTCAATAAGCCACTGACCCACCCAGTGAGGCCATATTTCTACCTTCTGAGCTGGAAGACAAGACAGGGTCTATGGATCCTTCACTGCCTCACCAGAAGCAGAAATAGGTGCTAAGTACAGAACACAGTTGTCCCCTTGGGCAGAGAAGTCTTGTTCCATCCTCAGTTGCTCATGAGCATCACTTAGTACTCCTCGGGACACAGAGAACTTTCTCTTTTACACGTCTCAGTACCATTAATGCAGCAAAGCAGTTATGCTTCCAATACAGGTTGCTAAAAAGTATTTGCTAGATACGGTGTTGGTAATCACTAATATTTAGTCATCTTTTGTGTCAGCCCTTTCTGTTCAGTTAATATGCATTGCCACATTTAATGATGGGTTGCTTTATACACACTTACATTCAGCAGTAAAAATTGAAATTGCATGTGCAAATTTCCCTCAAGATAAGTCATGTGTTAAAAAACAGAAAATAGTTAGCATCGGATCGTATTTTGATCACTGTGCTCTGCTCAGATGGTACAAACAAAAGCCCCAAGCTCTGTGCCCAAGTCTGTCCCGTCCCACGTACTTGTTTCCTTTAAAGTCTTCAGGCTGAATCCTACTGTCGATCTCAGGATTCTGAAGCACACACACACACACACACACACACACACACACACACACACACACGAGAGCAGCGCTTTTCCTTAGAGTTAATCAATAAAATGGAGCATAAAGAGAAAGAATCAGCAAAGCATTCACAGGTTATCTGATACATTATGGACAAAAGGTGGGAGAGACCTAAGGCAAGGAAAAGACACTGAGTGACCCTAAGACTTGTCTCCCCCTCCCCATAAAGAACCTAAAATTACGAGACAAACCTCAGCCCTGATCTTGAACTTCATATGGGTTCATATGATTTCTTAAAGTAACTGTAGGGCCTTGCTGCCTGTGGGTTCTCAGGATTCCTCCCACAGCGCAGGGAGCTGGGACAGTGATTGAATGGACCATGAGTGACCTGGGTGGTGTCTGTCATCCCAGTCCCATTGGAAGGGTCTTGCTCTCCTTCTGATGGTGATAGTGATGCTGCTGATGCTGACAGTGATGCTGATGCTGATAATGATGGTGATGCTGATGCTGATAGTGATGATGATGGCGATGGTGATACTGATACTGATGGTGATGCTGATGCTGATGCTGATGCTGATGAGGATGAGGATGAGGCTGAAAAGGCTGCAGTCTTAGCTCGCATCCTCGCCACTCCCTTGTGGGGAGTGGATCGCCTTGTCCTTGGGCTCACCTCCAGGAGGCAATGCACTGCCTGCCTCTCCTGGTGTCTTTGTCCTCTGTCGCGCTGCTGGATGCACTGTCATTCGGGCAGAGAAGAGGAAAAGGTTAGAAGTTGCTCAGATATTTTATTAGAGATTTGGAGGAGAAGGAAGAGAGCTTTCCATGCCTTTCTGGAAGTTCCCTTCACCTGCCATCCAGGAAGGCTCAGAAGGCCAAGCTGATCAGAGGTCCAGGCATGCTTGGAGCTCTTTCCAGACTTTCTGTGCAGGTAGTGTAGGCAGGACTCAAGGTTCTTCTGTGGCCAGACTGTGGTCAGGGCAGGATGACAGCCTAGTCTGGCTGGAGGAGCCCAGGCCCCAGCAGAGGTTCAATGGTGAGAAATGATCACCCAGTCCCTCCTTTATGTCAGCATTGTATGTTTGTAGTTACCTTCGTGCTGTGATTTGAATTTGTGTGTATATTTCTCAAGCTGAAGGCTACTGGATAAGGTTCAAGGAGTTCTTGATTTCTATTTCAGTCCCAAGGATGGATACAGAGTTTCAGTATTCAAATATGTCACCTCACTTGTGACAAGCTGACAGAAAGACCTGGAATTCATGCTACTCAGCGTGATTTGTCTATATCAGAAGCTCAGTAACGTGGATATAATTGCAGCCCAAAATGTGTAAGTGATGGCAATTTTTTCCAAGGTCTTATTTTGAGAAAAATAAAAGGAACCTTAACCTTTACTGTTGCTATGTGAGTTGTACTGTCTCTTTTTCCATTTCTCAGATGTAACAGCACCTTCCTACCCCTGGGCCTTGGGTCACCGCATCATCTGGAACACTCTTCTCCAGAAACCTAGGTGACAAGAGTTCATTCTTCAAACATGAGCTCAAGGTTGCTTGGTGTGGTCTGGGTGAGCGTGAACTGCCCACGAGTCCCCTTTATTCTCTCACATCATCCACTTCCTTTTGCATAGCTTGTCCCACCAAATATGACTGTCATGCTCATTTATGTGTTTAGTATCCGCTTGTTCCCAGCTTTCCTGTAGAAATGTTAAGTCCCCTGAGACCAAGTATGTGTGCCCTCTGGTTCTCCACAGTATCTCTGCACTTGGCATAGTGCCTGGTGCAGAAACACAAGAGAAAGATCAAGGGAGGGACCTGGGGGTCCCTGGTGAGTGGAGCCAGTCTGGTGAAGTTTGCAAGTCCATTGGCATCGCTGAGGACCATGAGAAGGAAGAGGCACACCTTGCTTGGTTTTAGTTAAAGTCTTCTATGTGCAAGCCAGGGGCTGTGAGCAGAAGCCAGGGGTTGCTCCCCAGCCCTTACACTGATCTTTCATCAAAAACAACTCCTACATAGGATACTTAATGAGTACCAGGGTACAGGTGGATAAGAGGAAGAACTGTTCTATAGCACAGTAAGCTTGTGATGGTCGATAACAGTTTTATATTTCTAAATAATCTAAAGAACTTTGAATGTTCCCAACACAATGAAATGATCATTGTTTGAGGCGGGGGATATGCCACTAATCCTGATATGATCATTATACATGAATACATCCCAGTATTTCTTTATACATGAAATACATTCCCAATATCACCACCCCTACCCTGAAGCTGATCCAAAGCCTGTCAGGAACCAGTTTTCTTGGAAGGGAGTGAACATGATTAACAAGTGAAGTATCATCTGTATTTACAGTTGCTCCCCGTTGCTCGCATCACTGTCTGAGCTCCCCCTCAGATCAGGCATAACATTCAATTCTCATGGAATCATGATCCCTACTGCAAACCACAAAGGGAAGGATCTAGGTTGCACATAGAAAAATTACCTTCCACAATCCCCCCCCACCCCCGTGCCAAAAAGATTGGAGACCACTGGTGCACATATATATTGAAATATCACCGTACCCCACAAATATGTGTAATTATTATGTATTGATTAATTTTTTAATTTAAAAGACTCCCACATCCAGGAGACAAGCTTAGCCAGGAACTCCCTCATCTCACAGACTCTTCCCCAACACCCAGTGAGGATGAATGTGCTTGACACCATGTCCCAGGAGATGCAGCAGAAGTCACAGGGTCAGATAATTTGGCAGGAAGCACACAGTCAGGGACATGGATGGTGCAGCAGTGGCAGAGCATTGTGCCCACATCTCTCTGGTGCCCCTGCCATGGTGCTGCATTCGTTCTCATGGCCATGACTGTGTCCTGTGCAGCTTGTAACCTCTGTCACCTATAATCTCTTGTCTTTACTATTTCACCTGTTCTTTCCCTCTGTCTCTGCTCAGGTTTTTCATCGTTCCTAACCATCCAGGCTTGGGCAAATTTCTGGAATCTCCCTGAGCTTCAGCTCACTCATCTGTAAAATGGTGTTAGGAGGGCCAACTTCTGGGGTTACTGTGAGGAGTCTTGTACCTAAATCTTTAGACCCTTAGACATAGGGTCTAAATATGTGGTGTCCCCAAAGACTTGTGCACAGAGGGCTTGACCCAATGCAGTGGTGTCTGCAGGTGGGGCCCAATGAGGAGACTGAATCATGAGGAGACAGTTCTTATGAGATGTATAAGTTCTTCTTATGAAGTGACATTGTTTTTGCATACAAGCTATGCATATCCTCCTGTAAATTTTAAATCATCTCTAGATGACTTATGCTTAAAATAGTGTAAATGCTATGTGAATAGTTATTATACTATACTGTTTAGGTAATAGTAACAAATGAGAAATGTCACACATGTTTGGTGTAGATGCATTTTTTTTTTGCGAATACTTTCTATCTATGGTTGGTTGAATCTCTAGTTGCAAACACATAGACACAAAAGGCCAGTTGTATGTTAGTCATTTCCAAGCCCTTTTCCTCATTTCAGCAAGTCACTCAAAAAATATGCTACCCTTCTGTGTCTGTCAGCTTTCTGAGACTGTGATAAAATACCAGAGAAAATCAACTTAAAAACAAGAAAGTTTTATGTCAGCACATGGCTGCTTGGCCCCAACACTGGGCCAGTGGCAGCACAGTGCACTATGGCAGATGCAGATAATGGAGGAGACAGCTCACTTCATGAACACCAGGAAGCAAAGAGGAAGATGGGGCCAGGGTCCCAATATCCCCTTCAGGGACATGTCCTCAGTGACCTAATGTCCTTCTACAGCCCAAAAGCACCACACGCTGGATCACTGGATGGAGGTTAACATTCCTGGGACTGCTCACATCTGGAAATAAGACTTGGGGAGCACAGAGGAGCAGAAAGAGACTGACAGTGCATGCTTTCTTCTCTCCTCTCCAACTGTGGGAGGAAAGTCGGGGTTGGTCAGGTCACCCCTGGGCTGGGGCTTTCTAGGGCTCTGCTGTAGCCTCTTTTATTCTTACCTGCTCTCTGCCACACCAAAGGAGACTCTTTGACAAACAAAGCAAGGTTCCAACTGTCTTATCAGTGCGCTCTTTCATTTCCCAGAACCCTCACCAACCAGAGTCGTGCTGCAAATGAATGAGCTGCTCCAGCCCTTATCAATCACAGAACACTCAGCAAATATTTGACGAGTGATTTCCGTGCACAAGCGAGTCATTATGCTTCTGCCTCAAGAAGGGGCACACACTTGGGTTGACTCTATTTCATTTGTGGAGTTTATAAAACATCTTAACTGGAGAGTCTCTCAAAAACAGATCCCCCCACTTAAAAAAAAAACTAAAATCTGTCCTCCTATCTGATCTGCCTTTGTGTATTTTGCTAAGCCCCTGGTTTTCTAATTAGGAGGACAGAAGAGGAAGTTTTATTCCCATATCCCATTAGAGCATGTGACCGTGTTTCAATTATATTTTTCTTTGGACTGGATAAGGGTAATGAATAGATCTTTATCAAATAATTTGGTAGACTTTGTTATACTCTGTGACTTGTGCTAATAAGATGCACTTGAATCTTGTCTGTATTTGAAGTGAGCATCAACATCTGCAGCAGGGAGAGAGGCTCCCCGAGGCTGTCCCCAGGGGCTGTAATCCACACCTCTGCTACTCACAGAGGTTGAAGCTGCTAGCCACTGTTTCTTTTGTTGGTAACTCAAGCCAACAGTCCTTAATGGTCTATTGCATGACAGAACAGTAACTACCGTAGTGCAGAGGGCTTAGCTGCAGAAATTAAATGGTTGGAATAGAGTCCTTTAATTGCCCATAAAGTACATTGTGATTTCACCCCCAGAATAAAACAGATCATCCTTTCAGCTAAAAAAAAAAAAAAAAAGGACTTGTTTCAGGAATTTTTATACCTTTTCATTTATGTCTATGCATATTGTCAGACATCCTCAGTCCAGCAATATAGAAGGTCATGGAAACAGACTCATAAAAGAATAACATATTTCATACCACCATCCCATTGGGAGGACAAGTAAAGAGGGCTGAGACAGAAGAGAGGGGACAAAAGGTCTTGCACCAATCAGAATGCACCATGCATCTCTCCATCTGTGTCATATTTCTACAGTTGAAGCCACCCAGTAAATGCACATGGTGTGACAATCCTTTCTTGTGGAGGACTTGCGGTATGTCTAATACCAGGCTGAACTCTCTATAAGTATGATCTCATGTTAGCTTCCCAAGAACTCAGTTAGGTAACATGATGTCAACTTGAGGAGAAAGAGATTGATTTGCTGAAACATTCATTTGCTCGAGTAAGTGGGCAAGAAAGTAATAATTGGAACTAAGGTCTGCTCACCTCCAAAGGATGTGCCACTGTACCTACTGCCTCATGAACTGTGCTGGCAACCCAGTCTAGGCAAGACAGGGTCGCGGTTGAGCAAACCTCAGAAAAGAAGCTTGGTTTTCCTTTGCTTGTGTGAGTTAGATTCTCCCTTCACAGCCTCTCTCATCCCTCAGGGTCTCTCTCATCCCACCAGGTCCTAAATAAAATCTCATTAGTCTTTGGATTTAGTTACTGATGGCTCTCTTTCCCTGGTGTCAACATCTCTGAGTTCTCTGAAGCATCCTCTCTGGTAGCTAACCCTGTATCCACTAGTCAGTTTGAGTTGCTGAGAATTTTGCCATGCATGTAGTTGTAGCTCATCCTGGTGCTCCTCACAGCCCCAAAGACCGGGCAAGCAGTTTTGTCCACACTGAATATTTAACACGCACACTGATATCAGAAAACAGACGCCCTTGACCCACCTACTCCTAACTTCTGAGTAATGAAGTAAAGGTTTTGTGAAGGAAATTGAAGGAAGGAAGAAGGAGGAAAAGCAGGAATAAAGAAAGGGAAAGTGAGTGCCTGTCATTGCCCATCTGACCCCCTGACGTCTCTGTTCGGAGTGTGCTAGATAACGGCAGAGAGAGGCAGAGAGAGGTGCTCTGGCCCCAGATCCAGTCTTGGAGCCAGTCCACCAGCCTTTCTTGCTGAGCAATCTTGGCAACTCAGCCGAGCCCCGAGTCTCAGCTTCATCATCTGCAAGGGCTGAAAATAACAGAGAGCTGCTGTGAGAGTGAAGGGGGTACCCCATTTAATAGGTGTGGCCCCGGAGTCTGTTTCTCTCTCCATGTGGGGCACTGTTTCTTTCCTGCTCATCACAGCTGTGAACTCAGTTGCAAGGTCTACAAAGACTTACAAAGGCCTAAGTGATGCCTGCTACCTCTTTACCTCCCCCCACCCCTGTCCCAGTGATGCACCCAGAGTCCTTGCTTCATCCCTAAAATAGATGAAATCAGTGTGTTTGACTCACTGGTTCTCTGTGCCGAGGCCGAGTCAACGCTTAATTACCCTTTTGGTCAGAAGCTTCGCTTTCCTGTCTTGGTCCCTTCTGCTGTAATTTATTTTCACTTTTGCTGGTCCCTCAAAGTAGCATCCATCTTTATTTGTAAAGGCAGCACTGAAAAGAAGGGGGAAGGATGAGAAACAGGGAAAAAATTTCAGGCAGTAGATAGAAGCCTGGGATTTCCATAAAGCATCAGAGGCTGGAGGCAGGAAGGATGGATTGAGGGCCCAGGATGCCTCACACGGCAGCATCTGTAGTCCTAAAATTTCACTTTTAGGGATGTTTCAATATTATTGCTTTTTTTTTTTTAAAGGACAGAGTTCAGCTGTAATTGTTGGAGCAGGGCTTCTTTTGCTATTTGTTTAATCAAGAATCTGTACCAGAGAAAGCCAAGCACATAGGCGAGTCGAGTGCTTTGCTTCTGAATATTAAATTCATCCCTCATGCTTTTCCTCTCAGGGCTGCAGGAGGGTGGGTCAATGGGCCAGGCGGGGTTGAAGCCCCGGCTCTGTCACGTAGTGGCTGCGAAGCCCCCTGCAATCGCCTGTGTTCCTGGAATCCTCGTGAGGATGCAGTCCTCCACATCTTGCCGGAATGTGTGAGGACCATATGATTTAACAGACACAAGAGAGGCTCCTGTTGCCAGCTTCGGGGTAAATGCTCCACAGACATTTGCTGCCCTGGCTTTGGATCTGGACAGCACAAGGCAGGGAGCTCCAGCTCTAGGGAGAAGGAGGGAGGGAGGGGAGGCGATAGTAGGGGTGGGTCTCAAAGGTCCCCCAGTTATTGACATGACCTGGGACACTCAGGCCTCCACCAAGCAGAGGCTGCAAAAGCTGGTTGTGCTGGTTGGAGAGTGAAAAACGCCTCTGTGGCTACACAGCCCATAGCTGTTGTCTCCTCACACTCAGGGTCAGGTCCCGGGGCTGTCCTAGTGAGAGCTGTGAGTGTGCCCGCTGGACAGTTTGTTCCAGATGTGAACAGCTGCAGGCCCGGAGGCCGGGGGGCGGGCAGGCGTTCTGTGGGAGGCACATTGTGCTGTTGTGCTGTTTCTCCCCCTCTCCCAGGGGTGATAGGACCCGGCACAGGTCCTCTCTGTGCCGAACTGGGACGCTGGCCACAGTACAGACAGGCGCGTGATGTCCCCAGGCGCCCCCTGTTTAATGGTGAAGCCCTCTGTGGGGTTTTTCCCTTTCAGTCTTAGGAATATCCCCGCCCCCTTCCCCAAGTGGCCTGGCAAGACCTTGCTCCTCACATGGACCTGGCTGCCGTTCAGGCCCCGTCTGGAAGAACACATCCCTTGTGTCCATCTGGGCTATGTCAGGCTTCCCAGAGGATGCATCAGACAGCCTGCACCTGCGGCAGACATCGCTGCCTGCTCCGCATCCTCCCCTCTGGTTAAGAAGCTGCAGAGGTCTGAAAGGGACCTTTAGTGCAAGCTGAGGCACACAGCAGCATGACACGGCGGCACATGGCGGCTTCTGGGCCTCAGGGACTTCTTTCCAGTGACTTCATCCTGCTCTGCTTTGGCCCTGTGACTTTGGGTGACCTTGAGCCTTTGGACTGAGTCTCGGCAGCTCGAGACTCAGCCGTTGCTATGCATCCTTCTCCCCTGGCATGCATACATGTGCAGTTCCTGGCCGGGAGGTTTTCCAGAGGCGCAGAGCCAGAGCACGTCTCTTCTGAAAATGGAATGATATTGTCAACTGTTTTTTTATTTCCTTCTCTTTTCTGTGTCAGCTTTTATGCCTATTTGTCATGTCTGTGTTCCTGAAGTCAGTGTTCCTTGCATCTTGACAAAGAGTTCAGGGCATCTCCCTGTTTCTTGGTCTCCCTGTTGGTTTATTCATTCCATAAATATGTACAACGTTCTCATGATGTACCTGGTGCTTTTCTGGATGCTTTTCCGGATACTTGGGACACAGCCTGAACAAAATAGACAAACACCTTCACCTTCCTGGACTGATGGGCTAGTAGAGGAGGCAGACAATGAAAAAATAAAGTAAAAGATGCAGAATGCTGTGTGGGGTAAAGATATAGGGAATGTGAGTAATTGTAGGAGAAATATTAGAACAAAACCACAAAGAGGTAAAAGAATCAGCCACAGTACACTCTAGGCAGGTACAACTGTAAGTGCAAAGATCCTGAGGCAGGGGCACTTTTAAACATCAGCCCGCCTGCCAGCAGACTGAGCCATGACAGGCCAAGGGAGAGAGGCCAGAGTGATGTGGAGAACTGGGGTCATGTTTTCAGCTGGGTGCAGATCCACTGGAAGAAGACCTGACCCTGGGAATGGCCCCAGTGTATGTGAGCATGTCACTGAGTTAAGGACACATGCCTGTCTGGCATGCATAAAGATGCTCCACCATGCACAGTGCCCTGTTGACTTGTTTAGTGTGACCACTTGCCAAGCACTGTCGGTGCACTGTGTATGTAGTAACTAATTTAACCCTCCCTGCATGCTTGTGAGATAGGCACTGTTCTTACCAGATGAGGCTCAAGGAAGCTGAGTTACCAGCAATGGTCACCCAACTGCAAAGTGCAAGGCTGGGGTTCGAATCCCCAGGACTGTCTGAGGGCACACACTTCTGCAGTGGAGGGCGCTGCCTCCATGCAGGCCTGAGATGGACATAGTCACTAACAGGCACTACTGAGTGTGGGCATGCATGGCCAGTGTGCTGCCGAGCGACAACTTCCGCCCTCTGAGCTTAGGAACATGGCTGGGAAGGGCAGCCTGGGACAACCGGTTTCCAGAATCTGTAGAGTCATCCAGTGGATGTGTTCCAAAAGCTGTTTAGGAAGCAGTAAGGTCACGTTGGATTTCCTGGGCACCTATTCCCCAGTCTGCTCCTTCTACTGTGTGACCTCGGACATGTGATATTGTCTTTTTGTGACTTGATTTCCACAGCCACAGAGGGAGGATAGCATGAGGATGCATTTCTGGAGATGCATTCAAAGTCTCGAGGAATAACCTGATCTGAGCATCCGATGATAACTTATTCTTCTCCTCTCAGCATCCAGTGCTCTTCTGGCCCTGTTTCAGCACCCACACTTGGGTTAAGATACGCCAGATCCCCCGGACAGGAGCAGGACATCCCCAGCGGCAGGAGACGTTTGCAATTGTCTGTCCTCTCAGTCCTTGGCTATCTGCATGGCCTTTCATCAGGGTGCTCCATGCACCCACTTTGTATCCTTCTCCTGGGTGACGTTCCCAGTCCTCCCAGAAGGACGGGAAGGCAAAAATTCATTGGTAAAGTCACGGTGACATCTGTGGGTGGATGATGCCCAGTTCCAGCAAGGGGAACTCTCTCCCCGCAATTGCGCTCCACATCCCATCTGCACTCCCTTCCAAAGGCCACTCGCTGTCTTGGCTTCAGAAGGTCCCTGTGACCCGAGCAGTGAAACTTAAAGGAATTGCTCTGGAAGTCCTGTCTTGGTGCCACCAGCCACCCAGCTCCCTCCTGATGGGGCTGTGCTGAGATTCACCGGAGAGTCTCCAGGGCTGCATCTCAACCCCTGCCATTAAGCTGCCCCTGAGACTCAGCAGTGTCCCTGCAAGGTGACAAGCAGGTGAGCACTGCTACACGTCACGCTTACAAGGCACATGTGGAAGAACACCAACATCTTAACAGTCACATCCTTAATTCATGCACATTAGAAAAAAATAATGAGCATATCCAACAGGAACTTAAAATTAAAATTTGCAGAAGTAAAAGAACAATCGAATTGCCATTAAAGAATATTAGGCAAATTAAGTCTTGGTACACAGCTACCATTGTTGTGAATCTCATGTGACTACAATATATAAAAACTCGTTCCCTTCCTAACAGGCAGGGTTCTCCTTAGTTGCAGCTTTGGCGATGACAGCCTCTTCTGAAAGTCTGGAATTTTCTGCACGTGACTGGTTCTGCTGGCCACGTCACCTCCACCTCCCCGTGAGCTAAACCTTGCACTAAAGCCCGGTTGTAACACATTGCTTTATCCTGCAGAACTCACAAGCTAAAGATGGGTCACCTGTCCTGGGCACTATCCAATGTCATTTAATCCTGGAAGGACCCCCATGATAGAAACCACTTTAAATCTCGGCTCAAAAAACCTTGTTAAGCCTCCTGTTCAAATTTATTGTTTGAAACTGCTCCCGTCCTGAGAAATACAGGCCTTTCTGAGAGCTGTTTCTCGAGCTCTCTCTTGTATGGCGGGTTGGTATGTGTTGTAAATCTCTGCTCCGTCGTTACAAGGAGTCATAATGAAATCTCTGGCAACACCCGGAGTGTAGCTAAAACTGAGAATGGCTGCTGGGAGGGAGTCTTTTGTTCCCCCTTTAAAATCAAAGTGGAAATTTACCGCCTTCTGCACAACCTCTGGGTAACTCTCTGTAACCCATAAAATGCCTACCGTGTGAGCCAGGAGCTTTATTTCTAAGTTAAATCAGGTGTGTGTGTGTGTGTGTGTGTGTGTGTGTGTGTGTGTGTGTTCATTGTCAACTCTATAAGCAGATTCAACCGCCATGGACCACTGCTGATGTTCATTATTTTATTTGGGGAGATGAGGAGAAACCTACATTAAATGTCCCCAAGCATCGTACCAAGTTCTTTGGCTACCAAGTTAGGGCTCAGCCTGGCTGCTCAGGGTTTCGTTAATCCCCATGTCTGCACCTTTCTGTTGTTACATTGAGAACAGATGAGCGGATGTGATACGAATGACAGCCGATTGCCAAAATCTGTTCTTGTAAGGATTCAGAAGAGGATCTGGGTTGAGATGCGGTACATAAGTAGTAGGGTGACGTGTTCCTCGTTTTCAGATGGCAAACTGAAATGTCACAAGGGCGTGCTCTCAGCTGTCAGCTTCTAATCTAATTAGACAGGATAATTGGGGAGGCTGAGCCTGCTGACGGTTGACAAACATATTAAGCTAATTTCACTCGCGCTAATGTGACTCTGGCAACTCTTGTCACCACGTCAGCCAGGAAAGCTTCTGAACTCCAAGAACTCTAGTTGGACCTGGAGATGGTTTCTAGATGCGGTGATGGTTTGCTAAAGGGGTTTGGGAGAGTGGCAGGGTTGTGGAAGAAAACACTATCCAAACTATACAGTCAAACTAGCCGAATTTGATGAGGGAGAAGTTTAAACAGAGCAGGGCAAGGTGGCGTATGCTTGTAATGCCAGCACTCTGGAACGCCGCGGCAGCAGCATTGCAGGTTTCAATCCAGGCTGGGCAACTTAGCAACTTCATGAGACGCTGGCTTAAAATAAAATAAATAAGGCACTGGAATTGTAGCTCAGTTCAACCCTCAGTACTGAAAAATAAAAATTATAAACAAATGTAAACAGGAGATAAAACTGTAGGACTGTCAACTGAATTGTGGGTTACAAAGAATATCCCTTTAGTGACTTTTAAAAACATGCAGTGAACGGTTTTCCCTCACAAAAGGCTGCCTTTAGTGGCATAGAGGCATGAATCGCTAAGTATTGTTAGGTTGAATAAGTTCCATGTTCTGAAAACCCAAAATCTGAAATGCTCCAAAACCCCAAACTCTGAGCACATACACAAAGCCTCAAGCAGAAGATTCCACACCATGACACTTCATTTCATGCACAAAATTATTTACAATATTACATAAAATTATATTCAGATCATGTGTATAGTGTATGAAACAAATGATTATGTTTAGACTTAGGTCTCATCCTCCAGATATCTTATAATACATGAATATATATGCAAGTATCCCAAAATAAGGATGAAAATCCATTTCACTTCTGGCCCCAAGCTTGTAAGATAACAGCTAATCAATCTACAGCAGCATCTTTTAAGGCTGCAAGGCTGATATTCCTCTGGAATGCCCTGGATTGGCATTCGGGCTGTTGGGACTGTAGATCATCTGCCCTGGACCATCTGACTATTGCATATTTTGATGATCCTTCCGTTCTATTACTTTTCTATTGCTATTGCTACAAAATACCATAAATTCAGGGGTTCAGTGATACACATCTGATGTCTTACAGCTCACTGGTGAAAAGATGGGGTACGGTGAGCTCAGCTGGATCTTCTATGTAGTCTTCCACAAGGCCAAAACTCAAGCATGTGTAGGGCCATGTTCTTTTCTGTAGGCTCCAGATGGGATTCTGCTTCCACAAGGAATTTGCTGTTAGTCCGGTTCAGCTGCTTGGAGTTGTTGTACTGAAGCCTCTGTTGCCTTGTTTACCACAGCCCTGGTTGGATCTTTGCTCCTGGTCACTTACATATTTTCTGCTCAAGGTGCAGGGCCAAGGCCAGGTCAAGTATCTCTTCTGCTCCAAATTTCCCCAACCTTCTCTTTTGCCACTTGCCACTAACTCCAGTGCACTACTTATTAGGGTGCATGTCTTTAATCAAGACATTTGAGGTAATCCAGTATAACCCCCCTACTGTGAGGCCCATAACCTTAGTTACACTTGCAAAGTCCTTTTTGCCATGGGATTACCATATTCTCAGGACCCAGAGATTAGGTCTGGTTATCTTTGGAGGACGGGGGTCAGATAGTGATTTCTGGTTATGGTACACACATGAAAGTGTTTTATCTTCACTCCAGTTCGAATGACTTCTGAAAGCCTTATTTACAAGGATAATTTTAGTTGAACAAATGCTTTCTGTCCCATAAATAATACAAAGTTGAATTTTGGCCCAGGTAATAGCCCAGCTAACATTCATTATTTCACATTAATGGATTCAAAACAAGAAGTTAAACCAAATATAGAGAGAGGCCAATATTATTTTTTCTGAAGGGATTCAACTGGTTTCCTTGAAAATTCTCACTTTTGTAGGTGCAAAGATGCCAGTACTCTGGGGCTTTGGGCATTAGTTTGATCTGTCACATCTAATGGGTTAGTCAGAGAAAAGGCACCAAGTTTGTTAGACCACCTTCACATCCTCACTACCATAAACAGTATGGACAGGGACTCCACAATCTGAGGATGAGGCAACATCCCAAGACTGTTGCACGGAGCACCATGTGACAGTGACAAACATGGGAGATGCAGCTAAGTTTAACTTCCAAGCAGTCATAGGCACCTCAGCTTATAACTGTCCACTGTATCCATCCATCCATCCAACCTTTCATCCAGCCACCCATCCATCCATCTGTCCACCCGCTTATTCATCCATCTTAGTTACATGGAAGAAGCACCAAGGTGAGCAGGCGCCTCAGGGTACACCAAGTGACTGCCAGCATCTCTGAGTGGGGAAAGCAAGATGCTTCCTTATAGCTGTCCTTAATCCCCGCAGGCTAGAGGAGCAACTAGGCCCTGCCAGAGATTTGGGAATGCAGTCCTCTGTGTGGAAGTTGCTTGCCTTTCTTCCAAATAATCCAGTCTTGTTTTCTTGTTCCCATAGCATCCTGTGTCTCAGGAAGAAACAGACAGAGGGTAATTAAGTAATTCATCAAAGATGGCACCATGGCTAAAACAGGGCTGCAATTCCAGACAACTTGTAGTCAACTCGTAGACAATGAAGGATGCCATCTAGTGAAAGTTACTATCAAGTGATGACCTGCCCTTTGCTTTTATTTCTATTTCCATCTCTTAGTCAATGATCATGAAAATAACTAGCCTGATATAACTCTACAAAGGGAACCACTGCCAAGTGTCTCAGATTGGAATTTATCTAGATTGGCATCTCTCTCGGGTGTGATCTCTTTTAAACCAGAGATGACAAGTTTGAATACCCCCACCCAATGTACACAGATTCCTTTATCTCAGTGTCCCAAGTATGGCACTGAGATGGATGGATGGATGGACGGACAGATGGATGAGTGCATGGACAAATGAATATATATACTAGATAGTTATAACTTGGTATGCTTTACCTGTGTCTGCCTGGGATGTTAAATTTAACCATGCAGCATGCAATCACATCAAAAGTTACTACCATTGCTATTACAATGAGTTTCAACCAAATTTTATATGCAATTTTATCTATCTCCATGATTAAAAAAGACATTATACCAAGAAATGCTATCATGTATGTACAGCCTTAATTGCTCATTTTGAGATTCTTTGGACAACTTCCTATTTCTAGGGAATCAGAAAAAGCTGGTACTAAATGTTATAAATCAGGTTATTGCCAGAGAATAATTAAC
This sequence comes from Cavia porcellus, assembly GCF_034190915.1. Taxonomy (NCBI): domain Eukaryota; kingdom Metazoa; phylum Chordata; class Mammalia; order Rodentia; family Caviidae; genus Cavia; species Cavia porcellus. Next base: position 10,427,745 of record NW_026947508.1, read on the forward strand.
CATAATTATTTCACTCCACTTTTCTTTACACCACACACAAACATAGACGCACAACCTGGGAACAATAAAGAAGGTGCAGAGTCACTGTATTTATGAGTCCATGAGGGAAGGGAAGCCAGTTTTCTGAGAACCTTTCTTAGGATCAATAGAAGCACCTGAGATGCGGCTATTTGCTGTCCATACATGGCTACTATGAATCCTTTGCAAGACTATCCCAATTACCATTTCTGATCATTGCAAAAACTTTTCAAGTAGAGTTGCCATCTGCATGTATTTAGATGAGAAAACCAAGACCAAGTTCATGAGTGAGTGGGGAGCCAGCTCAAATGCTTATCCTTGCCAAAACCTCCTTACCCACTGGGTTGAGTCACTTGCTCATTTCTTGATAATATTTTAATCATGTACACACTTCTTTGTGTCTGTACACAAAAGACACAGCACTCTGTACGTATCATTCCTGCCTAGACTTGTACTGAATGGTGAATGCAGGCCATAAAGACCCCAAGGCTGTATTAAAGGACTTTTCCATCATTGCAGAATTAGGGAGAAAGTCCTACCAATCATCAAAAACACTACACCTCTACATTTGTTGCCATTCATCCCACCTGTATTTCACATCTACTATCTTAAAAATAATATTTATATTTTCCCATGTATCTACTTGTATTTCATTATACATAAATAACCCTGAGATGGTAGGATTTTTGAAAATATGTTCATCTTTGTCAGGATCCACATGCAGTTAAACATAGCACTTTGTGGTGTCTAGCATTCTCCTATTTACTGTCATCAGGGATATTTCACCCAAGTTCCTGTGTGCAGAGCAGAATTGCGTGTCCCAGTTCTCAGTGCTGTCTGCATTGCAAGCCATCCTCGCCCCTCCTAATTGTGTACCTGTGTTGCTTGAGAGTGGGGTACAGTGATGGGCAAAGTAGAGTTAGAATCTGTCTCCACAGAGCTTGTAGTCTGGTAGGAGGTGGAAATATGCTTAGATAAATATGCGCAGTGCAAAAGGAAAATATAAGTCTGCTTGTTTATCAGGATGTTCGAAAATACAACCATAAACGAAGCCAAGGGCTCTGAGCTCCTGCATGGATCCCTTGCTAGACCACCACTGTGGTCTTGCACAGAGCAGATGCTCAAAACTGTTTAATTAACAGAAGATTTCCATGCTAATGACAGCTAAATCATGCTGACTGTGTGACCGGTTCTTTATTAACCTAGCAGGTCAAATTTTGGTTTCATGCGTAAAATTTCATATTATGCTCTTCTTAGGTATGCATTCTTGAGTCATCACGTGGTACTAGAATGCTGTTCTCTTTATTTTTCTGAAGAAGAGGCTTTGAGAGGTTGGGGAGCTTGACCAAGGCCACTTGCTAATAGGGAGTGAAATCTGGAAGTCAACCATCATCAAAGCCTGTGCTTCTAGCCACCCCGATGCCTGTTCACTCAGGGCCAAAAGCAAGCATCCCATCCAATCATGCCTCGCCTCTCGTGGGATCCTCCAGTTTATTATTCTGATTCTAAATAAGCTGGATTGGCCAGCACCTGCAGCGCTCAGCCCTTGCCCGGTGTCAGACACCACCAATCTTCCCGGTGCCTGAGTCAGACCAGGCAAGGGCAGCTGATTCCACTGTGCATAACACGCACCAGGGAGATTAGTAAAGCCTGATAGAGGAGATTGCCAGGACCAGAGAAGTTAATACAGACTGAGCAGCCTTCATCTGAAATCCTAAGTTCACAATTTGTTTTGCACACCAATAGGATAACACAGGAAAATTCAACATCCGACACTGTGATGTGTCGTCCTCAAAACCTAGGTGCACTGATCACTTATAAAATTACTTTCAGACCCTGGATATTTACGAAACATAGGTGGGTTTCACCTTCAGGTTTATATTCCATGCCTAAGCTATCACATCACATGCATGCAAATGTTCCAAACTGTGAAGAGAACTCTGAAACCTGGACACGTCTGTTTCTATACAGGCCAGATGTGTATGTGTATCGTAAACCAGATGTGAACGTGAAGAGGTTTGCAGAGTGCCTGGTGCACAGTGCAGTGTGAGAGACAACCATGGCACCAATGCTTTCACTGAGACCCACGGCCCACTGCAGTACCTAGCGTGGGGGGACACTTAGCCTCTCAGATGAATGGCTTGGAGCCAGCGAAGTGGGAGGAAGCCCTGATGTTATTTCAGAATCTAGTTCCAAAAAACGAGAGCCTCCTTGTGTGGGGTGAGAAGGATGACCACACCATAATGGAGCTGCCAGCCAGCAGAGAAGGAAGAAGAAATTAAGTAGCCCATGTTGAAAAGAAAGTCAACCAGGCAAGGTCAGTGGGTGTGGGAGAAGGGAATCTTACCTTCTGCTCTCACCTGTTTTCAAAAGTGACACATTACCTGTGGGTGATTATTTCCCTTTTGTGTTGGCTTGCAACTTGAAGTTTAATAGGATGATGATATATATGTATACAGAAGACCATGAAACCAGAATTTGACCTGCTAGGTTAATAAACACTAGCAGTTACTGTAACTCACAAATTACAGGTCCCAATTTTCACAGCCGGGTTGCAGGCATTAATTAAAACCAGTGTTACAAATCACAGCATTTTGAAATGCCTGCAATGTTTAAATTATCAATGGTGTTGCCACCTTAATTTAAAAATGCAGCTTCCATCATTTTTCAAAGAGCAGTACAGTAAGCCAGAGTAACACTATCTCTCCTGCTCACGGTCATTAATGTGCTAGGAGCAAATGCAAGTTTTTAATGTCTTTCAACACGTCAGAGTAGAAGTTATCAGACTTGCTACTGGAGTACTGGAATTGCCACTACCCATTATGAAATATAGAATAATTAAAGCTACATTATTATCAGTAAATCTTTATTTTGGTCTCAGTCTCTCTGTCTCAACCAATCAGGCTGTGTCTGTCTGTCTCTCCTCAATCTCCTCTGTCTGTCTATCTCTCAATCTTCACCCCCTAACTGGAGTGAAAACTGGTTTGGGGGAGGAGGAATTTCATTATTGTAGAATCATGTTCTTCCAATGGTCACAGGAGATAAACAGATATATAATGCTGTATACCTGTAATACTAGAATTTCGTGGGATGTGTTGTGAATAGGCAAAAGATGTCTGAAAGACTCCTTGGAGAAATAATGTTAAAAAGATGTGAGAGATTCTGCTCTACTGGAAGCCTTCTGAACATCTGATTTAGAACCATCTCTCCAATATGGGATAAAGAATATATTTTAATATTTTTTCAAGTTGAATTCTACAGAGGAGATTAGAAAGTAGACTTGATAAAGTGGGGGTGGGGGAGACAAAAATAAAAGAATCCTACTAACCAGGGGTCCTCACCCAATGGGAGACTGGAGCAGACCCCCCACACGAGCACTCTAGGGAATGTTGGCAGGTGATGGAAGACACAGGCACTGAAAACTTTTCCATCTCACTAAAACATTAGTGACACATTCTAATGTAGAACAGGTCTGAACTGCAAGCGCATCCCAGATCAAGCCCTTCAGCCAGAAGAGTGGACACCCATCCTGAGGGACAGCTGCGAGGCCAGCCCTACTCAGACCCTGTGGGAGGAAACTGGAGGCAGAGGCATCTCAGAGGAAAATAAGAAAGTGTTGTCATCCAAAGAGCAGCGGATGGAAACTGGGAAGTAAAGCAACAGACTTGGGCCCTGGTGTCCAAACCCAGCCTGGAGCCTTGGAACAAACACATTCTCCCATCGCTGAACCTGGGTTCCTTCATCACAGGCAGGAGAGGCTCACAGAATGTTCTATCCGGGGTCCTGGTGAGGACAGGATGTTGTGGCAAAGGCAGCACTGTCCATTCTCAGTAAATGTGACTCTTTTTCCTCCTGCTGAAGAATCCTGTCCTCCCCCAAAAGCAGAGTTCATGCCGAGTCATGTATCCACAATAAGCAGCTGAATGAAGAGAATCAATGATGAAATTCATAATTCGTTAATTTTGTGCCTTCAATGAGCTTATTAGCTCACTAATGCTGCATGCAGTTTTTCTCTTCCTCACTATCCCTCTTTTTCTGGACTTTAGAGGGCACAAATATATTTCTATCTTCCCTTCAGTGGTTAGTTTTTATTTTGCTTTGATTTTTTTATCCCCCCCCCCCCATCTTCCGTTGAACAGTGCCTGGTAATGACGCGGTTTTCTGGGAGAATGGAGGGCATCCTTCAGGAAGCCAAACATCCACAGGGGGCAGTAAAAATGGGTCAGCCACTGAACTCATTAGCCAGGGCTGCCAAAACCAAGACCCACAGACAGAGCCCCCCACAACAGATATCTGTCTCCTCACAGTCTGGAGGCCTGAAACCCAGCAGGGGGTTTCTTGTAAGGTTCTGTCCTAAGTTTGCAATAAATGTCATCTTCCTGTGACTTCACATAGCGGGCCTCTGTCTGCAGTTGTGTCCTAATGTCCTTTTCTGATGAGGAAACCTGTCACGTTGAAACAGAATCTATCCTAATGGTCATATTTTACCTCGATTACCACTTTAAGCCGTATCTCCAAATACAGTCACATGCTGAGGTACTGGGGGTCGGGGCTTCCGTATTTGGATTTTTGTTTGTGATTCAAGGCACAAGTCAACCCAGAGCAGCTATTTTAAAAACTGTGAGCCCATGAACAAGACTCTTAAACACTCAGGAGAGATTGAAGCTCTTTTGGATTCAAACTCCTGAAACCCACAGATTTTTCAGGAAAGCTTACCAAAGAGTTGCAAGATGTCATCCCTGAGATGGACCCCGAAACTCAGCTTGCAATTGGGAATAAAAGTCCCTGCCTTTGTGTCCGGGGTTGGTAGGGTGCCACTGCTCCCCTTTATTACGTACGTGTTCATCCTCTGTCTCCTTTCTTTCTCTCTTTTTCTCCCTCCTATCATTTTTGGTATTTATACATGGTCCCATAAAGCAATGCCAAGCCTATATGACCCTTCTTAACTAAATGGTTGTGGTCCCTGTGTCGTAAATCAAACTCTTTAATAAAGAAAAATAAATCAGTCAATAACCACCTCTGATTGGCTGATCTTGAGTCAGTGGCCACTACTGGTCCAATCACAGTGTTTGAGCCACGTGGGCACAGGACTAAGGTGGAACAGGTTTCCATGCCAGTCCATTTAGCAAGTACTAAGGCAGGACCTTCCCATGTAAGGGGCTGCGGTATGGACATGCATCTCTAGACATGTCACAGAATTAAAGGCAAGAAAACTGCTAATAAGTGTACAGAAAGACAAAAATGATTACTAATAGTCCCCTTTTCAAATAACAACCACAAAGAGCTTTTTCAGACCATGAGATTGGGTTTTTGGTTACAGTGAGAAAGCTCAGCATTGTCACTTAAAAATTAGACATAATATCTACTTCACCAAAGTCTCCCCAAAGAATAAATAAGATAGTTCCACATTCTTTGCAAAATATAAAATTTTTGTAGAGTAAGAAAAAGAGCTTTCTAATTAAATTGCTGTGCCCTGTATCAGTTAGCTTTTGGTGCAAAATTAGTGGTGTAGCAAATCACCCCAAGTATCAGAGATTTAAAGCAATAATCCTCATGCATTACCCTTATGGATCTGATGCTGGCTGACTAGGCCGGGGTCAGGTGGGATGACTGTGCCCCAGATGTCTCTCATCTTTTCCTCGGATCAATGGATTAGGCAAGATCTGTCCTCTTTTTGAAGGCGATAAAGTTCAAAAATACAGCCAAAACAGCTAGGCTTCTGCATGCCTAGCAATCTGCATTTAGCTTTTTCTCTTTAAACGTTCTGCTGTCCTAGGACTGGACCACAACTAATAAATATTCTATATTTGACAAATCCATTATGCATACTATTATGGTTAAAACTAAAATACACTGAGGATTCATGTTTGAATCCTGAAATCAGTTGCTTAAGTTGAAATTAGTATTTAATTTTCATTAGGGCTTCTTTCTCTAAAAAGCAAGGCACTCAGACTTCAATATTCTTGTGAATTTGATGAAATGTTTTCTTATTTAGTGACATTTTAGTTGAACTCTTTATTACATCTAGAGAATCCAAAGAAGAATTTCACGCATAGGAGAAACTGGGGCTTAGAGAAATGAATTAGCTTGTCTAGGGCTTCAAAAAAGTCTAAAAGCATTGCTGATCAGGCTGAATGAAATGTGCATTGGATTAAATCTGAACATTTTGAAGCTCCTATGAGAATCACAGATTAATAATTTTTATATCTTTACTTTGTTGTTGGTGGTGGTTTTGTGGTCACACCTAGGTTGACTCAACCTAAGATGTTAGTTATTGTATCTCGATCTCATCTGCAAATCCAGCAATTAAGTGAAAAAGCAAGAGCTATCTGCCAGGAGAGGAACACAAGCAAGATGCACAGGATTGCCAAGTTGACATCACTCTCTGTCTTATCTCCAGCTTTCTCCGTGGTCCCTTGGCCCTAAAACTCCGCATGAAATCAGTCTTAGTGATATAAGTACACACACCTCTAATTTTGGTGCTTCTCTGCTGATCTGATCACTAACCACAATAAAGTTTCTAGTAGAGGAATAAGTGGAAGAGAAAACATGAAACAGCTACCTGCCTTTAAAAATTATACAGCTCACATTCAAAACTTGGCGCAGAATTAAAGGAAGGAAACTGCTAAGAAGTGTACAGAGACGCAAAAAGAACTCCTAATGGTCCCCTTGCCAAACAAGCAGCCATAGCGAGCTTCTCAAACTCTGAGAGGCCAGACCTTGGTCCCCTCCGTAATTCACTTCCACGGTCTGGCATTTCCCCACCCTCTGGTGACCTTTCTGAAAACCCAAACCAAGATCCTCTTTCTGAAAACAAGCCCTTTCTTACATCCTGAAAATACCAAGGAAGTATTTTTATTGTTCTCTGGGGCCTGGGTGGAAGCACTCGGGTAAGTGTAACAGATTCAGAAAATGCAAATGATCAGACCTCATTTCGCAGTCATAGCGAAGCCAGCGCCTCCTGCTAGCACATGAAGTCTCCCATCTGGGAGGGCTGCAGCTCGCTCTTCCTGTTTACGCGGCCCCTTCCAGGTGCCCTGTGCCAAGGTGCACCGAGGCTGCAGCACCCAGGATAAATCTCATGCCTTTGTTCTCTCTTCCCAATGCTGAAAAAGGACGTGGCGTGTGAGCTACAAACACCGCCTCAAGGTTCCTATTTTCATAAGTGAAAACCAGGATGAAATGAGACGTTTGCATGACTTCTAATTATTACAACCTTTTAAAATCAAGGCACTGTGTTATACAAGATGAGAAATACATAACTCCCTCGTGGACATCACTGTCTTCGGATTTTATACCTTGTAGGCTCCTCCTGGCTTCCCTGGCTGAGAATATTTCCCCTTCTTCCACCCCGATTCTTCACCACCCAGTGTGTACATATTTTTAAGAACGTGTTGGTCCTCTTTTTAAAGATGTGCAAAGTCAAGCTGACCAATGACCTTGGGAGTTCTGTTGTCTTCCATGATCTGGCAAAACTGGTCCTGCTCCTGGCTTTATTTATACATGAGCATCATTGAGGGCCGTGCAGTCTGCCTGTGTGAAGTATGATCCAATCAGCCAGCTCGAAGCTTGGGAAACTGGTGTATAAAAAACCTCACACAACCTGAATGTAGGGGCTCGATGGGCAGGACTTTGAAAAATGCTCGTTTGGTGACTGCTTGGGCTTTGATGGGGTTTTAGTGTGTCCTCCAAGGATTCATGGATTGCAAGAGTGGGACCCAGAGAGGCTATAATAATAGATGTTTGGATCTTTAAGAGGTAGAATCTCATGATAGGTCCTTAGGTCATTGGAGGAGCATCCTAGGAAGCTAGTTCCTGTGGGACCCCTGTGTCTCTCTGTCTTCTGGTCTCATGTGGTCCCCTCCTCTGACACAGGTTCCATCATGAGGCCTTCACCAGAGCTGTTTCAGTGCCAGCACCTTGCCTTTGAACCTCCAGAACGGGGTGCTTTTCTTTATAAAGCACCAGACTCAGGCATTCACGACAATATCATGAAACTGACGAATGCAGTAACTACAAGGGCTGTCGGCCACCAGAGTGAGGTCTGAGTCCTTGGACCATCACACCTTAGTTGTGATGAGCAGTTACTTCTCACTGTATTCCTCAATTCCCTTACCTGCCAAACAGAGTGGTAGCGTATGCGTCACGGATGGAGCTGGTGGAGCTCCACGACCTGCCTCCTTCCCCGCTTTGGTCTGGCTTCACCATTTCTGAAGGCCAGCCCAGATGTCTGTGACTCACTTCTTATTCTAGGAGATGATTCAACTGAGAACAGTTAGCAGGAAATGGAAGGGTCAGATGGAAACTTTTTTTTTGCTTTTGCTTTGTTAAATTTTTAAATAGACCATATTTACAAAAATCTGACAGTCATGCTTATATATATATATATATATATATATATATATTTTTTTTTTTTTTTTTTTTTTTAAAGGAATGATCTCTAAAAGAGACCTGTGTTCCCATCACCGAGTTTGATAGGACAGCATGGGTACCGTGGAGCCTTCTGCGTGTTCCTTCCCAGTCTCATCTCTCTCTTCCACCAGTGTCACCACTGTCGCCAGCTCCCATTCCCACGCATTGCTTTCACCCCTGGACCCCATGGAGAACTTGGTCAGAAATACAGATTCCTAAGCTTCACTCTTTGATCTGTGAGATTGTAGCCTCTAAGGAGAGAGACCCGCAACTCTGAATTATTACAAAGCCCTACAGGTGATTTTAATACACATAATACTACAGCTTCATGGCAAGTGTGTGTGTGAGTGTGTGTGTACGTGTGTGTGTTCACCAAAATGATACTTGATTTAGTTTTGCCTGATTTTGACCCTAACATCAATGAACTCAGCCTTTATGTGTTCTTTTGCTACTTGATAGTTTCCTCTACATTATGTATTTGAGGTTCATTCATATTTATATGTGTATTCATGAGGCCGTGCATTTTACAGCTATTTAGTATTCGTTGTTGAATATATCACAATTTATTTATACCTTTTCAGAGCCAGTAGACATTTGGGATTTTCCTAATGTTTCAGTACTCGGAGCCACGCCGCAGTGAACCCTCCTGATTATTTTACTGTGCACCTGTGCAAGAGTGTGTCTCTAGGGAAGGCTCCAGCCTTGTACACATCATAGTGAACATGCAAAGTGATAGTATTTGCAAACAGGAGTAAACAGGCTTCTCCGGCATATGGCGGATTCTCCGCCTTGGTTCCCTGAACTCCTATTCAACTATCCTTCTGTGTGAAAAGGATGGGATTTTTTTTTTTAATCCAAGCCTGGCTCATTGTTGAGTTTCCAGAAGCCAGGGAGATTTACAGAAGTTGGGGAGGCCAGGGGGGGGGGCCACAGTCGGCCTCCCTGCTGCACCTGGCTGCTGCTGCTGCAGCAGCTGTGAGCTCCCCCTGGCAGCCCCTCTGTACCCACCTGTGTGGAGAGGAGCATTTAGCACTCTTCTTGGTGAAGATGCGTTATCAGGTTAATGAAATTCCTGTCTACTGCCAGTTTGCCAAGGGTTATTTGATCCTTACCAGCAATGGCGCTGCTATAAAAGTAGCTAAATTACTTGGGCTGTTTTTCTGATACCGACTGAGATGATCACACATTTTTCTTGCTTTATTAATACAAGAATTTCACCATGCAGTGGATTCGTTTCCTGGGGCTGCCACAGCTGAGCACAGTGAACTTGGGGAGAAGAAGGGGCTTAACTCACAAAAACTACTTGTCACAGCTCTAGATGGAAGCCTGACATCCCGATGCTTGGGGGTGGTTTGCTACCACTAAGGGTGGTGCAGGAGAATCCGTTCCAGGTCTCTCCCGCTACTGGTGCCCTCAAGTGTCCCAAAGTTCATCGATGGCCAGTTTTTCCGTGTCTTCACATCTACGTATGTGCGTGTGTATGTCAGTCTGTCTGTCTACACTTCTTCTTTTTTATAAGGAAACCTGTCATATTGCTTCTGCCTTAACGATCTCCCCCAAATTGATCATCTACAAGGAACTCATTTCCAAATAAGTTAAATTCATAAGAACTGGGACTTGGCATGGCAACATTTTTGAAGGGAAGGAAGTCTATCACATACATTTATAATTTTTTAATGTTGAACTAGCCTTGAATTCCTTTGTCATATATTTTCATACATGGTGGGCTTTTCCAAAGCATTTTATTTATTAATACATGTTTGCTATACATAATGTTCACATTCCTTGTGAGGACGTAGTCCATGCACTTAATACATCTTGATTCTTTTTTCGTGAACTTCTCCTGCCCTCTCTGCATCTCCCTCTGTCTCTGGATCCCTTTCCCTTTTGGGAAAATCCACCTCCTCACTTCCTGTTATCTTTTATTTTGCTCTTTAAACATTGTTGAACTTAGCTTTGCAACATTCATTTGACGTTTGATTTAAGACTTCTGGTGGTACGTTCATCACTGAGATTGGTTGGTAAATTTTCCTATTGGACTGTTTTCTCTTATATAGATATCAAATTTGCAGTAGCTTTACCAAATAAGTTTTTGAAAGTGGTTCTTCTTGTTCTTTTTTAACTTTTTTATTATAACGTATTTAAAATGCACAAAAGTCGAGAAAATAGTGGAAAGAATGACTATGGGTTCTTTACATAATTTAAAAAATTTGTCTATCATCTAGCCAATTTTAAGTTATTGTAAAGCAAATCCCACACATCATGTATTACATCCACAAATAACTCTTCATGTATTTATAAAAGAAAAGACTTCTTTTTTAGGTGATATGCAAATATTCTACCATTTTACCCTTTTTAGTATTGTTTAAATTAGTGTATGTTTGCAATATATAATGCATTCATTTTGAGGTGTTGATATGCATACCTATCACACATTGGTCTGTTTACTTCTCCTTTTCCTGTCCTCTGCCAATTCTCTTCTCTTCCCTCTCCCTCCATCCTGGATTTTCTTCCCCTCGGCCCAAGATCTACCTTCCTGTTTCTTGTCATGCATCTTTTATTTAGCGCCTCAAGCTACTTATACTTTTGATTTCTCATCTAGTAAAATCATATGCTATCTAACCATCTGGGTCTGAATTATTTCATTTAGCATTATGGGCTCAAGGTATCCATTTTCCTAAAATGACTCCAATTTATCCTTCTTTATGGCTGAGTAGTACTTTGTTGTGTTTGTAGACCTAACATCCCCATTGTTTTTCAAATATATGCAAAGTTTTAAATTATTTTTTGAAATATGCAGAGTTAGAAAGTAGTAAGAAATGAATTTCCACGCTTCCGTTTCTCAGTTTTGATCGTTATTACCCCATGGTTCATTTAGTTTTATCTTAGCTCACATCTATTACTTCTTCCAATTTTGAAGCAACTCTCAGGCACTACAGAATCCTAATTTTGAATGTATGCATGGACCCACTGCATTAGAGGTGATAACAGGCTGGGGCTTCTAAGCTAATGTCCCTTCACTGTAAAACATGAGATCACAGGAAAAGAGCACCTGTCCTCTCCACTTTCACACTTACACCCTTAGATGGTTGCTCATAAATTTAACAGAATTCATCAGGAAAACACTTTTCAAAAATGAAAACACTAGGAGAATTTCATTTGGAGACTCGTATGCTCCTGGCATCCATTGGGTAGACCTCTCCTGTTAGTTCAGTATTATCATGAGGGTAGAACATTCCAGAAAGCCAGTAGTTATTAGAGTTGCTGCTTTGATGCAAAGACAATAGCTCTGAGTATGAACTGATCATTTTATTTAAAAAAAAAAAAACTCCACAACATAATGGTGCTCATCTCCAACACTTATCTGAGGATTAAATAAAATGGCACATGCATTTAATTGATAAATATTTACAGAGTGTCTGCTTTGTGCATGTCAGTGTCTTGGCCACTGAGCCAGACAAGTTAAAAAACAGATAGGTGATCTCCAGGGAGGACAATGGGCCTTAAAGCAGCACAATGAGAACATAGGATGGGGGTCACAGACTCACACAGGAGCCAGTGAGTAAAGCTAACAATCCCTACACCTCTCCACTGCAAACCAAAAGCTCACAGCTCTTCAAGGCGAGTTCCTGTTACAGATGACAATGTGTTCCCCAAAATTCAGACATCAGAGTCTGAAACCACCAAGGTCTCAGAATCCAATCTTATTTGGAAATAGTGTAATGGCAACTGTCATTAGTTTATGTAAGGTTCTGCTGGGATGGAGTGAGTCCTGGTCCCATAAGACTATCCGCATAAATAGGGCAAGTTTGGGGGCTGGGGATTTAGCTCAGCGGCATAAGAACCTGCCTTGCAAGCCTGTGGTCGTGAGTTCAATCCCTGGTACCAGTAAAAATGCAAAAAAAGGGGGGGTACAAGTAAAAAAAGGGCAAGTTTGGACACAGACATGTAGGTGCTCAGGAAGAATGAATGTGAAGACAAAGGCAGAAATTGGCGTGGTGCTCCTATGAGCCAAAGAATGCCTATTGGCCAGTAATTCCCAGGGGAGAGACAAGTGTAGAACATGTTCTTTCTCATAGTGCTCAGCAGGAAACCCCTCACACACCTTGGTGTTGGACTTCAAGCCTCCTAGACCCTAAAACAATAAACTTCTGCAATTAAAGCCAACCAATTAATGGTGTCCTGTCTCTGCAGTCCCAGGAAACTAACCCCATCACTGATAGTGGCATTTGCTTGACAAAAAACCACCTGCTTTTAAGAGCAGCGACATAGATGCCAGAGATGTATTCAGGGGCATCACAGCATCATGCCACCTGTGTCTCGTACTGGATGATAAGGATCACCTTTATACTCATTTCCAGAGAGTGAGACAGAGGCACAAAGGTTAAGCACCCTGCCCAGGGTCCACAGGAGGAACCAGCCAGGAATCAGACTCAGCAAGTGTAGAATGTGTGAAGCCCCAGCTCGAAGTGGGCTTGATTCCATTTTCCTGGGGAACACTGAGTGTTTATCCAAAGGCACATGAAGCCAATTTCACTATTTCTGGAATGATCCTGACCATTTGCAATTGGCACTGTCATGTCAAGAGGGCTCCTCTTTCACATGGCTTCATTGAATCCAGTTGGCCAAACCCCAAACCCACGAGCTCCGCCACTGGGGCGGGGGGTCTCTTTGAAAGACTGTGTTTGCCTCTAAGTCTGCAAATCCTCCTGCTCTATTTCCTCTTCACTGAGTTTGAAAGGCATAGCCAGCTGAAATGCATATATATATATATATATATTTTTTTTTTATCAGCAGCAACAGCAGCTTTGGAGATTACTTCTACACACAGAGCATAAGTCAGCTGCAAGGCACACAGCAGCTTTGACTGTGAAGGAAGTTTGGTGCCACTCAGCAGAGAGGCAATTCCAAAGAGGCTATTGCCTGGCATAGCTCAGGGCTCAAGCATCCTGGCCTGCAGCCCAGGCCAGCAGCAGAGAATGAGAGACAAAGGAGCAGGGCTGGGAAGATGGTGTTCTAGGAATGTTTGGGTGGTGGTAATGAAAGTTGAGGACCTTCAGGGTCCTCTTGAGGTACTCAGAGGGGTGTTGGCAAAGTCAAGCGTGCTTTATCACGCCACTTCCTGCACCAAGCTCACTGCCCCAGCTCCAAGTCCCGTCTCCTGGATTTCTGAAAGTAATGCACCCAAGCCTCTGATCTTGGAGCTAGGATGCTCTGAAAGGAGGGTAGATGGGTCCTTCCTTCCTCTTTCCTCCTCCTGGCATTTCCTGTAGGCCAGTAATATTTACAATGTATTCTAGCAGTTGTACATAATTTCAATTCAAGGAATGTTCACTAAATGCCTTTCATAGGCAGAGTACAGAAAATCCATAGAGGAACAAAAGACCTGGTCCCCATTGTCATGTTGTTTGTCTGAGCCCCAGAGGTTCCTGTCGCAAGCCATGGGGGCCTGGTCCAGGGAGCAATGTTTCCATAAGGAAGCCCAATCGTTTGGTCTGTCAGGGACATAGGACATTTGGAGAAAATCCACAAGGAGTTCTTTGGTTCCAATATCTGAAATTCCCCATCCACTAAGTAATTCCCTTGCGTCAGCTGAATTATGCTTTCATGTCTTGTACAGAGTCAATTTTCAAGGGACATTTTTTTTTCTGAAAGAAAAAATATTTTCGTTATCTAGAAAAAGAAAAAAAAATCATATACTTTGACCTTTATTCTCTATTCTACCTGCTGTTTCTTTTGTAAACATTTTGTTTAAGCCAAGAACCAAATGCAACTAAATTGCTGGCCAGGCCAGGTGCAGAATACCTCTCTGCATATGAGACAGGGTTGTGTCTTATTTCTAAAAAATGCAAAAGCCACAGTTTACAGTCTAGGTCTCATGTGCCAAAGAGTATTCACACAGCCGAGCTCTGCAAGGGTATCACCATGTATCTTTGTCATTCCTCCCCGGGCGGGCTCGGGTCAGTGATGCTCATCAAAAGATGGTCTCATTGCTTCGGAAACCTCAGTGTTCTCGGAGGCATGGAGACACTTGGGTTGGGACCCTTCTGCCTTCCTAGAGACCTTTACCCAGGAAAGAACATCATGGCCTACCTCCAGCCCCCAGATTCTTTTAGTGCAAAAGTCAGACCTGCATGCAGAGACTCCAAATTCTTCCCAGCGGGTCTCTTTTCTGCCTTCTCCAGGAGCCAGGCTTCCTTCTCAGTTGGCGAGGTTGCCTTGACACTGGCAACCACTTAGGGGTACTGAGTACCCTTGGGGGAGGAATTCAGCCAGGAAGATAATAGATGCTAATGTCAGGCAGGGAGTGCTGGGGGGAAGGCAGGAGAGAATCACCTTGTAGGAAGAGGAGTTCTGCTGCTTCTGTAATTTCCCTGAGGAATTCCCTTCTGCCCTTGCTGAGGATCCAGGTCAGATAAATGAGTTTATTTATTCTCCAGGGTAAGTAACAGGATGGAAACATTCGCAGAGCACTGAAAGGATTTGGGGAGCAAACCACAATTAACTCTGTTACCCAGGGCTTGGCACTTCCAAGATCTTTTTTTTTTTTTTTTCTTTTTTCTTCCACAGAATATTAATTGGGCCGCAGCTTTTTCAGACAAACAATTCCCTTAAGCCTGAATCTTCCCTTCCGGATTTGCAGACTCTATCAAGGCATTTTGTCAACTCCTCAGATTTTAAATTCTTTTCCAACACCGAACCCCCACTCCTCACAGCTAAAAAAAAAAAAAGTGCTCTTAATTCTAAGCAGAAAAGCCCCATTTGCTGGGAGACCCTTAAAGAGGATGTTGATAGCAGAAGTTATCAGCTTCCAAAGGAAATAGCTCCTCCCAATTCAGAACTGAGCAAGAGGCCTGGAGGTGTGCTCCAAGGCAGATAAAGCACAGACATAGTACAGGTAAGGCCCTAGGCTTCCACACTAGCACCCAAGAGGATAAAGAAAATGGGCAATGGATCCGAACAGAGATTTCTACTAAGAAAATGTACAAAGAGTGGATATAGATGTGAAAAGAAGCCGCATCACTGGTTATCAGGAAGCTACAAGTCCAGCCCACACTGATTAGCTTTTCACACCACTGGGAGGTTGGGATCAAAAGCCAGGGTGGCGACAAGTCTTGTCTAGGATGAGCAGAAATGGGAATCCTCCTGCCTTGCTGGTGGGGATGGAAGATGGTACACCCGTTTTGGAGCACACCCTCCAAAGGCAGAAGGTAGAACCACCTTGTGTCCCAAGAATTCCACATTGTAGAGTGCTCCACGGAGGATGGAAAACATATGTTTGCATAAAGACCTGCATGGAAATGCTCGTAGCAGCCTGGCTCACAGCAGCAACAAATGGACGTGACAAAACTGTCCACACGCTGACGGGAGAAAAACAAAACATGGTCAGCCCAGACAGTAGCATGGTAATTCACCATAGAAAGGAAGGAGGAAGGATGCTCGTCCCAGCAGGGGAAGACCACGCGCATGATTCCATTTCCACAAGGTGTCTGGAGTAGATGAAGCCATAGGTTTAGGAAGGAGATCACGGGCTCTTAGTGTGGGCACAGGTGAGGGCAGAAGGCCTATGAAAGGGGATTTGAGGAGGGGCATTAGTAGGCAGAGGTTTTCTTTATGGGGGGGAGAGAGGATAAAAGTGTCCTAAATGATTATGGCGACCATCCCACAATTCTATGAGCATACTACAAATATTGAGTGGTCACGTTACACAGGTGAATGCTATGGTATTTCAATTCAACTCAATCAAATAGAAAATGGAATAAGAGAAGATGATGCTTGGACTGATTACTACAGATTAAGTAGCAGCCAGCAAGACCAAAGCAAGTGCTGGTGCAAGGGCCCTGTGGCAGAAGCGTGTGGAGTCTGGGTTCTGAAGGAGGCTGGTGGGGCTGACAGCCTGACGGGGTGGGGGATGAGGAGCCAGAGAAGGACGGACAGCAGGTGGGGGTGCAGTTCTGCTGGACCTGCAGGCTGGGGAAGGAACTTCAGTCTTTATCCAGGAGCAAGGAGAGATGCTGCGGGAAATGATAGTCAGATTTGCCATTGGAAGAGATGAGTGCGGCCACAGGATGAAGTATGAATGGGAGGAGAGAAGACTGGGAAGGAGAGGTCCACTGGGAGCGAGGGAACAGTTTGGGTGACAAATGTCATCCAGGAGTCTCCGATCAATTGATGGTACCTTGAAAAGCTATCCATCAGGCTACTGCCTTCCCCTGATGCTCCTGGAATTAAGTGACTTCATGCGAAGTCATTCAGCAGGTAGTTACAGAGATGGGTCTCCCCTTTACCCTTAGAAATCTGCCCTCGGCCCCTCCAAAAACAGTGCGTTTCTCCTTCAGGCTCTCAGTAGAGGCTGACCTGGCTTCTTTCCTCCTGGGGTGGCTGGAATGTGTCAGTGCCATGCCCTCAAACTATGCCAGCTCAAGAGGAACCCAAGCTTCCACTGATACCTGTGACCTGGGCCTGGGGCTCTAGATGCCTCAAGTTCCCCATCAGGAAGGTGTTGATGAGTGTATACCTACTTCAGGGGATTGTTGAGAAGATTTGGTAAAAACAGTCCTCACAAAGGGCTTAGGACATAGTTCAGAATGTGTTAGGCACCTCCTAAGTGCTGGGCATTATTCATGCATTCATAGACATGATGACATCCACCAATCGGCTCCCTTCCCTGCATCAGTGGCCTCTGAATTTCATCAGCAAGCCTGTGAGAAATATTCTCTCCCCACATATCCTGGGCAGCAGCAGTGGGCCAGCCTCTGGCCCTGAGAAATGACTCGGGCAGAATCTCTGGAGGTTGGTGCCCTGGCAAGGGGACCCAGTGGGCCTGAGCAGCCGAGGCAGCATCTGCCCCCTGCTCTCTCTGAATGTTCACCGACCACTTCCTCCGCTCCTGCACGGGGCTTTGTGGATGTGCGATCTGTCCAGGTGCACAAAGACCTGGGCTTAGAAGGGCTCTGCCCTTGGCTCAGTGCTCTGCTCTGTCTCAAATTCTGTATCAGTTTCTGAGCAAGTGACACAGTAGCCCTGCTCTCCCTACCAGCAAGCAGCAAGCATGGGGCCTGCACAGTGGGAGGTCAGCCGGAAGCAGACCAGAGTCACCAGGGAGCATGGGCATTGACCATGGCCCTGTGCCTGTTCGCTGGCCTCTAAGAAATCACAGTAGGTGGAGGGGTAAGATGAAAGGCGCTGGTCAAGGGCTAACGGCACTCAGAACCCTCCCTCGCTGGTCTCTCGTATGCTTCTTAGGGTCCCGTATCTCTTCAAGCCAAGAATAAGCAGCAAGCTTACTCAGTCTGCTGGGGCTCCTATCAAGAATACCACATGCAGAAGGTAGTCCCAGAGGCTGGAAGGCCACATCTGAGGTGTGGGCAGGGACAGTTCCTGCTGAGACCCCTCTCTCTGGCCTGTAGAGGTTTCCCTCTGGGCCCACACTGCCTGTGTGTGTGCCTGCACCCTTCCCTCTTAATAGGACCCTGGTCATATCAGATCAGGGCCCACCTCAATGCCTTTTTTAAAAAAAGCTTAATCACCTCTCTAAAGACATATTTCCAAAGACAGTCACTTTCTGACAGGCCTTCAGTTTGAGGGCCATTTGGAGCAAGACAAGACTTTGGGCTTTTTGCACCTGTAAAATGAAGATACTTCCTGGGATTGCCTTGTGGGATAAATTAGATCATCCTCGTGAGGCACTTAGAACAGGAGCACCCAGTGAATCGTAGCCATTATTAAATACTGTCTCCATTCTTTTGCACTGCTGTGAGGCACGCTCATGCTGGCTTGACGTTGTAGGTGAATAATCTCTCAAAAACTGCCCGGCTTCTGGGGCAGATGTGTAAGCCTGCTTTGCAGGTGAACCAGGTCTTGTTAAACCCTGGTCTCACCTAGCCATCTCGGGGAAGTGCTCTGGACACACACACTCAGCTCTGGAAGTTTCTTTATATACGTCTCAGCTTTCAGTCTTCACAGTTGTGGCCTGTGGTTATTTCCATAATCTTGACTGTGTGTTTTTACGTAAACTATAGTAATGGACTTTTCAATTGCTTTTGTTGGAAGAATCTCTGAGTCTTCCTAAGAAGCTCCATATGAACTGATAGAAAATTTAATTTGAAGAGAGTAACTAGAATGAGCTTTGTGTATGCCGATATTTTTATTTGGGTTTTCATACCTAGCTAACAGCTTTAAGAATAAGGTAGACAGTTCATGCTCTTCAGCCAGAGGAGCTACGGGAACGCAACTCCGTGGAGCCTAGGAACTTTTAGAGACCGAGGTTTTGTGGGTTTGTCTACCCAAAACCCTTGGCCCTTCCTGCCTTCCCTCCCACTAACCTTTCTCTCCTCTCATCCTCTTTAGCAGTAAGAGGTAATCACATGATTCAGTGTGACCAATGAGGCCTTCTTGGGCCAAATGGGGTCTTAGGGAATGTCTTCATTTCTGGATAAATAGAAGGGTTCTGGTACCACCCGCTTCCCTTGTTTCTCCCTGAGCTCTTCCCTGTGAATGCAGGAAAGTTCAACACTCACAGTTTTTGGAGCTCCAGCCGTCATTTGGGGGACATAAAGCAACAGGTTAGTGTTCATGAGGTAGGATGAAAAGACACAAGAGATCAGGTCCATGAATGGCTGAGTCAGCAGCAACAGACAGCCTTGGTGCCTCAAGAAGCCATCAGAAAAAAGTATTTAAAACATAGAGAAATCATTGGACTACAGTTTGTGAGGCTGACTCAGGTTAGATGGACCTGCCCATGTTACAGGGAAAAGGACTCCCAATAAGCTAGATGTCAGATAGCCCGAGTTCATGGGCTCAGAACACCAAGGATCAAAGTGGGTAGCGACTGAGGCTCCTTGTCAGGGGCTATTTATACAGCAAAATCACAGGGTCAGTTCAATGTAGATCAAACTACAATCAACCAATAAGATTGCAACTGTTAGCTGCTTAGCTAATAGTGATCCAATCAGGAAATGAGCAGTGCAGCATGAGAACATGGAAAGAACAATGGCATGTTGGGGAAAGGAGGGAGGATGGGTCCAGATGTTCTGGTAACCTACCTATGCGCCCCAACCCTAGCCGGGCCCACTGATCAGGTGGTGCTAATTACACTCAAATCTCAGGTCGCTGTTTATCTCTAAGGCCTGCAGGCCTGGCCATCAGACTTCACCTGGAGGCCTGGCCCTGTCTCTGCAGGTGCCCCTCCAGCCCACTTTCTGATGTCTTCGCCCTTAGCACTGACTTCCTCAAGAACCTGATCCCCTCTCTGACTGCATATTAATTTCTGTCTGACAGCTGTCTACAGTATCTGGACAGAAACAATTGTGCTTTAAAGATGCAAAAGAAAATAAAGGAGGAGGAGAAGGAAAGGGAGAAAGCAGAGGAGGAGGAAGAAGCAGAGGAGGAGGAGCAGCAGCAGCTCAAGGCAGGCTTGGAGTCCAGGGTGAATAGGAATGAAGGGCTGCAAACCAGCGTTCTATACAAGCGCCTCAGCGAAAGCAAACAGGAGTGGCACCCTGCCTCCCTGTGGGTGTCGCACGCCCCGGTGCTTAGTCTGGTGGCCTAGATCTCTACTGTCTATCACAGGAGCCCTAAGAGCAGGGAGCATGTGCCCTTCACCCCGCAGCTTGCGCTGGTCTTTGTTCTCTGGTCTGTTCGGCCACTTGGCGTTGCAGGGCGCAGGGGTTGGAGGAGACGGGGAGCAGAGGCCCACGGTTCCCTGGGAGAGGCCTCCGGAAATGAGGTCTCCTCTTCCTGGGCTCTCCAGCGTTCCTGCAGACAGGGCGAGGGCAGAGCCCCGAGAGGAAGGGGGTGGAGTGCTGTGGGGTGGCAGATGCGGGCTGGCAGGGGATGATGGATGTGCGGTGCGAGGAGACAGGAGCCCAGCCGATGTGCAGCCTCCCTGCGGGCATCAGGTGCTGCAGCAGCAGCCAGAAGGACAGGTTGGGTGATAAATGGGCTCCTGCCTCTGCCTCTCTCCAGTCTCCCCGTGAGCCTGTGCGTAGTTCTTCAGGTCGGCCAGAGGCTCCCGCTGATGGATGAGCCAGGGCTTCCTCCCCTCCCCCCACCCCTCCTCCTGCCCTCCCCTCCCCCACCCCTCCTCCTACCCTCCCCTCCCCCACCCCTCCTCCTGCCCTCCCCTCTCCCCACCCCTCCCCTACCCTCCTTCCCCCACCCCTCCCCTACCCTCCCTTCCCCCCACCCCTCCCCTGCCCTCCCTTCTCCCCACCCCTCCCCCTGCCCTCCCTTCCCCCCACCCCTCCCCCTGCCCTCCCTTCTCCCCACCCCTTCCCCTACCCTCCCTTCCCCCACCCCTCCCCTCGCACACCTGTCTCCTCCACCCCTGGGCTGTGCAGCCTGAGCCTCCACCCTGTGAACGTGAAGGTGCTGCGGAACCAGGCAGCTGTCACGGCCCAGGAACGCCGGGAGGGTGGAAGTTAGATGCCATCAGACAGGCTTTCGGGATCCCGAGGGTGCTTTTAAAGAGGGTTTGGGAGCCCAGCTCCTTGCCATCCCGTTGTTCCCATTAAGCCTTAGGTGAGCTGGGGAGCTTTATTCTCATCCTGCGAGCGAGGAAACTGAGTCTCCAACAGTCCCCACTTCTCTGGGACCACACAGCTACTGAAGGGAGCAGCTAGAATTTGACCATAAAGCTTCGCTAGCCCCAAAGAGAACCAAGAATAAGATTAAATATTCATGAAACTCTCCCTTCAAAACGGGAGTCTAGGGCACCCCAGGCAATGGACCCTACCAAATCGCAGGGCAGTCGGGTCAGCATCTAGCGTCTTTGCTAGTTTCTCCTCCTTCTCCCCTTCTCCTTCTCCTGCTGCTGCTTCTCCTTCCCATCTTCATCCTCATCATCCCCACCATCATCACCATCCCCTCTTCTCCTGAGCAAGTTCAGGCTGTCGGTTATGTTTGACCATCAACCTTGTTCCTGGCATCCGCATCCCCCCAAAGCAGCTGATGTCAGTCAGTATCACCCCCTTTCCAAATGCAACATGTTGCTTTCTCCAAACCTAGTCTCAGTTTCTCCAACGGAGTCGACCTTGGGGTATATTCTAGGGAAGTTGACAGTAACACATATGGGGTTCAAGGTGTCTTTCGTGAACTAACTTATCCTCAGCATAAACTGATGAGGGAGTACTAATGCCTTTCCCATTTACAGATGGGAAAAATCAGAGCTCAGAGAGGTGAGACAAGTTGGCTTTGTCACGTGGCAAACAGAGAACACGGCCAGGACAACCATGCAGTCTGCACCCAGAGCCTGTGTGCTTAACCTCCGTGCAAACCTGCCTGGGGCCAGTGTGGCACTGATGCATCTCAGGAACAGGAGTGTTCACCCCAGCAGGGCCTTGTGCTTTGCCAGGGGTGCAACTGACCTGCTTTCCCCACCTACTACCCAGCAGTCTTTGGGCTCAGCATTCTCTAAGGAGCTGAAACCAACTTACAGATAATGATCGAGGCACTTACGAGTAATTCCTGCCATGGTCGGCACCTTCCACATAGTACCAGGCTCCACAGATCACGATTTTGTTCAAAACTCACAGCATTGATTCCCTGATTGTCCAAATGAGGCCACATTAAAGTTGTTACTTAGACAAGATCAGCAATCCTGTAAAAGAAGGATCTGAAATTCACATGAGTCTGTCTGGCTCCTTCTGAGAGGTGTGAGGTGTTTGTGCTGGCAAAACTCCCCAAACTGCGTGTGTTTATGCAAGTTTTTTAACCTCTCTCGATCTCTGTTTCTTCCTCTATCAAATGAGGATAATGATACTTACGTCACAGCATGATTGAGCAGGTAGAGAACATGCTTACAAAATGCTTCCCTTAGTGCCTAGGCCAGTAACCTAAGTCCCTGCGTAGGGACTCCTGACTCCGCCCTCATCTCCATCTGCCTGTCCTCTCTGGCTTCTGTTCTTCCTGTTCACTCACTCAGATGCATAAATAAGTATCTTCCCCCGGAAGAACTTTCCGTACGCTGTTTCCCTATCCCCTGGGCTGCAAAAACATAGAACTTTCAACCTCTCCTCCCCACGCACACATGAGGTATGATCAAAATATACGGGTAATATATATGCACCTGCTGAGTGCCCCCCAGTGGAAAAGCAGGCTCACAAAGCTGTTACTATGTGTCCTCACCCACACTATTCATCCGATCTGACAGCACACAACTTCTGGCTGCCCCCCAAAGTCAACATGTCCAAAAAGGTTAGCATTTGAGTCGATTCAGGACATCATGGCAGCTATCATGGTACAACAGAAAACACACATGAATGAGTTCTTGCAGAACTGCTCCAGAAAGTGGCAAGAATGTGGGAGAAATGTGTTACAGGTGAGGGGAGCACACTGAGAGAGGTTAATGGCAAAGCGTCCCTTACTGTAGTATATTTCCAATGTAAACATTCGCTGTGTTTTGCAATTATACCTTATAGGTCCATGAGAACAAGACCTAGAGAAACACACAGGAAGAAAGAGAACAACACAAGGCACAGAGAGGAGCCAGGCAGACGTGCATACAGACCCAGAAGACACATAAGCAGATGCACAGACATGAGCACACTCAGATAAGCACGCGCGCGCACACACACACACACACTTCGCAGATCAATCCTGGCCCATTCCGGAGACGTCAGGGCCTCCTTCCTGCAGTCAGACTCCAGGCCAGTCAGCTGCAGAGAACCGCATGCCCACCTTTCACTGTGCTTGCTGGTTTGTCAGGTACGATCCGTAGCAGGATAATGATGCACCGTCTGCCCCTTCTGGAGGCTGAGAGCTGCCCACAGGATCTACGTCTGCATTTGTGCACCACTGTGCATTTCCAGGTTTGGATTCCCAGCCTTGTTACTTTCTGTCTGGGTAACCTTGCACAAGTTCATGTCTCTGTGACTCAGTTTCCCCATATAAAACAGGACCTCATTGCATGATGCTGAGGAATGAGTTTACTATCTAGTGACAGCACCTAAAGTAGTACTGAGCTTAGAGGTTACACTGTGTAAGAGTCAGCTATAATTATTTAATGAATGATATTGTGTGATGAGTGGGTGGGTGGATGGGTGGGTGGACAGATGAATGTCTGACATAGAGAAGACAAGAAATGGCAGGAATTCCTACTATTATTGTGGCAACCAACAAACAGGGTCAACTGCCAAGGTAGACGCCATCTGCACAGTTCAGCTCCTCCACTCACTCCTAGGGGTGCAGTTCTCTGTGGTTATTTAGCTCATTGGTAACAGGAAAAACGTTAAGATTCTGCACACTTATCTGAGTGTAAACCTCACATGTACTCTTCCTAACAAGTGACATAATTTCTGCAAGCCTCAGTACATTTTCACGGCCTTGTTGGAGTCTTCAATGAGATATGGTGACCAGCTCAGCTCCTGTTTGGATCATACCTTGCGTTGGACACCTAGAGATAGGAGAACTCATGACAGTTAGCATCCATGCACTGCTGCCCTAACTGTGAGCAAACATCTCAGAATCGTCCTGCCTTACAATAAATCAGGGCTGAGCTTTTGGCGTTTCATTCTTTTTTCTTTTTTTCTTTTTTTAAAATTTTCTTTAAAGAAAGAAAGAAAAGAAAATTAAAGAAAAAAACAAAATAGAAAAAAATGAGAAAAAAAGTAGAATACAGAATTAAATAAAGATTAACATCATAAAATCACTAGTTAATACATTACATATTGTCATCTTAACAATAGTTGTTAAAGTTACAAAATCAAAGCATAAAAACTGGTTAAATGCTCAAACATTGGCAGTGCAAACCCTTCTGCTCAATGATCTAACAGAAATTTAGTAATATGAACATTGATCTTACACACCATACAGACCATTATATCCTTTAGAGCACTTTCCTTCCCTCTCACTTTGACAATATCCATTATATCTATTATACTTTTACATTTATTATACTTTTATGTCTATTATACTATTTGGATCCCATTATTCTCCCAGTTCTTCTTATTTTTTACACTGATATTTACTAATGTGAGTCTTGTTTATTTCACTAATGAGGATATTCTAAAGTTGCCTCCATTTACGAATAAAGGCCTCAAGATCATCCTTTTATAGCTGAATAATGTTCCATTATATAAAAATACCACAATTTTTTCATCCACTCTGCAGTTCATGGGCATTTTGGTTGTTTCCAAGGTGTAGCTATCACAAATTGTGCTGCTATGAACATGGGTGCACATATATCACTGAGACATGACCTTTTCAATTTTTCTGGGAAAATACCCAGGAGGAGAATAGCTGGATTGAATGGAACTTCCAATCCTAGTTTTTTGAGGAATCTCCACACTGATTTCCACAGTGGATACACTGGTCTGCACTCCCATCAACAATGGAGAAGTGTTCCTTTTTCCCCAAATTCTCGCCAACATTTGTTATCAGTTGTTTTCTTGATGGCAGGCATTCTTTCTGGGGTGAGATGAAATTTCAATGCTGTTTTAATTTGCATTTCTCAAATGACCCGTGATAGCTAACATTTCTTCATGTATTTATTTGCCATTTGTATATCTTCATCTGAGAACTGTGTGTTCATCTCTGATGCCCATTTTTGGAGAGGGTCTTTGAATTTGGAGGGCTTGATATTGTTCAGTTCGTTATATGTTCTGGATATAAGTCCTTTGTCTGAGGGATTGTTAGCTAAAATTCTTTCCCATTCTGTAGGTTTTCTTTTCACTTTGTTGCTGATTTCTTTTGAAAAAGAAAACTTGCAAAAACTTTTTAGTAATATGAGATCCCAGTTGTTGATTCTTTGAAGTACTTCCCATGTGGTTTGCATTTTATTCATGAATTCTCTCCCTATCTCTATGTCCCCAAGATTTTTACCTACCTTGTCTTCCAGTAGATTTAGTGTTTCTGTTTTAATATTTAGATCTTTGATCCATTTTGACTTTAGTTTAGAGTATGGTGGTAGGGCATGGGTCTATTTTCAGTCTCCAGCATGTGGAGAGCCAATTTTTCCAACACCATTTATTAAAGAGGCTGTCTTTTTTCCAGTGAACATGTTTGGCCCCTTTGTCAAATATCAGGTGGCTGAGTGTCTTTGTAGTAGTGTTTGCATCTTCTCATCTGTTCCATTGATCCTCAGGTCTATTTCTTTGCCAGTACCATGCTGATTTTATTACTGTGGCTTTGTAGTATAGTTTCAAGTCAGAAATTGAGATGCCTCCTGTCTTGCCTTTGTTGCCCAGAATTGCCTTTGCTATTCTAGGTTTCTCCTGTTTCCAGACAAATTTTAAGAATTTTTTTCTAGATCTGTAAGGTATGTTAATGGTATTTGATTGGGATTGCACTGAATCTGTACAGCAGTTTTGGAAGTATGGCCATTTTCACAATGTTAGTTCTTCCTAGCCAAGAACAAGGAGTATCCTTCCATTTTCTAATATCCTCTTTAATCTCCTTTCTTAGAGTAGTATAGTTTTCAACATATACATCTTTTACTTTCTTGCTTAGGTTGATTCCTAGGTATTTCATTTTTTTAGATGCTATTGTGAAAGGTGATATTTCCATAATTTCTCTTTCATAGAGTTTGTTGTTTGTGTACTGGAATACTATTGATTTTTGAGTGCTGACTTCGTGTCCAGCTATGCTGCTGGATTTGTTTGTCACCTCTAGTAGTCTTTAAATGGAGTTTTTGGGGTCTTTTATGTAGAGTATCATGTCATCTGCAAATAATGATTATTCAACTTCTTCTTTTCCTATTTCTATTCCTTGTATTTCTCCCTCTTGTCTGATTGCCCTGGCTAATATTTCCAGAACTATATTGAACAGGATGGTGATAGTGGACATCCTTGTCTTTTTCCTGATTTTAGAGTGAAGGCTTTCAGTTTTTGTCCATTTAATATAATGTTGGCTATTGGTTTGTCATAGATGGCCTTTATGAGATTGTCTATTCCAAGTTTCTGTAAGGTTTTTATCATGAAAATGTGTTGGACTTTATTGAAAGCTTGTTCTGCATCTATTGAGATGACCATGTGATTTTTATTTTTGCCTCTGTTGATGTGATACATTACATTTTATTGATTTGTGTATGTCAAACCATTCCTGCATTCCTGGAATAAATCCCACCTGGTCATGATGTGTAATCTTCTTGATAATTTGCTGCATTCTGTTTGCCCATATTTTATTGAGAATCTTTGCATCATTATTCATTAGTGAAACTGGTCTATAGTTCTTTTTGGTTGGGTCTTTCTCTGGTTTTGGTATCAGAGTGATACTTGCCTCCAAGAATGAGCTAGGGAGGAGTGCTTCTCTTTCAATTTTATTGAAGAGTTTAAGGAGTATTGGCACTAAATCTTCTCTAAATTTGTTATAGAATTCAGCTGTGAATTCATCAGGACATGGGCTTTTCTTTGTTGGTAAGGTTTTAATCACATTTTCTATTTTAGTAGCTGATACTGAGTTATTCAAAATTGTTAAATCTTGATTGAGCTTTGGTAGTTCATGTTCCTTGGAATCTGTCCATTTCCTCTGTGTTTTCCACCCTATGTGAGTAGAGATTTTCAAAGTAGGTGTCATGATCTTTTGAATTTCCATGGAATCTGTATTAATTTCTTTCTTTTCAGTCCTTATTGTGTGGATTTGAGTTTTTTCTTTCTTTTTCTTGATAAGGTTGGCCAGGGGGTTATCAATTTTGCTTATTCTCTCAAAAAACCAGTTCTTTGATTCATTAAGTCTTTGTATTTTTTTAAGTTTCAATTGCATTAATGTCTGCTCTAATATTTACAATTCCCTCTCTTCTATGAGCTTTGGGTTTGACTTTTCTAGAAGCTTGCGGTGTACCATTAGGTTATTTATTTGTGTTCATTCCATTTTCTTGATGTGACTATTTATTGCTATATATTTCCCTCTAAGGACTGCTTTCATTGTGTCCCATAGGTTATGATATGTTGTATCTGCATTTTCATTGCGTTGTAAGTATTGTTTTATTTCTTCTTTAATATCATCTGTAATCCACTGGTTTTTCACAAGATTGTTATTTAATTTCCATGCATTTATCCAGGTTTTGCAGGATTTTTTGCCATTGATTTCCTATTTTAATGCACTATGATCAGATATTATGCATGGGATAATTTTGCTCTCTTTGCATTTAGATAAGAATGCTTTATGGGTTAATATATGGTCTATTTTGGAGAATGACCATGTGCAGCTGAGAAGAATGTATATTCTAATGTGGTTGGGTGGACACTCTGTAAACATCCACTAAGTCCATTTGTTCACAGGTGTGATTCAGTTCTGTTATTACTTTGCTGACTTTTTATCTAGTTCCTATCTCTTTGTAATAGTGGGGTGTTAATGTCTCTTATTACAATTGTGTTCTTGTGTATTGGTTTTTCATGTCCATTAGTATTTGTCTTACATAATTCAGTGCTCCTGTGTTTGGTGCATATATATTAATAATTGTTACTTCTTCCTCTTGTAGTTTTCTACTTGCAAGTATGTAGTGGCCTTCTCTATCTCTTTTAATCCTTTTAGGTTTGAAGTTCACTTTGTCTGCAAACAGAATAGCTACCCCTGCTTTGTTTTGGGTTCCTGTTGCATGAAATACTGTTTTCCATCCTTTGGCTTTTAATCTATGAGTTTCTTTGTAAGTCAAATGTGTTTCTTGTATACCACATATTGTGGGATCCTGTTTCTTGATCCATTCTGTCAACCTGTTTCTTTTGATAGGTGAAGTGAGCCCATTTACATCTATAGGTATCACTGATATGTACTGGCTGGACTTTGCCATGTTCTGTTCCTATTGTTGGTTTACTGTTTTTCTCCCTTATTTAATTTCTTGTCCAGCCTGGTGGTTTCCTTCTGTTGTTGTTCTGGAGATTGTGGTGATTTTTATCTCTATCTAGCATGTCTGTTAGTACTCTTTCTAGGGTTGGTTGGATGGACACCAATTTCTTCAATTGTTCTTTGTCATGGAAGTATCTTGTTTCTCCATTAAGTCTGAAAGACAGTTTTGCTGGGTACATCAGTGAAAGTTGTTTTCTTTTAGGGTTTGGAATACTTCACTCCTAGGTCATCTTAGCCTGAAACTTGGTGCTAAGAAGTCTGCTGTGATTCTAATAGGCTTTCCTTGATAGGTGAGTTGTGACTTTTCTCTAACAGCTTTTAGTATTCAATTTTTATGCTATATGTTTGAGACCTTAATTATTATATGTCTGGGTGTAGATTTATGTTGGTTGTGACTGTTTGGCATTCTGTATTCCTCACTTATTTGTATTATCAGATTTTTTCCCCCATGTATGGGAAATTTTCTGCTATTCTGTGAATAGTGTAGTTATGTCATTTGCATTGACTCCTGCATCTTCACTGATGCCTATTAGTATTGTATTGTTTCTCTTGGCATCATCTTGAAGCTGCTGGATTGTCATTTCATGCTGCTTTGTTGTTTTTATAAGTTCTACCCTTTCATGATC
Source organism: Cavia porcellus (assembly GCF_034190915.1). Taxonomy (NCBI): domain Eukaryota; kingdom Metazoa; phylum Chordata; class Mammalia; order Rodentia; family Caviidae; genus Cavia; species Cavia porcellus. The sequence continues at coordinate 10,456,583 of NW_026947508.1, forward strand.
GCTATCTGCAATCCTGTCCTCAAAGTCTGAAATTCTATCTTTAGCTTCATTTAAATGGTTTTGCCAGCTTTCAGTACAATTATTTGTTTCTTGGATATCTCTTTGGGGTTTTTTTTCATGAATTCTGCTTGTTTTCTGCATTGTTCATTCAAAGTTTCAATCAATTTCCATGTTCCTGTTTTTTTTTTTTTTTTATCTATTTCTTCTTTCCCTGTGTTGAGCAACTCATTTACTAAGGTTGTTATTTCTGTCTTGTTGCAGGTCATCAGATCTCTCTGTCTCTAGTAGCTGAGGCCCTACTGTGTCACTGAGGGGCTCATGAGCTCTTTTAGTTTTCTCCAAGTTGAGGGAGGCCTTATTGGTGCACTCCTCAATCTGTCTGATGTTCTCTGTGTGGAGGAGGGAGTTACCCACTCTCTTGCCATGTTCATCAGGGTCTTACAGTTGGAGGGAGCTTCACTTCCACTCCTGTTTATCCATTGCAGACCTCTATTTTAGGGGTAAACTCACCACACTGACTGGAGCCTGCTGAGGTCTTCTGTTTCGGTAAGGGGCTCCTGAGTCTCCCATCCAGCCAGCAGGGTAATCCATTGTAGTCCAAGGTTCTGGGGTAGGGAGTTGGATCCAACAATCAGGAGCCCCTCACCCTAGGGTGGGTTTCCCAGGGGCAGACCTATGGCAGCGGTCCAAGGCAGCCTAGGCGAGTCGGAGGCTTGCCGGATGTTCTCAGCTGAGGGGCAGGCCGAGCAGTGGTAGTCTGAAAACTGGTGTTTCATTCTTAAAAGTTGGGTTAAATCATTGTCATGGGCAAACAGTATGTGTGTCCATATGACATGCATGTATTGGAATTATGCATGGACAAAGGCCCTATGAATGAGTGCTAATTGCATCAGTGTCAATTGCAAGAAATGAAACATTTGACTACCTGGATTCCCTCAGTAGGGCTTTCTTTTTCTTCCAAGAGGGACAAGGGAAGGTGAGTCTTCTCCCTTGGGTCCAGCGATGTGTCCATGCTGGGGCCAGCACCCCTGCCATTCTCTGGATCAACCCACAGGTTTTTGGGATTTGGGGGAGGGGGTTAAAGGTCAGAACTGTCCTCTCTCATGCCAGGCACCATGTTTTACCTAGCAAGAGAAGTGGAGAGAGGGGGCTGAGGATTTAGTTCAGCAGCATAAGTGCCTGCCTTGCAAGCAGGCAGTCGTGAATTCAATCCCTGGTACCGATAAAAAGGAAAAAGACAAAAAAGAGAGAGAGAGAGAGAGAGAGAAGTGGAGAGAGGTGGTGGTTGGGCTGGGGCGATCCATTGCCTCTGATCAGAAAAACAAAAACCAAACTCCATGGTGTATTATTGGCCAGAACTGTGTCACTTGGTTGCTCCTTGAATCTAAGTGAGATTTTGAACACTCATATTTTCGTTTTCCAGCCTCTCTGAGAGGTGGGTGGGAGTAAGAGGTGGAGAGGGTTCAGAAGAGCCAACCACTTTAGGGTTCGGACATCCACTTCTTCTGCCTGCCCCACAGTGGCCCTAACTATCCCCCACCTCCTTGGTGACTCTGGTGACAATGCTATTCTCTTGCACCAACTAGCTCAAGGGCCACAGTTGTCAATGTATCACTTTCCCCATGTCCCCTGTCCCAAACATGAGCCCCAATGCCACCTCTTATTTCTCAGAAAGCAAAGAATAAGAGAAGTAGCCTCAAATTTGTGGAAAATTCCAATAAAAATGTAAGTTTTGTATAAACCCAAGATTTTATTATGCATAGAAAATTATTTGAGATGCTTCAGTGGGTTGTGACCACTGAAGAGTGCTCCCCTGGGTAGTAGCTGACACAGCCAACATGTGGCAGGAAGAAATGCAAAATTGGTTCCATGGGCCCTGTCTTAAAAAGAGCCATTTTAAATAAGATTCTTTATAAATTGCCCCCAAAATCATCCCAATTGTCACAGTACCAATGCCACTCATTGGGACATAGGGACTCATCCCTATGTCCCTTTGCCTTCTCCCCCGATAACATTCTAGATAGCTTTCATTAGAAACTCATCAGACCATGCTGAAGTTGAACAATTTTCATTTGATTTATGCTTAAGACAGCAAAGTTCTTTTCCTGTATGTGTTCAGATTTACGAACTACATCTCCACCCTCCTCCAACAGGTACACATTATTTTAATGTTCTTTTGATATATATCTCTGCCTATCTTGCATCTCTCTTATAGTTCATGTAATTACTCCATGGATTATTTTTAGTTTGCATACTAGAATTTCAAGAAGGAATAGAGGTACACCTGGCACATGAAGCCATTGATATCAGCTGGCTGTTTTTTGAGAGTTTTTTGCATGTATAATAGATGATCAATATATACAGTGAATGTATTAGCTTTTAAATTTATTATATTAAAAGACATAGTACCACTAATCCCGCTCAAAACACTCTCCCCCCCCCTTTTTTTAAAACACACTTATCCCATCATTCTTGCCACTTTTGGAAGCAATTCCACAAGACCTTGTTTTGAGTATTTTTACAAAATGTGATTAAAAATACAGTGTGTCTTAGTTACTTTTCTCACTACTGGGACAAAATACCCAACATCTACAAGATAAAGGAGGAAAAATTTATTTTGGCTCACCGTTTGAAGAGGGTTCAGTCCATTCTTGGCTGGCTCCAAAGCAGGTTAGCATGGTAACGCGACACGGCAGAGGAGAAACAGTCCATGGCAGGGCAGGCAGAAAGCACAAGCAGCAGTGAGCCTTCTTTACCCTTCTAATCCATTCATGCTACATGTCAATTGATTGATGCCTCTGTCTTCATTCAGTCACACCCAGAACAATGCTAAACCAATTAGTGGGCTAATCCAGTATCAAAGACCTTTCATCTCAGCATCAGATACCCACAATCCAGTCACCTCTCAAAAGCCGCATCTGTGAGCACATGAGGCTTTGAGGGGATATCTAGTCATAAACTATAACACGATGAATGCTACTAGCAAGCACTATCCAACAGAAAAGGAGGCAAGTAAAAACATTACAATGCATTGTCATCCACCTTATTCATGGGAGCTGGCACTGTGCAACTTTAGACTCTTCCCCAAAGTCAAAATGACCATGAGAGGTCAACAATTTGAAAACTTCAGGACATCAAAGCATCCACAGCAAGCCAACTAAAGAAACTCATGAAAGAAGACTTCCAAAACTGCTTCAGAAATTGGCAAGATCAATGGGATGATTGTGTTCAAATTGAGGGGGAGTATTTTGAGGAGGATCGATGGCAGTGTGCCTTTTACTGTAATCATTTTTTAAAAATTTAAACATGCACTAGTTTTCCATCACATTTTGCAGGTTATCTCCAAATTTTTAGCACCCGAAGGAAGTGAGAGCCCTGCTCGCCACTCTTTGCTTTAGTAAACTTGAATGGCAGCTCTCAGTCATGTGAGGAGCTGCAGTGCATATAATTGCTTACTAAGAATAAAGTATCAACATGATTTAACAAGCTGGAATGAATCCAAGATTTTCCGTATGTTTCTCTGCACTAATTGCAACCCATTTCATGATCTGGTCTGTGAGCAGGGCATGAAGCACAAGCAAAGAGGTGTCTTCGCTGTGCCAATAGGCGATTGGGTGACCACTGATTCATAATGAGTCGCAGGGTGGTTACAAAGGACCCTTCCAGCCACCACTGTTAATTGGGCTACTGCTGTATGCCAAGCTTTGCGCTTGGGACTGGGGAAGCAGCAGGGAAAATGTCAATGTGGTTCCTGCTCTCACAGACTTTACAACCTGGTGAGGAAAAGGAGCAGAAATGAGCCAAAGAAAGAAAACAACTAGACTGTAAAGCCCCACTGCATTTAATCAGCCATGGCTGGAGTGCTGCTGGGTAACAAACCCCTCTGAAGGAAGAAGCTATGGCTATAGGTGTTTATCTCTCCCTCATGGCCAGCCAGACAGCCAAGGCACTGCTGGGCTCAGCTGGACCTGGCCTCAGGCTGTGGGTGCTCATTGCGAGACACAGTCCCTTATCCTCCTTTCCCAGGCAGGACCTGAGCCGTGCTCTCACAACAGTTGAGAGTTCAAGGAGGTGAACCTGGTCATCTGAACAGGAAAAGCTGCTATTCAGAAAACGTTTGCTAAACCCCTTTAGACAAACAAGATACATGGCCACTCTCACAGGAGCAGAGCAGAGGGCGTGCAGGGAGAGAGAGCAGATGGCTACCAACTGAAACTCAGTCTCCTACCTGAGCAGTGTGAAGGTGAGAGTGAGGAGCTGCTTTATGTAATGTGGACAAGAAGGGGCTGTTTGAGGGTTGGGTGCAACACTGGGAACTGGGAAGAAATTGGTTCTACAAAGAGAGGACTGTGTAAAGGCAGAGAGACACAGATGCGAAGGTGCTGGGACAGGAAAGCATGGGTGCTGTCCTGGAATTGTAAGAAAATGTGCTCAGAATTTACCCAGTGAGGAAGGAAGAGAGAAGGAGGTGGGGGCGGTTGATTACCGGCCTGTGAACATGTCTCTGCAAAATTTAGGAGTCAGAAACTTGATCCATATGGTTTTTGGAAGTAGACTTTGGAAGGTGTAAATGGTGAAATCAAAAAATACAATAAATGCATAATTTTTTAAAAAAATATTATCATAAAAGACATATTGCCACTTAGCACTCACAAAATACACACACACATACACCACGCCCCAAACACACTTGCCCCTTCATTCTCACCACTCTCTGAAGCAGGCCTGGAAGTCCTCTTTAGTTGCAATCTCCTGGCTGCCTCAATGTCTTGAATCCATTCAAATGTTTACCTTTCATGGGTCATTTTGACTTTGGGAAGGAGCCAGGAGTTATATTGTGCCAGATCTGGGGACCAAAGTAGATGGAAATACAGTCATGTTTTTATGAGTCTGCTTTTCAGTGGGATGGCACTCAGCAGCAGCATTCACTGTATTTATGAGCATATTTACAAAGACACTCACAAAGGGAGACTCCCAGAACTGCTTTAGAAAGTACAAGAATATTGGGAGAAGTATGTTCAAAGTGAGATATACGTCTTTTGCAATAATACATTTTTAAAAATATTAAATATTCACCTTCTATTTTGGTGACACAGCATAATTAGAATTGGCTGAGGCTGAGAGAGTGGCTTAAAGTCCAGGAAGACAAACGTGACGTAGGAGATTCCCTCTGTCTCTCTGTGGCATGCTCCGCCTTACGTGCAGGACACCCAGTCGCCAGATCTGACAGCATCTTTTCTTGGGAAACCAGGGATTTCTCTACCACAGATTTGTCTAGTGTTTCATGAAACCCTGTGTATATCCCCCATGTGTGTCCCACCTCTGAACACCATCTGTCCATTAAACCAGCGAGGGGAAGGATATCTTCCTTTGTAACTTATACATGGGGTACATTCATGCCCTACTGGAGACCGACTCTGAGTTATGCAAACCTGTGGCTCTTAGGAAGCACGTTCATCCCAGATCCAGCATTGGGGAAAGTTATATGAAACCCACATGGTGGCACAATGGGCCTGAACCTAGAGAATCCACAGAAACACTTTGGTGGAAACTGCAGCTGTCAGGCCTGCGGAACCAGGAATTCACACTCCTGGCCCACAGATCATTCACAAGCTGGGCTGCGGTTCCACCCAGGAGACTGACCACAGCCAAGGACACACTCCCCAGGATTCCCATGTCCAGATGTTTGCTGTGCCTGCCAAAGAGACAAGCAATGACAGTGTGACCACAAACCAGACTCAGGGGACGACAGTGTGACCCCGAGTGTCCCTGGCCAAACGCTCTGTAAAATCTGGATCACTCTTGCTCAAACTTGCTGACTCCCTACCTCCCACTCCAGACCTACCCGCTTGGGAAAAGCATCTACAGGTTTTTATCACATGACTGGTTTTGCTCTCAAAGCCAGGCCCCTGGGTCAGCGTAGACACGCCTTCAGAGCATGCCCCAGCATGACCCACAAGGATGCATCTGTTCCATGATTCCTGTTGGGCTGTGTGCACCCACTTTTCTCTTTGACAAGGCGGTTCTGCTGTCAGGAAACTTGGCTTGATGCTTCCCAGGCCCATCAGCAGACGAGGCAAGACATATGCCATGCAGGAAGTGTGCATTAAACATGGAAACCACTTCAGCTCCCGCCTGGACCAGCCTGGTCTATGTAGAAGACTTTTGGCAGGTATCACAGAGGCTGGGTCTCAGTCGCAGGGATCCATCAAGTGCCAAGCAGCCCTCCGTTTGCATGGCCTCTTCTCATCTTCTGGATCTCAATCTGGCTCTCCCCTCCCCAGGAGAACTTCCTTGACCTCGCCTGCTTCCTAGGACACCAGCCTGCTCTCTCTTGGTGGCATTTTGAAGAAATTTTCTTTGTCTACTTCTTTGGAATTTGCTTCTCCCAATTACCCTTCAATCTCTATAAGGACTGAGACCTCACTTTTCCCTGTGGCCGGCTACCTAGCACAAGAGCTGGCATGTGGAGAGTTGCTGAGCATGTAGAGAAATGAGTTTTTTAAAAATGGAAAGATGCACAGAGAAAACAAGGAACATTTCTCACTGATAACATCTCTCCCCTTTCAGAACTGACAGGCTTCCCCCCAAAACTTCCCATCTATAGGCTGTGATTGTAATGAATGACAAGTTTGGAAGTGAAAGTCCCTTAAGTCATAGCAAAGAGTTGAGGAGAACAGATAGATCTTTAATGACGTTGTCACTTGTTCTCAAATCAGTGCAGACCATAATGTGGAGACGAATGTAGCATCTTCCCATTTGCACCCAGAAAGGCTTGAGAAAGTGAGCTGAACTGAACAGACAAGACAAGATCGCAGATGGAGGTTTGCAAACGGAACATTTCCTCCCCATGTGGAATCTCAACGAAAGGTCGAGATGTCTAGTGATAACACTAAAATGGTCACGTCCCTCCTAGAAGTTGAGTGGATAAAATTGTTAACATTGAAGAAACTGTAGGACTAAAGGTGAGTCTCCCGGGTCTAATGAGAATGTCTCAGTTGATCATTTCTGTTGGATCCCATGAAATTACATGCCAAATGCTTTTTGCAAGTGCCCATTACAGTTATCCAGGGAGAAAGATCATAGGTTTCATCAGTCTCACAAAAATCTTCTCTCTCCAGTAAAGGTTAAAGAGAGCTACTCACAGGCACCCTTCTTGGGAGGTCATTTAGATCAAAACTCTAGAAACTGATGGGGAAAATGTATCTTATTTTCAGGCCACTCAAAGTCACCACTCCTTGGCCTGTTCTCATGGTAGGAAGGCAGGTGCCTGATGGGGTTCAACATTGGTTTTACACTGGTGGGGATTATGTGGGTGGTGACCGTGACAAGGTACAAAAAGGCAGAATGTGACAAAAGCTTGTGGCATTTAGGGGTATGCTTCTACCTGTGTATCTTTGCCCTCCATCTTCTGCCTTAGTTTTGCTCTTCCAGGGACCTTGCATCTCAGGTCACAGACTCATGGATCTTAGAACCCTATTCTTGCTTGGTGTTTTCAGTAATTAAAGAAAGAAACCAGAAAGAAATAGATGTCGGTGTTTTCCAAAGCAGGCTCCATGGTCTCCCTGCATCAGAATCATCCTGGTGACTTATTAGAAATGCAGATCTGTGGCCCTACACCCAGGCCCACACAATCGGAGGCTAAAGGGTAAGACACAGGAATCTCCCCCTTCCACTGGCCCCTCAGATCATCATTCTGATGCTTAGGCCAAATGTGTACGCAATGACTGTGTGTTCATGCCCATCCCCACCCATTCCTCCTGGAGCCAGAATGAACAAAGCTTATTTTTGCTTATGTGCTTTCCCCTTCCAATTTTTGCCTACCCAAATTCAACCCATCCTGCAAAGCTCACCTCCTCTCCCATGACAAAAAATAAGAGTCCCTTTTCAGACTTCTCCAGGTTTTATTGGTCTTTCTCTCCCTTGGAGCTAGTATCCAGCAGTCTGTTCTTTTTCCATCTATGTGACTCTGTTCTCCTCAATTCAATTATGAGCTATGAACTCCTCAGAGGCTGCTTTCTACTCTCTCCAGTGCTTCATTTATCTCCAGGTGCAAGAAGAATGTTCAATAAACAGCTTTTCTTCCAGAGTGTATCTGATTCTCAAAATGTTAATTAGCTGACTTAAGACTTTACCAAACAAAACTCAAATAGCTCTTACCTTAGCAAAGACATGTATGGATACTGGGGATTTGCCATTTGGAAATCACAGCCTCCTCCTACACTGATTGATTGATTGATATTGATTGATTGATTGATTTCCCTAGGCTACTCTTTCCAGTGACATTTCCTTTTAAAGTGGCATACACCATGGGCCCAGAAGAATTTGCTTTGTATTTTTTGGTACATAGCTCCTATAAGGACTTGGCTGGCCATGGGAATTTTCAAAGATTTCAAAGCAATTTCACTTACAGTGATTGACTTTCATCTAATATCTCAACAAGACACTGTTCTTTGAGCTTTGCTGTATTTTGAACCTTGAGCATCCCCCAACAGGCCACATGGAAGACTTGGTTCCCAGCCCATGGCACAATTGTAAGGTGGTAGAATCTTTAACGGATGCAGCCTAGTGGAAGGAGTTTAGGTCATCAAGGGTGTGGCCTTGAAGGGGACGCTGGGATCCTGCCTTCTTCCCGTCTTTCTCATTACTTTCTGGGTCCCATAAGATGAATAGATCTCCTGTGCCACGTGCTCCTACCGTGTCATCCTGGGCAACCACAGACTAAAGCTACAAAGTCAAGTGACAATGGACAGAAATCCATGAGCCAGATCTTTCCTTCTCTTAAACTGATCATCTCGGATATTTTGTCACAGTAGTAGAAAGCTGTAATCAGCTTCAAAAGGTATAAGGTAAATTGTCTAAGCTCAGCATCTCCCTGAGCACCTACTTAGACCCTTGAGAAAAATACTGGGCAGCACTTACGCACACACGTGTGTGCTGGTTAGCCTCAATATCCATCCCACAAGGCCTTGACATCTTTGATAAGCTTCAGAGAACATCTGGAGTTTGGAAGCTTGCTAAAATCACATTCCATCCTGAGAAAGCTTGTTCCATTCTTCAGGCTCATGTCAAATGTTTCTATTTTTCTTTCCAAAGTCATCCACCAGGAACCAGACAATGGATTTATTTCAGTTCCTTCCCTGTGATCCAGCAGGCTTCTGAAACCAGTGGGCTTTCAGTGCATCCCCAAGAGTCCATCTGAGTTTTACATAATCACTCAAAATCTCTTTTTCTGCTGTGTGTGGCATTACCACACCGCGGTCATAATGCATGACATCATTTACTTTTGCATTTCCCCTCCATGCTTGAGCAGTTTGCCTGAGCTCCTGGAACTCATAACAGAGATGTCAGCTGCGGAAGCTGATGAAGCCCTGGGATCATGTCATCTTTCATCAGAACATTCTTTTGTAGACGTCTGAAGAAGCACAATCTCTCCACAGCCAGAATTTGTTCTTTTTAAATAAGAAGATGGGTCTGTGGGCTTTTGAAAAAGGATTAGCATTTAAAAAATTAATGATGCAAGCAACTTGGCTCTTGTCCTTTTTCTACATATTTGCACATCCCTGTGTTTGAGAAAGGACATGAGTCTCCTGCATCTTCATTGCCCTGTTTCAGCTAAAGCTTTGCAACTTGGACTGAGTCGGGCACCTCCTAGCTAGAAGACACAGCTATGGGAAGATCACAGTCTCCTCACCTGTGATAACCAACCCAGTAAAATCCATCTTGGAAACAGATTCTGCTCCCACAGTTAAGGAAATAGAACAACGCTGTGATATAGCATTATAGAAACTATTGTATTTTTGGAGATATGAATATTTTAGAGGATCTGACAACTCCCTCGCTCTGAATACAGAAAATTTGAATAAGTATATAGTAGTTCATTTTTCTTTGCTATAACAAAATACTGGAACCTAGGTGATTTGTAGAGAAAACAGATTTATTTAGCTCAGTGTTTTGGAGGTTGGAAATTTAAGATTAGGTAATCCCATTTCATCTGCTTAACCTCTGCTGAGATTCCCATGGGCAGACCCTCAGTGACCTACTCACTTCTCAGAAAGCCCATCACCTGAAAGTTTTCCCATTTTCCTATATCTGAGCTGAGGACCAAGCTTCTCTGAGGACCAGCTACATCCACACCATAGCAAGCTTGGTTTCCCTGGAGCAGATTCACAGCTCTCATCAGAGAAATGCAAATGTGCGTGATGCTGTGTTCAAGATCGGATGGGCCTATTTGCTGAGCCAGGATGTAGGATACATCAACTGCCAAAGCAGAATTAATTGTAAAGACAGTGGAAGACAATCCCTTAAGTCAAGATTACCCAAGATAATGTGGGGTATATATATGGTCATCTGGATTCTGGAGAATCATATAAAGGGCCGGCATCTGGTCTCCTATTTTATTTTTAATTTTCAAAATTTCCCATACTAGGTTGCAGGGTCTCTGCTAGGAACCTGAAGCACAAAAACCAAGAGGCCTCAGCCCCGTATTTAAAGGGCTCACAATCTACAATAAGAGAAAGGACATTTATTTTGCTTCTAAAATGATGGCTGGCAGATCCATGCTCTGCAAAACTCCCACAGATGCACCTGGCCTTTGGCAGCCAGGAGCTCCGGGGCTAATGGACTGCAATGGAGAACCCTTTACTGCCTCTAGAAAATCCCAAGAGTCTAGAAAACACGTGCCCTCTCCTTCCTTCTGGAAAACACACTCATCTTGCCTGCCTCATCATTGTGCCTTCTTCCCATTAGGGAGGAAATATAACGATCTCTGTTTGGAGATATTAAATTGCTTGGCTGGCTGTCATGGCCCTGGGTAGGACGTAGGCAGCCATCGTTAATGGAATGTGTTGCTGCCTTTTTTGGTGGATCATTTTGAAAAGTATTTAACTGGAGAACATTAGCACAGCTTGGGTAAAAGTGCTTTGTGGGGAAATTAAATCCCTATATTTCTCCATCTTTTCCTGTAGCAGATCCCCAAGTGCCATGTTTTAAAGGGAATTCTGAGATGGTCGCTGTGTTCAGGCATAACCATCATTGTTTTGGGGTCCATGCTACTCCCAGTTAGAAACTGACAGCATCTCCGCAGGCCACCTGGAAATGACTGAGAGGAGGTGGAAAAGAAGTGAACTTTGCTCTTTCTTGTTCCCCTCCTTGCCTGCTTGGGTCTGGACAGCGATGAGACCTTCCTGACCCTTGCTGCAGGGATCATTGGTCCTGGGCTGCCACAGGAGAAGGAATACTTTCTTCCATGATGTCATGGGAACTGGCCTCACCAGAAGTCCTAGAAACTGGGGTGGGCTGTGTGACACAAAAATGGCCAACCACAGATCAAGGGATGATGAGTGACCTGGTCGAATTAACTCTGCCAAATCAGGCTCCAGATGCCAAATTCAATTCCAACCAGCAATGTATAAAAGGATCCAGGCTTTATCTACAAAGACACCTTCAAGGTCAAACTGGAGGGACAGGTTCCTATCTGCATTCTTCAGCTTTTGCCCCTGTTGGAGGTTTAGAGGTGACATTAGCAAAATTCACATCCTGGTTCCCAATTCTTTCTATATCATTCAGTGTCATGAGCAAGGGTCCAACTCTGCCCCTGATTCCAGTGAATGTGCCCCCAACATGAACTAATATTGGTTACTTCCCACTGAACCCTAAAACACCCAGCAGAGAGCAGAGGACACGGTGGCTGGCGTGGAATAAGAGATGTTGATGGCAAGTGTCCCCACATACTCCCACTCCACTGCATCCTTGGGGACATCCTTTCCATCTGCCCTTTCCACCCTGTGACCTGCGTTAAGGAACACTCTGTCCAGCCTTGAGCAGGCCTTAGTCTCTCAAACCCCACCAGCATGTCTTTCTAGGGCCATGCTAGACTCCCAGTAACTGGCAGAGATATTTTGGTTAATTATAAAATCTGTCCAGAACTGACATCATGGGCTGGTTTTCCCTCCCGTGACTGTCAACAGCTATTGTTGACTTTTGTGCAGGCCACATCCTCAGTACTCTGTCTATATTACGTCATGTTGCATTCAGTAACACCTCAGTATCTGTCATCAGTAGCTTCTCGGAAACACAAGTATCAAAAGTGATGAGTACCAAACACTTCGTTTTGGCTAGAAAGAGTCAAACGGCACTAACAAGTTCTAGTTTGCATGTTGACTACTAAATAAATGACCAGTACAGGGACCAATTTTTCAGTGTGTCTCGCTGTCATCACCCATCTTTACAGATGAGGAAACTGAGAGTCAAAAACAGCTAAGGGGTTTCTCAATGCCACTAGGGATGCTTGTGCCAGCGCTTGAACTGCAGCGTGTTTTCCTGCAGACGGTGTTACACCGTCCTCGGCCACTCACAGCACAACCCTCTCTGGACACCAATTCCCACCCTTGTGTTGGAAAGCAAATCCTTTGTACAGAGAGCTGTTACCATGTCACTGTGCACCACCAAAAGAGGCTAAACTAGCAGGCGAGAGTTAACAAGAAACGAAATGTGCACAGAATCCCAAAGATTCTCCCCACAAAGCATTTATTAGCTACAAAGGGAGAAATAGTGATCTTTATATTGGAGAAAACTAGCAGGCACAATCTTAACAAGTGATAAGAACAAACACCAGAACAAAAACGAATCTCATGGATCCCGCTGTGAAGTACGGAGAAGATTCTGGACTCTTCCCCAACTTGAACCTAATTGCAAAGAAACACAGTAACACACTTTGAGACTGGCCTACAGTTTTCAAAACTATCAAGGTCAGGAAACCAAAGGAAGGGAAGGGAACTGTTCCAGGTTAGAGACTAAAGCTTCTAGATTAACAACAGCTAAATGCAATGTTGGACTGGATCCTGAAACAGAGAAAGCAAAACTATATAGGAAACTATTAAGACAAGTGGGAAGCTTGGATACGGACTCAACAAAATAACGATGTTGTATAAATGTTAAATTTTCCGATTTTGATAGCTCTCCTGCAGTTATATAAGAGAATTTTTTAGGAAAGTCACACCATGTTAGCTAGAGCCATATGGGCACAGTATCTTTGAATGACTCAGCTAGTTTGATAAAGCATAATATGCATGTATATATAAAATACATAGAAAAAATAAGAAAGGAAGTCAAAAATGTCATCATTAGGTGTGTCCTAGTAAAAATTTTGTGAGTAATGATACTTTTTTCTAATTTCACATATAGGTATTTCAGGAATACTTCTTGCAACTTTTCTGAAATTTTAAAATTATATCCAATTTTTATTAAAAGTTGTAACAAAGATTCACAGTAGTGAATACAAGCATGGACCATGGAGTGGGAAGGTAGTCACGTGCTGTATAACAATGAGACCCCTTCAGGAAGTCCAGCAGTGAGTGAGTTCATCATCCTGGGACCGTAATAGAGGCTGCTTATGTAAACCTTGATGGCTCTGGTCCATTATGATCTTGATAAAGTCAAGAAATAAAGTAAAAATGAAATAGATGGGGTTGCTTCAAGTGTCATAGAACACACTGTTGTGCAGAACACTAGAAGTAGCCTAGACCACAGTCTAAAGCAATGATTAAAAGTATACTAAGTACAGAAATCAGTAATACAGTAGCTAATTATCATTAATCATGTGTTATGCTGTGCATAATTGTTTTTGCTATACTTCTAAATGACTGGCCGTGTGGTAGGTTTGCTTAGACCAGCATCACAAGAAACACATGGGAATGCACTGTGCTCTAATGACATGGGGTGGTGACATCATTAGCTGACATCTTAAACGCTGCCACTAGGTGATGGGAATTTTTCAGTTTCATTATGATCCTATGGGGCTACTCCAGCAAATGAGGATGGCAGCTGCCTGTAACACTATTAAAGAGTGCAGGCCATTCTCAGTCAGAAATACTGGGGCTTTCCAGGACTGGCTGTGTGAGATGGAGACACTTACCCAGTCTCTCTGTGCTTTGACTTCCTTTGCCTGCAAAATAGAGATCGTGGAGTACCTGCGTACTGGGATTTTCTTTGACTAAATGAACTAATGCAAGTAGACAAAGGAAATCTTGTGCCCTATGGACACTCACAGAGCATCAGCTAAGTTCACCAGCGAGCATGACGCTCCGTGATGCCAGTGTCTTTGACACTGTCCTGTTTTTTGTTACGTACGGCATCCTAGTTTGTCTGATTATCTGCAGATGTGCAGCTCTAAAGACAAGCAAATTGTTATTAGCTTTGGAGGCCGTTTCATCAGACACAGTCTCTGTCCTCCAAGGGCTTGCGTGCATTTAACAGGAATTAATGAAAAATTGGCAGCCTGATATTTTTGACCCAGTCAAAACATGTGCAGTCTCATTGCTAATTAAGCCTCTGTGTTTTGCCAGAGCGATGCCACCTGTAGAGTTCTCTGATTTAGGTATTCATTTTCTAAGCGGCAGCTGCCTGGCTGCCTGAGAGTGTTAGGAACCTGGGAGCTGGAGTGGAATTTCAGGCTAAAAGAAGAAATTGGATCCTCCCCAAAGTGCAACAAGATGCAAATTATGGTGACAGTGTTGGTGAGTTGCCATTATTTTGTCCCCAATTCCAATTTTAATTAGTCAGTTGCTAAAGAGTAGCTTATACCTATTAGGCAGAAAGCACCAGGCCAGACACCAGGGGGCCTGAAGGTAAACAAGAGGCATAGGATTGGGAGTTGTCCTCACCTTCCTAGAGCAGAGGACCTCAGTGCCCAGAGAACATGACCAGCAACAGACTGAGTGGCACGGGATGATGTCAAGGTGGTGGCCAGAAATGAACATGGCAGCCCCAGGAAAGAATTTGGGTTTGATTCTAGTGCTGTGAGAATTCACTGACAGCTGTCCAGCATGAGAATGGTGTTCCTTGGCCCACATTTTGGAGAAATTAAAACATGTTCTATTGGTGATGTTGGCTGGGTCCAAAGCAGGAAGACAAGCAAAAAACAAGTCAGGGTTTTTCAGGGGGGACACAGTGGCCCCAGACTAGAGCAGCAGTAGAGAAAGAAAGAAAGATGATATTTTTGAAGTGGAGCCTTGAGTACCGACCAGTGAAATTAGCTTGGGTGTAGAGGGTTGGAATGGGGAGACATGAGAGCAGAGCCCCTGGTAATAAAAGAAAGGTTAGATCTGAATGCATAGCCTTGGGAAGAAAGGTATTGTAGGGAGAGAAAAGCAAACTGAGAAAAATAAGCCCACTTCCAGGGAAGTGGGAGTAGCTGGGGTCACTGCAGAGAATAAGGAGCAGAAAGGAAAGGTCTCAAAGACGCAATTGGAGCCAGACTGGGAAACCAGACCAAAGGAAATGAATTTCTTTCCACAGGCGGCACGGAGCCACCTGGGATTCTGAACAGATTAGGAAACTCTCATCAGGCCCCATGCTTGGAAACATCCCCTACTTCCTAACGACCCATTCTTGTGCTCAATGGCTTCTAGAGTGTTTTTCATCCAGCATAAATCTCTCTATTGGTTCTAGGGAAAGCACACCCGCCCACACATTGCCTACCTCACTGCGTTTTAAAACGGTTTCAATTCCCTTTTAAGGCTGCTGGTGGGCCGACGTATTTACCAGACTATTGGCAATTTCACACATTCAAATTACAATCTCCAACTTCTGCAAATAAAAGATCTTTATGTCCCCCAGTTGTGAAGTTTACTCGCAATTTCTATGCAGCTCACTCCGCCCGTGCGTGCGTGCATTGAGAGACTCTGTGAACACATCTGCTGGCTGCCACATCCAAGAATTCCCGAGGAAAAGAGGGTTTTCTTTTAAAAGGCCTAGCAGCCTCAACTCTTTCCAAAGAGTGCTTCACCAACACTGTGTTGGAGTGAAATTGTCATGGCCCTGGCGGTGTATCCTGCTATTTTGAGCAACCCAACATCAAAGAAGCCCACGATGAGCAAAGCTGACTTGGTCGTGAGGGTTGGAGGTTTGGATGATTGACAAAAGATCCATCAGTATCTCTGTCCTGTTGATGGGATGATCTGTTTGGAGCCTTTCTAGGTTATTCTGTCATTCAGTGAGCACTTGAAGTAGTGCATGTTAAGTCCTGGGTAGCCAAGGAGGGAAACTGAGGATGGGTGGCTGCCTTCATCTTTGGTTGAGTTTCCTGTCTAGCCTTCTCTGCTGGTCCATGAGGGGAATGGGACAAGGGAATAATGGGAGGACAAGTATGAGCAAAGGCTTTGTATTAAGATAGCTTGGTTTTGAGTCTGCACCATCAGGCACTGAGTTTGACCTCTCTGTCTTAGTTTCTGGGCTTGCTCAGTGGTGTAATAAAAACCCTCTTATGGTGTTGGTGGGATAATTCAATAAGATGATGCACTTATCTTACAATAAGTTCCCAAAGAGACTTTATCTTCTAACCACGTTGAAAGTAATTTCTACATTAAGCTACTTGATGTATAATGGAACCCACATGGCTGTCGAAAATTAAAGAAGATGCGTTGCTGTGGTGAAATAATCAGGAAGGCACTATACAGACCCAAACTGAGCCACAGGAAGTGTGGAAACAGGCCTTAGGGTTTCTCTCCTGTGGAGTTTAGCGCAGTTTGTTCTAAGTGAGGTAGGGCTGACCATAAAGGATTTGGGTCAGGGTGCTTCTTTCTTGCTGTGATCCCGGTACTTAGCACTGTGAAAGACATCCAGAAATGGACTGATAAGTATTGGACACATGAGTGGGTGATTGGATGGATAGATGGGTGGGTGCAGTAAGTGGATGGAAGGATGCATGGATGGATGGATGCATGGATGGATGGCTGCATGGATGGATAGATGCATGGATGGAAGGATGCATGGATGCATGCATGGATGGAAGGATGCATGGATGGATGGATGCATGGATGGATGGATGCATGGATGGATGGATGCATGGATGGATGGATGCATGGATGGAAGGATGCATGGATGGATGGCTGCATGGATGGATAGATGCATGGATGGAAGGATGCATGGATGGATGGATGCATGGATGAATGGATGCATGGATGGATAGATGCATGGATGGAAGGATGCATGGATGGATGGATGCATGGATGGATGGCTGCATGGAAGGATGGATGCATGGATGGAAGGCTGCATGGATGGATGGATGCATGGATGGATGGCTGCATGGAAGGATGGATGCATGGATGGATGGATGCATGGATGGATGGATGCATGGATGGATGGATGCATGGATGGAAGGATGCATGGATGGAAGGATACATGGATGGATGGATGGCTGCATGGATGGATAGATGCATGGATGGAAGGATGCATGGATGCATGCATGGATGGAAGGATGCATGGATGGATGGCTGCATGGATGGATGGATGCATGGATGGAAGGATGCATGGATGGATGGATGCATGGATGGATGGATGCATGGATGGATGGATGCATGGATGAATGGATGCATGGATGGATGGATGCATGGATGGATAGATGCATGGATGGAAGGATGCATGGATGGATGGATGCATGCATGGATGAATGGATGCATGGATGGATGGATGCATGGATGGAAGGATACATGGATGGATGGATGCATGGATGGATGGCTGCATGGATGGATAGATGCATGGATGGAAGGATGCATGGATGCATGCATGGATGGAAGGATGCATGGATGGATGGATGCATGGATGGAAGGATGCATGGATGGATGGATGCATGGATGGAAGGATGGATGGATGCATGGATGGATGGATGCATGGATGGATAGATGCATGGATGGAAGGATGCATGGATGGATGGATGCATGGATGGAAGGATGCATGGATGGATGGATGCATGGATGGATGGATGCATGGATGGAAGGATGCATGGATGGATGGATGCATGGATGGATGAATGCATGGATGGACGGATGCATGGATGGACGGATGCATGGATGGAAGGATGCATGGATGGATGGATGCATGGATGGAAGGATGCATGGATGGATGGATGCATGGATGGATCTAAAGAGCAAAAAACAAGTAATGTTCTAGCAAAGAGGAAAGAAGTATATGCAAAGGAGGTTGGGGCTAGATAGAGAATGAACTTGTGGTTACAGTTGGCTTCTGATACTTAGAGCAGGATCTGTATGTCAGGGAACTTCTGGAAAGTAAGGGCCTAGATATTAGAACCAAACTCAAGGCTGGGTTTGGGGGAGGGAGTAGAAGGCTCACCTGAAAAGAAAATCAGTTGGTCATCTTCAGACAGAGGGATTTTAAGAAAGAGATGTTAGGAGACTTGGTCTGACAGTGACGTGAAAGATCTACAGGACAGGAAGGAAGGCATTGTGCTGCAAACAGTGCAGGGCCAACATTACGTGATATTAGACAAGTTGCCCTATGCCTGAGTGTAGCCCCCAAATATCTGATACATAGTCGTGTTTACTTCTTGCAATAAAACCTGGAGAATGTATTTCCGATAGCTCGCATAATGCTGAATGCTGGGTGTTTCCTTTGTGGTATCACTGAGGCTTTGCAGACACCTCCTGCCTTCCTAACCAAAGCAAGATGAGATCAAAAAACAAGGGGAGTGTTTCATTTAAAAACAAAATATTATAGGAAAAGACACATTGCCATCAATCCTCAAAATCCTCCTCCACCGCAACCCCACCCCACCCCCACTTGGATCGCTCGTATCTCATTGTTCTGGAAGTGTCCTCTTTCCTCAGTGTCCTCTACTCAAGCTGTTGTGGCTTCCCAATGTCCTAAATTGATTCATGGTCATTTTGACTTTGGGAAAGAGCCAGAAGTCATATGGTGCCAGATGCAATGCATACACTGGTTGAGGACACAGCATAATATTTTTATGAGCCTGCCCTGCTATCAGATGGTACTTGGAAGCATCGTTCACCTCTTAAGGGAAGAAGGTAATATTCCTACTTAATACATGCAAACACTGAGATTTCAGTTCAGGCAGCTTAAATATTGTGAGCAACCTCTCAGCTGGTAGGAGAAGCAGGATTTAAGCTTATGTCAGCCTGATGCCTGACCTGTCTTTATTATTTATTAAATTTCCTCTGATTTTTTGTAATTTTTTTTCTTTAAAAGACTGGGGATTAAATTCAGGGAGTGCTATGCTATAACCAGGCCTGTTTATTTATTTTGAGATAGGTTCTTACTAACTTGCTCAGGCATGGCTCAAATTTGTGATGTTTCTGTTTTGGCGTCCATTGTAGCTGGGGTCACAGGCATGCACCACTGTGCCCAGGTTTTAAATTTGCATTTTAATTTAAGTATAATGTGCATTACGTGAAGCCTCGCTAAAGACTGCCAGTGATTTGTCTTCCCTGATATTCATAGTTTGTGCAATCCCCACTCTTTGCATTTGGTTTAGACCAAGTGACTGCTTTGAAACAAATGAGAGGATGTCACCTCCATGATGAGATTACAGACTGTGACTTCCCTCGTGGTGGACTACCACTGTTGCCTTTTTGGCTCGCATGCTTTGGTGAGGCCAGCTGCCCCACTGAAGACATCCATGTCACAAGAACTAAGGGCAGCTTCTAGCCAGCACCCAGCAAGCCACTGAGGCCTCCACTCCATCAGCCTGGGAGAAACTGAGTTCTCTCCACAACCATTAGTGAGCTTCAACCCTTCCACAGTCAAACCCTTGGGTGAGAACACAGAACTGGTTGACTTCTTATTTGAGAGACCCTGGGGTCGGAGGACGCAACACAATCAGACCTGCACTCCTGACCTGCAGGAATTGTGAGGAAAGTAAAGTCCTTTCAAGCCATTACATTTGGGCTTCTTTTGTTACACAGCAGAAGATAACTAAGACAACAAGCATAGAGCAGAGTATTGAATCACAGATATATAGCTTAAGGAATTCTTGGTGAGCATGCCCTGCAATGTAGCCAGCCACTGAAACAGAATCAAGAAATAGAAGATGACCAGCACTCAGAAGCCATGCTCTAAATCTCCTGGTTCTCGCACCTGAAGAAAATGTTGCTCCTGACATCTAACATCATATGTTTGTTCTGCTTTTGAACTTCTTAGAAATGCAATCACACGCTAACTGCTCTTATGTCTGAGTCTGCTCTTGGTGTCTTCCCTCTGAACTCATTCTTATACTTCCTCCGCAGCAGGAAGGGTCAACTTCAGTGTTAATCTGACGGTTTTCATCCATCCCATATCACTAACTCTGCCCATGCTGTGTCTAGCATTCCCTGTCTCTGAGGGTGTGGTGTTTGCACTTGTAAATCCCAGAAAGAAGTTAAACTACCTGAAAGAAAGTCTTTGCACAGAACTTGTCATTTGCATTGCTTAAATCCTCAGGAGATCCTGGAGAAGTCACCCAGTTTTTCTAGATCAAGGTTTCAATTGTGTGTAAAGTTAGTTCAATTTACTCGCTCTCAATCTGGGAGTCTTAAATGTCTGAGAGGGACTTCTGGTCTACATCACAGTCACTGCCTGGTGCCCTCCCTTTGCTCAAGCATGTTGACACATTTAAGTAATTCTTCAAAATCTCATTTAATTTTAACTCATCCCAAAGACATGTAAAATCTCCTATTTGGAATGGGAAGACATTATGAAATGAAACAACTAATAAATAGAACATGAGCTCCAAAAGGGTTGGCAATCGTAGGCCTGGAGAAAAAAGAAAAGAAAAGAAAAACCATGGCTCGGTTTCTTCAAGTGGAAAATGAGACCAATAAAGACAAATTACAATGGTAATTGCTTAGTTCTAATCAGTGGCAAATTACGGGTAAGTGGGTAACAGGGAAGTTAGTCTCAGAAAAAGCCACTTGCTGTATGATTTTAGATACAGATTTGAAAGTGTAGCCTTGAGGAAAAGCACTTTAAGGCCGATGGGCTATTTCTTTCCATATCTGCACTGGTGGACGTCTTCTGTCAGTTACCCAAGGTGTGTGCGGCTCTGTGCACGCCTGAACCCATGCAGGGGACAAACAGCACACCCTGGAGGAAAAGGCGCCAACTCTCTGGGGCTCCCGGTGACGGCGCCTGTGCCATCTGGTATGGTCGTCTGTGGTCACTGGATTTGTCTGAAATTTCGACGCTAGCTTCCTACTTAAAGTCGATCATATTGAAAACTGTGACATTTCCATTCTGTATTTACCAAGATCATTTTTTATATAGCAAATGAGAAGAAACAGGACCCAAACTCCATGTGCTTGATCTGACCTCTCTCATCTTCCCTGTGTGTCTCTGCACTGGCCCTGTGGGATACTGTGGGCGCCTAGGGGCAGGAGGTCTGTGTTGCTAGGATATTTGGGCCCCTGAGGGCCCCTTGTCAAAGCTCCATCTTCCAGCCCAACCAGGAGCTTCTCCCCTGCTCTCCATGGCTGTATACCGATTCTAGTAAAGCCAGGCCATCAATTTTACATTTATTCATTAGTACTAATTTTTATTAATATATAATTAATATATTAATTACATATCAATTAAATTAATTAAAAAGTAATATAATGTATTAATATATTAACTATATATTAATTAAATTAATTAAAAGTAATATAATTTATTAATATGTAAATCACATACCATGAAACTTTCTCTTTAAACTATATAATTCAATGGTTTCTAGCATGATCCTCTCTGTATCTATGAGGTTTTCATCACAGATTCAATCAAATACAGATCAAAACTAAAGATGATTAAATATATTCAGAAACGTGTGTAGGTTATACGCAAATACAATGCCATTTGATGTAAGAGGTCTGAGCACGCTTGGATTCTTTATGCTGGGTCTGTCTGGAATGAATGCCAAAGAACACCAAGGGACGATTGAAACAGTCACGAGATTGTGCAGTCATAGTGATCTAATTCCAGACTATTTTCAGCGCCCCAAAATAAATCTATTATCTATTTCCAATCCCGCCCCATTATTCCTTCCCAAAGCCTCTGGTAACCACTAATCTGCTTCCGTATCTGCAGCTTTGCCGCTTCTGAGTGTTGTATCTAAATAGAATCAGTCATGCAGCAGATGGCTCTTCCTACCCCACGGCTGTCACTCAGCATAATGTTTTCTAGGTTCGTCAGTGCTGCATACCCGTATCACAATTGCATTCCTCCCATCGCTGAAAAATACCATTGCACAGACACACTTTTGTTTATTTGTTTGTCAATTAATAGACAGTTGTAGGGTCCCCCCCCCCATGCTTTTTTTTTTTCATTACTAAGGACTGAACCCAGGACCTTTGCACTGAGCTATGTCCCCAGTCTCCTCCCTCCATTTTGAGAAAGGGTCTGGCTAATTTGCTAAATTTTGCAGGCTTGAACTTGCAGCCTTCCTGTCTCAGCCTCCCAGAGTGCTGGGATTACAGGCTGGTGGCACCATGTCTTCCCTGCTCCTACTTTTATGACCATTATGAACATGCTGTGAACATTCATGTGCAGATTTCTGTGTGACAGTCACACAGTTTACTTCTTTGCTTGTCTCTGAAACCACAGTGAAATGGCCCTCAGGGCAAATTTCCCCTCTGCATCATGAGTCATTATTTCCCAAAAGCCCTAGCTCAGTGCCAATAAGTCAACATTTGATACATGGACAGGCAGCCAGCAAAACTGGGAAGCACAGACTATGTGTGGTACAACAGACTTTTCAAGTCAACTTTATTGTTACAATAAAAGATACACATAACACCTATAACACTTACACAAAATGTATAGGCTTTAAGGGTACAATCTGATGAGTTTTGACAAATACATTTACCTTTATAACCACTACAATCAAGATTTTTTTTTTTTTGTCTTTTTGAGACAAGGTCTCACTATGAAGCCCAGGCTGGCCTTGAGCTCACTTTGTAGCCCAGGTTGGTCTCAAACTCACAATGATCCTCCTGCCTCCGTCTCCCGGAGTGCTGGGATTACAGGGGTGCGCCATCATGCCAGTCAAGATTTTTAAAAATATTACCTTAAGATAGCCTCTTGTGCCCTTTCCAGTTGCTGTTCAGCCCTGGGTTCCAACCCCAAGAAAACCCAAATCTGTTTTCTATTTGTAAACTAGATTTATGTTTGCTACAATTTGACATAAGTGAAATTGCACAGTATGTCCTCCTTTGCATCTGGAGTATTTCACTCTGCATATTTTGAGATGTAAGCATTACTGGTGCAAATGTCCATAAAATGTTCCTTCTTACTACTGAGTTGGATTCCTCTGTAAGTATACACATTGTCACCCATTTCTTTAAAGCAAATATTAGAACTGTTTCCAGTTTGGGGCTTTTACAAATAAAGTTTCTGTGATAATTCACATATGAGTCTTTCTATGTATATATGTTTTCATACTTTGAGGGTACAGGACACAAGGAAAATCGCTGGGTCTGATAGTAGTGTCTGTGTCACAATGCCTAGATACTGGTCGTGACTGTAACTGTTTCCCAGAGGCAGGATGAATAGCCAAATGATGGTTCTCAAATACCCACCCATGTATGGCTGGAAAGGGTAGTGGTCAGGAGGTGATCAGCACCAAAATTTCTGGCTTGTGTGTCAAGTATCAAATAATTGACAAATACTGGGACAGAATTTTCTTTTGGGGGGAACAGCGAATTTGCTAATCTCGGGGTGCATCTCCTACCAAATTTGACATGTTTCAGAACAGCCAAGTGCTGAGCAATGGCTGTGTATCACTTCATGTTTCTACCAGCAGTGAAATAACTTTCCAGTGGATCTACGTCCTTGTCAAATTTTACACTGTCTCTTAAGTTTCTGTCATCTGAGTGAATATTATTATCTGTGGCTTTTATTTGAACTTCATTGTAGCTTGTTGATATTGAACATGTTTACATGTACTTTCTAGGCATGTTTGATGCGTCCGTTCACATCTTTTACTCTTGTTTATGTCCTTCATATAATTTACCTATTTCAATTAAATTATTGAATTTATTGGCAAGAACTTACAATCTCCCCTTAATGCAGTTTAATGCTTGTGGGATTTCTAGTGATGTCATTTGTAGTTTATGTCTCCTGTGTTTGTTTCCTGGCAAATTAATCTCATGATGTATGAATTTTGTTGCTTTCTCAAAGGTTTGCTTAATTGCTTATTCTGTATGATTTGTCAATTTTTCTATCTCATTGGTGTTTGCTATTAAGCTATTTTTCTTCTATGTATTTTGGGTTTGATCTAGTCTTCTACATTCTTAAGGGAGTACTTAGATCATTGACTTTAAGCCTTTATTTTTACAGTATTTAAACCTATAAATCTCCAAATTTCATGGGCTTTTTTTACATTTTTGTTGCATTTAAAATGTTTTATAATATCCCAAGTGGTCTGCTTTTTGACTCATGAATTATTTAGAGGTAGATTGTTTAACTTACCAATTATCTGGAGATTTTCCAGATATTTTTCTGCTGTTGGGTTCTAATTTAATTCCATGGTGCTGAAAAAAATAGCCTGAGTGCTATTAAATCTCGCTTGGCTTATTCAGAACCTTATTTGTGCCCATCATATGATTACTTGGTGAATATTACATTTGCACTTGAATGTACACTCCGTTGTTTGTTGAAGTACCCTATAAATGTCACTTAGATTAGTTAAGCATGTGGTTCATGCTTTCCACTATTTACTGATTTTCTGTGTATTTTTCATTACCAAGACAAGAATGCTGAAATTTCCCTCTGTGGATACCTGGCTTTCTCCTCTCAGTTCTGTTCATTGTTACAACTTCTTGATGAGTTGATCCCTACATCATTAAGTAATATTTTTCTCTGTCCCTACTGACAGCGTTTCACCAGTCACTTATTTTGTTGATGCCAATGTAGCCACTTCAGAGTTCTTATGATATATTGGTTGTATAGTAAAACTTTTTCCTGCCTTTGACTTTCAATCTATTTGTGTCCTTATATTCAAAGTAGGATCCTTGTATATAACGGATAGATAGATCTTCCCTTTTATTTTCTTTAAATCCAGTCCAACAGTCTCTGCCATTTAATTGTACTGCTTGGATCCTTTACATTTCACATGTTATCACGTGTGCATGCTTACGTGTACCATCTTGTTATGTTTTGTATTCATCTCATCTATTCTTTCTTCCATTTTCTCCCCTTTGTTTGGATTGTTTGCATAATTTTAAAGGTTACCTTTTCACGGCTAATGATATATTAGTTATATGTTTTGAGATGTACTTTATATTTACATTATGCATCTTTAAATTATCACACATCCTCACTTTATGTACAATTCTAGGACTTTACAACAAAAGACATGCTCATTTTTCTCGTCCTTTGTGCTATCATTCTCATAGATTTTATTTCTACATGTTACACACCTCCTGATTCCTTGTTTTCACGTCCAATGGGCAACTGTCTTTTAAAGAAAATGAATGTAAGAAGTAATTTCTTTTATATACTTGTGTGTTTGTTGTCTCCTGTGTTCCTCAATCTTTCTATCGAAAGATTTCTTTTCCTTATGCATGCCTTGTAGTATAAATATATCCAGGGAAAATTTTCTCTATGTTTGAATGTCTGAAAACAATCTTTATTTTATCTTCATTTTTAAAAGATATTTTTTGCTGGCTCTAATTCTATGTGACCGTTTATTTTTCTTCCAGCTATTTAAATGTGTCGTTTCATTTTCTTCGCGATTGCAGAGCTTTTGACAAGGGAATTCTTGTTATTTTTATCTTTGTTCCTCTGAACTTAATAGAAAGGATTTTTCTTCCCCTCGTCTGCTTTTAAGATTTCCCCTTTGATACTGGTTTTCAATAATTTGATTACGATGTGCCTTGGTATGGCTTTCTTTGTGTTTATTCTGCTTGGCATTTGTTGAACTTCCTGAGCTGTGGTTTACAGTTTTCGTCAAATTTGGAATACTTTTGGCTCCATTTCTGTAATTAGTTTTCCTCTTTCTTCTTTTATAAACTCCCATGACATGCGCATTAGACCACCAGACATGTTCCTAGGATCAAAGAAATTCTGTCTTTTTTCCCTTCTAGAGCTTGTTTTGGAGAGTGTCTATAGCTGTATCTTTGAGATCACTTTTTTCCAGCACTTGATTTGCTAAATTTATTTCTATCCAATGAGTGTTAAATTTCAGATATTGTATCTGGAAATCATGTCTCTTTATACACCTTTCCTTTCTCATCCCATCGTGTTGAAGTTTTTCTTTAAATATTTGAAAACAGCTAAGACAGCTTTCAAAACTTCCCTTCTCCGCTGTTCCCACCATCTCTATCATGTCTAAGCCTATTTGTGTTGATTATATCTTTTTCATGGTTATAGATCCTGTTTTCCTATTTTCTGGCCCATAAGGTAATTTTTTAAGGGATGTTGGCCATTGTAAATGCCACACGGGTGGTTTAAATTTTTCTTCCTTGAGATAGTGTTGGGCTCTGATGGGGAGGGCCATGTAGTTAACGTATAAGTCAATTTCATCCTTTCTGGCTTGTTTTTATTAGTGCGTATTTGCTGTACATCGTGATTATGTTTATCTTGGGAAGTTGGCACATATACATAACACATCTTAATTCTTCCTTTCCATCCTCTTCCCCTCCCATCCATCCCTGATCCTTTTACCTCTTGGTCTTTTGTAGGGAGGGGAGGTGAGAGAGGATGGGGCAAGAAAGAAGAAAAAAATAGAAACAAGTTTGATTTTTAAGAGTTGTTGGAATGGCTTGAGGAGAGTCTTTACTACAGGACTGTGGGATATGGCCTTTGTAGCTATTTACTAAATGGTCAGGTGTTGACCGAATCCCCAGTGGTAACTGGCTGGAATGACCAATTCCCCAGCCCAGTGAGTCCTGAGAACCCCTCAGCACCCTGCTCACAGGTGGACCATTGCCTGGCTCACAGAAGGTCATCTGCACACTCGCCGCTTTCCAGCAGAGGACTTGTGTGCGCATGTGTGTGTAGGTGGGGGTGGTGCCCATGAACATTTCTGAGCTCTTTCCCCACCAAGCCCTATTCTCCCGAGAGCCAGAGCCAGGGCTCAGAGCCTCTGCGCTCCTGTTTCTGCCAGCAGCGCACAGAGAGTTTCTGACCTCTGTGTGAGTCCTCCTGCTTCTTCGTCTGCACTGCGCCTCTGGGCAGAAAGTCAGGGCAGTCATACGGCTCCTGTGTTTGTTTTTCCTCTCTCAGGGATTGCAGATCTGATCTGTCTGCTGTCTAATGTCTGGAAACTGTTGTTTTATATATTGTGTCCAATTTTCCAGTTATTGAGGCAGGAGGATAAATCTGCTCCATTTCCCATTATGACTGTAAGCACAAGTCCTTCAGAGAACACATTTTTCAACGGAGTCCAATTTAATTATTTTATCCTGAATCCTGAGTCACAGATAATTCATTTCGACTGTAATCTTATATAAGGACTTGGCCAGTCATTATGGTTGTTATTAAGCTCATGGAGGAATATTAACTATCAATTAGGAAATGTTTGTTATTTATCAGGTATGGTGCTAAGCACCATATTTTATTAGCTTTGGGCTATTTTATTTTATTAGCTTTATCTTAAAGTTGCGCAAAGTGAGGTTACAGAATGCCAAAGATAGAGTCAGGATTGGAGTTCAAGTATTATTGTCCTGTAAGTCTCCCATCTCAACCTTCCTAAGTTAGATAGAAAGAGAAAGGAGAACAGGGTTAGTTAGGCACCCACCCCAACCCTTGCACTAACCCTAACTCTGAAGCATGATTATGGCAGACAGAAGCCCCCCACCAGTGTTTTCCAAACTGTGGCAGAAAGAGATAATTTCCTGGGCTCTAGCTCAAAATATCCAAGTCCTTATTTCTGAGGGATTGTCTTTGTAACCTATTTTATTTACAGTCTCCGAAAACTCCAGCACAAACTCAGCACCTTGATGGAACTGGGGACCTATTCCCCGCCCAGCCCAACAGCAATCTTAGCTGTACCTCCAAAGGATCACGGGAATTGCTTCCTTCCACCTGCCACACCCACCACTTTCCCTCTGCTCTGCAACCCACCATCCACTATTTGAACTCTGAAACTGCCAGCATCTTCCATCCTGCTGGAACAGACAGTAGAAAGTAATTTCAACCATAAAATCTTTTGGTGCCAAAATACCAAAAGCAGCTGTGACTAAATGTCTCCTCGCAGCTACCTGCATCTGTCCTCTGTCGTTGGCATTTAAATACGGTGACTTTTTGTTAGAAAAAAAACAACCAACAGTCAATGGGCTTTCTTTTAGCTCCTGTTACAACCTACTTTGAATCATAAAGCTTTCAACTATAAAGTCATGCTGTTATCAAAACACCATGTTTTAAGCTTTGGGATGAGTCTCTCTTCTGTAGACCGTGGCTTCCATGGCTTTTAAATTAATGAATGAGATATTACACGTCTCTTCCAATTCTAACATTTTATTATTTAAAACAATGAGGCTTTTAATTAGCAAAAACCTTGCTGGTGTTTTTGCTTTATCTTTAAGCTATTTTGAAGAGACTTCACTCTCAAAATTACATTCTCTGGAATTAACACAAAGTCTTGATTAATGCAGAGTAGCATTTCCTGGCATCCCTAAATGGCAAAAAGTGTACCGTGAAGCATCCTTTCCACTTTTAAAATGCTCATTCAGGGTCTTTGACATGTCCATCACGGCTTTAAAAATCCAGTTTGTCAAAGTGAGGAAGATTTATTGACTGAGGTATAAGCAAAGGATCAGAGGAAATGCTGAGTATTTGTCTTTTTAAAAACATCCATCTCAAAATCAAAACCAACCAGAACATTTTGTGTTGAGAATGGCCAAGCAAGGGGAAAAACTGGGGATATTTTTATCTGTGCCAGGAAGTGATTTTGTCCATCTCCTTTTCACTCAATCTTTGAGCTATAAAATACTATTAATTGTTGAGTACCTCTCACTTAAAGTGTAGCACAGAAGGTATTTAATTATGGAGGAGCATACAACATTTCTAAGGCAAAACAGATTTGATTACCAAAGAAGTGAAAGATAGCAAGAGAATTTGCTATAATTTCATCTCTGGCTCAGGAAGGCAGTCTTAGCCAGCTGCACAGCCGAATATTTGCATTTATTTGATCAGAAAATGATCATTGTGCACTATAAAAGCATCATTCATTTCCTATTACCGTTGATCTCCAGAGAGATTCACGGAGACCTGGCCAGGAATTTCAAATGGCAGGTGGTAGGGCTATATTTTCCTAAGATTAATCATACAGTCCAAATTCAGTGATTACAGCTCATTACAGTGAGCAGATTTCCTATTAATGAACACTTAGTGCCAGAATCCAACTCTCAGAAGTTGTTGCGGACCTAGAAATAAGGTGGATGTGGAATTCTCAGAGGACCTCTTAGCTGGGTGCCCCCACACACTCTCGGTTTCTGGGCTTCCTTCAGACCCTTCAAAGGCTAATTTGCTTCCCCTTGACAAGGGTCACTTTCTGTTCCCTCTCAGAGCTTTGTAGACGCGTAGGACTGTGAAGACTGGGGATCCAGATTATGGAACTCAAGATATCCAGGGCTTGCTCAGCGCTAACAAACTTCTTAGAGGCTGCCCTGAACATTTCACCTGAAAATCAAGCCTACAATGAAGGCAAACGCTGCCTTGGACCACAAGAAATCGGCTGGCACCTGAAACAAAGTCCAGCTTCTGTATGAGATTAAATTATTTTCTTATTCCCCTGGCTTCAGTCTCCTGTGCTGCTTTGATCTCCAGGGGCCTCCAAATGCTCTTCTAATCATTGTGTGTACAGCTTCCTCACAGCATACACTTTATTCTTTTTTATTTAATTTTTTGAGATACAGTCTCGTTCTGTAGCCCAGGCTGGCCTTGAACTCACAATCCTCCAGTCTCCTGAGGGCTGGGCTGACAAGTCCGTACCACCATTCCCATCTCTATGCAATTTCCTGACTGCAAGGATTGTTACAGGAAGGTGGCATCAAAAGCAGATGTTCCAGCCTCTTACCTCGAGGAAAAGTCAGCCCCTTGTAACAGACAGCACACACTGAGTAAGTTATGCTGTGGTAGTAAATGATCCCCATGTTTAGTGACTTATAATCAAGAAAGCATTTCTCAGGCCTACTGTCCCAATTTTGAGTCACTGGAAAGAGGGATTGACATCTTCTTACCCAGCTTCTTAGTGACTCACTCAAGAACCAGAGAAAAGCAGCCTTCACCCTGACCCCCACCCCGCCCCAACTGGCAGCCACAGCCAGCATAACTGGAATAATCCCCACATCAGCTCTGTGGAGTCAGATTTTCTCTGCTGCCATGCATACCTGGGATAAGCAGCTTTCAGGGGCAGAGGTTTATTTTTGCTCACAGCTTCAAAGGTTTCTCTCCCTGGCGCACTGGCTCCAGGGCAGAAAGGTTATGGCGTGGTGGAGGAAATCTGCTCACCTCATGGCAGCTGGGAAACAGAATTAGAGCAAGGAAGAGCCAGAGACAGAGAGAAAGAGAGAGGAAAGGGGTTCAGGACAAGAATAGCCTTCCAGTCCCCCCGGGGGGCTCACTCCCTCCAACCCGGCCCCTCCTACCAAGGGCACCGGCTCTGGGTCAGGTCTGCATCCAGAACTCCAAAGCAGAGAAGATGACCCTCACATGTCCAGTACACAAAGGAAGTGCTGTATAGGGACAGGGAATCATAATGCACACTTCATTCCAAGAGCATCGGACATTGGTTAGTGGCAATGCTGTATCTTCAGTGTGGGACAGACATTGTGAGATTTCCCTGCCCCAAGAGGGGGCCATTCTCAGAGAAGACCACAGCTCCATTGTCTGAGATGTCCCCTGTGCATCATCCTTTGGGGAGCTGGCTGTGTCCTCTTGGAGATTCTCTGTTGACAAGTGTTCCCTTGGTCACATCTGAGGGAGGACTGATCCTCCCTTGGGGGAACATGCAGCTCCGTTCAGGCTGTGCATGTGCAGCTGGGACTTCAAGAGCCGGTTTAAATCTATCAAGTCATGTTCTCATTGAGTCCCAGGCGACGTTGCTTTATTACGATAATCCCCACGCACACTCTTTCCGGCCAGTTCCTCTGCATCCTCCCAGGTACATGTCGAGAGAATCGCAGCCTTATTTTCTTTTTTCCGAGATACTTGGAACAGTGAATAAACCTTGCTTCCCACAACTTGGCTGGATCTTTACTTGAGGCACCTTCATTAATTAGAAGGTCTTTAACAATGGGAGCGATGGCTGTGTGGTACCTTTTATCTGACCCTTGCCATAGATGGAGTTTTAATTGACCCTTATTGCTTCTAGACGTTATTGATTCTCTAAATGTCAGGGGTAAAGAGAATGTTGCTTCTGCCTCAGTACACAGACCTTCCTCCCCCCACCCTGCCCTTCTTTTCCATGCCTGTTTGCAAACTGGCCAACTGTTTTCTGAGTTTCCCTCACACTTGTGACATCTTTTCAAGTACAGTGGATAGCGGCCTGTGTTCCCTAACTGCGTTCCATTTTCCATTGTGCTCCCCAAAATGTGCTTCTTCACTGGGGATATGATGTGGTTCCTAACATAATTGCAGGTGACAATCTGCCAGCTGTTCTCCATACCCATAACACTGGGCACCCCCTCCCCGGCCCCTAACTGCCTTCCTTGCTAAGCCAGTGCCAAGTATTTGAGGTTTGGGTTCTGGCTGTAGCTCACATCAAGGTGCCCATTTCTGTGCCAGTGCGGATGGGCCACATGTGCTCCAATAACAAAGATCCCTAAGACCACATTGTCTCTAAACAACAAATACTCATTTCCTGATCACAGCAGGGGTTAATTTCCAGTCAGTGGGAGTCTGCCCCACAGACTATGCCTCCATCCTCTAAGCTCACGCAGGGGAAGACAAAGTAATAGATGTTATGTGGGCTCCAGAGGATTCTCCTCAGCGCTGCTGTACTCACATTTCTTTGGCCCAAAAACAACACGCGATGTCACCTGACTTCACATGGGCATGGGGTGCCCTCCCACCAAGTCTCTGCCCAGGGGAAAGGGACTCAAAGTATTGATCTCAAACAGTTACTATTATTATTCCCTAACCTCCTCTCAGGGCCCCATGTTTTTAAAAGATATTCATCAGCAAAACCACAGTTGTTAAGCAGTAATTTCTCCACTCAGAATGTTCTGAGATTTGCAGCTGCAAAAGCAGATGTTACTCTTTACACACTAACTTGATGTCAAATATCAAAACTATCTGTGTAACCTCATTAAAAATGAATGTACAATTTCCATTAGGCTGCATCAAATTGCAAGACTAGCTGAGGACCCCATGTAATTACTTTTTTGACCCTAGAAATATAGGTGCCAGGGAAGGTGGTAACTTCTATGCATAGAATCCTCTAAAAAAGAGAGAGAGAGAATATTTGAAAAGAAGAAAAGACAGCCTAGAGACAAACTTCTCTGCTTTTAAGTTTGCCTGGTCCCAGTCAATCCCCCAACCCCCTAGCCACATGGACGTGCTCCTCCCTCCCTCCTTCCCTCTCTCCTTCCCTCTCCTGCCTCCTTCCCTCCCTCTCACTCATCTATGGAGACTGAAACAAAGAGCCACCATCCCTTTGAGCATCAGTGTCAGGCAGACCCCACTGAAGCAGAATCAAGTAGCAGACATCCACATTATTAGGTATTCAAAGCTGACCTGAAAATGCTACCCGTGACTACAGTGTGTCTGCTTCCTGCATTTCTAAGTTAGCTTCCTGCCATGTCTAGCATATTTCTGAGGAAATATGAAAGACCCATTACTCACGGTAGTGTCACCTGACCTCTGAGCACCACACAACACAGGCAGCCACTCCTGACTTCCTTATGGCTCAAGACTACATCTGTCTTAATTCTTCCCTGATCTCACCATCCATCTCTCCATCCTCTTTGCTCATTTCCTTGCAAGTTCCAGTCAAGAGACACCTGTCCACCTGTACCCACTCCCCAGGAGAGCACACCAAAGGCCCTCACATCTCATCGCAAGCCTAAACTTTGGCTGTGAACTCCAGACTCCCGGGTCACAGTGCAGACTTGATGTCTAGTGGATTCTCGTTGTCATCTCAAAGTTAACAAATCCAAAGGCAAAATCTGGCTTCATCATCATCAACAAATCATCACCAGCAGCAGCAGTGGGACAACATCTTGGGAAGTAAGAACCAAACCCTTCTCATAGCCCAGGCTGGACACCACAAAGCCATTCTGACCTGTCTCTTTCTTACATAAGTCACAGATCTGGGCCTTGCATTAACTCTGTGCTCTTTAAAACTCATGGAGAATCCAAACTCCTCATCCCCTCTCCGTCTGTGTCCCTGCTACAGTGAGATAACAGCCTTGGTGCTGACGGGTTCCCTTCTGCCCATCCTTTCCTTCTCAACAGCATGGTTGCCCAAATGGGCCTTTCTGAATGAAGTCAGGCCAAGGCCACCTTCGCCCCAAGCTGTCCAGTGGCTCCCCAACTCTTGTAGAATGAACCTCTGTCCTTCTCAGGATTCCCAGGTGTCCTGTCATCTCTTCCCCATCAGCTTCCTCCCACCAGCCCTACACATCCCTGAGCCCCGCCAAGCACTTCTCCTGGGATTGCACCCTGCCCAGCTCAGCTGACCTCACCTCAGTGCGTCCCTGTCTTCTGCAGGCTTCTCATCTGCTCAGCCTCCATTTATCTGATCAACCCCTGTACAACAACAGTAGTCCCTTGTTCTGTTTCATGAGTTCCAGCGTGCTCTTGCCACCCGGGCCGCTGACCCGTCCATCCTGAGTGTCCCTTCCACAGCTCCAGGAGGGAAAAGCCCTTTGCCGTGTTGTTCTCACATCCCCAGCTCGTGGAACTGGGTTACCAGTGCCCAGTAAACACACTCTGTGCTGGGAGACACGCACTGGCATAGGACCCGGGCTCTGAGGAGTTGTTTATGTTAAAAGATCAAGTATAGAGCCAGGCATGGTGGTATAGGCCTGTCATTTCAGCACTTTGGGAGGCTGAGGCTGGAGGATGAAAGATCAAATCCAGCCCTGGCAACTTAGTGATTCAGTGAGTCTCTGTCTTGAAGTAAAAAATATAAAACAGGGCAAGTGATATAGGTCTGGATCATAAACCAAGCACTGGAACAAGAAGGAGGAGGAGGAAGAAGAAAAGAAGGATGAGGAGGAGGAGAAAAAGGGAGAAAGGAAGGCAGGAAGGTGGGAAGGAAGGGAGGAGATGATCTTATTTTCCACAAGTTCCTGTTCTAGTCGCTGGATTGGGTTCCAGTGCGTTCCCTCGGAGAGTAGAGAGAATCCCACCCTATGCACCCCCCATGTGTGGCACCCTGGGCCCCAGACTTCCACACTCAGCTTGCAGTTCCCCAGCACAGCCTGCCCCTTCCCCTTGTTGCTGACCCCTGGCTGAGGGTGCCTGCCCTGTCTCACTGCCACAGGCAGCTCCATTCCCAGCCGGATGCTGCCTTCGCTAGAGGCTCCCCAGTTCCCTCAACTGGCCCAAATCTTTCCTTCCTCTCACTGCTGAGCTGCACCCCTATTCCCCTTTTGTTCTCATTCTGCAGGCACCGTCCAGCTCAGTTCACTGTGTCCAGTTCTGCCAGAGCTACCTCTTATTCACGCCTGTTTCCTGGGTGGTACGTCAGTCTCATCAATAAAGCTGAATTAATCCATCTCAGAACTGCTGTCGATGGGGCCTCATCTTTGCTGTTAAAGACTCTGTCCTGTGACTGCTGACACCCCCCTATTTTAACTCAAAGGAGAATATCTGTCACCCTCCCCACCGTGCCACCTGTGCAGGGCTGACCTGACACCCACATTACTAAACTCACAGGTGGCCAAAGACAAAGGTCTCTTCTCAGGATCTGTGAAGCAACCACTGCCACAGGAGAATGCATAGAGGTAGAGGAAACTGGATAAGAAGTCTTGCAGTGCTATCTGGAAGTGAATCTTTTAGAATAAAATTCATTGATTTTAGAGATCCCAATGCTAAACCCTGAGATCACTTGTTTTTTCCTGATGAAGATTTCTGTATGTTCAGGGAACAGAAGTGTCTCTGACTCATGGGAATGGGAATAACATTTGATATTTTCATCAGTTGTAGACCCAGCAGAAACAAGGTTAACCCATTTGTTCCTCCATGGAGTAATCACCCAAGCCACCAGAAGCATTCCCACAGCCCCCGGTTCTTCCTGTCCTCAGTTCAAATGGTCATTCTACTAACCTTGACTTTGTTAACTATGACAGATAACGTGGTTGGCCAAGTATGAATTTCAGAGATGATCTACTGCTAGTATTTGCTATACTTTTTCCATTTTTCCTCTGCATTTCTTCTCTCTCCTCAATTTCTCTTCCCCTCTCTTACTTTAGGACGTTGTGCATGTACATGTATGTGTACAAGTACATATACATGTATGAGCATATACAGACAATGCCTGAAGTCAGAAGCTAAGGGTGTCTAAGAAGATGCCCCAACTTAAGAAGCTTTATGTGTACATAGTGAATTAATCAAAAGTTTGCTCCATTGTATAGGAATGAGGTGTAATGACAAAACCACAGCCCTTTAGATATTCCACTTTGGGAAATCTGTGGGGAGGGTGCCGTGTTTAACCAATTTCCTGTTTGCGCCAGGAATATTCATGAGAAGTCCTCATGGTTGCAGCATTTACCCTGCGATAACTCCCGGATATCCTGACCTTACCCCCGAGGTTAATAAACTCTAATCATCAAATGCATTTCTGTTACTTGGTGTCTTGAAACAAGTTCCGTCTCAAAATATCTCCAAGGAGACTTTTTATATTGTATTTTTACATTGAGAACCAGCCAGATTTGCTTCACTCTCATAGAGTTTATTTATGTAAAGCTAAATGAATGCAGGCAGTGAGCTGTACTGATTTTTTTTTCCTAAACAGGAAGTAAGATAAACAGCAAATTTGCAATAAAAGAAAACAAGTGATCAGGATGTAGCGGGATACAGAACCCATATTTGGGAAAGATGCAACTTAAACTCCCTTACCCAAAAGAAAGGTTTGAATTATTCAAATGAAGAGAGAGTTCAAACAGGTAGAACCAGATGCTCAAATTGTATAATCAGAAACCTCTGTGTCCCTTTCTCTCAGCTCTGTTCCCTCCGTTGGCATTAGTTTTAGGGACTCTTGCTCCATGTGATGAGGTGACCATTGATAACCTGAGCCTGGAACCTTCCACTAGACTAGCAGCTCAGGCAAAAGGAGACCATCTTTTTTCAATGGATCCAGACCAAATCCTAGGGACATCTGTCTCTGGCCCCACCAGAGACACATTCTCATCTCCAAGTCAATCACTGTGGCCAGAGAAGAAGGCTGAGGTCACTACTGTCTGAATTTCTTGTACCAAGAGTAGGTAGTTGTCCCCCAGTGCAAAGCCACAGTGCTATTATCAGAGTAGAAATTGATAATATCAAGCAAGAATGACGCGTGTCCATTTCACCCCTGTGACCGCTCTCACAATGTTAATTTGAATGGATTATGACCTAGCAGACCAGTAAAGCACAGTTCTGGGTATGTCTGTGGATGATTGACATGTAGCTCAGCAAACTGAAGGGAAGCCCACCCCGGGTGTGGGTGGCACCGACCAATAGGCTTATAGCCTAGATGGAATGAAAAGGGAAAGAAGGGTGCCATTTCTGAAGAGCTGTAGTTTTGAAACACTGGTCTCCAGAATCTTCAGCTTCCAGTGCAGACTTTGGTGGGGACTCCACGGTGAGCTTCCTGAACTTCAACCTTGGACTTGTGCTTTCTCTCCTACTGTTGAAAGGTTCTTTTGCAGGGAGGAGGAGCTCAGACAAAGAAAACTTGCAATTGACGACCTGCTAACTCTTCTAAAAGCTTGTTAATCATGTGTGTTAGGTAGAGGAGGGGACCAGAAGGCTGCTTGAGACCCTTCCACTGGGACAGCTGGGCAAGTCCCCTAACTCATGGAAACAGCCCCTCGGCAGTATGGAAGCACCACAACAAATGGAGAGAATCATTCCACGGGTCCTGTGAATGGGAGCCAACTGGAAATGTGGCTTGGGAAGTGGGAATTTCATTTTGGTTTCTGTCCTCTCCTTATTAAGCATGGTTACACGTGGGTTACACATCACACTGTGGGATGTGGCATCCTGCTGGAGATGGGCCAGGAGAGGACAAAGAGGTCATACTCGATTCTCCTATGCTGTCTTCCCTTTCCTTCCATCTCAGAGTTCTCAAGCCTGTTGCTGGCTGGTGAGATGAGGAGGGGACCCCTGTCTTCCCAAGTTGGCTCCATCCCACCATAAACCAGTAGAGGTGGGTGGGAAAGAATCATTTAGCAGGGACACAGTTACACTCCTCCCTGCAGAACCACATCCCACCAGCCAGTCTCCCAGAAATTTCACCACATGCACCGGGACCAAAATGATGACATCTCTGTGACTTGGACTGATACACAGAATCCAGCACTGTCACTGTAAAGCGGGACTTCTCATCAGACTGCATCTCTTTGCAACGATGTGATCCCACATATGTGTGATCCTCAAAACTTTTTCAGAAGACCTCAGCCAACTGGAAAAAACCTAAATATAATGAGGAAAGAGTTGGTAAAGTTCTAAATTCTGTTACACATGTGCTCTGGGACACGAAGTAGCCATGAGAGGATGAGCAGAAACCATGTGTTGATTTGGAAAGACTTCCAGGATAGATTCCCTGGGGCTATTGCAGTCCCTGCTGCTGCATCCCCCCCTCCCCCAGCTGTTTGGGCTGGGCTGTCGTGGACTACAAGCCACCCACCTATGACCCAGAAGCTACTGGAGTGACTGTGCATGCGGTGCCCATGCTATGGCACCATTCTGAGCATGCACCAGCTGTCACCCTACTGCTACCTCTTCACAGATCACCACCCATCCCCTGCTCTGGGGTATGCAGCACCCACAGTCTAGAGGTCCCTTCGTACCCAGCCACCTCCACTGTTGTCATTGGAGGCTGCCTAGTGCACAGAGTCGGGGTTCTGAGGACCACTTCACCTTCCTGGGCCTCTTCCTGGCCTTTGTCTTGTTTCCCTTTGGGGTCATCTGCTACTTTGCCTTGTGGAGGCAGAGATGTCTCAACTGCGGTGTGGCCGTCACTTAAGAGAACACACTTGGCTTCCTGAGAGCCAGCTATCTTTTCTCATGCAAATGTCCTGTGCAGTAGTTTTATTTGAGTAGGCTTCCAACATGTTTTATAAAATGAGGCGGGGCAGCGTTAGCATGTGCCAGCTTGGGTTTTGCAGAGGGTGGGGTGTGGCAACACCGGTCCCCGGTGAATGACAGCTCAAGAAAGCCCTGCTTTTATTTTGTACAGTCTTCAGTTTGAGAAAGGTGAGAAATACTGCTTTAAATAAATGAGGTTTATACCCCACTCCCACCCAAGACTTTCCGGATGTATCACTACATATATTCACTAAGACACTAGGTAACCATGAAAGGATGAGAGGAAACTGCTTGTGCTGATCTGGAGAGACTTCCAAGAGTTATCCTAGAAGATTCAACAGGACAGTGAGAGACTATGTAGGTATGTAGGTTTATAAATAAAAGTCCATGCACATGTACACTTACATGCAGAAAGGAATACTATAATCCTTACATGTTAGCTGGGCCCATGGATTCCTGGAATAAAATTGATACTTCCTAGACTCCCTTGCAGCTAAGATCCATCCAAGAGTGAGCCTAGAGTTGTGTGCAATGTCTAGGCTTTAGCTTTAGATGGAATGGCGGTATCCTAGTGGCTCTTTGACCCCTGCTGTAGAAATGGTTGCCCTCTTCTGTCATGCAGATAAGGGAGGTCATGAAACAAAGATAGGAGGGAATTGGCTCCTCCCTTGAAGCCAGGATGGCCCTCCTTTGGCTGTGATGGGGGAGATATCAATTCTTATCTTCCTGATGCACCTCTGTATATGAGCATCTGTTACAGCAATAGACTCAAACAAACACAACATCCTCAGACCCTTGATAGTGGTTTTTCTGAGATATAGCATTAGAAACAAAGAGAGAAGAATTCTTACAAATTTTTTCTTTATACCTAAAATACTGCTATTCAAAAAATTTTGCCATTCATATGTTTTACCTGTTAATCTGGCTAAGCCTCAAATGCCAAAACCAGGTGAATTAGGAGACTTGATTTGTAATTTATTTGCATGACTACTCTATGAAGGCCCTTCTTTTATTCTTTATTAGTTAATGTTAAAAAAGTGTAATGAGCCCCACACAGCAAAACCTCAGAGGTGAGCACTGCCTCCTCTAGACACATGTGGTCCAGGTCCCCGATTCCCCCCTCCTGGGGGAACCCTTCTCCTAGAGTCCATCATGCCCTCGCTTCTCTCCCATATATTTGGAGGTAAGGAATAGTCACGTGCCCCCAGGTAAAGGCAGGGATATGTCCTGTAAGGCTGCCGTGCAAACCTCTTAGCTCATGCTGCACAGCCTAGGTGTGTAACAGGCTCCACCATCCGCGCTGCAGGGCTGCAGCTCCTGCCAGGTGCAGCCTCACGCAGTCCCTGTGCTGAGCGGGCAGGCAGCTGCCCCACAATAGTGAGTGCCTGGGTCCATGACCTCTCCCTCTCCCGCCATCTCTTTATCTCCTGCCCCTTCAAGAATGATCTGTCGCCCTATTTTCTACTGTGTATCTTTTATGTCACTCTTCATTTATTCTCTCAGCTTGTCATATAAGAGAAGCCATGCAATATTCAAGCTTGTGTGTCTGATTTATTTCATTTTACATTGTAGTTTCAAGACGCATCCATTTTCTGACCAGTGCCTCAAGTTTGTCTTTGTTATTCTGTCTGCTGTTATGCTATTTTTAAAAATTACTTATTGCTCATACACTTTTTATTACTAAGACACAAACATACAACAGCCTCACCCTACACAGGGACAGGACCGTTGATACCATGGTCTTTCCCCTGAAGAAGGTCCTGAGGGGCAGTTACACTCGTGAAGCTCTTGCCTCCTATGACAAAAATAGCATCATCTGGAATCCTCCCAAAGGACCCACCTGAGGCTGATTTGCAGTTCAGCTGTTGACGAGTATTCCTAAGTAGAAAGGGTATGCTCTGAAGCAACCATGAGTTTACCCAGTGTAATAAGCACATATATAATACAATCATCCATTATTATGAGGTGTAATGTGCTGTACACACTTCTACATGGCTGGCACCAAAGTTAGTTTGTTCACATCAGCAGTCTCACACACACTAGAGAGACGTGTCGTGCCACGAACAGCCTGATGACGGGCATGCATCACTGAGGAACAGGATTTTTCAGGTCTGATAAGTGTTATGGGGCCACCAGTGATTACATGGCAGCCTGTAACTACTGTTGCCAATTTGTGACCCTGAAAAGAGTTTATTGTGTCCTGTGTGGCAGCCTAGAAGGCACCATGGTATTGTCAAGGATTAGTCAATACTGAATCTGTTCCTTCTTGATAGATTGGTGGGATGACAGATGTCCTTTCTGCTCAGGACATGTTTAGGTTTTTTGTTTTGTTTTGTTTTGCTTATAGCTAAAAACACACTAAAGAGTGCATTGCATCAGGAAGGACCACCTCAGGGAGCACGGTGGAAATGGGCATGAACTTAGTGGGGCCAGTTACTGAATCAGTCTTAGGACTACCGTGGTGAAGGCATTGCAGTCTGGAGACTCCAACAGAGACACAGAAGATCAGCACTGCTCTCATCTTCCTCTGGTGGGAATTTTAGATAAACAAGACCAGAAGTAGAAAGAGAGATTGAATTGTTTTTAATGCTGGAGATTGAACCCAGGGCCACTCTACCACTGAACTACATTCCCAGTTCTTTATATTTTTCTTCTTGAGACAGGCCTTTGCTAAACTAGACATTAGATTCTTTATTTTTTTAAATAAAACACAATATGGAAATAAATTAAAAGAGTTATTCAAAGCTCCTGAATGCTATCACTCTTCAAGAGATGTTATTCTTGAGGGTAAGAGAAAAAAAATGACCCCCAAGATAAATTCTTAAACTATTATAGACCTCAAGCAAATGTATGATCAAACAAATATAAAGTATGTGGTATGAGTTAAGGGAGAGAAGTTCGGGTGGGTAGAGCAGAGCGTTAGACTTTCCCAAAGAAACAGAACCAATGAAAGGGCTGTGTGTACAGAAAACAGATTTATTATTAGAATTGGCTTGTGTGATTCTAGATGCTGACAGGCATCAAGATCTGAAATTGGCAAGCTGGTCACCCGTGTCTCAGCTCCAATCCAAAAGGAACAAAAATCCAACATCCCAGCTCGAAGGCAGCCAGGCAGGAGTCATTTCCTACTACTGGCAGAAGGCTCAGCCTCTGCAAGGCAGGCCTGTGAGGTCCACCTGCCCTAGGGAGGGAGTCTCCTTCTTCAGTCCACACTTGAGTGCTGATTGCATCCTACCACACCTCAGAGAGCCGCCTGGAATAATGTTTGACCAACGTGTGTTTTAGTGCAAAGCCGTGCAGTATCCCAAAGACACTGCCCTAGCTCTCTCATTCTGATTCTGTGGAAGTAGTGGACAGCTCAGAGCAGGAGAATACATTTTGCCTGAAGACATGTGACTTCCCTCTGTCCTGTGGAGGTCCTGCTGGTCTCCCCCAAATCACTGTATAGGAAGCCAGGTGGACCTCCTGTTTCATCCCAGCGATTCTGACCGGGAGTGCATTCGTTCTTGGCTTCTCCTGGGTGCCCATGATAGTGTTCACTTGCTTCTCTCGCCCTTAAAGTTAAAATGTTTATCATATATGTAAACAGCATGAGAGCCATGAGTTTCCTTTTCTTAAAAATTAGCCTTTAAATACTCACCTGTAAAATGGGAAAACAATGAGGATGAGCTCAAGAACTCGTGTTGATGATAAAGGTGGCATCCACTTGCCCTTGTCCCTGTCCCTCAAGACTCAGGCCATGGGCCCCACTGTGCACTCATGCTGCTCACTCCTTGGCTCTGAGTCTTGCAGGGGCTCTTAGCGCCCTATGCTCTCCCGTGACTGCGCTACCTTGCTGTCCTCCTGTCTCACGGGCCCCTCCTGCCCGCTCCAGCTGCAGACACAGCCACGCTCCTACCAGGACCTTGGCACAGTGCCCTTTCCACTTGGACAGTTCGCCCCTCAGTCAGCAGCACAGCAGACTCTCACTTCCCTGGCCTCTTTACAGTCCCCTCCCCAGGAGTCCCCCTAGCTGGCCCTGGAGGAATTCCATCCACTGGCCTCCCCCAGCTTCACTTCCTGTCCCCCTGCCTGGCCTACTTGTATTCAGTAAATGTCCCTGTGCAATTTCCCATTTCCCACTCAGGACAGCCATTTTTCCCCCTGGCTTGGAGACTGAACCCAGGGCCTTCTTACTGAGCTATATCCCCAGTTTCTTTCTCTCTCTGTCTCTCTGTCTCTCTGTCTCTCTGTCTCTCTCTCTCTCTCTCTCTCTCTCTCTCTCTCTCTCTCTCTCTCTCTCTCTCCAGCATCTTGCTAGGTCCAGGCTGGACTTGATCCATACTTGTGTCCTCCTGCCTCAGCCTCCCATGGTGCTGGGCTCACAGGCCCTGCACCCAAGAGCTGTCTTCCGATGGAAGTTGAAACCAGCCATCCCTAACAGCCTGGGTGGTCAGGGATGAAATGGGGCAAACGTACAGGGGGGAAAGAGGAGGACTATCGGGGCCCACCTCACACCTTTATCCTGCCACACTGGAGCAAGTCAAGGAAACTGGTGTGAATCAGAGGAGATTACTTTGCACTGAAATGCTTGCTGGCGAGAGTGGGTGATAATTTCTCCTTGGTTCAGGGCTCTTGATAGAGGGGTCAGCCATGCCGGATGTGGTGATGGATCTCTGGACGATCTTCCAACCCCAGGGTTTCTCATCTCTCTGTGGTCCCCTCTCTTTCTGTGTTCAACGCTTTTAAACCCTCAGGCCCGTTAGCAA
This sequence comes from Cavia porcellus, assembly GCF_034190915.1. Classification (NCBI taxonomy): domain Eukaryota; kingdom Metazoa; phylum Chordata; class Mammalia; order Rodentia; family Caviidae; genus Cavia; species Cavia porcellus. The sequence continues at coordinate 10,499,278 of NW_026947508.1, forward strand.
CTCTCCTCAAGGAAGATCATCATTTTGGCCCTGACATTCCCAAAATGTTCAATTTTTATTGATTCAGATCAGAACCATACACTGAATTTTGTTTCTAACATGGTTTTGAAACAAATGGGAAAAAGATTTTAGAAGTCTTCTTTTTCAATTAATTCCTCTGCTAATTAGTTTTAACTTTAATTGATTTCAAGACTCATTTTGAGGCCCTTAACACTGGCAGGCAGTCTCTTCCCTTTCATCTCTTTCAGCGAACTCATTCAATTAAAAACACATTATAGCATCTTCACTGAAGGGAATGGGACGCCATTTTGTTTTTTGGAACGCTCTCAACCTGAACTGCTATGGTTCCTTTCCACCAGGGGCCGTCTCTGGCTCATCCCAGTTCAGCAGTTCTTTGCCTTGCTAGACGGCAGATCTAGAACAAGAGCTCCATCTTTCTGGGCTTATCCAACAAACTTTTATTTCTGCATTTATGCCTGTGTGTCAAAATCCAAGATCTCACCTGACCGTTATGGGCATACCAGCCTCCAGAGAAGGAACATTCATCCATTTATTCTTGCATATATTCCATTCTTCCATCCAGATCCACTGAGTGATGCTATAAACAGCGTCTAGGCCCACATTTCCAAGATGGTAACCACCAATCACACCTGGCAACTGCGTACTCCATATGGGGTGGTCCACGCTGAGATGTGCTGTGTTTATAAAACAGGCAACTGAAACAGGGCAATGCATCTCAATAATTGTGAGTTGAAGTGATCATTTGACTGTGTTGTGTGTTAAATACACCATTAAAATTAACTTTAATTGTTTTCTTTTTACTTTTTTGCATGGATACTGGAACACTGTCCCTCAGACCGTGCTGGTTTAGATGTTGGAGATAAAACAGAAGACAAAATAAAAATGTTTGTCTTTTTGCAATTTCTGTTGCAATGAAGGGAATGTAGACCTTGAAAATAACAGTTGCAATGTATAGTACTCTTACTCAGACAACACCCCTACTAGCTAATGCGAACAAAAAAACAATCTTCGGCTTTTTTTTAGTTTATGTAAATGAGCCTATGGGTGGAGGCAGCTTTGGAGATTCACATATGTGCCTACGCACACGTGCATGTGCGCACACTCACACACACACTCATATACACACACACCAGTTCCACAGCAGGTCAGCCGTGCTTCCTATCTGGCTGCACCGCCTCCTGACTCCGCCCCAAAGTCTCTGCCTCTGCAGATGCCGGATGGAGCTGGGCGTGCAGCTTGGCTTCTTCTCTGTTCCCAGGGCATCTGGGACTGACTTCAGGGCTGCCGCTGTGCACTGTGTGCAGGTGGGGGAAGCAGCAGGTTATTGGCACCTGGTGGCTCCTGACAATGGCATCGTGGGGAATTTTCAAAAGGAGTGACAGTGAGGCTCCCAGTGGGCCCTTCAGTGGTCCCTGGTGTGCAGTGCTTGGACACTAGGTGGGTTCTGGCCCTGCAGCATCTCTAGCTGGGCTGGCTTCGGGGTGCTGCCATCACGGGCACATCACTGCCCACACAGGGACACTGGGCTTTCTTTCCATGCATCCTCCATCTCTGCCAGGAAGTGGAAAAGAAGGTGCTTTGACTTTCAAATGCTCTCCAAGGGTACAGTAAGGTCTCAGAGTTACAGAGTGGCACTCCCAGGGAATGGCCCAAAGGATGATGGCTCGGGGCTGTAGAGCAGCTCAGACCCTTGGCCTCGTGTGCTTCCTCAGCCCTCCCTGGACCACACGTGCAGGTGACAGAGCGAGAGTGGGCCGCAGGGAGCAGGGATGGGTGGTGGCAGATACTCAGGGCCCAGCCAGGGCTCAGAGCAGAGAGGGTAATTTACACTAAGATGGCCCCATTTGCCTGGGCCAATGAGGTGTCCAGGATGTAGGACTTTTTAGAATGTCCCAGGCAAACAGGACAAGGTGCCCAACCTACTAGATAGCAGCATCCATGGACACTGAGAGGACCTGGAAGGACTCTCTGTGCCACACAGCACTTAGGACCCAATTAAATTAGTTCACCGAATACTGACCAAGCAGCTCGCTGGGTGAGGGACCATCCTAAGTGCTGGGATAAAGTAGCATGCAAAGCTGACCGTCTATGTCTAATTATTCTGAATAAAGTACAGTGTAGCCCTTCACTGAGTATATATAACCAAAGATGCCTGGGGAGAACACTGCATTACATTAAAGGTGCCCACGGGAGAATCGCTTCAGGGAGAAGGGTGTTGTACACATCTTTTATTTTTTTTCCTGTTCAATATTTCTTCCTCCTTTTGATTTGGGGCTTCTGTGCTTTGTGGGAATTTCTCTGTCACATCCAAAATGAATTGGGGAGGGAGCTGTCATTCAGGGTTTGTATAAAGGGCACTTTATAGAAAGATGAAGCTAGGCATTGTATGTACGATCTTAGATTTCCATGAACCTTCTCCCAAGGGTTGTGCAATATACAACCCAAACCACCATACCAGCAATGTAGGCATGCAACCTAGCTAGACCAATTAGGCTTCTCTCTTAGAAATTCATGCCCTGAGTAACCTACAACAGTGCCATAGATGGCTGGATTGGAGTCTTCTGGTGGAAACATCTGAAGACCCTGACCAACCACTCCTGGATTCCAAGAGCTAGCCTGGCCCCCAGTCTCCCCAAGTTCTAATAGTTCAAATCTGAATCTGAGTCTATAAACCATCTTGGTATCCTTCCAATAGATTTTTGTGGCTTTGGCCAGAGTTTATTCTGTTACTTAGAACTACAGAACTCTGACTGCTTCGACAATTATTGAACAGGTATTTGTGAGATTATTCCAGATGCATAAAAGGTTATACTGCACATACAAGTATATATCATATATGTGATACCTTTCATATTTCCATGATACATTGAATATTATATATTATACCTGTACTATACCATGTGTGTGTATGACTCCAATAAAAATGGACCGTTCTCTGGAGAGTCAGGTTATAGATTTTTAGTTTGCTTTGATTATCTGTTTCTTCTAAAGTTTCTGCAATGAGCATGTGCTACTTTTTTTACAAGAAAAGATTTAAGAGTGATTTGACTCACAGGTCATAAAGACCAGAGGGATTTTGAGCCAAAGCAAAGTTTATAAACAACATTTGCATTTTTCTGGAAGGTTCTCCACATGGCAGAATTTCTCAGTAGCTATTGACAGTTGCTTGGAGATGCCAGGCTGGATCGTTAGTTACCTCTTGCTTCAGAGATAGGATGGACAATGGTTTTCACTTTGTGCCTCTCTGAAGCCCATGATTTGAGCTGGAAAAGAATGGGAGGTGGGGAGTAATCCATCATCTTCTTTTTCCAAATTGGGAAACTGAGAAGGAGTTGGCTGAGTTTAAGGATCCAGTTTCTGAATAACAGTTAAAGCTGTACACACTGGTGTGCATAGGTTTGTACAGTTTTCTTCAAATGTTTAGAACTTCCGTCCCAGTGATAAAGGGCAGCTATGAAGTGATTGGATTGCGGGTCTTCTGTTCAGCAAAGGTCCTATCCGGTGCACACAGCTCCTCCACGGAATCCGGAGGGTCTGCAGGAGGAAGTCAGCTGATGTCTTGGCCCATGTGAAGGGGATGACCATACAGTTTTTAATCCATTGAGCAAATATTTCCTGCACACATTTAATGTTGAGATGTGTGCTGTGCTGGAGGGAACTTGAAAGAAAACCAAAGGCAAGACCCTCCTGCTTGAGACAGCTCGCTCTGTTCTCAGGAGGATGACATGAAGAATGGGAAGCGTGAAGACACATGAGCCCTGGCAGGATCCAGGCTGGGTGTGTTCTGAGAGTGACAAGGATGCCGGCTGAGGAGGGTACAGAGGTCTGCAGAGGTGCACGGCTCCCAGCCAAAGCCCCAGGACTCAAATAAATGCCGAAAAGCTTTCGAAGGGAGATTAGGGCAGATTTTTAAAATAAGACTCACATTCAGCCCAAAACCAGAACATGGGTATTCTTCAAGCAAACTACTAAAATTTAAAACGTGAATGAACTTCCAGAATTTAGAAATTGCTAAATTACATGATCCTTGCTATTTCCAGATTGTTTTGAATGTCCACAGCATGGGGTTGAGAGGGTGACCAAGGACCAGCTTCCCAGGGCCGCCAGCACCCGTGCTGAGGATGCATATTCCCAGTCCTGCCTCTTGGAGATTGAGATTGCGCCCAGCAGGAAGCTGCTCTGCACCCTATATTCTAGGAAAGATTCCCAGGTGCCCACCCTTGGCCAGGGCTGGCAGTCTCTGACTGTGATGTGCCCCCAGCCCCCACCCAGTGCCCCTGATGTGCTGTGTGCTCAAATATGCCTGTGGTCACCTGGAGGGGACAACCTAGGAATCTGGTTTGCAAAGAAGGACACACAGGCCAACCCCCAGGTGGCCCTGTTCCTCACCTTGGATGATCACCTGTGTCGTGAATCCAGCGGTCAGTGGGTTCATTTCTGTTCTCTCCTATTCTTTTTGGTAACACATAAACTGCAAAGCTTTGATCATTTCTCCAGGAGCCCAAAGGCATGAGAAAATCAGGAAAATCTCCTTCTCCCTTTAAAAGTGCATAATTCGTTACTGATTAAGTAATCATCAGAACCAAAGGCGTAAACAAAAAGCAGGCTCCTCATCCCCGAAAGGCAACAGGCTTGGATGGAACAGCTGCAGGCTGCACCCCAGGGGAGCAGGCCATTTAGAGACCACCTGTGCAGGCCTCCAGCAAGGACACGAACTTCTGAGGCCTGCCCCTCCCCACCCCAACCCTGCCCAGGCCCCACAGCCCCTGTCACTTAGACCAGGATCCGCACACAATTTGAAGGCTTTTTTATATTCTTTGATCCTTTTGAAAGTTCTCAGCTACTACTCTTGGTTTAAGGGTGATCCTCCACACATATCCAGGAATTCTTCCAAACTGTATAGAGGGATTTTCAAGAATTCACAGTCACGTGTGGTGGCACAAGCCTGTAACCCCAGCATTCTGGGAAGCTGATGCAGGAGGATCACAGTAAGTTTGAGGCCAGATCCACAGTGAGCCCAAGGCCAGCCTGAACTACATAGAAAGATTCTGTCTCAAAAAAGAGTATTTTCAAGCAATAAAATTTCTGAACACTTAACAGCAAAATTGGAGTAGTGTAGTCATGTATTTGTTTATTTTCCTCTTGCACTTGTCTGTTTACCCACTAAAGCCGCAACATTTTGTCAGGTCTCAGAGGTTTTTAGGTCCAGAGCATTCTGTCTGTAAGAGCCCAGAGTGTGCAACAGAAGTTTTATGTATGCATCAGTTTATGTGCAGCTAGGCACAGAATCGGATCAGCAGCATTTTCCACCATGGAAAGAGTGTCTCCAACATTTGTAAGAGTCCGTATTAAACCCTGACCTTTCCCCAGCTTCCAAGCCCTAGCAGCATTAAAAGGGCCATGAGGTAGAGGAAAGTCTGACAGGGCCTTCGCTGGGTCCCTCTAGGTGAGACCTCCCGCTCTGAATTCATTTACTGTGGGGAAGTTGATTACTTTGCCTCCTCTCTGAGCCCCATAAAAAGCACCAGTGTGGTCCTAATGCTTCTGCTTCTAAAAAAGCTCATACCGAGTCCACTGCAGGCAGCAATGCTTACCAAGCACTCTTTACACATTATGACCAGAAATAATTCACTCATCGGCTTATCCAATCACAGCTTCATTCCACAGCCTGTTATGATGTCACTAGTCATGTGAGAAAAACAGAAGTAAGAGGTCTGGCCCGGGGACTAGGGACCATGACAGATCCGTGATGGCCAACCTGTGAGCGTGCAGTGATACCAACAGCCCCAAGTTCACCACCACTGTCACACACAACTGTACTCAACTAGGCAGACTAATATGCAAGTGCTTACAACCAAGGAAGGACGTTGCGTGGTAAGATCGCTGCCCCCAGTACACGAGGCAGTTTCATCCCCTGCTGCTGCTTGATGATGATGCAAAGTTTATTAAACAAGTGAAAACCACCTTGAAATTCATGATGTGATACATTAAAGGGTGCATAATGATTTTAGGAGATGGAGAAAAAACATGTGACAAAAATGAGTACCCATCACGAGTTTTAAAGATCACAAAGTTAGGAATTGAGGAGATTTTCTTGATCTGCTAAAGAACATAATGAAAATCAGTAGCTGAAGTTGAATAGTGTGTGTTCTCCCCGGAAGCTGGGGGCAAGTCAGGGTGGGTCTCCTTTTATTGTCCCCAAGGTCCTAGCCAGTGCAAAGAGGTGGAAAAATAAAATAAAGCCAGGAAAATTGAGAAGGAAGAAAGAAAACTGTCACTGCTGATGCTACCAAGCCAATATTTAAAAATTGTTTCTAAACATGAGCAATGAGTAATCAGAAAGCAAAATGAAAATATTACTTACGACAACATCCAAACCCATAAAGTATGTTAGGGATTTTATTTCTTTTGTATTGATGATTGAACCCAGGGCCTTCACACTGAGCTACATTCCCAGCCCTTTCTTAATTTTTTTTTTTTTTTTGAGGCAGTCTCACTAAGTCACTAAATGGACCAGGCTGCATTTTTATTTGTGAGCTTCCTGGCTCAGCCTTCCAGAGTGCTACGATTATAGGTATAACCAACACCTCTGGCTGTGATGCATTTTTAAAAGTTATCAATATAAAAGTTTAAATTAAAACTGCAAAACACTAATGACAGAAATTAAAGATCTAAGTAAGCACAGAGACACTCAGTGTTTAGGACTGAAAGACTCAGTATTATAAAGGTATCAATTCTCCTTTAATTGATCTGTAAATTCTATCCATCCAAATAAAAAAGTCCTCCCTGGCTCTTTTCTGGAAATAAAAATAAAGCTAATTTTAAAATGTGCTTTGGAAATGTAAATGATATAGAATTGCTAAAACAATACTTAATAAAACCAGATTAGAGAATTTGCTCTCTCTGAATTAAAATATGACAACAAAACAAAAAAACAAAGCAAACAATGACATAAACAGGGTGACCTTATAGAAAGACTAGAAAGACCAAAAATACATGTACACATGTCTGTTGATAATCAGCCTTTAATCCCTACCTCATTCCATACACAAAAATTCACTGGAGGTGGATTTTAGATGATAGGTCAAACAAAAGCCACAAACCATAAAGCTTTTAGAAGAAAACAGGAGAGTGTGTTCAAAGTCTCAGATTAGGCAAAGATTCTTTAAAGTAGAACAGAGGAAACATTAATAATTAAAGAATAAATTGATAAACTGGGTTTAAAATCAACATCTGTTGCTCATCGAAAGATATCACTAAGCAAATGAAAAGATAAGTCATGGACAAGAGAAAATGTTTGCAATACTTTTATCTAACAAAGGATTTGTGCCCAGAACATGTAAGAAGCTTCTACTTGGCAATAAAAAGTAAATAATGCAATAAAAATGAGGAAAGCACTTAATAAAATTAATAAACAAATCACAGCAATGCATAAATTACCAGTAAGAACATGATAGTATTCCCAGCATCAGTAGTCATCAAGAAAATTGCAAACTAAAACCAAAATGTGTTACTACTGCATACCTACAAAATAGTTAAGGTTCAAAACCAAATGTTGGTGAAGAACTGGGTCAACCTGAATAATCAAAGTGTTGGTGGGATTACAAATTGATAACATCAATTGTTAAAACTAACATTTTCTTAAAATGTTAAATGCACATCTACACTATGATCCAACAACACTCAGGGATTTGCCACAAAGAGATGAAAGTATGTGTCTGAAAAGTTAATGTATAACAATCTTCCTAGCTACTTGACTTGTAACAACACCAAACATTTAACAGCCCAGATGATCCAAACAAGAGGACAGATGGATAAACTATGCTATAGTCAGTCATAGGATGGAATACTACTGAGTGCTAAAAAATGAAAGAACCATAGAAGGAGAGAGAGAAGAAGGGAGGAAGGAAGGGAGAGAGGGAAGGAGAAAGGGAGGAAGGACGGCAGACTATTGATACATGTAGCAAGGATGAGTATCAAAAAAATATTGATGAAACAAAGGAGACACAAGCTGTATGATTGCACTTATGAAAAGTTTCAGAACACGCGTCCTCTAAATGTGTATTAAAAATGAACACAGTGATTGCTTTGGATCAGGGAGGTCATAACTAGGAAGGAACAAAAAGGAACTTTCTAACGTGATACTTGTTTGCATGTGTCAAAATAGATGCTTTGCACACCCAACACTTAAGAGCTGAATGCAGTTTATACCTGAAAGACAGGGCAATCACACAAGGAAATACAAAATTACAATAGTGACAGCTGCTTTTGAGAAAAATCCAGTGCTGTGAGAGCACAGATAAGGTGAAGAAAGGACTCCTGAAGGAAGAGACCCTCAGGTTGGGGACCTCAGCCTGGGGAGAGGTTAACAGAGCCAAAACGGCAATGATGTGAGACCTTCAGCCAGAGGTCTGGAAGCCACTGCTGAACGCTGAGCGTAGAGACTTAAAACTTCCATCTACCATCTCCCAGTGTCTGTGGGTCTGAAGTCCAGGGCCATCCTGGCCGGGTCTTCTACCAGGCACATTCCTGAGGTCAGCCTAGTCCACTCCCAAGCTTGGTGTGGCTGGCTGCATTTGTTTCTTGTTTGTTCCCAGGCCAAGGGTTACAGTTGCTGGCTGGTGACCGGAAGTGGCCCCAATGCCTGCCAAGCAGTCACAGCACACCCAAGGGAATGATTTTGGTTCTCAGAGCCAGCCACAACGACACGCCCTGCAATCTGGGTGTGGCGATCTTACGTGACACGGTCAGGCTCATGACATCTCACCACCTTTGCCCTCTTTTTTTAGTTTTCTGTCTGTACTTCAGGATGGGGGTCACACAGGAAGGTGGATGCCAGGAGATGAGACTCACGGAGCCGCCATCAGAAATACACCACCGCCAGGGAGGCTAGAAGTCTTAGAGGCTCTTCACCTCCGTGTGTTTGTCTGTCTGTCTGTCTTTGTGTTGTCCTTTGGAGTGACTTCCAGATAGAGAAACTGAGGCAGGAATGGGCCTCCAGCTCCCTGAGGTCCCCCAGTAGAGCCATGGCAGAGTCAGCACTGGAACCCTCCTGCCTGGAGGCCCATGCAGATTTTGCCTCCTTTTTCTGCCTCTGAAGAGCCAACTACTTCTAACTATAGCTCTCCATCCTGGCATCCTGGCTCTAGAGGGCTCTGTTTCCCAGCAGGACTCCATGGCTGCATTTTTAAAGAGAATCCAATTCGGTACCATCAAAGTTCTCATCATCCAGCTAAGGCTGGCAGTCGGTGGCTCTGAAACACCTGAATCTCCATAAACGATGCCTGTCAGGCGTCCTCCTTAGCCAGGAACACAGAGAGAATCATCTGCATGGTGCTGGGTGATGTTTCACCATCTTGTCTCCCACCTTGCAGCTGATGGAGGTCCCAGAGGATGAACTAGATGCAACTGCCCCAGACAGAGCAGCATGGACTCACACCCCGCCCCACCACGGGAGTGACTCGTTCCCTCTAAGAGAGGAGCCACGATGCCAAACAAGGTTCTGCTCAGCTTTAGATCTTCCCATTTACCACATAGAAAGAACACTGCAGGCCTGAGCAGCATAGGGGTTTCCTTTCTGGATTTCCAGAAGTGGGTTTCTCAGTGCCATCATACTGGAAATTAACAAATACATCACAGAGTTGTCTCTCATCAATATTTCTCAGTGCTGTCTCCCTAGAGGGGTCAGAAAACTTTGGCCAAATCTAGCTGGTGCACACTTATAATCCCAGCACTCTGGGAGACTGAGGCAGGAGGATGCCACGTGTGAGCTCAGCCCAGCAATTCAGTGACTTACTGAGACCCTGCCCTTAAAACAGAAGGGGGCTGCAGAGGCCCAGGCTTCACCCTCAGCAACGCAACATAAATAAAGCATAAAAGATGTTTAAAAAGAGAAACAAAGCATTCGGGACAGATTGTATGTAGCTGCAAAACCTGAAACATTTTCTGCTCATGTATAGAAAAGGCTTGCTGGCCTTGTCCTAAATATTAATCGTGTCCTGCACAAAGAGTTTCTACGGTCAAATAATTGGGTTAAACATGATGGACGGGGATGGGGATTTGTTTCTAAACCCATGTCTGACCATAACCTTTGCCAATGAATTTTGTACAATAAGGAGACAGAGTATGCAGTGCTTCCTGTGCTTAGTCCCTATGCCCTGGGCCTTGGGAATTGACTGATGTCAAGGAACTATTCACTGGAGGTGTGTTTGGGGCAGGATCAGAACCTCTGGCTAGACAAAGTCCTGCCACTGGCACTGACTGGTGGAATGAGCCTGGTGAGTCCGTTGGAACATCAGTCAGCTATTCCATTTCAGGGACAAAAATAGCTGATGCCTACAATTTGAAAGAGGAAAGATTTATTTTGACTCACAGTTGCGAGGGGTTCAGTCTGTGGTCACTGGCTCTTTGGCAGAGGTGGCAGCATGCAGCGGAAAGCCGATCACTTGCTGGAGGTCAGGAAGCAGAGACAGAGGAGGGACAAGACTGTGACCTCCATTGCCACCTCCAACCAGGGCCCTTCTCCAAATAGCATCAGCCATGATCTTTTCCGTGGAACAGTCCTCTGAAGAGTGTATCGCCCTGTGATAATCCCATCACCTTCCAAAAGCTCACATACACATGACATTAGGGGGACATTTCAGACCCAAGCCATGACATCTGGCATCCAACACTTCTGAGCTAGAGAGCCTGTAATTAAGAGTAGGGATTCTGGAGTTGGTTCACTGGTTTCCAAACTACCTGGTAGAGCATGGGGCATGGTCTTCATCAGTCTGTGCCTCAGTTTCCTCCATGCAAAATGGGGGTAATCACAGCAATTGTCTCCTTAAGCCCCTGTAACAATGCAAAGAGAGACTGCATATGAACCACATAACAAAGTAAAGAAATTTCTGGACAAATGTTGACTGCTGTTGTTACTCACTCTAAAGCAGAGATAATGATGCCTGCCTAATGGAGTTATTTAGCATAATAACGTCTGAGGAAGGGACTCATGAAGAGGAAACGGTGTCTTTTCTTGGTAAAATATGACTGTTTTCAGTTTAAGGGGGAAAAAGAAAATTCTATTTGTTTTAAAGAATTGAATTAATTTCCTAGAGCAGCTGTAAGGAAGTCCTGCAGATTGGGTGGCTTACAACAAAAATCCACTCTAGTGTGCTCTGGAGGCCGGAAGTCTAAAGTCAAGTTGTCAGTATGGCCTTGACACAAGCAACGTCTTCCGGTTTCTGGCAGCTCTGGGCTTGGGGCAGCGTAGTCCTGTCTCTGCACCCCTCTTCCCCTGGCCTTATTCCCACATGTCTGTCTCCCCTCTGCCTATGAGGACACTGTCATGTCATAGTAAAGGCCAGCTCTGTCCTAGGATGACCTCATCTTAAGCAGTCAACTGCAATGGTCCTAGTTCCAAGGAAGGCTATCTTCTGCGTTCTGGGCATTCAGACTTCAACATAGGATTTTAGGGACACACAATTCAACTCACAGCAACTGGGTTTGCAACTTAACACGATTTAACTTGAGATAGAATAATTTCTCCTAATGGGGACAGTCCCACTCATTGTGGGATATTGAGCAACCCCCTGATCTTGAACGACTTGGATGCCAGCGGCAACCCTCCCCAAGTCAGAATACTCAAAACTGTCCTTAGCCATTGCCAGGAATCCCTCGAGGAGTAAAACTGCCTCAGCTAAGACGCACTAAGCTTAAAAAATGTACTTTCTGGGCCAACTCAAAACCAAATGATTTTCTCCAATAGGACTACAGAAGTGGCTGTTATGGCTGATAAACCATTGGATGTAGATATTCCTGTTATGGCACATTGCTGATAATAATGACCAAAAATTTTGCATTTCCTAGCAGATCTTTCTGCTGAGATAAATATCCCTACCTGGAGGCCACAGTTATAATTGTGAGTTCATAAGCGAGTCGTAGCTTAAAATGTAAATTGCTTGGAAATAAACCAAATTCGATGACATAATAATAAAAGGGGAAATCGATTTCTTCCGAAATACACATCTGTTCGTTAAAGCTGTCTGCTAGTCCGCTGCAGCTGTTCCCATTTAAAATCTAAAGATCTAAACATAATCCTTTATAGGAGAAGTTGGGAGAAAATATATTCATAAAAGTCTGGTAATGGCTTGGCAATTAAGCGGGGTTGATTTCATATGTGACTCTGGTAGAGCCCTCTGGATGAAACAAATGAAAAATATATTGTGACTACATCTCCCTTGAGGAGTTGATCATACGAGGTCACCAATTCAAATCTCACTGCAACAACATAGAGGCTGACAAGTTCCAGGACATGTCAATAGTGGGTCCTTTCTCTGTACTACAGGAAACTTGCAGGATTTTCAAGAGAAGCATCATTGCAACACTGGAAGTGATCCTGCCTGCCAGTCACTTGTGTCACCTCTCTCTGAGCAACAGAGCTAGGAAGCCTGGGCTGAATCAGTGATAATGCACAATCACTCCCCACAGCTATCCTGACTTCCATGCAAACCGATCCAACACAGAACCCTGAGTCAGCTCAGGGCTAAGATACTGGTGTGCAGCTCTGTTGTGTGGTTTAAGGGGGTCCCAGGGAAACTGCCGTGCCTCAGTGTGCATGTCCACTGGTGCCAGGGCCCACACGTTCAGTGGAGTCTCCAAGTGCTGCCTTCTCCAAGCTCCTTGGAGATCCAGCTTGATTGTATCTTTTTGTTTTTAGTACCTGTTTGTGGTATTTGGAGTTTCTAATCATCTCAGGCAGCGGGTACCCATGTACATTATACAACGTGATTCTCTTTTTAACCCCCTTACCCTTTCCTCCTCCCTCCCTCCCTCCCTCTCTAAACCCCCTTTGCCATTTTCATGCTTGTCGATATTATTAATCTCAGCTCATGTTTATGTTTATGACCTGTTTACATTCAGGGAGGTTATTTGGTTCCTTACCGGGGACTCTGCTTGTCTCTTACAATGAACCAGATGGCATAAATGAAAGATGTACATCATGAGAACCCAGAAGGAGAAAGTAGGTTAATAGGAGTATGGAATCGAAGTTCATGTCTAATTGCCCCGCTGAGCTTTCGTCTCCTGGCTTGCAAAAGCAAAGTTCACATCGCAGTCCACTGTGACGCTCTGTGTGACTTTCTTCCTCTGTGTCCTCGAGGGTAGATAGAAAATATAGCAGTGTCTTGCATTACGCCCCAACAGAGAGGCATTCGATGTGCATTAACTGGCTGCTGTGAGGGTAGTGTGCCAGGGAGGCAGACAGGGCAAAGACAGACGCACCTTCTTCCCCACCACTGCTTTGTCCCTTTGTGTTTTGCAAAACGATATTGTCTTTGGAAGGCAGCAGTGACCGCAGTGTGACTCTTTACTGACAGATACATCCTGGAAAGCTGATTTGAGCTTCAAGCACCTTTCTACAGAAATCAGCTGTTTACCTCGAAGCACACGCTTGTTGCTCGTGGCATTGTCAGAGCTTATGAATGGTTGCTCTGTGCTGGGGATTCCCAGGAAATAAAGGAAACAGCACTTCAAGGTCTCTGACCATCTTCCCACTGCACAGTTAGGCTTACAACTTGCAACAGGGCTGCACCCTGGTCACCACTTTTGGGTCTTGGAAAAATGACTTTATTGATGACTCAGAAATAGGACTTGGAGACCTGGTGATTTGCATAGGCAAGTGTGCCTCCTGCCTGCCAGCCCTCTGGCTCAGGCCTGTCCCAGGCTGATGGCTCCTGGCATCCTGTGCTCTGGCTCTCACTGCACTGTCACAGGAAAGAAAGAGAAGGCACTGCTCCAGCTTCAAACCTGGAATTTTATTGTTTTAAGAACAACTCATTAAATGCACCACGCACTGACCTGCTGGAGAATTCAGAGCATTAAGTTCTGGCCAAATGGACAAACACTAGCTTGGTTTGATTTGCTTTAATACTCTCCAGCTATATTACAGGGGGTGATGCACATATACCACTAGTCAAACTAAAAGCTTTCATAGCAGTAAAAGGCACTTTTTGGCCACTCATCCCCTTCAAAATTCTCCACTCTTGTTTTGAACACATTTATCACATCATCCTTGTCACCCTCTGTAGCAGTTCTGGAAGTCCTCTTTCATGGGTGTCTTTACAAGGTGTGACCAAAGCTATGGTGCACGTTGCTGTGAGTGCCATTTAAGGGAAAGGCAGGCTCATAAAGACTTTATAACGTGTCATGGTCATTGTCATCCTCCTTATTTGCCAAATCTGGCACCCACTGATTTCTGGCTCTTCTCCAAAGTCAAGGTGATCATGACAACTAAATGTTTTGCATCAGTTTAGGAAACTGTGGCAACCATGACAGCACAACTGAAGACACTCACCAAAAAGAACCTCTGGAACCTCCTAAGAAGGTAACTAGTATGATGGGATGTGTGCTGAAAGCCAGGAGGAGCTTTTAGAGGGGGATTCATGGCAATGTGTCATGGGCTCCAATTTTTTTTTTAATTTAATCATTCATCAGATTAGTTGATCCTACCTCATACCAGATCTGCGCCAGGCAGATCCGTTTCCAGTCTGGAACCCATCAGGCCACCCTCTTTTTTTTTTTTTTTTTTTTTTTTTTTTTTTTTTTTTTTTTTGTTTTGTTTTTTTCCTTTTTCCAGTACCAGGGATCGAACTCACGACCGCCTGCTTGCAAGGCAGGCGCTTATGCCACTGAGCTAGATCCTCAGCCAAGGCTACCCTCTTTCAAAATCCACATTTCACACAGTGGCTCCTGTGGGGCCCGGGACTTCCTGGACTTGAATAAATAGTGTGGGCTTTCTTCAGCTCTCCAGCCACTGCAGAAGGGGATGGTAGGTATCTTCATGGGAGAAGCACTTGGCAGCATCTCCCCAAGGACACAGACCTAGATGCAAAGAATGCTCCCCACTCTGGAATGCAAATAAAAATCTGTCCTAATCTCTGCATTCCTTGCCGGGATGTTCAGACACTAACTGCAAATTGTCCCAACTTGCAAAAGTGTCTCATGCACTGGGAAGTGTGCTTTCCGGGACCAAGGATAATCATACCCCCCGAGCTGAGACAGAGCTAGAAAGTCATCGTGGGAATGGGGTCCTAAGGAATATCCGGCAGCAGACTAACAAGGTGGAGGATTTTTGGGGGGATCCCCAAAACCATTCCAGATCCTGGGAGAGAGGCCAAGTGTCTGAAGCAAAGCATTTCTCAGTGCCCAGGTTTCAGATGCCAGTGAAAATGTCCCATGAAGCTCATGGCAAGAAAGCAACAAAGCACCTTTGTGATTCTCTTCATCTCATCAGCATCATTAATATTTATTGGCATTCTGGAATGTTTAGGATGTTGGGAAGCAAAACCAAACATCCAAGAGACACAGATCCTGCCTTCCAAAGGGACCACATTCTAAAGAGAAAACCACAGAACAGGAGAATTCTCTTTGGTAGCACAGCGGATGTACGGCTCATGAAAGATGCTGTTAGCATTTCACAATGGCAGCGGGCCTGAAACGCACACATAAATTAATGCTTTTGTGAACCAAGTTAGAGTTTAAATGCGCCAGAGGAGCCAACTATTTAAAGGAACCTGGCAGAGAATCCCTCTAAAAAAAAGTCACTTAGTAATGAGAATAATCACTGTCTCATTTATTGATTTTACGAGCTTCTATTTTTCTTTTTGGTTGATCGGAGAGGTCTGCAAACGCAAGAAAGGGATATTTTTGCATTCTTACTTTGGGAAAAGCAACTTAAAAGTTTGTATCAGAGACTGTTAAATGTCTACAGTAGAGTTTATTGGGTCAACTCAGGCCACCTCTGGGATTCCTGATGGGCGCAGTGTTGTTGAAAACTTAGGGATGGGCCAGTCATCTGAAGTCAGGGAGGATAGTTTAAATGTTTCTAGAGTGACCAAGAATGATCATGATCACGGTGTCAGGTATGTTTGGACTTTGAGTCTCTGGGAGTTGATGACTGAGATATGGGGAATATGATTACTCATAGACTGGGCTTCTCAACCTTGGCTCAACTGACACTTGGCACCAATGCTCTGGGGACTTTCCTGTACGCTGTACAATGTTCAGCAGCATCCCTGGCCTCTACTCGCTAATGTCATAACATGCCAGCAGTTATGAAAACTGAAAGTGTTGTCACATGCTCCCTAGGGAAGAAAAGGAGCAAAATGTCCCTGTGGAGGACCAAGGCTCTCAGACATCATGCCTATTTATACTCAGCTCACCTCTTTTCAGACAATGTATCTCATTTACTCCAAGCAGGTCACATATCCTTGGGTGGAGCCTCAGCCTTCAACTCATGGAGGGTTGTGTCGTTTGCTCATTTACAAAATGTGTGCAAAGTGTGTCCCACGTGCCAGGCACTGGCTGCTCAGCAAGGTGAGCAAGACTCTTTCCCAAGTGATGGGCATCTAGGGCAGGTGGTCACATCAGGTGGTCAACTGAGAAACAGATTAATAACTCATCATAAAGCACAATGTGAGAAACTGGAGGTGGAGTTAAAGAATAACACAGACACAGCCTCGGGAGCCAGAGTGATCGAAAAAGACCTCCCTGATTGGGAACCTGAGCTCCAAGGACTGCAGGATGGGCAGAGACAGCGGGTAAAACCCAGAGCAGCTGCAGCTCCTGCCAGAGAAGGACCTGGGGACAGTCAAGAGCAGCAGGTGAGGCAGTGGAGGAGGCTCACTCTCTGGGAATCAGATACTTTGTGTGACTAAAATATGCAATAAAAGTTTAATTTTAAAAAAATTCATTACAGTAAAAGATGCATTATCATTAAACTCCCTCAGAAACTCCTGAATACTTCAAACACACTTACCCCACTCATTGCTGCTTTCTGAAGCCGTTCTGAAACCCTCACAGTATCTTTATGATGTGTGATCAAAAATACGGTGAATTCTGCTACCTAGTGCTACTAAGGAAAAGGCCCAAAAACATCATGAGCCTCATTTACCTTATTCACTGGATCTGATACTTGAGACCCCCAAAATCAAAATGGGAGAGGCCAAGTGTGTGAAACAAAGCGTTTCTCAGTGCCCAGGTTTCAGATGCCAGTGAAAATGTCTCATGAAACTCATGGCAAGAAAGCAACAAAGCACCTTTGTGATTCTGTTCATCTCATCAGCATCATTAATATTTATTGGCCTTCCAGAATGTTTAGGATGTTGGGAAGCGAAACCAAACATTGCTATTAAACTCCCTCAGAAACAGATTAATGAAATGTAATCACTGTGAGTAGATCAGGGCATCAAGACAGCTATGACAGCACAACTCGAGATTCTCATGAAAGAAAACTTTCAGACCTGGTCCAGAAAGAGGCAGGAATGATGGGCTAAGTGTGTTCTAAGCCAGAGGGTATATTCTGAAGTGAGTAATGTTGATGTGTTTTTTACTGTAATAAATTTTTTAATGTATACATTCATCACAGTTTTGGTCATGCTTCATAGAGTCTTACTGCTTCTGGACTGCTCGGGGTTACCCAGAAAAGCAGAAGAAATAGATTAATCAATTAATTGATCAATGCGTAGATATATAATACGTAGGCAGATAGATATCAGCAGCAGGATTCTTGTTGCTTGCTGTCCACTGTCACACACACACACACACACACACACACGCACACATGCTCAAGTGTTCTTGAAGGCTGAGAAGACAGAATCTGCAGTATATAATCTGAAGACTCTAGAAACCCTGAGATGCAAATTCCAGCCAGAGTTCAAAGGCCTGCAAACCAGGAAAGCTGATGGTGTAAGTCCACTTCAGTGGAAGAGAACCAATGTCCACCACCAGGCAAAGGTCGAGAATTTGCTGTCCCTCCACTTTTGTCCTATCTAAGCTGTCAGTAGATTGTACATGTATTACATTCAATACCAAGAGAAATTAAGATTATTTCAAAGAGGTAAAGTATGCATCTTCACTAAGAAAGTTTAGCATGCCATGGGTTTGGTTATCTGGATTGATTCTTGAATGGATTTTATGTAGAAGTGGGGGAAAAAAATCCTCACTTTACAAAACCAGCCAGGTCACTTTGCAAACTGACATAAACCAATTCAATTATGCACACCTATTACGTTCTTTTTGGTAACTATGAACAACCACCTCCAGTTGGAGGAGACTGAGAATTAGCTATTTTCCTGCACCCTTACTATCTGGGCTTAGTGAAAGCACATCTCAAACCCTAGACCACTCGTAGACAGGCACAGGCATGAGCAAGCAGACAGCAGTCTATACAACCTGGTGTGTCAGCTCCACAAAACCCCAGCTCTCTGGTTGTGTAGATTTTGGACCACAACTCTACCTGGGACCTTCATCCCAGGCAGACATGACAATGACAACATTCAAGATACAAGGGATGAGAATCCAGCAGCCCATTAGCAGGACACAGCACCATTTAGGGGCTCTGGACACAAGCACATCCCTCTGGATCAAGGGGGAAATGTTTGTGAGCTTTTTGTGTCCTATTTAGCAAGGTCAGAGAGCTGCAGGAACATTTCTTAGTTAAACCATGCATCTTGAATACCATTAACCTCACTTCTTATATCCATTATGCTAAATAACTAGCTCCATTTCCACCAGTGAAAACCCATTTAGAACCTTCTTTGAGCTCATTAGCGAACTCTCTGGTGTTCAGAGGAAAAGGAAGATTGAAGGAACCCTTATGGGAGGTGCCCCAGGAGGGCGGTCTTTCTGATTAAAGGCTGGAGTCCACTTGCAGAGTATAGCTCACTGATCAGGATCCCCGGCTGCCCCTAAGGGTAGCTCACACCAGTTCCCATTACCTTAGCGCACTGCACTGCAAGATTTTGAAGTCAACTGCAACTATCCAAACAGCCAAGCACAGGCTGCATCTGTCCTGGGAGTGGGTGTGCAAAAAGAGGGCTGATCCATGTAATGATCTAATTAACCACAAGCCATCACATACACTAAATCTGGATTGCAATTATCAGAGAATTAAAGTCCAATCAACTCTACTTCAGCCAAGCTCTAGAGCACATCAGTCTCTACGTGACAGAGGTCAAGATAGACTTGCAGCTTGACATAAGAATCTTGTTGCAGTTCCAAATGAGCTATTTTCAGCCTTTTTACAAGAAGATAAGTCCTCATTTTGATGACCTCTACTAAGGGGCATTTGGGCTTCAGCGTCTGTGAGCTGAGAAAATAGCTAATGATGAAAACATAGCCATGGAGCCAATAGCACTTCCTGTGTTAATTTTACTGGTTGCAGTAGCATCACACACACTTGGAAGGCAGAGCAGGTAAGCAGGGCACTGGGGGTGTTGCTTCATGGTAGAGCTCACGCTTAGCATGCACGAGGCCTTGGGTTCCACTTCCAGAACTTTCTTTTTTAACACACACATAAACAAGGGGAAATCACAGAGAGGCAGTCACAAAGAAAGACTTGGTGTGTTAGAGACTGTGCAGCATCTACATGTCAATCCAGTGCAGACAGCCCTTGTGATAGACAGGTTTCTTCAGCAGAGACCTAAGGAAAATAGGTGGCTTGTGTGTGAGGCCGTGTCACATGCAAATTGTGCCTCTTAAACACTTGTCCACTCACACATGCACCAAGGGCTCAGATGGCCTGTGAAATGAAACATGGAGGTGAATGAGGATACGAAAAACAGCACAGAGAGGCTCGGGGTTCACACGGAAGCAAGGTCTCCTCACTAACACTCCATGGCTAGATGGGACTCCGGGACATGGGTTACGTGGCAGGGGTGGATACAATGAGAACAGAAAGGGGGTCTCCATGCCTTGTGGAAATTTCCCCATTTTGAGCATCATCTATACAAGTACACATTTAGCATCTGCATGTCCATTTCCCTTTACAGGACCTATGCCCACAAACTGTAAGCAGAAATTAAATCAGAAGAAGTTTGAGGTAGATCACCCTGTGCCTCATCTTGCTACATAACCCTGTGCAAACCACAGGACAACTCGGAGCCATGTCTTACATTAAACACACTGGCTCAAGCCACTGATGCTGCAGGCTTGACTGTGGCGGGTGGCCTCACTGGGTGGCTTGTGCCACCATACTGCCCAGTAGGACCATTGTGCATGTACCCCTACTGGTTCAGAGCCACCCTGCAGCCAGATGTGTGAACAACCCTGTTTCAAATGTGTTGCATGAGCTAACCCAGACAAAACACACAGTAGACATTCAATAATTAAACAGAGATGAGTATATAAGCCACCTGTTTTCAGTTGCAAATTAATTGTAGAAAACAGCAGAACCAACCAGAGATCCTTGGTTCAAATGAGGTTGGTGTTTACCATGTGCGTTTCACATGCGGAGTAGATGACTGCAAGGAGCTGGTTTGCTGGTTCTGAGCCCCAGATGAGGTTTGTTTAGTCCCAGAGTCTTTCCTATCAACTAGGCATTGATGCAATGCTTTATATTAGGAATTAGGTACTTTTTTACATGTCCATGGAGGAAGAGGAGCACCTTGGCCAGTTTCCCTCCCTGTGACATCAAAGGGAAAGCAGAGTCTTCTGCTGAGGTTTAGCCGGATGACATCCTGCTGGCTGGCTGCTCAGTATGATACAGATAATCTGAAGGATCAAGGGACAAGAATCAACTAGGTCTTTTTATCTGGCAATTGTTTTCTTGTCTATCAGTTGGCCGTTTTTTAAGCCTCTGTTGACACATGTAAGGTGCTTTGTAGGAATAGGAACAGCCCTGTCCAAGGGGCCACCATAGCCGGGGACAGATCAAGCCTTGGGAAAGCCATTGGTCACTGCCCATGCTCCACGGCAGCAGTGACAGTCTGGAAGTTAAGAAAGAGCCGTTCCACCAAGCAGAGAAACTAGCCTCTACCCCCGCTCCATTTCCAGCGCTCCTGATTCCTCCCATCCCTGTCTTGACACACTCCAGAGCACAGTCAGTCCCTAGCTGGGCTGTCCTGCCAGGATGGACTGAGCTCTCAAAGCCTGATGTCTGCATAGGGCAGGCGATTACTCCACTGCCGAAGATCAACCCACCCTATGGGGATGATTTACCAGCTCGGATTCAGGCCGTGTTCCTCAGCCTCCGCCCTAGTGACATTTCCACTGGATCATTCTTTCCACACTAGCCATGTCTCCTGTCCCAGAAGTTGACCGGCGCAGCTCCCCAATGAAACAGGAGACAGGAGACGCTCTTGTGGACGACAGTTAACTGCTGCTTTATTTACGCGGGCTCTGGTTTATATATTTGGCCGTGACCAATCACAGGCTGCCATGAGGAAGCAGGGCGGGAATGGGACGCAGGCTCCGGCTACCATATCCAGCTGAGGCCAATCAGGAGTTGCCACAGAGTACGGAGTGAGCACGAAGTGCGCACGGGTTGGCTAATTTAAAGAGGGACGTAGCGCATTGCGGAAGCTGGCGTGGTCCTTAGTCCCGGGTGGGGTATGGTATGTTGAGCGCCTGCGCCCAACAAGAAGGGACAAATAAGAATGCTCCAGATACTTTCAAATGTCCCCTGAGGTACAAATCCCCCCTCATTGAGGACAATTGGCTTAAAAGGGCTCCTAAGAGGCCAATATTTTAGGAGACAGGATTTAGAGAATCCACTTCTTTGTGTATTTATTCATTCATGCAGTGAATATGCAAAAGCCTCAGTGATCTGCGAAGTAACAGTCTGACCACTGGGACTTAGCCGAGAACAAGGCCCCTGCTGAGTGGAGCCGATGTCACCAGAGGGATACTGCTGCAGTTTCTCAGCAAGCCAGTGGGCAAGAGAGGGAATTTCTCTCATTAAGAGCTGACGAGTTTCATAGCACATAATTATCAGAGGTGAAATTAAACTTCAGTTACTTAGTTCTTACTATCAAGGTTAATTTAACACCATCTGCAATTGCAGGTTTGTTCTTTGAAAGAGGAATAAACACACCAAAGCCAAAAAAGGAGACAAGTTTCAGTTTACCTTAATCATGGGTTGACCACCTACTAAATACTAAGCATTATCTAGTTAGGAGATGAAGCAGAGAGAGAAATAGGAAAAGTCCCCTCCTCATCTGGCACTTGTAGGAAAGACAGAAAAGAATATATGTAAGTACTATGTAGAATGGGATCGGTAATATAAATGAGTAAAATATTACCACTTTGGGAAGGAAGAAGCCTAAGAGATGGTGAGCGCTGAAATGCTGCAAGGGAGCCTGTGATGAGCGATGCCCCTTAAAGACTGATGTGAAGTAAGTGGAGGGTGAGCCCTGCAGATTCCCAGGGGAGGATCATTTCAGGCAGAGGGAACAGCAAGTGCAAAGGCCCTGTGCAAGAACCATACTTTATCCTGCTGGATGGACAAGCAAAACTGTAAAAGCAACTTCTCTTCTTATAAATCACCCAATCCGTGGTAGTCTCTTAGAACAGTATGATAGAACTAGACAGGTTCCTTCACCAAGGGCATGAAGAGTATAGCTAAGGTATACGTGCAGAAGGATACCCTTAATTTTCCTTCATTAAATACAGCTCAGATTTCTGTCTGTTGAGCCAAAGTCCTCAGAGACAGGTCTCCAAAAAGATGTCAAAATCCCAACAAAAGAAAAATATGTCTTTGTCAAAAGTTTTGGAGGGAGGATACAAGAGGTCAGTTTGGAAAGTGCTGTCTTGGTCTGTTTGTACCATTATCATGGAATGC
This sequence comes from Cavia porcellus, assembly GCF_034190915.1. Classification (NCBI taxonomy): domain Eukaryota; kingdom Metazoa; phylum Chordata; class Mammalia; order Rodentia; family Caviidae; genus Cavia; species Cavia porcellus. Next base: position 10,521,896 of record NW_026947508.1, read on the forward strand.
CAGAGACCAACCAGAAATGTATGGGCTCACAGTTCTGGAGTCTGAGATGATGGCATTCGTGATGCACATTACATGGCAGAAAGCAGGAGGAAGAAGCCGCAGGAGATTGAGCTTACCCTTTTATGACAGTGCAATCCCATTCTCGAGGGTGAAGCCCGAAGCTCTCACCACCTAACACTGCCATAATGGCCATGAAATTTCAACATGAGATTAGAAAGACATGGGAGGTGACAAAAGCCAAGTCATTGTCACCATGCTGGCCTTGGTTGTGAGTGAGGGAGGCTTTTAGATGTCCTAAGAAAGAGGGGCGGGTCTGACTTGGGTGTGCAGAGGGCCATGCTAGCTGAGCAGTGAGCACTGATGGGGTCAGGTGACATAAGCATGAGCCCAGTAAGGGGACGATTTCCCCACCCAAGAACAAGGTGGGTACCTTGGACTCCAGGTGAGGAGTCCACTCTCCTTCAGCTCTCTTTCTACCTCTGCTGCTCTGGGCTTATTTTTGATGGACCCGTCTCAGAATCTAACTCAAAGATTGGGACACCCAAGATCCCTTTGCTTTCGCTAATGAAATACACTCCTGGGTGCCCTCGCCCATGTTTATCTCTTCAGCCAGACTGTCCCCAGAGCCACCTCTGGGATATCTCTCTTCGATTTACTCAAGGTGATCTGTTTCTGGGGACCTGTCATCCCCACCCTGCCCCCTCATCTCTGTCAACAGATGCCTCTTGTCACAGGCATTTCCTTCATTCCTATTGCTCACCCTCCAGTGGGATCCATCTGTGACTCCTGCTGACAACACCTTCAAAATGCAACCAGGAAATCAGAAAGGAGAAGTTCCAGGAAACCCACACTTGCCATTAACGGTGGGTGTAGACTGTTCTTTGTTAACTCTGTAACTGTTCATTGATAAAAACTGCACAAGAGGCGCCTGCAGAGCCCTGCCTGCTTGGCTGGATTTGTTTTTTGTCCATTCTCTTTGTGCAGGGACCAGGGTGTTCCTGGGGGTTCCTCTTCCTCTTTTGTTTCCCTCCAACTTCATCATGAACAGTGAGTGGTAGATATGGGCTGACTGTTCTGTTTTTCTCTGAGCTTCTACTGATTGCTTACTGGGTAGCTGTGGACTGTGGCTTCCAAGAGAGTGCTGTGTTCTTGGGAGCTGCCACTGAGACCATAATCAGCAGGTTCTGATGTGATTTCATGCATTCCCACCAAAATTCAGGTATTGCCAAAAAGAGGCCTCTCAGAGGTGATTGGGCCATAGGGTCCCTACTTCCTATAGGAGATTCAGTTCCTCACCAAAGCTGCTCCATGAAATTCTCAACCTACTTACCTCCCACCTGCTGCCATATGAGGGCAGAGTGTTCCTCATCCCTGGAGGACAGTGCTCAGGGCTCCACCTTGGAAGCACATCCTGGACCTTGGACTCCCCAGCCTCGCAAACTATGCAAAAGTCAATTGCTCTTCCTATGAACATCCCAATATGTGGTAATCTATCATAGCAGTGCAGTGGAACTAGATAGGTTCTTTTACCAACAGCATGGTGAATATAACCAAACTGTGCGTGCAGGAGGACACCCCTGATTTTCTGTCATTACGCACTGCTCACATTTCTGTCTGTTGAGCCAAAGTCCTCAGAGACAGGTCTACAAAAAGATGACAAAACCACCACAAAGGAAAAATACATCTTGGCCAAAAAATGTTGGAGGGAGGCTACAAGAGCAGGCAGGGTCATGTGCACATGTAGCATAGCCACTAATGACCGCCATCTTTCACAGATGCTTGTGGTGGCTCAGTAATAGGGAGCCAAGAGTGATACCTTGCCTTCACCCTTAATCCTACATGAGACTGAACTTTGTTCAGATCTGCTCAGTCAGCCTTCAGGTAAGCAGTGAAGGGCAACGTCACACCATCCACTGCACAAGATACCAGATTCACAGCATCCAGCAAGACAGGTATGCATCCTCTGCCTTTAGGGAGACTGCATCCAGTCACAGCATTTGGGGACGTGTAATTCTTCATGATGGAGGCCGTTCTGTGCACTATGGAAAGTTGAGCAGCATCCTGGGCACTACCCATGCGATGCTAGCAGCATGGACCAGTTATCACTAAACTGAGGTCCTCATACATCACCAAATACCTTCTAGAGGCCGAGGGTGCTCTGGCTGAGAATTTCTGGTATACCTAACTTGAATCAGAATCTTCTTGGGATTCCTGCAGTGATTCTAATGGAGGCATATGTGACTGATTCTATCCACAGAACCAGGTTTCCTAGTTGGGGCTCTTCTGGTGGAGGGGAAGGAACTGTTATCTTTCTGCTTTGTTTTCTTTCTGCTCTGATGATACTCATGTATATGGTGATAAACACGCATACAAGTGCAGGGCGAAGAAAATAAATGACTTGCTCTTTTCTCCCAACCGATTTATGCATACTCAGACTCTGCTCCAACTCACCTTCACAGAGTTATTTCTAGCAGGCTTTCATCATCGCCAAACCAAATGACCAAGTTCACACTTGGGCACAGCACTTGTAAAACCCCAGGTAGAGACTTCTCCCAAACTTTTCCCCCAAGGAATCCCTTTGTGTGTTAATGCTGACTGTATGTTTCACAAATCTGAGAACCCTCTACTGACATATGTAAAGCTCCAAATAGATGCTCAGCACATGATGGATGTTGCTGGGTGATCACCATCATAATAATTATTAAGACGTAGCAAAAATAGCAAATATAAACAGTGATATGCAGGGCATGTGCATTTGTAGGCATCGCTCAGTGCTGTCAGGGCTATGGAAATCAAATAGCCTTTGTGTATCCAAGAAACACAGACTTGGTAGAATAATCATTCATAGGAAAAGACAGGTTTGCAAAGAGGGTGCCACAGTTGCTTGTCCCAGGAAACACACTTGCAGGAGGAACACATGGGACCTTCCCAGTCTCTGGTGATTGATTTCAATGCTCCCTGCATTTTGGCATTGACAGATTTCTTCTTTCTGTGAAGACCCTTAGGACTCCGCTGCTATCATTCGCACCTGGATTGGGGAAATTAGTGCTCATAAAAGTCATAGAAACTTGTACCTGAAAACTCCCTGGATGGGGGGAAAATTTTTTAAAAATTAAAAAGCAGTTGGGAAGCCCTTTAAACCAATTTGAGCGGTACCGGGAGAATTAGCTCCTTGCTGTAAGGATTTGATGATCAAAGGCAGGAAGCCCTAACTGGCATTTATCTTACACTGAGCAGCTGCTTTGGCTTTTTGATGTCCTCCTGCCACCAGATGGGCAGAGTGGAAAGAAAGCTCACTTCTTCCAGTGAGAATCTCCCCACACTGTGCAAGAGTAAGTGTGGTGGGTGCATCAATGCCAGGATGTTGGGCACCTGTTTGTTTAGGATGCTGGCAAGATGCAAGAGCCTACAGAGATATTAAAAATGATACATGCTCTTGAATCCAGGGGAGTGACTCTGGCTGGGGACCCTGGAATCCCCTAGCTTTCTGCCACTTTAATAGGCAGATTGATTTCCAGGATTCTCCTGGCTAGACTATGTCAAGATTCCCAAGGGAATTTGGGATAATCCAGGAGCAATCACCTACCCAGTGACTTAATGAAACAACAGAAAAGATTGTTGAAATGCAGACCAACATTATGTAATGATGAGTTTTGCTACTTGGTGGACGTTTTTATTGTTATTATCATAATCAGGGGTCTAATCTGTATTATAATATAGAATCCTCATAACCTCTCCTGGAAAATGGGAAAAGCAGTTTACATTTGACCCCGGAAGTTAAACCAGCTTCCTAAGATCTCAACACTCTTGGCACTGATACCACTGGCGTTTCCGTCCACTAAAGAAAGGAGCCGGATCCGCTGTGTACGGGCACTTGCTGCTGGTGCAGCTGGCGGTCAGTGCTCTGCATGTGTTATCTTGTGGCACTCACAGTTGCTCTATAAAGTAGGGCAGAGGGCTCCTGCTTTACAGATACATGGACGGTGGCAGATAAGTTTAATTTATATGCCCAAGGTCACCCACTAGTAAGGGACACCACACGAATGTGGCCCAGGTCTGTGGACTCAGCAGCCTCTCGCTGGTCCAGTCTGCTTGCTCTTTGGCAAAGGCCTCAATCTTAGGTCATGAGGTCTTGGAGTGCAAAGGCTGTCTGCCTTCCCTCCCTCTCCCCGTGCTAAGCCAGGGCCTGGAAAGGAGCAGGCCTCCCTCAGGGCCAAAGAGTGCAGGAAGAGAGGGAAAAAGAGGAGACAGGAAAGAGGGAGGCCCCCAAAAAGTGATGGAGAGGAATTGTATGGCACTTTCCCATCACTAGGACAAAATACTGGACACCCATGACTTAAGGCAAAAGAGGGTTTTATTTTCCAGCAGTTCAGTGCAAAGTCCACTGGCTGCAAGGCAGAAGCAGCATGGTGGAAGCTCGGGGTGAAGACAGCTGTTCGTCCCACGGCAGCCAGGAAGCAGTGAGAAAAGGGAGGAGCGAGGAACAAGCATAAACCCTTCCAGGACACACCAGCACTGATCCGCCTCCGACACAGCCCACCACATCCAGCCACTAAACTCAGGAGTGCATGAATCCACTGCTGAGTATAGCGCCCCCAACGATTGATCAACTTCCAGACACATGAGACTCAGGGAACCTTTTATGTCTAAACCATAACTAGAGGGAAAAGAAAGGCAGGGAAAGAAAAGGGGTTAGGAAGTTGATCGGTTTAATATTTCTACTCAGCTTCTCAAAGGAAGCCGGTGTTGCTGTTGTGACTGGTCGTTTGTTATTTTATGAGTCCATGTGCCATACCACAGAGCTTTCTCTTACCACTATTTCTTTTTAAACACCTGAAATAGCCAGGGTCCTGGCAGGAAAGAAAATGACACAGTGAAACAGCAGTTTCATTTAGGGTCTACTTAGAAAGGTAAGATGACCCGTAGGAGCTGGAGAGGCACTCTGGGCCCAGGCGGGGCTCTGGCCCCTGGGAGTAACAGAGGGGCGGAGCAGAGCTCCTGGAATCAGAGAGGAAACAGGTGCTACAGCTGCTGCCCTGTTGTTGCAAAAGGCAGCCAGAGCCAAGCCCTCCCCTCCCATCTTCCAGTCCTCCCCAGTGACGCCTAAGAGCAAAACTCAGTAAGAACCCAGAAGGTGAGAGGACCATCTTCAAGCCATCCCCCAGGGAAAGCTAGAGGATGCATTTCACTGCATCTCAAGAAAATCTGCAACGCTCAGGGTATTAAGAAACTCTGAACAGTAGGGGCTGCCAAACAGAAGTAGGAACTGACCAGCCAGAGAACTCCAAATTTAATGACATTTTGCAGGACTTAGGTCTTACCGCGGATGTGGGTCCTAGGGAAAGACGAGTACATGTGTCCAGGGGAGTTCACACAAATGTACATGCAGTTTCTCTGTCTCAGCCATGCCAGCCTTGATGCAGATAGGGCAGGCCAAGTCCCTGCCAGCTGTAGCCCAGGACTATGGAGCTTACACATATGGGCTCCGGAAAAGGAGGATGAGACGCCCTTTACCCAGGGCCAACGTCTAACAGCTTTTCTAACTTGTGAAAATCTCAGCCTTGGCGAGGCCCTGCCATCAGACTCATTCCCCTCACATGTGAGAATTTTCCAAACTATTTTGACAGATTAAATTGCAGATAATTAGCTTGGCTCGGCCAACTTGGAATTACCAGGGATGATTTCTGGGGCTGTGTAGTTGGGTTCTGAAAGAGAATCTAAAATTGAGAAACAGGCCAGCATTATCCTCATCTTACCCTTCCGACACATCATTGCTAGGGAGGGAGAGAACTTGGCCTTGGTCATCAAGATTCAAGATAAAAGCAGGAGAAATACACCACTCAGCTAAAGCCCTGAAGCCTGGGTCTGTTTGCAGCAGGAAGACTGAACTAGTCCTGTCACCTGAAGGCCTTCTCAATACCATCAGCCATCTTTTTAGACAGATTCCATTTTCTCAGAACTAGGAGTTCTTCTTTATTGAGAACAAGATTGACATCTGAAAAATAAAGCCAGAGCCCTAGAAAGTTTGTATCTCCCTCTTTATTTCCATGTGTGCCTCCTCAGTGGTTTCTGTGAACTTAGGTTTTAAAGGCGTCTCGTCTTTTTCTAGAGCTGACAGTCCAAGTCCCTGTGTAAGATGGATGAAAGGCAGCGGCCCACTCCACCTATCCTGGCAACGGGGCCTTTTATCATGAAATCTTAGCGTTCCTCCAGTAAGTGTATTTTTTCCTCCTTGTATGTAGCAGTCGACTCAGAGTGCCGTAACAGAACAAGTGACTTGCTGAGTGGCTTAGAGAACAGACATTTATTTCCCACATGTCTAGAGCCTAGAATTCCAAAATCAGACTGGAGGCATGGACAGGTCCTGGTGAGGGCCTCTTCCTGGCTGGCTGACAGCTACCTCCAAGCTGTGCCTTCTCACCTTAAAAGCACACAGATGCCATCATGAGGGTTTTACCATCGTGCCCTCTAATAAATCTGTTAGGACCCCTTTCCAAATACCATTATACTGAGTGTTGGGGCTCAACATAGGAATTTGGGGGACACAAACATTCAGTTCATAACACCCCATTACTCAGTTTGACCAGTAGAACAGAACAGTCCTGAAAGGTGCCATTCTGAGAGCAAGCATCAAGGAGCCTGGCATGATTCATTCCTTCGTTCTGCATTGCAGAAGGAAGATGGGAGACACATGGGGCCCTGCTGCCCTAACTGAGATGACCTAGTCCTTTAACCTGGGACATAGCTCTCAGTCGGCCCGGTGAACCTCACCAAGACCCACCAAGCCCAGCTTCACCTGGCCCCTAGCTTACCTATAAATAACCTATTATGTAGCTTGAGCTGTGTAATAAGTGATTATGGTCTATTTTGCCACATCTGTGGGTAGTGAATGACACAGTGTGGGTACTGGATGGTCATTGTGGTCATTTATACATTTTTCCTGCAAAGCAAGGTCAATATAGTGTCTAAGCCTGAAGTAGTTCTGGTCTTCTTGAATGTGAATCTTGGCTCTGCCATGTCTTCGTCTGATAACCTTACTGCACAGGGCAATCGTGAGCAGCAAATCGGTGAATACACTGAAGGCACCTAAAGCAGCAGCTTGTACAGAACAAGGGCTGCCGAAGTCTAACAATACCTCTAAAGTCTTTTCAAGGGTTGAAAACTCAAGCCAGGGCAACCAGAAGCAGATCAGTGGACACCCAGGGGCAGTGGTGTTTCTACTGAATGAAGGGCTTTGAGCTTAGCGTGGGTTGAGCTCACTTCTCCCAAAATAGGGAATACAATCAGGGCTGCTTTAGAGTTCTCTGCGATAACTCTTTCTTAGTTTCTCACACACAGGTGTTCGAGGGTTGAAGGATTATTCCCTGTCCCCTAGCAGAGGTGTTGGGACAGTGGTGATTCCAATACAGGCTGCCTCTAGACAACATGGACGACCCTTCTGAAGGACAAAGACCTTTGTGTCTCCTCCTTCTCTTCCTCCATTCACTTGGACTTCCTCTACTTTAGCTTCCAGATTACTTGGAGGGCTCATCTTCCCTGCAGTCGTGGGGCTGTCAAAACCACCACAAATGCCCTGAATATCCCTGTGTTCCAAGCCATGTGGGGCAATTGTCACCCTGCACAAGGATTTTCGTATAACAGCTAATTTGCTAACAAGTGACTCCTCCCATGCAATCAATTTACTGTTACCACATATGTCTCTTGAACAGTGTTTTATCAAGCAAAACATAGTGGGAAATCTAAATGCTGTGATGGTCACTGGCAAATATAACTAAGAGCAAAAAGGCATTTGGAACTGTCTCAGCCACTAGCAAGTGGCCACCCATTAGGATCAATTCCCAGCATTGAGGTGGGCTTCTGAGTCACAGATATCCCATGGGACACACTGGGGTCAATCTAGGACCATCTCGAAGCTATCCTGGGTGACAGCTGGAAACATTCACCCCGCTAAGGGGTGATCACCGAGTGTACCTCCTCTTCCCGGCTCCAAATGTCTGCACATACTGCTTTGCTCTGCAATCAGAAGTCCTTCCGGGTCAGGACCATGACTCAGAGAGCAGCCTGAAGTTCTCCTGCTCCTGTGGCTCCTCCACAGCCCTTTATAGCTATTTTCTCTGTCCCTCACTGCTCTGTGAGCTGTTAGAAGGCAGAACCATGTCATAATCATCTTATCTTCTCCCAAGTGGCTCAGCCCAGGTGCCTTTTTGTGTACTGAGCTCTCAGTAAATCGTAGGTGACAAGAAGAAGGAAGAGGAGCAGAAGGAAGGGGAGGGAAGAGCGATTTCACAGGGATTTCATCTAAGGGGGGACACCGCCTTAGCCAGGCCTGTAGGAACCTCTGGTTACCACTAGACTTACTGGGCAACTTTTGCTGTCCTGAGACAGGGAGGGAAATGGAGGGGAGGGGAGGAAAAGAAAGAGGGGAGCACTAGAGTTTGGGGGCTCCTCTTCCCACACATCTTTCTTTGCAGCCAGCTCAGGCAGGGCTGGTCCTGAGAGAATCACAAACAAGGAAACATCCCCACCTTGAAGAGCGGTATAAATGCCACAAGGCTAAGCGAAGCCCTATGGTCAGTGGATTTAAAGCTTGTCAAGCCAGGCTTTGAGTGTGGTGTCACTTGCATCCAAAGTTCTTCTAAGTCACAGTTACACAGATTTGAAGATGATCTTGTCCGGTCCATCCATTTCACTCTGCCTTACTTGCGAGCTGATTCCTGCCACAGTGGACCCATTTTGCACATGTACAACCCAAGGCCATGGATTCTGAGGCAGAGCTGGGACCAGAACCCAGCTGTCCAGCTTGCAACTAGCATCTTTCCACCACCCCACACTGAACTGAAACGGTGTGGCAGCTACAGTGATTTACTCAAAGAAACACCATAGACTGCAACAGGTGCACTAATTACTTACATGCAGCATAATAAGCCCTGGGATCTGTATTAAGATGGAAGCTTTATTCGGCCCATTAGTCCTCAATAAACTTTGTTGCTTAGCTGCGCTCTCCAGGCCTGGTCCTGCCTGCACTGCCCTTCTCCATGGAGCCTAAGCAACAGCTTTCTTTGCATGAGAACAAGGCCCTGCCAGAGTGACAAAATCACAAGTTAGCATCGGAAACTGGTTAAAAATAAAAGCTTTTCTTTCCCCTATGCTATTCCTGTCTACCTGTGTGTTCACACGTGCAAATTTGGAATGTGATGAGCACAGCACTAACATTGTCTAAAATGGTCAGATGACAAGTGTATTCTGGCCGTCGACTAAGAGAAATGTACTTGGAGAGGGCCTGAGTTTCTCTCAAGGCAGTGAAGCGCAGATGCTGCCGATGTGATCCAAACATGAGAGTCAGGAAAAACCGCACAGAGGTTTCCCAAGAACATGTTTAAGTCTCAAGGGATTGAGGGGAAGATAAACCAAATTAGGATTTGGAGGTGAAGATGGTTGGGTAAGTCCTACAAATTGGAAAATTTTCAAATAAGGAAAGAAGATTCCAATTAGAGAGCACATGAGCACAGAAGACATGAAAAGTGAGTTTTGCCAGTGCTTGGAATAAGTGCATAATAATTTTTGTTATGGTTTAGATCTAAAATGTTCTCCTGAAGTCTCATGTGTTCAGACACGGGGCTTTCGGAAGGTGATCAGATCACCAGGGATGCTAGTATTGGGTAAATCCTTTGATGAATTCATAGCTAACGTGACCATGGGGTGAGTGGCTTTCTTCCAACGTGTCTTTCTCCGTGCTGTTTCAGCCTCAGAAACACCTGTCCTGGCAGGGACTGAACCCTCCAAAGTCATGAGCCAAAATAAACATTACCTGTTTAAATGGTAGGCGTCAGATATTTTGTGCTAGTGATGAGAACATGACTAATATATTTGTCTTACACAAGCAGCCCTGAAAAAGCATGAAAAAGGGGAAATGACCAATTTTAAGAAGGTTCCAGTGGAGACTACATCATTACAGGTCAGTCTGACTTATTGAACACAGATGGGAAATTTCTAAATAAAGAAGAGCAGAGGAAATCCAGCAGGTGTTAAAGCAAATGCTCTCTAATGAGTTTTACCTTAGAATGCAAGGACAGTGTGAAGCTTTAAAACCCACTTGTGTAACTCAGCATATTAACTGATCAAAGGAAAAATAACAATATGATTGATTAGTAGGCCCAGAATAAGTGATCAATAAGCTTCAACAATTTTAAAAAAAAACCTTTTACCAGACTGGAAACAGATTAAAAAGTAGCTACCAAGACCTGAAAATAAACATCACCTTTAATGTCAAAATATATTGGCATCACTATTAAAGTTCAAAATAAGGCATGGATGCAGCTCTCACATCTGATATTCAGTATTATATTTGTGCTTTTTGCCAATATGGTAAGAAAGAGAAAATAGGCCTAAAAACTGGAAAGGCAAACACACTTTTAGTACTTGCAAAAGTTATGACTGTCTCTTAAGGAAAGTTACACATAAAATTTTAGAACTAGAAAGAGAATCCAGGTAGACTGTTGGATACAAGAGTCACACTAACAATCCCATAGTTTTCTATAAACCAGGCAATAGAAAAAATGTACAAGTCTCAAGTTAGAGAAGGAGTCCTTCATAGACTCCTTTCCACCACCCAAAACCTTAGCAAATGAAACTAATACATTTGGCCCAATACAAAACTTTTATGAATAGAGTTAAAAGAAACATCACAAACTGGGATTAGACACTGGCAGTATAAAACTGAATAGGTATCTGGGTTATATAAAGAAATTTAACACATCCGTAAGAAAAGGTCAAACAATAACAAAAGAACCAAAGAAACAAAACAGTTAAGGGACAGAAAAGGAACAGGAAATGCCCATGCTAGATACCTGAAAGGAGACAATCAAACTCATTCAGAGTCTGTGTTGTGCTCCCCAAAAGGCTAAACACTCAGTCATTGGGCTACAAAGCCATTGCAGGTCGTAGAACCTTTAAGAGATGAGGTCAGGATACAGGAAGTGATGTCACTGTGGGCGTGGCCTCAAAGAGGATATTGGGACCCTGGCTCCTCCTCCTTTTCATTTCCTGGCCACCATGAGGCAAGCAGCTACTGCACTGCATGCCCCATCATGGTGTTTCTGCCTTGCCATCAGACCAAAAGCAATATATCCAGCTGACAAGGGCCTAAAACCTCTGAAATCATCAGCCCATGTCAGTTTTTCTTCCTTTTATAATATTTATTTTGTCACAGCAATAGAAAGCTAACTGAAGAAAATGTAAAAGTCAACAACAGCGTTCAGTGATGCAGGTATATGCCCTGTGCTAGGAGCTTTGTTGAAACAATCTCAGAGGCACAATTGGCAAGAGAGTTGAGCATTCCTTATCCAAAATGCCTGGGACCAAGAGTTTGGGATTGTAGACTTTTTGGACTTTGGAATATTTGCGTATGTAAGTATATATAGTGAGATATCTTTGTGATGGGACTCAAGTCTAGTTGCAAAATTCATGTATGCTGTATTAACACCTTACACACCCAACCTAAAGAGAATTTTGTACAAAATTATTAGTGCATTATTAGTTCCATTTTGCTCATAACCTTTCACATGAGGTCAGGTGTGGAGTTTGCTTTTTGGTGTCACATTGGTACTCAAGGAGGTTAGACTTTTGGAGCATTTTGGATTTTGGATTTTTAGGACTAGAAATGTCCAGCCAGTTAATCAGGCTAAGTCAAAATTATGCATGTATTTCCTAGAAGCCAGGAGTTCTATCTCAAATCACACATTTCAGAGAAGTTTCCCCTCGTGTGCCAGAGGAGACACGCAGGAAGATGTCCTGGTGGTATTGTTCACTCTGGGTCATAAAACAACAATTTAAATGTCTATAAACAGGAGAAGAGATGAATGGGCTCTATTCATAAAATAGATTACTAAGAGAGTTAAGGGAATGAACTATGAAAACGTCTCAAGAACATAACAGTGAATAATAATAACATCAAAAGCAAATTATGCAATGAAACATACTTGGAAATAGGCAAACAGGAAACACACTGACACTGGCATGTCTCTATGTAAAAGAATAAGGACAGGACATTTCTAAGGAATTCAAGGCTGCCTGTGCTCTTTAAACCTGTCATTTTGTCACATTATTATAGAGATGGAGTATGGAAGAAAGAACAAATGCGTGGTTTCCCTGCTGCGGGAGTTTCGTGGGGAATTATGCATGTAGATGCATTCTTTATGTTTTTTACATTGCATTAAGGCAGCTAAGAAACACTTCGTCTTTGTGTGATGGTGGTGGGGGAGGGCGGCGTATGCGAGTAAACCCATCTCCTGAATGCATAGAGTGTGGAGGAGAAATGCTTTCAACTCATTTCAACTTTGCATAGTACTGCTCACAGCACAGCCAGGCGGGTGTTGTCATAACAACAAACAATGATTTGAAATGCAGATTCTTGCACTCTTACTTTGAGAGAAGCCGGTGAGGAATGCAGGATACTTGTATCCTGTACGAGCCTGTTCCAGTTCAAATGTGATATTAGAAATTGGTTGTAGGCCCAGCAGAGAAGAGAATGTATGATTTATGAAGCAGGCAAGCCAAAAATCATAGGACTTTTGGGGAAGACTTGTCCATTCTGAGCATAAAGTTTTGAGGCTGAAGATTCTCTGGGTCTTAGTGAAGATTCTTAGTGGTCCTGTGGTGTAGGAAAGGCCGTGGGAAGAGGCAGTAGGCTGGGCACAGCCGATCTTGGAGTCCAACAGAGGTGCTTCTCACCCCCAGCTGTCTGTCATTTGGGGAAATTATGTAGGGTGTTGGTCTGGGTTCTGCAGAGAAACAGAACCAACTCTGTGTGTGTGTGTGTGTGTGTGTGTGTGTGTGTGTGTGTGTGTGTGTGTGCAGGAGTAAGGGCTGGGTGTGGGGGGAGAGTGAGAAACAAAGGAACCGGTTCATGGGATTATAAAGGTAAATCCCAAGATTTTTGTGGGATTAACAAGACAGAGTCCCAGGAGAGCTGAAGTGTGCTTTAAATCTGAATGCCAGCTGGATCTGCACCCAGAGGGTGTGTGTTTCAGCAGGAAGACCATCACACAGGAGGAGTGCTCCTTTCTTTGGTTCTAGAAGGACTCCAGCTAATGGGATGAGGTCCACCCTTATTTGGAGGGCACCTGCTTTACTCAGTCCATTGATTTCCAAAACACCCTCTCTGCAATGACGGGCAAAATGTTGGGTCAAATGCCTGGGTACTGCGTGGCCCAATCAGGGTGACAGGTAAAACGAACCCTCTCCTTTGTCCTGAGTGATAGTTCTGTATTTTTTGTGAGGCTGCTAATAATGGTAAAAGCTCACAGCCTGGAATGAGGGTAAAGCCAGCACTGGATAGCTGCACACTGAGCAAAGGCGTGTCTAGTTTTGCGGGTCACCTGTGAGTGTCCATCCACAGACTGCCTAGTTCACTTGCTATTATGGTTTATAAGAATGGCTGGTTCAGAGACTTGCTTTGTTCACTGAACATGGTATTAGCAGCCTTTCTCTGTGTTATTTTGCAGAGCTGTGTGTACCGGCATCTCTCAGTATCCAAGGGAGAGGTGATTCCAGGACCCCCACCTTGTATACTAAAATCCACAGATGTTCAAATTCCTTACATAAAATGGTACAGTGTCTGCACAGAAGCTTTACACATCCTCCCATCCTCCCGTGTGGTGACTTTAGTCACCCCTAGATTACCTTGGTAACTAATATCATGTAATGCTATATTAATTGTTGTGATACTATATTGTTTAGGGAATAGTGAAAAAGTCAGCGCATGTTCAGTGCAGATGTAATTTTTGTTCTGAAGGGTTTGGGTCCATGGTTGGTTGCATACACAGATGTGGGACCTGCAGATGCAGGGAGCTCATGCACTGTATTCAGATCCTGTTAGGGGATCTGTCCTGTCAGTGGGTATTTGGGTCAATTCAAGTTTTTCCATTTTTGAACAATGCTCCTGGGAACATTGGTCTGGCAGGAGGAACCACGTCTAGAATTTTTAAGAGAGGAATTGCTGGGTCATAACCTGTGCAGGTGCTGGATTTTAGAAGATGAGTCTAAATTATTTTCAGAGTGGTCCATTTGTACTTCTTGAATGAGGAAGCGGTAATTAGATATCTTTCTGCTGGCCATCAAAAGACATGCTTGGGAAGACTATCCAACAATAAGGGGAAAGCTCATGATATTCAGTAGGGAAGAGGTGAGGTTATACAGTTCAGCATGATCACTGCCCCATAGAAAAATAGGGCAAATCAAAGTGACATCAGAGTCACAAGAGAAGGCTTAAGCAAGCTTATGCAGGCCTGGCATCAAGACCTCACTTGCCCATGCCTTGCTGGTAAGGTGTTCACCCAGTTTGTTGACCTCTCTGTACCTTCGTGATCTCATTTCAAAATAAGAACAATCATACCCAACTCGGAGTGCTGTCTAAGCGGAGATCAGGCATAAAGTAAGTGCTCAGTAAACTATGGCCAAAGCAATCAAAACTACATATTTTTTAAACAGACAGAAAAGTACTAGAATGGTTATCAAGGCTGATGATAGATCTTAAACTGTGATTCTTTAACTTTTCTATTTTTAAAACTCCTGGAAAATATTATATTGCTTTCAAAATGGAAAAATTGTTTTCTTAAAGACGCCATTGTGTGTTACTTTGTGCAGGTTCCTTGTGCTTATTTTATTTACCCACAGTCTTCTCAATTTATCATCTCTCTAGGGAGCTGAGGGGAGGGTATGTTTGACCTTAGGGTCAGCAGACAGGTACCTGAGTCCCCAGCTAGCTGGGGACTGCCTTTCACACAGGCTTTGCACAGCTAGGAACGATCCCCAGACAGAGCCTATTAACAGTCTGAGTAGACATTACCTATCTGCAAACCCTTCCACTTTGCCCCTTTTTGGGATCTGGCCTGTCTGAGTATTGGAGTCAGTGTGTAGGGATGAGAAACGGGTTTAGACTTTGAGCGTGGGAAGGGCATCGCTCTCAGCAATTTAGGCTGTCACAGCCTTTTTGCAGGTATGTTCTGGGCAGAGAGGGTGTCTTTTGAGAGTCTGAAGCTTTGTCTCTTGCCCTTAACTCCTCATGTGGTGGATATCAGCACTATTGTGGGTGCTGGAGAGACAGCAGACAGGGGACCCAAATGCATTAGTCAGCTCAGGCTACTGGAAAAAAAAACCCCCAAGTTGGCAGACTTAATAACAGGTATTCATAGCCTCACAGTTCTGGAACCTGGAAGTCCAAGATTGGTATTGGTATGGTCAGCTTTTGATGAGGGATGTCTTCTTGGCTTTTAAACAGCTGACTTCTGGCTGTGTCCTCTCATGGTGGAAAGGGAGGGGACGCACCCTCCAGAATCTCTTATAAAGACATTATCAACCCTATAATGCCAGCACTTTAAGAAACCAAGATAGGAAGGTCTTAAGTTTGAGCCTGGCCTGGGCAATTTTAGTGATTTAGTGAGATCCTGGGCGTGGCTCGGTACAGAGGCCCTGGGTTAATCCTCAGTACTGCCAACACAAATAAACAAAAACCCCTGGATCCTATCAATCGGGGACCCACTCTTATGACTGTATTTCATCTTTCAAGGGCTCCATCTCCAAATACAGTTATGTTGGAGGTTAGCATGTCAACTTATGAATGCAGGGGTCATAATTATGACTCTAGTACCACATAAGATCTCATGTCATAATTCAAGGGCTATGGACAAATTCACAAAATAAACAATTACAGATTATGATCAATTTCATGAAGGAAGTGGACTGAGAGTGATAGAGTTTAGTGGAAGCAAAGTCATTCTGCAGAAATAAGTCCAGGAAAGTTCCAGCCAAGGAGATGATATTTAAGCAAAGATTAGATGAATGAGAGGAATCAGCCATGGTAAAACATTCCAGACAGAGGGCATTTTTTTGGTGCAGAGACTTTACTTAAGAAAGATCAGAATGTGTCTTAGGAACCGTTAGAAAGACCTGCATGGCTGGGGTATAGAACCAGGAGGCAGGCCTCCAGGTGAACACTTAGAAATGCTTGGCAAAGTACAAGCAAAACCAAATGTGGATGGATACTTAAGAGCAAAAACAGGGCGGATTCTAGAAATATTAGAATTTCCCTGTAAAAATAACAAACTGTTAATGCATAGTAGGTGCCTGAGAAACTGAAGGTGATTCTAGCCATCAGATACCAAGAAAATGTGAAAAGCTCTCTTGGTGACCCAGGGGCTAGAAATTTTAATCCTGTGGAGAGTGAGGTTTTGGACTCCAGAGAAAGAGCTGGTGAGAGATGGGTTCCCACACAATGTAGGCTGCTGTGGAAGTTACTGTTCCCCACACCATGAAGGCTAGAGGAGGAAACTGCTTGTGTGCTTCAAAGACAAGAGCATAGTGAGTCTCGGTCCTTCCAAAGAGAAAATAGTCCCCTGACAAGTCATATCCATGAAATCAGTCTCACCTAAGACTGGAGTTCAAATGTATGCTAGCCCCTCTCCCAGAATCCCTAAACAGAAAAGGAACTCAGATGGTGACAAAGGGAATCTAGAAGAGACAAAGCAAATTGTCAGTAAGACACTTACCTCTACCCAGCCCACACAGGATTCCCACAGAAGTATCACTGCGAATGGGCATCTGATCTCAAATTACAATCTTCACCATGTAGCAGAGTTAGAAATTCTAAGACTAAAGGATTTGTCTCTACTCCCTCCAACTTGGATAAAAGAGCTATTGGAAAGATGATATCAAATGTTAAAAATAATTAGTCATAAAATAGCCTATTAGAAACAGAATATGATGGATACTTCAGAGGGAAAACAGGGCAGCTTCTAAAAATAACTTAATAGAATTTTTCCGTAACAATTAAGTGAAGATTTTTCAGATGATGGCTTGAACAGCAGATAAATCAGACATGAAAAGAAAATTAATAAGCTAGAAGAGCAATGCAAGGAGATTATAGAATCCATTGCATAGTGTTAAGAAGCAAAAAAAACTAGGCAAGATAAAATACATTAAATAGCAAAGTCCACTTCACTTTTAGTAGGAGTTCCAGAACTACAGAAATGAGGAAGGAGTTATTGTGGCTGGAAAGTTTGAAAGTTCAGATATTCCATAACGTATGGTAGGATGGATAACAGCCGCTGATACATTCCAAGGGCGAACCCCTGGCACAGAATCTTTGCAGTTGAAGAAGATACCAGTTTTTTTTAGAAGGGCTCTTCCGGTGTCATGGCGCTAAAGTGCTTGTTGCTAGCACATTGGGGAGAGCACCCTAGCTGGATGGGCTGCTTTCTGTGACTTGTACAAGATGCAGCCTGTATAAGAAGATACCAGTTTTTTAAGATGGGAGGGATATCCTGGTTTCCCCAGGGAATCCCTAGATAAAGTCACAAGTGTTCTTATAAGAGTTCGTGTAGACACACACAGAATGCCATATCCTGGTGGTGCGGGGGAGACCAACCTTGGCGAATGCAATAATAGGGCCAATAACTGAGCTAGAAACCAGCAGAGGCAAGGAGCAGACTCACCAGCACCGCCACCTCCAGGTCCCTAAAGGGTGCATGTCCTCCCAGAACTCCACTCTGGCCCAGGACACTGCTTCTGGACTTCCAGGAATTGGACGAAAATACATCTCTGCTGTTTTAAGCCGCAAAGTTTGTGGTAATTTGTTACAGCATCTCTAAGAAACTAATGCAGTATGTATTTGTAGATTGGAACTGAGCATTGCAGGAAGAATAAAAATAAATCTGCCAATAGATGGTGTTGAAACTAAGTGCCTGAACACATAGTGGAGATAGACCTTGAAAGCAACCACAAAGGAGAATACAGAGGCAATGACCAGAAAGGCAGTATCTGCTGCAAAACATTAATTTAACAAAAAGACAGCAGAATAATATCATTAAGTTGCTTACGAAGACAAGTTACTATCAAAGGTGACGGGAAGTAGAGATATTTTCAGGCGGGCAAGCTGGGTTTGCCATCAGTAGCCTCCTGCTGAAATTGCAGCTGAAAAGCGCCTCTACTTCAGAAAGAAGAAAATAAAACCCAGGAAAACAGTGAGATACGAGAAGCTACAGGGAGCAGTGAAACCGTAAAATGTGTGACTGAGTATAAACACACAGGAAATACACCAACGCAGCTCCAGGCTGAGTATCGCCGGGGATCGGAAGTTTGCAGTTTGGGATTTTTTCAGATTTTCAAATTTTTACACAGGCTTGTAAGTGCGGTATCTTGACAATGGGGCCCACGTTTAAATGGAAAATGCATTTGTTTCATATACCTGAAGGTAATTGTATTCAGTACTTTTAGTGTGTATGTAACTAAGACCCTTCATGTCGGCTCAGAGGTAGACTTTTCCACTTGTCCAGCAGTGCCGATACTCAAAAAAGTCTCAAATTTTGGAGCATTTCGGATTTTAGATTTCTAAGTTAGATATGCACAAACTGTCAATGAAAGTTTGACCTGGAGCCATAAAAGGAAGATGGAATTGAAATACCAGAATATGTAAGGTAACAAGGAAGTGTTTGAGTTATACAGTTCCAGCCTTTGCACTGCTTGGAAACAGACACACCAATTTAATTTTAGATGTTAATAACAGAAATTTTAACAATATAGGAAAGGCAGAGAAGCCTGGGCATAATGGTGCATATATGTAATCCCTGGGCAGGCTGAGGCAGGAGGATTGCTACAAGTTTGAAGTTTGTTAAGGCTCCATAGTGGCAGTCTGTCTCAAAGGGCTCTGCCCACTCCAGGCAAAAACAAACAAACAAACAAAAAAAAACCACAAAAGAAATTGAAGAAAATATGTGATAAGCAGCAAATGCAAAATAAGATTGGCAAAATAAATATCGATGTATCAGTAAATAAATCTAAATATGTCAAGAATCACAAAAGGTGTGAACACACTACTCTTATCTTTTAAAAGGCAGAACTCTCGCTGAATAAACAAAGTGTATGCTCTGTGCTTTGTGGGAACACAAAAGCTAAGAGTATGCAAATACGTAAAGATTGGACAAGGGAAATGTTGTTTTTGTTGTTGTTGTTATTTAAAGACAAAATTATCTACTTAGAAAACTCAAGGAATCTACTTACAAACTAATAATATTAAATTGGAAATGTAGCCATTTTGCTTAGAATAAGCTCGAATACACAAAAATCTATTATGTACACCAGCCAACACATTTCGAAAATGCACTCTTAAAAACATCCTGCAGATGCTAACAATAAGCCATGAAGATATCTAAGAATAAATCCTTATAGAGAAATGCGTGAAACTTTATCAAAAAGCATAAAAGAGAAAAGAGACCCAGAGAAATGTAGGCCTGGGTGGTGGATATCATTCGTTAGCAGAAAGAATCAGTGTTATGAATTTTTCAAATCAGTCTACACAGTTGATATAATTCTATTCATGATCCTAACAGAATTTTTCATGGAAATTTTATATGAGCAAGAAGGTAAGGTCAGTTTTGAAGAGAACAATATGAAAATGGGCTTTTCTTTCCTAAATGGCAAGACAGAATAAAGTTTTTTACTTTGAGGTGGCGTGGTATTGACTCAGAAATAGACAAATAGGTGAATGGATTGAAACAGAACCTTCAGATTTCACCACATGCACATAAAAAAGTGATCTAGAGCAGAGATGGCATCCCCAATCACTGAGAAATAAAAATGCACTGACACAAAGCAGGACTGGGATTGCTAGTTTTCCACACGGAAAAAAATTAATTAGGTTTTTACCTCAATACTCGAAGACTCATCTTGGGTAAATAAAACCAAAGATTTTTTTTTTAAAGTTAAGCCTTTAAAACTCTTCAAAAGAAACAAAGGAGAATACCTTTATGATTTCATGGAAGATAGAACTTCTTTGAAAAGTACAAACGGTAATCATGAGGTCCTAAGCTTGATTGCAGGTATCAAACAAATTACACATGCTAGATAAAGTATGGTGAATCTGCTGTCGTTGTAATTATAATTACATAGAAAGCAAAGGTCACTGCAAATGAAGTGAAAACGCAAATCACAGAGCAAAGGGGTGCGTAAAAACAAAACAAAAAGCTCAGAGATTAGTATCCAGAATATATAGGGTGAAAACAAGACAAACATGCAAACAGGATAAAAGTAAAAAACAAAAGCCACAAAAGACCATACCTGACCAGCCCGCAAGCCTACAGAAACTGTTCAGCCCGATTTGCAATCAGGGAAATGCTAAGTAAGACAAAGAAACCTTTTTATCCCTAAAAGCCCAGCCAGGGCCTTCTGCCCAGATGCTTTGGGGGCAGGAAGCCAGGGCAGAGAAATGCTCCAGGCCTGTGGCATGTTTTGCAGGCTATTGGCAGAAATCACTAACGACATCGAGAATCAGCGGGGATACAGAGGGACAGGAATTCTCATCTCCTTGTCTGCGGAAGAGCAAATTGGGTCAATTTGGAGAGGAATTTGGCAATGTCTAGTGAGACTGGAATTGTGCATATTCTTGTTTTGAGCATTTCCATTTCTATGAATGTTACTCAGAAAAGACTCTCATGTGTTCATAAAGAACCGATACAACTACAGAGTGTGCATTGCAGCGCTATTTGTCATGGGGAAAAAACTATCATGATGCCGAGAGAGAAGACAAACCCAGAAGCCACTCACAAAGAAATAAGCAGATAACTTGTAGAATATACATGTGATGGAAGGCTACGCGGTGGTTAAGATGATTAAAACGTTTGTGGTGTGCAGACCACGGGAGAGATAATGCTGAACAAAAGAAAGAATTCCGGCACGAGGTCCTTGTAGTCTGAAAAATTCTGAGTCTTCTATACACTCTGTGTGTGTGTGTGTGTGTGTGTGTGTGTGTGTGTGTGTGTGCACATGCATGTGTGTGTGATGTAACAAAAATAGAAAATAGAAAACCATCAGAGCCTCCAGAGGGCTGGAGAAGAACAGGATGGGGGGCTCTAATTGTGTCTATAAAACTTTAATGCTATTAAGTAAGTAAAGCAATTAGAGGTGTGCGGAGATGTGCGAAGCTCAAGGCCGGATCTACAGGGCTGGCTACATTTTCTATTTTCCCAGTGTGCATGGAATATTTCATTATAACAACACTTTTGAAAGCCAGTAGAAGGGAGAAAACCAGTCCAGTGGCTACTGCATTCATTGAACCTTAAATAGATAATGCTCCTTAGATCTAGGGCAGAGGTCAAAGATAGGGAAGAGGACAGAACCAAGAGGGGTTTCGGGCATAAGGGTGAGGGTCTGCAAAAAGTTCGCTGCCTCAATGCAGCAGGTGTCGCTGTGTGGCCACCACTCTGTCAAACCTCATGGTCCACTGCGTGGACCTTTCCCAGTGCTCCACCCATTTCCAAATGCCATTACCTGTGTCATCATTGTGAGTGGGTTCTTTCCCCCATCTGCCTGCAGCTGCTGACACCTGTGCTGCCCCCAGGCGGGAGGTAGACCAGATGTGCTAAGGGATTGGGGCCTCAGCCGGGGCCCTTGGGAACTGAGGGGTAAATGCTCCAGCCCCCTGATATCTGGCCTGGGTAATTTTGAGGTTAGTGTTTTCTACAGTTTCCAGAGTTTTCCCATGGGGAGAAGCCTCACAAGCCTCCATGGGAGCAGCTTTAATAGAGAACCTTTGCGGGGGCTGTCTCCCTTCCCTATCATCCCCTCCCACCTCCTTGCCACAGTTAGCGTCACCTTGACTTGTGTCACTGTCTCATGTGCTGTAGGGAGAGCCTGCATGAGGCAGCAGGCAGGGCTGCCACCCGCCACCAAGCACCTTGATCAGATTGCTGGGGCAGTGGGCGGGAGATGGAAAGAAGAGGCAGGGGTGGCAGAGGAGGAGACAGGAGGCTTTAAGACCTGGCAGGATGGAGCTGGGGATTTAGCTCAGCGGCATAAGCGCCTGCCTTGCAAGCGCATGGTCGGTCGTGAGTTTGATCTCTGGTACCGCTTAAAAAAAAGAAAAAAAAAAAAAAAAAAAAAAAAAAGACCTTGCAGGATAAAGAGGCAGCTTCCTGCAGTTGGGAGGCAAGGGGACGTCCAAGCTGCGGAAGCAGCAGCAGTGTGTGTTCCCTTTGCTCAGGGGCTGTGGTAGGGTTCGTGTGACAGAACATATGCTTAGCACCACATGGTCATGTGCTGGCCTGAGTCTAACCCCAGGGAAAACCAATTACTGCATTTAGCTTCCAGTTACGACCACAGAACAGGATTTGGGATGGCTGGATTCCGGTTTGACATGAAATGTTATTGAATGTCACTAGAGAGTGACTTCTCGACACAGGATCAAATGAAAGTCCACTTTTCCCACAGTGAGATTTCAGCCATGCATCAGGAAATGTTTACCAAGACACTAATGTAAAGCATGATTGCTTAAAATTATAATTTTATTATATATAAACAAGCAAAAAAAAAAAAGTCCAACAGTTCTGGATAATCTCTATAGACCTTATTCTATTGATAACACCTTGAAAGGTTTTTTTTTTCCTCTCTTAATCCTTGAACCTGGCTGCTGAGTCAGTCTGGCTGTTATCAACAGCAAAAGCATGTGATAGCGAGGCTCCTAGCATTTCTCCAGCTGCTGATTCGGGAGAAAGAGGCTTAGGCAGACATCACCTCCTCACAAAGGTGAATAAAGATGTCACCAAGGAAACCGGCTTCGGCTTCTCTATCTCCAACGTATTGATCCAGTACCACGAAGTGAAGGTAACACCTAAGTCCGAATGAGCATCAGCAATGTGAACCTGAGATAAGGTCTTCTTGGGGGCCAGAGTAAAACTGGGGAGCCAGGTAGCTGCTCAAGGCACAGAATATGCAAAGAGGCACTAGCTTCACTCTTCAAGGCCGTCAGAAAACATCATCATCTTAAATGAAAATTACAAGTCACCCACGTGGAGAGCTTTGCCCTCTAGACAGGTCCATGCTGAAGATGATCGCTGTGGTGACTGACAGAACCAGGATCTATCCTGTGGCCAGCCAAAGAGCCTGTGGTCCCAGTCAGCCTGGGTAGATATCTCCCAAAACCTGGGAGAGCTCTCCCTAAAGAGGTTTAGGAGAGACGTCGGAAGCTCCACAGTCAGGCAGATCTGAGCTCAGATGTTGAGATCAGATGTTGAGCTCAGATGTCTGAGCTCAGATGTTGGCTCCATAGTTGTGTAGCTGTCGGATCTCGAGCAAGCTGTATGAGTTCTCCGAGCCTCAGTTTCCCCCCCAATGAAGGCTGAAGCCAGAGAATCTTGTAAAGGTGAAGGAAGACAACATATGGAAAGTGCTTGCCACGTGCCCTGTGCACAGTAGGCACTCTGTGTGGCTGCTATGTTATTGCTGTCAGAATGCAGCCAATGAAAGGAAATTCTGCCTGTCTCTATTGAACATTTTCTAGTCGGAAGCAATTTTGCTCTTGTTGCAAGGAAAAGGAAAAGGATATTGGAGATTAGGAACTGTCAGAATTTATCAGCATCAAGCAAGGAAAATGACTTTGTCTCTGGAGAGCGAGGCTTGTTTTTTAGACAATTAATCTGACTTTCCTGGCTAGAGGGAGGAATTTTTCATCAGCGCCAACTTCTGTCTTCTAATTGTATATTCCCCAAGCAACACTTGTCTGTGATCTGAGATACTAAGCAGGGCAGGCAAATGATGCTCCCCAGCTCTGAAGCTGGCCTTTCTCCCTCTGGAGGCGAAGGCGTTTGCTTCGGGATCATCCCTGAGCCACGCGAGTGTGATTAGCGTGAGTCAGTGCCTCCCCCACACTTGTGTGTTTACAAGTGAAAGTTAAGCTTCTGCATCTGCAGAAAGGGTGCCCAGATGGAGACTGTGGTGACTCCTCCCCACCCTTCTGAAGTCTGGTCTGAAAGCCCTGCCAGTGAGTTGCGACTGTCAATGAAAACCCACAGAGAAGGACATCGGGTCTGTTTTCTGTCCCTATGTGAGCCACCTGGGGCATATCAGTGAAAAAAAGTTTGCATCTTAGCTACCTGCGGTGCCCATTATGCCAGCAGATGGCAGGCCCTGTAATATCTCATCTAGTCTTCACCAGGCACACAATGTTCTCATCAGCCTTTTAAGGATTAGCCAGCTAAGGCCAGAGAAGTTCAGTGGCTGTCCCAAAGCCACAGCAGGACCTGACTGCTACCCTCTCTGCAGCCTGGGTTCTTTCTACCTCTTTCTGCCATGTCCCATCTCATTGCCTGAGAAGCCCCTCCCTGCAGCCCTGCCCTAGCAGGACACGCGTGACATAGGCTTACGCAGGACCCAAGCCACTCTGTCAAGCACACGCCTCTTCCCTGAACTCATCGGAGCTCTGGGACATGTTGTCTCTGCACAGCAATTGGTGTCAGTTAGATAACTTGCCTTAGGTTATAGCTAGAGCTGTTACATCCATTAAAAGGACATAACGAGTTTATAATCAATTTGCATCAATGATCAATCCTTGTTTCCCAATTCCTTCAGAGAGCCACTCCCAGCGAGCTTCACAATATTAATTGCAGTAACCAGGACAGGGGCTCTCAGCACAGGCTCAGCTAGCACCCCACCCTGACCCAAGTGATCGACCGTGTGACAGCTTGTTTTGTTCTCTTGCTATGAGTTTTGTTTTGAGGTAGCCGTGATCTGTCTTGCCATAGTCTGACATCTCCATCTTGGACACACAAAAAGTTATCTCAGGAGAAGACATACCCCTGAATTCCTGGCTGGGACTTGAAATGTTCAAGATGTGATCAAAATACACAGCAAATGGCTTAGATTTTAAGAATGTATTATAGTGAAAGACACATTACCATCAACAACACCCCTCCAAAATATTCCCCTGAACTTTGAGCCCACTTTTCCCAGTTCCTGCCCCTTTCTGAAGCAGTCGTGGAAGCCCTCTTTCATGAGTGTCTTTGTAAGATGTGATTTTTAAAAATACAGTAAATGTTGCTGCCAGTTACCATGCAACAGAAGGCGGGCTCATGACAGCACGGAGACAGGTCTCACCCACCTCCCGGCACTGTGTGACTTCGGGCTTTGCCCAGAGTTAAGATGACCTTGTAAATATTTGGAATCGATGCAGGTCATTGAGCACCCATGACAATGCAAGTAAAAACTCACGAAAGAGGACTGCAGAACGGCTTCAGAAAGTGGCAAGGACCACGGCATAGTGTGTTTGAAGCAAAGGGAAGATTTTTAAAAACCTGTTTTGTGATTAGTACGTTTTCGGTGCATATTTCCATTCCTTGCAAGGAACAGATACATGCACATTTTTTCAACCTGCCCTCCACATCTTGATCCCTGTCCCATTTGAGAAAGATCTGTCTCTCTTTTTTATTATCCATCTTTTATTTTTGCTCTTTGTTTATAATTTGAGTTTCTCATATATGAGAAACCAGGAGATATTTAAGCTTTTGGGTCTGATTTATTTCCCTTAAGATGCATCAGTTTTTCCACATATGGCTCATTTATCCTTCTTTATGGCAGAGTAGTGCTCCACTGTGTGTGAATACCACATTTTCTTATCCATTCATCTGTTGGTGGGCAGATAGTTTGCTCCCAATGATGTAGCTATTACTAATTATGCTGCTATACAGATGGGCACACATGTTCACTATAATATTTGGAGGTGGATTGATGACAATATGTCATTTACTGTAATAAAATTTAAATTTTTAAAAAATTTAAACATTCACTTTATTTTTCCATCAATGAAAAATCCTGCCTTAGGACTGTTGAACAGGTGTCTTTGTTCATAGTGCACAGAACATTTATTGTGCCAAGAGGGGAATCTCAACTATATCAGCCACAAGAGTTCCATTCACGCCTTTTAGATTTGACCAAATGCTGAGATAGGCATTAGAAACACCCCACCACACACACACACACACACACACACACACACACAAACACACACACACACACACACACACACACACACACACACACATACACACCACACCTATCACTGTGGGTCTTGGGGTAACCACTCTCCAATTTCTAAATAATCAACTTGAAGCCAGAGTCCAGAGATTTTTCTAGCACACTACCGATCACTGTCTGATGAGACAATGTTGTAGCCAAGTGATGAATTTAAATGCAGTGGCCAGGCCCTGGAGTCAGTCTTCCCAAAGCACAGTTAGTATGTATGCAGTGAGTTTCGCCCACCCCAGAGACTGGCATTTGGAAGGCCGTCCCAGTGCATGCTGCCACAGTGTGAATCCTGATACATTTCGGCAGCAGAGACCCAGCCCACCGCAGTGCCCGAGGAGAAGGCGGGCCAGCCAGGACTGGACTGGACGCCTGTTAGCTTAGACTTCTACTGCATTCTGCGCTTGGGCCCAATGAACAAGTTTCCCACTGGGCTCTGAGGAGCTCAGACCAGACTGGGCTTCAAAGAACATCCCCGAGCTTTCATGTTCACTCCGCTAGCTGCTTGCGGGCGTGGAGTAAATCACTACCGCAACCCCAATGCTGGGGTATCTGGGTGCTGCCTCTTCCCTTAACAGCACAGGCAGCTGATTCCTGAGTGCAGGATGAGGCTGGCCCAGAACAAGGTAGTGCATGGCATGCGAGGTGCTTCCGCAGTCAACGCACACCAACCAGCCCTGTAAGGGTCATAATTTTACTCCTCCATCTCTTCCCTTACACACACCAAAGCACCAAACAAGCACAACCCATAGCTTGGCTGCATTTAGTCCAAAGGCCCCTTAAAAGATTGAAAATGGATGACGCCATCCATAGGAATCCAGTTCTGTGGTATCTAGGTAACGCCCTCATGTCTGGAAGAGGTAAAATACGCCCTTTGGTGACGCTGGATACAGATGTGCCTGAAGCCAGTCAACCAGCACTTCCCCTCACTGGCTTGAGCTCATTCAGGTTGAGCTGCTGATGAAATGGAAAGAAGCCAGGTTACATAACAACCCTGGGTAAGTCATTTGACCTCTGTTGGCTCTGGCTTTCCTTTCCACACAATGAAGGCAAGAGCACCCTCCTGGCAGGCTGCCGGGAGATTAAAGGAGGTAATGCCACAAAGATCACGCCCCACGGAGAGAGCTCTCGGATCCGTTACACTTCACACGCATCCTTTCATTTGATCTTCTCTGCGGCTCAGTGCGGGTTATCTTCATTTTACAGATTAGATGCCTGTGACAAAGAGAAATCAGACTCTTCATCTAAGTCTGCAGCAAGTACCAGGGCCAGAGTTGAAAAGAGTTCAAAGTCAGGTCTGACACTATAGTCTAGGTGCTTTGCATCACAGCACCCTGCTCCCCACGGGCTCGGCCCGTCTCCTGCGAGGCTGAGCTCACCCACTCATGCTCAGAGCGCACACGCAGATGCACAGGTTGGCCACTGCTTGGGCCTTTCCAAAGTCATTCCCATGGATACCGACAAGAATAGCACCCTCTAAAGCTGCACTGCGCAGTTTCCCCGAGGCCATAGTCCTAAAAGCCACAGGCACACAGAGGACACAGAGCTGTCAGGACAAATGCCAGTAGGTATTCAGGATGCTTAAGTTGTAAGAGCTCACACTCCAGCACCTTCTCTCCATCCATCCCATCTCCTACATCTTTGGTCCACGCCTACAGCTCCCAGCTGCATCACCAGAGGAGAAAAGAACCCAAAAGATGCCCAGGCCCCCATGGGGCTGGCTGAGTCACTGACAACCTCATCTCTGGGCTGGCAAATGCTCTTTGGTTTGACATCAGCTATGCAGGTATCCAGGATAAATCCCACTAGGGCCTCTGGCATTCTGTCCAGATGGGAAGAAAATCACACAGAAGCATATAATGCAAAGCTCTAATCACGTCTCCAGTACACAACCAGAAGCCCCCCGCAGGCGGGTTTGTGGGCTTGCTAAAGGAGCATTTTAGGGGTGCAGAGGGCCCTCTGAGTGGATGGGAAAGGGCTGGGCCTTGTGTATTCACGGATGCCACTCTGCAGCCACCAGGGACAGGCTGACCAACGTGGGGCTGTGTTCTCACTGGTGACTACAATACCTGTGTTTAGGGCCAGGTCACAGAGATGGCACCTGTCCCACATGTCCCCAAACCTCAGGAAGTCCAGCTGGTCTTCCTGTCCCCAAAGTTAGAAGCTCCATCTGATATGTCCCCCGTTACTTCTTCCAGAGGCATTGACCGTGAACCATTGCAGGTAAGTCCCAGAGTGACTGTACCTGTCCCTCTACAGAGGATCAGGAAAGCCAGGCAGTGGCCCCTGTGCCCAGCAGGGCTCTGGAAACCTGTACAGGAAAGCAGTGACACCTCCCGTGCCCCAGCACCCAGGCCCTGCTCCAGCAGAGAGCCTGGAGACCAGGCAGTGCCACCCCACTTGCAGGCCAGGAGACAGACTCTGAGCAGCTGCCCGTTTGTCCCTTGTCACCCAGCACACGGAGGGCAGGGCTGGGACTCATACAGGCTGATCCTATTCCAAAGCCCATAACATCTGACACCCTTCTCACCACCGCCATCTCTGTCATCCCTTGCCCATCCCCTACCTTTCTGGAAAATTCTTTTGCCTAGATTTGAAAGAAAGGTGCCAATGGCGCCTAATCCAAAAGACTCCATTCTGAACAAAGCGGCATCCCACTTCCTCAGAGTAAAGTCTCTGTGGTGCCACTCAGCCTCGACAACCTCATCTTCTCCCCCTGGCGGACTCTGCTCAGCTTCTCTGGCTTCCTGTCTCTTCCTCACGTGCCCACTTCCTGCCTTCCATCTTCTATTGTCTCCTAGAACATTCTTCCCCCGACATGTGGCTCCCACACTGGCCTCTGCTTGAAGGGCCACCTCCTCAAAGAGGCCCACACCAACTCCACACCCACGGGAGGACCCTTACCCTCCCTCCCACCACAGACTCCTGCCTGTATCATTTTCCTGCATGGAAAATGTCGCCACAGGGCGTGTCTGTGCCTGTGTGTTCACTGTCTTCTCCTCTCTCCCACTAGCTGTGCTCTCTACGAGGGCAAGGACTCTCTCTGGGGTTCACCATTGTAAGCCCAGCCTCTGGACCTGCTCCTTGTACACAGAAGTGTCGGAGAGTGAATGAATGGTGGTGGCCCCACTGTAGATATCCATCCTCTGGTGCTTAGGACCCCAAGGGTCTCTTTCCTCAGTCAGCAGTGGTGGACAGAGGAGCCAGTGCACCAGACACAGGCTTTGCACTAGAAACACAGTGGCAAGCAACTCTGATCCCTTTGTGTTAGAGACCGCCCTGGAGCTAGCATTCCTTCCAGAACAGAAGAAGGTGAATTCACATGAGCACTGGGGAGAGACATGCTGAGGCACAGCTCACTCGGCCTGTAGAGGACAGGAAGTACTGACCCAAAGCAATAACATTTCACACAGATTCTCAAGTGTGTGCAAGTGTCCTGAGGCTCATGGGGTCATTCCATTTCTGCTCTGGCTTCTCCTGCTATTACGTGTCTTCAGGCTTTTCACTGAGGCTCTCCTGGTTTCAGTTTTCTCATCTGTACATTGAGGGTAATAATAATTTTGCTTCTTAGTCTCAGTGTAGCGTTTAAATTAGTTAATGCAAACGTGTGATCAGTAAGTACAATGAATATTTAAAATTTTAAAACAGCTCCATAACTGCTTCAAAATTGTCAAGATGATGGAATGTCTTCAAAGCATAGGAGTGTTTTGGGGGGAAGTTAATGGCAATATGTCTTTTACTCTGATGAATTTTTTCATTTACTTTAAGCACTTTTGATCACAGATAAACAGCTTCTAAAACACCCCATAACACAGAGAAGATCATTACAATTATTTTTCAGAGGCCTTTTGATAAAATATGGACAGAAGGAAAAATATAGCAGGCCTGGTAAAAATTGTGTGTGTGTGTGTGTGTGTGTGTGTGTGTGTGTGTGTGTGTGTGTGTGGTATGTGCATATACATAAGATATTTCTTAGTGCAAATACAAAGTGTCATCCATGCAGAATCGGTCACCACCACGCCATGGACTTGGGATTGAAGGCGAGCACATGTTTGCTGTCAATCAAACCCAAACTCACACCCGAGCTCGCCCCCAGCAGAATCACACAGGGATGACACAGTGCACAGACTCACCTCAAGAAGCAACTTCTTTGACTCCAGTGGCAAAACCAGAAAGTTCTCTAGTCACAGCAGGCACTCTGCCCATGCACGTGTGGCACGAACACAAAATGACCAATTCCATTTTCCTAATATGCAACCTTTCAAAGACTTGAATAGCTCTGCATCTGTGATGCTGTTTGGCAACAAAAGTACACATATTGTTCTTCCTAAAAAATATATGGCACAGAAATAAGTATTGTTGGGCTGGGGATTTAGCTCAGGGGCATAAGCACCTGCCTGGCAAGTGCAAGGTCATGAGTTCAATCCCTGGCAGAAATAAACGGATTGTTGCTTTGTTATCAATGCTGGTAGACTCACTAACCCAGATTGAGTACAACAGAGACTCTGTAAATCCTGTTACAATTGTTCCTCAATGCCCTGTGTGATTCCATCCACTCCTCTAGTTATGGTGCTGGCAGAAATAAGAACATGTGTAACTTTTTGACCTGCAGCCCCTCCTAAAAGTTCACAGCAAATGTCCTCAGCAGCAGGCAGGGTGGACTTCACTAACAGTAAAGGGTTCTTAACTTTAGGTAACCTCCAAGCATGATTCTCTCAGTGCAGATCCATTTAATGAAGTGGCCGCCTACATTTGTTGCTTCTGTTCTTTGTATTCACATATCTTTTCTCTTTTGAAAAACTCCAAAGATTTGTCTTTTAATGCTGGGTACTTGGTCTCCACAGGGCAAAACAATTTTGAAGGTTTCATGGCTTCCTTGGGTAACCAGGCACCACATATTATACAGACTAGATGTGAAAACTGGGAAACACCTATTGCAATGAATTCGTAATTTAAGGACTTTTGGTATTTTCTTTTAAATGGAGCTTTCTTTCTGTTGGGATACTTTGAGTCTTCTCCCATCTCATCTTTGACTCTTTTTGCCTTTTTAATGAAACTTTCTTAGAGACTTTGGCTGGGGTTAGTTTGTGGAATTACCAAGGCTGTGACTGAGAAAAGTACACAGTTGAGGAAAGAGACGCAGACAAAAATAGTAAATAAAATAATAGATGGGCTACATGGGGACTAAAATAAGTTAGATTCTTACTCAAAGCCTGCTACCAGATGCAGCTTATCATTGGCTACTCACTGAGAAGGCTTTGATAGGAGTCTTCAAGCCATTGATTTGTTATGGTTTCTGTGCATTTAAAGCTCTGTGCTCGTGTTAATCTGTATTTGCAGCCACTCGCTAGCACTCACATCACTGCCTCAGCTTCACCACAGATCACAGGGCATCGTATTTTCATAAGGAGCACACAACTTAGAGCATTTTTATATAAAGTTCAAAATAGAATTTGCTCTCTCATAAGAGTCTAATGCCACAGACATGTGGCAGAAGGTAAGGCTCGGGCAGTGACAGGCCACGACTATAAATACACATGAAGCTTTACTCACTCAGCCTCCCTGCAGTCACTTTCTGCTGTGTGACCTGGATCCTAAAAGGCCATGGGCTGGCTGGGATCCCTGATCCACAGGACCTAGATTTGTCCATAGAATATCAGATGACCTCCTCCTCCCATCCCCAGTTCTTTGCCTAAGCTGAGGGATAATATCATGTCCAAAGATAAAATCATGATGAGTCTTAAAACATTTACTGAGTGCCCACTTAGCATAATTAGGCCCTTTGTAGGCACAGGGGACACAGAGGAGAACAAATCCTGCCCTCTTGAGCCTGTCAGGCAACGAAAGAGCTGGACAGTGCAACATAGTTTCATGTGGTGATATCCCAGGGCGGTGGAGTTCAGGGACCTGGACATCTTTATGATCCAGCCCCTCAGACCAGACCAAGTCTCCCCAAGAAGACAACAACTGAGAGCAGACCAGGTGGATGAGGAGGAGTCCAGACGACAGAGGGGAAGTGGGGCAGAGGTATTTGAATTGGGGTAGAGATCTAGGACGGCCAGGTGAGGCAGGTAACTCAGATTCTAAGGGACACTGAAAATCTCAGTCAATAGGACAATTAATTCTGTACTTCAGTACAATATGTAACAGTCAGTAGTAACAAAAAATATGGGCTGAAGATAATATCGTGTGTGTGTGTGTGCGCGTGCGCGCGCATGTGTGTGTGTGTGTGTGGGTGGGTGGGTGTAGGCAGGAGCCAACAGAGCCATATGTCTTGTGTAAGTGCGAAGTAGAGGCTTGTTTAAATCTTTAACTATTTTGCTCATCACAATTTATTCCAGGTCCTAAAATACTGAATCTATTGAGTCCTAAAAAGGTCCAAAATACTGTATCTGTTGTAGTCAGGGATTGTGAGGAGAACAATTAAAATCAGGACATGGAATTTATAATATTATTTTATGGTGGTCACCCAGAGTTAACACAAGAAACTGCAGGAAACTGTCCACAACACCAAAGACATAGAATATTCAGCCAAAGACCTGAATCCCATAGCAATGTCCTGCATGAGTCCAGATGAAGACCCAGAGCTCATGACAATGCCTCCCACAAGTCCAACTGAAGGTCCAGAGCCCACAGGAAGGACTCACCCCAGTCTCTTTTATGGATCTATGCTGGGAAGACCCAAAGGTCAATGGCGGAAGCTTATAAAGTCTTTGCCAGCAGGGTGAAGGAGCTGTGCTGGGTAGGTTGAGGGTTCCAAGCTGGAACAGAGAAATCACACTCAAAACAAAGACTAGGGCTGTCCTGAAAAGCACCACAGCCATCCTCAGTGACATGGAGGCCCCAAGATCCTCCAATGATAAGCACAGTGGAGTACATGCCAGCAAGCCAGTGTGACGAGTTTATCCTGGAGACCAAGCAGCACATGTCTTCCCCTCTGGAGCCAGGAAGCAATGCTCGATGTGAGGACCAGAGCTTCCCCAGGAGAACCAGTGGCTCAAACAGCAACTCACAGGAGAACCCACAATGCCTCAACGTCTCCTTATCCAAGTTTCTAGTTATGCTGGCAACTTTCCTCAGTTGAAACATCTATGCTCAGCACTATGGTGATTTAATTCCACTGGCATTGATTTGGCCACCAGTTTTTAATCCTTAACGGTATCCTAGTACTATCTAGATGGAAGGCTGAGTACTCTGGTGCCCTGGATTTTGAGCTCACAGCAGATGCCTCACCTCAACTCAGCTCTGCTCAGTCTATGCAGGAGGGTAGCTTGGGCAGAGATCTGAGGCAGCAGGGGCTTGAGGCGGTGAAGAGCCCAGCAAGCCCTATGAGAAGGTCAACAGCGTGCACATGGTGACTGAAACGCTTACAGACTTCCTCCAAATTCAACTTCAAATGTCCTTTCTCAGGAGAAACCATAATTCTTCCTGGAGGATCCCTTTAATGTCTTGACATAAGAAAAAAAATACAGGAAGAACAAGAGAGAAACAGGTAAAAATAAATCAGATCCAGTTAGAGTTCAGTACAAACAGGTCATTATATTGAGTTCAGACAGCTTCTTGCAGATCTGTTCTAAATTCCACAACACCTTTAACTGTTTGTTTGTTTGTTCCCTGGCCCATAAAGGTAGATCAGAACACTTTTAGGAAATATCTAAATATTTAGGTCCTTATCATACTTGAAATCTGTGCAGTTTTTTTTTTTTTTCTGTCACACTTAAAGGAGGAACAATGCCATTTAGTTTCATGATTTTTCAGCAAAGCTGTAGAAAAATGAATTTTCAGTTATGGCCAGGTTGGAGAGAATGGTCACCAGAGAACAGCAGGGTGAAATCCATCAGCATCTCCAGAAGCGCAGTCCCGCGTGGCCCTTCCCAGTCTTTGAACCCCATTCTGGTGAAGGACTGAATCGTGGGCAGAAGTAATCAAACTCTGCAGTGTGATTCTGCTCCCACTTCTTCTTGGTCTGGTCAGGTAGGGTGTCTTTGTTACTTTGCTTGATGCTGACCCAAAATACTGTATCCAATGGTAGAGGGAGAAGCGTTTGTTTAACTCACAGTTTGTGGAGGTTTCAGTGCATAATCAGCTGACACCGAGGCAGGGTGGCATGGCAGAGGAGAAACAGTTCATGGTGAACAAAACATAGCAAAAGCAATAAGAGATGACCACAGCGCTCTCCATGTCTTATACCTTATCCAGGATACTTCAGGAAGGTAGCACTCAAACTCTTAACCCCTGATCTTAACCCCTGATGCATTGCACCATGAGTCAATCCCAGTGTTACACACCCTAGATCCAGCTACCTCTGCCTACATGAAGCTTCAGCGGACCCTAGACACAAGTCGTAACATTCCACCCTGCACCCTGCAAAGACTCCCACACATCCCTTTATGCAAAAGGTATTTAGTCCATCTCCAAGAGTTACCAAAGTCCTAACAGCTTCAGCTTTGCTGAAAAGTCAAGTCCAAAGACTCCTCTGAAACTTAAAGCAACCTCTTAGCTGTGAGCGCCTGTATAAATAAAAAGGAAATTTAACACGTCCTAAATTCAGTGGCATGAGATAGATATTTCCATCCCAAAAGTTAAAAACGGAGATGGCAAGGAATGGGAACAGAAGTCCAAAATCCAACAGAGCAAGCATTAAGTCCTGTAGCTCCACATCCAGCATCCCCAGAAATCTGCAGCAAAAAGTGAACTCCAAAGGGTTTGGGTGGATCCACGCCTACAGCACTTAAGCAGGTTGTGGCTCTGGTGGCTTCTTTCTTTGGCTGACATAGGCTGTGGTCAATCTGGTTTCCAAGTCCTACTAGGCAGTGGTTCTTTCTTTCTTTGTCTCCTTCCCCTCTTCCCCATCGCTTTCTCAGCCACTGCAATCCAGCCATGCTGGCTTAGCTGCTCTTCAGCCAAGCCAGGCAGGATCCCACCCCACAGCCTTGGCAATGGGATTCCTTCGCCTGGAACACTTTCCCGCGGCTGATGACACGGTTTACTTCAAAAATATCATCTTCTCCAAGAATTTTATTGTGACATTCTAGTAAAAATGGTAACAGCCCGGGCCTCCTCCACTTGCAGCTGGAGACTTCCAGCTCCCTTCCAACCCCTTTGCCTGGCTTGCTTCATTCCTTTTTCCCTCTCCACCTGCTGATTAACTATGGAACTCACTTAGCTCTGTGTCCATCTGGACGGGCTCTGCTAATAGATAGATGGGAAATTACCCCCAAGCAGGGATTTTTTTGTTTGTTTCATCTGTGGGCATAATACAATTTATATCAAGTAGACACTTAAAGAACAAAACAAATTAGCGAGTAATGTGACACTCACCACTCTGGCCTCTGGGTGCCATTGGCACTGACATCTCATGCTCACAACGTGACATTTCTCCATACAGAAGAAATCTCCATCCCTTTTCTTGTCACTGGGACAAAATGCCTGACACCCACACGTTATAGGAGGAGAGGTTTGTTTGGTCTCATGTTTTCAACCACAGGCTGGCTGACTCCAAGGCCCAGCAGAGGAGAGCTGCTCATAGCATGGTGACCAGGAAGAGGACAGAGAAGGGAGGAGCAGTGAAGGAGATAAAACTTTCTAGGGCACACTGCCTCCGACCAGATCCCATCTCCTGACAGCACTTCAGCTCTGAACTCATCAACGGGTGATCTACTATTGTGTACAGTGCCCCGGTGATCCAATTACCTTCCAAACACATGAAAATTCTGGGGACATTTAAACCTAAATCAGAACACAAGGCAAGATGACATGGGTCTTTCTGTGGTCCTTCAGCATCATGCCAATTACATGAGCATTTGACAGGACAATCCCTGCTCTCAGGGGCTGATGGTTGGTTCGAGGGATAAAACACATCACCAGGACAGAGGATGGTGGTCACCTGTCATTCATGTGGGACAGACGCCAAGGCCCAGAGGCCAGGCAGCTCAGTGAACAGTGACTTCATGGAGAGGACAGGAATCAAGCTGAGCCTCAGACAGGTTGGGTCCCATAGCAAGGAGAGCAAAGACACTCTTGACTAAGGAGTGTTCTGGACAAAGCCATCGTGATTGGAGTGCGAGTTGTATGCAAAGTTCCCATCCAGAGACCTCACTCCATCACCGTCTTCTTGGGGTGAATATACCGTTTCAGGCAGCTGCACTGCTGCACACCCGGAACACCCCATTCCTCTTCCTCAGGGAACTCGGTTCAGTTTGTAATTGTAGGTGTTTGATAAGTATATACTGAGTGAAGGATGGATGGATGGATGGATGGGCCCGTGAATGAAGACAGCACAGAACAATAGCCAGGCTGTCTGCATTCAGCAGTCATGTTGGGGTTCCTACAAGACCTTGGCCACCGAACACCCACCCCATGCTAGCTGCAGTGCTGGACGTCTGAGTGGCCTTCAGAAACGGGCATTTGGGGATTCACTTTGCAAACAGTGAAATTTGCTAAGCTATCCAAACCCAGTCAATAAGTATGAAGTGTTGGGCCATCCACGCCCCTGCTTAAAAGGTGAATGAGTCCTGGGTCAGGAAGATGTGAGCGGTTAGTGGACCCCTGACACGGCAGGAAGAGTAAGCATCTGCAGAACCACGCTGAAATCAGACACGGGGACATTCACGCCGCTTGCCCTCGGCCCTCCCTGACCCCTCCTCAGGATCATACTAGCAGCAGGCAGGAGCCGAGCAGCAAAACTCACACCCCTGAACTTCCTTCCCAGGGGAACAACTGTCTCTGGTAGCTGTCGCACACGCAGTACAGCTGCCAAAAGTACGTGACGTCAACACACAGCTTGTGAAACCTGAAGCACAGTTCAGTTCTGCGGCAGTGAAACCTTGCGATTTCACTGCCAAGATGGAAAAGTACAGCTATGAGCTCTTGGCTATAACTCAGTGAGAGATGGCACTTTAATCACACCAATCTCCTGGGTAGGATTGGTCCACTTGGCCTTGTGAACTTCTCTGTTCCCTGAAATATTTGCAGTTTCATCTTGGTGCACAGAGGTACAGGGCTCTTCTGCTGGTCTGGGATGTAGATCATGGTGGGTTGTAGTTTAGCTCTTGGTTGCTGCATGTACATGTATGGATGAGCATGCACAGCTGCGCGTAGTGTGTATTGTGTAAATGTTATGGTTTAGCTCTAGGATGTTTCCCCAAAGTCTCCTTTGTACAGAAGGTCACTGGATCAAGAGGACAATACACTCATCAGAGGGTGAGTGGATTAATCCACTCATTTAAAATTGAATGAGTGTTAGGCAGGTCCTAGTCAGAGGCATCGGGTCCCTGGGGTGTGATATAGCAGGGTATCCTCTGTGCTTTCTCTCTGCTTCCTGACTACCACGAGTTGAGCACCTTTCCTGCCCTGTCCCCTCTGCCTATCCCCCTCTGCCAAGCCATTTCTGCCTTGGAGCCAACAGACCATGGACTGAGGCCTCTGGAATGTGAGCCAAAACACACCCCTCCTTCAAGTTGTGGGGGTTGGGTACTGGGCTCCAGTGATGGGAAACTGTCTACCAGAGTAGATGAACGTGTACACTCACACATGCACAGGGTCTCTCTGTCTCTTCTTGGTCTCCATCTCATAAACCTTCTCTGAAAGTTCTATTTATTTTTAATAAACAATGCTGATATTTATTGAGCTATAATTTACATAAATTTACATATAATTTACATAAAACACACATACCCTAGTGCACAATTAATGAGATATGAACACACATGTCTCTGTGAACTGCTCCCCAACACACACACACACATCATAATAGCCCTGACAGAAATTCTCTAAGCATTTCTATCCTTCTAGAAAGTTCCTCCAGCCCCTTTCTAGCCAGTGCCCATCCCCGTTGGGGCAACCTTCATTCTGGATTTTATCACCAGAGAGCATTTTGCCTGTTCCAGAAATTCATTTAAAATAATTATATAGCATACATTGCCTGCATTCAGTTTCTTTTGCTAAATACACTGTTTTTTGAGATTCATCCACGTCTTCTAAGGTTCACTATTATGGACTATGGATTTGTACACTGAAGCCCTGAGCCCAGTGTCATAGTGTTTGGAGATGCACCTTGGAGGTGATTAGGATCAGATGAGAACAGAGGTGGGCCCTTCATGATGACATCAGTGTCCTTATGAAGCGACATCAGAGAGTTTGCCTCCTTTGTGTCCCTGTTTCATGATGTCACACATCATGAAAAGATAGTCACTGGGGACACAGTGGGGAGGAGCCCCCCACAAACCACACAGGAACATGGGCAGAACCTCACCATATTGATAACCCAATCTCACGTTCTCAGCCTCCAGAACTGTAAGGAAACAGATTTCTAAGCCTGCCTCACCCCAGCCTTTGGCATTTTCTTATGGAACCCCCAAAAGATGAATGGACTTGGCTCCTCTCTGTTCCCATTTCCCTCATTGCAGGACTGTCCTGTCTGTGACTTCAGGGTTTCGCCTGCTTATGAGCCTTCGCAATCTTCCCATCTTGGGATTACCACGAAAACATCTGTGCAGAGCTGTCTCACGCTGTTTTCTGGTCTCTCCCAGCTCCCAATCCTCTCCCACACTATGACTTCCCTCACTGGTTCAGACTCATGTTTGAGTTTGGCAGGAGCCACCTGGTGTCTTTGCAGAGATGCCCTGAAGACCCTGTCAGAGGCGGATACAGAGGACCAGATGTGCTTCTCCCCAGATGTGCTCTTCCTCACTTCCCCCACCCCTGCCATCCCCACACTCCCCCTCCCCAGGCTCTCAAGTCTGCATTCCTAGATGTTGGGAAATAGAGCAAAATCAGAGCCGAGAGGCAGGAAGGGGAGCGGGCACACTGCCAGCACACAGCCCTGCCCCCAGCCGTCCCTGTACGGGCTGGAGCCGGTCAGCGAGGGCTCACGGATGTCTGCATTCTTGAAGTCTCCCCACTTCCTTCCTCCAGATTCCAACTAATCAGCCCCATCAGTGAAGGTTAAGGCTGTTTGTAGCCCTAAACGAGAATCCACTCTTCACAGCACAGTACACTTTGACGCTGTCATCTCCATCTCAGTGGCAAAGCAGGAAGAAATGTGGGAAGGGACCAGGGAAGCAGAAATGTGGCACCGCCAGCTAATGCTTGAGGACAAACTTCTGAGGACTGTATCAAGTCATGAGGCGTGCAGGAGAAAACTCATTCATACCCAGCACATTAAGCAAAAATAATATAATCTACCAGCGTGTCCAACAATATTAAAATAATTAGTCAATAGGATAAAATCCAAAGATGCTTGGCTCTTCTGTTCCTGGAGCTAAAATCCCTAAAATCCCAGCCTTGGTCCTCTGTGTTGTGTTCCTCTGACTGCCGAGGGGACACTTCCAGCCCAACCCTCCAGGCCACCAGGGGGCGGGTGTGGCACTGAGGACCCATGTGCTCCTCCACCACCATATCCGGTAGGTCTTTCTGTCTTGAGATATCTATGGCCAGGTGCAAGAGGAGAAAGGCCTATGAAAATCCCCACGTCTCCTGGGCTCTGGCACCAGCTCTGAGAAGCCCCGTGGGTATGAGGATGCAGGTAAAGGGGTAACCTGTTCCTCTTCCTGAGGCACAATGCACAATGCACAGCACATTGTACCTCAGTGCAGCGTCTCCATGGATGTGTACCCTCCTGCTTGAAACTGCTCTCTCATTGTGGAGGAAACCAGACTCATGAGCAGGGATGGATAATGCTATGGCTGAGGACACAGGCTCCCCAAGGAGCAGGAAGTAGGACTTCTCTGGGAAATGTGAGGATAGAGCTCCAGGAGAGATCTGGCTCAAGATTTGGAGCAGGATGTATATTGGGTGTAACAGAGGATCCCACCTAAGACCCCATGTCAGTGCTAACCCTTCTCACCAGAAACTACACACCATCCATTGGCTCGAAGTCCCCTCCACCCACTGTGCCTGCAGGAACTGTCCCCATGCAGAGCCCTGCCCTCTTGAAGTAACGTTAACTTTTGCACTCTGCTTAGCATGACATTCAGGGTGCCCCATGGTGGCATCAATTGATTTTTGTGGAATGTTCTCCCACTGCACACTGGGTCAATGACACTGAGCCACAAAGAATGCCATCATCCCCTGGCCATGTCCCGACTCACAGCCACCTAGAATGCCTATTCCTCCCTCTCTGCCTCCTGACCCCTTCTCATGCCTGGGAGGCTGGCTCCCACTATGGCTAAGCACCATAATCCCTAATCCCTAATCCCTGAGGCACCGTGTCTGAGATTTCCACACAACCCCATCCTCACAGCCAGATGTGTGCTGGGCTGGAAGCCCAGGGAGGAAGAAGTGCCACCACTGCCCACACTATCTCTGCACCTGCCAGTGCCTCAGCCAGGGCTTGCTCCATCCAGCTCAGTCCTATTGACCTGCAGTGTCCAGGTCCCCAAGGTCTCAGACCTGCTCAAATGGCTGTCTGTACCCCTCCCTCTGAGAAAGGCCTTCTGGCTCTGATGTCTCTGCAGCACCCTGGCCATTGCTTGTCCCCACTCTCTTGGGCCCCCCCTGACTGCTGCCTGGTGGCTGCCCCTCCCTTGAGACTCCCACCCACCTGCTTGCTGATGACCCAGATGAAACCCTGAGACCTCTCCTTCAAGTGGTACGTAGGACCACTAGGAGTGGTAGGATGTCACTCAGCCCATGGCAGCTGCAGGGAGG
The DNA here is from genome assembly GCF_034190915.1 of Cavia porcellus. NCBI lineage: Eukaryota > Metazoa > Chordata > Mammalia > Rodentia > Caviidae > Cavia > Cavia porcellus. Next base: position 10,562,387 of record NW_026947508.1, read on the forward strand.
AAGGGAAACATCCAACCCCTAGCCTGGGGAGGGATGGGTCACCTTCAGGGACTGAGCTTCAGTGGCTGTCAGCGGTATCTCCCTCTGCCACCCCTTTTCACTGCTTCCTGGGACCCAAGAGCTCACAGGTCCTTAGGGCTGCTCCTCGGAACACACAGCTGACAGCAGCACTTAGGGACTGGCGTGACCCTTTGTCCTTCAGTAAGCACCTTAGCATCAGGCTATCGAATCTCAGCATGGGACCGAGGCCAGGGTTTAAAATTAACAGTGACTCATAGCTAAGGCAGCCGGGGAGGGAAGGATGTAACAGGGCTCATCTCACTTAATCTGAGCTAAATGGCCTTGCGATCTCTGTGTTCACATGCACCATGAGATGCACCATCCAGGGTCCCCTGGACATTAAATGACACAGCCAGGATTAAGTTAAATTGTGGTGGCGGTGGCAGTACCAGTGGCAATGCCTCTGGTGGGTTTTGGGGATTCCTTGGTGCCAGAAACTTGAACATATTTGCCTGTTGAGATCTTAAAGCAATCCTGGGAGGTAGATACTATTATACATACCTGTTTGCAGAGAGAACTGAAACCCTGATAAATCACTTGCCAAGGTCAGACAGCCAGTCAGTGGGGACACAGGGCCAGGTTCGGGTCTATCTGATTCCAGAGTTTGCTTGCCAACCAGGATACTCCCCAGCTGTTTGAGGCTGCATTCTAGGATCACTGCCATCCAGTCATATTTCCCTACCAAACACTGCACCAACTTCCCTGGATCAAGGCTGATTCTGCAGGGGAATTTGGTAAGAAGCATATCTGTCTCCTTCTACTCCTGGGCTGAGTCACTGCTGTAAATGCTGGCGCTCCCTGATGTTAGAGCCAGGGTGAGTCAGCGCACCGTGTGTCTCCCCCAGGTGAAACTGTGTCAGCTTGTGATCCGGGTGCCACAGCTCCATCCCAGGCTCCAGCTGGCGCAGGCTCTTCCAGATCCCCAGCTCGGAAGCCTTAATGAGTATCATTTTGGGAACAAAGACAGGGAAAAGTGCGTGTTGCAGGGCCTGGGCTTCTCTTTAAAGTCCTCACTGAGCAATTTTCCACAATCACCAGGAACGATGCTTTCTCTTGGACAAAGAGAATTAGGCAGAGAGGCCTGTGTCTTTGTTCTGATCCCACCTGCCTCCCTCCTGGCAGTCAGAAACAATGCAGGGGAAGGGTAATTGTCCAATCTTTCCAACGACATCAATTTGCTGTAATTTTCTTAAAAGGAAAAAAAAAAGTGGGCGCCACATCATTAAGCAGCCTCCCCATTCCTGCACTCCCACCTCCATCTCTCGGAGTCTCCGCCTCGCAGCAAAGTGCTGCTCTCGCGTCCCCAGGTTGGACATGAGAAGCTGGGGACGGTCCTCATGCTGAGAGGCGGGCGTGAGTGGCACGTCGCTGGCCAGATCTCAAAGCAGAGTGTGACTCCTTACCCCACATGCTTCTACCCTGGCTATTTAAAAGAAGTCAAAGAGCAGTGTTTGAAGTGACAGCAAAAAAGAAAACCAGAAAGAGAAAGGAGGGAGGAGGAGGAGCTGCCACCGTCTCTGGAGATGGGATGACACGTTCCCGCTTCTGTCATCCTCAAAGAGGTGGCAGCATGATTGAGGATCTTCTAAAAGGTAAGATCCTCCGCTGTGCCACCTCCCTTTTGGCCACCCTCTTGCGTCCCTTTGCTCCTAGTGCCGCTGTTAGGGATGCAACCCCACCTCCCCAAAGAGGAGAGGTACAGGTGGCACAGCACCCCACTTCTCTGGGCTCCTTTCCTTTCCCAGGAGCTTTCTGAACCCTCCATAAACTCCAGAATACACAAAACTACCCCAGCCCTTGACCCCCAGTGGGCTGGATTTAATAAACCAAGACCAAGATTGCAATCTTGGAGTAGATTCTACAGGGAAAGGTGACCCAGTGGGAAGCACGTAGTGGTTAAGACAGATGTTTGTGGAATAGGGTTGGGGGAGTACACTCCGTAGTATCTGAGACAGGCATTCTAGACAAAGGAGCAATCAGTGCAAAGTCCCTGGGGCAGGTGGTCTCATGGTTTGAGGAGCTACGAGGAGGCCACCTGCAGCTGGAGGGCAGCAAGCAGTATGTCTGCGCTGCTAGGACTGAGAGCAGGTGGAGGGAGTGGGTGGTGGTGACCAACCCCATCATGAGGCCTTTGACTTCTGCTCCCAGTGAGACCATCTCTTCTCTTCACCTTCTGAGCAGGAACTTGTGGCGGTGCTGGGTGGGCTGCGGATACGATCACTGAAAATCTGGTCTGTGGCTGATAGGAGGAAGCAGGAGATTCCTGACAAAGTAAGACCTTCATCCAGTACCAACTGGGGCCCCACATAAGCCTGAGCACTATCAAGTCTTTCACCCTCTTCCAAAGATCTATTTTTACTTTTGGGGTGACTCCTCTGGTGTTGGATTTCTCACTGCCATCTGTATGCTATTTATCACTGAATATGTGTCCCTAGCCCAGATTTTTCACCTAAACTGGGGCTCATATAGCCAACTCCTTACTCAAAAAATCATCACTTAGATGTCTAACAGACATCACATGCTCCAAATAAAAGCTTTGGCAGCCGCTCTTGAAGAGGCTTTGGCATCCTCCCTTGTTCCCACTCTTCCCCTCCCCTCCCCTCCCCTTCCCTCTCTCTCTCCATGCCCCATATTCAATCCATCAGCAAGTTCTCTGGATCCTACTTTCACAATATGGAGACCTCACCCCTCCTCGCCACTGCCTCTGAGCCGCCATCATGAATTCTGGCCTTTGCAACCACAACAGTCACATGGCAGAGTTCCCTGTGCTTATCACCTCGACCATCTTTCTCACATGGAAGCCAGGGAGCCCCTCTCTGCTCAAACCCACCATAGCTGCCACTGCACTTGAGGAAAAGCTAGTATCTATCCCCATGCTATCTACTTAGAACCTTCTGCTGTGATAAGAATGTTCTAGATCAGTGCTATGCAGTGTGTCAAGCAGGTCATGGGCACTTGAAATGTGGATGGTGCAGCTGAGAAGCTGCCCCTGAGATGTTCTTGCATTGTAATTAATGTGATTGGCAGTGGCCCCATGGTCCAGTGGCTACCACACTGTACAGCATAGCCAACAAAGCCCAGCCTGAATTGGCCCTTCCTTAATGGGTTGCTTGTTCCCTTGTTCGCCCCTCCCTTCCCCACCCCCACTAGCCTCTTGCTATTTGTTCCTGGGAGAAACACTTCTTGGTTCTTCCCACCACCTGCTACCTCTGTCTGGAGGCTCCTTCTCTAGATATCTGGGTGCTTGGCTCCCTCCCGCCATTGGGTCATTGTGGTGCATGTTGGTCTCGCCCTACTCCCCAAACCCAAAAGGCTCTGCTTGTGTTTTTGCTTAGTGTTTTTCACCTTCTGACAGGTCACATCCCTTTGGTTTATTGTATTATCGCTGCTCCTTGTTAGAGCACCGATTCCCCCAGGATGAAGGTCTTTATCTGCCCAGTGTCCCTCACACCTCAATGGGTGCTGCCACCCTGAAGGTGCCCTGTCCCAGCTCACGGAAGGGACTCCACCAGGGGTGGGGACATACTCAGTGGTGGAGCACTTGCCTGGCATCACAGGGCCCTGGCTCCTTCCTGGCACACACACACACTCCATCAGTAGAGTTTTACACACTCCTCACCAGGACCCCATCGCACATCTGTGCCTCTGATTATCTTGTCTCTGTGCCTGGTGGCCATCTGTGACACCACCTCACCTCCACTCCTTCATCATCAAATAACCAAAAAGACTGGCTTTTTGCCAGACACGGTGCCAGGCAAAGAAAGGACACAGGCAGACAGGAATTGCTGCCCATGCTGGCCTGACAGTCACTTCAGGAAGATAAACAAGGAACATGCAAACGGCAAAAAGCAGAGCATAAAAGAGGATGAAAGGAGGCTTTAGTGGAGAAGGGCGAAGGCGGTGTGGCAGGGTCTAGGGTGGCGAGCCAGGAAGGCCTGGCGGAAGGAAGCGGAGAGCTGGGTAAGCGGAAGCCAGAAGCATGTGCCATGGCAAGGGAGGCGCGGGGTGGGGAAGACAGCGCTGTGGAGGGGCCTGGGCAGAGGGCACAGTCAGCCTGGGGGTGATGACCAGGGAGGGAGGGCACAGTGAGAGAGAGGGTCACGGTTAGGGCAGGCAGGCAGGCTAGGTCACCACCTGACTCTAGCTTCTGTTCTTCATTCATGGTGGACGGTCACTCAGATCTCTAACCCTGAACACAGGAACGTCCATCACCAAAGACACAGTTCAGCTGCTCTCTTCACGGGAGGCCCTTGGGGAAGTCCCCACGTGACAGGTGTAAGTGGAGCTATCGTGCTAGCAGGTGAAAGCCCTGAATGCCTCCTTTCCTGCTATGCCTTGGGTCACCCAGTGCTCCCCATGAAACCTTGTGGAACCCCAAAGATTCCAGAGGCTTCAGTTTGAACCTCAGACAGTCTGACCTTTAGCTCTGTCTCCAATGCCACTGTTGTGTGCCGGGCTCTTTTCCACACGCAGCTCTGACATTCCCTGATCAGCCCTCCCACGTGTGGTACAAGCGCACTCAGGAAGTCGTGGTTGACAACTCACTTAGTAACTCTGCCGGGTAACTCCTGGGAAGGATCCTAGGAATCTTTGCAAATTTACATGTTTTTAAGACCCACCCGGAGAGCAGAAGAGAATAATAAAAAGTCGTGTTCCAGCCTTGAGCAGGCCTACGAATCTACACGTTTAACGAGCGTGACAGGTGATTTTCATGCAAGTTGTACGGATCCTCCACAGAGCCCTGGTGTATACAGACCACCCACAACTCAAAATACTGTAGTCTAGATCTTAACTCTGGTTCGTGTCACCCGATGGCAGTCAGATATTTGTTGAGTTACGTTCAAACAGCCAGGGAGCATCAGCTCAAGAAGGAAGCTGTTTCCGCTTGAAAGTAAAATCTGTTACTGCTCGGGACCACCTGGATTGTTTGAGAAACTTGTGGAAAACACGCACCTTAATAACCATGACCTTGACAAAAGGTCACCTTGGCAGGAGAGCGATGTTCCCTGTGCTGGAGACTCCCTGTCTCTCCTCCAATAAATCACCCTGCGAGGACTCCCTGCTCCACGGCTGAGCTCTGAGCTGCAGAGCTTCCCACAGACCGCTCAATGAGCTTTGGAAGAGATGGGTTCTCTCTTGTGGACATACGCAGTGGGACAGGAAGGATCTGCTCTCTTCCAGGGCTTCCCACATCGGAGTAGCAGTTCTGCCTGCAGTCTGTCTTCTGCACTGAGGCCGTGAGAAGAGAGCCCACCTAGGGAAGCAGTGACCTGTCAGGCCTGCTAGGGCACAGCGCCCAGTAGAGGCTCAAATAGATGTTTGCAGAATAACCAATGAGGTCATCATCAGAGTTGGTTACATAAATATGTAGGGTCCAGAGCTAAATAGAGACGTAGGGGTGCTGCTTCAATATTAGGGAGACTTTCAAGGGCTGGGGATGTAGCAAGATAGAGGAATTGGCTGGTGTGCGTGAAAGCCTGGGTTTAATCCCCAGTGCTGCAATAGAAAGACTGGGGGTGAGGGAAGGAGGGAGGGAGGGAGGGGGAGAGAGAGAGAGAGAGAGAGAGAGAGAGAGAGAGAGAGAGAGAGAGAGAGAAACTTCCTCCATGGCAACAGCAGAGTCTGAGCTCAGCCTGGCTGTCTTCTGTGGACACAGAGCATCATACACAGGGCAGGGTCAGCAGCCCAAGGGAGGATGTGCTCCTCGGCTTCTCTGTGGCCCTGATCCCTGAAGCACAGGAGGAGAAGGACCCAGCTTTGATTCCCCAGGGACTTGAAAAGGCCCTGGACATGTCAGCATGCACCAAATGCAGGGGCAATGACTGGAAGGTAAATTGCTATGTTGAATTTAGAGAGTAATGTTGGCTTCATATGCACCATTTGGGAGGCTTTTGCAAATCTATCTGCTTGTTACTTCCATGAGACTCTTCCTAAGTATATTTTAAACATAAATGAGGGGCTCAGCAGTAGAGTGCTTGCCTCGTATTCACAGGACCCTGGGTTAGATTCCCAGGACTCCAAAAATAAATAAATGAAAATAATAAATAAACTGATTGACTGACTGACTAATGTAAAAATAACCTAAGGGCTCAGTGGTAGAGTATTTGCCTAGCATGCACAAGGCCTTGGGTTAGATCCCCAGTACTGCAAAAATAAATAAGTCAACTCAAACGAAAGTCAGGTTGAACCCTACAAGCATCTTTTGAGACTATAATTCTCAACATGTGACCCCGGACATTGCAGCAGCCCCTGGGGGGGCACTGAGAATGCAGATGCCCAGGTGAAACCCCAGAACTACTAAGCCAATGGAGGACTTGGCGTGGGGGCTCAGCTACCTGCATTCTCACCAATTCCTCCCCTGGGTTGTTTTGGCTATGCTAGGTCTGAGGCTGCGTGGTCCAAGGATGCAGGTAGGAAGCTGTCACTGAAGACTTTCTCATCCTGATGTGTGTGAGTTTTAATCCCAGTTAATTGTTTGCAGCTGAAGCCCTCGGACGCCTCAAAGGATTCAATGCCGTGGGGAAATTTTCCAGTGAGTGTCAAAAATCCTGTGAGGTACTGGTTCATGCAGTGGACGTTGTCCAGCTCAGCTAAAAGGACATTTTGGATGTGAATGGGAGAGGAAAAGGGTGCATGTGCCTATTAAGTGTACTTTTTAAATTAACAACACAAATAATTTGCTGAGTTAGGATAGACAGGAGCAGTAGCCAGTTAGCCTTTCTGAGCCCCACATGCAAGAAAATTCCAGGCAAGGTTAAAGCTGTGCTATTGCTGTCTTGAAATTCTTTTCTTTAAAAAAAAAAATGCCTTCACCTAATCACATTCACGGGTGCCATGGTAGGTTGGGCAGGTCGTACCCTGCACAAGAGCACCCAGCTGAGTAGCAAGGAGGAAGGAGACAGTCAGCAGCAGCCAGGCTTTGTCCCGACAGGGGAAAGGACCCCTTTGTCTGTTGGGCTCAGGTGCAACTGTGAACCAGCTGAGTCGCTGACCATTCCTGCCTCTGTTCACCTCATCTGGCTGTTGGGAGGATCAAAGAAAGGATGATGGAGAAGGCCACTTGGAGACTATAGAGGGTTATGCAGAAAGGGGGGGGGCAGAGAGAGAGAGAGAGAGAGAGATTATTCTAACTGCAGATGCTGTGATGTGCACAGATTTTGGCCCTTTCCCTGGGTCTGGATGACCAAAAGCCTGAGAAGCTTTTGGAACACACAGATCTGCCCCGCCCACCAGAGCTTGTGCAGTGAAACCTCGGGGCTCAGGGAAACCAGATGACTTTGTAGCTGCAGAAACAGGGAGGCATAGGGTAAATCCTGACACCCTGGAGGTTTTGCTGCTGCACAGATTAACACAGGATGGGCAGAAGCCCTGTTGCATACCAATCTGTTAAATTTATTTTTCTATCCCGGAATTGAACCCAGGGCCTTTGCACTGAGCTATATCCCCAGCCCCTTTTTTAGTTTGTATTTTGAGACTGCATCTTGCTAAATCACTAAACTGCCCCTGCCACTGAACCTGTGAGACTCCTGCCCCAGCCTCCCAGGTAGCTAGGATGACAGGTGTGCACTCTCACCCTCAGCTACACTCTGAGTTTTTGTAGCAGAACCTTCTCGCCCAGTGGGTTTGGGCACTAACAGCAGCCAGAGGAGCCTCAGCTCGTTGCTGCTCAGTGGGCTGGTGAACCGAGTCACACAGAAGCAGGCACCCACAGCCTCTGAAATCGGCTACCCAGACCTGGACAAGGGTTTATTTTGTGGCTGAGGACCAGAGTTGGAGCACCAACAATACTTTCATAAATGCAGACAAGTTCTCATCTCTTGCCAGTCCGGGGCACCTAAGGCTGACACCATCTGCCAGGGGTGCTGGGACACCTGGAGGAGTCTGAGCTTTGGAATGCCTTCTCTCCCTGCTGTTGACCCGTCTCCTTTTGGGGAACCCGCCCATCGGCTCTTCCCACATTACCTTCTGGGTGAGCAGGTGAACCCCTCCAGTCAGCCACGTGGCTCTGCCACCCCCATCCTCTCTCCTACCAACCCACCCCTTCATCCTTTAACCTTTAGGATTTATTGAAACCAGGCCATACTTTAGTTCTCCTAAATGTAATCTGGGCTTCTCGGGTAATATGGGGGAAAGAAAGGGTTTATTTTCCATTGTCTTATTTTGCAAAATCAAAACTAAATCTCAAACCCCTCCCCCACTGGGCCCAAGAGTTGTGCAGGAGCGGCTGCCTCCAGGGATTCCTGCACCAGGAGATAAGGTAGCCGGCTACCAGAGGGACCACGGGATCTTCAAACGCTGCCTAATTAAGCTCTAGCCAACAGGCTACCTCTGTGGGCCAGGGGGCCTTCAGAAGATAAGGCACAGACACATCCGGAGATGGAGGATGGGGCTTGGCACCGGCGATAAAATAAATCAAGAACAGCCGAGCCCATGCGCAAGTGGAAATCATTGTAACGGGGCCACGCAGTCTTTTGAAAGAATACGGAAGATTTGCATTGGATTGGAGGCCGCTGGCCTCTCGGCCCACACTCCCGGGCTCTGCTGGGGTACAATTATGGTATTAACTGAGATGGGAAGATGAACCAGATGTCATTAATGGAGGAGAGCCTGTTTCTTCAATTCCAGAAGCTAATCCCCCGTGACTCACTCCTCCCGAGCCTCCCACGGGGATGTGGAGGCATTAAAGGTACATCGTTTATTCATGTGATCTAGTATTGTGCTGCCTTCGTTAAAATTCTAATTACATTTTGTGGTTTTCTCTCTGCCAAAATGGGGTGCTTTGCTGGCTAGTTTTCCATCAGGCTTCCTCTTCTCTTCTGCACTTTGAATATAAGCGTTCCCCAGGTTTCAGCTGTCCTTTGAATTTTAAATTTTTAAAAATCTTCCACGTAGCCATCACCTGAGAAATCATTAGATCTTACTCACACACAAAGATGAGTAAATTAAAAGTTATAAAATGAAAGGAATCTGGCTACATCGGCTCCTTTGTAAACTCCAGAATACATCTGTACTTTTTTTCTTTGGATTTCAATGGTAGGATTTCATGGCACACTTCAAAATGTGTGATCTAGTCCCAGAGTAACTCTCAAATTGCATATTCTGAATTGCATTCAGAGTAACTCTTGAAATTGCATAGACTTCTGATGCAAAACCTTTAGAACACACAGCCCTTAGGGAAGCTGATATCCAAATCCATTGGAGCGCTGATGCTTACCTGCTGGTTTCTTTGGGTCACCTGCTTTTGTCCTCTCTCATCTCCAAAATAAACTAAATTCATGACTTTAAAATTAAAATTGAGACTTTTCCAACACTCTCTAAGGTAATTGTCAGTAAAGAGAAGTAGAGAGCTTTCCCTCCTAAAATCCTGCAGTGTTATAAGGTAAGGAAGCTTCCTACAAAAATGTGCATGTATCTACTGGAGCTGTGCCTGTGCCTATTAGGAGCTTAAGGGTCTGTACTGATGTTTTCCTCTAACCCTCAGATTTGGGCAGTTTTCTTTCTCTCCAAGCCCCCATGTGAATCTGAGAAATGAGTTCCAGTTTCAGCTCTGCCCTCTGATTGACCTCAGTGCCTCTGTTTTGAACTTTCTGGGAGACACTTGCTCACCTCTTAAATTTCTTCCCATGCTTAGAGCCCACGAACGATCACTTGACCCAGTATTAGACTTCTGGAGGTCCAAATGTATTAGGCAGCTTCATGTCCCTATAATAAAATACTTCAGGCTATTAAAGTATAGTGAAAAACAATTTTAATTATTTCATGGTTCTGGAGGTCCCAGTCCAAGATTTAGCAGCCCCACTGCTTTGGGCCTCTGGTACATACTCCAGATGGCAATGGGGGGGGGGGTGTCAGAGAAAACCATTCATAGCATGAGCCAGGAAGCAGCAGAGAGGACAGCAGGGTCTCACAGTCCATTTGGGGCACACCTATCCAATGCCATAAGGAGCTCCCACGAGGCCCCTCTTCCCATCTTGCTGGGGACCAAGCCTTAGCACAAGGACTTTAGAGAGGCCCATATCCAACCACGTACCAGCTGTCTGTTTTGGAGCTGAAAAGAACTGGAGGACTTCGCTGAGAGGAGCAGCCACCTTGAGTCTATTCCCGACTCCAGAATGAACTTACTAAGGAACAGAACTGGCAAGATCAGCCTCCCAAGCATGGGTGGGGGCACCCCAGGAACTTCAGAACCAGAAAGAACATTCCAGAAGGCACTCAAGTCCATGAAAAGGATCCTGGAAAGAAGGGAGGAGGCACGAGCTGAGCTCCTTTCCTTGGGTGCTAGGAGATACAAGTTGGGAGCAAAGTAAAAAACCAGTGGTTCCCTCCCCAGTCTCCTCCAAAAAACCTATTAATCCAGCAGACCGAAATGTTAAATTCATGATCAGCCAGGTTTGCAGGTGCCTCTGTGGAGGGAAAGTCAGCCCTTCATGAGGACATCAACATCAGCTTCTGTGCCATGGTCCCCTTGGTGACACGGGTGGGCACTTCAACATTTACTTCTAGAAGCTTCTTCATAGAAGCAGTATATTCATTAAATTAATGCAAAGCCCTGCTGCGCTCTAGGATGAAATCCACCTCCAATTCTATTTTCCATCTCGAATCTCACCCAGCCTAATTTCCGGTGTAGGTCGCTAGAATGAAAGGTCCTGCCACGAAAGGATTGTATCGAGATAACCCAATTTAATGTGGCCAATTAGATGGAGGTCCTCTTCAAATCTGAATGTATCCTTTCTCCTTTATGTCATTTCTCGAGAAAAATTTAAGTCTGAAAGTTATCTCTTTTGTAAATTAACATTTAAAAGAATGAAAGCCCTACTTCTTAACATTCAAAAATCGCCTTCCGTGATTCTTTATTCTGCTCAGGCTGGTGCTGGCTGCCATCCACCCGCCACTGTGGCAGAATGGAATTCCTCGATGGATACGAGCTTGGGCGTTTTTTCCTGGAGGGTTGAGAGTGTTTAGGACTCCAAAGTTAGGATTCATCCTAACAGAATATCTTGCTTTTAAATAAAAGCCCAAACAGTGCCTCAAATGGTCTGTCTGTGTGTACAGTGACCGCTCCTGCCTCAGTGCTGCTGTCTTATTTTGGGTTGTTGAAAACAGACCCTGAACCCAGGACTGCAGTTTGGTGGGTGTGGCTGAACTGTGTCCCCTTCATAACCCTGTGTCCCCAATACCTCTGAATGGGAACTCATTTCAACATGGGTCTTTAATCAAGTTAAATCAAGGTCATGAAGGTGGAACCTAAGCCTATATCACTAGTATTTTTATAAAAAGGACAAATTTGTAGATAGACACACACACACACACACACACACACACACACACACGTGTATACACTGAGAATGTGTACACATGAGAATGGGACTCACTTTTGAGCTAAGGAAAGCCAAAGATTGCCAGCAAGCCACTAGAGCTGGGAGAGATGCCTGGAACAGATCCTTCCTGTGGCCCCCGGAGGAAACCCACCCACAGATACCTTGGTCACAGCCTTCAGGACTGAGGGGATACACGCCTGTTGTCTGAGTAGCCCCTGCCATCCCTGATCCTTTGATATAACAACCTTAGCACACTCACACGGTGGTCCCCAAAAGCCTGACTGGGGAGAGGGAACATAAATGTGACCACGAAAAATGCCTGTATTCAATGGAATTCTGCTGGGGACACCTGAGATCCAAACCCCTGGGGAGCTCTGGGAGACAGTACAGACCGTGAAGGGCAGGGAAGCTGGGGGAGTTACCCTCCGGCTCTCTGCTGTCTTTAGCTGGGGGCCCAGAATCCCCACCAGCTGATGGGAAGCCCCAGGTCTCGTGTCACGTATATCTGAGATAAGGAGTGGTCAACATGCACAGGAACAGTGGGTGCGAATATAACCAGGGCTGTGACAGCTACAAGAAGAGGGAGCTTGTCCTCAGTCAATGTCATATGGACATTTTTCAGCAGGTAAGGTGTATAAAGCTCTTCATATTGGAGAGCCCACATTACCCAGGAGGTAGATAACTGGTACACCAGTTTACTCCTGGAGTTAGTTGGGGGATTTCTCTTGGGATAAGGGCTGACCCTGGAATTTTATGACCTTCCACCACTACTGCCTAAAAACAGGGATGGTGGCCAGACCAGGGATCATCCTGTCTGCTGTTTTGTTCAGCATCAGCTCCCGACCAAGGGACAATTCCTCCCTGACCTCCTCTCTATTATTTCACATGTACTTGGAGAAATTTGTGAGTTTAATGAACCCCTTTTGACTCTATGTTTGAGATAAACATGATGGGATACTTCACCAGCTTGAAGTAAAATGGTGAAGGTGAATCTTGCCCGGCTTAACTCTTAATGGCCTCTCTTGGGAGAGCTTTGTTGCTTTCTGCCTGGATCCAACTTGATACTCCAGTTGGCTTTTCCTGGACAAATTCTGTCATGTAAATATAAACCACAGCGTAGTGAGGGAGATGCTGGGGCCAGTGCTGACCCCACCTGCAGACCCCAGTGCCTGCTATGCTCCATCCTGTCCTCTCCTTTCCTGGTCACTCTCCACCACTCGAGCATTGTACTGAATTCCTGTCTCTGGCTGATTTGAAGAATGGGGTAGAACTTCTGATAATCTAGCACAAGACAACTGACTTACCAGAGCTGCCACATGGTAGTGGCAGCATGACAGCAAGCAGGGCAATGGGAAAAACTGTCTGGCCACCACTTTTCAGTGTCACAAACCCTGGGCATCGAGCACAGGGGAAGGAGGGAAAGCTGCTTGGATTTGCAAAAGTGAGATTGGGAAGAGAGGGACTGACTGATCAGCATCCCAAAAATACTAGTCACAGTGCAATCCACCTAGTTACAAAGGACTAAATGGAACTAAGAGCAAAGGCCCACAGAATTGGTAAAGCCTGGGTGTGTTAGTCCAGGTGCTGGGAACAGATAAAAACAGATCAAGTCAGGGCTGGGAAGGGGGAAGAAATTGCTTATGATCACAGTCAGCAAGATGAAGGTGTAAGAGAAGGAATAACTTGATTCTAGTATAAACTCAAAGGCCAGAGAACCAAGAGAACTGGTGGCATGAATTCTAATTCAAATCAAAATCCACAAAGACACAAGATGACTGCTGTCCTAGCCTGGAGGCAGACAGACAGCAAGTTGTCCCTTCCCCAATGTTTTGTTCTTGTCCAGGCTCTCAGCAGATTAGATGAGACCCACCTGCATCAGCCTGTAGGTTCAAATCCTTAACCTCACCCTAAAGCACTCCCCGACATGCACACACACATTCAGAGATGTTTAACCAAATGTCTGGGCACTCTGTGCTCTAACAAAGTTGATATGTAAAAGTAACTCTCACTAGATAGAGAGAATCAGGCTCAGACCTGAGCAAGAGCCAAGGTCTCAGTGAGGATCAGGAAGCAAGAGACCCAGCCCTGCACTCAAAAGAGGAAAACCTGGTGAGCAGGTTGCCATGGCAATAGGTGATTACCAGCTAGATCATTGGTCCTCAGAAGGAAATATCCAACTGACTCTGTTTAGATCATGTGCTCTGTACTGGCATGCTGAGAAACGGAACCCAGCCTCCCCAGTACCGCAAGTGCAAGTCATCAACTGTAATTAACCTTCTCTCCAAAGCCATGATAATATGGAGTTGGTAATTCCTCAAAGAGATATTGAGGTGCTTCAAGAAAAGGGAATGTTTGCTGAGAAAACACACACACTCACACACACGCTTACACGGGAATTCAGTGCATTAAAAATGAAGGCTGGGACACCATCCCTGGACAGGAGAAGCTGAAGAGACAAATATCCTGAGAAGATGATTAAAAATAAGGCAGTAGTGTATATTACAGAATTTTCCATCAGTATAATAAAGTGCTAAATTGTGCAGAACAGACATTTACAGATTGGGTACTGCTTCAAACACCAACGTGGCTGAGAAAAAAGATGTCAGAGTGGACTGATGTTTGGGGACTGTTTACCAGAAGGTAGAATTGATTTGGCTCTCAAAAGAAGAATAGGAGAGAGACCTAAGGAATAAGCAGATGAGAAGGTTCTGGGAGGAGGGTAAAGGGCGACTGGTAAGGATGAATGCCCCACAGTGCTAATCACTTTTTCTACAAAGATCACACTGGGTTTGCACTTTCATTACACCACTGGGGTTCAGAATAGTTTGTCCAACGCTTGTGAGTTCAAAGTTATCTAAAATGGGAAAAGTAATTCTCACATCACACCTATGGCAAGCATCTGGTATCATGTTGGCCACCACCGAGTATTTAGCATTTTAGATTCAGAATTTGAAAAAGAAAACCACACACAGCCATTTTTCAATCATGCAAAAGGTGCTGTGTGCTTACTGTCAGGCTGTGAAGACATGGTCACTGACCCATCTCCTCTGACACTCCCCAGGCTCCACTTTCTCCTCATGTGAAAGATTTGCCTTGGGTCACTTGTGTGCACAGTATCAGTTCTCACATGTAGTCACTGTAGAGTTCATTGGGTTTTTTTTAAAGTCTGATTTTGCTTTTAGCTGTGAGAAGTTGTTTGCTAAGTATGGTGGCCCTGGGCAGCAGGACCCACAGTCCCAAGGCCAATCACTGTATTTGTCGGGTTTCGGTTATCTTTCAAGACTCCTGAGAAAAACAGCTTAGAGGAGAAAATATTTCTCTTTGGCTCACAGCTGCAGAAGGTTCAGTCCAGGGAAAGCTGGTCCCACACCCGAGGAAGGGTGTGGCAGAGGAAGGTTTCTTACCTCAGGACATCCAGGAACATGGCAAGCAAAGAAAAGCCAGATAGCAAGGATTAAGGAGCCCAACCTTGTCCCCAAGGTCACTCCTCCAGGAGTATCCTCTGGGCATTCACGCATACGCAGACATGTACGTCACTAATCTCCTAGGTGACTCTCAAGCCAGCCAAGTTGACAGTCAGCCATCACAGTCCCAGTAGATTACAGGTCATGCGTGTCTCTTCATCAGGGCCCTTAGTTGTATCTATGAGCAAGTGGCAAAGGCGGGACACTGATACGGGGTCAGTGTACAGAGTCTGACCCCATTTAAATAAGCCCCACCAGCAGCCTGGCCTTCCGGCTTCCCAGGATGCTTCTCCATTCGCAGGCACTCTGGGTGAGGCATCCTTGGCTGAGTTTTGCAGAGGAGTTTATCCACTTCGCTGAGGACCAGGTACCAAGAGATCCCAAGAGTCTTAAGGAATGACCTTCTTGAGGTCTGTTGCTGGAGTAGGGGGCTTAAATGCCTGCAGGGGCCGGACAATGGAAGGTGGAGAGTAAAGCAGGCCAGGAGTTAGTGTTTTCCAATTGCCATTCGTCCTGAAATATGCACCTCTGTTAGTCTGATTTTAATTTTCCTGTTTTGGATGAAAATATGAGACAAGAGAAACATTTCTCTATTACAAGAGATTTTAAAAAGTGCTCCTTTAAAGACCCAGCATAAAAATGATAATTGAGGAACCTAATTTTCAATTACTGCTTAATTAAAAACAATAACGTCAACAACAGCCACATGGCCCGTTCCAAATTTAATTTAAAAAAAAAAAAACAAACTACTAGTCTAAGACATCTGGTCTACCATGGATTCCACTGACCCTTGTATTGAGCATCCTACCTCCCGTAAACCTAAACCAAGAATATCAGAGAGCGGGAACCACAGAAAACATCCACTGAAGTTTCTGTTACCATATTCAGCAAAGACCAAAGGGCCTTGCAGAAAAGGATTTTTACTGCAGGCATTTTTAGGACAGTATTATAGAGAGGTTCTGGTATATTTCACAAGCAATGAACCCTTTGCTTCAGCTGGACAATAGGGCGGCATAAACCAATATAGAAAATCCTCCACAGAGCTTTACAGAATTGAGACATTTTGGATTAATTTTCTCCAGGGAGCTGGGAGAAAGGGCGTTGCTTCTGCAGGGAAGGAAGCAGAGAGATTTTTTGGTGGTTTTATTCGGTTTTGAGGAAGTGTTTTTCTCCAGTAAGTTGTTGAAATCTAGGGAGGAAAAGCAAGGATCTAACAATTATCTCATAGAACTCTCATATTATTTGGTATATCTTAGCAACCATATATTCCATTGTCACAAAAATATCAAGTTCAAATTATATGCTGAGATTATCATTTCTCTTTGTTACTGATTTAGAAGTTTTCTCTCTGTAGTGACTTTTGACTTGAAGACAGAGATCCTATGATTCATTGTCTTCTGAATTCCCAGATTTTCTAGAACCTTCTATCCTAAATTCTGATCACATATTTAAAAAGAGAAGAGAATGTGTTTATTTATCTCTGGACTCCATGCCACGTGCCCAGTCTTGGTCTTACTTAGTGAAAGCCCAGAGGATGTTTGTTGATTGAATTCCTAAATGACTTCTACTGACCATGGGACATATACATTGTCGAAGGTGGCAGTAATATGCATGAAAATGTTCACTGAAAAATAAATCACCTATTCTGTTCTTAGTGTATTTTGATGTTTAAAAGAAAACAGTGTTCTCTCCTCCGGTCTGTAGAGGTCCTGGCTAACTATCCTTGGTCAGAAAAGAAAATAAGAGAAGTAATGTATTAGGTATCTATGGCCATATAGTGAGCTAGAAAGTAGCACCACTGGGGCCATCTTGGTTTTGTTAAAAACAGATAGTCAGTGCCCAGGGTTGGTTTCAAAGAGGACTGAGGGCTCTTAGCTTGGAAAATCATAAAATTCTTTATTCTACCAGAATAGGAGATATTCATTTGTGTGAGTGAATGTAAACAGTGACCTGAAAAGACAAAAAAATTCCCAACAGTTGCTCTGGCCCGTTCTGTCCCATAGATGACTATGCACGTTCTCCCTACCTCACAGGATTAGCTGGAGGCTCCTAGGTACAGCCCCACTTGAGAAATGACCACCCAGAGTCACCAAGCCAGAGAAATTCTGCAGGAACTTAACAGCAACACTGTGTGCCCCCTTTTGCCGCTCTGGTGTTTTTTTGTAAAGGCTGAATGTTTATTTTTATGAACTCTCTGAACACAGACTCTGCTGGCAAAAAAAAAATTGATAAAATTGATGCTCTATAAAGATTGCTGGGTGAACAAGAGGCCACAAGTGGGATTCTATCAAAGAGGCTGAAATCTCTGATTCTGGTTGGGTCCCAGGCGTTGGTCTTAACTCCCAAGAGCAGAGTTAAAAAGGAATATTGCCATGACCTCAGGACATGCTGTCAGTAGGAAATACCCTATGAAAATGCATATGGATATGTTTATATAAATACACGCCTTCAGTTTCCTAGACTTCCTTTGTGGACCTCATCAGATTTCATGATAATTACATGTTTATTTCAGCCTCTTCGGATGTCCTGGAGGTACCCTGAAAGCAGGACTGGGCTCCTCTTGTTTATAAAGTTGTCTCTACTGTTCAGTACCCTGCAGGCTCCTTGGGAGGTATTTGAGACATGCTTGTCAAAGAATGAATGAACACGCAATCCTAGAAACACTTCTAATGAAAAAAATTGGACTCAATCTTTGAAGGGCCTTAAATTAGCCAACTCTGAAAACTCCCAACTTGAAGGAGAAGGCAGCTATGGCAACCCTTTTTTTGTTTGTCAAGCTGGGTGGCCCTGTTCCTTGCTTCCTGCCTGGCAGCTTTGGTGATTGGACTCCCCAGGCTTTGGCCCATTTCCTTAACTTAAATCCAGATACAAGCAGAGGGCCTTGAGCAGGATGGCACCCTCTTCCTGCTCCTAGACCCTTTGGTTACTTTTCTGTACCTCACATTCCTATTACCCCAGATCTCCCGCAACTATGGGAGTTAAGAGTGAAGGAGATCGTGAGTGTGCATGTGTGTGTGCATGCTTGTGCATGCATAGACTCGTGTTGTATGTACACAGCGTGCAGCGTTTTCTCCTTCCTCTGCGTCACTTCGTGGAGACTCAAAAATCTGTTTGATTAATGTGAAGCAGACATTGTGGGCAAGGGAGAAGAGAAAGAGAGAGAGAGAGAGACAGAGAGAGAGAGAGAGAGAGAGAGAGAGAAAGCTGACCTCTGCACTCTTTCTCTAATCAGATTAGCAGAGTACAGAGGATTTAAATCGAGGATGACACATCATTTTTATTTCATACCAATTCCAGTCAATTGGTATTGGCTGCCTAGACTGCTGTGTCATGAAGGATTCTGAAGCTGGGTTCCAGCTCTGCAGGAAAGCACGCTGCAATCCATTAACAATGTCTGCCACAGGCACAGAAAGTGGGTATAGCAACTCACAAGAAAACTATGAGCCAGGACAGGAGATAGTGATTCAGCACCCCAGAGCAATGAAGAATTGGCATGTTTGGGCTTCCAAAGACAAACAAGTTTTTTCAACTATGCAACATAAGCCCATGCATACTCAATGTGGGAAAAACTGGGCAACCTCTGCCCAAACACAAAGGAGCTAGGTAAAAAGCAAGGTTTTAACTACTGTTGCCCAGGTTTTACTGACCATGAGTTTTTTGTTTTCTTTCCTGCATTCACATCATCCCATGGCAAGCAGAGCCACATGAGCAATTGATACCCAGCAGATAGAGCTGGCACTGGCAGGAATAGAGGTCAGTTTTCTCCTGCCCACCAATTTTTGGTGGTAGCTGCTCTCAAGCTTCCAAATTCTGACATTAGAAGATGTTTGAACCCCTGAGTCCTGGGGCTGTCCAGCGGCCACCATATGTCTATGTGCTTGTGTGACCAAGAGTAAAGGGCACCTGTTTCCCCCAAGACACTATCTGGCCAGGAGCTCAGGGATATTCTTCTCACCGCCTTCTCTGTCCACCCCGATATTGCATGCCCTGGCCTGCTCTCTCCCCTGGGAAGCCCCACACAGAGCCAGACACCTGGAAGCGCAGGAATCGTGCTGAGGGTTCAGTCCTGGGGCTCTTCACTCCTAGGAATATCTTCTGCTCTGTCTGGCTCTGCTCAGCCTGCAGAGGGCACAGGCACTAGAAACCAGCTTGGACCCTAAATAAGACACCCACACACACAGAGCCACATCCTGTGAGTCTGTCCCCTGATCTACAAACCTCTGGTCAGCATTTACTGAAGCCCTGGGAAATGCCTCCTCTCCTGACAATCTGGTCCCAAATCTGAAGTCCCTGTCCAGGGGACTTCTTCCTCCCCACATACCAAGCAGGAGTCCTACAGATGGCTGAAGAGGATGACATGTCCTTTCTTCCCCAGCTCCTCTTAGCAGAACATCAGGAATAGCATCTCCTTAACAGATCTACAGGATCGGTATCCCTTATCAGAATTGCTTGACAGATTTTGGATTTATTTTTTTAATTTTAGAATATATATATATTCCGAATCTTAAGGATGGGCTCCAGATCTAAACATAAAATTC
The DNA here is from genome assembly GCF_034190915.1 of Cavia porcellus. Classification (NCBI taxonomy): domain Eukaryota; kingdom Metazoa; phylum Chordata; class Mammalia; order Rodentia; family Caviidae; genus Cavia; species Cavia porcellus. Next base: position 10,581,767 of record NW_026947508.1, read on the forward strand.
ATTTCTGTTTCATGTACACCTTATACACATAACCAGAGATAAATTTATAGACTACTTTTAATAATTTGGTGGGTGAAACAAAGTTCCGTGGTGTGGCATTTTCTACTTGAGGAGTCCTGTGAGTACTCAAACAGTTTCAGATATTAGAACATGTCAGATCAGGGCTGCTCAAGCCGGTCCTCACTCTTCACGGGGCATCTTCCCAGTTCACCCAGAGCATCTTACCTAATCCGACCGCATCACCAAGTTGAATTCATTGAGGCACAAAGCATCAAGGGCTGTCTCAGTGGGCAGGCTCGTGCCCCTTTCTCGCAACAGAAGGTGATTCTCAGACATCAAGAAAAATAACTTGCTGTGCAGCCAATCAAGAGCAGAGCTGAACCCTCACTCACCAGGCTGGTCCTCTCACTGCACACTGATAGATGATCCAGTCTAGCAGGTCACCTGCAGGCTCCAAAAGCCATTGTCCTCCCCCACTGTCATCCCTCCTTTCGGTGTTCAAAAGTCCAGGGAGGAATACAACATTAGAATAATCACAGTGTAATTAGAACCAGTTTGCTTGATGTCATTTCGTGAATTAAGGAGACAGAACATGGTGAGAGTCAGCACACCCACACAGCGCGTGCCCTTTGGGGGACAGGGGTGACATTCACCCACTTCTCCACCACCATCGTGGTCTGTCCTCAGCCCTGACTGCTCCGCGTAGAGCCAGGAAGGAGTTAAAACAGAACTAAGTTAAGGGAACATTCCTGGGAGGACCTGAGGCCCAGACCAAATGCCTGAAATGCTTTCCCTGGGGAGGTGGGAGGAGACTTGGAGCTTTAAATACTAGTTCTTGTTGTCACCAAACACCAAATAGCTGTGCTCTTTCACCCTTTGGGAAGAGATAAGTAAACCACACCGATTTCCTTCATTTTTCCCTAAAGTTCTTGTCCTCCAGGGCAAGGAAGTGACCGTCTGGCTCAGATTTACAGGAGGCAGGGTCTCCTACATTTTCCTGGGAAGCTTAGCTATGCCTCCTTTTGCCTATTTGCCGAAGGCTGTTGTGTTTGTATATTTCAAAGATAACAGAGATCTACACTTCTAGCAACTCCACTGGCAGGAATCTGCACTCTGTTAGACCTAGACCTTGACTGAGGACCTCCATCCTAACCGCCATCCTAAAGTCCTTCACCCCATCTCGGCACCTTCCCCTGTGTACAGTTTCTGCCACTGGCCCAGGCTTCCCCTTATCTAAATCTATTAAGATTAGTTCATTTCTGTAAAGTGCTCCCCTTGACAGTTCTTGGCACATAGTAAGCGCTGAATAAATGTTAGCGATCAGTAGCAACATGGCCCTTAGAACAGCAAACTGTGTGACTCCCTTTAGTTATATCCCCGCAAGCCCGTGACATATGATGGTCTGTAACTATTTACTATTGCTTCTAAACTCAAGACAAGATGAAATCCGGGCATAATCCTCTGCCTATAAAGTGACTCAGTGACAGATGAAACCTCTTTCCTCCTTTATATTTTTCCAGTGGACATTATAGCTAGACTCCATTTCCCAGCAACCCTTGCAGTGACTAGGGTGGGGCCACGTGACAGTGTTCAGGCCAATAGAAAGAGAGCAAGACTGGAGCACAGGGATGCCTGGTCTGACTCCAAGACCGCCTTCCTTGCTGGAGCGTTCCCCCTGCACAATTCTGGAAATCAAACGCTCCAAGGGTAGCATCAGAGACACAAGATAGAAGGAACTGGCCCCGAGATTCCATTGAAGAGGAAGCAAAAGAGCCGCCTGCCCTGCACGCTTCACTGAACTTTTGTATGAGTGAGAATATTTATGATTTTTTATTATTGTTATTAAGTTTCTGAAGATCTGGACTTCTTAGTTACAGCAGTGAACCTCCCCTAATCAATACTGACACCTTTGGGCATCCAGGCAGATGATGTAAATGAACTCACAACCTGGGGAAGGGAGATCTGTGCCCACTAAGAGTGTAGACGATGCCTGAAGAAGGCACCAATTGGGAGACAGGTGAGCTAAGCAAATGACAGAGCATCCTTTCCCCGGGTTATATACCTTTCCATAGGACGTGTGGTGCACATCAAATGTGAATGGTAACCACAAACCTAAAAGAACTCCCACTGCTGTCAGTGAAGCCCTGGTGCGGGGCCAGAGATTCTCCAGCCAATCACATGGCAACCTAGGTGTTCCCACAGTTAGGAGCTCCTGCGCTGCTAATTCGGGACAGTTCATTCAGAAAGCTCACCAGACCCTAGGGGGTGTCATTTACCTTCAGCTAAACTGAAGAGCCCCCAGGAGGACCACCTGTGTGTGAGCATTCCCTATGTGGAATGTCCTATGTGGGACAGGGACAAAAACCCTGGACCTGAAGCTGAAGGCCTGGCTCCAGGGTGCTTTGGGACATTAACACAGTGTGACACAGACAAATGCCCTCCCTGGACTCCTGTATTCCTGTCTATGACTGAAGTCACTGAGCCTCTTCAGAAACCCCAGCCTAGGTGCTTCAGAGAAAGTACAGTCTGCAGGCACGAGTGACATGGATATAAGGATAATGTTATAATCTTTATTAATTCATTATCAGCAGTTAAAAATTAAAGGTTTTTTTAACCCCACCACCAAAAAAAAAAAAAATGTAATGGTTTTGCACTAAAAAATCCAACTCCTCTTAAAACGTCTGGCAACGCTAGACGTGTGCTGCCCCAGGGTAACAAGGGGCCTTCCTCTCCAGACATGACTTCTGCTGCTCTCTGGTTTGCATAAATCCTTGCCAGCCCCACATTATTCATTCCTCCACAATACCTGCCTGGGTGGCCCACGAGGCACGTGAGTTTGAGACCCCCAAAGTAAATGATTTCTAGTAATCTCTTCTGCCTGGTTCATGAGCAAAAAGTTGTACCACCTCGTGATAAGTCCATTGCTACCTAGAAAACTGTCTACCCAGAATACAGTGGCTTGAAACCACTGTTTTACTATACCTTGTGGTTCTGTGGGCCAGGAATTCAGCAAGGGTTGGGTGGCCAGTTTTCTCTTTTGTTCCACGTCTGGAGTTATTGGCTGGTAGCTGAGCAGGACGGCAGGGACTGGCGTAGTTTCAGTTACAAACCTGGTGCTTGGCATGGATGGCAGGAAGCCTGGGCTCTGCGTTCTGTCACCTGGACCACCAGCGTGCTGTGGACTTGAGGTGGCAGGGCTCAAATGGTGACTCAGGACCCCAGAGAGAGTACGCCAGGGGATCAGACAGAAGCCACAAGGCCTCTTGAGATCTCCTCTCAGAAATGACAGAAGGCGACCTCTGCCACATTTGATTGATCAAGGAAGTCACTAAGAGCAGCCCAGTTATGAAGAGGGCGGTGAGACTCAGCTGAAAAATTGGACAAGAATCTGCATCACTGTCAATCCACCCAGGTCTAATACTCTAATGCTGCTTTCCTGAATTAGAGGATATTGATTAGTCCAGATAAACAGCGACTTAAAATAATCCACTGTGCATCATAAAATGATGTTCCCAGCCGCAAACACAAAAAGACATGATTGCATGATTGCATAGTAGGTCGCTCTATACACTGCCTGCTACCCTTCTTGACGTCTTCTTTGGCAATTGTTATTCCACGGCACACTTTGGGTTACAAGAAATTAAATTTCCAAGTTTTATAAGAAAAAGTAAGTTAGGGAATTACACCAATAAAAGAAACTACATAGGTAAATAAAAGACAACATGTGGGGTTTTTGGTAATTCTTCTGTCTGATTTAAAAGACCAGTACATAAGACAATAGTGATAAAACTGTCATTTATGACATATAAAAATGTAATTTGTATTACAGTAATTGCACAAAGGAGGAGAGAGAGTGGCATCTTAATTGAAGCAGTTTCTGGATGCTATTAAAGCTAAGTTAACATTAATTTGAATCAGATTGCTTTAAGATGCTCTTTGCAATCCCAAGAAAACCACTAAGACAATAATTCAAAGTATATTGTAAGTGAAATGACAGGGAAGTAAAATGGTAAACAGAAAATATCCACTTAACCCAAAAGGAGTCAGTAATGGGAAAATAAAGAATATAAAAAGATGTAATATACAGAAAATAAATAGCAAAATGGCAGATTTGAATCTTACCTTATCACTAGTTACATTAAATGTAACTGGATTAAACACTCTAATCAAAAAGAAGAGAGATTAATAGTGTGGATTTTAAAAACAATGACCCAACTACTTATAGCCTGAAAGTGACACATTTTAGGCTTAAAGATATAGAGCTTGAAAGTATAAAATTCTAAAAAGAAAGACTTGGTTCATGTACCCCAAAAGCATAAATAAATGAAGAAATTGAATCTTACATCAAACTCAACTAATTCTAGGAGGGCACATGATCCTGCCAGGACCATCTCATTCATCTAAGCTTTCTTCTGTGTTGGCCCCCTGCTGGGGTAATTCTGCCTTTCCTGGTGGTGCCCAGAGGATTTCAGTTTAGCAACTCCAATGAAAATAAACTGCTTTTTCTCCCCTGTACCAGCAAACTGTCTGGTGTGTGTTTCATTAGCCACGTCAGGTCAAGTATTTACAGCTGAGCCAGTTGCCATGCCTCGTCCTATGTCCTGACCTGGATTCAGGGGCAATTTGATTCAGCTTCTCCAGAGCAACAGAGCTTGAGAGCAGGGAAAGCACCCCTTCAAGGAGACCAGGGAGCATAAACAAGAACAATAAACATGAAGGACCTAACATACTCACATTGGAGCGATTTGGGCCAGATGGACATTCTGTGACTTGGAAAAAAGAAAATCTAAGTGGATTACAAAGTGTTTAAGCGTATGTTTTTAAGTTCATATTTCAATTGTCCAAGAATTTCTGCACTTTTAAGATCGTCTAACGCCCCAAATACCTAGAGCATGCTTGATTTGAATTCTGAGGAACTCAGAATTTCACATCATGAACCACTTGCTCTGCACCAGGTCCCTTTACATAGCCCGTCTTCTCCAATCATGAATCTCCTGTGAGCTGGATAGAACTCTCTTCCTATTGAAGATAGCAGACAGATGCACAAGGAGATCAATAATTTGCCCAATGTGCACATCTCAAAAGTGATCAAATCTGGATCCCCACCATGTCACCATGGTTGTCGAGCCCAGAGCTCCTTTCCATGTATGCTCTGCTTGCATCCAATTGCATGTAGTGATACAGCTGTGTGTCTTCTGCCGTGTTCATGTTTGAGAGCTGTGAGAATGCCATAGACGTGTCCATGGTGGAATTTGGCCTCCCTGCAAATCTGAGCTTGAATACTAAGATTAAAGCTAAACCAGGGATTGAAAATCAAGCACTAGCAAAGTACAAAGTCAGGGTTTCTTGGCTTTCACTTTACTGAAAATTGTTACACCCTCAGAGTCTGATGGTTTGGGTAACTTGTAAAATTTGTATTTTGTGTACCGAGGCATCTCTGTGGGTAGGTGTCATTAGCAATTTGAAAGATGGTCTCTTCCTGGTGTTGGTTCATGATTCTGGCTTTTATTTGTCTCTGATTTTTAGCTCATCCACACCAAATTTTCTCTCTTTGGATTCTTCTTGGCATCAGAGATGGATCACAGTGAAAACTGGGACTGTTACCATTGACTCTGTCTTTTCATTCACCCTCTGCTGAGTGATAACCAATGCTGAAATCAGTCACCTTCATCCTGATCTTCCTTTGGAAAAAAGCTTCTCTCATTTTTGATGAATTAAGGTAGCAATTCCCATAATGTATTCTGTTAAACCCAATGACTCAGAAACTCACCCATAAAAAAGTGGGATGCCACTATCAGATTATGAGGAAAAGGAAGTCGGGCAGACCAAAGAACAACCTATTCTATTTCCCTTAAATTATAAAGTATTCTGGTAGATCTTTTTTATTAAAATTACTTAATCAGTGGCCCAGGGGCATAGCAACGGCATCTTTATTTGTCACGAATAAAACACCAATCTCCACTATGGCCAATGAAAACTAAAACCTAGCAACTTGGTTTTGAAAGAGACATGAAAGCTATACCACTATTCCATCTCATTTTTTTTTATAAAATGAAAGGTTATTTTGCTAGCAGAAAACTGTTATTGTTGCTGAATTTGCTAAGAAAATTGGGCAATTTATCAGTGCAGATGGCAACAGCAAATCCACAGAGTTGCCAGGGGTGTTATCTGGCCATCTCGGTAGCATTAACAAGTTGGGGAAAAAAAATCCAGGTTCCAGGAAGGCAATAATGAATTGTGGACTCTTGGGCAAGAAGGTAGATGGTGATTTTTTCCTGATGGACACTGGACATTTCTGGAAAAGAGGCCTGGTAGCCATGGTACCATATTCTTCTTAGCATTAGTACCAGGTTGCAAGTTCAAATTTCTGAACCTCAGACTACCAACTTACCTGCCTAGAAGATTCGAGACTACCAAACTCAGGATTCAATGACTTATTTGCTCTGCTCTTGCTGAGTTAGGTCTTCCTTAGGGGTGTCCTGGGTTGGTTTTGGCTTTGAAGAATGTCTTGTTTGGTAAAACACTAAGAAAGTGTGTCATGATTGGGAACGGAATGGATGGTGTTGCTTTGATAGAACGAACACTATTTGGGGGGACAGATGAATCTGGGTGGTGATAATGTTGAACAGAAAAGCTATTGTTGTTGACGGTTTTATAGGAGCAAGTTCTTTTTTAAGGCCTCATGCTTACATATTTCATCAGCACTGTGCTTGAGAAATGTCCGGCAAGGTACAACGGATAGAATAAGAATGAACACTGAAACAAGACAGATAGCCTCACTTGAAAGTCCCATTATGAAAAGCGGGAAATATAGATACTGGCAAACTATGATGTCTGCTAGATTGATGAGATTCAAAGAGGGGCTGTTATGGTCCCCTCTGCAAACACTTAGCACTCAGGGACAGCAACAAATTGTTGGGAAGGTAGAGAAAGTTGAGGCTGTGGAATGGGACCAGAGACTAAACAAGGAGACAAGAGAAAGAAGGAAAACCAGCCATGGTGGACTGACTAAGGCAGACAGAGATCCAGTGGCATATCAGAGAGCTGAGAAATTTTCTTGGGCTGAATATCAGGTTGTTATTTAGGTAGATGGACCATTAGCCCATTCGAAGCCCTCTACTAAAAGAGGGAGAAAGGAGTGTCTGTTTCCTCTTGGAGAGCCTGCACAGGTCCTGCGGACCAGTTTACTTTGCCTACAGGCAGGGAAAGGTGTGGGTGAGCAGGGAGAGTGTGAGAGAGCTCTTTCAGGAGTTCCCTGGGTGCTTCTCCACTGTACCACCGTCCTGTGCTCTGTAGTCAGTCACCAAGATGGTGCCGCTGGTCCCTGTGTGTGGTTACATTGTTGTGGACTCCTCTCCCACACTGAGTAAAGATGACTTGTGCAACTAATGAACCATTGCACACCTGATAGAACATGACTTTGGAGCCTGGGCTCAGCAGCTGTTCCTTCCAGCTGGCTCCCTTGGATCATTTTCTCTTGGGAAAGCGGGATGCGTGCTGTGGAAACACTCAAGGGGCTCCCGGAAGAGGCCCATGTGGGGAGCTTTCTAGATCTCCTGCCAACTTCCACGAGTCCACCATCTTGGGGGACTCTACACCCAACCTATCCTTAGTGACTGAACCTCCAGCCAACCTCACGACTCTAACTTCATGACGGATCCTGAGCCAGAGATCCGGAGCCACTCCCACATTCTGACCCCCGCACAGTATGAAATGATAAGCATTATTGTTTGGATCCATTACATTTTAGAGTAATTTGTTATACAGCAAGGATTAACTAATACAACCGGTCGTAATACTTACTTTGGGATTTCCCTCTGTGATTATAAAGTATTTCAAACTCTTACATGAAAAGATAGTAGAACAAGTAATATAGTCCCATATTCTCACATACTAGTCTCTACAGTAAAACCCAGAGAAAGCAGTGTCCTTATGTTCAGTTTTGTCTGAGAATCTAAAGCTCTATCACATGCAAAGTCATTGCACAGATTTTGCCTTCTACTGTAGGTGACATGGAAAGGCCAGAGGTGAACTTGGGGTGGAAGAAGACAGGATCTATCTGGTATTCCAGGAGATAGTCTAGGTGCCCAGACTGCAGTGTACCCACATACACTTCAGGGAATCTCTAGGGATAGAATTGACCTGTTCCTGCCATCACAGTATTTCCTGGCTCATTTCTTTCCAATCACAATGTGCAAGTTATCAATTCTCTTTCTCCTTGAGCTATACATTGAGGTTGATCCTAAAAAAGGGAGAAAAAATGGGGAGACTCAGAGCATTTTATCTGCCCACAGATGTTCAGAAGAGCAGTAAAAATAACTTGTGTCAGCTCCAAGACCACCTAACTTAGGTCTGTGCGCCCAGTGGAAATGTTATGATGTCACAGAAGCTCGAACTGTGCCTTAGTCCAGTCTGGCTGCTGTAACAAAATATCTTTGACTGAGTAATTTATAGTGATATAAATGTACTGCTCACAGTTCTGAATATGTCCTTGCACGGTGGAAGGGGTGAACAGATTTCTTGGGGGTTCTTTTACAAGAGCACTAGTCCCATTCATAAGGGCTTTGCCTTTGTCACTGAATTACTTCTTACCACACTAGGGATTAGGTTTCCACATGTGAATTTTAGGGGGTTACACTCAGGCCATCGCGAATGTATCAGTCAGTTATGCTGTGCTCTCAAACATCCCCAAAGCTCAGTGTTTCCAACAATGTTGAATGCAGCATAAGGGAATCTCAACTCACCATGATTACTTAGGGGTGGGGTGCACATTAACAGGGCCTCGACTCTCTTCTGACACCACTATGCCAGGAGTAGGCTTCTGATGTACCGCAGGAGAGGAAAGGGGGCTGGAGTTAAATGCTGGCACCTAACAGATGCACATGGCTTTTCTCTTTACATTTCATTGGCTAGAAATATTCACATGGCTGTGCCATCTTCCAAGGGGTAAGGAAGTAAGGTTCTGCTGCAGGTAGAAGAAAACAGAATATTCACGATTACCAGTAACACATATGATAAGAAAGCTGTTTCTCCTCATCCCTCTTAGCCTCCTGATTCTCCTCCTCTTCTTCCTTGTCCTTCTCATCTTCTTTCTCCACCTTTTCCTCCTCCCCTTCTTATCTCCTTCTTCTCCTTCTCCTCTTCCCCTTTCCCCCTTTTCTTCTTCTTCTTCTTCTTCTTCTTCTTCTTCTTCTTCTTCTTCTTCTTCTTCTTCTTCTTCTTCTTCTTCTTCCTTCATAATTTCCTCGGGAAAGTAAGAGAAAAATGCAAGCATCACAGTTTTATTTTCCAAGATCTTTGTTTTTCAATGATCTAGGAATATATGAGTTGAATCCTACGTTGTCTTTTCCTGTTCTTGGTAAATTGTCACTGACTCGCTAAGAACCTATGGACTGTGTTCAAGGAACTGTGCTGGGTGCTGCAGAAGACACACCAAGTCAACTAGGTATGATCTTCATCTGAAAAGTGGACTGTGATGAATACATTATCAAACTGACAGGAAGAACAGAAGAGATAACCTTTTGGTTCATTATACTCATGCCTAGAACCCAGTAGTAATTGTCCTTTGTCTCTTTCATACCAATTTGTAACTTCCAAATCGTCAGATCACTCTCCCATCACTTAGTTCTGTACTATTTAGATTCTGAGATTGCAAAGCAAAAACATTTGTATCAAATAGTTGAAGTTTTTTTCTTAATGCGTTAAGGGAGAGATGAGGCAGTCTGGGAACTATTCGATGACAACTATAAACTATTCGGTATTTTAGTTTTTTAATTCATAATCCTGAATTCCCTTTGATGGTTCTTTAATATAGGGAGGGCTCTTGTGAGGATATGTGAATAATTAAACTTTTCTGAGTTGGAACAGAAGTTAGAGGAAGCTCATTTCCCTGTCAATGATGTGAGGCAGAGGAAACCCCAATGGGCATCTTTTTAAAACTAAATAATTTAAGGAGATTTAAAAAAACTTTTTCCTATCTCTTAGACAGTCTGAGGAAGAAAGGCTTTGACAGGTTCCTCCGTGCACTGCTCTGGCTTACTTTGAGAAACCTTGATTGAAGGAGAAAGAGGAAAAACACGGGGACAGGGGACACTGCTGTCCTATCTGGATATCTGCTACTCTCTCTACTCGATGCTTCTGGGACACATCAGACAGGTGACACGACCTCCTTAATGTGCGGATGAGTCCCCCGAGGCTCCCACAGGTCATAGAACACCTGGAGCAGACAGTCATGCTCAAGGCCACCCGATGCCAGTGCAGGCCTCTGAACCTCAGCCCTCGCTGCCCTGGGATTGCCTGCTTGGCACCAAACCATTGCTCAGTGTTATTTACTGTGTTTATTCATTCTGCTCCCCTCCTCGTTGGCTGACAGCTATTGATTTCTGGGTGTGATTGCGCCCTTGGCCTCGAATAGTCTTGCAATTTCTTCCCCAATTTTCAAGTGAACTTTATCATTTCTTTGCTTGGTGAAGCTCATCTTTGTTCTTTGGGCAATAATGGATGATTCAGTAAATGGCATGTCACAGCGCAGGGAGATGTGAGGATGACCTTTATTAGATTAAATATGTTTCCCCCACCCAGTGCTCCACGGCCTTGAGAATTACCATCAGAAGGCAGACACTAAGGAATGAGCCGTATGTAGCCAAGAGCTTCCCAAAACTGTATTAGTAATTACTTTTTTGATAAAATAATAATTACTGAAAAATGATTTCCTATAAATTATAACAGTTAATACATCAATGCAGATATTACAAATTCAGTTTGCTCAAATGCTCTTTAACAATACCAGTTGACTCTCGGACCCTGCCAACCCCATTCCAATGTCCAAGCCTGTGCCTGCTTAGAGCCCTGATGCCCCTCATGGAGAGGAAGCTGACAGGAATTTGTGGCTATGAGACGGTCCAGCTGGCAATGGGGTGCAGATTCCTTGCTATCCCCTGTCGGATCTGCTGCCTTTCATCCCTTCTACTTCTTTCTAGCCGTGATGGAAGTCTCTTCATTCCCCCCAAATACTCATCTTGTTCTTACCTCAGTGATTTTTTTGAAGCCTGTGTTCCCTCTGCCTGAGTTGTGCTTTTGGAATAACTGTACATGGCATCTTATTTCATCATATACATGTCTCAGTGGAAATGTTACCATCCCAGAAATCCCTCTCACCCAGGTAATCTCTCCCTCCCCCCCTCAATCTCAATCTCTCTCTCTCTCTCTCTCTCTCTCTCTCTCTCTCTCTCTCTCTCTCTCTCTCTCCCTGTCTTTCTCTCTCTTCCCTTCTCTCTCTGTGCTTTTCACCAAAACATCTACTTCTGCCCTGCCCTGCACTGGAATGTCCTGTGATTCCTTGAACCAGCCGGTCTCTTGGGTCACACAGCCTCCACCATGGATTCACTCCAACCCACCTGACTAAGAAGTCACATGCCCCAAAGTTCCTGCTACCTTCAAATGGAACAAGGCACCATGGTGCAGCGGGTGAGGTCTGACATCATGAACAGTTCCAGAAGCAGCAGTCAATCAGAAGGGTGGCACACCCAAGGAGCTGGTTCTCCATGGCCCAAACTCACCAGTAGGAAATGGAAGCTAAATCCCAGCTCCTTTCTTGCTCCTAGGAACTGCTTTGAGGCATCTCCCTGCATGACACCCAGGGAAGTCCTGTGTGCCAACTAGAAGCGCCTGCTGGGTGACTAACCCTATCTCACCACAAAGTGTCATTAAGGGAAAAGCAACGCATCATTCAGCCTCACTGACCTCGCCCCTCTTCCCTGTTCTCCCTGCCCTGGACTTGCACATCCCAAATAAAACAGAATTTAGATCTTTGCCTCAGGATCTTTACTGGAAAGTCTGAGACAAGACAGTTTCCAGAATGGAGAAATTTCCTGCTACACACAATCAATATCTGAGGGATTAATGAGTGGATGGAAAGATGAAAGAGAATGGGTGGAGGGATGGGTAGGATGAAGAAGAAGGGAAGGAGCCAGAGATGGATGGAGTGAATAAAAGAGACAGAAAGAGAGAGATGAAGGAAGGAAGAAAAATGAAGTAAGGAAAGATTAAACGATGGGCAAGTGTATGGGTGGGTGGAAAGAAGGAATGTGGAAAGGAAGGAAAGAAGGCAAAAGATGGAGGACAGGTGCGTGGTGTTGGGTAGGAGGATGGATGGATGACAGTGTGAGTCCTTCAAAGGTCATGGGCAAGTAAAAATCAAAGGTCACTGTTTTGCCCTCCTCCTTGGAAGCCACAAACACTCCTTGCCCATCCTCCTTCAGCTTAGCTGCTCTATCTTGCTTCCCCTGCTTTGGGGTTCCATCTCTTATTCTGCCCCACCCAGACCCCCAGATCCCACCTGCCCCAAAACCCCGGCCACTAGGGACACCCTGCTTCTTGGCCAGTCTCAAGCATAACCGAAGTAGGTTCTGTTCTGGTTCCTAAAAGCAGAGCCTCAGGCCAGCTGGTTTATTGAAAGAGGATCCTAGAAAACAACAGTGACAGAGCGGAGAAATAAGTCAGGGAAGAAGCAAAAGTCAAGCCACCATAAGTGCCTTACAAAGTTGCCACCTTTTGTAAAGCATTGGCACCGCTGGGACTTTCTGGGCAACGTGTAGAATGCCCAACAAGCACCCAGCTGAAGGCTGAGAAGTGGGAATGTTCAGTGCCCACGTCTCTTCACACTGGGCCAGGGCTGGTCTTGGTGGCACTGACTGCCCCCCACCTCCAGGCCGTGCTTGCTCACAGGGCAGGTGGGTCTGCAGTGACAGCACAACCGTTGGAACAGAAAGGACAGAAGTGAGCTTGGGCTTCTGTGAGGTGATCCTATCAACTCCAGCTGAAATTAGAGGTGGCTAAGGGATGTGCCCTAGGGCGTTAGCATGCCTGCTACAGAAGGGTCTCTAAAATGCGTATGTGGCTGTACTTCCGGTGGCTAAGACTCTTTGACGGACCCCAGAGCCCCAGGCCGAAGGTCTTTCTTCTTAATGAAGCACATAAGACCTCCTACAATCCGATCAGCCTCACTGCGACCAACTCCTGCTTATATTTTTTCTGTGCATCCTTCATGTTTCTCAAGCCCACAACTTTGCCTATGCTGTGCCCTCTGCCTGGAATTTCCATGCTGTTTGTATTCCTTTTCTAGAGAGTTGGCCCTTCAAGGACCTTTCCTGACACACCTAAGCAGAGTTAGGCCACTGCTCATATTTCCACGTTGGCAACAGTTTTGGGATCATTGTCCATTCAGGGGCTCCCCTCCCTTAGCACCCTACCAATCAAGTTCACTGCAGGTAATAACAGGGGTCTCTCTTCTGGGATTCCCAAATGTCCAGAGAAGACCTGAGACCAAGGAAGTGTTGGTGAGCAGGTGGCTGGTCGGATCCATGTATAATCCTCAGGACTTTCATTTAGACTTGCTCAACAGAGAGCCAGGATGGCTCGTGAGAGAGACCAGTGGAGTCTGCACTATGGAAACCTCTCCGTTTAGTGTCTCCCTAGGTCTGGAGCCAAGTAGCATGGGCATTTGCTCAAGCCTGTTGCAAGACACGCAGACCACCTTCTCTGTGTCCATCAAGGAGGTGGCAACCCCAGCAGGGAGCTCAGCAAATAATTGCCAAACAGCTAAATAGCTGCTTTAAACACAGACAAAAGACAGGATTGGAAGTCCTGACATGCCTGGGCCTCTAGAATACCAGTGCTGGTGAGTTACAGGAGGACAGGGATGGACGAATCAGGGTAAGCCTGCAGACTCTGCCACAGACCACGGTGGCCTCTCCTCTCCTGTCCTCTCCTCTCCTTTCCTGGGTTCCTAGGCAGGTGCCTCCTGGGGGACAAGAGTAGTAAATGCCCACCTGTGATCTAGCAAGGAGGCCATCTGCTGGTGTAGCCACAGCCACAGTGACACATTTACAGACCCTTGGTGTGTGCTTGCCACCTGCTCACCCAGGCACTTTCTCGCCCTCAGTTTCCTCCCATCCTTGTGGGACAGACTGGCATCAAAACCCACAGTGGCATGAGGATGTTATGACTCGAATATAAAGCATGCTGTGTACAGATCTGCCACAGATGTGTGAAGGGTGATGGACACGTTAGCGACTTTCACATTGACATAAAAAAATCCCAATGCATATGTACATATATGTGTACACACATGTACCCACACACCCATGCACACAGCCCAATGATAGTTACCTTTTGGGGGGTGCATTTCCTGCCTTTCATTCCGTAAGCATGGCTTCTTTTCTTTACTTTTATAATCCCATCGAATAACTGCATGACAAGTACAAGCTGTGACCAAATAGAGAGTGAATGTTTAAATTTAAAAATAATCAATATAGTAAAAGACACATTGTCCTTCACCCCCCCACACACACACACACATGCACACAATACTCTCCTTTACTTTGAGTGTACTTATCCCATTACACTTGGCACTTTCTGAAGCAGTTCTGGCAGTCCTCTTTCACGAGTATCTTTAGTTGCATTCTTAGGCTGCCTCAATATCCTGAATTGATTCAAAGCATTCACCTTTGATGGTCCTTTTGACTTTAAGGAGGAGCCAGTGGCCACCCGGTTGCAGATCCAGTGAACGAGGTGCATGCAGATACAGTGGAATGTTTTTATTTGACAGAACTTGCTGTAAATGTTGCAGATTGATTCAGGACACTAAGGCAGGCACAAAAAGACATTCAGAAAGAGACTTCTGGGAGGGCTTCGGAAAGTGGCAAGAATGAATAGGTGGGTGTGTTTGAAGTGCAGGGGAAGGTTTTAAGGGTGGTTGTGTCTTTTACTATAATTGTTCAGAAATTCACCAGATTTTTCTTTTAGCACATCTCATAGCTTGATCACCAGCATCAGAGCGGAAAGGCTGCAGTGCCTGTCACTCTGAGTCCAGATCCTGCCTCTTCAGTGTTGTGTCATCCTGGGTAATTTTCTCGACCAAGTTCCACAGCTCGAAAGTGGGAATATAGAAATATCTACCTAATGGAAACAGTGAAGGGCAAAAGAAAAGGCTTCTAACCAGCTGGCTCGCAGCAAGCCCTCAATGAGGTCAGCATTATTATTAAGGGTTCTGTGGCTGTTGTTTAAGGTTATTCGAAAGGGGCTCAGTGTTAATGTCAGCCTTCTAGAAAATTCTACAAATATGAGAGTTCAGTCTAATTTAGTAAGAGGGTGGATTCTGAGTTCCTCCTACTGAGCCTCACAGGTCACCTCCAGCACAGAGCCATGCACCAAGGAACAGGTCTTACCCCTTCACCTTACTTAATCCCAGGCCCTGGCCCCAGACTCTGAGACTCAAAGAAAAATTAGAATAATAGAGAAATGTGGAGCTAATTTTCTTGTAGATTCTCAAAGGCCATGTGTGAAGACAGTAGGTAGCATTGATGGTTGGGTCATTTGGAGGCCAGCACTCCCTAGCATGTCTGCCTCTGCTGAGCTCTTTCCTTGGCCAGAGGCTTAGACTTGATTTGCTCAACTTTAAAACAGAGATAGTAATAATAACCCTTCATAGGTTGAATGAACTGCATAGAACATTACAATTCAAGCTCTAGAGGGCCTGTTTCATCCTAAATATTCAATAGGTGTGGGCTAATTTCATCAGGAGGGGAAGGAGTTGAAAGGGACCTCAGGGGAAGGGTGTTGGGGGTCTCTGTGGTGTGATTCAGGGGAATCCTCTCTCATAACCAACACATGCATGGCAGGAACATCACTGGTCTGCTGAGGGGACAAAATAAAGGGGTTCATGTGTGCATTAAGCATGTGGTTCCCATGATCTCCAACCGAGTGAGAGACAATGTAGTCAAGGTGATGGGCTTGATATTCAGCTGCTTGCCTTTATATTGTTGCTAATTAGCCAAGTGTCCTTCAGTGGCTTATGACCTCTAGTACCACAGTTTCTTCATCTGTACCATGGGAGTAATAATAACACATCCTAGCTCATAGTCATCCTGAGATTTAAGTAAATTACCAGATACCACAAGCTTCTCCAGGCTTCCCTAAGCTTCTTCCCCATCATGATGGCACTCCCTCTGCACACTCCTACTATTCTAGTTTTATTGTCATCCAGATTCACATTTCAGCTCCCGGAAGGAGGACTTCACATCTGATTTCTCTCGCAACTATGAAACCCATCCAAACTCCAGGCCACCAAAGGAGAGTCCACCAAAATATGAATGCCACCAATATTCAAATGAAGATTGAGCAGACTCTCCTCCATGCACCCCTACAATGTCTCTCACTTGTGCATTGGAGAGGAACAAACAGTGGAGGTCTGCCCCTAGCCATGTTCAGGGGCTCACAGCAGCAAGGAACATTCACTGACCTAAGGTCAAAAGAGGAAGCAAGAGCAACTTTTTTGTAGAATATACTCAGCACTCATTATATAGTTTTGATAATAGCTCCCTGTCAGATATACAGCTTGCAAATATTTTCCTGCCTTTCGTGGGCTTTCTCTTCATTCTGTTGATTGCTTCTTTTGCTGTGCCACAAAAATCTAAATTTCATGTGGCCCCCTGTGTCTATGTTCATTTTTGCTATCTGTATTTTGGGGGATTTTACCCAAAAAATAATTGCCCAAATCTATGTCATGGAGCTACTCTTTTATGTTTTCTTATAGTACTTTTATAGTTCCAGGATTTGTATATAAGTCTTTTACTCATTTTTAGTTGGTCTTAGGATATGAGGTGAGATACAGATCTAATTTAATTCTCATGAATTTGGATATCCAGTTTTCTCAGCACCTTTTAATTGAAGAAACTATTATTTTCCCATGGCCAGTTCACGATACCTTTGCTGAAAATCAATTATGCAATGATTTATTTCTGGACTTTCTATTCCCTTTGTTTCATGTGTCTGTTTTTTATGCCAGTATCATACTATTTTGATTATTGTAGCTTTGTAGTATATTTTGATATCAGGTAATAAAATATTTCCAGTTTTGTTCTTTTTCTGCAAAACTCATTGCGGTTAGACAGGAGGGATAAGTTCAGGAGATCTATCATCCAACATGATGACTATCATTAATAATGATGGTGTTAATAACAATTACATTCATGTATTATAAGTTTACAAATTGCAAATAGATTTTAAATGTTTATTCCACAGAAATAAGTATGTGAGATAATACACATGTTAATTAGTTAAACTGGACATTCTGCAATGTTTTTAAAAACATCAGACTGTATATCATGAATAGATACAAATTTTTTTCAATTGCAAAAAAAATGTTATGTGCTCTGTGCTCATGTTTCTTCCTTGAAAGAAATACAATAAAAAAGTAACTTATAATTTATATCAGTCAGATTTTTGTCCCTTTGGCAAAAATGACTGACTTGTGCAATTTAAAGACAGAAAGATTTATTTGTGCTTATGGCTTTAGAGGGTTCAGTCCATGGTCTAATGGCGTTATTGCTTTTAGGCCCAAGACAGGGCAGAAGCGTCATGGCAGAAGGACGTGGTGGTGAGCTGCTCACCTCATGATAGAGAAAGTGGAGAAAGGGAAAGCACCAGAGGAAAGGGGCCAAGGGCCCATTAGGGTTCCCGAAGCTCTGGCCCCATGACCCGCTAGGCCTCACGTCCCATTTTCATCATTTCACAGTAAAGCAACTAAATTATGATTCCATCAGTGGACTCATCTACTTGGTGACGTTAGAGTTTTATAAGCCAATCACCTTCTGAAAATCCCACCTCTGAACACCCAAGGCTTTTGATGGAGATTTTAGAACTAAAACATCCCCAGAATCCCTCTTAGTGCTGTCTCATACAACCTCAAACCCTCGTGGCATATGGGAAACACATGTCCTGTTCATGTGTCTGTAGGTCAGCTGCCTGGCTCTGCTGATCCAAGCCGGGCTTTCAAGTCTCACTCACAGGTGTGTGGTCAGGAGAGCCAGGTTGCTCTGCAGATCTCTGTAACTGTGGCTCTCACATGCTGAGTCGTACTGGGACAATGGGGCTGACTCAGCTCTACTCTGCAGGGTTAGCTCCAGCAGCTAGCTCAGGCATGCTTCCACAGCACAGCAAAAGGGAGAGGAAATGCAGGAATGCTTTGAACAGCTGCTGCTTGTCCCACCTTTGCTATTATACCCTCATCCAAAGCAAATTACCTGGATGAGCCCCCAAGTCAAGAGGAAGGACAATAATGTCCCAGCCCACATACACTAACAGTGCTGCAAACATACATAGCAAAGGCCTAAATCCAGGAAGAGGGGAAGAATTCAGGTCAACCATCAATCAACCTCTCACATACTTCAGAGGAAGATGCCAACACTGATTGTAGAGAAGGAGAGAGGAAAATTATAAGCTCTTTTATAATTCAGTCCACTGAAAGAAAGGTCAAAATCACTCACGAAACAAGGAACCCTCAGGTTATTAAACGGTATAGCCTTTTTATGCATACACAGAATTCAAAAAGAACCATGAGTTCTCACATTCCACTCCTTCCTAAAACCATCTTAAAATCTCCTCCAACATTTTTATTCTTACCTACTTTGAATGAGTTGAGATACGTCTTCGGAGTTTGATGTCCTCCAGGGACTGGCTCCAGAACTGTGCTATTCCAGGAAATACACATCCATGTGAAAATAAATGAAAAACAAGTTTAAGGAAATTAGGATTTCTCCCTATTTCTGACAAACTGGTTCCAATTTATGAATTGGGTTTTATTATTCCCTTCCACCAAGTCTAAGTGGAGACTCACTGGGGTGGTCACCAATGAAATTATATAGATTGCAGGATGGTACGTTCCCACTAATGCTGGCTTGTGGTTGGAATCCTAGCACGTACTCTAGATTTCAGGAAAATAAACTGAAGAGGGAAAGTGAAACTCCATAATGAAAACTTAATTTGTCACTGCTTATTGGGCTATTTATTGTATGCTTCTCCTATAGAAACCACTTGGGGACATTCATTTCCCTCTGTGTTGTTTTTGTAAGAGGATCAGGCCACTTTAACAGCCTGGACATTTAGGATCCATAAAAGATAATGTGCAGGGAAGATGTTTGAGTCAGATAGACCCTGCAGATAGACATTTCAATAATCAGCTAGGCACTAAGGGTTAACACCATGCTACTGACACCTTCTGGTTTGGGAGGAGAATTCTGTCCTTTGACACTTAGGGTGAGCTTCACAGAGGTCCCTGGCTGAATTCCCAACACTGACCACTGGGAGGAACCAGGAATAATATTACTCTTGACAGACCACTGGTTTGACCCACAGTCTAAATTTCTTGGTAACTCCCTATAAATTATGAGTTCTGTCATTTTATCTGCAGCAATTATTCACACTCAGTGTGGCTTTGCTTGTGGCCAAGTTAAACACAGGAATCTATCAACTGTGTGTGTATTCAGGAGGAAACCGGGGCTGGGGGTGGAGCTCAAAACAGTCCAGATTAGCTTCCATAAATCAGTGCGGACAGCTCCTTTGATAAATTCTCTTATGGTACTCTAGGATGCCAAGGCTAAATCAACAGAATTATTAATTTTCTCCCACGCGTGACCAAAAGCTCTTCAGTACTAGGCTGAGTACTTGGGCCACCTCCTTACTTCCTATTTCCTTTTACCTGGCTCTTTAGGACACCATCCAGGAGAAGGAGACAAAGGTTATTACAGTAAATTTTCCTTATAATTAACTTTAAAACTGCCATTTTTGAGTCATAGCCAATATGTAACATCTGGTCAAATTTTCTCCAGTATAATGAAGTTGACTGGAATTCACAGCCATCTATAAAACAACTCAAATGCATACAAGAAAAACCTTGCTTTCTCCCCTCCCTTCTCCTCCTCAGCCTTAGGCACTAAAGAAACCAATATTAATAGCCTGCAGAGATTCCCATATTCCCATCACAATGAAGCAATTTAATTATGATCTTGTCAATGGACTCATGTACTTGATGCCATGAGATCACGTCCACATACAGCCAGGAAGACAGAGAGATAAGGCACAAGCTAAGTGGATTCAGGAATCAGAGACTTCTGTTCTCTTCCAGGTGTGAAGACAGAAATCAGAGGGTTCTAAGTAGAGAGGGAGGAAAGAGTGTTAACTTGGTGCTGTGTGGCAGCTGCATGGACCTCAGGAAGCCAATGTGGTTGTCCAGGAAAAATGGCGGTGGTGAGCAGGTAGACCGCAGTGGGTACCTAGGAGGGGAGGCTGGAAAACATTTGGGAGGGAATGTAATCTGTGAGGAAGAAGGGCCTTTCTGGCTTCCTCATCTGGACAGCTAATGCTTCTCACCAGGGAAGAGATCCCAGGAGGAGGTGGAGGGTGGAGCAGAACACGGGACTCAGTGTGGGATGCGCTCCGGGCGCTCAGAGCCTTCCAGGGAAATAAGGAACGTGTGTGGGCAGCTGGCTGGCAGAAGAAGTGTAGGCTGGAGGGCATCCCTGGCACCGCTTAGGAAATGTTTATTAAATTTGTGACATAGAGTAAGGACACAGAAGAGCCCCTGGGGAAGAAACCTCCTCCCTTCTAAAGCCCCTGAGGCCCAGACATCAGGCTCTTTAGTATAATGTAGACAAAAGTCATCTAGCCCGACAGCAGCAGCATAGGATTCTTTAAATATCTGTCCCACTGTCTGCAGGAGAAGCTCAAAGCTGCCTCTGGCAATGGGGACCAGGGGAAAGAGGAAAGGGGAGAGGATGAAAAAGATGGGGGCCCCACATCCTCACAGAGGCCCTGAGCTGTTCAGCTGGGACCCATCCCTGCACACGCAGCTCAGCTCTGCAGAAAGCATAGGAAGGGAATCTGGGGTCAGAGTGCTTGGATTCCAATCCTGGTT
The DNA here is from genome assembly GCF_034190915.1 of Cavia porcellus. Lineage (NCBI taxonomy): Eukaryota > Metazoa > Chordata > Mammalia > Rodentia > Caviidae > Cavia > Cavia porcellus. Next base: position 10,602,519 of record NW_026947508.1, read on the forward strand.
GCGCAGACACAGGCACCGTCATACCTGCTGGGCCTCTGCTTCCTCTTCCAAAACACAAGGCACATCCTAGCGGCAACCTCACAGGCGTGGTCGGAGGAGTCAGGGAAATTACACACGGGAGCACCGGGCCATGTATCCTCTCTTTGCATGGTGCTACCACTGGCTTCATCAGCCACCACACTGCTTCAGCAGCCACCCCACAACATGCCGTTCCCCAAGAGGAATTCCAGAAAACAGCTTACTCCACCTCCTCACCATTCCTGTGGCCTCTGAGATGGGCAGGAAGTTTCTCCCCTGGGGAATTCTTCCCCCTTGTCACTTGCATCTGCCTCGGGCTTCCCATCATCTCTTGGCTTAATCTGCCGTTTTCTGTGGCTTCTTCAGTTGGAGTCCATCTATTGTCACTGACAATTGCGTTGCGGGGACAGAGTTTGATTCTGGTTCCACCTTGGCATTGTCTCACTGCATACAGCCCTGCGCCTTGTGCATCAGAGGGGTGGGGTAAACATTAACTGCAATGAATTGTCCTGAATTAAGCTTGAGAGACAAAGAGGCAGACAGACAGACAGACAGCTCGGGTTAGCTTGTGTCCCACAACTCAGGAACCAAATTCCTCAGCCTCACATGTTATGATTGTTTTTTAAAAAATAACATTGGCAATTTGCTTATTGGTGAGATAATTCTATGCATTACAAAAACCTTAGAAATCTGAAAAATAATGGAATATTAAAAAATAAAAATTGTACTTCAATTAGAGATAATAACATGGTTTAGGGACCCTGTCCGTGTATATTTTTATATATCTATGTATGTTCTATATATCTGTATCTATATAAATTGAATAAACTTTTAAAATCACTTTTTACCATTTAACATTATCACTAATAATCACATTATTACCATTTAACATATATCAGGAGATTTTCCCCATAATTTATATGTTAATCAAGTATGATTCAAAATATGGTTCATCTCCAAAAGTAAGTGTCCTTCTATAGAAGTCTTTGTCCACATTATCTCTTTCTCCAGAACAAACTTCCCAGGAGTGGAATTTCTTTCTTAAAGGGTACAATCCCTATAATCCCAGCTACTCAGGAGGCTGAGGCAGGAGGATCACAAGTTTAAGGTCATCCTGGGTGGTATAGCTCAGTTATAGAGAACTTGCCTAACAACACAAGACTCTGAATTCCATGCCTAACACCTAAGGGGAAAAAAGGAATTTGAACTCATTTTAAATCATTGGTATCTGTTACAAAATTCACATTACTAGAAGCCACCATCAGCCAGAGGAACAGTGCATATGAGCCCTCACCTTCTTGGTGTTCCAAATCTTCTCCTGTCCACCATGTGCCCTGTGAGGTCAGCGACTGGTGTTGTCCATTCCTTTGGTCACTGGTCATCATGAATGCCTGTGTAAACTGTTTGTTCTGCACCAACCCCCCTTCCTCATAGGTGAAAGTCCCCTGCTTAGTCTTGAGACCTCTTCATATAAGGGAGAAATTTACCATTGTTCCTATCAGTTACAGATCTGTGTTCTTTGCAGCTTATCTTTTAAATGTTTTTGCTTTATGAAATTCACACTTGAAATTCTCCTACAAGCAAACCCATCACTCACTCCTTATCATTTTTTTTTTTTTTTTTTTTGTACTGGGGATCGAACTCACGACCTCATGTTTGCTGGTGAGCTAAATCCCTGGCCCTTCCCCTTCATTTTAACTGTGTGCACATTTAGAGAATGTTTGGGTAGCCTGGAATAAATGAGCTATCCACTTATTTGGGGGTTATTTTAACATTCTATGTTTGTAAGTAACTATTTCTTTATGCATTTTATCATGAAAACTTTTATAAAAATTTTAAATTAAATTTTTGGATTAACATGTTATAAAGATTATACACTGATACACTAAAGATTTTATACTAACAAAAAATCTATATGTAAAAAATTTAAGGTAGAAACTAAAGTTTACCTGTCATCTCATTCCCATGCAATTCGCATTAAACATTTTTGAAATACTGTTGTAATCCTTTCTTTTGTTTTTTTCCTCACCTATTGATTCTCTCAAATAAACGTTAGCATGCTTGGTTGTGTTTCAAAGGAAAGTTAAGCCCAAAGCCTATTGATTCAGAAAGTAAGTTGATAGGTTAATTGGAGAAGCATTGAGATTTTCACAAGCTTTTTAGATTTTCTTTCTAAAAAAGATAACTTTCAACATTTGTTCTTATTTTATTCTGCACATTTCAAAAAAAGGATCTTTCTAGTTTTGAGCATACAGTGTGTCCGCTAGATATCTTAAATTTGCTAATGCAATTAAGGAAGTGGGTGGGTTCTTTTTCGTTTCCTTTTTTGTCCTCTTACTGGTTATTGCTGTTGTGGGTGAAGCAGTTGCTTTTTCTGTGGTGTGTACTTACCCCATCCACTGTGACACACTCACTAGGAGACTTACAGGTGCTTCTCTTGACCTCACCAGGGTCTCGATTTTCTCCTGACTGCAGGAGGCTGCATCTGTGGCCACCTCTAAGTGTGATGGTGGCTGAGATTTTACGCTATTATTTATCATGCTGAGTAAGCGACTAACACTCCTAACTTTCAAGGAGGTTTTCTCCCCCTTTTAATTAGCAGTGGGTGTTGAATGTTATCTAACACCTTGGCAGTACAGGCTATTTATATATTCTGTGTAATTATGCCTTTTATCTATATAAACGTCCCTCTTTGTTCTATTTAATAACACTCCCCGTTTGAATTCTCCATTGTCTGAAATAGATTCTACCACCTCTGCTTTAAAAAAAAACCAAACAAACAAGACCTTTTCATTTGTATTATTTGTTAATTTTTTGGCCTGTCTCTTCACTTTTCAATCTTTCCGTACCATTGATTTTCAGTGTCTCGCGCAGTTAAACAGCTAATAAATATTGGCTAAGTGCCTACTCGGGGCTGAACCTCAGATTAAACCTCTGGGATATGGAGAAGCGAAGGAAGGCAGCTTCAAGCAGGCCCTGTTGCAGGCAGGTTTGGGGCAGCTGTAGCTCCTGGGAGGGCCTGGCCAGCTTGAGGGCTCAGCAAGGCTGCCAGGAGGTGACAGGAGATTTGTCACATGGATAGGTACACAAGGTCGATGGAAAAGAGCCTATCAGTCAGGCCTCAGGCAGAAAAGGGGTTTGAGAGCTTCAGGGTCCAGGCAGCTCAGCACCCCTTTGAAATTTGGAGGCCTCCTAGGGCACCATCACAAAGTCTGAAGACAGCCTGCTTCTCCTTTCCTCTGTCTCTGTCCACTGTCCTCTGCCCTGGCTGATCCCTTGGCCTGGACACAGTTGCCTCTGGGTCCTCACAGCACATGCCCACCTCTCTCAAGTCTGGGTGTCACCTCCTCCATGGAGCCTTCTCTGAACACCCCATCTCACAAGGCAGCACCACCAGGTCACGCTTAGGCCTTTGCCTTACTCTGTTTGGTCTCCTGCTTCCAAGCACTGCCCGGCTTGTCCGTGTATTCACGTGGGTCTGCTTTTATTGGCTGCCATTCACACATGGTAGTAAAAAGGTCCTCTGCTGGATCCTCAGCACAGGGGGCCATGGACTTCAATGAGAAGTTTCTGAGAGAGTAACAGAAGCAGCAATGATAGGGACAGGGACGTTCATGCGAAGTCACCTGGGCAAGAAAGATGTCATCTGTGGTCGGGGTAGGAACTCAGAGGAAGCCTTCCTCTCTTAAATTCACCACTCAGGCAACTCCCTCCTGTTCCTCTGTGGAGAAGGGTGTAGGGTGGAGCAAGAAGGATGAGTGGGAACGGTCTTTCCCTCCCACAATGCACTGGGTACTGGTCTTTCCCTCCCACAATGCACTGGGTACTGGTCTTTCCCTCCCATAATGCACTGGGTGCCATCTTGCCCTAGACTCATCTCTGCATGATTTTCATCTTTGTCCTTATAATTTAAGTTGTACCAAAACACGGTTCCCTTACTTTTTTTCTTCAAATTCGATGCACTATATTTCTGTCTGCTCCCAGAGGTCTTCTCTGATTCTGTGAAGACAGCTTATATGTTGCACGCTTCTATCTGCTCTCTTCTGTAGTTTCTCTCCTTACTCCGAACTCTGCAAAAGCACCTCAGATTCACATACAAATCACTGATCTGGCTTTCTGCAATGCTGGTTCTGCCATTTTTGCACAAGGACTCACTTTAATTTGGCTTCTCCAACACTGATTTTCTGGGGCTGCCATCTTGTCCCCAGGTCAAGTTTAGGCTCACTTGTCTGGATTTAGCCTCTCCTTTGCAAGGTCTTTCTACTCCTTTCCACAGGCTTTGTCTTCTTGCCTGGTCTACTAAACTTTTCTTTTGGTTGCTAGAATAAGTCTTTTTCAGAAGCGCATCTTTTCTTTGAAATGTATGGGCATTTCATTCACTCACTCAGCAGTGCAAGTCACTGACTACTTAGCTGTTGCTGAGCATGGAGCCAGGTCTTTGGAGCAACCCAAGGTCAGCAGGTCTGTGTCTCCAGACATAGTAGACTCAAGTGAGAAAACTAAGCAACTAAAGGGGTGGTTTGAATTGTGACAAGTCCCATGAACATGTGTGTTCATGTGTGTTACCAGAGCACCCAGCAGGAACACAGAGCCTTGTTTAGGGCAGAAATAAAGCAGGAAAGAAGACAGGACATTCTCCTATTTCTTCCATTCCACTGTTGAGGTTTTCTCAACTTCAGTCACTCTCAGTGATCTATGATTGATCCATGGCTCTTGCGGGTGACAGATAGAATATTGAGCTCCCTATAGTTCTTGTCATTGTCCACCTGAGTGTCATTCCAGTCCTTTGAGATCTACTAGCACATGATAGACGTGCACAGCATCTACCCAGCCCACAGTGTGGAGACAGGAGTAGTTTCAGGCCGTGCACTGACATTAGGCAAAGTCCTCTGTCCCCACTGCCTCGTCTCTGACATCCTGAACTCATCTTTGCTGTCCAGAAAAAATGAAAAGCAAGTAGGCATTGCTTGTGGTCCTTTTTGGGAGGACATCAGTGCAGAGTGCACAATTCTAACACATGATCCCTCCCGGGGCAGTCAGCATGCAGTTTATGGAAAATTACAAAATCACGGTGCCTGTCTCCCACTCTGTCATCACTGGTAGGAACAACCTGGATGATGTAGGGAGGCGGGAAGGCTGAGGAGCTACCCCTGCAGCGCATCCACTAGAGCAGAATGTCCAGAGCACCCCAGTAAATCAGAGCCCAAGGAACAGAAAACAAAAATTCATTTCTCCAAGGAGAACCGAAGTACAGGCTAGTGGAGAAGGGGAATACAGCAAGGTTTCAAGGAGTTCAGATAAATATTTAAACTTGTTAAGAATTACGAGTCTCTTGGAATGCTATGCATCATTAATTCCCAGGAAGGCAGGTTAACAGTGAGTTGGCCTCTTGAATTATTCTTTTAATGGAGTTCCCAGGTTAAAGCAGATTTCATTTAAGGTCAATCAATAGGTAATTTTATCCGGGCTTGGTGATTAAAAAGCAAATCATAAAGAAGTCCTGTGACAGTAATCATTTTGGCAGAATCAGACCTTCCTTTCAACCTGGAACAGAATGGGTGAAGGTGACAACATAGATTAAGGCAGGGCCCCCCGGCCTTACTTTCTGTCACCCCAAGTGAGTGTAACTCCTCCCCCACCCTGTTAGCCAGATTGGTCAGCCCCAAGCAAAGAGGAGAAATTCAGGCTTCTTTCTTTTCTGGTGCATGAGACACATTGGAATAATTCTAATGAACAGCGTAGATCCAGTTTATTTCTCGAATTCCCACTGATCAGTCACAGTGAATTAGAATGAGGCAGAATTTTCATTTGACAGAGTGATTATATGAGGCTCCTGTGCGTCTCAGGGTCCCGCCAGCCCTGCCAGCCCTGCTGCTTTATTAGAGATAGCCCCAGGAAATCAGAAGAAAATGAGAGCCCAGGATCCTGTATCTCAGTGATCCACCATTGGCTTCGTTAGGAAATTAGGGGTAGACAGAGGTCTCCAGAAAATGAAATTGCCTGCAGGTCTTGAAGATGGATTCAAAGTGCTTTCGAAATGCATCCAGGAATTACAACATTTGAAGGAAAAGGGGTTTCCAGTCCCCTCATTTATCCTCAGGGAGTCACAGGAACCAACTTTTTTTGCTGAATTATGAGTTCGTAGGAGTGAAATATGGTGTCTTTCTTCCCTTATATATATTTTTCTTTTCCTAACAGTCCAGGACTTTTCTAAAAGTATGTTTTACCTGATCCAAACATTTCAAGTTTATTAGAGGAGCTTTTCCAAGACTTGCTATTTATTTTCACAATCTGGCTTCTCACCAAGTCAAGAGAATGAAGGAGAAAGATTCTTGTTGCCATGTGGTTATTTTTAATAAATTGGGCTTTAAAGGGGGCTGCTGGTTGCCAATTCACACGCGTACAATGGAACTCTCTGCAGTAGTTTCCACATTAAAAAAGAAAAATCCCTGCTGTGAATCTAACGGAAAAAAAGCTCTCAAATCTATCCTCGTTGCTTATCAAGAATCAAAATAGGAACCAGGAATGTTTGAAACAATGCCGAAACTGTACTAAGGAATGTGAAATTTCAATGAGCAAAGAGAATACATCAGGTCTTGTTGGGGGGAGGTGTGTGCCAGCGAATGTATTTTTCAGATTGATATTCATAGGCAAGGTAATGACATTAGGCAGCTAAAGTCTTGATATAATTGTTGCTTTCCTAAAGGCCAGAGAGAAATTAGGTATTTCCTTTGGAGACGTGAATATCTTCTTGAAAGACTTTAATTATTATCACCCTTGAAGAGGTGTGGGATCGCTTTTGGATACATTTATTAAAATGATAAATGAAGAACAGTGACAGAGAAACCAGAAGTCTGATTTCCAATTCCCCTGAAATGTTCAGCTCTCCAGCAGCTTGGCAGTGACTTTAAGAATGGCACTCGACTCTCTAAATCATTCTGAAGCAGCTCTATGGAGCTGAGACCCACGTGAAAGTGTGTGTGCCCAAGTGCAAAACACACCCATCCAGGCTCGTAAACATCACAGAGTCAGCATTTGAGAGGCGTGGCGAGAGGGCTGGAATCCAAACCCTGGAAGGAAGGGAGCGGCTGGAACATCAGCGTGTGACTCCGGAGAGTTACTGGCTTTCTTGTCTTGCACTGATTTGAAACCTTGACAGCTGAGAAGTACATCTTTATCATTCTTCTTGCCTAGCAGAAAGTATTATATATACTTGAATACTGCATTGTGTTTTATTTTCCAGCTCTGCCAAGACTCAATCTATGGGTATTGAACATCCACCAAAAGAACCCTGGACTATTACAGTGCATGCACAAAGGAGGTAGAGGAAAACTGTAAACCACATTTGCTATTCAACTCTGACAGCCATAAAACCTCAGCCCCACCCCTTTCTCTCTGGGATTCTGACTATTAAGCAGAGACCAGAGAGAAAGTTAAATTGAATCTCAATTATAAGAGATATAAGTGAATGGGAGCTTTTATTGCATTTATGGAGTTTGCTCTTTTATACGATTTACTTAATTTTGTTACTAAAGAGAAAACTCTCTTTTTTTCTAAATTCAGCTATAAGAGCCTAAAGAGGTTTGAATAGTGGCAAACTGCAATAAATCATTTTAAAAGGGAAAACATTTTCACAAAAGTAAATCAGAGTCATTTCACTCCCTTAGAACTTGGGTTTCCATTACTTTCAGGAGGTTTTCAACTTCACGATGAATAGACTAATAGGAAGTAATTTATCGGAGTTCAAAGTTGGCCATAAGAGTGAGTACAGAATTTTAAAATAGAGCACAATAATAAGAAATTTAATAGTGCTTGTTGTGATGCCTTTTACCATTTGGCCTATGAGGATCTAGGATTGAAATGACCAGATTGCCAAGAGAATTGAGGATCCAAAATGCTTAGAGGATTAAGGTTAGATTCTGCAACACCTACTGAAGCAACAGAGTGGCCTCCTGGGGACTGATGTGTGCCTGACCCAAGGATGATGGAATTTAGTATGTACTACGTAAAAGAAAAAGTGGTCAAAAGCCATCATGAGAAAGATGCTGTGTTCATCCTTCCCAAGGAACCAAATCATATTTTAACGGCTTCCTATTAGCTTCTGTTTAAAACCCAAACGTGGCTGGCCCTCATTTCTTCTAATAGTACACTCAGTCTCCCTTGTCTGTACTTTACAAGTAGCTTCTTCCAGTGCTTCATGTTCATGCCCAAGACTCAGTCCAAGGTTCTTTCTTTAGAATCCTTCCCTGACCTCACTGACTGATCTCTTCTCATAGCACCTTGTACTCACAGGACATCGTCCGTGGTGAATTCTGGGGTTGCCTGCATCACCCCCCCCTAACCTGTCATGACCTTCCAGCTCAAGGTTTAGGGTCTCTAATCTCAGTATTTCTCCTGCTGGGCTGTATGCTGTCCACTTGCCAGCTCAAACCCATTCTGCACCGACTCCTGCCAGCTCCAGACCTGGCTGGAGCTCTGTGTGGGTGGAACCATCCTACCTCTGCACTTGCATTAGGTTCATGAGCCATTGGCTGTATTTCCTGAAACTCAAACGTGCCAAATTGGACTGTGTGCTCTGGCTTCTTGCTGGGAAAGTGCAGATCAAAACTTGAAGGTGGAGGCTGGGAATTCATTCTCCTGGCTCCCCCTCTCTGCCGTGGGTTGGCCAAGGCTTTAGCTGAGTCCCATGCTCCAAGGAGGCATTCCTCTTCCACAGCTCTCCTGGGGTCTAGGCATTTAGGTTCCCTCTCCCCACTACTGTCTGTCATTGCCTTTGTCATCCCTCATTGGCTTCCTTGACCCCTTCACAACATGACAAAAGCTCCTTCCTTAAACTCTCAGCAATTAACCATTGCTATAGGCCAAGACCCTGACCAATCTGTCACCAAGAGAGCCCCCAACAAATCATAGGAATCCGTAAATATTTGATGCATATATTTAATAAAACTAGGCTCTTCTCATGATGCATTAGGTGGCTAGAGTTCAGAGCCCCTCCTCTGGCTCTGGCACGTTGTGTGTGTTTAGAGGAGCCTTGAAGCCCCTCAATTTTTAGAGGCCCCCTTCACAGTCCTCTCCGCTGTCTTGCACACTTTGTTTCTGCAGTGGGTGCTTACTGCCAATCCCGGGAGGAAGGAGGCCACCCTGAGGCCCTGCCTTGGGATCAATTCCTCCTGCGCTGTTTGGTATAGATCCCCTGACCTTCCTCTCTGTGAAGAACCTGGGGGGACTGCACAGAGGCGATATTTCTGAATGACAATGGTGCATTGTCCCATTATTGATTGTTCCGCAGTCTAACTGGGTTAACCTAGTGCTCAATCCTAGGCTCCTCCATCTTCCTCCCTCCCAAGCTAACCAGAGCCTTGAAGCGGGAAGGGTCCTGTAGGCAGGAAAGAGGTTGTTTTGTCTAATATGAAGTTGTGCCGCTCCCAGCCGATTACATTTTTATTTGTTTTTGAGCACTGCAAATGGACCACAGCAACAGGCCTGGCAGTTACCCTAACTTGGGCCCCAGATAGCTCTCATCCCAGTCTCGTGCTTGCCAGCCAGTCCTGAAGGCCCTGTGGAGCTGAGGCAGCGACTCAGCCTGTCTCCAGGGCCTGGCTGCTGCCGGGCTGGCTCCTCCAGCAGGCCACGGTGGCCAGGCCACTGCATTCTTCAAGGCGCACGGAAAGATTTTAAATTAAATTTCCTTTAAACTCAGAAGGAAAACTGAACAGATACTGAGGGTTATATACTCACGAGTCCAGCTGCATTGTGCACCTCTATGTCAGTGCAATTGTGGAATGTAAAGGCCACAATGAGAAAAGCACTGAGCACCCACAAATCAGATGCCAGCCTGTTTTGTAAAGAGCCAGCCCTGAAGATACTGGTCAGGTGGAAAGAATCGGGAGCCTACAGACACTACGGGCCCTGGGAGCTCACATCCCACACTGGCGGGGCATCCTGGGAGGGAGGAGTTGGTGAAACCCAGCAAGTCCCAGATTTATGCAACTACAGAATAGTTGGAAAAATACCAATCTTAACTTTGTTTTCGTACTCTTTTGAGCCTAGACAACATCTCAAAACTTAAATACTACAACTTGGCATTATTTTTATAATGTCCCCTAAGAAATGTAGGGCTATAAATGCCTATGTTTAGAAAGAAGCAAGATCACAAATCAGTACCCTAAACCTCCACCTAAAGAAGTTAGATAAACAAAGATAAGCTAAGTCCAAAGCAAGCAGAAGGAAGGAAATAGAGACTAGGAGAGAAATAAATGGAAGAAGGACTAGAAAAATCAAGAAAAATCAAAGCAACTTTGGTTCTTTGAGAAGATCAACAAAATTAACATTTAACCAGAGAGAGACAGAGAGGCAGACATGCAGACAGATTCTAGATACCAAATTCAGAAATAATACAGTAGATATGACTACACATCCTACAAAAATGTAAATTTAAAAATCACAGCAGGGTATGAGGGAATCCTGTGAAGAGTTGAGTGCCAACATATTGTATAGCCTAGATGAAATGTACGAGCTCCTGAACACACAGACTAGAGAAAGTATCTCAAGAAAAAAAGGTATCTCACTAGATCTAAAACAGAGACAAAACCGAATCCAAAACTTTGCAAGGAGAAAAGCTCAGATATTTTCATTGGTTAATTCTAGTAAATATATAGTTTTAATGTTTTTTTTTTCTTCTTCTTTTTCCTTGAAATAAAGTAACCTTTATTTCAAAAGTAACAGTTCTTCACAAATTTTTCCTAAAATTAGAAAAGGAATGAATATGTCTCCACTCATTTTATGAGGCTAGTATTAAGCTAATCCTCAAATGAGACAAAAACATTCCAAGTAAATTACTGGTATACCATCTGAATAGTGCACATATCCTCAATAAAACACTAGCAAACTGAATCCAATAATACTGTATGTCAAAAACTGCATATGTCATGAGTAAGGGGATTTACCCCAAGAATGCAAGGTTGGTTTAACATACCAAAAAATCAAGCAATGTAATGACCACATTAATGGAATTAAAAATCCAAACCACACAATCATCTCAATAGATGTAAGCAAAAGCATTTGAGAAAATCAACCACTTTCACTGCAAAATAAAAACACAAGAAATTGGGAAAAGAACTTTTACAACTTGATAAAAGTAACTCACAAAAAACTCATAGCTAACATCATAGTTAATGACCACAAGCTGAAAGTTTTCTGTCACAAGATCAGCTATCAAAGGATAGCTGATCCCACTCAGCTTTGTATGGGAGGCTGCAGCCAGGCAAGTTAGGCAAGAAGAAAATAAAATGCACCTAGAGTGAAAAAGTAGACTTACACTATATGCAGATGGAGTAATCTTATGTATAGAAAATCCTGAAGAACATTCACACGTATACATGCAACCCACACAACTCTCAGAATTACTAAATGAGTTCAATAAGGTTGCAAATAGAAGATCAGTGTGTGGAAGCCAATTGTATTTCTATGTGCTAGCAATGAACATTGTAGAAAGGAAATGAAGAAACAATTCCTTTTAGGTTTAGAATCAAATAGTAATGAAGCTGACAATTGTCAAGACTCTACACTAAAAACTATAAAACATTTTTAATCAGATAAAGTTAAAATACATGGAAATACAATTCCCTAGTTATGAATCTGAAGGCTTAATCATGTTAAGAGGAAATACTTCCCAAACATATCTACAGATTCAACCCAGCCCCTACCAAAATCTCCTCTATGATCAACCTAAACAGTGGAATATTACTCAGTCATAAAAAGGAATGAGGTACATCATATGTAAACTTGGAAAACATTATGCTGAGTAAAATAAATCAGTTATAAAGGGCCTCATATTGTACAGTTCCATTGGAAGAAGGTTAATAATCGTAGGAACTAGGGGAGGGGAGAATGGAGAGTACTAATGGAAACATGTATTTTTAGGGAATGATGAAAAAGTTCTGAAATTATGTAGAAGTGATGGGTGCCCAGTTCTATGAATGTGCTAAGAACCACTGAATTGTAGATTTAGGAAAAAGGCAAATTGTATAGTATGTGATGCCTGTTGGGGCTCTGTTGTGAAATCTGTGCTGTTGGTCTCCATCGCTCCATGATTCTCCCCTGCTAACTCTGTAACTTTCTATACTGGAAAGTCTGGACATGTTCATTCATTCGCTCATTTCTACTACAGCAAATGAATCATGTTCTGTGTTGGGACCTGAGGAAACAAACTGGAATAAGCTGGTACAATCTGGTGACTGCCTGTCTTTGTCATTTTTCCTGTTGCTGAGACAAATACCCAACACCCAAAGTTAAAGGAATGAAAGGTTTATTTAGGTCACAGTTTGTAGAGGTTTCAGTCCATAATTGGCTGGCTCCAAGGCAGGGTGGACTGACAGAAGAAAACAGCTCATGGAAGGCAGATTGTGGTAAAGCAACAGGGAAGAGAGAGAAGGAACAAGTCTTTTTCTGCCTCTTATATTGTATGCAGGCTCCTTACTCTAAGGTGGTGATAGCATTCCCACCCTTAATTCCAGCAGTAGACCATGAATTAACCACAAACTCTGGATTCAGCCATCTCTGAAACCCTGTGCCCCATGACTGCATGTGACTTTGGGGGGATATCTAGATACAAACCATAACACTGCCCTCAGGGAGCTTACAGTCCAATAGATATGCTCTTAGAACCAAATTCAGAATTTCTGTGTTTCAGACCACCTTTTGTGGAGTGGGTGGGGATATAAAAGAGGTACAGGAACAACTAGCTTGTCTGATTGGTGTCCTGCATTCGGATATCTGACACTGTCAAATTGTGACCTGTTAGCAAAAGATCGGTTCGCCAGGTTTACCTTTTGTACTCCCTACCTTGGAGATGAGAGCTCTTGAATTGTGGGGAAAAGACCCCCAGTACTCACTGTGCCTCCTGGCATGTTCTGGACACTGTGCAATGGTCACAGCACTCCTGTGAGGTGAGTCACTGCGGCAGTTGAGGTGGAATGGCCAGTGATGATGCTGCAGGGGGCTCTTACAAGCTCCGTCTCGTTCCATCCACACAGTGACTTTATGACGCCTATTTTATAGAGCCCTTCTGAGAGCGTTGCCCAATGACACAGTTAATGAGTTGAGCAGCCACCTTGCTTCCCAACTCATGAGCATTCTCCTCGCCTGGCTGCTTCCTGGTTCTGCCTTCAGAATACCTAAACGCCTTCAGATTGCAAGGAATGAGTCTCTACTGCAGGCTCAAGGTCCTGGGCCAGATGGGTAGAATACTAGGTAGGGGTTCAGAGTTCTCACTGCTGCACCCACCAGCTGTGTGTTCTTACCTCCACTATCTTCTCTAGAAATAGGTCAATGACAATACAAAGCTCAGAGAGGAGAGAGGGAGATGAATGAGCTGATGGGGTCAAGTGCTGAGTGCAGGTTATACTAGGTGGTTAGTAAACACGGGGCCCTCCCTCATCAAACCACACAGAGCCAACAGCAAAGATGCCGAGTCTGCCAGCTGATGAAATTACCAGATTCCCTGGACCACACAGGGCAAGTACCATCCCCCATATCCAAATTTCCTAGCCCCTTACACAAGCAGAGAAGAGTTATTGTTCCCATATTACCGATGTAAATATAAGGACAGAATCACCAAAGCCAAGATGCAAGTCAGATTTGACAAATCTTTGCCAACAGCCTCATCTTAGAGCCAGGACCCATTGCATCCCCAGGTCTCGGAATGGTGCCTTTCTCCAAGAACTTTTCTCGCCAAGGTCTGAGCACATCCTAGCATCTGAACAAGCCCAGTGCTTAGAGATGAGTGTGATCTGGACTAAAAGGATGAGGCGTGTCAGGCACCAGAGTGCAAAGTATTTGGGAGCCATAGCTCTTGGGGTGCATCTTCAAGTTCAAGGCCAGCACCTGAAGCTAAATTCCCACTTTACTCATTCTAGGACCTGATTACATCGCCAGTCAGGAGACACCAGAATACCTTGTCCCCATGCAGACGCAGTGTCACAGTTTGCATGTGTGGTGGTCCAAATTCCCACGTCCCTGGACTATGAGATGGAAAGAAACTTGAGGGCAGAGTGAAAGGAAGTCAGTGCTGAGTTTGGTAGAATTCTAAGGGTGGTGCTGGCCAAATTCACCATTAATTTAAAACCGGAAGAGATGGAAATGGAGGACTGATGGCCTCAAGTTAGAAAACACAGGGCAACTCACAGAAGCAAGCACAGCTAACATAATGAGAATTAATGGCAAGTGTTCTTGCTTGTGGGGAAAGAAGCCACTGAATAAGCATTCGCAACAAGCAAGTTCTAACCGGAAATTGAATTCAGAAGGGAATCCAGGAGAAGCGATATGGAAGGAGGACGTGACCAGCTCCTGTACCCAGGAAACACGACCTAGGAAGAAGAATGTGTGGGAAGAAAAGCTTGTCACAGGCCTTATGCAGGGAAGAGGCTCCAGTATCCACCTTTCTGTCAAAGCATCAAACTAATGGTCATCAGGGCAGCTTTGAAAAATCTGAGGGTTCTTTGCAAACACTGATCAAGAATTTCTCACTCCCAGTAAAAAGCTGTCTCATGATCTTCTCCCCGGTGGCCAAGCTCCAGAGCTGCGAGACATCTGCAAAGAAGGGTCTTATATTGTTGAATTCACTGGAAATCTTTGGGTTACGAGTGACAGCAGGCTTTGAAACAGAATAAGGAGAAAGGAGGTCTGAGTAGATTACCCGGTGTCTCTTAGTATGTAAGGGTAGTGAGAAGTTGCGTGTCAGGACCCCAATATCACCAGACACGCAGCTCAGTGGGGAACTCAGGATGTCTACTCCTCCTTCCTCCCCTCTCTGATTCACTCTCTATAAAAGGTTCTCTTTGTTCTGCTGTCCACCTAGTGAGAAATGGTCACCTCAAATAGCTCCCTATTTAAGTCTGTCTACTTCCAAGAACAGCCTTACTGATGGAATCTCTTGGTCCCATTTGCTAATTCCTAGCTTGGATCAGAAGCCACCCCTGAACCAATCAATATGGCTGGGAGAGTGGGCCTAATTATGGCTCCTCCCCTTTAAGGAAGTGGCTGGAGGGATCAGAGGAAGGTCCTGGAGACAAGCTCTGTGCAGGCCAGCCAATGGGAGTCTACTGTACTTGTTGTCTCTAAGGCATGTGACCTTTTCCATAGTTGCGTGGTGATGCTTGCTAACGTAAAAACAAATAAACACGAACCTGAACAATCAAAAGTGAGCTAGGGTTGAAGACACGATACTGTCAGTAAGCTAGACACAAAAGGACATATACTGTATCATTCCACATATAAGAGATACCTGCAACTGTCCACTTATAGTCAACAAACAGAACAGTCCTGGCAAGGGGGCTTGCTGGGGTGGGGGGGCGAGACAGGAGAGTAGTTATTTTATGGGTGCAGAGTTTCAGTTTTGGGCGATGGAGTTCTAGCAGTTGGTGGTGGTGATGATCACACAACATGTGAATGCACTGAGTGCCACACTTGAAACTGATTACTGGTACATTTTATGACGTGCATATTTTAGCCCAATAAATTCCAAGCAATGCTGTGGGTTAGGGGACCCTCAGAGGGCGGCCACAGCGGTGACAGAGCCTATTTTTTCCTGTATCTGGGCCTCTCAGGAGGTCATCCCTTTTCTTCTTTACTGCAGGAACTCCTAGTCCTTGGGGCACACCTGGCCTTGTTAAGCCCTTCTCCTCCCCTCCCTCCCTCCCTCTCTCCCTGTATCCCTCTCTCTCTTTACCCGTATGGCTGAGTGGGGAAACCCATATCTAGCTCCGTACATGTTGCTGACCCATAAGGGTTCAGTAAATTGTGGCTCCTGTTAGTATTTCTCTCTCACTGCCAAACATTGTATCAGGCATAGTACAGCAACTCAGTGGACGAACAATAGAAGTAAGAAATAAAATTGTGCCTGTCTATAAACATCGTCAGTCATGACCAAAGTAAGCAGAAACAAGACAGAATAGGAAAAGACACACTGGCTGCCTGTTAGACTTGACAGTGGCCTCCAGTTTGCAGAGGTCTTTATATTATTGTTTCGAGAGGTGAGTTAGGAAGTACTGGGCCAAGCCCTGTCGAAAACATCAGGGAAGGTCACCTAGCTGTCCCGTGAAGGCACATCTGCGCAAACATGGCACCCAGAGCATCCTTTTCAGCACATAGGGCTTTCCTCTCACTTAGCTGCTACATCCTTCGGTTATGGAGCAGATTGGCACTTAAGTATGTACATTGCATTTGGATTTCCCCAGAGAAAGAGATCGATGAAAGCCAGGTTTATTTGCAGAGCATCAGTTTAATTGTGGGCAAGGTCCTCATTTTTAGCAACCAGCCCATGGCTTTCTGGACCATGTTGCACACTGCTTGTCTTCATGTTGAACCATTCAGACTTTGGGGCCTGTTAATAATGCCGAACAGAATTGTCCTGCCGGAGAACGGGGGCTTTGTTTCCTATCACTAACGTCCATCTTGGTGGAACGACTTCCAACAGCTGCTGTGAGAAGTGAAATCTGATAGAAACAGAGTCTGCATAGATATAAACACAAACATTAGTTTCTATGGAAACAAAAGTTACACGGCAGTGGCTGCAAGGCCTCAGAGCCTTTATTTCAAGAATCAAATGCTAAATATATAGTCAGTGCATCCGCCAGGGATCACACCAGAAAGCACGGAATTCTTTTTGAGAATGGAACAGAGCGCACAGAAGATTTTGGCTCAAATGGTCACTACCTAGCAGAGTGGATATGAGGGAGGGCAATCTTTTCAGCCCCAAATTGAAACCATATTTCTTTCCTTAATTGAAAGCCTCAAGGCAATGAACAGTTGATGGAACTCAGTCAACAGCCATGTCCATGGGCACTTCACTCTGGTGTCCAATAAAAGCTTTGAAGGCCTGATAAATGTTTGAAGCCCTAGTACTCAGAGAAAAATGTTCCAAAGTCTCCCTTCAAATGCATCTGATCCCCGTGACCCCTATACTGTGAGTCCTGCAGGGCTGTCCACCTCACTGCCCTCCTGGTCATTGCAAGAGTCACTGAAGTGGTCATTATTCCTGAGGCTGAAAGGCTTTAAATGACACTGGAAATAACACCCAAGGAGAGCTCAGTGATGTTAATGCAAAACCATCAGGTTGGACAGGGAGAGACATAGATTCCACGTTGGACATGTTGAACTTCAAGTGTCCCTGAGATAGCCAAGAGCCAGCATTGGTTCCAGTGGCTACTGCTGCGTAACAAATTATGTCTTAAAGGAAAGTTTTCTCTTGTCCTACGGATCATTCTATAGCTCTGGAATTCAGCAGGGAATAGCTTGTCTTGGTTTTCTATCCAGGGTTCCACTGAAAAGATAAAACCTCTGGAGGAGATTGTGTCCAGGGTATGGGATGACTGGGCTGGGGACACCCAGAAGTGCTACCTGTCTAGAAACTAGGGTAGAGGAAGGCAGTAGTAGCCTCTGACCTGCCTGAAGGCAATCCCAACCCCAACTGAATGAGGTCTCCATGTGCAGGGAATAGAATGGTTTGAGGCTACCCTCTCCCATATTCCCAGAAGATATCTGTAATAATACACAAGTAACAAGAACAGTCACAGCTCCCAAGTTCTCTGAGTGTTTACTACCTTCCAACCATAATTATAAGCTTTTAACATGGGTTATCTTATCAGCTACTTCCGATAAAGCAACGGGTCACTATTATTCTCCTGTTCTTGCTTGTGCAGAGCGTAAAGCTCAGAGGACAAAACCACCTGTCCAAGATAGTCAGTACAGCTGCAGTTTAAACTCAACCCCACCTCCTGCAGAATACGCTTTCTTACCCCACTTCCTCAATGCCACAGTGCAATCAGGGGCAGCTCTGCCAACACACCTGGATAAGATGTGAGCTGTTCACACTTAGGTATTGGGCTGGGTGTGGAGAAAGGAGATAGAAATTCTTCCACTATACTAGTCTGGATTATTCTGGTAGTTGGAAGTTGAAAACAAAAAAAAAAAAAAAAAAACAGGAAAGGACATAGTTCTGCACCAGGAGAGACACAGACATGGGTTTTATTTTACATATTTCAAATTTCAGGTGCCTCGAGACAGTCAAGGAGAGATGGCCTACCTTTTCCAATTACTATAGCTGTGTGGCAAGTTATTCCCATACGTAGTAGCTTAAAAGGACCTTTTCATTATGTTCTTGGATGCTATGGGTCAGGAAATCAGACAAGACATAGTGTGACCACCTAACTCTGTAAAGTCTAGGACCTCAGCTGGGAAGATGCCGTTGCAGCTGGAGGTGACTCACAGCTGAG
Source organism: Cavia porcellus (assembly GCF_034190915.1). Lineage (NCBI taxonomy): Eukaryota > Metazoa > Chordata > Mammalia > Rodentia > Caviidae > Cavia > Cavia porcellus. The sequence continues at coordinate 10,620,809 of NW_026947508.1, forward strand.
TAATTTGATGACTGTGGTTTGGAGACCACTGGCTATGCCCATGCCTGGTGGTTGATGCTGGCTGGGACCTCGCTTGGGACTGTCAACTGGAACAGCAGCATGTGGTCATGTCAGATGCCTTGGGCTTCCTCACAGCATGGCAGCTTCATAGTGATCACATTGGCACTACACCAGGTCTCTAAATAACAAATAAAACCTTTCAGGACCCAGACTCAAAGTCAACAACAGTTCCACTTCTGCAGTGTTTTGTTAGTGACAAGTAAGTTATTAAAGCCATCCTGGATTCAAGGAGAAGAAAGGTTCCTCTAGCTCTCATGGCAAGGATGAGAACTTCTGGGTATGTTTCCGCACTGCATACCAGAGCTAAAAATATAAAATAAGCTACAGATGTGCTTGAAGGCTTTATTAAAACAATCTCAAACTTTAAAAGAAAATTCTCCACTAGTTGAATAATGATTTGTGACCACGTTAGGACAGAAACAGTAAATCGTCTGGTTCCAATAGCTCTCTTCACCTGCCAGTAAACCTAGATGATATCCATGGTTACCATCAAAGGAGGGGTTAAAGGACCCAAGTGTCCGGCATGCATCATCCTGCATTTATGGAGGGCAATTAAAGTCCAGTATAAGTGTAATTATTTTAGACCTCTGCCAGTCTCACTGCATAGTTTGAGACTATCTTGGCCATAATAGTTACTATGGTAACAGCAACATCTGTATCACATCCAGCCTGGTGGATATTTAAGGAGCGGAACTTGATCAGACAGGAACGGATCCCGTCCTGGGCACAAGCAGGAGACTAGAAAGAGCCTTTCCAGGCCCAACATCTGCCTGTCCTCTTCTAAGAAGGCACACAGCAGAGCTGTACCAAGGGGCTAATTGGAATCAGCAGAGATTTGGTACAAAGATCATAGGGAATAGATTACCAAGGCAGTGAGAAAGGGGAGACACAGAGTGTTAGCAGGGAGATAACCACAGTGTGTGAAGGGTGGAAATAGCCTCTAAAACATAGTGTGCCATGGAGAGATTCTGGACAGCCCCAGATTATGGGTGAATCCAGCTATTGATGTTAAAGCTAGCCTGCACAAGCCCTATGCTATGACTTACACGTACCATTGCATTGCACTTTATACTGGAGTCCTACAAGTGTGGTATAAATGCCAGTGTGTGACTATGTATAAACATGGAAATAGAGGCTAAGGGAAGAAGTGCTTCAGCTGGTCAAAGCTGGGATTCAAGTGCAGACCTTTCTATGGCCCAGGTTCAAGTTCTTTTCACCAACTTATAGCACATCCCTGATGAGTCAAGATGTGACCCAGCTCACCGAACAGGTGAAACTGCACTGAGTTCTCATGTGCAAGGCTTCTGTATATTCTGGAAAAAGTTCTGTCTGAAGGCCACTGCCTTCTAAGTAGGGGTACTGAATAAAATATGGGGCTCAGTCATACCGAATATTGAACAGCAGTAAATATCTTTTGGATATAAGTCCCTCTCAGATATGCAGAGGACATACTTATACTTCTTTTTAAAAAGTGTTGCATTTTTATCTATGTGTTCTCTATTTTTATTTACTAAATCTGGCAACCTTGTTTATGAGACTTCAGGAATCAAGTCTAGGCACAGTGAAATGCCCACACAGGGCTTCAAGCAGGAAGTGACAGGAACTGATACACATTTTTTGAAGATTATTCTGCCTGATGTGTAGAAAGCAGACCACTGGAGAGCAAGAGAAGAAACAGGGGAGCCATACTGTTGATGATCCAACAAGAGATATTGGTGCGCTGGATGAGGGGTGGCTGAGTCGTCTGATTCAGGATATGCACCGCATGTGGGCCCAACAGAGCTTGGAATGGATCTGGAGGTGTGGAGGGAGGGGAACTGGATGGTCTCCAACAAGAAGAACAAACTGTCGCCCGCTTTTGCTGTCTGGGAAAGCTTCTTAGATACAGAAGACTTAACTAGACTAAAAGATCTCTTGGGAGATTAAGACAGGTAATAATGATATTCATGGTCCTTGGTGGTCTAGCTCAAGTCTATAGCCTTGGCCAACCCAAGGACTTGACTATTAACATTTTAACCAAACGCTATGTGCCTATGTGTTTTAGAGTTCTTTGGGGGAAATCCTGGTTTCCATGTTGCACGTGATACTCGTTCCCACTTGCTCTGGTGGAAGCCAAAAATAGCAGACATCTGGGACTCTAGATTTTTCCATGTGTCAAGCCAATTTTGAAAGATGAGGTTGCTTTAAGTTTAAGCTACAACAACCTTTACCCAAGAGAGACACAACAGTTCATTAAGTTCTTGTGGCTTTAACTAGGAGAGACACTTCTTGGAGCCAAGAAGAACTTATGAGCCGAACACAGCCGTCTATTGGCAGCACCAAGCACTTCGGGGAGCAGAAACTAGTACAGAGAACTGGGCAAATAATTTAGGGAACAAATTCTAAATATGGCAGCCTGAGACAAAGAAGCAGTGTCCTGCTAGTCTGCGTGTCGCTTTTAAGACACTGTCCCTACTGTATGCTCTCACAAAAGCTGAAGAAGTAATCACAACACATTTATCATTCACTGGGCAGAATTATTTTGGCAAGAAATCTATGCCCCGGAATACATTATCCTAACTGACAACATATTCTAAAAAAAACATAGATTTTTTTTTTCAAAGCTGGTGGGTGCTTATACAACCATGTCAGGCTAAAGAGACTAAGCAGTGATGTCATTATAAGGGTATCTAATATTTTGGATAAATAGTGAATGATCCACAGTCAGGCCTTGCAAGGCAGACAGTGGAAACCACCAGCTTCAACAATCACCTATTAAAAGCCAGACCAGGGGAGGCTGGTTTCGCTCTGGGTTCCTGAAGTAGAATCTATAATGTTCTGGGTGAAGAGCTGCATTCGGCATAAATAAACGCATTCATCTAAACACCAGAATTCTAAAGACTGAAACAAAGCTACTTATCCTCGTGCACAACTCAGGCAGCTGGAGGAGGCTGCAGAGGAATTTCTCAGGGGGTGGCAAGGGAGTTCAGGACGGAATTCTCTTCTGGGAAAAGAAAGAACTGGAGGGTGCTCTGCTTTTTTCTCTGTTGGTGCAATGCGTGTGGGCATCAAGCATTCTTCCCAGAGGCAGCAGGATTCCTGGATGTCTTTCGCCTTAGGCATCCACAATGCCACTAGCACTCAGGATGATGTGTGTGCTCAGGGGTGAGAAAAAGGACTTTATCTGGGATGCGTCCTGTGGCCACATGCTGGAGTGGAGGGACACTGTGCATTCTTTCAAACTGATGTGTTAGGGCAGGGATTCTCAACCTCGGAACTATTGAAATTTAGAGCCGATGGGGGAGCTGTCCTATGCATTGTAGGCTCATTTGGGAACCACTGAATTAGGGTACATGGGTGGATTCAGGTGTAAATCCACTGACTCAAAAAAGCCATAAGCATCAATTCCAACCCCCTAATTTCATAGGCAGGAAAATGAAGCTCTGAAAACACAAGGGCTTATCCCCAAGGTCACACAGCTAGCCGGAGCCACATTGTTAGCCCAGGTGTGATCTGATGGTTTTAGGGGAGAAATGAAAGTGAAGATCAAGTCACTCCACAGATTGTCTTGATCTCATTCCCAGCAAGACTTGCAAAAGATACAACGTTACTCAGTTTAGAAAACAGAGATTGCACTCAAAAACCTGCAAGTTTGGTACACAGCCCTCCCCAGGGTGTCTTCCTCATCAGCTCCAGGAACAAAGCAGGCTCACTCGGAAATATCACAAATGATTGCGTTTACTCATAAAAGATCTTCTTCTCCTTTGGGTGCCTGGCTCATTACCCACAGCATGGCAAAAGCCAGCTCCACGGGGGTCTCCAGATACTCTTCTGTGGCCTTTTCTATAGTAACATATTCAATCCTTTCTGCTTTCAGAAGGAGAACCGGTGTGAACTGCCTTCTCTGGGCACTGTCTATCTTAATTGTTTATACCTTTGTGTTCAGGGCCCCTCTCTTCCCCTCTTCATCTGGGAGGTTTCTCTGACTCTCACAGTCAAAAGAAGCATCAAGAAAGCATTGCTCCAGTTACCCAGAAATCCCCATTCTTTTGTCAACATGCTTCTGCTTAAACCTGGTTGGGACTCGCTGGGTGGCCAGGAGCTGTAGCTATTTCATAATCCCCAATCGCAAAACCCAACAGACTCGTGTTGCGTGCTGAAGTATTTTCAACTAACAAGTAGCCAAGCTGAAGAATGAGAAGCCACCAGGTCTAGTTTTTCTCTCTTTCTAACACACACCAGAGAGCAAAGGAGAATCAGATCCAGGAAGTGAAGGGTCGTAAGCCTATTGACTGAGTCCTGGAAAACAAAAGAGAAACCTTGGTTCGCAGTGCTGGATATCTTCTACAGACTAGGTACTGAAAACACAGAATAGTAAGTATTTAAAATAGAGACCTGATTTCAACTTTACATCCTAAAATGATGCTGTTATGCAGGGTAATTACGTAATAAATTTGTTAAGGGAATATAAAGCAATAAAAATGGTGGTAATGGTTTGTCACTTAATAGCTGAATTGTAAATGAGTTCTGCAGCATTAATGTAGCAGGTTGCTACAATTAGGGGACCATTCTTAGGAATGTCTTTAATTTCTGGAAAAAATGTTTCTGAGGTTCAGTGTCATTAATTTTCTTATTTGTAGATGCTACATATTTAAGCATTGGAAGTTAGAGGATATTGGGGTTTTTGAGGAGTTAGAGCCATCAGAACCATATACAAAAGAACAACAAGGATATGTATCTGCGTTTACAACCGCACTCAGGGTATCGGGCTGGCATCTCGGTCAACTGCTGGTGGGGTCAGCGTAGCATAAATTTGTGGCATCGCTGTCAGTGCTTGGTGATTACGTGGTCTTGACAAGTAACTCCGTCTTCCAGAGCTCCATTCAGGAACCAACCCACCAGGTAGGGCTGCTATGCTGTTAGAGGCGCTATCTGTGAGCAGGGGTTGTTAGGTAACACACGCAAAAGACTCAGCGAAGCCCACGGCTCCCAATGTAAGCTGCAGCAAGGGGAATTCGGGCTGGTGGAGATGTTCTCGTTCCTATGGGCTCCTGCTCCACTCTGAGCTTCCTGCCTTCTTTTTATCCCTCTCTCTTTGTTTTTAATCCCATACTACACTCCATTTCCAAATCTGGAAATGGATAATAATTCAGAAGACAAATTTTCACCAAATCCACCTGATCCAAGGTCATAATTCTTTTTCCTGCTAATAAAATAAGGAAAACAAACACTTAACAAACTGGCACTATGAAGGCTCTCCTGTAAGAGCTTGCTTAATTCCTAGGGACGCCCATCAATCTATATTCAGATCTGATGAGTTTAAACAACTTAGCTAGTATTCCTCTGCTGAAACATAGGACAGTTGGGATTGCAATCCAGTCCTCTCCCCGGGACCACACTCTCACGCTGGGAGAAACATCCCTGAAGGCCTGGTATATGCATGGCAGGGTCAGTGTGGTAGGTGAGCTAGGGGCAGAGCCTGTGCACAGGGGAATCAGACATAGAACCAGTTTTCTTCCCCAGTGCACACAGGAGTAAGACCTGCCTAGAAATGAAGCACTCGAGGAACTCAGAACAAACAGAATCCCCGGGACAGGACCTGGCCTCTGCCTCTCCTCCATCATCTGTTCGACAGTTCCCTTCCTCTCTGGCCCTCAGATACTCCAAGTGTAGTCCTGCCCTAGGCCCCTTGCCTGGAGCCCTGCATCCTCCCAGCTCTTCCTGGCTGGTTATTTTCAAGTCTTGGCCTTACTTCCCGGCGAGGCATTTGCTGACCTCTTATCCACAGAGGATCCTGCGTCCATCAGCAGTCACTCTACCCTGTTTACTCTATTCTGTTCTTACCAGTTGACTCTCACGTCTAGAAGTGTTTCTTGACAAGGAAAATCAATAAGCAAATTCTGTTTTATGAACCATTTGCATTCTCTTAGAAAAAATCCAATTGTAGTGGTCATCTGTTGTTTTGCTGGCCAAACGTGCATTTACTATTTCTCTGCAGAATATCAGCTTGACATTAGAGAAGGTTTCTTCTCCTTCACTGACCATACTGGTTTAGTTGGATTCACTCCACCACTCAGAAGAACATGACACAGGCCTGGCCAATCAGTGTTTGCCATTCCCCTGAGCACAGTGATTGGTTCAGTGATGAGCATGTGACCCACACCGGGCCAATGAGACTTCATTCTGTGTATTATGCAAATTGTTAAGAAGCAAAGCTCTTTTATTTCTGTGGTAGTGGCCTAGCTGGTAGAATACAAGCAAGCTGCTTTGGTCTACCATCCTGCTCACTCACCAGGCTCTGATACTGTAGTCCTCTTTCTGAAATATAAGTAAACTGCTGCTGCTATTGTTAGTGGTGATTATCATACCATCAGAAAGGACAGCCTATGTGAGAGGGAAATACAGATGAAAATCAGGTAAAAAGGTGATTAAAAAACAAAAAGAGAAGAGAATGAAGTTGTAGAAGGAGCTCCTGGATCCAACCACACCTAATGCTAACATACCTCTAGACTGTTCAATTAGTGAGCCAATACAAAAAAAAAAAAAAAAAACATCATTCTTACTCTGTTTAGCAAAAAGCTGATGTGGGAATCAGAATCATAAGAAGAAGCCTGGAGCTCATGCCTGGCTCACAGTATGAGTTTAAGCTCTTCCAGTCTTGTATATACAACATGCTGGGCTCCAACCACGAGAAACACCTTAAAGCAAAAGCTGGAAATATTTGCGTAGACATGAACATTTGTTTATCTCCCAGCTCAGACAGTGGATGTACCATTCTAATCTCTTTTTAAAGGGCAGTTTCTTGGAACTGTATCCAGCTTAAATTCCACACCCAGATGGCTGCCAAGGGGAACATCATCCAGTTATTATTTTTCAACAGTCATGAAGTGGATGGATGGCTCCATGCTTTCTCATTGCCATAACGCAAACAAAAGAATGCAGACTATTCAACTGCAAGTGTGTGCTCAGGCCCTGGGAACAATGGAAGGGACGAGGAGGTCAGGAAATGGAGCAAATGTTGCCAAGCACCCACTGTGTGTCCTAGCACTTGCGTTGTATACTTCACATCTTGTAGCCTATTATTTGGGGCCAGAGTTGTAGAGCCAAGCCCAATGTGTTAGTCAGCTTGCTGTTACTATAACAAGTACCTAAGATAACCAACTTATAAAAAGAAAAGGTTGATTTTGGATCACTGGGCTGCAAGCAGTTGGTCCAGGTGCTTTGGGCCTATAGCAAAGCAGCACACCATAGCAGGCAAAACTATTCACCTCATGGCCAGGAATTAACAGAAGGGAAGAGGGAGGGACCAGGGCCTTACAATCCCCTTTGAGCACATGCTCCCAATAACCTAAAGACCTCCCTCCAGGTCGTACCTCTTACAGGTTCTATCATCTCACAACAGCATCACTTTGGAGACTAATATTTTAGCACATGGTCCTTTGGGGGACATTTAAGATCCAAACCATAGCAGCCAAGATCTGCCACTGATCTTGAATAAGCAGCTTAGCTGCCATGGCCTTTAGCTTCATTGGGAGCGGTGAACATTGCTATCAAAAAGCCAAGTTCTGTGCAACTGGAATCTACCTGAAAGAATTCTTAAAAGAAAAAGTGCTGTGAAGTCAGCTTCTTAGAGTCCCACAGTCTGCCTTTGCAGAGGGAAAGAGTATCTGTTCTTGCTCCTGGATCTGGCCGAATCAGTGCAGGCCTTGTGATGCTTCTGCTGATGATGTAGCTGCTAACAGTTCTGGTCCGGTCCATGTCCAGCACTGGTGTAGTATGTGTCCTTAGACAGCCCTGCTTCTCCATCAGTCAAACAGAGAAAACATTACCCCAAGTGTTTTGAGGGAAGCCAAACCACAGAGATATCTGGGAGACGCAGGAAGGCCCAGAAACCCCTGCATCTGACATGACTGAGAAATGTCCAAGATAGGTGGGCCTGGAATAGCCTTGCAGGATTCCCCCCCAGGCACCCAAGAACCACAGGATGATGGGACAGCACTGGATACTTCTCACGGGCCCAGGCATCTGTTACGATGAGTCCTCTACCATGTATGTGATGAACCATGGCCCCTGGTGGTGACGAGAAGACTCGGCCTCACAGCTGGGGCCAGGGAGGACACAGTAGTGACCGGTGCAGCCTGAAGCAGAAGCAAGATGGAGAGACAACTTTAGGTGGTGGATCCATGTGGTGTGTTGATGACAAATGTCCAGTGACATCCAGTGCTGGCATTTGTTCATTTTCAGATATTTACCAGACAACTCTACAGTCCCTGAGAGAGATGATTGCAGCAGAGACCAGGTTGATTCCCTCCCACCAGTGGCCACAGCCCATGGAAGAAGTCAACTTCTAAAAGAAGACAGGGTGGAATGCACGATAGCCATAATATACAGAAGTTAAGGAGGTAATGACCATGGGAATACAAAGAAATGGACTTTGAATCCATAAGCGATCTGGAGACAGTTGCATAAGGGATGCCAGGTAGCTAGGACCTAGGGAGCAGAGAGGTAACAGATGGAAATGCATATACTGACCCAAAGTCTGCCGCCATAAAAAGGCATCAGTGTAGAAGATAAGCACGTAGCTACTCTGGCTTCCTCTCCTGCTCAAACCAGAGATCACCATAGCCCTGGAGGTGAAGGCGTGGAAGATCCAGGGAAGGTCACAGCACTGTGTGGCTTAGGTAGCCTTGGGATCCAGCTACACCCTGGAGTTTCCCTGAATCTATCTGAAAAGACTGAACTCTTCAATTGTGACGATTATCCTGCAAGCTTCGCAAACCAAAGATGGGTTTGTTTTTAACATCTGCTTAATGAGTCTTGACTGAAAATGAAAGAGCCAAGCCAAACCAAAAGGACAAAATAATCCAAGCACCTAAAGCAAAATACTCTTTCACACAGCCCCTTTCCTGGGCAGAGCGCCTCGTCTCTGGCATTCTGGGAAGAGAGGGGCACGTGAGGCTGGAGCTGAGGCGCATGAGCACAGGCCAGCTCAGGAGAGAGAAAACGGAGGATGACATGACCCTCACACACTCTCCACGCTTGCCAACAGCCAACAGGCGAAGTCCAGATGGGTTATTGTGTGTCTCACCATAAGGTCTGGAGGGCCAATCGATGCAAGGGGACAGGGCCCTCGCTGCCCACAGCTGACATGTTTTGTTCTAAGCATCATTAGGAGAAATGGAAATAAAGAACAGTCTGGAAGGGTAGGGGTCCAATGATCCAGCACACTGGTCAGCACAGATTCTGACATTTATAGAGGTGCCACAGCCACTTTAGTCAAATCCTCCTCGTTCCCTGTGCCCCACATGGAATTGGAACAGAAATGTCACCCTGGTGGCATTTGTGTCCCCCAGCTCCTTCAGAAAGGTATCCATCATTGGCTCATTCATGGCATCTTTCCAGAGCCAAAGTGAAAAGTGCTGATTTTTTTAAAAAAAATTTTTTAAGTAAATTTGAACTCAGAATGAAATCCAGGCCAGTCCTTTCAGTGAAATGGGGACATTGTAAAACTAAAAAATCAAAATAGCCTTTTCCCTTTCCGAGTGCTAGACAGTGTTGAAGTGAGGCTTTTGTGTGAGTTCCTGTGACACTATCAATGCCATGAAACGCCCCAAGGAAGAAACCAAACAGAGCAACTGGCCTGGGACAGAGAACTGAGAAGCACCTACCCTTAGTCCAATCCGAGCCCACGAAGTGGGGTCACCCTGTTAGAACTGTCCCTCATCTGCGAAAACTGGGGGGAAGCAGCGCTGGTGCTCAGTATTAAGCTTGAGTTACCCTTGAGTTGGGTTTCAAATTACTACATCGCACTTTGTGTTTTCAGAATTGATATTTTTTGGCAACTATCGACTAAAAGCTGCATTTTTTTAGATGGCTAAAAGTGCACCGTAGAACGAAATTCACATTTGGAGGCATCAGCACATTTCAGTGAGTGCCGCAGCTAAATTGGAAAGAATGTGCACTTTTGAGATTTGTAAAGTAGATGCAAATTTGTGTTCAGGAATATACACTGAGCGCTGGTATTATACAGGCCCTCACCACCAACAGTTTCAGACACATTAAAAAAAAAAAAGCACATCTCTACTCACATAGAGATTCCCTCCCTTTTGCCAGTGAGATTTTCCACCCTCACATCAACTTCAAGCAAGACAGAATTGTCTGCTTGTCTCCTGACACAGTCATGGATTCTACCATCTCTGCTTTGTTCTCCCCAGTGAGATCCCTGTTACCAAACTTAAAGGAAAACAAGTTTTGGGTCACAGTGTCTTACAAGGAACAAATCATCAGAGACCGAGCCACATCAGATCCGCCTCCTAGACTACAATAGCTCACACTCTAACCAAAGTGAAGTCTGGCTGGAAAACGCAAGCAGAGCCGGCTTCTCTTTGTGGTCACCGTCAGTCACTCTTTTAACTTGACCATGAGCTGAACAACTGAAGTTCTCAGGAGCAGGTGCTTCAAAGTCTTTCTTGCAAATCTGAGCCTCTGCCTGCTGTGGGCTGCTTGTGGTCCTGGGTTCTGCAAGTGATTCCTGGTGTGGTTTGAAAGCCTGGTTAGGATGTGTGGCCAGGAAGAATAAAAGCACAAATCGTATTGGTGCAGATCACCCCTCCTTTGGCATAAGCAATAGAACGGTGACAGCACCTACCCCAAAACAATAGATAAACACATCCATAATTATCAGGATGCTTAGTTTGCACTGACCGCTTGTGGACTATTTTGGTCAGAGGTAGAAGGAATGAATGAATCTCAGGCCTCGACCAGGTGTGGCACCCGTATCAAATCTATTTTCTTCCAAGCAACTTAATTTTAGTGGTAAACCACAGGCTACTAGTTCCACCTCACTGTATCTCAGAGTACCCCATCCTCAGCCTGAAGATCTTCTTCTAATACCAAAGTACTGAGAGGGTCCCCCACCCCCATCATTCTGACTGACTGCCGGGCATGTAGGAGCCGTGTGAGTCACTAGACCACATTGGTTGCCATGGAGACACTCATCATCTCAGTCTACTGGTCCCTTCAGGGATGGAGCTGCACTTCCACACCACGCATGAAGGCTGGGAGATCTGGGTGAAGCTGGGAAGCCCTTCCCCTCGCCTTTGGCATCCTCACCACCTCCTTGAGGCCATGCCAGGGAGTAGGGTGCTCGTGCCCCAGGCTCTCAGAATGCTTTGCCGGGTCCTGGTCCAAGGAAATGTACTTTATTCAAAGATTATCTCTCACTTGTGCAGCATGTGCACCTCAAAGTTACTCCCTCTCTGCCAAACCCATCCACCCCTGTGGTTTAAAACTTTGGCAAACCTAAACCAGAAAGAGAAAAAAACCACAAGCAACCCCAACTCTCCATCCTGCTCTGAGACCCCCAGCCTCTTTGAGAACAGCATATATACAAACAGGACGCAGCTCACAAATGTTACAAAGCTGAGGTCCCTGCAGAGAGGGGAAGGCTAAGCATCTGCGTTCCTCTCCTGTCTGTAACCAGGAGGGGCTGGGCCTTTCTTGCTTTGTCGGTCTTACAGCTCCATCTTCAAGCTAAATAAATCGTTGCACGCTTCACCTGCCTTCCTGGTCCCTCGCTTACTCTTCAGTGCCCCCACCCAGGTGACCGTGGGAGGAAGCGCGGACTGGGAGATAATACACACATGAAACTGTTGATCATGAATATTATTTATGGTCCTGAGCCCACGGTGAGCATGCTGGCAGCCACAGAAGTCTCAGAGTAGGGTGAGGCCCAAGGTGACTTCAGACTTGACATAGCTATGTAAAATGGGATACAAATACCACAGGTAGCAGGCAAATTGAAAACTTTATGGAGAGCCAAGTTACGGTTTGAAAGTGTGCACCCATATGAGTTATTGATGTCACCCTGGGTGAACAGAGGTCAGGTTAGAGATCTGCATTCTGAGCCTTTGGCTGGCATCCCTGCTCAAATTTTCCAGGAAACCCCTCCAAGGAAGCCTCAGTCCCTGATTTGACTCTAAATTTGCTCATCTTTAAAAATAAGGGATTGGCTTGTTGATCTTGGGCTCTTTTGAACTCTCATGGTCTTGGATGCTCGTCATGTTTAACACAGATCACTTTGTATCTGGCACCTGCAAATCTGGGTGGACCGGGGCTGAGGATTTAGCTCAGTGGCATAAGCACCTGCCTGGCAAGCTCCAGGTCATGAGTTCTATCCCTGGTACCCAAAAAAAAATCTGGGTGGACCGAAAGCTTCAGGCACGTCAGCCAGCCACGATTGCATTTGCCCTGTCAGACTCCATAAAACCCAGAAAACTTTATGCACATTAAAGTTTAATAGCTGCCCGAGTGCAAGAAACCAAGAGGTATTTTATTCATGTTGATTCTCATATGTATGATAAATAGCTCCTGCGCCTGACTTAGTGATGAGAGCAGGTTCTTAAAGACACTAGCAAAGGAAGCCCATAAGGAAAACGGAAATCATCTAACATAAAAGAAAAAGCTGAAATCTTCATATATGTCTTTGGAGACCCAGCAGGGGATAAAGAGAACCAGCCAAAGATGCTGTACTGCATTCAGGTGGGATGTTGAGTGGCATGGCCTGGCTTTGGGACAGTGGCTTTCCCAATTGGGACACTAGGGTTAGAGCAGGTGGTACTGGACGTATGTGTCCAGGTTGTCCCATAAATGTATATTGCATCTGTTTGAATGTGTGAATGCAGACACAAAATACATGCATTCATTCAAAGAAAACATAAATATGCACGTGGAAGGGTGTAATGGCCAGTCGTGCAAGCCGTGTTCTAACATGTCATTCAAGAGCTGTTTTCTTTCCTATCATTTAGAACAGAGGTTTTCTGTCAAAGGCCAGAGAGTCTATATTTTAGGTTTGTGAGCCATAAGCATCTGTTGCAACTAGGCAGCTGCCCTTTGCAGAGGGAAAGCAACCACAGACAGTGTGTAAACAAATGCATGTGCTTGTGTTCCGCCAAAAGTTTATTTATGCACTCTGAAATTCAAATTTTTTACCCTGTACACATGTCGTAAAATATTGTGCTTCTTTTGAGTCTTTTCAGCCATTTAGGAATGCAGCCCCAGTTACTCACTTGCTAACCGTACACACACATGGGCAGTAGGTCAGATCTGGCCCTAGGGTCAGAGTCTGCCAATCTATAATTTAGAATGCCATTTCCCATAGAAACGAATAATCGTAGACACCATTTAAGTTACTAGGTCAATCTACAGAAGTCAATTCAATCTACGAAGAATCCAAACACAGAGTGTGTAGGAGCTTGGGAGTTTTCCCCCTTGTGTTTATGCTGGGCACTGGACTAAGCTCTTTCTGTTCATTACTTCCTTTAATACCCAGTACAATCCTGCGTGGAAATAGGTTTGGGTGTTTTGAGTGATTAGTCCATCTCAGCTAAGAAGCTGCAGAACTGGCACTTGGCTAAAGTCTGGGAATCACAGAACTGGGACATTACAGCAAAGAAATACAGCCTGCTGGTAAAGTGGGGGATGGTGCCTGATGCTTAGCGAGGCTTTGGGGTTGCACCTTAGCTTTCGAACAGCCATAGCAGTGCTAATTGTAACTACATCAGCTCTCCTAAACTGCCACTTACAGCACAATGTCCTCAGTCTGGGTTCCACTCTGGGATGTCCCAAACACTTTTTCCCTTCCTTTGTGTTCAACACTCCCAAAGTGTTATTTCACAGTAAGGATGGAAATTCTACTGAATAAGTAGGATTTATTCTATTTTATCCACACATTTACCTCTGTCTAAGAAGAGACAAGTCAATCATTTCCTGGTAGCTGCAAGGAGAGGCTGGGGAAGCTGTGTTTGGGCTCCAATGTGGCCCATTTCTAGGATATGAGGTCTTGGCAAATCATCTATCAATGAATCCAGGTGCGTGTATACACAGGAGTGACAGCCATGCACCAAGGCCATTGGACATTTGAAAGAAAATGTTTTCTTGTCTAGATCATCAGTAATAGTGATCTGTATGCAAACTACAAAGTTTGCAGAGAATAAAGAGTTCTCAGATCAACTCCAGCTAAAACTGACTGGAACTAAACAAAGATATAAGTGAATATTTTTATCTCCCCTTCAATTTTTATGTTCCTGCTCTTGGAACCAGTCTTTTTTTCCCATTTCCTACTGACACATATGTTTAAATCTATCCCACATTCGCTCTATTGTTTTAAACACCAACCACCACCTTCCCCTGAGACCACCTTCAGACATCAGAAAACCACTTTAAAGTAGTGTGGACAGCTAATTTAACTGAAAATGCTCTCCCCATCGCTTTACCCATCTTAGAAGAGATTACCAGTCAACTAGACATGATTCTCTCCTGCTATGATTTGGGACAACAGGGCAGAGTGCATGCGATCATCTTTCTAATTAACATCATCAAATCACCTGTGGCTAAGTCTGGACCTTCACCTCCATGTAAGTGAACTCATATGCTTGTGGGCCAGTAGTGAGTATTGTGTAAGAAATCATCCCAACATTGAAATTTGACCATTTTTAGCAGTTCTGGCTGGGGCTTACTGAGCTCAGCAGGTGGGTCTCATTTGGGATCTTTGTAAGCTGCAGTCAGATGGTTGCTGGGGCAGGAAGCATCTTGTTTACCTACAGAAGCCTGGTGCAAGGGGAAGGGAATGGGACAGTGGTTGGTTCCAGCTTCCTCACAGCATAGTGACTTTAGAACACTCAGCTTCTTCTATAACCAGTCAGGACTCTATAGAGTAGAAGCTCTGATTTTTTATAACGTTGCTCTCCAAATTGGTACAGTGTCATGCATTCCCACCATCTATCACTGTTGATGTAGTCATGAAACCCACCCAGACGTAAGGGGAAGAAGAGATGTAGATCACCTCTTCATAGGAAAGTCAAGGTCTAGAAAGCTGTAGCCCTCTTCAGTCCACCAGAGGCTGGAAGAGAACCGAGCGCACATTTTAGCCAGTCCCTGCAAAAGTGACGCTAATCTATGTTTCCACTGCTTCCAAAGCCCAGCCCATGCCTGCAACTCCTAGACACCATTTTTCTGGAACAACTCATTCCAACTGGGGACATCTCTGCCTCTTAGAAAATTCATTTTTAACAGAGACCTGCATCATGCCAATATCTGCCCTTTCACTCTAGCTTTATTTCTTGAACTATGAAGAATACTGTCTTACCTTTCTGTGAGACAACCTTTCTCCTCAGCAAAATGAGACTCCTTGCTCCTCCAAGGCTTCCTTCCCCTGAGCCACACATCCTCACTTCTTCTCCCGGCTCCCAGGTGTCCAGTCCTGCCCTCTCCCCGCCACCATGTCTCCTCTGAACGAGCTCCCTTTTCATCACATTCTTCTAGAAATACGAAATGAGAAACAGCCGGGTCCTAAAAACACGTCTTCTTTCTTGCCCACGTGGTTACCGCTCTTCTGGGGTGCGGTTAGAAGAAGACAGTGTTTCTGGAAATGTGTTCACCTCTTTTTGTTTCTCATGAGCCTTTGAATACTAGTGTCCTCCTCTGCCACAGAAGCCTCTGATGCTTCTGGGCAAGGAGATTAGGATGCTGGTACCAGGAGTGCACAGAGAAAGAACCACTGTTGAGTTCTGTATTTCAATTAACAATGGTGTTGCAATATGGATTTGGTGAGAGAGATGAGTGTCTTCAAAATTCCAGAACACCAAGCGTGTTGGATCAGAGCATTAGTGAACTGAAGAGTCATGTAAAGAGAGCAAGGGACAGAAGGGAGGAGAGTTTCTCTGTGGGCAGAAGATGTTCTGTCCCAGTATAGAAGGAAGAGAAAGAGAAAGCAGGATTTACACATCCTACAATGAGGAGCAGCAGGCGAGAGGGGGGAAGTCTGGGACTCTTTGCTCATCTTGATGCTCAAGCCTAGAAGGGACCTATGAAGTCCTGTTAGAGGCATTCTGTATCCTACGTGCTGGGCACAGGGTCAAACATGACCAGGAATGATATCAAGAGGGCACGCCTCCTGGTGCCAAACACTCTTATGACAAAACCATGTAGATAGTCCAGGAGAACTGGGACTTCGTAGCCAAATCTCATGACAAAGGAGCACAGACTTCAGGGGTAGGTGACAACATGTACCCCAGCATTCAAACAATTCAAATGTACACAGTCCTGGGCTGCAGGTATAGCTCAGTAGCACAGGGCCTGCCTGACAAGTGCAAGGTTGTGAATTTGATTCCAGGAATCAAAAAAAAAAAAAAAAAAAGTACCCAATCCTGTATCCTGAAACTCAAGGCCCACAGTCCAGGGTGGAGTAAAGCAAAGATAAAGAGGATGTGGTCAGGCCACTGTCCCCAGTGCCAGGAGGGCAGTGGGCTCCTTCTAGGAAGAGAAAGAACAGTGAATAACCACACACCTGCACAAAGCTGACCAAGGTCACCCTAAAGGGTGGGAGAATCCAAGTGGCCTCAGACAGCTGGCCTTTCTCCCTGCCTGCCACAGGTGGGATGCAGGCTGCCAGAGCAAGACAAAGTCGTCCCACTAAAGCCACATTTTCTGGCCCATCCAACCAGCAGATAGCAAATTTCTCATACCTGCAAGAGCTCAAGACCCATTTCTGGCAGCCAACAGCCCAACTTGTCACTTACGGAAGCTTCTCTAAAAGAAGCTTCAAGGGACAGTTTCTTGGGCTGAGCTTCTCCTAGGCCACCAGAACTGACCTTTGTAGAGCACGCCCCCTCTCCTGCACTGCGATGCCCTGAGACCATCCAACCCAGCCGCAACAGCTCAAACCCCCAAACATCTATTCCTACCTGTCTGTGAGTCTAATGCCCGATGCTCAAGCTCCATCATTACTCCACCAGATTTAAGGCGTAAGATTCGCGAGGCTGCCAGTCCTGGGGCAGAGTCCGTCATCAGGGCCACTCTTCTGGGCAGGCACTCGCAGGCAGCTGCGGGGAGAGGTGGTGATGGAGAGGATGGGAAGAAGGACCAAAGCTGTGGCTGACAGCTTGGCTTCGGACCTCCCGTGTGCCAACGGTGGGTGTGGTTAATCCCCTGGCTGCTGTCTTATCCTCCCACACCTCTCGCTTAGCCTCATCTGTGCCACATTGTACCACCATCACCGATGCCATTCAAACTACCTGACCCAGGCCACGCAGCCAGAGAGGCTGGAGGCGGAAGTGAGAGTAACAAAAGCCATTTCTATGAGGTTGGCTCTTCACAGAAATGTTTCCTATAAATTTTCTTCTTAAAGCACTTTCGGCAGTGATTTTTGAGCTGTATTTCCTGGGCCCCTGAGGGTCCCTGGAGCCCTCCCTTGGGAGAAGGAATGTGGTAGGGAAGGTGTCGGGGTGCCCGGGACTCCTCACCGCCCTTGTGATTTCCAGCTGTGCAGCGGTGGCCTTTCTTGGTTTTGCACGCTCTTCCTTTGCAGACCAGATTCCCTGGCTTCGAAAACCAAAGGACAATTCACAAAATTGCAAAAGCATTGATCGAAGGCAGTGGTGCAAGGGAGGATGGCGATGAGCCGCTTGTGGACACGGCGGTCACCTCCCGTCCTTCTGACAGTGGCCCTCCTGCCGTGCTCTTCCCTTCCCCCTGCTCATGCCCACTTTGGCTCAAGGTTCAGCTATCAGAAACAAAAGCCCGCAGCCCTTCATGGCCACAGCCATGGTCCTCAGCCCTGTCTGCTAAATAAGGCCCAGCTCTGCCCTCACACCTGGCATTCAGTGTCAGCACGACTCAGGCAGACTCTGGGGAGAAGATAAAACCCACAGTGCAGGAACCTTCTGGAAACACACTGTCTTATTTCCAAAGGCAAGTGCTTGCCATTATGCTCAAATGAACTGCTTTCTCGCTGGAAAGCATGCATTTTTTAAAAAGCTTAATTTTTCTCCTTTCTCCAAAATGAGAATCAAGTTATAACTGTGGCCCGGCACCTTGAGAACATTTCCTTTTTTTTTTTTTTATACTTCATAGAATCCTTAATAATACAAAAATTGCCCAGAGCATTTCACACTGAGTTATGAAGTCATTAACATTTCTGGGATAAACACAATACCCCAGGACAAGTTATTAGACGGATCGTAATGGGGGAAAAGTACATACATTGAAAAGGCCCCATGTCTGGCAATGACAAGCAGAAAAATTCACCTGTTCTTGACTAAAGGCAAAAAGCACCGTCCACAGCCCTCACACAGACAGCGTGCCTTTTTCTCAGCCGACCAGCTCGGCATATTGGATATTGGTAAAATTCTAAAGAATCAGCGCCTTGATGTCCCAAGGCCAGCAATCTCTCCACACTCTCAGCTCTGCCTTCCGCCTCAAGGTTCCTGGTATTTATGATCACATCAGCACCACGATGGCTGTTCCCCCATCACAATCTACCAGGTGCATAACAAATGTTACCTGGCAGAGCTGTTTGCTTTTAAACAAGCAGGGCGAATCCATCATAAGTATTCTCTGCTTCCCTCCAAAACAGCTCCAGCACCCACCTGTCCATTACAGTTATGTTCAGGTGCCACTCCTCCCTAGAGAGTCCCAAACCACAGCCACCCATATTTTCTCTCCTCTTGATGAACAAGCCGGATGATTCTTTCATGGAGCTGCTTGCAGACCAGAATCAGAGATGGAAAAGAAAACTGGGTGGGTGCCATTCAAACTGGCAGTGAAGGATCCTTCCCTCTGGTTCCTTCTGGCCAACAAAAATAACTTACGCGATGTTCTTAGATGGCCTCAAAAGTTCTATTTCCTTATAGTTGCCTGAAGGATGCTGGGGTTGGTCCTTTCTGTGCTCAGTTAAAATACCACCTGGACAATAGGATGAAAGAAGGTTATATACCCCACAAAAGAAAACCCCTACTTTCTATTGAATGTCTACACAGGTCCCACTAAACTATGCAATGTCCTGTCTTTCCCAATAAAGAGCTCCACGGGGCCCTTTCCAACTCCTGTGGATACGTAGTGTAGCCCTTGAGGGCAGACCCTGGGAAGCAACCCATCACCAAGCACTCATGACTTGAGAAGTTTAAGATCCTCAGTACATGGGCTTCCACTGCTGGCCAGTTCTCCTGCCCTAGGCTTGTCTACACCCTTTGCCATGGAATCTGTGATTCCCCATTCAAAGCACCTGGTGCTCTGTGTGTATTTTGAGGCTCCCTTAGGAAGAAACTGTGTGCATCCCTTTGAGCATCCTGAATTCCTTCTCTTCATGCAACCCTATTCTCCCACTCAAATTTGGGGCCTCAGTCTCCTGACTCCAGCCCCCACCTCTCTCACACAGTGAACCATGTTCCCCCTCTTCGTCCTCTCTGGGATTTCTCATGTTCCATTAGCTTCCATTCAGGGTACGTGAATTAACTGGGAAGATGACCTCTGGGGCTGTCCTCTTCAACACTTTCCTCCCCAGCATCCAGGTTCCATGAGCCTCCTGGCCTTTGGCTGTGACAATCCCCAGCCCCAAATCACCCCTATACCCTTACCACCTCGCTCTAGAAATGATGTCACTGAATCTTCCTGTGAGATGTTGTTAATAGACTTGTATCCCTGTTTATCACATGCACTGGGAAACCATGGTACCCAAGCCATCATGTGATTAATAGTCAAGAAAAATTCCAGACTGCAGTGTGTATATTTCAGGGGAACTACAGATATTTTTCTCTGCTCCATACTTCTGACATTGCCCAGCCTGGACTTTAACACTCCCAAATTTATCTATCATAATGTCAAAAGTGGTCGCCTTTGGCTCTATGCAGAACTCAGACACGAGCCAAAAACAAAAGTAACTTGCCGTCCTATTGTGAGGACCAAACCGAGAACCTAGATCTCCAAGGCAACCTGAAAATAGAACTACCTATATTTGTTGAATGGAATGACCCAAAGCTCCCTGGACCAGCCAAAACAATCTCTTAATTAATTTGAACTAGAACTCCTTAATTACTGCAGCAGGCTAGCAAAGGGGCCAGCTGCACAAGGCCTCTTCTGCAGGCTTGAGTGAGATGCAGCCCAGACCACGGCTCTCTTCCCCCTCTAGACTCGGGTCGCAAATAATATACTATTAATAATCACTTACCATCCAGCACTGGCTAATGCTTCCTCCCCTTTCTGTGCTAAATCATTTGGAATGGATTTGAGGCTGTCCATACCTCTGCTCTTTTTCATTTACCTGAGTGGGGAGAAAGGGCACATGTGTGCCAGGAGGTGCTAAGTCAGTGTCCTTCAGTGCAGGCCCTGGAAGCTCCAGAACTCTTGGGGTTTTTGGACCATGGTCCATATTTTTGGGAAGAAACCAATAGTGACCAGAGGAATATTCCCTAGAGCTAGTTTCTTTTGGAGCTATGGCCACTCTTGACACTAAAATAGCCAAACTGGGCCGTATTGAAACTCAGGGCTCAAGTGTTTTAGAAATGAACATCTTTCCATAAAAGGTTTAAATTGGACATTCTTCCCTCTCTTTCTCTCTGGCTCTGTCTCTCTATCTCTCTGTCTCTCTATCTTTATCTAGTTCCCTCCCTCCTTCCCTCCCTCTCTCTGGTGTTCTAGAATATCCTGAGCATGACATTCACTAAACCGTGACCTCTGAAAAGGGAAAGTGACTCCTGGCTTGTCTTCTGTCATATCTGTAGCACGGACAAGGTGTCTGGCATACAGAAGTGGCTCAATAAATATCTTTTCAGTGAATGAATAAATGAACAATTTTTCTCATGCTGGGGACCCCCAAATATTCATAGACTTCTACCACTAAATAACATTCCCCAGAGCCCAAATCTTAAGAAAGACTGGATCCAGAACTTTCCCATCCTCTCCAGACATCAGGGAGCCACACTCCCTCCAGACCCCACTGAACCCATGTAGGTCATCACTGCATTCAGAAATGTTTTACATCTGCTTCATCGGACAGCATAGCCACCAGCTTCATGTGACTCCTCAGTGTTTGAAATGCCATAGCATGACCAA
This sequence comes from Cavia porcellus, assembly GCF_034190915.1. Lineage (NCBI taxonomy): Eukaryota > Metazoa > Chordata > Mammalia > Rodentia > Caviidae > Cavia > Cavia porcellus. Next base: position 10,641,734 of record NW_026947508.1, read on the forward strand.
GTGTCAGTCAGCCTTGCATTGTTATAACAAATACCCGAGAGAATAAACTGATTTAAAAAAACAAAGTACATTACATTAGCTCTTGGCCATTGTGACAAATACTGACTCCAGTCAGCTTTAAGGAGGAATGATTTATTTTGGTTCACGGTTTTTTTTTTTTTTTTTTCCTTTTTTTTTTTTTTTTATTTAAGAGGAAAAAGAGAAAAACACAAAACAAACCAAAGCGGCGTAAGGGTACACGCAATACAGAACTACAAAACAAAACAAAACAAAAAACCATAACAGTAAGAAATTACCTGCTAGTAGATTACACACTATTTTCTTGAAAATAGTTCCTCAAATCACAGTATCAAAGAACACAAGGTGGACATTCAAACAGGGAGACTGCAAACAGCTGTGTTCAATGTTCCAAAAACATTGATAAAGTCAGCTATTTAACACCCCCAAACACACTTGCTGTTATATCCGTTAGAGCTCCTTTTCTTTTTTTTTTTTCCCCTCTCTTTTTTACAACAAAATTTACACATCTTGGATTTTATTACTCCTTAGTGCTTATTGCTTTCTTTGGGGAGGGGGGGGAAGAATACAGTCAAATATGGCAAAACAAAGCTGTCAGTCAATACCAAGGATAGACGTAGCACATGGTGTAGAACAGAGTACAAGTTTATCAACAATGGTTATCAACGTTGTCCCTTGTTTCCTTAAAAAGAATTGTCTATCTTATTAGATATTATAAAGTTGGACAAAACAGTAGAGAACAAGACCAATAAAACTTAGGCATTGTAAACATTACAGGACTTCCAAAGAAGACAATAGTCAAACCAGAATGGGTATCTTAGTGAATCTTATTGTCTTCAAAGTAGTTGCCTATGTCTTCAAACTTGATACTATCATATAGAATGGAACAGAGTCTAATCAGTCAAAACAAGATCGTGGGAGTACTACAGGACTTCAAAACAAGTTAATAGGAAATCGAAAAGAGTTACTATTTATATATCCTAATTTTTTTGAATTTTTTCTTTAATTAAGACAAACATAAGAAATGACTAAATAATTTTTTTGAAACAATAAGGGGGAGATTGAGATAAAACAGGACATAACAATATAACAATAGAGGTCACAGCATGACTGTTTCAATAACCTAGTACTTCACCACCTTATAACCTGACTTAATAGTAGTTACCATAGTGTCTTTTTCCTTGAAATATTTGGGTAAAACTTCATATACTCTAGCTTCAAATATTTTCATATCAAGAAGCCCAGAATAAAGCCTTTCTAATTAATGAGTGAAAACTTTATAAGGCTTCAAGGCCACCTAATGGGGAATCATGATTACCACATATTTTTATATATTTGAATCATTACTTACATTAGGGAAACTATTCGGTATTCACACATGCGAGATTGATTTATTTCACTTATGAGTATGGTCTCAAGCTGTGCCCATTTATTGATAAATATCTCAATGTGATCCTTCTTTATAGCTGAATAATACTCCATTGTATAGAAATACCACAACTTTTTTATCCATTCCTCAGTTGATGGGCACTTGGGTTGTTTCCAAGATCTGGCGATTACAAATTGTGCTGCTATAAACATAGGTGCACATATATCACTGTGGTATGATGCTTTCAGTTCTTCTGGGAATATGCCTAGAAGTGGAATAGCTGGAATAAATGGGATTTCCAGTCCCAACTTTTTGAGAAATCTCCAGACAGATCTCCACAAAGGCTGTACCAGTCTACACTCCCACCAGCAGTGCAGGAGAGTTCCTTTTTCCCCACAGCCTCTCCAGCATTTGTTGTCGGTTTTCTTGATCCTGGCCATTCTTTCAGGAGTGAGATGGTATCTCAGTGTGGTTTTAATTTGCATTTCTCTAATGACCAATGATGATGAGCATTTTTTCATGTATTTATTTGCCATTTGCATTTCTTCATCTGAGAATTGCATATTCATCTCAGATGCCCATTTTTGGATTGGATCTTTGAATTTCGGAGGTCTGAGTTTCTTTAATTCTTTGTATGTTTTAGACAAGAGGCCCTTGTCTGAGAGAGAGTTCACTAAAATCTTTTCCCAGTTTGTGGGTTTTCTTTTCACTATGCTGGAGATTTCTTTTGACATGCAGAAACTTTTTAATAAGAAGTGGTCCCAGTTATTGATTCTGGGAAGTATTTCCCGTGCGGTTTGAGTCCTGTTCATGAATTCTTTACCTACTCCTATGTCTCCAAGGTTTCTACCTATTTTGTCTTCCAATAGATTTAGTGTTTCTGTTTTAATATTCAGATCTTTGACCCATTTACATTTTAATTTAGTACATGGTGATAGACATGGGTCTAGCTTTAGTTTTTGGCAAATGGAGAGCCAGTTTTTCCAGCACCATTTATTAAAGAGACTGTCGTTCTTCCAGTGAACCTGCTTGGCTCCTTTATCAAAAATAAGGTGGTTGAGTGTGTTCGTAGTTGTGGTTGTATCTTCTAATCTATTCCACTGATCTTCAGCTCTGTTTTGATTCCAATACCATGTTGATTTTACTACTGTTGCTTTGTAGTATAACTTCAAGTCAGGGATTGTGATGCCTCCTGCTTTGTCTTTGCTGCTTGGAATTGCCTTTGCGATTCTAGGTCTCTTCTGGTTCCAGATGAAACTTAGGAGTGATTTCTCTAGATCTATAAGGTATGTTGATGGTATTTCTATTGGGATTGCATTGAATCTGTATAACAGTTTTGGGAGAATGGCCATTTTCACAATGTTTGTTCTTCCTATCCATGAGCAAGGGATGTCTTTCCATTTTCTGAGATCATCTTCAATTTCCTTTTTCAGTGTATTATAATTTTCACTGTATAAGTCTTTCACTTCTTTCGTAAGAGTAATTCCTAAATATTTCATTTTTTTGCTTGCTAATGTGAATAGTCCAGTTTCTCTTATTTCCCTCTCTGTAATTTTGTTGTTCGTGTATAGGAATGCTATTGATTTCTGAGTATTGATTTTATATCCAGCCACATTACTGAATTTATTTATTGTATCTAAGAGTATTTCAATGGAGTTTAGGGGGTCTTCTATGTAGAGTATCATGTCATCTGCAAACAATGATAATTTAACTTCTTCTTTTCCTATCTTTACCCCTTTTATTTCTCTTTCTTGCCTAATTGCTCTGGCTAGTACTTCCAGTACTATATTAAATAGGAGTGGTGATAAAGGACATCCTTGTCTTGTACCCGATTTTAAAGTAAAGGCTTTCAATTTTTGGCCATTTAGTATGATGCTGGCTGTTGGTTTGTCATAAATGGCCTTTATTATATTGAGGTAAAGACCATTTATTCCAATTTTCTGTAAAGTTCTTATCATGAATAAGTGTTGGACCTTATCAAAGGCTTTTTCTGCATCTATAGAGATGATCATGTGATTCTTATTTTTGGCTTTATTGATATGGTGGATTACATTTATTGATTTGCGTATGTTGAACCATCCTTGCATTCCTGGGATGAATCCCACCTGGTCATGGTGTATAATCTTCTTGATGATTTGCTGGATCCTATTTGCCAATATTTTATTGAGGATTTTTGCATCTGTGTTCATTAGGGAGATCGGTCTATAGTTCTCTTTTATAGTTGGGTCTTTCTCAGGTTTTGGTACTAGAGTAATATTTGCTTCCAGGAATGACTTAGGAAGGATTGCTTCCCTTTCAATTTCATTGAATAGTTTGAGGAGTGTCGGCATTAGGTCTTCTTTATATTTCTTGTAGAATTCTGCAGTGAATCCATCTGGGCCTGGGCTCTTCTTGGTGGGCAAGGACCCAATTACATTCTCAATTTCATTAGCAGAGATTGGGTTATTCAACAGTTTTATATCCTCTTGATCTAGCTTTGGTACTTCATATGCTTCTAAGAATCTGTCTATTTCTTCTGTGTTATCAAATTTTTGAGAGTAGAGGTTTTCGAAATAGGTGTTGATGATCCTCTGTATTTCTATTGGGTCTGTAGTGATTTCTCCTTTTTCATTTCTTATTGCATGAATTTGAGCTTTTTCTTTCCTTTTTTTAATAAGGTTGGCTAGGGGCTTATCGATTTTATTTATTCTTTCAAAGAACCAACTCTTTGATTCGTTGATTCTTTGGATTGTTTTCTTAGTCTCTATTGCATTGATTTCTGCTCTGATTCTTATAATTTCCTCTCTTCTTTTGGCTTTGGGCTTGACTTGCTCTTCTTTTTCTAGCTGTTTGAGGTGTAGCATCAAGTTATTTACTTGTATTCGTTCTGTTTTCCTGATGTGGGAACTCAGTGCAATAAATTTTCCTCTCAGAACGGCTTTCATTGCATCCCACAGATTCCGGTAAGTTGTATCTGCATTTTCATTTTCTTTTAGGTATTGTTTAATTTCTTCTTTAATTTCTTCTGTGACCCACTGATTACTCAAGAGTGTGTTATTTAGTTTCCATGTGTTTGCGGAATTTTTGCAGTATCCTTTGTCATTAATTTCTAATTTCAGAGCGCTATGATCCGATAATATGCAAGGGATGATTTCAACTCTTTTGCATTTGCTTAAATATGTTCTGTGAGCTAATATATGGTCTATTTTAGAAAATGATCCATGTACTGCTGAGAAGAATGTGTATTCTGATGTTGTTGGGTGGAACATTCTGTATATGTCTATCAAACCCATTTGTTCACAGGTGTGATTCAGTTCTGTTATTTCTTTGCTCATTTTCTGTCTGGTTGATCTGTCCCTTGGTGTCAGTGGTGTATTAAGGTCTCCTGTTACAATTGTGTTACTGATAATTTGAGTTTTCATTTCTGTTAATAATTGTTTTATATAACTGGGTGCTCTGGAGTTTGGTGCGTATATATTTAAGATAGTTATCTCTTCCTCTTGGAGTTTTCCCCTTACGAGTATGTAGTGACCTTCTTTGTCCTTTATGGTCATTGTTGGTTTAAAGTTCATGTTGTCTGCAAACAGAATGGCTACTCCTGCCTTTTTTTGGATTCCTGCTGCATGAAGAATTGTTTTCCATCCTTTGACTTTCAGTCTGTGAGTATCTTTCTGGGTTAGATGGGTTTCCTGTAAACAGCATATGGTTGGATTTTGTTTCTTGATCCATTCTGCTAGTCTGTTTCTTTTGATTGGTCCATTGAGACCATTTACATTAATGGTTATTACTGTTAAATGCTGGTTAATTGTAGGAATGTTATCTCTCTGCTGTTGCATCTTTATCTTTCGGTTCTGTTTAATTATTTGCTTTGCTTAGTGGTTTTTTCCTTTGTGTATCTAAACTGTCTTTCAATATTTTTTGCAGGGTTGGTTTGGTGTTCATGAAGTTCTTCAGCTGTTCTTTGTCATGGAAGTATCGTATTGCACCATCTATTTTGAATGATAGTTTTGCAGGATATATCAGTCTTGGTTGGAGATCATTTTGCTTTAGGATCTGGAATACTTCACTCCATGCTCTTCTTGACTTTATCGTTTGTGCTGAGAAGTCTGCTGTGATTCTGATAGGTTTTCCTTTATAAGTGATTTGTCTTTTCTCTCTGACAGCTTTTAGTAATCTATTCTTGTGTTGGATTTCTGGGATGGTGACTATTATATGTCTGGGTGTAGTTTTATTTTGGTTATGACTGTTTGGAGTTCTATATGCTTCACTGATCCTGATGTCAGTTTCTGATCTCATGCTTGGGAAATTTTCAGCTGTTCCTTCTCTAAATATCCTCCTGACATCCTTCATGTTGTCTCCCTCTCTTTCATTAATCCCTATCATTCTTATGTTATTCTTCTTTGCATCGTCTTGCAGTTGTTGAATTGTTGTTTCCTGGTTCCTTGTTATTTTCAAAAGATCTTTCCTTTCCTGTTCACTAGCTGCAATCCTGTCTTCAAGGTCTGAAATTCTATCTTCACTTTCATTAAGGCGGTTTTTACAACTTTCAGTGGAGTTTTTTATTTCCTGTATATCTCTGTGCATCTGCATTATGTATTGTTTGTTTCTTATATTGCTCATCTAGGGATTCTATCTTTTTGTTTAGTTCCTCCAATTTTTTATCTGTGTTTTCTTTAGATATATTTAGAATCTCTTTCATTTCTTTTATCATTTCTTCTTTTATCTGGGAGATTATTTCGAGTTTGAATTTCTTTAAAGCTTCCTGGAGTTGCTTGTCAATTTCAGTGGCTATTGTGTCCGATATATGAGGTGGATGGGATATATTTTCTTCTATATACATCGCTCCTAGGGTTTCTTGAGATGGGCTGGAGGTTTGAGGTTGTAATTTGGTCTTTCGTTTTGTCATTTTCCTATATTTCTGTGTTTCAAGTGTTACTTGAAAGCTTCCTCAGGATCTGTTGAAAATCCCCTTCTATGTTTGGAGCTACTGGGACTCTGGCGCCACGCTACTCCAAGCCATTAGGCCTACAGAACCAGTGGCCCTCCTCTGCCTGCTCAGAACTCCGCAGTTCCAGACAAGCTGGGCCTCAGGGACACTGTGCGCCCACCTGCCCCTTGGAAGCTCCACAGTTCTTCAATCGCAGCTGGGTTAGGGTACTCACCACAGGCCGCAGTGCTTCAGGAACCTGTGGACCCTCCCTGGTTGCAGAGATATCCACAGTCCTCCAGACACGCAGAGAGGCCAGTGAGGGCACCCCAGATCTGCCCAGCTCCTCCTCTGCAGACCTGTGGGCAGGCGCGGCAGCTAAACAGGCTGGGCTAGGCTGGTAGTGTGGGCCAGCCCACCTATTGGGAGCTCAGCAGGTCTCCAAATGAAGCCGGGAATGGGGAGGCTGATGTGGAAGCCTTAAACCCACCTCTCTCCTTCACTGCACCTGGAAGCCTGAGGGAACTCCAGCAGTCTGGGCGCAGAAATCCAGAGTCCTCCAGACACGCAGAGAGGCCAGTGAGGGCACCCCAGATCTGCCCAGCTCCTCCTCTGCAGACCTATGGCCAGGCGCGGCTGCTAAACAGGCTGGGCTAGGCTGGTTGTGTGGGCCAGCCCACCTATCGGGAGCTCAGCAGGTCTCCAAATGAAGCCTGGAATGGGGAGGCTGATGTGGAAGCCTCAAACCCACCTCTCGCCTTCACTGCACCTGGAAGCCTGAGGGAACTCCAGCAGTCTGGGCGCAGAAATCCAGAGTCCTCCAGACACGCAGAGAGGCCAGTGAGGGCACCCCAGATCTGCCCAGCTCCTCCTCTGCAGACCTGTGGCCAGGCGCGGCAGCTAAACAGGCTGGGCTAGGTTGGTTGTGTGGGCCAGCCCACCTATCGGGAGCTCAGCAGGTCTCCAAATGAAGCCTGGAATGGGGAGGCTGATGTGGAAGCCTCAAACCCACCTCTCTCCTTCACTGCACCTGGAAGCCTGAGGGAACTCCAGCAGTCTGGGCGCAGAAATCCAGAGTCCTCCAGACACGCAGAGAGGCCAGTGAGGGCACCCCAGATCTGCCCAGCTCCTCCTCTGCAGACCTGTGGGCAGGCGCGGCAGCTAAACAGGCTGGGCTAGGCTGGTAGTGTGGGCCAGCCCACCTATCGGGAGCTCAGCAGGTCTCCAAATGAAGCCTGGAATGGGGAGGCTGATGTGGAAGCCTTAAACCCACCTCTCTCCTTCACTGCACCTGGAAGCCTGAGGGAACTCCAGCAGTCTGGGCGCAGAAATCCAGAGTCCTCCAGACACGCAGAGAGGCCAGTGAGGGCACCCCAGATCTGCTCAGCTCCTCCTCTGCAGACCTGTGGCCAGGCGCGGTAGCTAAACAGGCTGGGCTAGGCTGGTAGTGTCGGTTCACGGTTTTAGAGGTGTCAGTCTGTGGTCAGCTGGATGCCTGTAGCAAGGCACAGCATCATGGTGGAAAGGTGCAGCACAGGAAAGATGCTTACTTCATGATAGCCAGGAAGTTGAGAGATTACAAAGGAGCCCAAGAGGATGGGGCTGGGGTCACAATCTACTCTTCAAAGTCAGACCTGTAGAGACTTGCTTCTGCCAATCAGACCCCCTCTCCTAATAGCTCCATTCAGCTAATGAACTTATCCGTGGATCAAACCACTGGATACGCTCAGTAACTTCACAATCCAACCACCACTCTAGGTGGCTCTTAGTCCAGTCAAATTGACAAGCAAGGTTAACCAGCTCAGAGAGAAAAGGCCTGTTACAGCTCACAATTTGGAATGTTCGTGCCCAGGATGAGCTGACCTGGTTGCTTTGAGCTTGTGGAATGTCAGCACACGATGGGAGAAGCCTGTTCACCTCGGGGTTGGGAATAGAAGAGGGAGAGGCAGAAGAGGGCTTGAGCCCCACAGTCTTTTTCAAGGGCACACCTCCAGTGACTCAAGGTCCTTCCCTGGGCCCCGTGTCCTGAAAGCTCCACCATGGCCAGTAGAGCTGGGAACAAGCATCCAATACATGGGCCTTTGGCAGGAGAGATACTCAAGGTCCAACTATAGCATAGGAGCAATGACTGCTGGATTTTATTTGATTTTGATTTAAAAATTTACAGCCATCTGCAGCTCAAGGTGCCATCTTGAACGGCACAGGTCTAATCTCATGGGTATCACCCAGCTGTTATCTAACCCATCGAGGAGTCTGGCTTCCATGCTGAGCCCTGCTCCTCATTCCCAGTAACCTCAGTACAGTCATCCAAATTCCCAAGCATCAGTTCCTACAAATTGTAATGAGGACATTCATATACAGAATGAGGTCCTCACCAGGCCGGAGGAAAGGTCTTGTAAGATGAAAAAAAAAAAAAAATGCTTGGAGAATCCTGATGTCCAGTGCACCGGTTAATGCCATCTTTCGCATCCCCCTCAGTTCTCGTGGTCACCTTTTTGCCCTTGTCTCTGATGCCATGCAGCTTAACTACGGAGGAATTCACAGAGAGGACTATCGAGTCTTGGTAGTCTAGTGGGGCTATTCGCTAATGTTGGAAGATTTTTTGATTTTAAAAAGAATTAAAATCTATGCCAACCAGCATGGTAATAAATGAGGGAGACATGGAAGGGACCCCCCAAAAACAGATCTATTTTGGTGGAGACCAGAGAAACTTTCCCAGTTTGGCTAGATCACACTTAACCCTCTGGTAAGTGACTCACTGGCCAAGCACCCGAGTATGTCGCTTGACATCTTGATTTTCACTTGATTTTCAAAGATGCTCAACTAAGAACAACCCAGGAAACCAGAAATTATAATTTTCCCTCCATACTCAATTACTTTTGTGGATGCTTAAAAAAAATACATATATATATATATGTAATGTTTTTCTTGCTTCAGTTTATTTTTCTGAAAATGAGCATGACTAAGGACCATAAAGACTATTATGAGGAAGAGTGTGTGATGGAAGGAAGGAAATGTTAGATGGAGGGGCCCTGGTACCCCAAATCATTGAGGTTAATTTAGAAGCAAAAAGAGTTCTTATTTTACAAAAACAAAATTTATCAACAAACTGATTGTTTATAAAATTAGATACTCTTAAACAATTTTTTAAAAAGAAAAATTAGACCCTGTTCTTGTTTAACACTAGAATGATAGTCCAGATATTATTATCCAGTACAGTAGGTAACCCATCCACCTTCAGACAAGCTCCTCCCACCCAGAACAGGGTCATGGGCGGCCCTTCTGGGCAGGAATGTGCCCTTAAGTTGCTACATTAGGAAAAAGGAGGGCCTGAGGAAGGGATTATCTGGGTATAGTTATTCTCCAAAACTTACACAAGAAGTTTAATATTTTAGCAAGCAAAGACTGCAACACGGGATACGCCTCAGTGGTAGAGCGCCCGCCTATGGTGAGCAAGACCCTGGGTTACTCCAGCACCACAAAACAAACAAGCAAAATAATAATAATAATAATAGCAGCAGTAGCAACAACAACAAAAGACTTTGCTAGTGCATAGAAATTGAAGACAGAGGCCCAGCTGGACGCTGCAGGCTGCCTCCCTTATTAAAGGGCTGTAAATACCATGCCTACCTGGACCAGAGCGAGAACTCAGAGTGGGATGGGCACCATGGGGCACAAGAAAACACGTCCTCCCGGCCTTACACATTTTTCACAAGACGCCAGGATTGTAGATTTTTTTTTTAAATGAAACTGGCTCTTCTGTGTTCCGATAGTTTTTTACACAGAACTGAGGTGGAGGTGTAGCTCAGTGGTAAGCCACTGGCCTACCGTGCTCAAGGCCCTGGGTTCAATCCCCAGTACCGCAGTGGATAAATCAGTCAAATAAATAAAACAATGATATTAAAACTCTTTTAAAAACCACAGAACTGAATTAGGAAGTGACCCTGCAGTATGGGTCCTTCCATGGGCAGCCACTTTGCAACCTCTAATGAGGCAAATATTCAAATGAGTTAAACTTACACAGCTTCCTGTTACTTTAGAAATAAATTCACTGTGTCCTATCTCTGCTATTTCCTCTCTATGTAAACAAATTCCAGCCACCCTATGTTTATATATTTATACATAAATGCATGCATGTCTAAAGAAGAAAATCACCTCTCTTGCTTAGGTTTCCCAGTTCTCCCCCTCTTCACTCTTCAAAGGTCTTACACATAATCAGATCAATAAAGGAGGGAGGGCTCAATGGCAGAGCACTTCCTAGCATGTGGGGGACCCCGGGTCCCATCCCTAGAACAGCACACTTTGAGGCGCATCAGGTACACAGCAGATGGAAAGTCTTTGCACAAAATTGCACTCTTCCTACTGAGTAGGTTACAGACCTGACCACAGATTTGTAGCCAGCTAATCAAGTGGATAAGCCAGGCAGCTTTTTTCAAAGAAGATGGTACTGGACAAGAGCCATGTCTCAGGGTGTCCAGTATTACAGTGTAGTTTTCCAGCAACACAGCAACTACTGTGTTTCTGAGTTCCTGAGTATTCCACCCACAGATACCACAGATACTCTTATGCTTCTACTCTTCCCACAGACAAATGAAATCACTACATAATAAGCATTCGTTTTTTTTTTTTTTTTTCAAGTGGCAAAGACAAAACAGATTTCCAATGCCATGTATGGGACAAGTGAATAAAAAGAAACTTCTACAAAGGTGATTTGTGATGCAGTACACTGTCCTGTGAATGTGCTGTTGTCTCGCCTTCTTGCATAAAACCACTGAGGAAGGGCAAGTTCAGTGCCAAGCAGGACAGCTGAATCCTGAACTTCCGTTTTCCAGACAGGTGCGGGTGGGGTAGGGACGTACCTGGGGCCTGGATGCTAATCCAGAATTTCCTGATAAACCAAGTGAGCTTCAGTAAATCAGTCAACCTATTCTGTTTCTCTTAGACTGGCCAGGTGTTTGGAGAATAAGTGAGATTCGGTCCAGGAAGGACTGGAGCATTTCATAAGAACTGGTCCCCAGCTGGCACACGGCACGTTGCTCTCTGAGGTGACATCCTTGCTGCCCTTACAGCTCTTTCTGTCTGTCTCCAGTTCCTGAGTTATGGCTTCTAGTCTCTCTTGATCCTCAGTTTTCAAATCTGCAAGATGAAGGCATATTGCTGGAGCTGAAAGGTTAGATAGCCATTCGGTCTCATCCTGATGGATACCTTCATTATCATAATGACAAGTTTCATTTGGCAATGGGGAGCAGCCGACCAAAATTTCTGCTCACATGCCTTAGCCCAAGGATCAGGCTTCAACTCATAAGACATTCCCTCCAAAATGCAGGGACTGACACATCTACCAAGGCCATGTGACTCTATTCCTGAAAGCAGTAGACTCAATCCATGTCTCAGGGTGTTCTGTGGCTTAGAAGCTCATATTGTTCATCTAAATCCTGGTGTTATGGTTCAGAATGTTGCCCCCCAAACTCTCATGTATTCAGAGGTAGGACTTTTGGAAGGTGATTGGACCCAGGGGGCGCTATATCCACCAGTGGATTCACCCATCTGAGTTCATAGGTGACTGTGGTATTAGGAGGTGAGACCTAGTTGGAAGAAGTGGTCCCTTGGAACGTGACCTGGAAGGATATGTTCTTGTGTGGGCTCTTCTTTCTCTGCTTTCTAGTTACCATGGAGTGAATAGGTCCTTTGCTATTGCCTTCTGTCCTGTCATTCTGACTTAAATCAACCAACCATGGGCTGAGCCCACTGGAAACTGAGCCAAATAAACCTCTCCTCATTAAATCTGGGGGGAGATGTTTTGTCTCAGTGATGAGAAATCTAATACACCCATGGATGCTCACAAATACAGTGTTCACCCAAAAGAACCAGGTTATGACAAATACAAATATTCACATATGTTCATATGTTCAGGACCCAGAAGATCAAACATAAATGAATCTAGGGATTTTTTAACCTGGTGTTCCTCTTGTATATTGACTGGACAAGTGGGCACACAGCAACCACAAATGTCACTGAAGTTCACAGTCATCACCCTGCACAATTCCAAGGGGATACTGCTCACATGGTCTGAAGGAGTGCATAGCTCAGCCTACTCAGCTGTAAGTGGCAGCCTTGCAAGTATGGAAAAGATAGAAAGAATGGGAGAGTAACATTTTGTGAGATACCCACTGTGTTAGTCAGTTTCCTGTTGCTATAACAAGACACCTGAGGTGATTAACTTATAGAGATCAAATTTTATTTTGGCTCACAGTTCTAAAGTTTCCAGTGCATAGTCAAGTGGTCTGATTGCTCTGGGACACTGATGAAGCATCACATCATGGCAATAATGTATGGCAAAGCAACACCATTTGCACCAGGAAAGAAAGGAGGACTGGAGAAGGAAAATCCCAAAACCCACTTTGGGGGATGCCCCCCCCCAATAACCTAAAGACTTGGTGCTTTGTTCTAAAGGTGCCACCTCTCCCCAATAGCACCATCTCATGGATCAAGCCTTTAACTAACACACCTTCTGGGGGCCTCCTCCAAGCTGGGACACTTATTTACAAAGCATTTTCATGTGTTGTAACTTGTTAGCAGTGTGATGAGAACTAGCTGGGTGACCCTGGGCAGTCCTTGACATTTTTAAGACTCAATTATTCATCTTTAATGGGACTATATGGTCTGTATGTAATTCAACATATACATAAGTTAACAGTGATCTACACCTTAGGAGCATCTCAGGTAGCATCCGAGGTACCTTAATTATGAACACACATCCCAGCGATGGTTCAGAAGCCTTTCACAGTCTACACCGGAGGCTTCACTAATCAGCCTAAAGGATGCTAAATAATTTTTGTTGGTCATTAAAATGAATGTCGTTCCAGATGTGTGGTTGGCTAGAAAGACAGAGGCTCACCACGCTTGCATGAATAACTTGCAAGAACTTGGCCCGAGCAGTAATGAGTCCCATGAAGAACAGCCCCAGTATCCCTAGCATCATGGGTCCTCTGGCTCTGCTCTGGGGGCCACTTGTCCTCTGACCCATCATGCACTGTGACGTTGGCTGGCCCTGGAGTGTGCCACTCACACCTGCGACCTGTCAGAGCTGGAGGACAGATCATGGCCATGCCTGTCTCTCATGCATTCAGGAACTCATTGCTACCTCAGAAAATTATATCAGCTCATTAAAAAGTGACCTCTTTCCTATGGGTGGGGTCCCCTGTAATGATTTATAGCACATTCCTTCCACTTAGCCATGGGAATCACTTTGTCCTTGCTACACTGATTCAGCGGCAAACAAATCACAAGATTATGGGTCTTGCGCAATGGTTATTTCCAGCTTAACGTGAGAGCCGTGCATTTTCCCAGCAGCGGGTCATCGGAGACTGCAGTACTGTGAGTGTTTCACACATTAGCAGTAAGAAAACTGAAAGTTATACAAATTATAGCTGCTTGTATAAGCAAATAAATCAAATAAGAAATCAGAGTGTAGGTGACCAATTAAATGGAAGGACTATCTGGGCATGGAGACTCAGACAATTAATTGTAGGTTGCTACTCATCTCCAGTGCACTCTGTTGCCTATTAAGATAATGAATCGATTCTGTAAGACTGGGTCTAAAAATGTGTTTAATCAGACTCATCGAGCAAAAGATCATTATTTTTCTGACTCTGTGAAATGTGTATTTTTTACCAACCAGTTTTGAAACAGATTTTTCAAAGTTTAGAAGAAAGAAAGGGTAACCTTTCATGGGACCCTTACTGAAATCAGAAACTTGAAGAAAAATCTCATTATAAAGAGAATAATTTTGTAAAACTAATACCCAAGTCTTCACTTGATTTGAAAGATGCCTTGAATAGAAATTTCTGAGTTGAATGTTGGAGAATTTTTCCCCCTTTCTGGATTTTTCTCAAGAGATCTCAAACAGGATTTGGGGAAAACCACAAATCACTTCTGTGTGAGGTTTGGTCTTTTTTTCTTTTGGTTTTTTTTTTTTTTTTCTTCTTCTTCTTTTTGGTATCATCTTAAAGAAATGTCTTTAAAATGTGAAAAATGGATAAAATGGGCCCTTTTAGTGCCAAGAACAAAGCTTCTGTGAGAGGATAAGATCGCAATGTTTAAAAATCATAAGGATATGCAAAGGAGAAACAGGAGCCTTTTGAGAAATTCAAAAATACTAGAGTCTTTCTTCTTACTGAGGAACTTTAAGAGACTGCGTTAGGATGAATTAAAGGCTACTCTATTTTAAACAACTTTTCTGTGTGTAGGAGTGTGCACTAAAAACGCTGACAGCAGTGCTTCAGGAAGAGTTTAGACAAATTCCTGGGAGCATATTTATGCCAAGGAATTGAGGAAGCACCATTCCTGGGCGTCTGGAGCTCCACGCAGCCTTCCAGGACCCAGACACCCCTCAAAGGGTGCTCCCCAGTCTTCCCAGCCACACCCCCAACACTGCCCACCCCCACCATCACACCAAGCACATGGCTTGTGCGTGCACCCGCCACACTCAGGATCTGTTCGGGAATGGCGCTTTCACTCTCCTTTAGGTCCCTATATTCGGAAAAGGACATGATCCCTACAAGGACCTGGGGCCCACTTGAATGCTAACAGCACATGCTTTCCCCACAAAATCCTCCGAGACTTTCCTCATTCTCTTGTTATTTCTTTCCTGTGTTGTCCCTGGAAAGAGCCTCACATGGCTGTGTAGCTCCCCCCACCCATCCCAAGACCTCTGTCCCTGTGCCATGGACTTCATTACCATGGTGTCTTTATTCCCAGGGAGCAAGGTAGCATGAGGGTTGGCCAGAGTTTTGTTTTTTAAAAATGTTCTTCCTTCCTCCCCGTGGACAGCACCCCAGGGTCCCTCAATGGGGCTTTCCCTAGCTGTGGTTTTCATTACAGGCTCTGGAAACAGATTGCCTGTGCTGGGATCCGAGATTCACCACATGCCCGCTGTGTGACCTGAGACCAGTTATTTAATGACTTCATGCCCACAGTGCTTCATCCGTGAAGGCAGGATAATTATAGGGTCCATTTTACAAGGTCGTTGTAAGAACTAAATGAAATGATCCATAGGGAGTGTGTCATGTATAACCTGACCAACTGTAAATGTATAACTGTCAGTGTAGGTTGGCATACACTGCAGTAACAAAAGAGACAGGATCTAGCCAGGCATGGTGGTGTGTATGTGTAATACCAGCAGTCTGGGAGGCTGAAACAGGAGGATCACAAGTTTAAGTCTTAGCCTGAACAAACTGATCACTTACCAAGGACCCTGTCCCAAAATAAAAAATTAAAAGACAGGGGGCATTGGGGATGCAGCTCAGTACAAAGTCCCTGGGTTTAATCCCCAGCACCACAAAAAAGGAGGATGCTATGGTTTATATCTAGATGCCTCCCAAATGCTTCATGTGCTCACAAACAGGGCTTAGGGAGGTGGGGCATGGTGGGAAGAGATCTGGAGGCATCCCCTCCCCATCCTCCCTTCCATTCTGCTCCCTGGCTGCCATATTTGAACTGCTTTCCTCCCTCACACCCCTCTCCCTGGAGTCAGCTGACCTTGGACAGAAACAGGAGCCAAAATAATCCTCCCCCGTCCTGTAAGTCATGGGTATCAGATGTTTTGTCCCAGCAGCATAGAAAAGGACTAAGACAGGGAGACAAGATCTCAGTGGCTTCAAAACCAAAGTCGTATTGTCCTCTGTAATCCTGCTACAAACTCCTACATTGCTCATGGGTCTCTCGGGAAACTAAGACAAAGGAGCAGGTCATGTCACTGGGAGGGAAAGTGCCGAGTCACACTGCTCCCTGATATCCCGCGACGAGTCCCACACACCACCTTTGCTCCTGTCTACGGATTCCAATTGCAGCAAATCCATCAGCAGATCGAAAACGTTCAGAGATCAAACTTAGGTCTGTACTGAGCACGCAAAGACATTTTTCTTACTCTTATTTTCTAAATAATGTAAAATAGCAACTAATCCCAAATTATCTACACTGTATTAGGTATTATGAGAAGTCTAGAGGTGATTTAAAGCACAGGAGGGGGAGTGGAGTTCTATGCAAACACTACACCATTTTATATAAGGAGGTCAGCAGCTAAGGATTTTGGTATCTGTGGCAGCCTACAGCCAGTGGATGCCAATGACCCCCGGGGGCACTAAGAACAACTGTATTTCACTGACCAAAGCAAGTTGGCACACGGTGCCACTTGGCTCCTCCAGGGGACAAAAGTATGGTTTCACCGTGTGCCTAAAGGTTGGGAGAACGAGAAATACATGGCGGATGACATTGTTGGGCTGATTATACAACGTCCCTCAGGGCTTCAGAAGCATAAATGTCAATGCCAGTGGCGTGAGACACGCAGCGTATTGTGACAAGAATCAACCATCAATTCTCTATCCTGGGCCGGCATCGATTGCCACAGAGCGCATTTTCTCCACCAACCACAGCTCTCTCCAGCTTCGATCTTCCTTTACAATACCCATTGTCAATAGCCAATCACTTCTGAATGGAATTCATGCGACATTTCAGTCTGATTGTATGACAGGTGGGAAGAAAAGCTTCCAGAGAGAAAACGGAAGCAAACTTCTTTTTTTTTTTTTCCAAAGCTGATGAAACAACCATATAGTACTTAAGAAAAATAACCCCCGGGGTCCTGAGCCTGTCAACCAATCTCATGTGAGAGCCTTTTGCTGTGTTTGTTCCCCCTGTTCTTTATGGGGTGGGGGTGCTGGAAGGAGAGACGGGCCCTGCCCAGTTCAAGATGGTTTCCTAAATGTTTCTCGGTGATTTACATGGCAAATAACTAAAACACACAAGGAAGCTGGTAGGTTCTCGTTTGATCTTTCCTGTGGAGCATCCAAAGAGGAAAGACTGCTCAGAGGACTTCAGAGGCCACTAAACAGCTTTCTATTGATTTTATACTAAGATACTTTATCACTCTTGTTGCTTTAAAAAGAAATGCAATCTGTGTCAGCGTCTAAATAGACTTTCCTAGAAAAATCAGGCCCCATACTGCTATATGAACAGCTGTGGAAGATGTTTACCGGCTTTGGCAAATCAACTTGGGGGGATTTTTTTAAACAGAAGCGTCTTCCCTGCTGCACCATCCCGGTCCTTGAAAGCATTGTAACTGGAGTTTTACTTTTCTGGAAATTAAACTTTAGTGGACCTGGAATTCATGTTCAAACCCTTGTTCAGTGCCCTTCCTGGACACCCAAGAAAACATAGCTCAGAGATGCTAGGAACTTGGTACACTGCTGAGTGTGCAGGGCAGGATCCAACTCCTGCTGAGCCTCAGAACTGACACACGGCAGTCCCTTGGTGTCTTTTCCTGTGCCAGCCTTTGCTTCATGGGCTGAAACGTCCACAGGTTTATCCTGGTGTCACCGAAGGACAGAGTACGTAGTTTTTTTCCTTAACCTTCTCTGTGCCAGCTACCTCTGACTTAGTTCCTGCCTATATTTGGAAAACCCTTTCTCCTGCTTTAAGAAATTCAATAAATAGAAACCCTAACCTACAAAACTAGCAAGCACAGAGATCTTTCATGCTATGAAATGGTTCTATATAAGGAAGGGTCTGGATTCTAATCATGACTTTACCAGGAACCAGTTATGTGTCCATGAAAAACTCAGTCATTCCTGGCCTGAGTTATTGCATGCATATCATGGAGGTACTCAAACAGCTGCTCTTGAAATGTCCTTTTAACTGGAAATAAGTTTGCAAATTGGTTACAGAAGTCAAAATAAACTTTTCCAGGTACATTCTTTTTTGGTTTTTTTGTTTGTTTGTTTGTTTGTTTTTTGGTGCTGGGGATTGAACTCATGACCTTGCACTTGCCAGGCGGATGCTTAAGCCACTGGGCTAAATCCCCAGCCTCCCACTCCAGGTACATTCTTTAGCTTTAAGGTTTTGACATTTTATTTTGAAATCATTTGTTATCTACAAAACAAGAATGGAAGCCCACTGAAATGACCACCCATGAAACCGCTGTCCCTTTCCCACACCCTGCCCCCATTTATGCACCCCAGAAGGGATCTCTACATTAAACTTGACATTTATCACCTCCATGAACTTTCTGACCATTTCATCACATCTACTGAGGTCCCTAGGCAACATAATCCTATTTTGCATATCTTGAATATACAAGTGGGGTAGCTGTGTGTTTCCTTCTGTGATTGCTTTTTGGCTCCACTTTATTTTCTTCTATAATTTGTCTTCGTTGGCACGCCGGCCATAGGGTTGGTTCATCTCTTCTGGTTGCTGTAGTTTATTGCATTGTATGAAAAGAGCTGGTTTACTTATATAGTCTTCCCCTTGGAAACTGGGTGTTTCTTGCTCTTCTGGAGCCTGCTGTGAATGGTCTTTCATTACTGACAGTGCACAAGCGAGTTCCCCTGGGCACGGCATGGTAGTAGCAGTGCTGGGTGTTAAGGAATTAGCTGCTTTTATCTTTATGCTATTGACTTTTTCCATCTCTGTCTATGATCGATCATTCCATTTGTATGTCTTGGGAAATTTCTTATAATTTTATTCATAACTGGCTTGCATACACTTTACTTGATTTATTCCTAGGCATTTTAGTGTTTTAACTGCTATCATCAGGGGTTGCCTGTCTATAGGAATGCAATTAATTTTGTGTACAGATCCTATAAAACAGCATACACGCTGGTCTCCCTTATTAATTCTAATAATTTTTCAGGAGAATCTTGAAAGTTCTCTGTGTGCATAATCATATCATCATGGCCTTCTGATTTCTGTCTTTCTAATCCTGCACACTGTTGGCTGCCTATGCACCACCCTCCCCCCTCCCACCTTCTTCCTCATTAGCAAAATCCAGAATTATCCTCTGTGCACAGTGTCTAGCTAAAAATACCCAGTCCTCCAGTCTTCTTGCAGCTGGGAAAAGAGAGAGGCATGAGAAACAGTTCTGGCCCATGGAGTAGAAGTCTCAGACCCAGGAGATGAAGGCCTTTGTCAAGTAAAAGACCAAGATGTGCCAGGAGAAGGCTTCTGGGGCCCCCCTTATTCATGTCTGTAGTGCAGGTGCAGGACAGCCCTGGCCACAGACTGATTTGTTTTCATTTCTCCACTTGGGGTTTCCTGACTGGATTAGTCAGCTTGTTGCTACTCTAACAAAATACCTGAGGCAGTCTGCTTCTGAAGAAGAGATTTGTGTAGCTCACAGTTTTGGTGTTGATTCAGTGGAAGCTTTAGGGGGTGAGGCTTCGTGGAAGGTAATTAGCTCATGGGGACACCACTCTCAGAAGAGATTATCCCTGGTATCACAGAGTAGATTAGTCCAGAGAACTGGTTATTGGAAAGGAGCCTTGCGCCTCCCTTGAATCCCCATGGCTCCCTATCTTGATTCTCTCCCTGTCATACACTTCCACTTTGGTGTCACTCACCATGCTGTGATGTAGCCCGAAGGTCCTCCTGGGTGATGGGAACAGCTGGGACAAAGGAGCAAGAAAGGTGATGGCCAGGTGCATCCCTGGGACAATGAGTTTGGCAGTCTGACTGTGAGGGGTAAGACCTAGGCTCCATCACATACAAGATTGTAGCCATGGGAAGCTCAAGTTTTCTCTGAACTCCAGATCCCCACACCCTTGTCCTGCTGCAGGGCATCCAGCCCTGCTCCTCCTCGGCTAGGGGGTGATCAACTGCCCACCTGTCTCCAGGCTAGTAGTGTCCTGCAGGAAGGGAATCAAGGGGACACAGCCGTCTTCCTATCTACAGGGCAGGGGTTCCAGGCCCCCACTGAATGAAAACCCACAGATAGTCACATCCCTGCTATGTAATTGAATTGGTGTTTGCACGGAACCTACTCACAACCCCTCCTACACTTTAAATCAGCTTCAGGTTACATCTAACACGAGACAAACGCTATGCCAAATACTTCTTACACTCTGATATTTAAGGAATGATGACAACAGGGAAAGTCTATACATTCAGGAACACCCAGTGCTCCTCTGCAAATATTTTCAGTCTGCAGTAGGTTGAATCCACAGACAGGGAACCCATGAAACACAAGGCTCTAGTTAGAAGGTGTTTGTCCCCCACTGATCAATACATCAGCTCCAGGTACTATTAATGTCATCATGGGTCGGTAGTACATAAAATGTGTGAACTCCTCCTCTCACTTGTTCAGACAGAAGTTCTCAGCCCAGCCAAGCAGAGTCCCCCAGCCCAAGGCGACACATCCTGGCTGATTCCCGCAGACCCCTCTCCCAGGTCCCTGCACCCGGGGTCCCCACAGCCCCTCCCCACAGACACCATCCTCTCCTCCTGTGCACCCGCAGGGCCCCTCCATCCTTGACAAGCACCCCTCTCCTGCATCATTTCTTCTTTGTTCACTTTCCTGCTCCCCAGAAATATTGCTCTGTCTAGCAACCATGCCAGTTATAAATTGAAAGGCAAACAGATAGCCATAAATCTGAATGCACATTTATGGTAACTTTATTACAAACAGACACACAGCACGCCTGCCCTGTGGTCCCCCTTGGCAGAGGACTTCAGATCTGAGGCCTGGTCAGTGTCCACCAGTCCCACATGTGCACGGCCACTCCTGTACTCCTAATGAGGGCGGACACCAGGACTCGCAGGGAAAATGATTCCCTTTTTCCTCTTCCTCACCACAAGAAGCAATTACCGATGCACTGCTCCCCTTGTAAAACTTCCCACAGCTCTCTAGGATGGGAGGAATCAAATTAAACCCCCGTGGAGGACCGGGGCCTCTATATTTATGCAGCTAGGCACGGCACAAATCTAATATTCCATAGAGATGCTAAGCTCTGCGCAATTTGTGCGCGCATAGCGCCTTGTACAAAGGTACTCAATAAATATCTGTTGGCTGGTTGGTTACAAATAAGAAAGCACGCTGTAGCAACTGTGCGGTGTTAAAGACTCCTGGTGTTCGGGCTCCTTTCTAGGTCAAGGCCTTCGCTGTGTTAATAGCGCCCGGGTGGAGGCAGCACAATCAAGGCAGCTGGAAGAGGTGAGGGTGACCGAGGTGCAGGCTGGAGGCCTCTGAGCCTCAGCCTGGGCCGAATGCTCGGACCCACCGGACAGCAAAGCCCTTCACTTGTGATGTCCAACCACAGTGTGGGTACTTACTGAGGGAGGGAGATACAGGTAGTCTGGCCAGGGGAAGGGTTAATGGCTGCCTGGACTCCTTCTCGCCCCTCCCCACCCCATGGGATGAAACAGCCTGACACTGTACCTTGCTCCCTGCTGCTCATTAGTCTCTACATTAAAGGCACCTGCTTGCTCTCTCGCACTCTCTCTCCCCCTCCCTTTTTTTTCTTACTCTTTTTTTTTTTAATATCACTAATATGCCTCAGTACCCATGATCAACATTTGCAGGACTTGGTTTGCTGAGAATCTGAATTATTCCTTTGGTACCCCAAGATACAACTTGCCCTTCTGAATACGAGTGTTTTAGCATACACACAGCTGTACACCTTCAGCCCAAAAAGCCGAACAGGCTCTTGAAAGCCAGCAGCATTCACCACTTCCCCCCCCCCCCCCATGCCTGAAGGACGTGGCTTGGGGGCAGCCATGGGCACTTGGCTTCTCAGGAAGACAGGGCAGAGCGTGATGGTCCAGGAAGGAAGGTCAGGAGCCACTGCAAGGGGCAGACACCTGCCTCCCTATCCGTGTGCCCTCTGTGCCCCTTGGGCAAGCCCCAGCTCTGATTTCATGGCAAAGTGTACCAGCCTGAAGCAGCAGCTTGGGGGTTGCCAGGGAAACCGTCCCTGTGTGTTCCGGTGGAAACTCCTCATGGTGTGTAGCAGCTGGGTCTGGGGGAGCAGCGGCTATGTATATTGAGGGGTTCCCTGCTCCTATCACAAAAGCTGGAGAGCAACCCCAGGAAGCCTCCCTGTGAGATGGGGCAAGTGTGTCCTCAGGGTGGCAGCTGGGCTCAGGGACAGGCTGGGTAAAGAGAGCAGTAAAAATAAGAGTTCCCTCTTAGGAACTATTTACCCTCAGCCAGGCAAGGGTCTGATGTTTCCAAAATATAGTATTTAATTTAATTTAATGCTCAGCGATGATCACCCTTCACATGGCTGAGGCCAGTCCAGCCATGAGTGAACAGTGCTGCTGTGAGACAGTAAGTCTGAGGAGACAGTGACCACCTGGCTATAACACTCATGTCCCATCAAAGGGGAAACTGAGGCTCGGGAAAACTGCCCCTGCCCATCAGGATCACAGGCCCAATTCAATAGACAGAAAACTGAGGCTCAGAAACACACCATTCAGTTAGTTTCCCTGGACCACAGCTGGAATACAGATGTTTAAAAGGCAACCTCCTGATGCTTAAATCTTAGTAACTAACAGACGACCTTGTTCGACCCTATGCATGAGAATGGTAACATGTCAGAGGGTCAGGGCTGGCATTTGGTCACCGATTTGTGACCTTGGCCCAAGCTCAAGACAAAGGAGTACACAAGACTTCTGTTTTTCAGGGCAGGAAATTCAGGCTAAGAATTTACACAGCTGGCCCAGCGCCACCAGGGCAGTGAAGGTGGCCTTGGTGCCTGGCAGGCAAGAGTGTCTGAAGCTCCTCTCCCGACAGGGTCCCCCAAGTGCCACACTGCAGCACCCCAGCCCTCCTGGACATGGCCCACTGAAAGCCAGACCCAATCTCTCATGCACGTTTTGGCCACACATCGGACTCCACCCTGGAGCTCTTCGCAGTGACCACTTCCTGAGCTTTCCCTCTGGAAACTCCAGTTTCATCAGTCTGGTGTGAGTCCCCGGTGTTCTCAAGAAAGCTTCCCTCTGTGACTTGAATGTGCAACCAGGAGTGACAACTCCTCAGCCAGCCCCTTGCTCAGATGCCAAAGGCAAGCTTCTGAAAGAAAGATGTGGATAAAGGGTGTTGGAGCCAGACAGATCTGGGCTCAAGTCCTAACACTGTCCCTCCCCAGTTGAGGAACCTGGGCAAATCAGTTCACCCCTCGAGCCTCAGTGTCCTCATCTCTATAATGGGGTAACAATAATAGCCCCTCTTCTGGGTCCCCATGAAGGAGATCCATGGTGGTGCCTGCCACACAGCTAGCATTCAGGAAGTCAAGCTTCCACACCTGCAGCCTCTGGCAATAGCCACACAAACACTGGAGTAAAGAATGGCACGAGCCTGGATTGGGTTAGGAGCTTGCACCGCCAATAGCTGAAACCCAGGTGGCCTTGGGGGTCCCCCACACAAGTCCCCTCTGAAAAGTTCAAGCCACACTCCCTCCATAGCATCAGCCCCCCAAGTCCTAGTGCAGATACAATCTAAAGCAGACCCAGGCAATTTAGAGGAAAACATCTTAGAAATATTAATCCAGTACTTAAGGTCGGGGAAAGACCTGTGTCCTGGAGCTCAGGTCTCCAAGAGCAGGTAATCTCATGAAATGAAGATCAAAACTCCCATGTCCAGTCGAGGGGACTCATCTGCTGGAAAGCCCCAGTGGCTTTCCGGGCCCCTCAGCTAAGCCTCTGCGATGATAACGGGTCACTATTCCCAGTCAATTCTCCGTGCATCAACACCGGTTCACAAGTCAGCCCCAAACTGCACACGCCAAGGGTTGCTCACTGGAGAGACCAGCTCCCCTCACCCCAACCCTGCTCCCCCCAGAGTCTCTGAGCTCTTGGAGGGGTGATATTTATTTTACAGAAAGAACTACTGATTACAGTTACAGCCATGAGAGGGATTTCCGTCAAACACCTCTCCTGAGGGATCTGATGCCGGTCCTCTGTCCTGCTGTCATAGCTGGCCAGGATGATTTCACAAGGCCTTGACCCCGGTGTTTGAAGGCCTCTTTGCAATAAGCATGTGAGTGGGGTCTAGCGCTCCCACAGTAAACCCATGTTGAAAATCTGTGGTTGCTCCATCTCCGTGTGGCCCGGCGTTTAAGCGGGAGCCGCAGGACTTCAGCTGTACGCGTGTGAGACAGTCAGACAGCCAGCGAGAAGGGGCAGTGAGCAGCTGCGGTAATGGTGATTTTTCTTTGGCTCGGCTGGCAAAAGAAGGTTTAAACACAGTGGCTTCCCGCTGCTTCCTCCTTGATGTGGGGAGGAGATGCCTCCGCTCCGAGTACCGCGAGGGGCGATGGTTGTGCTTTGGAAGGTTTTGGACATGGAACTGTTTTCTGCCAATGATAGAGATCAAAGTACAAGAAGAAAGTTAGGGTTTTAAGTCTTCAGTGGAGAAAAAACTGATCCCTGGGCATTTTAGACATTTGGTTTACGGCATAAAGCTGGCAAGGGATGAAAGGGAAGATAACTTGGCCACCAGATGCAGAATTCCGTGGACTCTTGCTGGAGGCCCAGCTCCTTGTTAAGGACTGTGTCTGCCTGGCTCACTTCTGCTCTAAGGAGCTTTACAAAGGATGCAGAGAAGGAACCCACTGGCCTCCCTGGTAGGCAGCCTTGAGCCTACCAGCGCGTGGGCTGACAGCCAAAGACGCCACCCTCACATCCCGTTAGCAAATGAGAGCCAGAGGTCTGAGCATCTCTTGGGAGGATGACTATATGCAATACACCAAATATGGTGGATTTCCTTCTGCCATCTCTTTGAAGGCAAATACTGTTCTCACCATTTTGCTTTGTTTTGATTGTGTTGCTCTATCCAATACTCTGTTTTGATAGGTTTTATGATGTTCTGTATTTGGTTTGCTTTTGCTATACCTGATTGAAAGAACAACTATTGTGACGATAATGAGATATACTGT
Source organism: Cavia porcellus (assembly GCF_034190915.1). Classification (NCBI taxonomy): domain Eukaryota; kingdom Metazoa; phylum Chordata; class Mammalia; order Rodentia; family Caviidae; genus Cavia; species Cavia porcellus. Next base: position 10,666,731 of record NW_026947508.1, read on the forward strand.
GGTACCTATTACTGTTATCCCGCACCCTGCTGTGAAGTTCTGTACCAGTTGCACTGCATTGCCTCGATTGGCATTATTCTGTCTTGTTCTGTTGTATCTTACCACCTTCAAAATAAAAAAAAAAAATTAAAAAGGGATGCAGAGGCGGTGACCTGCCAGTGTTTGCTGACTAACCAACCAACCCTAGCATTTGTGCAATGAATTGGTGTGCACACTAAACTTACCTGACTTCCTACATTTTATCTGCAGAGACTGAAATCAAGACTTAGGTGGCTTTTGAGCAGTGCGTGTGTAAAAACAGTTACATCAGAGAGCAACTGTGTGTGTGGCTTCCCAGCTTCCCTCCCAGTAATGTCACATTGCTAGCCTGGCGGGAGTGTCTGCAGCAGGGACCATGGCTGGGACAGAGGGCTGGCGTGCAGGGAAGGCAGCCGTTAAACCCCCGCAGCCCACCCTTGACTCACATGTACGTGGAAACTGGATTTTCTACAGGAGACTTCATGCAGGAGCGGAGCAGCCAGTCACCCGAGATTTTCCTTTCCTTTCTCTTCCCAATTCCCATACAAGAATTGTTTGCCAGGATATTTTCCCAATCTATTCTGTTCTACCTGAACTGGCAACCATTCATGGTCAAGTAACATCGCATGCAAGAATTCCTGTTTGTATCTTCCTCTTAGAATGACAGTGGCAAAAGGGCAACCTAGGGGCCGGGAACATAGCTCAGTAGCATAAGCGCCGGCCTGACAAGCACAAGGTCCTAAGTTTGATTCCTGGTACCAAAAAAAAAGTGCCCATGGAGTCCCTTTGCCTTCCACCTTAGATGAGTTTCTAATCCCTGAGAAGAGGGAGGAGATCAGAGGTGCTTCAGGGCCCATGTCAGTCTGACACCCCAGATTTTACTAACAGGCAATTCTCAGTCCCCAGAGAGCCCGCACATGGCTGGTCTGGCTTGCCTTAAAACCTTGTTTGTCAGAAAGCGATAAACAGGAGACCACTGGATGCTAAAGTAATAATTCATTTTGTGCTCAAGAGTAGCAGGTGTGCCTGGGATTTTCTGAATGCTGCTGCCATCCACCAATGATCAGCCCAGCTAGGCAGGACTGCAAAGGAACAGTACCAGGACGAATGTGCGGAAGGCACCCCAGGACCAACAAAACAGGAATACTGCAGGCAAATAGTTAAGTCGAGATTTTAATATACTTGAAGAAGATTACATGAAAAAAGTCAATGTGAATCTTAAAGTAGCTCCCACACCTGGTAACTGCACGTATTTTGAAATTAGGAACTACAGGGGGACACCTGCATGGACCCATGGCCAAAGCTGTGTGTGTTCATTAATGCAAGCTATTTTTCAAAGAGTCCTCTGTGTGCCCCAATTATCTAATGAGGACCAGTTACAGAGAACGCTTTGAAGTGACTGAGCCAAAACTTAAAAACTCCAGTGTCCTTTGGTGCCAAATATGTGATTTTTTAAAAAATTCCAGATGTGACAGAAATAAGCACAGACACATTTTTCTACGTTAAATATGCACATATAATAAGTAAATGATAAGCATTTATAAATACATAAAAAAATATAAAAGATGGTCCATAGCTTCATTAAAAAATCTGACCTACATAAGGGTTTCCAGGGACACAGAACCAGTAGAATGTATATGTACACAGATTGTCCCCAACTTAACAATTATTCAACCCATGATTTTTTGGTTTTGGTTACTTTCTATTATGGTGAGAAAGCACCATTCTGTTTTTCTCTTTCACTGTAGTCAATAAACTGCAGGAGATGTCCCACGCTTTATTATAAAATTGGCTTTATGTTCAATGATTTTTGTCCAACTGGGCTCCCGTAAGAGTTCTAAGTGTTTGAAGTCAGCTAAGCTAAGCTATGATGCTTGGCAGGTTAAGCATATTGAATGCATATTTCACATATTTTTCAACTTACCAATGAATTCATTGGGATGTAACCCCCTCATTTTTACCAAAGAGCACCTACCGAAATGTGTATACACGTATGAATATGAATGTGACAAGGAACAGTGAGGGGAGAGAGATTTTTAATAAGGACTTGGTTTGTGTGATTAGGAGGCTGACAGATGCCAAGACCTGCAAGGAGTGGACAACTCCTGGAAACACAGAGCAGCTGTTGTCATTACTGTTTGAGTCGCCAGAGACCTGAGAGCCGGGAAGAGCCAGTGTTGCAGTTTGAGTTCACAGGCAGGAAGAATTCAAAGACCATCAGACAGGAAGACACCTGATTGGAGGAGGCCACCCATATTATGAAGGGGAATCTGGGTGTCAAAGCCCACCAAAAAATCCGATTCCAAAAGACGCCCTCATGGAAATACTCCGTAGAATGCTCGGTGTAATACCTGATGCCACAGCGCAATCCAGTTGACACAGGAAATTAACCACTGCATGGCCTCTGCCATTTTTCTCGACAAAGAAAAATGTCTCGCTTTCTTGGACAAATGTGGTTGTTGTAAAGTCAAGAATCCAAAGGCAGACTTTCTCCCAAAGTCAAGAGGGCAAGCACGATGACTTCATGTGACAGTGGGCTTAGTGAAGGCCAGGGGAGGAAAGCTGCCTTTCCAACCAGAGGAAGCAGCGCTTGGTGCTCCACCCGCCATGGCCCTGACCGGGCAGAGCCCAGTGTTGTCTGTGGCTAGAGCTTCTAAGGTTTCAAAACAACCTGGGGCCAAAAAAATCCACAGAGTGTGGGATCCCTCCCTCCCCACCACCCAGGACACCTGTTTTAACCTCTGCCTTCGACTGTGAGTTCCAGGGAAACACACGGTGACATTGCAGGGCTCATGAATGTCCACATTCCCAGCTCTTGCCACAGGGCCTGGCATACAGTAGGTACTGACCCGTACATTCCAGAACCAGAAATGAGCGAGCACCGTCATCTTAGCACAAGCTAAGTTCCTCTGTTAGACAAGCACAAGCAACTTTATAAGTACAGTTGTGCTGTGGTAGCTGCCAAATTCTGATGTCACAGAGCACAGCAGTCTCCCCAGTCACTGCTGCCCCTCCTATGACGAGACATTGACCTCAGAAGGAAAGAATTTCTTCTGAGTCCTGAGTTCTGCATCCACAGATCAACAGACAAATGCCAGCCTCCCCTTGGGAGCCTGGAGGCACCTGGCGGATCATCCCCTACTGGATTCTGCAGAAGGGATCCACACCCATGCTTTGAATGGGGAGGACACATCCCCAGTTGCTTACACAATAAGACAAGCACCGTCTTGTCATCTTGGTATCCAAGAACCAATGAACCGCTACAGGCAAATGCAGAGGTAAACAGAGAGGGCAGTGCAGTTACAGATGTCTGTCATGCATCTGTGCCAGACACAGCCTCCCTCCTCCCAGACAGGTAGACAGCATCCTTGTTTTCCTCCTGTCACTCATCTGCTCCCAAGGAGCTTAGCAAAGAGGAATGTTTGTTCAGAGACCCTGGATGGACCACACAGTGATAAACACAAATGGGTCATATCGATAGAATTTTGAAATGTTTTCTCAACTGGGCCTCATCCAGTTCCTTGTTTTTTTTAAAAAAGCAGAGCCACGTTTCTTGGTCAGATATTTGGAAAATCATCTCAGGACCTCTATCCTTAGCCTAAAGAGTGTTAGGTACCCACAGTAGTAGCACACAGAATTGGAGCTTGTGCATAGTCAGAGAGATGGCATTCAGCCTGGTGTTGGGGTGAGCACTTCCGGCCCCACGGTCTTCTGCATCCTGCCATCAAGTGCAGAGCATCAGCATCTAGCCCAGAGCCTGCAGGGAATATATCCTTGTGTCCTTGTTCACCCAAATAAGCTCCAGATAAAAGTGGGACTTAGAAAAGCCATCTAGTCTCACATGCAGCACCAAATCTAGACTCTCTCTTCTTCTCTCCTCTCACCATTCTGCTTTCTCATCTTGCTCAGGACCTGAAATGGTTGCTCCAATTCTACACGATAGGACCAAAAATACATGCTGTCTTTTAGCTCACAGCCCTGCTGGGAACTCAAACCTCCTTTTGTAACCCTTGCTTCAAAAGGAGCCAGGTTGGCCCACACCATCCCTTGGGTTTCATGTTCCATCAGTGGGGTTTTGGGGGAAGGAGGAGGACACTGGGTGGACAGGCTGGCTCTTCTAGTGCTGGAGCCACAGGGAGCAATTTTAGCTGGTAGGTGGGTATTTGATAGTCAATGGATGCCAAGTTAATCGGTTCACTGTGTAGAGGACCTCTTTCCTGAAAAGAGAGGAAGACAAATAATCTGGCTAGAGATGAACTGACCACATCCTCAAGCCTGGAAAGATAGGTCTCACATCCATCCTGCAGGGTAGTCAGGTTCCCTCCTCAGAGCAGGTAATGCTCCACCTCTGGGAAGGTTGCCTTCGAGCCACTGATAGATGGTACAACATGGAACAAGGGCGTCTAACCCCCCTGATGCCAGTACCTCCATCTTTAAAATGAGAGCGGAACCATGGCTCTGATGATGGTTATGACCACTGAAACACACCATAAGCAGAACATCCTCAATCCTCAAGCTCCAGAGTGCCCAAGCCATTTCCACTAAAGGCCCAGAAAGGCCACTTTTACAGACTTCAGTCTTTCATTATTTAGAGGTAAGGGCCCCATTGCCCTCACCCCTCCTCATAACCTACTGCCCACCATCCCTCACCTGGAGACCTCATCCCACTGAGAGAGCTAAAGACTTGAAATCAAGCTTCAAGTCTGCTTGGAAATCTCTGTGTGGCCATAAGGAAATCATCCGCCCCGCCCAGCCCTCTGTTTCCTTCTAGGCAATATGGAAACAAGAAGAGGATCAGTGATACTGCCTTGTCCAAGATGCATGGCTAATCCAGGGCTAGATTTTAATTCCTGCCCAGTAAAACTAGAAAAGTAAGTTAATACAGTAAGGCTTTTTTTTTTTACAATGCTGCTTTATTCAGTTCAAAGAATTGTACTTTATTCACAGTTAGACCCTCCCTCCTTTCTTTGTATTAAATGGTCTTTCTTTCTTGATGGTAGAGGTCATGCTTTGTTTTAATACTTCTATTGCCCTTCCTCAATGAAATGAGACCCTGGCAACCGCATGTCCTCCCGCCCTGCTTACTTACTTTGACTGGCCTATGAAATCCCAAAGTATGAGATTAGTAGATGAGATGAGCTCTGTAATCCTTTGAAGCTCTGACAGGATCAGATTCTCAGGGATATAGCGATGTTCAGACTTGGGAGACAGGTTCAAGGTTGGACTCCACCACTGAGAACTATGCAACATGAGTAAATCACTTCTTTATTCTTCCTGAGAATGGGAATAATACTAGTGCTTACCTGATAGAGTTGTTTGAAGATTAATCACGCTCAAGGATTCACCATGCTTCAAACAGCATCACACCATAAAGAAATTGCCCTGAAATAACAGTAATAATGAGCAAGTGAGGGATGGGTGTTATTGTGTCTAAGCACCCCCCTCCCAGCCTCATGCAATCATGGACATGGCTGAATCTAGCATTTGTGATTGGTGCATTGTCTAGCACTGTGATTGGTGGCACGAGTGCTGTACCTGCTCAGGGGCAGAGCCAACATACAGTGTAAGGGTGGAAGAAGGTGTGTTTTCCCTCTCTTTTCCTCTGTTAGCTCTTGCTCTTTGCAGTGGCCATGAACAGCTACCCCGCCACACCACCCTGCCTTGGAGCCAGCTGAGCATGGACTGAAACCCCCAAAACTATAATAACTAAACCTTCCCTTGCTTCACTTTGGGCATCAGGTATTTTGTCTCAACAATGAGAGAAAAGTAACTAAGACAGTGGGGAATAAGGAGAAGAGGAGGGAGGCACACAGGAGGGACAGGAAAAGGAAGAAGAAGAAGAGTGGCAGCTTGACAATGGGTGTGGCTCCCTTCAGATGTCATCACAGGTAAATCATGAACAGAAAGGAGACAGCCAGGCCTCCTGTCAGAAATGGTAGGTAAGCCAGGTGTGGTGGTGCATGCCTGTAATCCCAGCATGGTGGCAGCCTGAGGCAGGTGGATCATTAAGTTCAAGCCCAGCCTGCTTGGGCAATTTAGTGACCATACTGTGAGACCCTATCTCAAAAAAAGTAAACAGAAAAATAAAAAGGACTGGAATGAAGGCCCTGGATTTAATACCTAATAGAGAAAAGAAGGGAAAAAAAGGACGAGGAAGGAAAGAAGGAAGGATAGGGACCGAGAGGCTGGACAGTGCCCAAGGTAGCAGGGGCTTCTGAGATATGTTGCCCCCCAAGGAAAGTAAGGTGGTGATGCTCCCCGTCAGAGTCCTGCCGTTAGCATGAACCTGTGCCATTTTGCTCTGGTTTGCGTCTCCCACACCACAGAGGGTCGCAGGCACCGCCTTTCATCAAGCCTTCACCATCCCTGGAAAAAACTCAAGCCAGGGCCATGCAGTGAGGCGAGGCTATGAATTGGTCAGGTATTCTTCACTGGCCCAGTCAGCTGAGGCAGGTGCATAGCTAAATCCTTGTGAGTCTCAAAACTCTCAAAGGTCTAGGAAAGCTCCAGGAAAGGAAACACTTCGGGTTTCCCAGTGATTTCTACCTAGTCATACAGCGGATGAAAGAAGAGGTATTTGAAGAAGGACACAAGAGATCCAGACCAAGTGGGGAAATGAAGGAAATATGATTGGAAGGCCAGTTCAGGACACTGGCTTGATTGGCTGCTGTGGGGGTCAGATGCTAACTCCTGGGCCAATCAGATTGAAGACAGATCACAAGACCAGAAACAGCCTGTAAGTTGCACATAGGAGCATTACAGTTCTCTAAAGTTGGTGTCAGTACCTGAAGGAGGTCATTTGGTTTCCTACGTGGACATTTCAAAAAGTCCCTGGAACACTTCCTTGTTAAACAGAAGTGGCCCCCAAAGGAAGAACTTTTGAGAATTTCAGGAGCCGGGAGACTGCTTCACCTCCCTCTGGGAGGAACCCATCAAAGGCAAGAATTATTTACCAGCTAAATGGTAACATCTTAATCTTTTATTAGGTGAGCATTAGCTCCTTCAGGGACACGGGACCACCATTCTGTGTCCTCAGCAAATAGATTGAAATCTTGCAGCTAATTTGGAGCTATCCATGCTACTAACTTCTAATTTGGAAGAGGGTGAATTAGCTGTGAGCAATTGCCCGAGAGTCAAAGCATCTGAGACCAAATCCCACATATAAGGGAAGGGAAGGGAAGCCCATCTGAAATGTTTGGCGAGCGGAGGAGGTGCGCAGGTTTGATTTTATGGGTAATTGATACCAGTTCTAAAGCCATAGACATTTTACAGCTTGACTTACCTGGATAAATTTGACTATACAGACCTCAGCAAACTACAAGATTGGTTCTGAAAGCCCTCTCTAGTCTCTCTGAGGTAGGAATAATTCCCAAGTCGCCTCTCGGTACCGTTCTCATTGATACCCTAAGCTGGTGTCAAATCCTCTGATTCCCTGGCTGATTATTCTTCTGTCATGATCTCAGGCTCTGAGACTGCTGCAGATGTTCAGCAAAATGTCTTTCTTCACAGTTCCGTAGATGTTAGGATAACACGTGGCTGGATTTGACCTAGTTCCACAGATGTTTATAGAACACCTACTAAGTGCAAGGATTGCCCCGTGTTTATTTTCCAATTACTTGGAAGCAAATGTTTATTAATGAAGGAACCTTCTTTCTTCCCACATGTCCATATGGCAGTGTCTTGTGGAGATTGCTGCTGGAAGCGGAGACGGCTGTTTAATGATCAGCAAGCCAAATACGCGCTTGCATAGCACTCTGGAGTGAGTTTAGGGAGGACAACTCATCTCAAGGGGATTTGTGGAAGATGGTGTTGTGGATCATTTAAGAGGCCTTACAAGTGTCACTGTGATATGTTTGTTGAGCAGCTGGCTCAGACACACGGGGATGAACTGTCACATCAGGACAAAAGCATCCCCTCAGCTACCAGGAGAGCCCAAGATGGCTGTTCCTGAGCAAATGTGACATTCACCAAAGGGGGAGGTTTCCCCTCTGCAGATGGGAGCCTTACTTGTCAGCTTTTCCTAATCCTTTGAGAACGTTCCCACAATTTGAATTTGTCAGCCCTTCCATCAAGTGACTGTAATCACATGAAGCTCCTGAATCACAACCCCTATCCCCACATGGGGTCGTTCTTTGGCAACCACCAGAGTTACCTAAAAGCTTGTTAAAATTCAAGATGTCTTGGTCTCAGACTCAGAAACTCAAGTCCAGTGGTTCCATGGTGACACCAAGGAATACGGGTCAGGTGTTCCCCTAGGCCATCCCTTGAGAACAGTGGTTCCCAAGATGTTTCTATCATGGCCTCTCTTCTGAATTCCCAGTTCAAACAGGCAGCATTTGCACCCCGCTACCCTAAACCCACCGTGATGAACGTTTCTTCCTGGAGTCATCTTTACAAATGGTGCCACCTTCCTCCCCACGCTGAATCACTCACCTTGAGTCTCTCACTTCTCTTAGATCCTCACTCACCCGCTCCTCAGCCTACGTCACCTCCATCCCCTGAAAGGCATGACATCCACCCCTTCGTCTCCATCTTCCTGGCAGCTGTAGTTCACCTGTACTGTTTCTCGATTTGTGTCCTGCAAGAGCTGCCCACTGTGTCTCCCTGTCTCTGGTCTCACATATTTACGTGTTAAGCTTTGTCATCCTATTCCTCTCAGAACATGGTTCAAACTCCTTGATTCAGACAGCCTTAAACACCTGCATCTTATCTTCCCCCTTCTCCAGTCTCCTAGAGCCCCCTCCCTGATTAGAACATCCTGAACTTAATGTCTCACCCTGCCGTGTTCCCTCTGCATAGAACACCCCTCCCCAACCCACCCACCTCCCGAACTCCCACTGCAGCTGCACGGTGAGGACCAATTTATAATTACATCTAGGAGGTTCCCCTCTCAGAGTCAGGCTAGCATCTCTGGGTTTTGTTAACTGAGTTCCTTTATTCTGCTTTTGTTTTGTTTTTTAATAGCTTTATTAGAGTGTAGTCTATGTACTAGAGAATTCATCCATCTTAAGCATGTAATTTAGTTATGTTTAGTGGAATCACTGCATCTAATTTTAGAACATTGTCATCTCTCCCTTGTACCTATTTATCTCCCCAATTCCTGTCCTCAGCCAATCACTAATCTACTTCTTTGTTTGTAGATTTTTTCCATTCTGGGCATTTATGCAAGTGGAATTATATAATAGCTATTCTTTTGTGTCAGGCTTACTCACTAAGCATGTTTAGGGTTAGACTTCCTGTATCAGGACTCTGTTTCTTTCTCCCGTTGCTTGTAAGTGCCACATTTTATTCACCATTTCATCACTTGAGTGACATTTGGGTTCTTTGCACTTTTTACTGTCTTGCATGATGCTTCTGAGAGTATTGGTATACAGTGATACCTCAGTTCATGAATTTGTTTCGTGATTCTGGGGAATATGACATAGTCATGTTTATCATCGGATGCAGAGTTTATGAACAGAGCCAAAATTTCGCTGAGCACTTCTGTTTGGAAATTGAATCATTCACTAACAGAAGCATCCTTGAGCTGAAGTGTTCCTGTACAAATTTGGGGTGGATGTACATTTTTCATTTCCATATAGTTTGGACCTAGAATATCCCCCAAAGGCTTCTGTGTTTGAGACTTAGCTATCAGCCTGCAGTACTGCTGACAAGTATTGGAACGTCGTGAGACCAGGAGGGAGGAGGTTAGGTTATTGAGGGCGGGGCTTCCAGGGGGAAATTGGGATCCCAGTTCCTTTGTCTCTTTTGCTTCCTGATGACCACAGAGTGAGCACTTTCTTCTACCACACTCACGGGAGGCACTGCTCCACACAGGTGCAGAGACAAGACAAGTGGCTACAGCCCAAAACCTCTAAAATCACAATGTAAAACTTCCTTTCAAATTGTTTGTCTCACATATTCTGTCATGGCAACAGGAAGCTGTGCGACCCAGTTGTCTAAGTATCCACAATGTCTTGACCTCTATAAACATGCAACTTTAACCTCTTAAATTCTCTTTTCAATTTCTTCTTTAGTTATTGTACAAATTTGTTTTTTAAGCCCTGACTTCAAATGAATGACTCCAGCTTTACTGACACCGTGACCTATGCATGACAAAAGTCCTCCCCTGAAATTTTTTGTGCATTTATTTGTAAGAACAAGAATAAATACAATCTTGCAAACCCATACATACAAATTCAAAACTAAAAACTGTGAGTAGTATAGTCACTTTTTCAAAAGCTTCTCTCTTTGTTTTTAATTACCATTGAGGAATAAAATTAAGGTAGGGTTAAAGGCTTAGGAAAATACAGCCTTCGTGCAATAATTATACCAAAGAGAAATAAGCTAGTGATTATTGTCCATAATTGTTCTCCATTTTTATGTATTGAATCTCTGTCCTTTGCTCACCAAAAATTGCTAAGTGCCTTTAAACTTCTGTTTTGGTTTTCTGCTCTGGCCTGATCCAGTAAAATGGCTCTTGGGGGGAAGACGGGGGTGTCTCTCTCCTGGTGCAGCTTGAGTGTCCCAGATGGAATCACTGGCTAGGACATCCTTGAGAGGTCAGGTGTACTACAGCTGTGAAACTCCAAGCTGGGGTGCTGGCAATTGCTCCCCTCCACCAGGAGCCTGCAGATTTGCCTTCAGGTCTGTGATCCATTCCTCTAACCGGGCTGGGGACTGGAGCTGCAGTGATGCCAGGGAAGGAGGACAGAGTATGCGGATGGTAAATGCAGTGTCTCTGGGCCACCTGGAAGTGACAATCTGCTCAGTTGCAAAGAAGGGCTGGTGCTGAGCTAAGGCCACCCCCCTGACTTGAGGAAGTTGCCTCTTAAGTCTTCTCCATGTTCAGTCCTAAACCAGGCCAAGCCTTGTTGTCATTGAGCGGGTGGATGGGAAGCATCAGAGTAACTCAGCAGGGACCGCCTTACAGTGGCTTTAAGGTTACCGCAGTGGCAGCCAATGGACCCTTTGGGGGCTTCCAGAGACCTAGTGAGGTGACCTGGCCTGATTCTGTGGCCTACAGTCAGAAGAATGGGAATCCGGAGGCCCTGGCTCTGGTTCAGAACCCAGGGGAAGAGGAGAAAGAGCCAGACAGTCCAGAGCCTGCCTGGGTGACAATCAAAGGCTTTCTCTTTAATCCAGCCTCCTGGAGGAGGCCTTCCAAAATCCTCCCTGTCCCTGATCCCCGAACTGTGTGACTCCTGCCCCAGCGCTCAGGCCTGGGAAGCAGAAAAAAAGATTTCAGTGTCACTGGATCTGACCTCTTGGGCACTGCCAGTCTGCCACAGTGAAGCTGTTCCGGGACTTTTTCTGTGTGTACAGTGACAGAGCCACCCAAGGCCAAGCCGAGCAGGTAGGGACCTTTAAGAACTCTGTGGTGGACATCATGTGGGGGGACTCCTGCTCTGGGGGGGGGACGGGAGGGAAGAGGTGCGTGGCAAGGGGCTCCCTGCCAGTTCTCTCTCTCTCTCCCTTTTGTCCTTCCTTTCTTTTATTTCTTTTTCTCCCTGGCTGTTGAACTCAGGGCTCTTTCACCGAGCTACCTCCCCAGCCCTTCTTCATCTTTTATTTTGAGGCCAGCTCTGCCTAAGTGACTAAGTCGCCCGGGCTGAGCTCAGTTTTGCACTCCTCCCTCCTCAGCCTCCAGAGTGCTGGAAAGATGGGCACGCACCACCATGCCCCACCCATTATTTCATTGTGTGGGCACAGACTCCTGCTGGATTCAGCATTTATGCAAGCATTGAGTGCTTACTGTATACCAAGCCTTCTTCAGTACATTCTTAAGAGAAGACGACAAAGAAATAAAGTGTCCCCTGCTGTCTAGAAGGCTGATATCCCCACTGTGGCAACCTCAGAAGCCATGACACAACTGACTAGAAAATGTAGCCCAGTGCTCAAGTGCTGTCAGCTCTGATGGATAGGGGAGAGGTCTGAAGTCCTATTTCATGCATGAGAAAAAAATCCACTTCTGATTCATTAAGTGCCTGTCTCCTGTGGGCCAGGAAACCATCTCTCCTAAACTACACAGAGCCTCCACCTGCTTTCTTGGAACCCCATGAGTGTGTATGGAAAAGTAGCCAAGCCATTGCAAATAACATAGGATGTAGAAATTCACCAGCTTTGTGAAAAAAACAAGTACATTTTCCAGAATCTATTTGAGGCTTTTTCCATCAGCCTGTTTTCTGCAGAACAGAAGCACCAGAGGCACACATCAGCCCCAGCTCAGTGAGGATGGGTCAGAGCGTGAAGACAATTCACGCACAAGTAGACTATAAACCTGGTGAATAGCCCTGCCTCACATCTGTGTGTCAAGGCCTTTTTTATTTAAGTCAGCCAGGACGATACATCTACTCCTAGGATTATTGCTTTGGAGAATGAAGGAAAGGAAGAAATTCAGGCACCTAGAAATAGTATGTGAAACAGGAAGCATGTCTGTTAAGAGAAAATAATCTTAGGTAAGATAAATGTTATCAATGCCAGCGGTGCTTAGGAGTTCACGTTCTATTTATCTCCGGCCAACTACTCCTATTTGTTTAATTAATTCTCTTCTAAAAATATATGCTCTTATTCTAAGCAGTGCTTGTTTCAAGATTTAAGGTTTCCGATGAATAATTTTATTTGGGCCTCTCAATAGCACTGAAGAGACTGGAAAATGGATCCCAGCTTGTTTGGGGGAAAAAAACGCAGTGTAACTAGGATGAGGGTAAGTCCCCTGCTGGATGGTGACTTCAGCCCTGTTCTGTTGTCGGTCTTGCCTTAGATTCCTCATTATGGCACACGGATGCTGGGTTTCATGCCCTTGCCAAGAACTCCTCTTTCCTGAGAATCCAGACCATTGGTCGCTGTCCCTGTGGAGCTTTGCCTTCGATCCCTCAGTGGTCCCCTCGCTGCACCGCTGTTCACAGTAATGACGGGTAGCAAGTATCCTCTGTTGGCCAAGGCTGGTGCTCAGACACTGAGGACCTGCCCCGCTGAGCTTTCTGCAGAGGGCAGGAAACAGCATTCACGGGATCCCAGAGGAGGTGCGCAGGCATGGTCAGAGTGTGCAGCAGGGCACTGCCTTCAGCCAGGATTTCAGGAAGGATCCGGCTGGCTCTCATTGCTTTCCAGAAAAGGAGCAGCAAGGAGTGGTCAGGTGAGGGGCGGGAGGTGGGAAGGGGCAGGTTGTGAGCTCTTAGCACATTTGAGGGTGCTGGTAAGCGGGAGCTGAGTCCAGATGGACTTTGAGACCACACCGAAAAGTCTGGGCTCAGTCCTCAACAGAACTGAAGTGCGATGGGAAGAAATACCTGATTAAAAGGAGAGCTCCTGAGGGCGCCTCTGAGCAGGGCGGAATGTCACTTGGCTGGAGGAAGGGGGCAAGAGCGGAAGAGGTGGCCAGGGAATCAGTAAGGAGGCTGTCACAGAACCCAGGTGGCAACAGACCAGTTGAAGTCAGGTCCATGGCAGTGGTCAGTTAGAGGAAGAAACTGATTTTAAAGATAGATCAGTAGAACAATCTAAATAAAGTAGTTATAGTTGCATCCAGAACCTTGTTGTTCTCTTCTGTGGATAATGTTTTTGAAGCCACTACATAATGCTAGAAAATACTTTTTTGCTCTCTGTCTCTTTCTGGCCTGCAGTCTTGCTGGGCAAGAAGGGTGATGCCCGCTGTCCTCTCGGGCTTTACTGCAGCCCCTGGCCTATTATTACAGACAGCTAAGTTAGGTAAAAATGTTACAGGCAGGCAGTCAGGGCTAGGCCTGCAGAGGATGGGAACACATCAGAACTGTGCCTGGAGGTGCGTCTGGGGAAGGCCAAGGACAGGGACCAGATCTACATGCTTCCCAAGGGATGAGTGATAGACAGAGGACTGCGCTCACCTGGTCCAGTGACATCTGGGCAGGTGTCAGTTGTACCATGGGTGGCCGGGACCCTAAAATGACCTTTGTTCTTTCCATGTACACTTGCCATGTGACCTGCTTCCCTACTGGATCAATATTACTTAAGCAGTGACACTCCTAATCTTACTGATTAATCATAGTTTTGTCCTGCATTGTACCCACCTTGTGATTTTGCATCCACCTCATGATTTTACTCCATGAATTTCCTCTGTACAGTGGGGACCATGGCAACCCACTTTTCAGGTCCCCCTCCTAGAGCTCTCTCTCTCCCTTTCTCTTTCTCTATCTGGCAATAAATATTTCCTTCTCTTAGCCTCTGTTGCTCCTTAGAATTCGTTCTTTGGTTTTGGGGGACACGACCTTGGCATATCTGACACTTAGCAGGTTGGGGTTACTTTTATCTCCCCAGGGAATCATTTCCCCTCCCACTGTTAAGCTCGTGCATCTCCCACGATTTAGATTCTTCTTTTAAACTGATGGTTCATTTATTCATTTTTTTTTCATGTTTCTATCCCATTTGAGTCCCAAAAGGACTTGAATATACCTTACAAAAGTATGTTACTGTGGAATTTTACAAAATTAGCAAAGAAGTTGCAACACAGGGAGAGTAAGACCAGGTCTGAGGCTCGCCCACAGACACAGCCCAGGGTGTACTCGTGCCGGAGGAAGGACAACAAGATGCCTGGCAGAAAGTGTGAAAATCAGAACATAAGAAAAAGCATCAGCTATATCAGGAGAAACACGAATACTGTGAAAGAAATTTCCTCTCTGCATGATAATTAAGAGGGAAATGTAATCAACCTCTTTAATATCAATTATCTAAAAAGACTATTTTTACTCTCTGAAACTTTCAAATGCCCAAGACTTTTGGTGCCTAAGCAGGGTGACTGAGTACGCTTAAGATCAATTAAAATGTTTTCACAAGTCCTTATCATGTCAAGGTGCTCCGTGTCAGACAATTCAGGTCCTTGCCTGAGGCAGCCGGGTTAGTTAGGATGGGGGCAGACTCTGTCTTTAAGTTAGTGGACAGATGTGAGTCTCTGCCCTCGTCAAGGGATCTGTGTCCCTTTAACAAGTCACTTGACCTCTCTGACTGTAGTCTCCTTATCTGTAAAGTGAGATGTTAGTCTGGGACTCCATAGATTGTGGTACTGAAAGAGGTTATCCGTGGCAGGTACTTTGCAGGGTAAAAAGGTAAGAAAAAAAACCTAGCCAGGCTAGAAGGATGGAGGGAAGGGAGGATGCCTATGTGCGTCAATGAGTAAATGGGTGGATATAATAATAGACGGAAGAGTAGATTGATCATGGATATACGGCCAATAAAATGATCATTCAGAGGAAGACATCTATACCAAGTCATGTTCTTTTACTAGAACAGCCTTAACCTCATTGAAGGACATCTGTGTAATAAACTGATTGGTGCTCAAAAATATAAAGCCACCCCATCTTGATTTCCCTAAAAGTCCTATAGCTTGCTACCATTGAGTGTTGGAGACTTAAGCTTCTTATTTTAGGGTCTGTCTAGACACTGCTCTAAATAGGATCTTTATGCTAATCTGCAGGTGTTGCTTATAAACAGGTATGCTGCCCCCCAAAAAAGGAATCCATGAGTAAATAAATAATATTTATTAAGAGCAAATTCTCTAGTGGGAAAAGTCCTAGTCAATTCGTCCACGCCTCCCATACCACCTGGTTACAATTACTGGTGAATCGGGTATTCACAGTGAGTGTAATTAATTAAATACCTTTTGACTAATTAATTTAAGAACTGGTAAATAAGACCTCCCTTTGGTAGCTTGGAGATGCAGCTACCGGTGCCCCTGATTAAAATGTGAAGCCAATCCAGCTGGAAACGAGCATGTAATTGATGGGAACATTTTTGCAGCATTTCTTTTAAAGTTTGTCAAATTGTATCCTACTGATATTGCTAACCCCTTTTAATCAGTAAGTATAAAATTCATCCAAGGGCATAAAATAGAACTGACAATAGCATACATCAAATCCCAAACTGAACATTCAAAATAAATTGTATCGAGATTTTGTCACTGACATTGATTTCTGCTTCTCAAGCTAGTTTCTGGGGCAGCCACATAAAAGTTAAATACACGCTATCTATGGACTCATTGGATTGCAGTAATTCATTAAACCAACAGTGGCTTTAATAAATCTGAGCATACAGATTGCTTCCCCAGACACACTTTTTTGGAAATGTGCCACTAATCAAAGAGGGTGGCAAAACTAATCTCGTTGGCACGTAGAGGAGGTGAGAAGTGGCTTTGGAGGGTTACAGAGCTTCAGTGATGATCCCATCAGATGGTGGGGAGACAGGGCCCCTCTGGAACCAGCACCTCAGCAGCCAGCAGGTAGCATGCGGTCAGTATAAAGCTGGCTGTCGTGATGTGAACCCACACGCTGTGTGGCCTGGGGATCCACCGATCAATGCCATTGAATTCAGTTCCCAAAGACGACAATGGTCACTTCATTCTTGACAATTTACAAAGCATTGACCCACGACAATCCACCCAGAGACAAGGCTGCACAGGGTGGAGATTGTTATCATGCCCACTTTACTGATTTGAAAACTGAAGTTTAGAAATCAAAACAAGTTGCACGAGACCCCAGGGTTGATAGAGCTGGCACCTGCAGACAAACTGTCGACCTTCTAAGCTCTTCCTTCAGATTCTACCGGGATGACCCACCGGTTCAGTGTCCTTCAGTAGGTTACTTAACCTCTCACAAGCTCAGTTTTCTCAGCTGTGCCGTGAAGATAATAAAAATAACCATTTCCTACTTGCTGGGTGATTTAATGAGCTCCTAATTTAGATCAGATGCATAATAAGCACTTAATACATGTTTGCCACGATTCATATAGAGCATCCGGGGTATCAAAAAGGCAAAGAGGCTGGACCGGGCCTGGAAAGTGACTGCGAGGAATTTCAAGTTCCGTCCACACCGGCGGGCAGAGGGAAACCTTAACCTTGACCTTGCCGTGCGATAGCCCCTTCCAACTTTTTCCAGGACGCACCCTTCTGGCTGGCATATGTTAAAAGCAGCCCAGGATAGTTCAGATCTTTTCAGCTGTGACTCATTATTGTAAATAGCAGTGTGTAAGGAGATGAGAAACGAATTTAAATACACTGACAGGATTTTTTAAGGAAAGCGATACCCACGAAGATAAAAAGCAATCAGAAGAATTTACATAAACCCTTGTGATCTCGAAGGTCATCTATTTAGGAGTCTACTAATGGAAATACATCTTTTTAAATTCCGGGTGATTATTCAATTGAAAAGGAAAGGCTTTAAGTGAATTAAGTCATAGCAGAGTAGATTTATGTCAATGACAACCAAAAATGTGTGTTTCTTTAGGGCGAAAATCCGTCTATTCGTATATCAGTTCAAAGGTAAGATGGAGCGATACATTTAGGTATTTGTTACGATTTGGTTCTTCACTTTGAAATAGGTGGTTAGTAATGTACTTTATGAATTTACTTTTTAAAGCTCAGCTTCCGGTTACATTGCTTTTTCTATTTAGGAAAGAGGATGATTTTAGACCCATGAGTTTTACTTGAACTTGACAAGGATCGATCCTTCGAGCTGGGCAGGGAGGTGTTATTATTCCCACTTAGGAGAGGATAATACAGGACTACAGAAGCCAAGGACCATGGCTGTTTTTTTTTTGTTTTTTTTTGTTTTTTTTTCCTGTCTAATAAAATCGTAAGTTGAATGTTTAGCAGAACCTCTAAAATGCTCTCCTGGAGACATGAACTGTTTGAGAAGGCATCCCTGAGCAGAGGTCTAGTGCTGTGCTGTGACATGGATGTCCTTGAGTTCAAATCCTGGCTCTGCCTCTTAATGCTTATGTGGCCATCAGGATTTATCTCTTGGATCCTAAGCTTAGAGCAGTGTTAATAATACCTATCTCCAAGAGCTGTTCTAGTAATTAAATTTCAAGAAGATAAAATGAGAGGAGAAAGGTAAGGTACTTAAGTACACTATCTGACACCTATGAAGGCTCAAAAATTGTAGTTTTCTCGGTCTCGTGAGTATACTTAGAAATGCTGGGATAAGCATACTTGTTTGGCCACTGCTGAATTATTTTTAAGCGTGCCTTAATCATCTGCTTCAGAATTAACAGGAACAAATGGAGCGGCTGGTGTGTAAGGAGCAGAATCTGGACAACTCAGGAGGCAGCCAGGCAGGAACCCTGAGCGCTCCTAGAAACCTGTAGTAAAGGCCTCCTTTAATTTAACGCAACGCACTGCTATTAATCAGCGATGGGAAACCCGGTGTGAGGCTGCTTGCTGCCTCTGATATGGGGTCCATCCACTTTATTATTTCCTAGAACATCATATAGACCTTTTCCCAAGTGGGGAAAGGGGTCTGCTCATTTAATTTCCAGGTAAGGCATAATTAGTACAGACTGTGATTCATAGCTACAGGAATCCGACATCATTTTCATGGCATATTACTAAGGATATTTGCAAATTCACTGGCCTTGCAGGATAATTAGATTGTGTTGCTGTTAGCTTCATTTTTATATCCTTAGTGAAAGCACTTTTGAAATACAGCACTAGCGTAGCCACATACAGTGACGAGCTATGTGACCAATATTAGTGGATGTGGGGAGGGCCAGGGGAAGGGGCCCATAGCCACGCCCGGGAGGAGGATGAGGAGAAAGGGGCTGAACACTGGACAGGTTTTCAGCAGGACACTTTATTGTTGGCCTGTATAAGCCTCCCAACCCCCTCGGGAGCCCCTGTCCGGTCCCCTGGGACTTCCGGATTCTAGGTTGTTGGTCTGTTCTCAGTTCTCATGGTTTGCTCCACGTATCAGGTCTCATCACCTCCTCCTCCGGCCACTGCATCTCTGTGGCTTCTTGACACCATGCCTGACTCTTCCCCACCCCTCGGTCTCTCTTGTTTTCCTAAGCCTCTGACCTCTAAATGTTGATGGACACCAGAGCCCGGTCCTTGAGGCTTTCCCTTCTGCATGAGCACGGATTTGTTCAGAGAGATCCACCCAGTCTCCAGCTTGCTTCTGAATCCCTAGTTCCTGTTTGCAGGTGAATCCCCACCCCACTCAGCTCCCGCACGCTCTGGCTGTGGTGTCCACCGGGCATCTGAAAGCCACAGCCGTGCCTCTCCCACCCTGCTCCTGCTGCCACCCTCCGCAGTCCATCAGCGAGCTCCTCCTCCTTCTGATCTCTTCAGTCCAAAGCCCGCAAGTCACCCCTGGTCCCTCCTCTCACACTGAACCCAGCCTGTGCTGGACCCTGCGGCTGCACCTGCCGCATCTCTTCAGAGTCTGATCATCTCTCTCCACAAGCGTCTCACCCCTTAACCCCACCTGCGTCATCATTTGGGCCTTGCCGTGCCTTGCCTGGTGTAGCCACGGTGGTCTTGGTGGTCACCGCCCCCTGCAGTCTTTCCAGACAGCAGCCAGGGAAGTATTTTAAAGTCCAGCAGCTCAGGACTATTCTATGACTTCCAGCTCACTCAGAATAAGACCCTGAATCCTAATAAATTCTTATGGTTCCATGACAATCTGATCCGTTGTATTTCTCTCTGGTCCAATCTCTTGTTCACTTCTCCCAGTGTAACCTCCAGCCACAATGGCAGCCCTCTTATTTCACAGACAGTCAAGGACTACCATGCCACAGGACCTTTTCACTAACTGTGCTCTATTAACTGTAATATTGTGCTCTAGAAGTCTATCTGGCCTACTGCCTGGTATGCTTTAGGTCTCTACTCAAATGTCACCTAACTGGAGAAGTCAGGTGCCCTAACCACCCTACGTAAATATGTTTGATTTCAATAGAACCTTCTTCCCTCTTTGTTTTATATTGTTTCCTGTTCCAAATTTTTACCCTACCAGTGCACTGCACATGCACACTTACATGTAGCTTTGTCTGTGTCTCACCACCCAGGCTGGTGTGTCAGCTCTGTAGGGACAGGGATGTTTATCTTTCATTGCTGCATCTGTGGCCCCTAGATTAGCCCTGGGCATGCACTAGGTGCTCAGCACATACACAGATGACCCCTGACTTAAAAAATGGATCCACTTAGGAGTGTTTTCAGGCACTTTTGACTTCCGCTATTTGCACCTTACAGTGGGTTTGTTCAGAAGTCATCAGCAAAGGAGATGCTGTTAATACAAGCTGCATCTTCTTTATTCTCTAAGCAAGAAAATCGAAACCCAGAAGGCCGGTCACTTGCTCAGAGACACATGGAACTGTGATGGTTTTCTGCATAGTGACAGGACCCCTCCCTGGCCTGCCTGATTTCTGCCCTGTGCTCTGTCCTGTGCCCCTGCAGTGCCAGGGACTTGTTATCTTATCCCCTTGGGCTTATGGGTGTGCAGCAAAATCAGACACCTCCCAGTGTTAACCTCCACCTCCGCCTCTGCAAGATGAGAAGCCTGGACCAAGCACCAACAGGGACAGATCACCCCAGCTGGACACCTTCTTAGAATCCCAGGAGGCACGGCGGGTGGGACGCCCTGTTCGATGGGAAGGATCGGAAACCACAGGGAAAGATAGTCCTTTCCAAAGGCTTGGTCCTGGATCAGGGACTTGGGAATCAGATCTGGAGAAATGTAAGCTTCACGTGAGCCCCATGATACCCCTGAGGAGGTGGCCCTGGCCCCTCCTGCATTTCTGCTTAGCAGCACCCAGGACCCCAATCACAGGAACAAGACAGGCATACCCCACCTGAGATTTTAAAGACAAATATAGGCTGCCTGCACTCTGAACTGGCGTCCAGTGTTTTTATTCCTAAGAATCATATTCCATCTATTATTTATTGTTTGTGGTACTAGGAATAGAATACATGGTCTTGTGCACAGTAGGCCAGGAAGATTCCCAGCCTAACTCTAAGAATAGGGAAGGGGAAAAGTATGGTTCTTGTTTTAAAGGCTATGTACTAAGTGTTGTTGACAGAATCAATGGATGACACAGCTTCGCGCAAAATCGTGTCCTTGAAATAGCACAGAATGAAGCTGTGATCCAAGTGATGGTTCCTATCCTGGCCACTGGGCCGAGAGCACCCCGAGAGCGCAGGGCCAAGGTCCCCTTGACCCCTGTGGCCCAGAATGTGGCTCATGTGGCTCATTCTCTCTCTCCCTCCTGCTCCTCCTCCTCCTCTGTCCTCATCCTCCTCCTCTCTTTGCAGAAGAACAAACATTTCCAGCATTCACTTCCTGGTATGGTTTTAAACTTTGTACCCTTGCCAGCTCATGTCATCTGCCCAACAACCCTGCCAGACAGGAGCTGTCCCTGTTGTCATTTCACAGAGGACAAGACAAGGGCACTGGGAAGCCGAGTCCTTACTCCAGATCATACAGCTGGTGGCGGGGGTGCGGGTTCCAGCCCCAGGTGATCTGGGAGCAGAGCTGTGCACAGAGTCAGTGCATTGTTAGGCCTCTAAGTGCATCTTCAGGGGACCCTGGTGGGCAAGTAAGTGAATACACACGAGTAACAGTGATTCTGATTCCTGCACTGGGATCCTCTCTGCATGTCAGCCCCTGGGACACCTTGGATCCAGGTCCCTATAGGTGGCAGATCACTGGGGAACTGTGTAAGCAAAAGAGAAAGTTGGGTTCTGCCAGGTGGAGAGCAAAGCTGGCAGGTGCTATTCTCTACCTGTCTTAGTTACTTTTCTCTCATTGCTGGGACAAAATACCCAACACCCAAAATTAAGCAAGGAAAGGTTTATTTAGCTCACAGTTTGTGGAGGTTTCAGTCCATAATCAGCTGGCTGCAAGGCAGAGTGGCATGGCACAGGGGCAACCATTCATGGTGGTAGAAAACAGCAAAAGCAACAAGAGCAAAAAGGGAGAAGTGTGCAGATAAGATGCTTTCTGTGCCTTATCGTGTATGTAGGCCACACCCACTTGGGTGTAGCACTTACACCCGTAATCCCAGCACTGGACCATGAATCAATCAGTCACAGACTCCAGAAGGCTTCCCACACGACCACATGAGGCTTGGGGGGACATCCAGACACAAACCATAACGCTGCCCCATTCCTTGAGGGAGCTCTAGAGGGCAAATGGAAGCAGAAGACCCAAGCTTTTGTGTTCATGTCGCTAGCAGGGTTGGTCCTGGGTGGGGGCACAGCTTGGGCATGGCAAGGCTCTGCTGCAGAGTGAGAGGTACGGCTGGGTGCTTTGCATCCCTGATATTCCTAACCTTGGCAAAACCACACCTGTCACACCTTGATTGTGGATTTCCATGTTCCATAACAGTGAGAAAATGAATTTCTGCTTTCAAAGTCCCCTAGTCTATGGTACTTGGCTATGGCAGCTCTTGCAAACTGATCCATTCTTCACTTGCTATCCATAGAGGAGAGCTCGAGGAACACCCTCCAGAAACTGAAATCTGCATGTGCTTAAGTTCCTTATATAAGTGTTACAGTATTTGCCCATAACCTGTGCGATCCTCCCATATATTTTACACCATCTCTAGATTATACCTAATACAAAGTAAATGCTATGCACATAGATGTACTGCATTGTACGGAATTGAAATTTTGCTTTTTGAAATCTTGTGAATTTTTGAAAACATATTTCCAGTCTGCAGTTGGTTGAACCTGCAGATTCAGAGACCACAATACAGAACCTTCCATATAGTGGGCTACCAGGACAAGCAAGGACAGCCCCTTACCTCACCGTGCCTATTTCCAGAAGGTGGTGGTTGGATTTTTGCTGAGTTACACATGTTCCCCGAATCTCAGTGGGCTATAGCATCACTCATTTTTCTCTTGTATGAGTCTGTATGGTGAAGAGGTATGGTTTCAGCTTGGCTGGGTTTTGCTCCAGGCTGTAGGGTTGGCTCCTGGAACCCAAGGCCAGGCCAAATGCTATGAATATATCCAAGGACCCAGTTTGCTGGAAATCCTCACATTCTGGTGGCTAAAGTGAATCCCAAAGCCAAGGTTACTAGCAGCAGGACTGGGAATGGTGCTTGGCAGTCCCACAAACCACAGAGAGAGGAGCTGCTAAGTCAAAGGCAAAGGACCTCTGGGCAACACTCTTAGCAGGAGGGAGTAGGCACCCGGAGAAACAATCCAATCAGCCACAAAGAGGCCAAGGAATGAGGAGAAGTTGCTAAATGATTCCTGAGGCAGCAGAATATCCAGCTCACTGCAATGATGGCAGCTATGGTGTCCTGTCACCGTATCCTGAGCGAAGGCGCTCCTGACGATCAATTACCGCAGAGTCAGCCAAACCCCAACACCTTTGCAGAGCTTCACGCGCCATCTTGGGGCAGTGGCTCCCGGTGCAGAGAAACCAGATCCTTCCTGGGAGATCAAAATCAGTTTTCAAAGACACAGCTGTTCTGGAGTGCAGGCATCCGGAGGGGAGGGAGGAGGTGCTGTGGGAAGTGGCTCATTTCTTTCGTTTTAAGTTGTTGAAATAGCCAAATAAGAGTTGTTTGGGTCTGATTATTAATTTCAGAAGAGTCAGTTGCCAAGTTTGCAATCACTTTCGAGGAGAAAAAACCTAAGATCAAAGAGAGGCTTCTCGGTAGAGATATTCACCTCCTAGCAAATTTGGAAGCTTTCACGACAGAGGAATCCAATGTAGCGTTCGTTTGTTTTCTCAATGTCCCCTTCGGATGGATAAATCAAATGCCACCGTTTAATGCATTCAATAAATGTTAGCTGAATGTCCCCCACGGTCATGTGCTCACTTGCAAAAACACAAACAAATCATCCTCATAGTTGGCGCTGCCACTCTGTGGGTCATGGGGGTGAGTCACATCCTCCCCCTGAGCCTCGGTTCCACTGTTTGTAAAGCAAGTGTGTTTGATGAAGCAGTCTGAAGTCCACAAACTGGCTAATGTTCCTGTCTCGGCTGCTGATCACTAAAATTACAGGTGTGCAAATTCAGGGAGATGGAGCTGCTCCAGGTCTGCAAAGCACAGACCTGAACAGGGATGTTCCAGGCTCCTGTCAGTGGTAAGGCTAAGAATCCTGGACCAATCGAGGCAGCATCGTGCAGCCTGTAATCCCAGCAGCTTGGGAGGCTGAGGCAGGAGGATTGCAAGTGTGGGCTCAGCCTCAGTGACTTACTTAGCAAGAAGACTGTATCAAAATCAAACAAACAAATAGGTCAGGGATGTAGCTTTGCATAAAGATCCTGGGTCAATCTGTAGTCCTGCTCCCCTATTCCGCCTAAAATCCCTGAAACAAAAGACTGACCTGGGTTATTTATAATCACTGTTCCCTATCTAACTACTTCTCCAGAAATAAAGATTTTTATTCTAATACCATCCTCAGGGCAGATGTGTGTGTGTAACCCATCTTTATCACACTGTTCCACTCAACAGAACCCAGGGAGAGTTTGGGTGTACGGAGATGAATGCAAATTCCAGTTAAGGTACCACTAGCACTGTGTTGACCCTCGTCTGGGTCCTGCCATGTGGAGAGCCGGGGGGGGGGGGCAACAAGCTTCCTGAGTGCTAATCGTGGCTTCTTCTTTAGAGGTTGCAATTAAGAACTTAACGTGGTGTCAGAGAAAAGAAGCCACCAGAATCGCTGCCGTGTTTCATTCTCATGGCTCCCCTTGCAAACACACTTTCAGGCCAGAAAGCTGTTTAGCTTCTCTTTAGTCAAGAAAACTATGAAAAGGAAGGATTTATACCATCATTGCAATTTAATGAAAAATGGGGGGAAAAAGCTCCCTGCAGGGCTCTTCATGTAAAGTTGTCCATAGATTTGTGAAAGTGGCTGTTACTTGGAATTCAAATAAGATCTTAAAATTAGAACTTGATTCACCTGGCACTCTCCGAGCTAGAAAGTTGGAAAACCCGCTGGTGAGAGATGCATTTGCTTATTTCCGAGCGGAACTAAGATGCAGGGGCGCCAGAGGTTTTGCCCTCTGGGTATCTGCCCCAAGGTGGGCAACATTCACCCTGGAGAGGGAAGCTGTTTTTTTCTAAGTCCTGTAAAGGTGGCCATGGGTCAGCCTCAGCCCTAGACAGTGGATTCTCTGGGAGACATTCGCTTCCACGCTTCAGTTTGATGCCTCCTCAGGAATGACAGGAGACAGGATGACAGCTTGGACCTGTCTTTGTTTTCTTCCCAAAAGCCACTGAGAGGACTCAGCTCCCCACACGTGACTCTGCAGAGTTCCCGCAGGGCTTCTGGCTGGCTGGTGGACGGGGGAGAACTATAGTTCTTTCCCCAGACAGTTTCATCTCCTGTATGCAGGACACTGTTTCAGAGCTAGTCAGACTCATTCTTGTCCACCTCATCCTAGCGATTTCAGGGGCTGGGTGCAGAGCCAGTGCCAGCCCAAGGCTCAGGCTGGGGTGTGGTTACAGAACCCAGAGAACACACGATGGAGGCAGAGGGAACCCTTGGTACTTGTCCTCTCTGCCCCATCTGTGCTTTTAAAAACCAAATCTATGTATTTGTCTCTCTAAATCGGAGATATGGGAGTTAGCTGTCCCTGGGCAAGGGGTTCAGTACCCAATCTGGTTCCCAGGATAGTGGAGGAGATTGGTGGGTGACAAATACAACATAACTAGCATTGCAACCAGCACCAGCTCCTACCAGTGCGGCCTCCTGGTCTTGAGTAATGGATTATAAATGGTTACACATCTCCCCAGCATGGAATAAGGCAGATAAACAAGAGGGCCAATCAGTCAGGAGAAACACAGCAACTTCACTCTTTGCTAGCTAAAGACACCTCCACTGAGGGGATCGCTGCACAAAGTACCGGGAGGTCTCTTCTCACAAAGTGTGCAAGCGGGCGGCTACTCCCAGCTCTAAAGCCAGGCCGCTGCAGGCACGGTCCTTTGTACTGTGTTGGATTGAACAGTCTGTATTTGCAAAATGAACACTTTTCCCAGGACATTTGCAGGGTGGGAAGTGTTTAATATGGACTCAGGATTTACACAAGTTTTTTATTGTTGCTACTTCAAATTCCCAAGATAGAGTGGTGCATGGCACCAGATCCCAGAGTCCTTGGTCAGGAGTCGTGCAGGGATGTGAGGGCCTGAATGTCTGTGTCTGATTGGCGCCTAGCACAGCGTCTCCGTGGCCTTGAGAGAAATTCACATTCTTCTTTGTGGACTGTTCAGAAAAAGGAGACATTTTTCCTGGAGAGGCTAGCAAGGTATTCAGTGTGCGAGACGTCCTAGAGCAGAAAGCAGTGAATTTAAAAGCAAAAGCCCCCAAGAGTATGGGCCAGTGGGGCGGGGGGCATGGGCAGGGGAAAGCAGAAGATGCTCCTACTAAAGACTTCCCTCAGCTAAATAAACGAGTGACAAAGAGCAAAATATGGCCATGGCGGTGTCCTGAAATCCCCGTGCTGGTGAAACGCTGCTCTTTACCAAATTGAATGCATGTGTGTTTAAAAATATCCTTACCTCACCCCATCCCCCAAGGATAGAAAACAACTTTTATTAGGATGGAGGTCACAGGAATACTATCAGGGAGAAAAAATAAATTACCCATTTAGGGTAGGCCTGGTAAGGATTTCGAGCCACTAGGGTACCATTTTATGAACCCAAAGAACTGATTTACCAAATGGGTCCCCAGAGCCTGGAATAGCTAGTGCACAGGCCACCAAGGGGCAACTCTGGCCCCTGCCCCACCCCCACCTCTCGGCCTTCTCAGGGGAGTGAGGACGCAGGGCTAGAAGGGACACGGAAGGTCTCCTACACATCAGCCTGGGCAGGTACGGGATTGCATTCAGGTATTAAAGGGAGAATAAAGAGGAAACAGTGGGACCCTAGCATGAGGCACAGCTGGCTTTGTATCTGGCCTGCTACTTTCTAACCTGGAGAGTGTGAGCAAACCTCACAGGCCTCGGATTTCTCTTCCGTGACTCCAGTGTTGAGAGAATTCAGCCTGAACTGGTAGGACTCAGTGGACAAGCACAGTGGCAGGCCATAGGGGACCCCCCAAAGAGCGGGAGTAGCCATGATGGCTGTCAGTGTCACTGTCATCATCCCAAGAGCCACCATCTCTGTCATCAGCATCTGCATGGCTGCTAACATCTACTGTGTCCTTTCCAGGCACCAGGGACTCCATCAGGGGTTCACGGGTGTCATCTCACTTAATTCCTCAACAAGCCTGTGAAGTCGAGAGTGTAACCCTCTTTACTGATGGGATACTTGAGGCACAGAGAGGTTAAGTGACTTGTTGAGTATCACAGAGTTAGGAAGTAACAGGGTGAGACTTGGACCCCTGTGTAACGAACTCCAGTGCCTGTGTGTGGAAGTGACATCACTGATGGTTGTCTTCATGGGCTACACAAAGGGACCTTCACTAAGGCGGGAGGTCAGCGCAGCTTTAGAGAGAGTGACCGTGGTTTGAAATCTGGTCCTTCCTCTATGCCTTTATGAGAGAAGCGCTTGGAAACTGCTCTGGGGTGCTGGGGACAGTGGCGCCTGCCCCTTGGAGATGGAGCCACTAGAAGTGGGCAGGAAGACGCCTGTGGGCTGGCCCTGCTCTTTTCTGGGTGCAGTGTTGCTTCTACTCAGGTGCAAACACTTGGCCCAGTGTCTTGAATTTGCTTGGCTGTTGCTGCTTGTCCGTGATCACTCAGAGATGGTGGGACAGAGCCAAGAGTCCAGGCCCAGTCCCATACCAAATAGGAAACAGGATTGAGGAACCCCCAGAGGGAAAAATACACTTCTATCGCGGAGAAGGTTTTTCCAGTGGACATGCCTGTGTGTCCAAGTCCATGGTTAGTATGGCTAGCGAGTACCTGCCTCTCTCCTGCCTCAGAGCTATGGAATTAGAAGCGCCTAGCAAAGGATGGTTTGCAAATGAAACACACGTGCAAGGGACAGAGTTGGTTAAACCCACACCCAGCAGGGGAGGGGTGCATCTGACCAGCTTCCGCAGCTTTGGACGGGTGCTTGCTTGAAGTTGTGTCACTCTTCATGTAATGACTCTGCTCTGTGTCCACCGGGTGTGTGTGCACACGCATGTGTATACCCACCTGTGTACCTGCATTCCCATCTTGCAGCTGTGAGTGTGTTCTTCCAAAACTGAAGCTTTGTAAATAAAGGAAGAGAGTTTGAAGAGAGAGGAGGGGAATGGAAATTTTTTTTTTTAAAAAAAGAGGAGCTAAGATATATCATGTACAGGCATAAATTCCCTAAGATGGATGTGATTATTATGCATAACTAAATTGTACCAATAAACTGGATTATTAAAAAAGTCCCATAATCCTCTCCCATTGTTCTTCCCTGTCCCTTTTTTTTTTTTTTTTTTTTTTTTGTGCATCTCTTTGTGGTTTCCAGAGTGAGAAGCAGGAGGGGTGGCAGCTAGCTGTAGGGGTCCACTATTTGTGCACCCTTCTCCCTGCCTCTGTCCATTGCAGGTTTTCTTACCCACAGCCCCTCACTGGCTGCTTCTGCCTTTGAAACACGTTACCCCTTCTCCCCAGAGCACATGTTAAAACCCACTCAGCCAAAGTAAACTGTGTAAATGTACAAGAGATACATCTCCTAGATTGGCCAGGATTCACGTGTGAAAATTTGAGCAAACACAGCCTCCATCTGCAGCAAGGGAGGGTGATTCCCCACGGACTCTTGGTGGAGGGCGGGGGAGGCACAGGAGCAGACGGTTTCCCGGAGAGAGGCCCTGCTCTCGCCCAGCTCGCAGGGCTCCTGGCAGTGACCGCTCAGTGACCTGTGAGCACCTGCCCTGGCTGCCCAGAGCACTGCATGTCAAATGTCACTGCATCAGGATCTCTTGGACAGCCGTTGCAGATGTGGATACCTGGGGATTCTGGTTGGTCAGGAGTAGGGCCTGGGCCCCTGCACTTCAATGAGCATCTCCTAGGGATTCCGTATCCAATGTCTTCACCCTCACTCTGAGAAACACTGGAACCAGCCTGAAGCCCAGAGACGTGCCTGGAAGGGACACGGTTAGCAGGAAGTGGTGTTTCACGTTGTAGGGCAGCAGGCAGGACCATATCCACACGGAGAGATGTTTGCCCAGATCCCAGAGGCAGTCACATGCTGACTGCAAGAGGCATCAGAGTTTCCCAGTCACTGTCTCCCAGACCAGAGAGTCCACCACGAGCTGGCTTCGCTTTCAAGCCTCCGCTTCCCACGTGTCCCTGGGTGGATTCCTAGAAGCCTCTGAGATCAGTGTTCTCACCCAGCCTGGGGCCGGGAGAGCGTGAAGCCTGCCTCCAGTTCCAGAGCCAAGCTGAAATGATGTCCCAGATTGAGTTAGAAAGGAAACTGGGCCACACGTGGGTGTATCTGAGTCCCGCTCCCCCAGCTCATCTTCTTGCAAAGATGCGTTTGCAACGTGGGGACGAGGGAGAAATTCACGCAGCCTGCCTGTGATCCTCAGAGGAGCCCACGGGTACCAGCTCCGTGGCTTCATCTGCCAAATGCAGATTCCCGTGCCCCCTCCACCCAATGAAACTGCTGCCAGAATACAAGAGAACTGTGAAAGTACTTTGCAAAATTGAGATGTAACAAGAATTCCTGGGGAAGCTTGACTACAATAAAGATTTTAATGACTGTCAGTGGATATGGGTTGTGGCAATAAAGGAGATGAGTTTGCTCTGTGATCCCGGGGCTCTTCAGAGAAACAGCAACAGGGCACCAAGAAGGAGAAGAGAAACAAGAGCAGGCCACAGACCCTGCCGTCCGTCCTCAGACCCCTGTCTGTGTGGGGTGGGGACGTGGCATTCCGCCACACGCAACAGAAATAATCAAATTAGCTCAAGAAAAGGGCATTTACCCTCGGACATTCCATGAAATCCTACACGAAGCAGAATAAGCAGGATTGCCCTGGGGGCTCAGTGACAGGAGTTTAAAGGCCTTCACTCCAGTGACTCAAATTCCTGTGACTCATCTCTTAAATCCTTCCATGTATACAGCACTTCAAATTAGTAAATAAACAAATACACAGAACTGCGGGCAGAGGCCACGGAAGCTAGGAAATTAATTGTTGTTAAATGTTAAAATGATGGGATGAAAAGGAATCAAAGCAGAGTCAGGGGAAGGTATGCTGGGCAGAGGCAAGAGAAGAGAGAAAGAGAAAATCCCGAAGCTGCGAAAGAATGAAGTGGCAAGAGGGTGGTGACATAAGGGACATAGCACAGGAATGGGCCAGTGGCCGGATTATAATTCAGGACGAGTCACGTGGTACACGTCAGGAGGAAGATGGGGCAGTTACTAAACACTAGGGCTTTAATCGCTCCTAGCTCAATTACTGACATGACTGCATGATCTATGTCTGAAATTACCCCTTCTTTGCTGTCGGTAAACAAGGCACAACACACATTGCCTTCCGGGACCAGATGGTGTAGTCCAGTCGTATTGTCGTGCAAACCTGTAAACTAGGTTCCCGAGACAGTTCTGACTTACGACACCTCTCCTGGCTTCATGGTTCACAGCAGCTCCTTTCACTCTCAAAGTGTCCCAGTTTGGATGCTACATTAGAAGGTCCTTCTACTTCATGAGAGATGGGAGGTGCATGTGGCTAGGCTGTTTGATGAGGTTAGGTGCTTTGTCTTGATTCTTGTTAGAAATTTCTTTTCTCTGCACTGGAAGGAGGTTGGTCTTGCACCTTCCAAAATGCTCAGGCAAGCTTTGATGGGCGTCAAGTGTACACAGCACAGTGGGCAGCTGTTAAGGAGGACCAGACACGCAGCACATCCTGGCAGAGGCTGGTGACTGTGCATGGGGTGACACCAAGCCTGAGCCTCGAATGAGGATGGCTGGTCAGGAGCAATGACAATAGTGACAGTGAATTAGCAGGGGTGGACACCTGTGAAGCAGATATATTTTCTCCCTTGATTTTTCTTTTAGTTTGTTTTATGTTCCTGTAACAGAGTATTTATTTTGGTACTGGGTATCGAACTCAGGACCTTGCGGTTGGCAGGCAGGCATCGTGTCTCTGAGCTGTATCACCAGCTCGAGATCATTTATTTTTAAAAATGGAAATGTACTTCTCATAGTTCTGAAGGCTAGGAAGTCCAAAAGCAAAGTGACAGCCTCTGATCAGGATCTTCCTTTGTGACATGCCAGAGGGTGTCACCTGCAAGACAGAGCAGACGCACTAGCTCACGTCTCTCTGCCTCCTCTCAAAAGGTCACTCATACCATCATGAGGAGCCCCACCCATACAACCTCAGCTAGTCCTCATTACTTCTCAAAGACCTCACCTCTAGATACGATCCACACATGACTTTGGGGTTGTTTCCAGCACATGAAACTTGAGGGGACACATTCACACCACACTAGTTCTCAAGATCAGCATACTGGAGTGGTGGTGGGGCTCCCTTAGGAAATATGCAGAGAGGGAAGCTTTGGAACAGAACCCACAGTTCTGCTAAATTCTCATAGCTAGGCACAGAGAGAGAAAGGTGGGTGGTGGGGCAAATTGCAGATACCTACGGAATCATCTCCAAAATTTTATCTGTATCTCCTAAGAAACGGCTGGCAAGTCCATATCAGGCCCTCAGACATGCCACTGGGACAGGACACAAATCCTGCAACTATTTGGTAACTTGAGGTCATGTAGGGAAGAGCTGTGTCGGAGGTCAGGGGTAAGAAAGGCATTCCAGGAACCTTTTTTTATTTAAATCAAATCAATCCACAGAATGTAATGGATCTCAGACTTCCGGAGATCTGGCCCCTTTGTGTGGGAGTAAATAGAAGGAGACACAGCTGGGGAAAAGTCCCCTTTTTCATATCCAGGAAAACAAATCTCAAAATAAAATTCTCCACAATCCTAGGAGGCACTGCAGCGGTTTCTAAAGCAAGTTTCATGCAAACCTCAAAGAGAGAGAGAGAGAGAGATAAGAAGGGGCCCAAGAAAGAGTCTTTCTGTGCTTTCTTTTCTTCTTGTTAGATTTTTTTTTTCCCTGTTTGTTTACTTTTATTTGATTTGAAGATTCGAGTGTGTAGGAAGACTCTCACTGAAGAGGAGGCTGAGTAACACTTGATCAGGGTGTTTACTGCACACACATTCACACTCAGTCACGTACAGGGTGCCTGCTATGAGCTAGGGGACAAGGAAGCAGAGAGGAAGGACCTAAGAGACCTGACGACCTGCCTGTCCTGCCCGGAAGTTGGCAGGGAGGCAGGAGAGACATGGAACAGACAGTCTACTGCCCCTCCCGAGGAGGAGTGCTGTAGCAGAGGTGAGAGCCCGCGTACACACACACACACACACACACACACACACACACGCCACACGTGAGTGTGCACTCTATTGGAGCTGCCCTCAGTTGTTGCCCAGGACTCTCCTCGTTTTGAGTTCCCAATTAGGCTGACTTCTGACCCAGCTGAGACCGCATAACACAAAATTACCTACCTGAGTGTGAACACTGGACAGCCTTTAGTGCCTGTGCACTCATCGTGTTGCACAATCACAGCCTCCATCTAGTTCCAAAACATTTCCATCCCCCCAAAATAAATTACTGAGCAGTTACTGATCTATTAATAATACCCTATTAAGCAGTGACTTCCTATCTGTCCCTCCCCCAGGTCCTGGCAAACACAAGGCTGCTTTCTACCTCCACAGATTTACCTAGTCTGGGTATTGCACAGAAGTGGAGCCATGCACTGAGTGACCTTCACTGTCTGGTTTCCTTCACTGAACACGCTTCTGAGTTTCATCCCTACTGTGCTGTGTGTCTCCACTTCTTGCCACGGCTGAATAATATTCTGCTCTGCGGGTACCACCTATAATGCTTCTGTTGACCCATTCATCTCTTGATGGACCCGGGTCCTTTTGCCATCTCACTATAATGAGTAGTGCTGTCAGGAACACTGGAATGGTGCTTGCCTAGAGCCCTCCGCAAGCCCGCTGGCCTGTCTGGAGGTGCTTACCGACCATTTCTTGGGAGATGCGTGCACACTGCTGCAGGAGAAGGTTGCAGAGCTGTCCTCTGTGCCCCCCCCCCTCTCTCTCTCTTCCTGGGGTCCATAGCTTCTCAACTTACCAGAATTGTAGATTCCTAAAATTCATGAAATTTTTGTTTGGATATCTGTTTTCAATTCTCTAGGGCGTATAGCAAAGGGCATATTCCAAGTTTACCTCTTTGAGGAGTCCTCAAACTAACTCACAGGACCACACCCTTTGGAAGACCTTGGAAGTACCATTTCATGAGTCACCAAAAGGCTTTGAAGACTGGAACCCTGGTTTACAAATACACCAAGCAGGTGTGAGTGCCTCATTTGGTCCAAACTTGCACCAATATAACGAAAGTCATAAGTTTGATTCCCACATCAGCCAGTGAACTATCAGAGTGGACAGCATGAAAGACTGTGAATCCTACTGTGGTCCATCATCTGTCTGGCCCTTTTGCACAAGCAGTGACAGGGGCACAGGGCAGGTGTTTTTATGGTTCCACATAAGAGAGAAAAATAATCTAAAGTTCAACATCTACTGAAGGCCCTGTGAGTCTAACTGGAATCAGATGTGCTCTGAGACCTGGCTCCACCTGATTTGTGGGGTGTTTTGGGTAAACTGTTTAACCTTGCCCCTGAGCCTCAGTTTCCTTATCTCCAAAGCTGCAATAACAATCTTCTTGCTGGTTTGGTTCAGCTTTTGACACATGCTGTTCAGTGTGGAGTGTGAACCTTCACATCCTAGCCTATATGGGAACTCAAAAAGGGGATGGGAGTGTCCGTGGAAAGCCTGGAGGCATGAGCATGACACTGGCTTCTGCAAAGTGCCCTTAGCCACTCTCCCCAGGTTAACTGAACTGGAATGGTGGCGCACTGCTCACCAGGACGTTACACTGGCTGTTTTAAATTGCCCCATTTGCATGGAATGAAGCTTGCTATGGTAACAAGGTCTGGTGGCTGGAATCCAGGGCCCCCAGTGGAAAAAAAAATGCAAAGTCTGTGCTCTGGGAGAGAAAGAGGAACGAGGAGGGACTCAGCAACGCTAAGGTTACCTCGGTTCTCCCCCAGAAGGAGTGGGTAAACTGAGGCAGCGGCTTCCATACTACTTCTGTCCCCACAGGAAGAAAAGGGAAGCCACACTGATGCCTTCCAATCTTTTCTCCTGATCTTTCTCCTCGGTCAAGGGGTCAAGAGTTAGCCCAGCTAAGAAGCTTAGAACACGGCTGAAGCTGCGCCCCTGCACCTAGGCTGCACAGCCCAGGGCTGGGGATCACAGGAAGGCTGTGCGCCCTGGCCCAGAACAGGGAAGGACAGCGCTCCTTCCGGGTGGAGAGCTCAGGTCCAGTGGCTGGCGGGGGTGGAGGTGAGAGCTGCGCGGGCCACCAGTTAGCTCCCTGCTGGGCATTTCCTGCCTGCAGTTTAAGGACTCAAAGCGAGAACTCCACTCCTGAGCTCGCGCGAGGCGCCCCCTCCCTGGGAGCCCCATCCCCGCTCCCCTCCGGGGGCCCCCTTTCCGAGAGCACCCCTCTTTCCAAACACCCACCACCCCCCTAGCACAGCACAGCTCCGGGCAGAAGTCCGCCGGGGCGGGGATGCCCCACCGCGACGAGGAGGGGACAGAGGTCTGAACGCGGCGCGCGCACCCCCTTCCCCCAGCCGGGGGCGCCGCCTCAGTCCACGCTACGGCGCCGCCCGCCGCCCCCTCCCCCCAGGGGGTGTGTCCGCTAGGTGGGGGTCTCAGGAGACCAAGGGCGACCCAGGGTCCCGGCCCAAGCCCCCTCCCGAGCGGGCGGCGAATGGTAGGCTCCGCTTGAAGAGTGCCGGCGCGCGGTGTCCTCTGTGCGCAGCTCGCGGCGCCCGCCCGCCTGCCGGGGTCTCGGCGATCGCTGCTCCTCCTCCTCCTTCTCCTCCTCCTCTTTCTCCTCCTCCTCCTCCCGCAGCAGCCTCGCCACCGCCGCGGCTCAGGGCTGGAGGCGCCGCTGTCATTGCTGCGCCGGAGGAGCCCGGCGCTGCCAGTGCCTGGGGGTCGGGGCGCAGGCTAACCGGGCCGCGGGGGACCCAACAGGTAGAGCCGGGGGTGCCCGGACGCGCACCCCCCCGCGCATCATGCAGCTCTTTGTCACCTCTCTCGCCCCCAGGCCAAAATCCTGAGCATGATGGAAGACAATAAGCAGCTCGCGCTCCGCATCGATGGGGCGGTCCAGTCGGCCAGCCAGGAGGTGACCAACCTGCGAGCCGAACTCACGGCCACCAACCGGAGACTGGCGGAACTGAGCGGCGGCGGCCCCGGCCCGGGCCCGGGAGCGGCGGCCAGCGCCTCGGCGGCGGCGGCGGCGACAGCAGCGGCGGAGAACATGGAGAACCACCAGCAGCCAGGCGCGCAAGGTAGGGATCGCCTGGCGCCCGGGGCGGAGGCGCGGCGAGCGAGCACGCCGGCCGGTGGTGGCCGGGACCGAGGACTCTGCCCCACTACGCCCGGCCGAGATCGCTTTGCATCGTGGCTTGTAAACCCTTTCCGCCCGGCAGTGGCCACTGCTGCTCCCAGGCTGCTGTCATGAGCGAAAACCTGGGCGCAGTGTACACAGGGTCACAGGGTCACACTGGCCCTTGGCGGGCGAGAGCGAGGCGCAGCCGGCGGGACCCTTCCGACAGGGTAGCAGAAAGTGCCCTTTGGATGGCACCCAGCCCCCAGCTCCGTGGCAAACTTTTCAGGCCCCCGGCCCCAGCTGGGATGAATGCCACAGCTCCCGAGGCTCTTCCTCTGGAATGCTTGCCAGCGCTGGGCTGTGCTGCCCTGCTCGAGGTGGGCGACTGCATCGGCGTGCACTTTTCTCCACCGATGCCAGATCCCTGGTCTCGTGCATCTGGACTTTATTTTCTCTCCGTTTGAGATCGTGCAGGCAGTGAGATTCATGGGCGAACGGTAAAGGCTGGCTCTGCAGGGGTTTACATTTCCAGCAACTGCAGCCCTGGGAGCTCTTCCCGGGGAAAATGTAGACCTCAAAGACGGAGCGATGGGCTCCCAGAGAGACGATGCTGGCGTGGATGGTAGATTGCTGGGAGCCCCGGAGGAGCTCAGTTTGAAGCAACTCTGCAGTTTGGGTGTGGGGGCGGGGAGATAGCTGATCTGTGTTGACCTAAACAGAGTTGAGGCCTTGAATGCCTTTCAGGGGTTAAAGGTTTTGGAAGAGGCGTCCCTCAAAGGCACCTTTAGGTTTCTGTTAACTTGGGGAGTGAAAGAGGGACCAGCACCCTTTTCAGGACTGTCCCCGCCCCCATTGCCTTTGGAGAAACAGTATCACTGGCTGTTCCTATTATTTGAATTATAAACTCAGCTGCTAAAATTCACAACAGGACAGGGGCGAAAAAAATCTCCAGTCCACGAGGGCCACTTGTAGAAATATGTCATTGGATGAAGTGCAAGGTGCCAGTTGCTCAAGTGGCTCTGAATGCTTTTCTGGATCTGTTATTTCAGCAGCTTCTCCTCCTAAGTGGTGAAGGAGTCTGTGTTTGTTTGGGTGTCTTGCTCTGTCCCTGTTTCCACCTTACCTTCCTGGGAAGGCGCGCTTTTGTGATGCAGGAGGGGAAGTGTTGGGAGTCCCAGGGACTGGGGAAGTAATTTGGTAGCAAAGTGGTCATGATGTCATGGTGGGAAGATGCTGTGGTCCCATTGTTCGCTGTACCTGCTTGGCATCTGGTCATTCTGTCATTTATCCTTTTTGGTGTGGTTGCCTATGACAGTACATTCTCCCCTGGAACCCAGGCAGGGCCGGGGGAAAAAAAACAGGCTTCCTGCAAGATAATACTTTACTTTTTATAAGCAGGGACTCTTCTAGCATTAAAGAAATTGGTAAGAGCTGACATTTTGCTAAGGATCAAAAGCCATAGTAAGAGACACTGAACAAGCTGGTTTATTTCCCTTTGCTCAGCCCGAAGGAAAGTTAAGTAGCTTTTGAATCCTGGGGCTGCACGCTGGGCATCCCAGGGAAGTCAGCGCAGGGCTAATCTGTACGCTCCACCTGGACACCGAGCTGCTGGCTACTGGTTGAACTGTTGCAGTGGAGCAACAGGGGGCTGGCTGCTCCTTTTTCCTCCTGAGAACACACACAAGACTGTGGAAATAGAGATGGCTTTTTGGCTCTCTCGATATCTTTAAAAACACGCAAACCTGGTAGCTTCCCTCTGTCCTTTGGAGCGTACCGGTCCACATCAGGGCTACCAGTGGGCAGGAGGAGGAAGGAGGGCCTACTTGTCCCTCTCTGCCCTGGCATTTCAAAAAACCTTCACTAGGGCACTTAGTGATTTTCTAATCAGCAAATATGATGGTAGAGGCTTTAGCTCAATTTAATTGTCAGCCACAAACCCACTTCCATAGATCTGTATTTATACTAATGTGATGGTTGAAAACAAGCCCACCCTCATGTAAATTAGGCAGAGGGGGGACATCGTCTACTTATTTGTAGCACCAAGACCTCAGTCCAGTGTGTTTTACATTATTTAGCCTCTTGGGGGGGGGGTACAGTTTTGTTTTAGTTCTGTTTGTTTGCTTGTTTTTTTTCAAATGGCCTCTGGCAGTGTTCTGTAGTAGAGAAACCCTCAGCAGAGTTGATCTGGTAGTCACTTTGCGATGGCGTTTATTTTCCTAAAGGGAAGCATGGGGCTCTTACAAGTTGATTTTAAAGTGAGCTTGATTGTCTTCCTCAGGCTTCTCCTTGGTGTACCTCCAGGGAGGCTCAGAGAAGCTCAGCTCTCCCAGCCCTCTGACTGTTCTTCGGAATTAGAATTAGTCTTGTGTTTCCATTTTGTCTGAGTTCATTCCATTCCTTGTACCCAGAAGTGAAGAGTATTTTAGTGCTATTAAGTTATCACTTTTCGAATCAAGGTTTTGCATGAAATGAGTATCTTTCAAATGTAACTGCATAACCCATCTTTTAATGAAAGGGCATTATGCACATATTAAATGCATGTTAATGTACCTTTAATAATATTAGCACAAACGCTCATGGGAAAGAGTCACCTTTCACTCCCTAGTCAGAGGATTGTTAGATCGACTTTCACATTGTTTTGTTACTGTTTACAGTTCGTTTTTTAAATGAATTAAGCAAACTCATCTGTCCATCACTGAATATTTTGTTCCGGTGTAACAACGGGTGTTGCCTTTTGATAAAACCAACTTGGGTTTTCCTAGAAGGGTTAACATGGCGCGTCATTTAAACAAAATATTAACTTGCTCAGTATCCTTTGCGAGCTGGCGTGGTTGCTATGTAACAGAGTCTAGAAAGTGAACTGCAAATCTGGGCTTTCGGCACTTTGCAGGATCTTCTTTCGGGATCTGTGTTGAAAGAACACTTGGCGGCCAGCCCATCTCCTCTCTCCGTGCTGCAAGTGATGGGGATAATCCCTCATGAGGATGCTGGCATCCAGCACCCAGGGCGTCCCTACAGGGTGGCACATTTCACAGTTCCAGGGACCGCCTCTTGGCTTGGCGGGGTCACAACTTGCCTTTGACAGGTAGACAGAAAGAAGCTTGGAAAAAACCAGAGCCAAGCATTTGTTTCAGTATTCATTTTGTTGTTGGGAGCCAGAGAAGGGATTTGTTTAAAGTAACATTTCTAAGCTGTTTTCCTCGGAGTAACGTCTCTGGGAAAGTGTGTTTAAGATGCTTGCTGTTCTTTGATGGGGAGCAATAGCAGTTGTTCCTCTGAAAATGTTTTATCTGATGAACGACTAATATTAGATGCAATTGGTCGCTTTGCTCTGTGTAAAATAAACAAGCACTATTGTATCTAATTCCAATAGGTGCTAACTGTATGTAACATAAAACATGCGTCCCCGGTGGGATACATGCCTACTGCTATTAGTTTATTGTTGCCATTGTTTTTTAAGAAAATAATTGAATTTATAAGCTATGTAAGCTGGGAGTGCTGAGAGCTTTTTTTTTTTTTTTGGTGCTGAGTATTTCCTGCTTTTGCATTTGTGGACACAGGGAGAAAGACAGGGCTCCTTCTTTGTAAATTTCCCTAACTATACCTGCAAGTTTTATTTTTCTCCCCAGGCATTAAAATAGGCTGTTACCTAGAGTCTGGCTGCTCTTATCTCCCATTACTACAACACGGGATACTCTGCCGTGAAGTATGAATTACCTTCAGGGTGAATCAAATGTATGAGTCGTCTGCGGAGACTCCAGACACGGTTGCTGTGCAAAATAAGTTCTGTCTTCCGCCATCCCCTTCCCAATTCATTCTGCCTCCACGCTTGTTTTCCTAGGTAGACTTTTATCTTTTTTTGAAAGGGAGAAGTTCCAGCGGGCAGGAAGAGTGGAAGAAAATGTGGCAGGGTCTCTGGGGCCCTCTGAGTTTGCCTCCGAGGGACCAGGCGGATGAGGTCACAGAGGCTGTGGCTCTCCGGCCATAGGAGTGGGCCGAATGACCGTGTCTTTTCCTGGTTAGGCTGCCCCGAGCTGGGGATGCCAAGTTGCTCTGGTACATGGTCACAAAGGGATTACTTACAGATCAGTACCACGTGGTTGGAATTAGTTATTGATTGGCTATTATTTACTGTCTTTCCATTTGTCTTTGGAAAATACCTTCAGAGAATTCCTAAGTCAAATTTCTGATCCTAGTTAATGTCATGCTTCCAATATTTGTTTCATGACTTTCTGTGGTTTCCCAAAACTTCTTTGATGTTACCCGGAACGCTTAGGCAATCCAACTTTTATTATAAGACTCTGGTCACATATCATCCCAGGCAAGGAATTTTTACATTCTTTCACTCTTTTCTCCCCAAGACCACTGGTGCTTTTTTAGGAATCCTGTAGGGTTATAATTTGTGACTTCCTGGCTGAGTTGGTAGCAGATGGACTTGGCAGGTGGAGACCACTCACTGGACGTCCACCTGGCTACCCTGTAGGCATATAGGGCCCGGCAGGCTGAAGTTGGGGTCTTGGCCACATTCGTTGCATATTGGAAGTGTGTGTCTATGTGTGTCTGTGTCTGTCTAGACATTCATTGCAGAATAAATGCAAATGTGCAACAGCCCATACAGTGTGTGCTGGAGATCAGAACACGTAACCCATGGGATGGCAGAAGTGTCCCCAACAGCAGTGGCAGATGTGTCCCCTAGTGCTCTGAAATGCAACAAAATGGGTTCAGAGTCATTTATGACAAGACAGAGTCCCTGAAGCCAGCACAGTGACCTTCCGCAATGGCAGATTGCACCTGGTGGGTGGCTGATAGCAGCCAGAAATCCTGTAGACCCGTGCTCCCACCTTCAAGCTCCCAACCAATCCCATCGCTCCTGCAGAGAAGCTGACAGGAGGCCAGAGACAGAAACACCTCCTTCCTCCCCGAGGGGCTGGATAACACCTGCACATCCTTGCCCCATCGCTGCAACCTCAGATCTTAAGTGCTGGTGTCCAGGTTGAGCTCCGCGGGCATTGCTTCCTCCCCCTTGGGATCCTCCACTGCTATAAACATGAAAGAAGCTTGGTTTGAATGAGTTTGGCAAGAACAACTGTTGGAGCAGGTGGCTTCTGTGTGGTGGGACGTCATTGATTCTAGATTTATTCTGTCTTTGTGGACAGGGTTGAGCCAGACCTTTGGGTCAGGTTTCTGAAAGGCTCCTGACCTTCTCACCCCTGGATGAATGGCGATCCTCACACTGGAGCTTGTAACAAGCAGTCCTGCAAGCAAAGCACCCCCAAGGCTTCTATCCCGTTCTGTGACATGGGTGCAGGCTGGAGGATGGAGAGGAGTCAGGCGAAGAGACAGCCTGCTCAGCTGTCTGGCCCCTCCTGACACAGCAAGCCCTGGACCTTTGTGGGATCTTCCTTTTTAATATTGTCTCAGCTCTACAGATTGTTTGAAGTTCTACTAGTCATTAAGAGCAAAGCGCCCTTGAGAAGGAATCGGACCTGAGCTAATATTTCCCCTCAGCTCCTGGTACTTCATTATGGCTCTCAGTGTGTAACTCTTGGGTAGGTCACAGGCTGCTGGGTGTCTGGCACCATCTTGAAGCACATAGTTTCTTCTTTGTGGTCAAGGTGAATTGTTTAAGATAGCAGTAAATGAGAGTTACTTTCAGTGCTTTTGTCAAACTTTTCCATGAATAATCACTAGTGATAGGGTTACCGTATCAAGCATTGCAGGGAGGGGTTGAAAAACATTATTGAGTCCTGGACTCAGGTGAAGAGCAACTCCTATGCCCATTTTTCAAAAGAGAAGGCTGAGTCTCAGAGAGGTTAAGTCCCTTGTCTGCAGTGATATAGTAGTGACCACGATGGTGAGAAGAGAGTTAACTTTGATATAGTGTCTACTCTGAGCCAGGTACTGTACTAAGTGTTTCTCTATACTAATACATTTCATGGATACAGCCAGGGCTCATAGTGACTTACCAAGTTGGTACCGTTCTTGTACCCATTTAACGTATGAGCAGATGGAGGCATGGAGGGAAATGACACCTTACTTGCCAAAGAGCCTATGGCCATAAAGTGACCATGCACTCACTCCTGCCACTTAACTGGGCCAGGAACTCAAGCCTGCCATGTCTCTTTCCCATGTGAACCCATGTATGCTTCCCTATCTGGTCCCCCAAGAAGCATCCTTGACTTGTTCCATCGGGAGGGACAGGAAGCACTAGGCTGGTCCCCACTCCTGGTACTGTTTCCTGAGACTGCTGATAGCTTCTGCAGGAGTGTGGTAAAATCTGATGAGTGAGCAAGGGGATCCTCTCCCTGGGCACAGGATCAGCTGATCAGGAGGCTGGGTCCTGCATGCATGGTTTGCAACCCAGGGCCATTTGTCACCGATGGAAAGATTCCTTTTGGTCCTGGGCTTGGGGCCTCTGGCTTCTTGAACTTTAATGCTTTCTCTTTCTTGGGAAGGAGGATTCTACGCACAGCTGGAATCTTGTGGCTCCTTATTTTCCTTCAGGCCTTCCCTTGTCCCTCTCTTTCCACAGCCTATTTCTCTCTCTCTCTCTCTCTCTCTCTCTCTCTCTCTCTCTCTCTGTCTCTGTCTCTCCCACCTTAAGACCTTCCTATAGCCCCAAGACCATGCCCAACAGAGGACCTGTTAACCTACAGATCCCTGGGCTCCTCCTGTTATCCTCTTGCTCTGGGTCCCTCAGCTCCTCTACCGTTGGCACGTGCACTGGGAGAGTTTTTTGTTGTGTGGAACTGTCCTGTGTATCATGGGATGTTTAGCAGCCTCCCTAACCTCCACCCACTGGATGACAGTAGAACCCTCCACACTCCAGTTGTGACAACCAGAAATGTCTCCAGCAGTTGACAAATGCCCTCTTGTAGCCAGAACTATCTCTAGTTGTGAACAATTTTCACACCACCGCATCCAGGGACACCACGAGTTGGTGCTCCAAGAACAACAGCCTTGTAAGGACAGGAAGCTTTGTCTGTTTCCTAGGATAGTGGCTGATACACATGGGGCCTCAGTAAAGACTCGCCAGATGAATGAATGGACGGATGAATGCTGAATTACAGGGTGTGTGGAATTTGATCTACTTCCATATTACGTGTGGCTTCATATGGACCACCGACATAATGATTTTAATTGAGTGCTTACATATTATTCGTTAAACACTGTTTCAAATCCTTTATCTAGAATGGCTCAACCTTTAAGCCACCTTAGGAGGTAAATATTGTGCTCATCATTCTACAGATGAGAAAACTGAGGCACAAAAGGTTCTGTGACTTGCTCAGAAGGACAGGTGGCAAAGCCAGGATGCCAACACAGGTAAATGAGACTCCAGGGACCACCTGCTGTCTCCTCCAGGATGCTGTGGAGCTTGGCCGAGTTCTCCCCATTTCTAACCAAGAACCCATTATTGTCCTAATGCTGGCATTGTGGCAGCTGTGATTGGGATTTGCATGTCAGGCACTGACTTGTTCATCATCAATCCTCAGAGCTCTGCTGTACAAAACCTGCTTTGTCACTGCTGGAGGATCTGGAGCCAGGAGGGACTTGTGCCTGGCCAGAGGCAAGAGGACAACTTGGCTCTGAACCGAGTTCACATGCGAGACTTTTGCCTCCCTGCCTGTCT
The DNA here is from genome assembly GCF_034190915.1 of Cavia porcellus. Classification (NCBI taxonomy): domain Eukaryota; kingdom Metazoa; phylum Chordata; class Mammalia; order Rodentia; family Caviidae; genus Cavia; species Cavia porcellus. The sequence continues at coordinate 10,709,516 of NW_026947508.1, forward strand.
GTTGGTTCAACCCGTGGAAGAGTCTCAGAGAAGATTTGACCTTTTTCCTTGCTGGGAAAAGGGACCAGTGGACCCCAGAGCTTCTTAGTGAGAAGTTGATTGGTTTTTTAGACAAAGGGATATTCTAGGACCAGAACTAGGGAGCTGGAGACTCTTGAGAGTCTGAGAGTCCAGGGATGACAGTGGGCAGCATTTGCTTTTGGTGCCCAGGATTGAACTCACATCCTGGCACTTTCCAGGCAGGCACTTGTGCTGCTGAGTTATATCCCCAACCCTATGGGCAGCATTTGTGAATCGTTCCCAGCTTCTCCTGGAGACCATGTAATGTGCTTCTTGAGTGTTAACTTACCTTGTGTCACAAAGGGGTGTGTCTTGTTATCACCTGCATCTCACGAGGTAAGCAATTGCAGTCTAGAAAGGTTAAATTGTTTTCTAAGCTCCCCAGAGTGGCCAGATGATGAGTAGAACAGGAGATTGGAACATGGGTTCTTCTGACCTTGGAGGCCACCTACTTCCCAGCAATGAGAATGTCCAGCTGTCACAGCCAGGCAGCCCAAAGACACGCCTGGGGGATGAGCTGCCTGCCTTTCCACTCCGTGCCTTCCCCACCTCTTCTTCTCTCTGTCTCCATCTCCTTCGAGATACTGGACACGTGGGTCCAGAGGCCACAGATTTAATATGATATGGACTAAGTTATCTTGGCACTCACTGTCTACAAGGTACAACTGACTCGGAGACATAATTATTTTTATGATAAAGGTCTAGACGAAGGAATAGGAGCATAGACAAGGAGTGGCAAATCTAGGAGCCCTCATTGATGTGCATGACAGTGACACTGTGTAATAAAGCATATTAATTTCACCTCTAGAGCTTAACATTAGCTGCAGGAGATTATTAAATGATGGAACTTTTTGACTAGATTAGGAATGGATGCTGCAGAGAATAAGGTGATGGTTTGGACTCTGACCGGCCCCCAGAAGATGGATATGTTAAAGGGCTGTTCCCCAAGCAGCAGTTTTCAGGGCTGGGGCTTTTGGAAGGTGATTAGATCACAAGGGCTCTGACTTCTTTGGTGGATTAATCCAGTGATTGAGTCATAACTTGATGACTTTATCGGAAGGTGATGCAAACTGCAGAGGTGGGGTCTAGGTGAAGGAGTGGATCATGGGACTGTGTCCTTGGGGACTGTAACTCGTCACCAGCCCCTTGTTTGGTCTTTCCCTCCCTCTCCTTCTTGTCTGCACCCAGAGGAGCAGCTTTTCTCTGCCACATGTTTCCCACCATGATGTTCTAAGCAACAGAGTCAAGTAACCATGGACTGGTAGCTCTGAAACCGTGAGCCAAAAATCAACTTTTGCTCGTTTAAGTCATTATTCTCAAATCTTTGTCACCACGACCTCTTTCTTCTTGTTGTTCGTTTTCATCTTTTGTCTTCATCTTCATCTTCGTCTTCTTCTTTCACTGGGACCTTCTTACCTAGGGAAGGAAGGTGTGGATGGCACAGGGCTTAGATCTGAATAACAGCCTTTTAAAACCACTTCTCTCAAGAGGACAAAAGCTGTGGGTTGCAGAGCACACGGACCTGCATCTTTTAAAATAAGTTTCCCCCTTATATCCTCTTAGCCAAGGCCCAGATTACTTGTCAGCTGCAACAAATGAATTCATTCATTTTCCTTGATTAACTTGAACTTTTTTTAAACCATTGAACATGGCATATTTCTTTAATTGAGTAAGTACAACTTAAAATGCAGTGGAAGTAATGCCACTTTTATAAAATAAAAAACTCTTTTTTTCCATTCTTGTTATTTGAAATTCTGCGTTCCCTCTCTGGTTTTGGATGGCAGCAAAATAAGATTTAGAAATCTGACACTGACCCTCTGCCTGGGTGGGGGTGGGAGGCCGTCATGGGTCCAGAGTGTGATAAATGAGGCCTGCAGAGGACAGACCTAGGATTATGTGTGTATCGATTTCCTTAATTAATGTGTTCATCAAATGGATTGCTTTTCCTATTCCTACAAGGTTTTACTATGTGAAAGCAAGGAAAAAAAATGGAAATATTTGACACATCTTTAGATTTGGGAGTTAACAGAAAGGCAAGGCCTGGCTGCCTTTCCTGGAGACTCTCAGCCCCTCCTGGTGGCCGTGGTGACATGGTTCCTTTTGCAATTTGAGCTGGTGCCAGGAGGGGCTTATTTAAGTCTTAATGACAGATCATGATTCCACGGTCACCTTCCAGTGCCAGCTTCAGGGGCAACTACCAAACCCTCCCCTCAACCGCCTATTAAACTCAGCCAGCCAACACATGGGAATGGGTGGGCTCCCACCCCAGCACTGGGTTCAGGGCTAAAGTGGCATCTCCTCTCTTCTTTTGTTCACAGCAGGACAGCAGAGTAGCTCCCTCCTCTCCCCACCAGCCAGCTTTCCGCAATACACAATCACCTGCCCCAGCAGCCCCCCACCAGGGGCCCTGCAGCTGCTCCAGAAATGCATTTTTAGCCAAGGAAACAGAGGTGCAGAGATTGAAGCTACTTCGCCTGAGATTGTTGAACTGACTGTTGAACCAAATCCTGCTCCCCATCTGCCACTGTGAGGCCAGGCCCCGTTGCATGCTGAGGGCAGAGGATAGGAGGACACCCCTATAGCTATGGTGGGGTGAAGTCCCACCTTGCCCTGGCTGCTCCCTCTTAGCCACGGGCCACTGTATCTGTACAGCTTGGGTGGGGCCCCTGTCACATCCAGACTGTGCTCCATCCTCTGAGCCCCATGGCCAGTTTGAGGCTATGGTGAAGGGGTTCCTTGTTCTACAAGGAGTCCTGTTTTTCTGCCCTGTTTTTGCTTCATTTCAGTGGATTCTTAAAATCCCCTCACTTCATTTCCTAGGACCTGTCTCCTTAACACCTCAGCTCAAAATCTGTCTTCTTTGGCTGCCCTTTGAGCATGAGGGAACAAGGGAGGGTGCATGGAGAAACTTCTGTACTTCTGTGATTCAGTTCTGGCTGTGGATCCCCTGTAGAGGACCTTCTGTGCCCCCCTGGGCCACAGTTTGGGGGTCTGGAATCTGGAAACCGCCCCAGGCTCAGCCTGGAAAGGTAAGCTATGTATCTTCCATGTGGGGGGTCAGTGTACTATCAAGGTAAATCCACACCTTGTTTCTCTCGCCCTGCAGGGAGACCGCTTAACCTTCAGAGTCTATGGGCTAAGATGCCCCCTGGCCCCGAGTGCCAGTTTTGGGTGTTTACATTCACAGTCTCATTTCTGCTGTGGCTGCATCTCCCTGGACAGCAGGTAGACCTCCTGCTGCCCCAAGTTCATGCAGACATCTCAGTCTTGGTCAGTGGAATTCCATCCACACACCAAAGACCCAAGAGTGCAGTAGCAAACTCAGGGAGACCAGGATGGGGCCGTTTGCTGTGCCTCACAGAGGCATGGAGAAGAGGGTCTGCTGGTGGCCTTGGCAGAGGTGTGGCCAGGAGACTCTAGGGCTACAGAGACAACACTGGGGGTCTCATTGCTGTGACCAGGAGCACTTGCTTCTGGGTTCTCCAAAGGGCTACCAGAAAAATAGAAATAATATACATTTCACCTGGCACTGGCAGAGGCTAAAGCAGGAGGATCATAAGTTCAAGCAGAGTCTAGACAACTTAGTGCTTTAGCAAGATCCGATCTCAAAATAAGAATTTAACAAAAAGAGCAGGGGAAGTAAGCATTCAATCCCTAGTACTGCCAAAAGAATAAGAAATAAAGATCTATTTATAATGAGTTGTAGAAACACAGAAAGTATTTTTAAGGAGCTAAATGCTCTGGTGCTCTGACTTCTAGATGTATGTTAGCTTTAAGTGCTTAAGATTCCCACCTCTACCCTGCTAATAGCGGTTGTGGTTATAGGGAGAGATGAAAGCCTCAGTTGCCAAAGTACTTCCTGATTTGGTTGGGAGTTCACTTCCATGTTTTGTTACTGTGGCTTAGACGGTGGAGCCAGTGGAGAAGTTGGCAAACTGTTCCTACAGCGGGCCAGGCGGTAAACCGTGTAGGTGCTGGGGGCGATGGGAGACCTGTCACAACTTACTCGGGTCTTCCGTGGTGGTGCATGAACCGCCATGCACTGTGGGTGAGTGGCCGGATGTGGCTGTGGTCCCATACAACGGGTGGCCAAACTCTGAGTTTACATTCATTTGCCTTCTGACCCAGCATGGCACAGAGGAGGAACAGATTGATAAGCCACATGCATTTGATGCAAACATGCTCTGTATTACAGTGTAAGAGGGGCACAAACACACAGGTGATGACGGAGGGTGAGAGGGCCCCTGCGCAAGAGACGGGGGTTATTTGCTGGCTGCTCGGTGGTTTGGGGTAAAGTTGCTGGGTTCCATTTTCACCACTGGCTCACGAAGACTAGAAAGGCACAGAGTCACTAGTTGTAGGAATCCATGTGACACAGCATTGCCTGAGCCCCCATGTGCTGGTTTATGGAATGAGGAGGTCACTTTAAGGTGTCTTCAAGATCACACAGCAGACACACGTGAGTTTAGGGGAGCGAGCGGGACCATGCTGAGGTCCTGACCGTGTGGCTTGGGCCTGGGGGAAACTCGCACCGTCTTGTTTCCTCCTCTGTGGCACAACGCCCAAGAGACCAGTGTGGCTTTAATGCAGGCCACCTCACCCTCGGCACTCCTGACACGCTGGCCAGGTAGTGCTTTGCTGTGGGTGTTGTCCAGCGCTTAGTAGGACATAAGCAGCAGCCACATCTTTACTCCCTAGGTGCCAGTAGCAGCCCCATCCTGTGACAGCCAAAAAGCTCTTCTGATGTAGCATAATGTCCCCTAGAGACCAAAGCACCCCGACTTGGTTTAATGAAATACCGTACAGGGTGCCCGGTGCAGAGTTTGACCAAGTTATAGGTTCAGCCCACAGCACTTTGAGCTCTGAATTCTCTGCCGTTCCAGTGTGGTTCTCTTTACTTCTGTCTCCCAAAGGCAGGGTGGGTTGTTTCTGCATCGGCATGCAGGTTTTTGTCATGATGTTGCCGTGTGGCTCAGTAGCCTTGGTCCTGGGAGGGGCTGACTGTGCCTTCTTTGGAATGTACTCGAACCCTGGCCTCAAGTTTGAGGGTAGGGTCAGAATCCACTGGTGGCTCCTATGAGAAACCAGCTAAAGTGTGAAAAGTACAGCTCACGGGGGCCAGCAGGCTGCGGAAGAATGTGTCCAGGGGAGGCAGACTGTGAGATCTTGTGTCACAAGCCAGTACCCACAAAATGATCACCTCCCTGGTGAGCAAGGGCACATATGGAACAATAGCCAGACGGGCCAGCTTCCGATGGCTACACTGAAGCCAAAGTGGACCTTTCAGACCATCATTTTTTATCTGCATTTAGTGTTTATACCACCCATACTCACAGTAGAACAGTGGTTCTCAGTATTGAGAGAGACAGGTGGGGGGGGGGGAATAACAGAGAATCCTGTCCCTTGCATAGGAGTAGTTGTATTTTTTCAATCAGCATGAGAATATACAGAAATGCAAGAGATTACAATGTGTTTGGAAGCACTGTCAAGTGGATATTGCTTCTGCAGCTGCATACGTTTGAAAAATATAGTAATGTCTGCGTACAAGAAAAATGATCCATTCCGTCCACAGGAGCATCTGGAGATGTGTAGACTTCGACTTCCTGTTGCAGAGTCTCTGTGACCCGTGGGTTGCACGCTGCTGCCGTGGACGGAATGCGAGTGTGCGGGTTCAGCCCTGTTCGGTTTGCTCAGTGAAGACAGCTGCGCTGGGTGCTTGATGCATGCTTGGAAGCCGTGGCTTACGGCTCTGAGACTCGGAAGCTTCTCCTGATGTTAGGGGATTCTTCAGTTCTTTCAACTCATCTCGGCCTCACTGTGACATAAGATTTAGTCTGTAATGTGGGTTTTTGATTTTAAGAAAACTCTTCAAAAATCTCTGCAGAGTGACTGGCCCGCATCGAATACTGGAAAGTCCGAATAACAGAGCTGGCCTCCAACTTGATTTTGGGCAATCGGATTTGATTGGCCAACTGCCATCCCTAACTAGCGTCATCCGGTCCCATCTCCAGCTATGCCCTAAAATCCCTCAAGCATGTGATCCATCATATCATTTTCTCATTTATGCCAGCGCTGGATAATGGCCTAGTCTCTCCAGCAGCATTCAGATTTATTAAAGAAGATGGCATTTACAAAACCATTTTCCTCTTCCACTACAAACATCTGAAGCTGGTGCGCACTTTCTTACGATAAGCCTTCCTTTTAACAATGAATGGTTTATTACCTGCAATTAAAATCACCTGGAAGAGCTTAGTAAATGGTTTTCATTTTTCTTCTCTTGTGTTAGGCTAATCCGTGGCTGGTGGGTCACCCAGCACTTCAGAGGGAGCACCTGAGAGGCAGGCTTTTTCTCACAGGGAGCAAACCTTGCAGGGGATGATTGCCCAGGAGGACATGGTCGCCCTGAGGCATGACATAGCCTGGACAGCCATTTGCCAGGCATGTTAGCAAATAACTCCTACATCGGGCTGAAGTATTTGTAAGGAAATATGTGCGAAATCCAATGTCATCTGCTTGGGAGGGATCTTGACTTTGTTGTGTTTTGCATACAAGATTGGCTATCAGAGAAAATAAAAAGTTTAGTGGCTACAATGTGCCTCCTCATTTGTAGATGTCCTGGAGAAATGTTGAGAGAGAGAAAGTGAAAAATTGCTAGGAAAGGGCCTCACTGATTCCTAGGGTAAGGACATCTCTGAACAAAGCAACATGCAGAATCAGAGAAGCTCAAATCTTGAATCCTAGGACAGGAATCTCTGGAGCCCACTGCCTAGGTGGATGTCTGTCTCTTAACCTTCTGAGCTGGTAAAGTAGGCAAAGTGCTTTGCCAGAATGGGTCTCGGTTTCTTCGTAAGGGTAGTGCCAGTCTGAACTCCTAGGGCTGCTGTGAGATTGAGTTAAGAGGGTATGTGAGGTGCTGGGCACAGGCCCTGGCATTTGCCAAGTACCCTATAAATGCCACTAACTGACCAACGGGGAGGAAGAGAACTGAAATCATTCCTTCCTTCATTGGTCAGTTAACACTCATGAAGTGTGTTCTGATTAACAAGGCACCATGGCGGGTGCTGGGGACAAAAGGGGTGCTGGCCACCGGCTGGAAGCCAGAGGGAGGAGGGCAGCGTGGTGAGGACACCAGCTGGGAATTGGGGACCAGGATCCCCACCCTGGCTCTGCCCTGAGAGACTAAAGAGAGCAAAGGGAAGGTTTGGCTTTCAGTGGCTTGTGATGCCACCAGTGTGACCAGGTTATGGGTAAGCCATCCCTCTGTACCCTCCAGCCTGCAGGGGCCTCCCAGACTCCAGCCAAGGAGCTGGAACACTGAGGCAGTGACGGTGAGCATGGTGGGGAGGAGCTCCTAACACCTCCTCTATTTCTGGATTTTTACAACTTCTGGCCATTAAATGGTAGCGCCAAACCATGGCCTTAATGGTAACACTAAATCAGTCGGTCCCAATTTAAGGAATGTTGTCTGGAGGACGGGAGTTTAAGTGGGGGTTATCATCCTGCCTGGCTTAACTGGACACAATACAAGGTCATGAGCCCCACCAGAGACAGGTGCAGGAGAGGGACTTGATCCCTGGGGTGACAAAGACCCGATGACACAAAGAACTTGCATGCATTATGGAACCAGGGTGTGAGTGCCTTTTACTGAGGTGGGGAGACCCATTCACCGTCTTTACTTTGCTGCTTGAGAAACCAAGCCCAGAAAGCACAGGTGAGCAGCTGAGGCCACGGGGCATTTGCAGTCCAGCCTGAGCACAGTAGCCCTGCCGGGGCCCCCCTCAGACCCCACTTCCTCACGTGGGGTCCGCAGGAATTCACAGGTCTGCGCTGGAGATCCAGTGGGTGTAGACAAGTCCCTGCGGGTCCTCAAGGGACTTACATTCCTAAACAGACACGGTGGGAACAGAGGCCCTCGTCTGGGGTTGGTGCTTTGGTTTAGTTTTCTAGGAAGCAAAGGAGAGAATGATTTAGGTGCAGGGGAAAAAAAAGCACAAGCCAGATGCCCAAATTAAAACACTAAATTTTCCTGGAGTTTATGTGCTCTGCACAATGTAAATAAAGGTGGGGGCTAGGTCCCTCTGCCTGTAAATCAGCCTGGGCCTGGGCCTGCCTTCCCGGGCTTGTTTAGGTGTCTCGGCCCCTCCCCCGCACACTTGGCATTTCTCAGATCCGAGGGGGAGGGTTCCATTTGTCATCCTGAAGGTCCTCCCGAGGGTTTCCTGGAGCTGCTATCTCAGAGTCGCGCTCTGCATGAAATATGAAGCGCAGGGACAGAACCAGGACATTTCAGCGCAGGCCTCTGGAAGGCTGCTTCTCTGGCCTCCTCTCCTCATTTGCATGTATTTCCCTCCCAACCAGTTGTAATATAGTAGTGGGTGTCCATCAAATAGCTATTAGCTCTTCAGCCGGCTCCTGAGGGGCTGTCTGGCTGCCTCTCCCAAGTCCGGGGATAACGTGGTCCACACCTTCGATCACTCAGCGGGCATCACAAGGCACATGGAAATGCGGTTCCCCTCTTGGTGTCTGATTAGTGTCTCAAGGGGCCTGTGCATTGGTAGCCTTAGTTGGAGGACTCTGTTCCTTTAGCTGGACTCTGCCCACATTCAGGCACCAGCTCCTCCAGCCCCCATCACAGCGTCATGGTGGATACCAGTACAAATGTTTTCCTCTCTGGGAAACACAGCTGGAACACAGCCCACACCGGAGGTGCATTCATACATGGGAATCCGCGTGCCAAGTGTGTGGCACATGTATGCGGAGGGTGCAGTACATATCAGCTGTACGTATTCGAATGTGTATTAAAGTGCTCCACAGGGGACCCTCGTAGCGAAGTGTGACTTGTCTTGGGAGTGGTGACAAACCCATTTAAGGAGGACTTGCTAGAATCCTGGTTTTCTTTTCTTTTTTTTTCCTGAATAAAAACCCCAGAGTGTAAGAAGCCTTCATGTCCTCATTTATTTTGTGGTTTGATCTATGGGGTTTCTTTTCCATTTGGTGGCAGCACAAGGGACCCCCCCAGTGCCCACTGCTCACTACACTCACCTGAAATCCACCCACGCCCCATCTTCTCTGAACAGCTCGTGCATGGCCCTCCCCAGGAGAGGGAACCCCATGGACTCACTCTGTGCACTTCCGGATCCCCTTTTTCCTCCGTTATTTGTAGCTCATCTGCTGATATTTCAGGCTCTCGACATTAAGCAAGGGAAGGCCCTGGGCGTGCAGAGGTGACAGCGGGGACCAGGGCTCGTGCTCCTCTCTGTCATTCACTCTACAGCTTCTGCTTTTGTAAGATGTGTCCTGTGTCCATGCAGACACTGGTGTTTCACCCCAGAGTGTCGTAGTGACGAGAGTGAGCGTGCGGTGCATCGAGCCAAGAGGTCTGGATTCTTCTGCCGCCCGCTGGTTGCAGACTGTGACTGTCACTTTCCTCTTCAAGTCTCTGTTTTCCATCAGGAAAACACAGAGAGGGCGTAGGCGGACTCTCCCTTCATCCCACGGGTATGGCTTGGACGCTGCTCTGGGCCAGTCCCCATGTTGGTCCTGTGGATTTCCTGAAGCCCCCAGAGCAGGGGGTTGGTGACAGTGATGTGGACACTCACGTCCCCGGCACTTGGTGCTTAGCAGGGACAGGGCACTATCTAAAAGCTGTGTATTTCTGTATTCAGTACTCACGTGGCTTTTGTTTTCGCCCTGATTTCGACAAGGGAGGCACCCGGAGTGTGAGTGTGGCTGTGTCACCCATTTGTGGTCGCACTGTGGTCGAGGTGGCATTGAACCCTAACCCTAAACCCTACTACTGCCTTGCAAGAGGGCATGTGGTGACAGTCCACTGTGAGGAGTTTATGTGGGTCGTATGAGCGGGGCATGTGACAGTGTCCACAGAGAACATTTGCAAAGGCCGGGGGCTTGGTGGCCGTCCCCAAAGGAGGCTCAGCTTGAGTGGTGTCTGGAAGGGCAGTGGGTCTATCCTAAGTTCAGAAAGGGTCAGAGAATCTTCGGACAGGATGTAGCAGGCAGCACCTTCAGGAGTAGTTTACTGGCAGGGAGAGGGAGAGTGGGAGAGAAAGAGAGAGAGCAAGGCAGACACAGACACAGAGAGCAGGCCTGGAGGAACTGCCTTACATGGGGCCGGTAAATCAAGACGAGGAATCCGATTTTTCTCCCTTGCAGAATGACAGGCATTGAATCATTCTTTTTTATTGTGGTTAAGTACACATAACACAAATTTCACCACTTAAACCATCTTACAGCGTATAATTGAGTGGTGTAAGTGCATTTACAATGCTGTATAATCATCACCACTCTCCAGTTCCAGAACTTTTTAATCACCCCAATGGAAATCCTATAGACATGAAGCAGTTGCTTCCCATTCTTCCTCCCCCCGGCTCCTGGCAACCACTCATCTGCTTTCTGTATCTATGGATTTGCCTATTCTGGATGTTTTATATAAATGGCATCATACAGTCAGTGGCCTTTCGTGGTTGTTTCTTTGTGTGACATTTCCCAGTGTCATCATGCTGTGGTATGGACCTTGTTCCTTTTTATGGGTGAGTAATATTCCACCACGGGGCCAGACCATGTCGTACTTAGCCATTCATCGGTTGATGAACAGGTGGGTTGCTTCTGCTATTATGAACAGTGCACTTCAGAATCCTTTTAGGCTCATTTTTAGCCTCACTTTAGCTTCCCAGGTCGATTCTCTGTCACCTTGACCTTGCCAGCAGGGTACTCATCTATCTGTACAGTGGGGAGCTCTCTGCAAATACAAGTAGCTTCAGGTATGTGTGCAAATGCTGCCCACGTGGTCATCCGCTTTCTCCCTAAATTATAAGGGTAGAGAAAAATGAGATCACTGAAATTCTTTCAAGCTCCAAAAATTATGTTTAGAAGTGAAACCAACTTTCCTCGGGTGTAAAGTGAGGCTGAGAAGAGACCCTCCTTTGAGATCTATTGAAAGGACTGAGCTCAGTAGTTCAGGGCAAGTGTGGAGAGCAGTACTCAGCACACGGGCAGCACCCACTGGGTGTTGGTCATGATCATAGTGGGAGTGACTGGCACAGTTCACCCCATTTCACCCCAGGTTTCCTGGCAGGATTCTGAGTCCCGGTCAGTCCTCTTGGGAACTCAGCTGGATGGTCTCCAGGCACATATCATCCCCAGAAGCTCACCACAGTGTAACTGAAAATCTTTACTCTGTTTTCCTGAAAATACTGAGTCCCACTTTGGGTACTGGGCAGTGATTAGATGTGAATGCTACCTAGGGCACTTAGCATCTAGCACCAAGATAATGAAAAATGGCAGATGACACTGTAGTGAGCAACCTGGCATTGAGTCCCCTCTGCTGCTTGCTCCATGCCTGCCCTGGGTACATTATTTAACCTCTCTGGGCCTCAGTTTCCCTCTAGAACAATGCAGGACTCACCAGAAGCACACATACTGAACAGCACAGTACAGTGGAGTCCTGCTTACTTTGAGGTTCAAAAGAGCTGGTGAATAGCCAGGTAGTTCTGGTAAGGTGCCCAGTCTCTAAAAGGCACTCGCTTGACTTTATTATTATTTCTTTGTAGAGGGAACAAATGCATGTACGGACTACATAATACAAGTCGGAAGGAGAATTTCTAAGGGAAATTTTCACATCCTTTAGGAGATCAAAGACGAGAGAATATTTCGGGCTGAAATGGGCTATGGCAATTTCATTTGGAACTTTGTGAAGAAATCATAATACCAGCTCTGGCTGTTAGCGCTCACCGTGTCCTGGGAATTGTGCTAAGCACCTGTCACTCTTGTTGTATTTGCCTGCCTGTCCACAGACTGTAGGGTGCATTATGTTTTAAACCTTCCCAGCAGTCCCATGAGGTACTGTTAGAATGTGTCCAATCTTTAGGGCTTGGACGAGAGCAAAGCTTTGCCTGATGTCACTGTGTTCTTCGGCTTTGCAGGACTATGATGAAAGACCTAAGCAGCAGTTTAAAGGAGGACAGGTTGATTTGGGCTGTCAGTTTCAGAGGTTTCTGTCCTTAGTTGCTAGGCCCTGCTGCTTTGGGTCTGTGACAGCAGTGTATCAAGAGGTCAGGAGAGAGAGAGGAGAGAGAGAGAGAGGAGAGGAGAGAGAGAGAGAGAGAGAGAGAGAGAGAGAGAGAGGAAGTAGAAGGACCTAGGTCATAGTGTCCCCTTCTAGGCCACGCCCCCTGTGACCTAACTTCCTTCCATTAAGCTCCTCCTCTTAAAGGGCTCGCTACTTCCCTATAACACCACAGGCTGATGACCAAGCTTTAGCATATGGGCCTTTAGGGCATTTAAGATCCAAACCATAAAAGTCAACTAGTGTAAGTGGTGACGAAAGGAACTGAACTTGAGTTTGGCTGCTCCTGGAGAACTTGCTGGAGGGTTATTTGGAGGTAGACTCAGTCCCAAGATAATGCATTCAGATAGGAAGCCATGGAGGTACTAGTAATCCACCCAGCAATCAATCCCTTTCTAGGGGGCATTTCAGTTGAAAGCAAGTTCTCGTTCTGAGTCTTACGTAGCACAAATGAAAAAGAAACCGTCCAGGGAGGGTACGGGGCAGCAGAGGCCAGCTGCTGTACTGCAGCAGGCAAGAGGCTTTCTAACAGAGATCATGGGTTCAAATCCCACCCTGCCACTTACTAGCTGTGTGTGTGACCTTGACCAAAGTCTCTGCTTTCTTGCAACCTTGGCTCTGCCATCTTTAACACAACTGTGCCAGCTTGAGCCACCGGGGGCATCTGCTTGACTGTCCCATCAGGCGTCTTATAGCAGTGATGGTACAAACAGATCTAATCACTTTTATTGGTCTTTTTACTAATAAAATTAAATACAGTCCTCCCAATGGGACAGTCACACACATTATCACTGGCAGTCCAAGCCGCCAGCAGCAGGACATGCGAATCACAGTCCTACCCTGAGCGTGTTAAAGTGGAACTAAACAAGTGCCAGCATTTTAGGGTCACTGTCAGCATCCTAGGAGAAGAGGCCTGTGAAGATCCCTTGGCAGAGCTCCTTACGGACAGCAAGCTTCAGTGAAAGTCTCTTCATCATTGTCATGGATGTGTCAGGTCGCCAGCGTCAGCAGCCTTCATTATGTCTGCTTGTTCTGGGACTGGAGCCGCCAGGCCAGGTCAGCTTCTTGTGCAGAAGTTTCCTCGCTGGCCTCAAGGACCACAGGGCAGCTCCCAGGGGGGACACTGTCCTGGAGCCTCCACCTCCCAGGGGAGTGCTGAGTGCAAAGACAATTGTTGGAGGTGGAAGCTGAATCCTTTGTGTGCCAAACCTCTGCCACTGGACCAGGGCCACCTGGTCATCTGTCATCTGCTAATGGCACTAATCAATGGCCAGAGGGTAGTAAGAGGGGGAGGGGTCGATAGCCTGCAGCAGCCAGAGCCAGACCAGGCTTTTCCGGATGGCTGTGCTGCAGATGCATTGTATATATTTATTGTTTTAGGAGTGGACGTTGTGTTTAATCTGGACCTGGATTTGAGAAGAGATCTGACTATTGCTTTGCTCTGATCCCTGGGGCCCAGGCTGTGACATCTGCTTCTCACACCTGCTGTGGCACATCGTGTACCCCAACACTGGCTGTAGCATGGGCCCCTCCCCAGGCTTGCTTTCCGCTGGCCTCTGCCGCACACGTGACTCTGTTGTAATCTGAGGAATCAGAAAAAAGCTTCATACCTGGAGGAACCTTATAAAGCCAGCCCTTCCTTCTGGGGCAGGGCACAACTGTAGGAGCAAAGGGACCCTTTGTGGGGTCCTCCTTGTAGACAAATAGCTACTACATCAGCACCTCCCCACCGACCTACCCAGCCAGCCAGTGCTGGTTAAAGGACCCGTTTTCAAAGGGAAATGCACAGATGCATTTTCTCCGTTACCTTTTGGGCCTCTGGAAGTCAGTTGTGCTTCTGACCCTTGTGACCCAACAGGTATTTAATAAATGTCAGTGATCAAAAGCGGCTGACAGAATCCCCTCAAGACTCTATCTCAGAAAAGACCGTACAGATCCATTTTGATCAGAAAAGTGGGTTTGCTTAATATGAGGCTTCCGCAGGATCAGGAGAAACCAGGCAGCTGACAGTGATGAATGGTATTATGCTTAATAAAATAAGGTACTTTTGCAATTTCTAGCTTTTTGGCAAAGTATTAATTAATACCTGTAACATTCTCTACTTTGCCTTACCTGAAACGCAACTCGATCATGCGTTCACCTGCAGTCACTCGTGAAGTTCTGAGAAGTGTGGCATGGGGTGGGTGTGCTGTATGGATACATAGCACCCATTCACCCACACTCCACAGGGCAGGCGCTCCCGCCATCGAGAGACTCAGTAAACACGAGGTGCACGGGGCTGCTGCCAGCCACCTTGAAGCAGTAGGAATATACAGTCAATGGACAATAAAGGTATAGCGTAGCAAATACATGAACCAGGGACCATTTAACATCATCAGGTACCACGTACGGTACACATCCATCGATGGCCTGGGTGTGCCAACACCAGAATCGCCACCCAGGCCTGAGGGTGGCATGCTCTGATTTTACCACGGCTGCGACGTCCTTAGATGAGGAGGGCTTTTCAGCATTATAATCTTATGGGACCATACAATCCATAAATGCCTTTATGTGATCTTGGGGCTGTGTTCATTTGGATTCATCCTGTTACAGAAGTGTAATATTGTTTTTAGAATCCAACAAACCCGATTCAGGCCCTGACTGTGTCACTTGCATAGCTGTACTATACATCATTGGAAAATTACTTCATTTTTTTTTTTTTTTACAATTTTTTTAGTGCTAGGAGTTGAAGCCAGGGCCTTCACACCAAGCCACATCCCCAGTCTTTTAAAATTATTTCTTTGAAGAATGGGTCTTATTAAATTGCTTAGGCTAGGCTCCAATTTGCAAGCCTCCTGCGCCTCAGCCTCCGGGAATGCTTGAATTACAGAGGTGTGCCACTGCGCCCAGCTTACTTAACTTAGGATGTTGATGTTGTCCGTTTTTTAATTATTATTATTTACATGAAAAAAAAGATGTGACGGTTCTAGAAACTTTCCATGAACCAGGCCTGAACCAGACAGTGTAGGGACTCACAAAGAGAATTCATCCATGTGATAAGCATACCTTAATCCCTTGCATGTGGCCAGTCACGGCTGGGCACAGCTGCACACGTCGTGGTCTGCCAAGAGTTTGTACCTAGTGGATTACAGCTTTGAGGCAGCCGCCCACCGTCACCTAATTACTGGAGGTGGCTTCTGACTCCCTCTCCCCTTACTAAGCCCACCCCATCTGGCCAGACGTTACCCCAAATCTCACCTGAACAAACAGGAACAACACTTTGTGTTTCTGATGAGGTGATGTCTGGTTTCTTAAATGAAATCTTGCTAGTCTGTGCGAGAAACCAGAACGAAAACACCACCCTCATTTCAAAGGGAACTGCGCGGTCACCTGGAGGGTGTCCCACCCCAGCTGGTGACCTTGGTAGAAATTGGAAGTGGTACCAGAGTGAGGAGTGGGGCGGTATGTACTATGCATAGTACCCTTTCCCCTCCAGCGGGTTTTCTGTGTGTACTAAATTACCTTCAGCCTCTGCATGTAGCTCAGAAGGTAAAACCATCACCAAGACCAACAGGGTAAGGTGGCAAGGCTCTGAGCCTCCACGGCGTTCTAGACTTATCCCCGATTCACAGAGCAGCCCCTCACCTCCTGGAGCCCCACTCTTTACTATCTGAGGATAACTCCCCGGCTGTAATTAAAACGGGGAAGAAATCACATGCTTCCACGTGTGGAAAATGAACCTTTTAAAAGCAGGAACCAAATGAACCACTTAGAGAAGTCAAAGAGAAATCCCCCTCCAAAAAAACCCCAAAGAGGCTTCACTCATAATTAGCAGCTGAGATTTCCAGTGAAATTTCATCAACCTCTGTTTCAGGGGAGGGGGATGCTTCAAGATTATTTTGACAAGATCGAGTTTTGACTGAGGTTGGAAAAGCTAAAAGCGTTACTTTAAAATGTAATTATGCGAAATTTCAATTATCATTCCTCCTTTTAAAGGTCTCTCTGTTCAGCAGGCAATTAGTAGACATGAGAGAGGGCGGAGGCTCGTGTGGTGTATGTGTGATTCTTCCTAGAAACGGACACGCAGGGTAATCGACCGAATGAGAGACTGCCGGAACCACTTCCGGTCACTTGGGCGAAGGAGTCTAGCACTTTGCCCTACCCAGTACCTTCTTGGGTTTCACTTTTCAGTGGATCTAAGGGGTTCTGGAGGATCTGTAAAATGTCAGAGAGACTGAGCTAGATGGTATATTCCCCTGTGACCGTAGACTCAGTAGGCAGCCCAGGCCCAGCACATAGGAATAACTTTTTTTGCCATCACACCTGGCAGAGCAGAAAATTCTGGCTCAGACCAATGGCTCTAAGCCCTGCTCAGAGCTCGCAGGGCTCAGCAGAGGTCCTTTCTTCTGCCCTGTGCCTCTTCTGCCCCCTGCACCGTGTTAAACTGTGCTGATGACTTGGGGCTGTCAATCAGATGAAACCATTATTTAGATTCATGGGTGTTTAGATCCTGACATAGCCGCTGGGTGCTAAGCGTGGATGAGAACGTGAAGCCTCAACCATCAGCTCGGAAAGCAGTCGTGGTCCTACAGCGCGCTCTGGCAGGACGCCTGAGGTTGCGCTCCTGCAGAGGCCACGCCGTGTGAGGGCTCCAGGAGCCCTCGTGCTGCTTAGTAGCCCACTTGAAGATAGGAATGTGGAGGTGCAGATGTATCAAGGTCAAGGACCCGCGTGGGGATGCCAAGGTCTCTGTGTCAGAGGTGGGCACAGAGACCATCTGTGCCCTCTGTAGCCTACCGAGGGGACTTGGTGTCAGTGTCCAGTCCCTGCAGCAGCACCTTCCAGTCTCTGGTCCTGGCCTCTGTTCCCCAGCTGCGGCCCTAGTGAGCTTTCTGACGTGCACACCCTGCCCTGGAGATGCCCTGGCTGGCTCCAGCCCACACTCCTCCTGCTTAGGGCCTGTCCCCTCCTCTCTCTCTAGTCTCCTTTCTTGCCATGACCACTGTATGACTTGTGTTTCAAAGACACTAAGATTCTGGAAGTCTCTCAACTTCTCAGAGTTGTTCTTGTGTGTAGCTCTGATCCCTTCTCTTCTTGCAAAGGAAAACAACGACCACAACAACAAAAACCCACTGACCCCTTAATCACTGCTTCCAAGAAGCCTGCAGGACCCTCCCGGAGACCCGCTCCTGCAGTGAGCTCCCCAGCACCCTTATTGTGGCTCTTGTGATTGTCCAGTGAGCACCTGCTGGTGCTGCTGGAGGCCCTGGGGTTAAAGCAGGGGTCGGGCGGGGAGGGAAAGATGCAGGAAACTGCGGCCCCCAAAGAATCCCAAGTGAGGCAAAGGGGAGTGAGCAGGTGGAGAGGAACTGATGCATCAGGAGCTGTGCCGGGTCTGAGGTCAGGACAGGTCTCCTGGAGAGATTGGAAAAGGGGTACGGGGTGAGCCATGGGGGTGTCTGGAACCGTGCATCAAAGCAGAAGGAAGGGCGTTGCCAAGGCCTGTGGGGTGCGGTGCGGCTGTGTATTCCAGGGCTGCCGGGAGTCTGGGGAGCTGGAGCTTGGTGAGAGGGTGGTAGGGTGTAAGTGAGAGGTGAGGTCAAGATCAGCAGGACAGCCGGGACACAGTGTGTAGAGCAGGTGGAAAGGTGGGGCCCGGCGCTGGGAAGCTGGGGGACATTACCTGCGTGGGCCATCCTCACCAGTCCCGTTGTGTGGCTCTTGATCTAATCTGCTCTCTCCTACTGCAGCAGAAGCTTGGCAAAGACTGGGGCCGCGTCTGTCTCCATCACCCCCACGTCTGTGGCTCGGGTTCGAGGTCTGTCTCCTGATGGAACCAAATCAAGAGGTGTTCTGTGACCCTCTGCCCAGCCCGCTTCCCCTTTGACTCCATAGCCCCAGATGATGCAGAGGGGCAGGGAGCGCGTGGCCTGTGACCCTGACTCCAGATAAACAGCAAAAGCTGCACCCAGGCACGCACTGAGCTTGCACAGAGCAGGTCTGGGGTTGAGGGGGAGGCCTTTCTTGGGCTACAGGTTTGTTCTGTGCCATCCAGACCCGACTCCTGGTTACCTGTGAGTGACAGATGTGTATCCCTAACAGGTGATGGCAGTGTGGGGAGATGAACATGGAGCCCTCGCTGCCTGATCTGCGTGACCTTCTCAGCTGTCCTTCCGGGGACAGGCAGCGTCATCTACTGGGCACCAAGCCTGTGGCTTTTCTGGATCTTTCTTCCCCTCAGCAGGGGGCATCCTGGTCTCTGCCTTAGACTCTACATAAATCGCACCTGGCCTGCTCTTGGGGGATCGGATTTGGGGACTGCTCTGTGGACCGTGTGCGCGCCGGTATTCTGCGAGTTTGTTTCAAAGGACGACCTTTTGTTGGTGAAGTAATTTTGGTTTGAGTTGGCACCCGAGACAAAGCGGTCTTTCAACACACCCGCAGCACATAGGCAGCCGGGACCTTTTCAATAAGATGGTGGGAAATTTGCCAAGTCGTTTGGGGCCTGTAAATTAGGCCTTGTTTAAAAATTTAGATAAAGCCTGATGTGAGAGAGAAATGCTTTCATAACATTAAATGTGAATTACACTGAAAACCCCTTTCAAGTTAAATGGAACCGTTCCCTGGAAGCACGGAGACATGAAATGCTTCAAATGTCAAAAGAGTTTTCATTTATTGTCCCAAGTGAAACGGAGGCATTTTATATGGCTTAAGAGTTCAGATGCACATGTAAATGGCATTCATTTGGAGATTGCCTGGCCTGCTTGGGATCCACTTTAACAAACCTGCCCGCTTTCATCTCCTCTCTGCAGCAACCCTACGGGCGGCGGGCACCACCATCCCCGCTCCGAGATGCCAAGTCTTTGCCAGAAGCTTAGATCGGGCTCCACGGAGACTTTGGCATCCATGGCAGGCTTGTTACCAGCTCGATGTGCCTCCATCCTCGGCCTGCATCAAAATGGAGAGCTCAGTGCCATCTGAAACATCAGTTCTGATCAGGCACTGGATTTGGCCATCTGGGAGGTTAGGGGGTGTCTCGGGATAACCACTGGTCCCCCAGGAAAGGTATCTGGCTGGCCTTTGACTGTTAGTGTCTGATGCTGTGAGTAGCGTCTTATTGACCACGGCCCTCCACTGGCAGCTCCCTGCTCTGAAGACTGACCCTGGTCCTGTCTCTCTGTGTTGCGTAGCATGTGATTAGCCGCATGGGACGGAAGCCCAAGTTGGAGTGGCTGGAACAGGGGTAAGATGGAGCGTCCCAGACTTGGGCACTTCCAGCATTGAGGAGAGCCCAGCAACAGCTGGCGGGGCAGGTGGTGGCTGAGCCCTGTCCTGTCTTTAGGTCTTCCTGCTAGCTTTGCCCACAGGAGCTTCCCTCTTCCTGTCTGAAAGTGACTGTCACATGCTCTAAGGATCCTGGCTTCTTTTTTCTTAGCCTCTAGAGAAGAGCCATCTTTGAATGGTCTTTGAGGGAAAGAAAGCTGGCAGGGCCTGGATGTAGGTCTGAATGGATGGGTCACAGGACGGCCTCTGAGCTATCACCCGAGGCAGAGGTGGGGATGGGGAGGAAGGGAGTGTGTATTGTGCGATACCCTTTCTTTTTTTTTTTTTTTATCATTACCAGGGATCGAACTCACAACCGCCTGCTTGCAAGGCAGGTGCTTATGCCGCTGAGCTAAATCCCCAGCCCTCGAGATACCCTTTCTTAGACCTCCATGAGCCGCGTACCCTGGGCCAGAGCTGGAGCCAACCCAGCAGCGTAGCATTCTCTGGCGTGGTCCCCTCTCTCACCCTACAAAAAGCAGATCTGCCAATTCCCATGGTGTAAATCCTGCTGCCGTGGCTGAACGTGGGCCTCGAAACAGGAGCACGTCATTGGCTGTCAGGCTGGGGCTCCCCTGTGCTACCCACACTAGAGTCCGTGGGCTTCTTAGAGGGAAGGCCGGGTCCTCCCTGGACAGCCAGAGGAGGGGCAAGGTCCTGGGGTCACTGTGGGGATCCCTTTCCTGGGGAGACGGCCTCCAGGTCCAGCTGCTCCGGGTCCTTCCTGTCTCTCCCATGGAAGTGTGAGCAGCAGCCGGGAGCATTTCTCCGGGACTGCAGATACAGGCTCGGCTTGGCCCTCAGCCGCGGGCTGCCCCTCAGCCACACTCCTTACACTCCACCATGGAAAGATGACAGTAGTGCCCGTTCCCTCTGCAGAGCCATTGTGAGGATTTAATGAGATGTCAACGCTGACCATGCTCTGCAAACCGTGAAATTCGATGTGTATATAGACATAAGGCTGCCCGTTACCCCTCCTGCGTGTGTCCCCCTCCCTGAGGGGACCATGGCTCAGGAGCAGCCTGTAGAATACAAACCAGCAACTCGGCAGTCAGACAGGCCTGAGTTCAAGCCCGGGCTCTGGTGTTTTTCAGCTGTGCGGCAGTTAACCACTGTGAGACTTCATTTCTTTGTCAGTAAGATGGAAGGTAGGGACAGACCTTGTTTTGGAAGAATATTGCAAAAACTGAATAAAATAATGCATATAAGGGACAATAAATCTAAAAGTTATTATATTTGATAATGTGACTTCATCCCTGGTACATGCTGACAAGGTACAAAATGTAGCTGCCACTACCCAAGTCCCTTCTTCTGGTCATAGCCCTGATTTCAGTGATAGCTGTCTTTCCTCTGATCTCAGGCTGTAAGGTTAATGGAACCCATGCTATCCTCCCTTCCTGATCTTATGTCATGTGATTTAAGCCAAATGCATAAGTTATATCTTCTAACCTTGGAATTAGTTCAGAGATATAATTAGTTCAGCCAATCTGAGTGGATCCACAAGCTTCAGTGAAAGCTACTAGGAAGTGATTCCTTCAGTACTGGAACCTGGGGACTAAGAGTGGAGCAACTGCATCTGCCTTGGTACATGAGGTAAAAGCCATGTGGAATAGAAGTGGACAGATGGAGGGGCTGGCATAGCTGGAGCCTGAATCCAACTCTCATTCTTAGACAGTTCAGTTACATATGTCCATACAGTCATCGCTGTCTCCTCCCCCTCTTCCTCCTCCTCCTTTTTTCTCTAGTTTTGGCTGGGAATTTCCACCAGTCCTAGGAGAGTGCTCCTGACAACACTACACCTAGAGAAACACCTTAGGTAGGGTCGCTGAGCAGGAAGAGAGTGGCAGGAGAAGCTGGCAGACCCGCCCCCTGGCTCCAGATTCTGCTCCCTAACACCCTACACCTCTGGGCCACCTCGGGCACCTCCAGCTGGCCCGGGAGGAGGGGGCTGTGTGGCTGCAGAGGGCCCACATCACAACCTCCGTATCGCACTGTGTGTGAGACAGCATGAGGGCGCGGAGCCCACATCCCCTGCTGGCTGGGTCCATCCCAGGGAACGACGTGGGGCTGGGTCCTGGGCGGTTGTTCTCCTCTGGGCTCAGAGGCACCTTAAACTCCAGCACAGAGGCGAGGGGTCCAGGGTCGGGCCTTTGCAGATTGCCTGACAGATTCTGACACGCACGCTGGGTTTTTAATTCTCATTATTTTGATTGGGTTTAGAAGTTTGGAGGAGACAAAGTGACACATTTTCACAGTTCCCTGTCAAACCAAAGAGTGATTGCCAAACGGTTAGGTTACAGAGAAGCAGAAGCCGCTGCTAAGATCCAGTCAGCTGCAGTTGCAAGCTTTGGGGTGGGGGGCGCTCTGCCGCCATCGGCGTCCCCACCCCCCATTCCTGTCTCCAGCTGTACCCCGCTGAGGACTGCAGGGAGAGGAGGGTGGTGTAGTTATTTTGCTTTTAAAACAAACTTTGCGTGAAGCCCGCCTTCCTCTCGGTGGTTGATTTTTAGGAGCATAGGATGAGAATTGCTTTGCATATGGAAGAATCCTTCGAGGAAATACTCTGGAGGCCGCTGTCTGTATCAGGAAACACCGCCATAATGAAAGTTAATGAGCAACGTGTAAACAATGCAGTGTTATCCCAGATGGGGAAGGAGCGGGCCACCTTTGTGCATGTGTGCGGTCCGGTCCTAGGGATGGAACCCAGAGTTTTGCACTGAGCTACATCTTTAGCACTTAAAAAAATTTTTTTCCTAAATTTTAGACAAAGTCTTGCTACATTGCTTGGGCTGGGCTCAAACTTGCAATCCTCTTGCCTCAGTTTCCCAGAGTGCTGGGATTACAAGTGAGTGCCACCACACCCAGCTTGGACTAAAGATTTATGGCGAACATTCCTAACTGAGAATATTGAACAGGCCCCTGGCGGCTCAGGCCTTTGTTTTGGACTTTCCCAGTTGTGATTTGCTCATTTCAATTCCACTCTTTATCTTGCCCACCCTCCAGACAGTAGCAACTTCCTCCCTTCCCATGAACTTGCCGTGTTCTCACTGGGGCTGGCACGCGAAGCCAGGACTCCAGGTGCCAGCCTTGCAGAGGCCAAAGGTGCACGCAATCCTACGGGCACTGTTGCCTCCTCATCCTTGACCATGCTCCCTCTGTGGGTGCTGAGCATGGACTGGCTGGACCTGACCGCAGTGATCACCAGTTGGGGTCAGCAAAGACCATGAGAACATTCAGACCTTAAAACAGTACTGTGGGAGAAGGACAAGATGCACCTGACATTGTCTGATCTTCTGGTTCCAGTCACCTCTGGGTAGCTATGAAGGGTGGGTCCCAGGGGCCCATCAGATACCAAAACTTAAGGGGCTCAAATGGCATAGTATTAGCCTGTAACCTGCACATCCTCTCATAAGCTTCAAATCATCTCAAGGTGACTTATATCTAATACAATACAATGTAATACTGTGCAATACAATACACTGGGAACTGGGAAATAGTTGTTGTGGTGTATTTTCCAGAGAAGAAAAGCAAGCACAAAGCCTGTCGGAGTGGATGTGTAGCTCAAGGTGGACAACATGCTTAGCATACCCAAGGCCCTGGTTTCCATCCTCAGCTCCAAAAAATCAGAAAGTCTCTTTACACTCAGTACAGACACAGCTATCACAGGCACTGCTACATGGACCTAGACACACACGGTCAACAGTGTTCCAACCCCAAGTGTGGAGAGAGGGACTGAGAACAGGAGGCCATGTGGACCTGTGTCACACTATTCACATGCATTCTGCATTATGCTGAGAGTGAGGATTGTTCGTTTTACACCTTGGAACCTTCTGGCGTTTTGACCAAATGTTTTTGCTCAGAGGCTGATTGAATTTGAGAACAGAGAACCCCCAGACATGGATGGATGGCTGTAATTGATGATACGGTTGGCACAAAGATGCCATCCCGCTGCAGATATCCAGGTCTTACCCCCAGACCATCACATGACAACAGGACCTCGGCGGGTGTGATTAGGTCAGGAACCTCAAGGTGCAAACATTACCTGGATTGGCTGTGGCCCACACAGATCCTTATAAGGGGACCAAAAGAGAGTCCCAATCAGAGAAGGACACACCATGACACAACAGAGGTCAAAGGGATGACATTGCAGAAGGGGCCATGGGCCACACAATGTGCGTGGCCTCTAGGAGCTGGGACTGTAGCCTCCCCTGGAGCTTCCAGAAGGAACGCAGCTCTGCCTGCCTCCACCTGCATTTGAGCCTCTCAGGGCCCTTTCCGGCTTGGAGCCCCGGGAGCAGCACAGCAGGAGATGTGTGCTCCTCGAAGCCACTTCGTCGTGGTTGTTACAGCAGCCTTGGGGAGACCCATACAGACCTCCCGGGACCTGCGTTCTTCCTTAGTTGATTCAGGACATCCACCAGGTTCCCGCAGTGCTGTGGGGACACAGTCACCAAAGTAAGTTCTTATATTGGCACTGGGAGAGAGAGAGAGAGAGAGAGAGAGAGAGAGAGAGAGAGAGCGAGCTTGGGTCAACAGGATGTGGAATTGTTCAGGTTTTCTATGCTCTTATTAAAAAAAAATGAAAGCAAAAAGCAAAACCCTGACACTTTGCAGTGGGAAGGAAAATGCTATAGTTGCTTATTCTGGAAACTTACAAAAGCGCAGGCCACTCTGGCCTGAGCTCCGTGCCGTCATTCTGACCCGGCTCGCTCTTCCAAGCTGCTCTCCACAGCGGAGCCAGGGATCCTGTTAAATGCGGGGCTGGCGGGCAGGGAGCCGCTCTTCTCCCTCTGTTTGCATGTCTGGGTCCTATTAATGTCTCGAGGAGTTATGCCTGTGTATGCAGAAGACGACGGCTGGCATTTATTGCAATACTGTGCGACCCGCGCCCCCAGCTCCACCCTGGTCCCCACACGCACTTCTACTGTGTTTTTCTACACAACCCTCGTTCCCGGGGGACGCAGACCATGCCTCGCAGCTCCATATTCTATCAAGCCCGCTAGTAATACAATGGACACTTTTCTTCTTCTAGAAGCTCACGGTGTGGCAAATAAGGTGCATTATTGCCTCTAATCCTTGATCGATCAATAGAGGAACTGGTAACAGTAGAGGGGAGCGGGTCCTTGTCACCCCTGGGGCGTGTATCTGTCCCTTCAGCCCCCCTCCTCCTGCTGATCTGTTGCATCTTGTTTACCTTTGTTAGCGAAGTCGCAGTTTATAAAGGATGCAGGCAGCTAATGGGGCCTCCTAAGATCAGGCGGTAGGACAAGCCCAGAGGGGTCCCAGGGCAGGGGTGCAAAGGGCGCTGTCATCTCCTTCTCCTGCATGATCCACGCTCGCCTCCTCCACTGCAGGAATCCCCAGGGCGGGCAGCTGAAGTCTGCCTTTGTTTATTCTGTGTTTATTCTGTGCGTGTGAGAAAAGATTTACAAGGTGGCTGAGACACAGGCCGAGGAGTCTCTCAGCTTAGGGCCAAACTGACTTTTCCTGGTCATTCCAAAGGAACCGGCTAAGTTCCCAAACCCACAAATACCGGTTTCCTCAGTGGTGAGGGTGGGGATGGTGCCCACCCAAGAGGCCTGAGAGGGAGGGGACCAGAGAAGGGGCACATGAGGTCACAGGCCAGGTGGTCCGTACCTTCGCAGACGGAGCCCTAGTACATACTGGCTTTTTCTTGTTAAGTGGGTGATCTGAAGTCCAGATGGCTGCTTAGCCGTGCCCCAGCCCTGAATGGCACCTCGCAGCTACGAGGGGGTGATGAGAGGCACCTTTGCAGGCCCAGGTCCGTGCCCCATGGATTGTATGGTGGGCGTGGCTTTCTGCTACTCTGTCCCCGTGTCGCCCTGCCCTGCTGAGGCTGTACTGGAAGTGGAGCTCCCTGAACCGTCCTGTCCCCGGAGAGCGTCCCAGCAGATGCCTCTCTCCCTGCGCTGAGGACCTGGGCCTGCTTTGGGGAGGACTGAGTGTCGTTGCTCATGGGAAACAATCCCAACAGGGGTCCGCAAGTGGGGCAGGTTGGCAACATCTAAGGGTATTTTTGGACGTCACACCTGGAGGAGGTGTTGCTGGCCTCGGTGGGTGGACAGCAGAGTGCTGGTGGACATCAGGCATGGGGTACCAAGGCTGAGATACCCTGAGCTAGGCGGTGTCCCCTCACAGATGTGTTGTTTCTCGACACACTGGTTGTTCTAGTACACAGATGGTGGACCTCATGATAGCTATGGGCATACAGTGACTTTTCTTTCACATGGATGCTGCTGGGTATCAGTATGTGTGTGTGTGTGTGTGTGTGTGTGTGTGTGTGTGTGTGTGTGTGTGTGATTACAGCCCTTTTCATCCAAGGGCTGCTGTGACCAAGCAGTTCCAACTGTGTGGTTTAACGTCAGTGTCGTGTACTCTCTCACAGCTGAGGAGTCAGGAAGTCCAAAGTCTCTGTGTTAGCAAGCTCGGTTCCTTCCGGAAGAATTTCCAGGAGCACCGTCCCATGCCTGTCCCCTAGGTTCCGGAGGCCGCCAGCCATCCTGCCTGTTCCTTGGCTTGCAGACTCATCTGTGTCACCACACTCCATGACATTGTCCCTTGTGTGCCTCTGTGTGTCATCCATCCCACTTCTGAGGATGCCAGCCATTAGCTTAGGGCCCACCCTAACCACTGTGACCTAACCTTATCTAACTGCGTCCACACAGAATCTGTTTCCAAACAAGGTCCCATCCTGAGATCCCAGGTAGGTGTGACACTTGGGGGCACCATTCCGACACTCCACATCAGAGTGTGTGCAAATAACGGCCATGTGCTCACATATGGCTGTCCTTGGAGACCCTGCCCGGAGTGGCCCTGACTGTCTCCTGGTGCTGGTGGTGACAGGGAGGTGGGTCATCTGAAGCATGCTCCAGCACCTGTCACTGGGTGGACAGAGGCCAGTCCCCCCTGGTCTCCCTGCCTCTTGCCCTCTACAGTCCCCACCCCCCCCCATCTCCACCAGCTCCTCCTCGGCCTGCAGCCAGGCCTCTGCATGACCAGAGCGCACCGTGAGCCTTCATGGGGGGAGGTGGAGGCGCCTTTCTCCTGGTCCCTCATGGGCTTCCCTCTCCGTCACGTCTGCACCATCTGTCACACACAGGCTACAGCCATCCTGTCGCTCTGCCTGTCTGGGACCCCTCAGATGCCCTTGCCCCCAGGCAGCCTGTGGGGGGCCCCTTGCTTGGCCGTCTGGACAGACCTCACCCCAGAGCCAGGGCCCCAGGCTAAGATGCGTCTGCCCCAAACTCAGGTCCCCCTGGACTGGAGTCCCCCAAGGGCCCAGCCACAGAAGCTGGAGGGAGAGGCGAGGACCTCTTTTAACTCTTGAAAGGGAACAGAAATCAGGATGCGTCCCCCTGGACCTCCACCAGCCTCTTTCCAAACTGGAATGAAATGAAGCTGTAAAGCCAGGATGCATAATACATGCTGGCATAATGCTTTTCTGAAACATTAAAAATTAATGTTGAACGTCAACACTTTTTCGTGGTCAAATGTCCCCTTGGAGCTCAGTGTCTCCAAATTGTCCTCATAGGGGACATTGGAGACCATGGCCGTGGCCTGTTTGGAGTGGTATAAATACCAGAGGCCATCTGGGGCTGAGCATAGGTGGCTTAGGCACGAGCCCAGCCTTATCCCCTGCCCTGACCCCCACCTGCTGTTTGTGAATTTCACTTTCACTCTGCTAATTCTTTGAGCAGCACAGAGGTTCTAGCTGTAAGTGAGCCTGAGTTCACCAATCTGCATGGCCTCTAGACACTCAAACCTGTGTCCTTTTATTTCCTTGAGCCTAGAGGTGAGGCTCGCCTTCCCTGTGGCTACCTGCTGCCGCCCACAGGGCTGCCTGATTCCAGCCATCAGCCATGATATCCCAGACTCCCAGGACTGAGAATCCATTGTCCTCCACTGCTCCATCCCTGTGAGGTCAGAGAAGTTGGGTGCAGGCATAGCCTGGACTTCTCTCTCTGATGTGCTGGTTGTTCAGCACCTCTAAGTCAAGGTCAGAGGGACCCCACCCCCACCCAGGCACGCAGTGGAATCTGGAAATCCACAGAGGCTGATTGAGAAATGCCTTTGGTTTGTTGGGCCAGAAACAGCAAGGCCAGGCATGGTCAGGGCTCTGTCTGCAGCCATCCCCAAGGGACAACATGCAAGAGGTCTGCTGTGCGTGGACTCACCTGAGGTCCCCGGGGCACCCCCATCAGTGGCTGATAACTTCCTATCCTAGTCCTTTGCAGAGTGGCCATCCAGTGCTTTGCAGGTTCCTTAGGAAGGGCCTGGAGGGTTTGGGAAGGAACTGGCCCTTTGCTTGCGAAGCTCAGCCCAAACAGAAAGTTTTCAACTTGTGCTCTGACTCTCCCTCTTAGCCCTCAGCCTACCCTGGGCCTTTGCACATGCTATTTGCACTTGGCCCCTACTCCCCATCCTTTCTCCTCTCCTCCCATTATCAGGTTCACTCCTGTTTTTGCCTCAGGTCTCAGATGATGAGACTCCCAGGCCCCTGCTCAAAGTCTCTAATGCCCCTCCAGCACATTTCTGTCCCTCTTTGCCCAGCTTTCCTCTGGCTGTGTTCTCAGGCAGGCTCTTGCTTTAGTGTCAAAGTGGCCCTGGGTAGCTGTGAAATCATATTCCTCAGATG
Source organism: Cavia porcellus (assembly GCF_034190915.1). Taxonomy (NCBI): domain Eukaryota; kingdom Metazoa; phylum Chordata; class Mammalia; order Rodentia; family Caviidae; genus Cavia; species Cavia porcellus. The sequence continues at coordinate 10,737,616 of NW_026947508.1, forward strand.
GACTGCAAGGCCTCACTGCAGATGGTTCCAGCAGAAGTCCTGGATTATTTTGCTCATCACTGTAGCAATTTTACTAGGAAGCTGATTGGTCAGGCTGGGCTGGGGAGCTAAGAAACAGAGTGCCCCCCAAACCATGTGGCTTGATCCCAGTGCAAAACCAACATGGTAACTCCAGAACCAGGAAGAGGACTGAGATTGGTGATTTCGGAATAAAGAGGTGTAGCGGGCAGACAGAAACTCAGACAACCAGCCAGGCTGTCCTTGGCCACATGACACTGGTGAGTTTCATGAAATATCCCAGCATCAGCCTGGATTTAGCACAGGATGGCAGAAAATCAACAATAACAAGAGTCTAAGTAAAGCAGACTTTGATTATTCTTCTCATGAGAGCCAGGGGTAGACATTCTAGAACGGGTACGAGGTCTCCCTTTGTACAGTTCTCGGGGCAGTGTCTTCTGGCTTTTTGGCTCCTCACGCCCACGATGTGGCCTGCACTGTGACCAAGGTGACACCACAGCTGTCACATGGGCACTGTAAATCATAAGGTGGACAGGCTGGGCACATGGCTGAGTGAGTGTCCTCCTAGCATGTGCAAGGCTCTGGGCTCAATTCCCAGCAGCACACACACACTCACACAGGAACACGCACACATATACATGAAAGGTGGTGGGAGGGAGACAACAGCCAACATATAAGGAGGGTTTGAGGGTTTGTGGAACACAGCACCCTCTTCATATCCGGAGGCCACAAACATGGTCACAGACCACCTTCAGCTACACAGAGACTAACTATGGCTACGAGCCACACACAGATTTGGTTGCCCTTGGACACGACACCAAAAGCTCCATCCATGAATGATAAAACTGATCAACTGCACTTGAGCAAAATTTAAAAACCTCTCTTCTGTAAGAGACGCTGGTGAGTTACCGAAATACTAAGTCACAAACTGGGCAAGGGAAGTAATTTGCAAGTCGTGAATCCAGAGTATTCTCAGATTCACTGACCAAGACAAACAAATGACTGTGTTTCAAAAGTTAGCAAAAGGCTTGAATAGATATTGTACTAAAGAGGATATCTGCCTGGTAAATAAACACACAAGAAAGTATCCGATATCATTAGCCGTGAAAGAAATGCAGATTAATTCCATAGTGAGATGGGACTAGACACCTTTTAGAATGGCTAAAATTACAATGTTGGACAATCTCAAGTGCAGACAAGGAAGCAGAGCAAACAGGTCTTTTATAGGAGCGTAATGTTGTCCAGTCACCTGGGAAAATGGCTTGGCACCATCTTAGGACCTGAAACCTCTGCCTACCTTATGACCCAGCTGTTACACTCCTAGCTGTTTCTCCTCGAGAAATACTCCTTTCACATAAAAACACATACTTGAAAGTTTATAGCAGCTGTAGCCATGCTAGCCCCAAACTAGAACCATGCAAATGTCCACGAGGAGACAAGTGAATTAACTGTGGTATATCCATACACTGAGTGGCTGTTACTCAGCAGTAACAAGCAGTGGATTGCTAATACATGAAAAATACAAGCAAACCTGGATGGCAGATACTGTATGAAAGAAACAGTCCTGAAAGGTCATATAGCCTGTGATTTCATTTATAAGACAATCTTGAGAAGACAAAGCTCTAGTTGGTGGCAATAGCTTTTCCTGTTGCAAGAGGATTGGGGTGGGGGAAGGGTTTGACTTTAAAGGGACAGTACTTCCACAGTGTTTTGGGTGATAGATTTGTTCCATGTCCTGATAATGGTAACCCATTGCAGGAGTCAATACAGGTGTTAAAATTCATGAATTTAACCACAAAAAGTCCACATGACTGTAAACATGTCTGTCACTATGGTAGGAAACTGGAATGGATGTGGTGGGAGAGAGGACACCTACCTGATCATCAACACCTTCCCACTCTGGGCCACGGCAGGTTGCTCACACAGTAGCACCACTGACAGGGGCCAGATGAGGAGCTTGTACCCTGTTCACTGCAGGGCATTTACAGTATCCCTGGCCTCCACCCCCTAGATGCCAGTGGTATTCTTCACTCCAGTTGTGACAACCAAAAGTGTCTCCGGACATGGCCATGTGGCCATCGGAGACAAGATATCACTGGTGGAGAGCCACAAGCTTTGCTAGTATGGTTCAGTTACAACTAAATAATGCCCAGTGGGTTGTGTCCCCTTTCTTAGAGTCCCATGGCTTTTATTCTGTCCCCCCATGCCTCTGTGACAAGTGCCAAAGTGTTTGCAAAGCGTGAGCAGAAGACACCTGAAAACAGGATTCCCAGATGCATGAAGCTAGTCACCCAGATTCTACTCCAAATTGCCCCCGCCTTCTTGGCTTCCCCTTGCCATGCTCATGCCACCCACACCCTGCTCCAGTGTCCCTGACTTGGCAGAGAAAACTGCGTTCAAGTGATCGGGTGTTTCATTTCCACTTGACTTAATATTGTAAGCCATGGATATTTCCCTTGGCTTCTTTTAAAGTTCAGAAATGCCTTTCCACTATTTAAATGTGGACGAGTAACATATTTTAATAATCAGGCCCTGGGGCATAGTTTTTCCTGTTGCATGAAAAAAATAATGGTCTAAACAGTCCACAGTCAATTGCAAAATTATGTAAAAGTAATGCAAAGAAATTCAAACCCTCTTGCCTTCCATCACCGTGGACCACATTTGCTTTTGCTGGAGTGCCAAATTGCCCATTCCCACACTCCCGAGCCCACCTGGAGACTGGGGAATGCAGATGTCCTTGGTGTCGTTCAAGTCTTCATTTCAGAAGGCCCTGACCTGCTCCAAAGGTGGCTAAATGATCGAGCCAAGGAAAGCTGCAGGCAGGAGTTTGAATCCAGTCTACATTCCGCAGTGCCTTCCTGTCTACAGACTGTTCCCGTGGCAGGTATCAGAGCCTGCACCCTCATCAAACCTTACGTATTTGCAGGAGAATCTGCGAACTTGGCCCTGCTCCACGTGGTCTGATTTGTAAACACGCAGTAAATGCAGACTGAGAAAAACCAGTCTGAAGTCACCAGGCTGAGACTGCATCCCCCTCCCCTCCCACCACCCCAACCTTGAAGGTTGGCCCTGGAAGAATCCTGGCAGGAAGTGGTCACTCCTCCCCAGCCAGTGCTCCCATGGCTCCTCACTGTCCCCCTCCCATGCCCGTGGGCGTCATCCTCCCACTTCATCAGCCAAATGAAGGTGGCACCGCTCCATGGGCACTTCAGTGTGTTTCTTACCCCAGTGACACAGAAAATCCGTGAGAAGAATGCAGTAAGTGAATTCCTGGGGGCAAGATAGTCACATTTATACAAAAACCACCACTAAGAAATGGCACACAGAAAGGAGATGAGATGGAACCATATGGACCATAGTTGCCTCTGGCTCGGGGAAACAGGGCATTTTTTCCTATCAACTTTCTTATATTTTACAAGTTTTTCATGATGGGAATGTAGTATTACTAATATACAATGGGACTTCCTTTTTTTAAAGGAACTCTCACTTGGAAACAAAGAGAAATACAAAAAAATTGCATGTCAGTAGTGATACTTGCTGGTATAGTGCTTGCCTATAATCCTCGCGCTCAGGAGGCTGAGGCTGGAGGATTGCTGTGAGTTTGAGGCCAGCTTGGACTGCAGAGTGAGTTTGGGGCCAGCCTGAACCATGCAGTGAGACTGTCTCAAAAAAAGCCAAAAGCAATACTTGGCAACCGTAGATTGTTTGGAAGATCCGCAGAGTTTTATTTATTTTGTCCAGTGGGAAGAACAGCTGATCTTAGCTGATCTGAAGAAGCAGAAACCTGCCATCCACACACAGCCCTTCCAAGAGCCCGTGCGGCAGGGGACAGGGCTGTCAGAGGGGATTGGGGAATGGTGGGCATCGCTGTAGATGGGAAGATGCCACAGAGGTGCCTGGACCCTAGTGCACTTGGTGAACAGAACATGGCTAAAGCTACTTGAGTCTTTGGACACGAGGCCACTGTGCCATGGAGAGACAGCTCTATTCTCATACAGAAGTCAATAGGCATCTTCATGTGCCTGTTGTTTTAAGTTGGTAACTAAGGAACCGGGTGACCTGATCAATGCTGTCCACACTGTGGGGGCCCAGAGTGGTTCCCCAAATTCCTTGGAATATCAAGGTGGGCCTTCCTGGGTTTGCTCCTGGACCCCAGGAAAAGCAGAGTTTGAAATACCCAGTGCAGACCCCATATCATGGCTGCGATGGTTGCCAGAACCCAGCTCCCAGCCTGGTGAAGGTTTGTCCTCTTCCTCTTTCTCTTCCCAAAGGCTGAGGGAAAAGAATCCCCACAGCTCCTAGCGGAAGCTTCACACCTGGAAGCAAAGTCCAGTCTTCACAGGGCTGCTGGGCACTTGTGGTATTTCAGTTTATTTGTTCATGCATTTCAGGTTGAGGAAGCATTATTGTTATTTATGTTATGCAAATGGCGAGCTGAAACTCTGTCTAGATCACTAGCCCAGGGTCACACTGCAGGTAACGGAAAGAACTGGGATTCAACTCTTGATCTTGGTTTGTATTATACCCCAAAGCCTGCTTGATCCAACACCAAGTTCACATCTTACCATTCACACTGACCGTGGCTATTCATAAACCCATGCAGCCCAGGGAAGGTCTTGTGATTCTCCTCCTGGTACACAACAGAAATGCAGCATTCATAATGGGCTGCTTCAAAGAAGACCAAACCCAACCCAGCGCCCATCAAGGAAGCCTGGCTGTCTCTAAACAAGAGGTCTTTAGTTCAGTGTTAAAAGGGAACATACAGCATGAACTACAATACACAAGATAGAGACGCAAGCTAGAACCAGGTCAGTACACTGTCTTTTTACTTATCATTGAGAGTTCAGTGGCTGATCATTGTCCGCCTACATGATGGTGTAGTGTGGTCTGGTGGGTCAGCCTCACGGAGAAGGGGGGAAGCCACAGGGCCTGGCACCTAAATTCCACTGCATTTCATCTTTCAACTCTCCCATGAGAGTATCATAATCATTGCTTTTTTTTTTTTTTTTTGTTAATCGGTACTGGGGATTGAACTCATGACTGAGCTCTTGCAAGGCAGGCGCTTATGCCGCTGAGCTAAATCCCCAACCCGATTGCTCCTTTTTTACTGACAAGGAAACCGAGGCTCCAAGAGGGTTCGTGACTCTCTCTGAGTCACAAAGCAAGTGACAGAATGTACTGTGCATATTGGTGAGCATGAGTGTTCGCAGGCCTGAGGAGGCCAAGGCCGACAGGTTTTTGTGGCATACCCACAGTCACATCACATCATCCAACTATCTATTAAAAATCACAAGAAAACCAAATGCACATTAAAGAATTACAAGGAGACCAGAAGTCAACAGAAGCACTCACCATTGTCATGAGAATGTTGCTTGTTTTTTTTTTTTTTCTCAAGAGAATAATTGCAGGATCTGAAGTGAACCCTTTGAACTCCAGCATGAGAAAAAAAGACAAATAATATTCAGGGCCGATGCGGCTGAATCAAAGTCCTCTAGTGGCTTTTCAGCTTCTTTTCACCCAGGAAACGGGTGGTGCCCTTTGAATGACCTCCCCCCTCCATGCTTTGGGATGGAAATCGCCCTCCTCCACCAAAAGCAGAATCACCCAGCACCCTAGTTTCTCACACTTTGCCTTCTTTTGCTTTAAGTTAATTCCTACAGGACATTTGGGAACTGAGATGAGGTCTGAGTGTGGGGTGGAGCCCCAGGCCTTTGAGCTCAGCAGCCCAGGAGCTCTGTTTAGGAAGCTGTACCTCCAGTTTGTCAGGCCTCACCCTGGCCCTGCACCTCAGATCCTGTTAGAGACCCGTGACAGGCTCTTCGATTTAAACAACTCGAGGCAGCCCTGGAAAGTGGTGTGTGATTTTAACCCAATTTGCTTTCACTTCAAATTGCTATTTCAATGTCATTGAATCTTCACCCTTTGCTACTTCTCAGTTGGCTGCAGCTTGGGCTTTTTTTTTTCCCCCTTGCTTCCTTTCTCCTTCTGCTGCTCCTGAGTCTCAGCCCCATATATTTACTTGTTGGTTCATTCACCCACCCATGTGCTTACCAACCACCCATCCATCCATCCACCCATCCATCCATCCTCCCATCCATCCATCCATCCATCCACTCATCCATCCATCCACTCATCCACCCACCCATCCATCCACCTATCCATCCATCCACCCATCCATCTATCCACCCACCCATCCATCCATCCACTCATCCACCCACCCATCCATCCACCTGTCCATCCATCCACCCATCCATCCATCCATCCATCCATCCATCCATCCACCCATCCATCTATCTTCTCACCCATCCACCCACCCATCCATCCATCCACTCACCCACCCACCCATCCATCCACCCATCCATCCATCCACTCATCCACCCACCCATCCACCTGAGTCAAGGACTTTTGGTTAGTGTTTACAGACCACTGCTCACACCTGCGCAGAGACCTCTGCCTGCTGCCTGCTCCCCAGGGTGGTGCGGGGCTGTAACAAGAGCTGTCCCTCTCTGTGGTTGCCAGCACTGTCCCAGAGTGCACAAGCTCCCGGAGGACATCGCCTCACCCTGCGCCTGGCTGGAATCCATCATGAAAGCAGTCAGGGAATCTGGAAGTAGCCATGCCTTTGGTGAACAGAATAGGGCAGGTGATAATCCAGTTTGAGCCAGCAAGAGCCACCTGGTGGAGCCATCACAGCAGCTGCTGGGCCTGCCCAACCCAGAGTTCCTGTCTCAGCGGGTCTTAGGAGGGTCCAAGAATTTCCTCGAGGTTCTTAGGTACCACGGCTGCTACCCCAGGGCCTACACTCTGAGAACACTCAGCAGGCTGGAAAGGGAGGGGACTTTGGAACCCCACCCTGAGTTCCTGCCGGGTTCTTTCCCTAGGACTGTTTACCCACAGGCAAGTCCTTGTGGCACTGAGTTAAAGCATGACTTGCTGGGTAGAGTACTTTGCTGGTTCAATAAAATGAATTTATGTGTCTACCACCTCCTTCGTTTTTTAAATTATTTTTCTCATCTCTGTGATAATGTAGCGAATTTGGACGGGTCTCCCAGTCATTAGAGTGAATTAGTGAAATCCCTCTTTATAGGTTTTTGTTTGTTTGAGCTTAGGAGAGGTGGTTTAAATCACTGGACGTCAGAAACGCCTTCTGCAGTGAGGACTTGGATAATGCTTCATTATAAGTGGGCTTCGCTGCAGCGACAGATACAGATTAGAACAATTTACTTCTCTGCTGATGGGGAAATGGTGACATTTGGATGGCTGTGGCGGAGAGCTGTTTTCCCGAGGAGAGCTACTGCATTTATCAAAGAATTTAACTTTGTTTGCTGCCTGTGGCCAAGAGGCTGGGGGCGGGAAGGGGACAGCTTGCCCAGAGTAATCTGACCAACTCCTTCCTGTTTCCAGGAGTGAAAGTCATTGAGCTGCAGCCTCGGTCCCTGGTGGCCCCAAGGGTTGGCCAGCTTGGCCCAGAGAAGGATATTGGCTGGAAATTGTAGGCAGCAGATCTTGGAAATCTCAAGATACCCACAATTGGCACTCAGTATTAAGAACCTGCCAGATTAATACTCTGCATGTCTCAATTCATCCTCAAAACTGTGCAAAGTGGTGCTATTGTTTTGTTTGTCTGTTTTTGGTTTGTTGAGAGAAGATCTCATGATGTAATTCAGGCTGGCCTTGAGTTCACTGTGATGGCCCAGGATGGCCTCTTAACTCATGGTGATCCTCCTGCCTGAGCCTTCTGAGTGCTGGCACTACAGATGTGGGTCATCATGCCCAGCTGGTGCTGCTGTACTTTGCAAGTGACGCAACTGAGGCTGGGAGAGATTCCCTGAGCAGGCGGAATGATCTGGTGATAGAAAGAGAATGAAGTGACTGGCTCAGTTCTGCTGTGGAGCCCAGGGTGCTAGGCTGCTGTGTTCAAATGCAGATTGCTGGACTCTACCCCAGAGCCTCCGACTGGCCTCTGAGGCAGGGCCTGAGAATCTGCATTTCCCCATGTTCTCAGCTGACTTGTCAGCCCAGAGACCACACTTTGGGAACAGTAAGGTTTCACTTTGTCCCCCTGAGAGAAGTATGAACTGTCATCCTGGTTTCAGGGTCTCCCTATGACCACATGCACTCCTGAAGGTGGGGTCTGGGGTCCCTATGTGAAGATGGAGCTTTGTACCTTGTTGTAGGCTCAGGATTGGACCTGAATGAAGCCTCTTGTGGCAGGGACAGGGTCTCTCTTGGTCCCCAGGCAGACGTCCCTGTCCCCCACCCCAAAGCACAACTTGGCTACTGCTCAGCCCCCTGTAGAAATATATCCAATGAACAGGCCTCCTGCTCCTCCCCCAGGCCCTCATTGGTGAGATCAACCTAAGATGAAGCTAGATGGTGGTCCTGGTGAGACCAAGGCTGGAGTTTGAGGGCAGTGGGTAGAGGGTATTCACCTGGTGCTGGTGTCCTCAGCTTAGCTAGAGCCTGTTCCATCCTGCGTTGTGGCAACCACAGGCCAGTGTGTGAGGAGACAGTTTCACCAGGCCCAGAATGTGCTTCCCTCCATCTATCTGGGGTTGTGAGGAGGAAACAAGCCAGTCCATGGACAGAGCAGACTCACCATGGGCCTGAAGCCTGGGGATGTAGCTCTGCGGTAGAGCATTTGCCTGGGATGCATGAGGCCCTGGATTCAATCCCCAGTACAGGAAGGAAAAAAAAGACCATGGGTCTCTGTGTGCAGAGCATGTAGGGAGCCCCTGAAGTGGTAAGGAGGGATTTTTAAGTGTAGCCATCAGGGTGTAAAAACCCAGCAGGGATAGAACGCATCCTGCTATTTAGTTCTGTGACCTTGAGTAGCTTTTAAAATTCTCTGTGCCTCATTGAAGGTCATGACTATGAAGATCTAAGATTGTGTAGAAATAGGGCCCAGAACACAATAAGCATTAAATGCACCTGAGCTGGTACATCAATCATCAGGTCTCTAGGCCTCTGGTTCTTCTGCTCCCGGAAGGGGAGCAGGATTACCTCTCTGCAGGAGGGAGGATTATAGGAAACGTGTATTCAAGTCTGCACCCTGTACGAGGGTCCCACAGAGCCCTGCTAAATGTCAGCTGTCATCAGTGTTTATAACCAGTTTAGGTCGGAGTTGTTAGATGCTCTAATGCAAATTGTTCATTTGGAAAAAAATATGTGCATTGAGGCAGGGATTCAGCCCTCTAAGCCTTGTCCTAAGCAAGATTAGAATCTTCATTAGAGGGACACTCTGCGCCTGGGGTAGTTCACTGGTAGGGCACTGGCCTGGTAAATAGGAGGCCCCAGGTGCCACCCCCAGTACTGCAGATTAAAAACAATTCACTTGGGCCGCTGTCCACAGGTGAGTTCTCTGTATCCCCACGTTCCCTCCTTCCAGCCTGTATCTCTGCATAGGAAGCCCCAGTCCCATCACTACCAGAGAAGCACACTGCCTGCTGCTTCAATGCAGTCTGGCCAGGAGGAGGTTATCCCAGTTCATACGGTAAGAGACTGTCAAGCGCTCCCCTTTTTACCTGCTTGGGTGTGGAGTTTAAGGAGGCTGCTAGGATAAAGCAGAATCGAACTGAAGGAATGTATTGCTAATGGTTGAATTCTAGGTAGGAGCTCTGCAGGTCACCAGGGAGAGATGCCATAGTGAAACCTGGAATGTTTGGGTTTTGTAAGGGAGCATTGGGAGGGAGAGGAAGGTAAGCGGGTGGGAATCAGCCGTTTCCTGGCCTCTCTGCTCGCCCTTAGGTGCAGTGTGTTCCCTTCTAGCTCTTGGCACCACACAGCCAACTTTATGTTGTGTGCTTTGTAATCAGTGGAAATGAAAGGCATAGTAAACTTCTAGAAAGTCAACCACCGTCTTGCGCCTGCCTGGGAAAGTAAAATTTTATGTTTTCCATAAACACAGGATAATAAAAAGCATTCCAGCATCTATGCCCGAATTGGGCCTGTCATCTTGGAGTGAGCTTGCTCGGTTACATTACATGACCCTGATGGGCCGAGCAGCCCAGGACAGCTTTAGACAGGGCAGGTCCTGGCCTTGGGGAGACTGGCTGTTTCCTTTGTTGCCAGGCAAATCCTATCAAATAGAAAACCTCTGACTCCCAGCCCACAATGATCTGCAAAACCAAACACAGTCTTTACAGAAAAAGGAGGAGAAAAAAAAGAGCAGAAAATCCAACCCACAGAACAATAGACAAGACAAAGCCCAGCGCATTACTGTACATTAGGTTTTGTTTCTCTTCCTCCAACTGAAGCGATAAAAGGGCATCATAATTTTGTTTTCAAATGTGTTTAAGAACCTGTTATTAAAATGGAATTAAACCCAAGTCCCAGGGCAGCGGCTCCCAACTACTGAGAGATAATCTTGATAATGCGATTAGCAGCTGCCTGAATGGGCGAAGGATAGGAAGAGAAGACTGCAGGCAAATCCCGGGCTCCGGGAGACCCTGCTGCTGTGGCCTGGACATCGATCCTGGTCCAGCTGGTGCAAATGACCGACTGCTCCCGGGGTGCTGGGGCGCTACTGGGCCAACAGATAACCACAAGGTGTCAGCTGCTTGAGGCGTGCAGGGCACTCAACACACACGCTTGTGCTTCTTCTACCCTGCAAGGCAGGTGCCCCCTACACACACACCTGTGCTCGCACACACACAGGTATGCAAACTTAACACGCTTTCAGATGAATACCGGAACCTACTGGTGTCACACAGTGGAGAAGCAGCAACTGGGGTTCGAACCCAGGCATGGTGTCTGCAGGGCCCTGCTCTTTACCACCACCCTCATGGACAGGGTTGGGTGACTGAGAACGGAAGTGCAGAAACCAGATCAGCTGGAAAACTGCGACCCCGCAGGCCCACTCCGTCTCACAGCGGGCCCCAGACAGCGGTTGGTGACTGCGCTTTACTGGGGGTCACTGAGGGGTGCCCAGTGGCCAGGCCAGTGAGGTCCTCTGTGCAGTTTTACAAATGCAAAAGGCAGTGAGTGGTGACAGCTGCATCTTCCATGCATCCTCGGGTGCCTCTGAAGCCATCATAGGTAACAAGGACGGAGGACAGGAAGGAAGGGGGACCGTGGAGAACTGAGCTTACTCAATAGATCTCATTTAAATGTCTCAAATACTCTACAAGGAGGTGAGGTTGTGCTGCCCATTTGTAAGTGGGGAAACTGAGGCAGTGGGCAGCTGAGTGCTTCTCAGAGGGGATGACTGAGGAATTCTTACCTCTATGGGCCTCAGTTTCCCCATCTGCAACCTGAAGTAACTCTTACAGGCGTGTATGGATACTTGAAATTGGGAAGGAGAGAGAGAAGGCTCCCAGGTAGGGGGTGTTATAGTGTGAGAACTGGTGGTCAGCGTAACGCCAGCTGGATTACATCAGCATGGCATTGAGAGAAGATGCTCCACCTGAGGAAAGTTGCCAGGATAAATAGGTGGAGAAGAAGGGAGGTGTTGAGGCGTTAAGAAGGCATTGTGGGTTCTTCTACGAGTCGCTGTCTGAGCTCTTGGTTCTCCTGGAGAAGCTCTGGTCCTCACATCAAGCATTGCTTCCTGGCTCCGGAGAGCTTGGTCTCCAGGATGAACTCGTCACACTGCTTCCTGGCACGTACCCGACTGTGCTTGTCATTGGAGGAGCTCGGGGCCTCTGTGTCACTGAGGACAGCTGTGGTGCCTTTCAGAATAGCCCTCGTCTTTGTTGTGAGTGAGACTTCTCAGCTCCAGAGTAGAACCCTCATCCCACTAGCACAGCTCCTTCATCCTGCTGGCATAGACTTTCTGGCTTCCACCGCTGACTCTTGGGTCTTCCCGGCACGGATCCATAAAAGAGACTGGCGTGAGTCCTTCTTGTAGGCTCTGGACCTCCAGTGGGACTCGTGGGAGGCATTGTCCTGAGCTCTGGGTTTTTATCTGGACTCATGTGGGACATTGCCGTGGGGTTTAGACTCTTGACTAAATAATCTATGTGTTTGGTGTTGCAGGTAGATTTCCTGCATTTTCCTGTGTTAACTCCTAGTGACCATTATAAAAATATTATAAACTCCATGTCCTAATCCTAGTTGTTCTCTATGTACAACCCCTGACTACAACAGGGGGGACAGTTCCATCCATGTCCTTGTCCCCTCTCCCCTAGGAGCAGGCCTTAGCCAGACAGCAGCCATATCCTTTGAGCAATGACCCTGTTACTGAGGTTCACCCAGGGCATCTGGGACCACGCGCCCTGTCGGGCCCATGGATGCTGATGGGGCTTGGGGTCTTTGGACATCACTGGGAACTTGTCACCTCCATTTGGGGCATGTTTGGATGACTGCGTGGCTGTTGTCCTCAGGACTGGATTAGCGGTGACACCCCACATCCCAGCCCTGATCTTGGGAGCGCTTCCCTTAACTTCACGAGAATTTTGGTTCTTACACGGCCGTGTAAGGTTATTTCTGCTTCTCATCATGAGTTCCATTTACCCATCTGACCAATACCAGCCCCGCTATCTTTATTTTCATGGAGGGTGCTTACATGTGTGTGAGAATGAAAGTGTTGGGGGAGAGGAGCCAGCCTGTCTCGAGTGGCACCTGACCCTTGCTAGTCCGCCCTTCATTTCTTTATAGATGATGCCCTAGGCTGGTACTTCCCACGCATCATCACCAAGACTTAGAGATCAATTTAAAAGTCCGCATGCGCCCTTCCTCTCTGTTTTCACGTGATGAAGAGGCCAGTGAGGAAGACACAGGCGGGTCAGAGATGGGGGAGTCCGCTGAGTGCAGAAGCACTGTTTCTGGTTCACCACTTGTCCCCTTCCCCTTCCCCTTGAACCGTGCTCTGCTGGACTCAGTGTTCAGTTTGTTTTCCCAAAACCCGTCTTTCTGAGTAGAGTTTGATATTCCTTGGCAAGGTCAAAAGAGACCAATGTATTTCATGTTCTCTTCTTATGAGAAAATAAGTTACATGCCCTAGGTTGCCTCCTACCAAAAACCTGAAGGTGTGGATGGGGCTGGGGCAGAGGGACTGGAACCCTTGCGTGTTCTTGGTAAGAATGGGAAAGGCCCAGCCGTCATCTAACACCATCTGATGGGCACCCAAAACAGTAAGCCTGGGCTCGCCAGTAGCAGCCAGCAGTTCCACATCCAGGTTTATACAGTGCTCAGAAGTCTACAGGCAAGATCCTCAAGAGAAATGTGCATGTCTTTGCTCGCATCAGCGTTATTTTAATAGCAGGAGGAAAGAGGGAAGGCAGTCAAGTGTCCACCAACAAAGGAATGGACAAGCAAGAGGTGACCGGTTCATACCCTGGAATATCACTCAGTCTGAAAAGGAAGGAATTCTGACAAGTGTGACAACGTGGATGAGTCTTGGGAACATTAAACGAAATCAGTCCGTCACCAAAAAGATGAATACCGTGTGATTCCTATTATACGAGGTACCTAGAAGTAGTCAGATTCATGGAGCTAGAAAGCAGGATGGTGGTTGCCAGGGGCAACTGTCTTGCTATCAGTTTGATCAGCCTTTTGCTTAAATCAAAAAAGAAATCAGTGATTCCTGACCTGGTATGTGCATCGGAATCCTCTGCTAAGCATCTTCAACACCAGCTGCTAAGCTCTGAGTCAGTAAGTACAAGCCTGTGTCCTGACCACATCCCAGACAGCAGGGCCCAGGTCTCACAGGTGACTCAGATGTCCCCAGCCAGTGTTGAGAATCCCCAGTCCCAGCTGCTCCTCTGTCCAGATCTGTCCCTCTTGTCTGCAAAGATTTAGGGGCTGCCCATTGCCTGGTTCCCTCCCCTGGGCTGGCAGAGGGACTCTGAATACACAGGTCCCAGAGCTGTGACACACCCCTCTGCATCACAGCGTCCAGCGTCAGCGCCTGTGGGCAGCAGGATGTTGTAATGAGTGGGGACCGGAGCAGACAGAACTGACCATTCTCTGTCATCTCCTAGCGAACTCTAAATCTGGCCAGCGGCTGCCTTTTTAAACCACTGTGACTGCATGGAGAACGTGTTGTTCATTGGCATCCTTTTCATCCCACGGAATCATCAGCATCAAACGGACGACATTTATTGACTGCCGATAGAATGATTGATGAATAAGTTATGTAATGATTTCATTCCCCCATCACAATCAATGATTTAAGTGCTATACATTTGCTTTTGCTGTCAAGAAGCCCAGTGTCCCTAGAGTCAACCTTCACATACTGGTTAGGGTTGGGTCAGGCTGGGGAGCAGGAGGTTGGTGGCTGACTCTGGCCACCTCAACTCCGCGCATCCTGGTTGTGTGACAGCTGGTGGCCACCTTGAGGGTAAAAGCCAGCCTTTTGCTACCAAAGGCTGAAGCCACCAAATTTCTGGAATTTTCATTTTTCCATTGGCAGTTTGGGAGCCACAGTAGGAAAAGCTTTGTGGAAAGTGAAACTGATTTGGGGTTTGGGGAGGGGTGTATAATTGTCCCCATTTCTGCTTATGTAATCATGCTCCATTTTCCTGGGGCTACTGGAACAAATCACCACCAACCGAATGGCTTCCGACATGGAAGTTTATTCTATGTCACTTCCGGAAGGCAGAAGGACACAAGCTGAGTGTCAGCAAAGCTGGTGGCCCTCTGGGCTCTGGGACAGATCTTATTCCAGCTTCGGCCTTTTCCAGCCTCTGAGTTACCAGCTGCTCCTGGTCTGGTCCCCTCTCTTCCTCTGCCTCAGTTGTCATCCTGACATGGTCTCCTGTGACCCTCTGCACCCGCTAGGCCATTGGATTTAAGGCCCACCCTCAGTGCAGGAAGGTTTCATCTCAAGATTCTTATCTACATCTGCAAAGGTCCTGCTCCCAAATAAGGTCCATTCTGAGATTCCAGGGGGACATAGATTTTGGAGAAACACTGCCCACCCGCCATGGGCATTTGCTGTCTCTACCTGCTGTGACATCCCTGTGACACAGGAGAGAAGGGAAACTTGCAGAGATGTCCATCAGATCCTCGGAGGGCTCTCTCCTCAGCTGCCCTCAAAGGCCTGGCCTTTCCGAAGCTTGGAGTCACCCCACTGAGGAACCTAAAGGGTGGGCGAGCATGAGTGGGTTCCCTTCCCACCCACAACCACTTTGCCCCCGCTCCTCTTCTCGGGCACACAGAAGTTGAGGAAATGTGATACCCTTGGCTTCACTCCTCTGATTACACCTAATCTACCACGCGAGGACACTGGGTGAATTGCCCATCCCCAATCAGTCTGGCTGTGTTTTATCTGAACCAAACATCTGACTTTAACCCCAGGCAGATTCCTGTTCAGGTTGTAATTATTCCGGAACAAACAGAGAAAATAGGCAGGGGCATCCCACTGGGAACGCTGCCTCCCATATGGAAAGGTTCCCAATGGAAATCTTCAAAATGCTGTGTTCTTATATTGATCCAGATAAACGCCTGCTACAGTCCAGCTTCCACTGTTATATGCAGATTAGTCCTCAAAACAATCAAAACAAACAAAAAAAGGGTGAGTGAATGAAAATAGATTGTACTTCCAGGTTAGAAGCCGTTCTGTGCAGCCCTTGTGACCAGACTGCTCCTTGAAGCCAGACCAGAACCAAATCTTTACTCTCTTCACTCAACACCCTAAGTCTGTCCTCTCCATCTTCCTCTTGAAAAGCCTTAAGCTGCAGTCACAGGAATGAGCTTTGATGGGACTGACACTCGGGTCAGAAGATAAGGGGGCAGGGGCGCAGATTCTGATGATGCTTCCAAATGCTTTTGTGGCCCCAGAGAGACTTGTCTGCACCTTGTAATACATTCCTTAGTCAACAAAAAGGAAAATGAGGCTAGGGTAGTGAGGATCAAAGTCTCCAAGAAACTCAGCAACCTCCTCTGTCACTTGCTTTCTTGTAAATAGAATAGTACTGAATAAAAATATTCACGTGTGGCCCATTCACTCTGGCCTACGCATGAGGACCCAACACTGCCTCTCTGAAGCTTCTCTCTATCCCGAGGGAGTCTGTTAGTGGCCCAGTGGCCCAGTGGTCATCCTGTCCTGAGACTGTCAGTTCTTCCCAACTGTCTGACATGTGACAGGTACCTCTTCTAGCTCTTTAGCTCAGTGTCTTTTGCTTTGGGGACCCCGCTCCTTTCTCCCATGTTTCAAAGTGAAATGAAGCAGGCTTTGGCCCTCTAATTCCATCTGTGAAATCCTTAGGACCCCGGAAACTTGTGGGCCCATTTGGAGGGGACTCTGTCAGTGCTTCCAGGCTTCCGTCAGAGTCTAACAAGGCGCCATTTTGTTTTCCTTTCCTGAGGCAGAAGGGAAGGACACCAAATATACCAGAGCTATGGTGATGGACACCGGGGCCCTGAGCTACTCATGGGTTAGACTTGGGTTGACTAGTTACATCTACAAAGACAATGTTTCTTAGTAAGGTGACATTCTGAGACTCTCAGCCACCCGCCACTGAAGCCCATGTGGAGTTGGAGCACCATCTCATATGGTGCTGTCACCATGTGGCCACCCTGATGATGGAGGACCCCTTCAGATTCTGATAAGGACTAGTATGAAGTGGGCAGGGGAGGAATTGAGGCCCCACAGATGAGAGAAAGAAGCTGAGGCCTAAAGTCACAAGGTGACCTCCGAAATCACTTTACCCCAGTGTTCTTCCTCTGGACAGTCCGGTGGTATTAAGAAAGGCCTGGCCATTGTCCTTCGACAGAGCATGCCTGGGTAAAGAGCCAGACCCTTCCTTCACGTCTTCTGTTCCTCCTCCTTGGTCCCCACCTGCCTCTCTCACTTCCTGTCTCATCTTCTTTATAAACCAAGAAGAATGGCCTCCTTCCCTATCTCCCACACTGAGGATACTTCTTTAAAAAGCAGTCTGTAACTGCTTACCCCAGCGAGGTGATGACACTTTGTCACAGGAATTCAGACTGCATGCATCATCTCCCCTTCTGTGACATGCGTTGTAGAGTTTTTATTTATATACCACAGAATAGGTATGTGCTAAGGGCATGAAGCTGCCTGACATCAGTTTAACTATGATCTGTTATGTATTTAAAAGGAGTCTGTGTCTCAAATTCTCTTCTCGGGAGCAGGATACAGAGCAGAAGCCATGTGGAGACCCAAGAGACCTTCTGAAACAGAGAATACTTATCATAGACTTGGACAAAGGGGGACTTTTCAAAGATTTATGTTCTTGGTAAACATCTTTGGATAAGGCATTTCTTCTGTTGCTTAGGAATGCTGGGTAATTGTGAAGACAGAGTGGAGACCTGTCTTCAGAGCAAGGAGCCTTGCCTGGGTGTATCCACTGTTCACCTCTGCCCTAACTTGAGAAGCTTGCCCTTTTCTGAGTGATTTGTTGAGGATCTTCCATCTGGTTAGGATGGCTCAGTGCTTCTAGACTGTGTAGGGCCTTAGTCACTTTCCTCATGGCAAGGACACAATTTAGAGGAAAGCTTTATTTTGGCTTACAGTTTATAAGTTTTAAACTGTTTAAACCCACGTGGTCAGCCAACTCCAGGCAGAAGCAGATGGCAGAAGGGTCCGGTGGAGGAAAAGCTGCTCACCTCATGGCAACCCGGAAGCAGAGAGATAATAAAGGAGCCAGAAAGGGAAAGATATCCCTCAAGGTCACACCTATGGTGACTTAATTCTTCCTACCAGACCCTACTTCCTAACAGCAAGCCAGCTGTATCACCTCCATAATCCAATCACCTTCCAAACACTTGACGCTTTGGGGGCCATTTTAGGCCTAAACCATAATGTGCGGCCATTTTGAAGAGACCCAAAGGACTGTAGATGGCACACACAGCTTCAGCGGGTTACGGACTCCCTTATCTTAGAAGCACGCTGAGGCCTGACTTGAGAGAGCAGTAGGTTTATCAGTAGCAACACATGTGAAAGGGAAGGTTGGGTAAGTGGGATTATTCATGGAAATCTGAGAAAGTGCAGCCAGGCCAAGGCGGAGTCCAGAGCACACGTACCTCCTGAGAGTGGATGGAGGCAGACCCTCTCCTCTCGGTGTTGATTTCCCTCTTTGCAACAGGAGGCAATTTGGTGCCCTGAGGGACTCTGGTAAGCTCTAGAATCCTTCTGATTGTCCTAACTGAACAGGATGCGATTAGGTTCTAGTAGGTAGAGGTTAGGGGTGCCCCTAAGCATCTTAAAACAAACAAGATGATCCCCTCATGACAAAGATGTGGTCCCCATCTGCATAGTATTGAGGCAGAGGAATCCTGCTCTAACCCGGACCTGCCACGTTCAGGTAACAGCCCTGAGGCCCTGAGAACTTTGTCTTCCACAGTCCAACCTCTCTTGGCTGAAACCACCCAGGGGGCATCTGTGTCTCTGTTTGGAAACCATTTAGTGCAGTGGTGGCCAACTGTGGCACGCATGCCACAGCCAGCTCTTCGTTTTCATTGAGAGCTCCAAAAGATTCACCATCCCTGGTTTAGTGCAAAGAGAAATAATGAAAAACCAACCAACTCTTCCCGGGTACCACCAGTCTGATAGAGGCTATGCAGAAGTGCATGCCTGGCCTTAGAAAGATTACTGTTGACTTAAGGATTCATCCAAGTATTCTTAAAAAGATCATGGTCATAGGAGACGGGATCTCTTGCAAGATGGTGGGTGGACCCAAGGCCCCTAGTGGGTGTGGCCTATGTAGGTGTTGTATCTGGCTGCTGCCAATTTTCCTCCCGCTGTCCCTTCTTCTATTCCTTCTTAACAGCCTTTCTTCTAATCTCTTTAAGCAAGAATTTAGACACTGTCATATACTACTGCCACCCTTCTGTACAAGATATGTTTCATCTCTCCCAGCCCCGGCCAGCCGGCCTGCCCAGCTCCTGAAGGCATTTGTGTCTCTCCTCCTTCCCTGAAAACCATGGAGTCTCAAACCTTGGGAGTCTCTGAAGCACCTGGAAGCCTGGTGAATACTGATCACAGCTTCAGGAAGGGAGGGCTGGTAATTTGCATTTCTAACAGGTGTTAGCTGCTGCCCCACTCCAGAAACCACAGTTTGAGAACCACTGGGCTAAAGCACGATTCACAAATGTCCCCACACATCAGACTCACGTGGCTTATAAATCGAGGTGCTGTGACTTCACCCTGTACCCCTCTGTTTCGGTGGATGTGGGGAGACCCAGGCATCTCTGAATAAGCCCTGCAGGTGATTCCGATCCAGGAGTCATAAGCAGTGCAGAGCAGGCTCCTCCCGGCTACCACTGGTGTGTGCACACCACTGTCAGGTCTTGGGCTAGACAAAGGGCCTGGGATTCTGCATTTTTAACAAGTGCCCAGGTGATACTGGGCTTCTTGAGCAGTAACCACGTCTTGAACAGCCAGGGATAGACCAGTGGTTGTCAGCCTGGGGGTGATTTTGTCCCTCTTTTGGGGGACATTTGGCAAAGTCTGAGGGCGGGCTTACTTGTCACAAGTGGGTACCAGGGACTGTTCTACTGGCATCTACTGTGTGGAGGCCAGGATGCTGCCAGCATTTCAGGGTGCACAAGAAAAATAAAGAATTCTCTCTGTAGCCCCAAGTTACACTAGTGCCGCGGGAGAAGCCCTGGAGTGGACAAAGACCCTGAGACGTGGCTGACACTGAGAAGGAGCCTGCGTGGTCAGCCGAGGCTTCCTGAAGGACAGATCATTGAATCCTAGCAAATCACTCAGTTTTAGCTTACTCCAAGCAACAGGCTGCTGCGTAATGGGAGGTTTCCACCTTCTCCTGATGCCTCCTACACCTCGTTCCTGCTCTATTCTTTCTCCAGAACCCATGGTGCCATGTCATGTATGTTTTACTTGTGGGTCTTATCTACAATCTGTTTCCTGCATTAGAATGGAAACTCCAGAATGGCAGGGACTTCTGAATCAGCAAAAGCTCCTCACCTCCTATGCAGCCCTGAAGACAGTGCCTGTCATATAGTATGTGCTCAGTTAATGGTTGTTAAGCGCATGAGAGGCCTTGAGGTCTTTGGAGAGACAGGAAGCCAGTGCTGAACGCGGCCTGGAGGATGGCAGTTCTGTTCATGTGATCAGTCTCTCACCCACCCGTTCATAAAACATCGGCTTGGCACCGGCTCCCCGGACACAGCCCCTGACTCTGGCTGGGAGTTGTGGCCGCTACTTAATTTTCTTTCCTTTCCAGTATTCAGAGAGTGCAGTGTAAATGGTTTTCCCGAGTGGGCTAAGAGTTCCTATTCTTTTTCTTTTCTTCATTTTTTTTTTTCTAGATTGTTTGAAGCATCCTAATTTCATGATGCTGGGGAAGAAATCTCTATATCATAAAGAACTGAAAATGACATCAAACATCTGCATCTCTTCATAATTCACTGCTTTTCTAGTCCTTTTTCTCTCCCCAACCTCATTTCCATCCACAGAGTTCTTGCCCTGTATTTTCTGAAAATTAGAAAATCAGACCCTTATTTGTGTGTCTGCAGTTGCCGGCGAGGGAGCCGGGGAGCCCGGATTCAAAGACATGCAGGGTCCGTCACCCCATTAGCTCGGCTCTGGGCACCTCTGTGTCACCCTCTTCTGAGATGTGAACAATGAAGAACATTTTCTAATTATTGTTGGCTTTTCATTCCCACAGAGCCCGGCCCAGCCTAGAAATGAACATCCCTGCCTGAGATTTTTGTGCTGATCTTCTTTGGGGAGATACATTGTCCCCATGGGGTTATTTAGGAAGCCAGAGCTGGCTGAATCCCTGTAATGTGTTTGACTTCAGGGCGGTGGAGGAGGGGCAGGGACCAGCACAGCCGGGGGTTCATTTGCATGTCCTCTGCTGTTTGGGAACAAAAGGCCACCAGTGTTACCGCCTTCCCTTCATGGTCCACTTACTTGGTTCATTTCCTCCAAATGGAGCAGTGGATTAAAAAGACAGAGAGGACAAAGTCACATTTCCTTTCCACTGTCCCTGCTCAGGATTCCCAGTCGGGTTAAGATGCGGACAGGTCATTGTCACATTAGGACAAGGAGAAGCCTTTGAATGTGGGGTGGTCCCCGCCCTCTCTGGGCACAGGTCACTCCCATAGCTGTCTGGCTTTTTCTTAGAGTCCCGGTCCAAGGATCTTTGAAAACTCAGTCATTTTAGATCCTGCTGGAGATGATCCCTCATGCTCTGGCTGTGTCCAGGGAATCTGTCTGTATCCAGGTGGCTTGGTACAGAGAGCAGCAAACTCCCAAGTTTAAGCAACAAACAACTGGTTAAAAGTTGCCTGCAGGCTTGCAGAATTTGTAGACAGATCACAGAGCAGAGATCAGCCCACTACACCAGCGCCTGAGATCAGCCCACTACACCTCCTCCAGCCACAAACTGGGTACAGCCTGGCTGTGGGAAGTCAGCACACCTGTGAAAAGAGGCTGAGAAAGAAAGTTTCCAGCTTCTGCCGTGGAAGGATGGGGACTGAGGAGGCTCGGAATTCCGGAAACACACACAAGTGCTCGGTGTTCCGCATGGCTCAAAGGAATGAGAGCTACCCAACTGCAGAGGCAGGGCTTTCTCTGGAATCTCTACCTTCGAGGGTGCGGCAGCTTCCAGGGCAGCAAACTCTTAGATGGAGGGAACCCATCAGAGGATGTCCCCCGGCCACTGGCCTCCCAGCACGGGCACTAATGAGCCAAGCTGCCCTGGGTTTTCCCAGCCCTGCTTCCCGTCCTTGGCTGAAGATGTAGTCTGCAGGCACTGACCAGGGCAGACCCTGGGTGGGCTCACAGCCATTCTCCAACCACCAGCAAAGCTCCTTGGACCCCACCCCCACCCCCAGGTGATCTGAGCCTGGCCAGACCACCAAGGAAACCTGCCATTGGACGTTTTTATAATGCTTTGATTATTTGGGAATAGGAACCAACAGTGGGCTGAAGAAAGATATGCATGATAAGAAACCAATTTATTTAGGGAATTCCTAAATCCAGAGGTCAGGGGGAAAGTCCTTCAAGAGTGCTGGGACCAGTCCTGGTGTTTCACAGCAGAAGCAGCAGACAGGGCAGCGTGTTGGCTTCTGTGGGAGCTGTTGTGCTGACTCAAGGATGCGGGCAGCTGATGTAGAGTCCAGGAGGGACTGAGTGCTGGCCAGATACTCACCGGAAAGAGAGGCAGTTTAATATCCTCATTGTGCAAAGTCCTGCATGAACTTTTGGCATCAGTTAAAAACTTTCTTAGGTCTTCCTTGGGCTTTGTCTTCCCCTGCTAAGGAATTTTGTTGTCTTTACTGTTTAGAACTATAAAGACAGCTCTTGTGGAACTTTGAGCTCAGGGCTTCTCAAAGCGTGGCCCTTGGTCTTCCTGTGTCAGATCATTGGTCAGAAGCAGATTTCCTGGCCTAATCTCCAGCCCCCCGGCACGATGCTCATGGATGGGAACTTTAGCCAGCTTCTTTTGGAACTGTGTGCACACTGAAGTCAGAGAACCACAGATCTAGTTCAGTCTCCCTGTTGTGTGTGTATGTTTGGGGACCCGCAATCCAGGGAAGCCAGGAGTTGGCTCACAAGCAAATGGCGTCACTAGCAGAGCTGAGCCTGGACTTCTCAGATCCACATCTCCAACCTTCGATCCCTGACCCTGAACGTAGGACGTGCTGAAGGTAAGCAGTGAGCCCTGTCCTGTGCCATGTGGTCTTTCCTGCAAAGCTGTGAATCACACTCTCTCTTCAGTGTCGCTGTGGCCGCCTTGAGGACTGCAGGAGGCCGTGCACTGGATGAACTCAGGGGATGTGGCACTGGAGGCAAAGCTCCCTGCACTGCAGCAGGAGTGGCACCTGCCACACACTGGCTGGTGCTGTGTGGCTCCCAGGCGCTTCTGCTTGCCTGGGAGGTTTGATTCACACACACTAGCCCTGACTTCTCACTAGGGTGAGTTGGGCACTTCAGAGATGGACACGGTACGGAGGTCCTGGTCTGAGTTACTTGGTTCTCCACCCACTTTGGGATGCTGTTGATGTCTCTGTGGCAGCAGAAGTGGGTCTGATAGCTGGAGATACGTGGGGATTGGCTTAAAAGCAGAATCACTCAGCAAAGCACCTCATGCCCGGATGTGCTCAGTGTGACCTTTACCTCCACACTCCCACACACCTGCATGCTGAGGTGTCCTGCGCTGGCACTGAGGCCAACTGCATGTTGTTAGTTGTACTGATGACTTGTCTCTGGGTGAAATAGGTTTGTTCCTTCTGCCAGAAATGCCATGGCTTTTGGAGCAAAGGCCACAAACTGTCCCCAGGATGGGCCACCTTGCACTAGGTGCTCAGCAAGATGGGTCACATTTGGGTGGACACTAGAGGGACAGCTGAGAGCGAGCCCTGAAGGTCATAACCTTGGATTGAGTTGCATGTGCTCAGCGGCACCCGGACATCCAGTAGGAGGTGGCCGGAGAGATCGTGAGCGGGGTGCTAGGCTGTGGGGCTGCTGTCTTTGCAAACCCTCCCTCCTGCCTTGACTCTCTGTCCTCACAGTGGTGACGCTTTCACCTGTTGGCTCCGTGTCCCTCAGTGCTGAGGCCAGTGTGTGGCACTTCATCAAGCAGAGTGGCCCGCCCCTCTCATCCCCTTCCTTTATTATTTCCCGTGTCTTCCTGGGCTTGCAAGCCATCCTGAGAGCTTGTGTCTCAGAGTTGGACTGTACTTGTCCTCCCCAGCTCCCCCAGCACTGCCAGGTTTGATGCACAGTAGGTGCTCGGTCAGTGTTCTGGTGGCTGGGTAAAAGTCCGTGCTCTGTAAGTGTTTTATTCAGGGAATGAGAAGTGGGGTCTCAGGGGACATGCCCAAGGTTACCCAGAGAGACTTCTGGCCGTCTTTGACAGGAGAAGTGCCTCTCACCACATGTATTTGTTTCACCCTCCTTTGCTCTGAGTGGCAGTGGCTTTCCTGTAGGCTCTGCTCTGCGTGCTGCGGATGACTGGGCAAAGAATGTATTGGAGGTGAAGGGGACTTCGATGGCTTGGGAAAGAAAGTAGGACCCGTGACCTGAATGTCCCCACGCTTAGTCCCATGGTGTGACCTGAGTGTCACTGGGCCTGCTGGTCAGTGGAAGGAGTGGGTTCTCCCCAGATGTTGGTGTCAGCTGTGACTCCCCTGCTGGGCTTACAGAGCACCTCGAGCTTTGATTATGCTCCTTTCTCTGCCCCACAGCCAAGCTGAGAGGATCTGTACCATCCCTGGAGACTCCCCCTGCAAATGCCAAGTGCTGGTCCATTCCATCTCGCCCTGAGACACTGGAGGGCATGAGGTTAGGAGGGGCGACCTTGATTCCTAAATGTGTCCAGCCAGCTAAAGTCACTCAGCGGGGGGACCCTTCCCCTCCCTGAGCCTCAGCCCCATCTCTATGATGGAAAAGATTATGCCTACAGTGAAGGTTGTATGAATAATGGGCTGAAACTAAAAAGGACAGAACCCAGAAGTCCATCAGCTGATGAACAGATCAACAAAGCCACACGGTAAAACAGCATCTGACAGTGCTGGTGTGTGCTCTAACGTGCATGAGCCTTGAAAACGCCACGCCAAGTGTGAGAAGCCAGACACAAAAGGCCACGGGCTGTGCAAGGCCATTCATACGAAACACCCAGAATAGGCAAATCCGTAGAGACGGAGATATTAGTGGTTGCCAGGGATTAGATAGAGAGAAGAATGGGGAGCCACTGCTAATTGGCACTGGGTTTCTTGAGGGGTGGGGAACACTGATGGAAATGTTCTGGCATTCTATAATGGTGGTGTTTGTATAACTGTGTGAGTGTGCGAAAAGCCAGGGAACTGTGTGCTTTGAAAGGGAAAACTTTATGATATGAAATTGCATCTCCATAGCAAAATAAACACACACACGCACACACACACACACACACACAGTGTACGTTAAAAGGCTGGGCTAGCTGAGTAGATGCATACAGCTGGAGTGTTGGCAATGCCGATTCTCTTTGTATTTTAGCATTTATTTGGGGCCTGCCGTGTACCCGACATTGTGGCCAGAGCTCTGTGTGCCTTACTTTATTTTCTAAAGAAGGCCGAGGACCAGCATGGTTATGTTACGCAATCACTGTCACAGGTCACAGGCTGGCCAGATCAGATGAGGACCTCAGCTCGTGGTTCTGTCTGACCCAAAGCCTAGACTCTTGCCTTGCTGCTGTCTCGGTTCAAGGACTTCTGAATAATGAAATGACTTATTTTGCAGAGACCTGGCCATGGCTCAATGTAGAGTTCTTAATACATAACTGTCGATACCCAAGACTCCCATTGGAAAGGCGGAGGGGTCTGCATGGTCTGCCTGGGTGGACCTTCCAGGCTGCAGACTTGCAAATGATTCTCCCAAGAGATTCATCTCTGTCTCTTTGGTCTGTAGAGTAAGAATGAAGTCCAAGACTTCAGAGAGCTGCTGACTGCTGACAGAGTGTAAGACACCCCAGGGGCCCATGCTCAGGCCTTGGTGATGACAGGCACCTACCCCCAAGCTTAGGGAAGCTGCCCCCAGGGATCCCTGCAGGAAGGGTTAGAAACAGCTTTGCAATTACATCATGCAGAGAGGAGGATGTTTGCTGGCCCCTGGACTGCTAGGGGAAGTCCCGAGAGCTTGCTCCCATCTGGGAAGAGAGGCGAGAATGAGGCCAGCCAAGTCCCAAGTAGTTTCAGGATCTGTACCAGTCTATCAGAAAGCTGCCGAGTGGTGACAGAAGCTCTCTAATTACTACAAACTGATGTCAGTGGAGTGAGAAAGAATTGCAACCTGGCAGGGAAAATTCTAGATCCCCGCAGTTCTTACAGTGCATAGATGGTGACACATGCAGAAATGGGGACTCTTCAGGGGACCTGGGCTGCTCCTTTGGCCCGCGAAGTCTGATCCCAGATGTAGGGCTGACTGCTAGGGGAGAAGAAGCCTTGACACCTTAGCTGTGATTCACATTGGCCGTGTGACTCTGGGGCACCTCCCTGGTGCAGGTCTGCAAAGGGATTTAACGGAAAACCAAGAGGTCCCCGTTTATCATGAGAACTTTGCTGAGGCCTCCTCCTTGCCTGGCCCCCAGTGCCGGGGCTGAGTAGAAGTGAAGCATGGCCATCAGCCTTGCCTGTTGGAGTTTAGTAGTCAGCTGACCTCCCGTGGATAAGCAGGAAAGGATTCTGCTGTCATGTAGACTTGGCCTTTGCAGACCTACGGTGTGCCAAGGGCTCCTCTCGTACTCCATTATTAAACTGGAATTTTAAACTGTGGAATTCTGGTTTTATTCAGATATAGGAAGCCAAAAGTTGGTCAGGAGGTGATTGCCACTGAAAAAATAGTTACAGATCTCAGGAAAAGGAGCTGCTCGCCATACAGGGAGAGTGCTAGAGATGGTCTACCGGCTGAAAGGGAGGTGCACAGGGAGGCTAGAGCCTTCACTGGGGTTCTGATGGGAAGGAAGAGACCAGGCAGGGTACGAATACAGAAAAGCTTGTATATTGTTTAAATGGTGGTAAAATTCACATAAGGTGAGTATATGGGTGGGTGGATTTTGGCAAATGCACACACATGTGGGTGTCATTCACATCCTCGTCAAGACACAGGGTGTCTCCATCCCCCTGGAGATTCCACTGTGTCCTCCCCACTCAGTCCCCACTGTCCTCAGCAATCACTATTCTATCGGGGGGAATTTATTTCACTTCACCTAGAACTTCATGCAGATGGATCCTACAGTATGCATGCTATTATATCTGGCTGCTTTGGCTCAGCAAAGTATTCCTGAGATTTGTCCAAGTTGTATATTTCTGCAGTTCATTCATTTTATAGCTGAGGGGTATTAAATGGCATGGGTTCACCACACTTTGTTTATTCGTTCTCCGGGGTGATGGACACTTAGATTGCTTCCAGTTAGGAGTTCTGCTGAGTGAAGCCACTGTGCACATTTGTGTACCCATCTCTTTGTGGACCCACGTGATCATTTTTCCTGGTAAACACCTAGGCGACCCTCTGCAGTCAGCCCAGCCCTGTTCCTTTAGAAACCCGGAGCTGTCTTCCTTTCCAGCTCCTATATCCTGCGCCCTTATCTCACTTTGCAAGTGGCATCTCAGGTTCTTTTACTTTTCTAATTATGGAAAAAGCCATGTAACATAGAATAGTCCATCTTAATCCTCTTCAGGTGCAGAGTCACTAGTGTTAGG
This sequence comes from Cavia porcellus, assembly GCF_034190915.1. NCBI lineage: Eukaryota > Metazoa > Chordata > Mammalia > Rodentia > Caviidae > Cavia > Cavia porcellus. The sequence continues at coordinate 10,764,691 of NW_026947508.1, forward strand.
CTGTGTTCACGCTGTCGTGCAGCCATGACTGCTGTCCAATACCAGGACTCTGTCCGTCCTTCCAAACTGACACTCTGGTCCCATGACACACTGGCTCCTCTTTCTTCTTTCTCCCTCTATGCGTCTGACAACTCTCGGGTCATCACATAAGTGGGACCAAAGACCATACAGCATTTGTGGTTTTGTGTCTGCCTTACTGTAACTAGCTTGATAGCTACCAGATTTACCCAGGTGTCAGAATTCCCTCTCTTTGGACTGACTATATTCCACTGAATGTATGGATCCCAGTTTGTTATTGTTTTTCGGAATGAAGAAGTATATCATATTGTTATGGCTTGTGTCTAGGTGTCCTCCCAAACCTCATGCAACCATAGGTGGAGGTTTGCCAAGATGGCTGGATCTAGGGGGTGTGATATTGGGATTAAGGATGTGTGGTACTAAATTTGTCCTCTGATTGGAATTATTATTGTTCTGGGTGTGCATAGCACCAACCAATGAGCTTGTAGCCTGGACAGGGTAAAAGGGAAAGGGAGCCTTGCAGCTTGCTTCTTTCTGTCTGCCCCGCCACACCATGAGCTGTTTCTCCTCTGCCGCGCCACCCTGCCTTGGAGCCAGCTGACTATAGACTGAAACCTCAACAAACTGTGAGCCTTATGTATCTTTCATTCTTTGATTTTCAGGTATTTTGTCTCAGCAGTGAGAAACGTAACTAAGGCATGTATTTTTATTTTTATTTTTATTTTTTAGCACATTAAAAAATGCAATCATTCACTCCTGAAACTTTAGTCTTCCCTAACTCACCCAGAACACATATGGTTGTGTTCAGGCTGTGATACCCCAGACTCAGGAGATCTGAAAATACAGACAAATTGATAGCAGGCAGATTGCAGGCAGATTTCACCATCTTTTTGTTATAAAAGATGCATCGTGTAAGGACCATTGGCAGCACCTGGAGCCTCTGCGCTCTCTCTCTCTCTCTCTCTCTCTCTCTTGGTTGAACTGGTTTCCTGATAAGTGTGTTAAAAACTTGTCTCCATTCCTTTCTCCAGAATTGCTCACACCAGAGTCTGAGAGGCAGATTTTTTTGTTTATATTTCCCTTGGCTGTTTTAAAGTGCCATTTGTCATATCTGACACATAGTGAGTTTCCTATCAGATATGAAAGGCAGCGCCTGCAGAATGCAAGATGAGATGGGAAATAGGAGCTGAAAACCATTTGGATGCAGACTCCAGCATCTTCCTGAGCACTGGGAACTTCCCAGCATCTTAGAAGCGGGGATGGACCTAAGAAAAACAGGCAGATGTAATTGCCTGGGTGCCAGGTAGCTCCAGAAGTGCAAGGAAACAATAAAGGCAGTAATTAAAACTTGGTTGTTCAGATTTGACAGTTGTAGGCTGTCTCACTGAAGATGGGTAGGTCAAAGACACAGGATACTTTAGTGAGATATGAAAATTGAGACCTAGAGCAAAGATTCCCCCTGCCAGTCTCCACTTGGGGGCACCACCCAGCCTTTCGACCTCAGCCCTGGATGCCAGGAAGCTTTCTTAATCTGTTGGTTCCTGTGTCTTTTCTCAACTGTAATGCCTGGGGGTGGCGTTGACACACAGCATGCACTCAGCAAATATTTATGGAATTAACACAAGAAGAATCACTAATATATTGATTTCACTAGATCATCAGCTTCTTTATAGCAGAAAATCCTCCTAGCACACTGTCTGGTCCAGGAGAAGACCTCAAGAAAGGCTGCCAAGCTTAGAAAAATAACTCACATCCTGTGGTACCCAGCAAGTGCTCTGTATCATTGGCATCACTGAAACAGCTCTTGAGTCTTATGACTTAGGCTTTGGGTCCCTAGAATCCAGCGTGTGTTGCTAAGAGTACAGTGAAGTACTTTATCATTCTTGAGTAACATCCAGGCTGAGGTATTTCTTCTGAAACACAGTAAGAGTTGTACTTCAAAGTCTTGTCTATGCAACTTCATTCTAGATAGAATTAGTGAGCTTGTCCTGGGCTTCATATAAACTGGGAGGCTGCTAGCCCCGAATTAAGATCCTATGAGCTTCTCCTCCCATCTTCACAAGGCTTCCTGTGTCTGACTTGGTGGTGAGACTTTAAATGGACCTGGGAGACCCCAGAAAAACCAGCCTCAGAGTGGTGGCTTTGCAGGCTTGCCTCTTGGAATCAGCGGCAGGGTCATGGGTGAAGATGACTTGGGGATCTCCAGAGTTGAACAGATATGATCCCAGCTGTGGTTCTCACCATCTCATTCCTTGAGGTAAACTGTTCCACCCTGAATGCTCATATTCTGATCTGCCAAGGAGGAGCAAGTTCTATCCATACAAACTGATGCAAAGATTGATGGGTAAATTCATTTCTGTGTTGTGTTACCGGAATACCTGAGATGAACAACTTCTCAGGAGGAAAGGTTTATTTAAGCTCATGGTTTCTGACCATGGCCAGTTGTAGTGAAGTGAACACCTCCTTAGTGGAACCTGTTCACCCAGAGCAGCCAAGAAGCAAAGAGAAAGAGACGTGGTCCCATTTTCCCCTTCCAGGCCACACCCCCCAATGACCTCACTTCCACCCGCTAGGCCCCACCATGCAATGGGCCCACCTCTCCCAACAGCACCACAGGCTGAGACCATGCCCTTAGCACACAGGCCTTGGGGGATGCCCAGGTCCCTGTAGGGCAGTTTCCTGTGGATGCTGTAGTGAATGACTACACACTGGTGCTTGGAACCACACATTCATTTGGCTACATTGGTGGAAGCCAGAAGTCTGCAATGCCCTCTGCGGTGGCCATGCAGAAATAGAGGTAGAGGAAGAACCATCTCTTTCTGAAGGCTCTGGGTGCGGAGCTGTGTCTCCACCTTCCCTGGCTTCTAGATTCTGCGTGATGTCTTGGCTTGCATCCCCTTCCTCTGTCTCTAAAGCCGATGCTACATGGTGTCTTTTGTCTCTGACTCTGCTCCCATGGTCATCTAGCCACCTCTCACACCAGCCTCCTCTGTGTCGCTAAGGCCCTCATGATGACACCAGAGCCACTTGCTAATCCAGGATTCTTAGCCTGATCTCACCGCAGAGCTCCATTTACCATGCAGGGTTCCATATTCATGGGTTCTAGGGATCAGCATAAGACTACTGTTCAACCTTCCACTGATGGGATTGTGACTGCGGTGACCTCTATATAACTACAGTGCCATATTGTCTGGGGTCCTCCATTCCCAGGGTGAAACTTATATCTGCATTCTCTTGATTTGGACTCCCGCCACCCTTACACACCATAGCAAACTCTAAGTCCAGATTCCAGAGCACATGGGTTATGTGAGACACCAGAATATCAGCAGAGCTTTGATAAGGAGAGAAAGGGAAGGCCTCTACATAAGGGATTTCCAGGTCAATAGCCACTGTAGGGAAATAGAGCTTAATTCTGTGGGGGAAACTGAGAGCCAGTGCCGAGCGTGCCACAGTACCCAGCCCAGGACAGAGGAGCCAGTGGTTGGTCCCCTGAGCCTGTGGCACTCCGGGCCTGATGTGCTGAGGATAAGGGGACAGGGGCAGAGTTCCCCGGCCTTGGAATCCTCCAGACAAGCAGTCAGCGGGCACCAGAAGTTCCTGTTTGCTCTCTAAGAATCACTCAATCCAACCCATCTTAGGCTAGCTGTACAGTTATTTGGTGAAACTAAGGTGAATTAATTTAATGAAATGCAAATGAAGACTTACTGGGAGTAATTGCTTTGAGGAAACGCTGTTCAATTAGATGTGATTGAGACAAGTACAAAAGTTGATGGTGCGGAGGAAGGGCCACTCAGCTCTAGAAGGAGCAGCTATTTCGGCCTCCCTTTGAAGACACCCAAGCAGGAAGTCCTAGGTGATGTACGCAAGAGTGGCTTACGCGCATGTGTGCACAAATATTCAATTCCTGTGATTCCACATCGAGGGTATTTTTCCCATTTTATTGATTTCTGATGAAGAAACTGAGGCCCACAGAGCTTAATTCCCTCAAGATCTTGCAGCTAGGAAATGTCACAACTTGCGCTTGAATGTCTCTCCTCTCTCTCCCTGGCTGCCTCCCAGGAATGCCACACTGGAATCCCTGCAGCTGGCATCTCCCCACTTTGCTGATCTGCGTACTCGGATATTAGGCTGAACGACGTGGTCTCTTCTGCCCAGCTTAGGAGAATTTTTTCGTGAAGGATATGATCTGTCTATTCCACTTCCTCTTAACTTCTTTAGACGTTGACAAAATTCCACTGCTCCTTCGTAGAAGGAATTTCTCAACTTAGAAACATCTGAACACTCACAGCAAAGTCAGACCCCGTCCTCACTTTCGGGGAAGGAACACCCAGTGGACCCTCTAGGGCTGCCTCCCTCCACTTTGCCCAGTGTTGGTATGTCTGTGTGCATATGTGTGTGTGTGCATGCACACATGCATGTGCGTGTGGCAGTGGGAACCCCTGGCCCTGGCCTTGGTTTTTCCGTGACCCTAGAACAACAGGAAGCAAACGTCCACCCAGAGCTTCAGCCCCAGGGGCAGCAAGCCAGAGGCCTCCTTCCATGTTAGTCCTGCGGGCTGGAGGAAGCTCCTTCTGGAATCCTGTGGCTGGGGAGAGGGAAACCCACTGGCTGATGCAGACATGTTTAGCTAAACTGTTAACAGCCCCACCAGGTGGTTTTCCTCACTGGTGTTGTACAGGGCTCCCTGCAGAGGTGGCTGGGAAACCTGGAGAGCTGTCAGGAGTCACTGGTGGGAGTGGCCAGCATCCTGTGTTCTCCTAAGGCCATGTTTGCTCCCATCGTGATAGAAAAAGATCCACCTACAAGGTGGGCTCCAACAATACACTGAATGTTTATATTTTTTTTAAAAAAAGTATCACAGTAAAATATATGTCGCTATTAATCCTCTTCATAATGCTCCCCCTCACTTGAACACATTGACCCCCTCATTCTCACTACTTTCTGAAGCAGCTCTGGACATCCTCTCTCAGGAGTGTCTTTAGTTGCCCTGTCACAACTGCCCTAAGGGCCTGAGTCAGTTCAGAGCATTGCTCTCGCACACTCACTGTGACTTTGAGGGACAGCCAGAAGCCATATGGTGCCAGAGTAAGTGAGTAAGGTAGGTGAAGACACATGCATGTTTCATTTGACAAAAATTGCCACAGACGGTTGATAAGGTGTGTTTGGCGACTCCAGTGAATATTTCCATTTGAAAATATATTATAGTAGAAGACACATTGCCATTAATCCTCCTCAAAATACTCCAAATGGGGGCTGGGGATTTAGCTCAGCGGCATAAGCGCCTGCCTTGCAAGCAGACAGTCGTGAGTTCGATCCCTGGTACCGATAAAAACGAAAAAGACAAAAAAACAAAACAAAAAAAAAAAAATACTCCAAATGATCCCCCTTCTCTTTGAACACACTTAGCCTAGTGTCATTGGCATTTGCATGGAGCTTTTTAAAAGGAATAGCAGTTCCTTGGTTGGTAATCGATGCCACTTCCTTCAGCGTCATGATGGCAGCCCTTGCCAGACTGGACCGAGGAGACTGAGGACCATGGCCATGGCGCATGTGAGTGCCTGCTGTGTTCTGAGCCTAGAGCCATAGAACTAAGAAGTCTTTGCTGGGCAGACATGAATCAGTAGGTATGTGACAGGTGCTAGGAGAGAGGTGATGCCCAGAGAGAAGCGTAGGAGCCTGCAGGGTAGAGCTTTTCTGGGTGTGTGTGGGGTAGACACTCCGTGAGAAGAGCATCCTAGGAGGTGACAGCTTGACTGAATTGAGAAGGGTGGGTCTGGAAGGTGGAAAAGGGTCTTCCAGGCCACCCGGACAACAGCAGAGAGGCAGGAACTGAAGTAGCATGTTGGAAGAATTTCCGGTTATTGACCATAATCAAAGTGTAGAACAGAGGCAAAAAAAGTTAAGTCTGGTGGGATGGACAAGTTCCAGGCAATGGAGCTTATAGGTCTTTCCAAGAAGCTGGAATTTGACCCCAGAAGTGAATAGTCACGGGCTATGCCTGGTTTTTTGCAGCACAATCTTTAGTAGCAAGAGGAAGCAGGAACATTGATTTATGTGTGTAATAATGAGTCTTATTTCAAGACATTTTTATGCATTTTCATGGGGCTCCAATTGATAGGTAAATTCTGCTCTTCAGCGGTAATTATGCAAACCCAAGATACAAGAATTACTGTGTACATTTGCAACATGGAGACCAAAGTCTGAGTCATGCTCACTGCATGGTGGGCTGATTCCGGCCAATGTCCAGGTGCTTGGACTGGAAGACCTCACAAGTTCCCAGCATGCACTTCCACTACCACTCCAGGTACTGACACTGCAGAACACCAGCTCCAGCCTGGCTCTCTCCTTACCCACAAGTAGGTGTCTCGTACTAGAGTTTGCTGCTACTGGGTCCCTCCTTTCTGCTTCGACTGGGCTTTATACTTGGCCTCTGGACACAAAAGAAATAAGCTCACGGACATCACAGCATTTGCTTAACCCCATTCTAGCTAGCCAGGCAAGACTCTAAATTGAGTCTGGCTCCCGCTGTGTGACCAGGGGCACTTTTCCTCCTTGGGCCAATTTTTTCATTCATTAAAAGCAAACTTTGAGCTTGAAGTCTTTCCGGGGCTGCACCTGCCCTGCGTACTGCTGCATGCCCACAGCCGGGCACAGAGCTCTGAGGAGCACAGAATGAACCCTTGAACACACATCCCATGCCAGGCAGCACTGGCCCTGGGGCAACCACCTAGTGGTAGAAATGGATATAGTGGTAAATAATTAGAATATAGTATGAGTCCCTATAAAACCCAAATAAGTAAAGAATTCTAAACTGGCCCCCGGGAAGAGATGTCTGTTTCTTTTTCTTGCAAGAACTTGAGTGCAAGAAGGAGCCCCAAAAAACTGCTGCAGGTTTCAGCTCACGCACAGGAGATACCAAACGTTGCAGTGTCCCGTCTCCCAATGCACCGTGAGTAACTTATTTCACGTGCAGAAGGAAAGTGCAAGGAACGCACATTTTGCCTTCCAAAACTGAGCATATGCATTTAAGCAAGATCAATTTTTTCTTTAAAAAAAGAAAGGCCGATAAGAATTGATCGGTGAAACCACGGTAGTCTAATAATTTGCGGAGGTTATAGAGAGCTCTCAGGACCTTCCCCCACCCCCGGCAGAGGATCCCACCTACGCGATTGGCCACCAAGGGAGTGAGAGTGTCTCCCCGACCAGCTCCTGCCTGAAGAAGATGTGCAAACCCATGGAACACAGCCGTATGCTAGACACACACATGGAACCGGCATCGCTGGTGTGGAGACGCTGGCCAGCGCACCGTGTCTCCACTGGTACAGCTGAAGACGTGCTGTCTGTTGCAAGACAATCGCCTAGATTATTCCTTGGTCAGACCATGCTGGCCGTATGGAAAGATATAGGAGCGACTTCCCCGGTGGAATTCCAAGTAGCCAAGAAGAAAAGGAACAGGTGCAGGTCTCCTGGCTCCTGGGAACCTGGAGCGCCAACTAAGCCCCACCTCACCAGATGGCCGCGAGCTGCGCAGATGGAGCAGTCCCTTCCTCGGGGGCCGAGTGGATCCCAGCAGGGTTACTCTAAGCTCCCGTTCACAATGCTCAACCTGTCCCGGGGCAGAGGGCATGGTGAGACCCTCAGAAGAAACAGATGCTATGTGCAAAGCTGGGTGTCGGGGTTACTGTGCGGAAGAGCGTCACAGCATGGGATTCTCCTCTTTGGTTTCAATGAAGGGAAGTGGGCATCCTAGTGCCTGCAGGGCGTCCCGCTTCACCAGGTTGCTGGGCGGCTCCTCCCACACTGGGAGGGCTCCCTGAACCCTCCCCTACGCCTGCCCAAATCTCCTTTATGACCACAGCAGCCGGCTGCATCAAAGCAGTCCCTTCCTTCGGTCGGGTAAATGGCTATCCTCTGTGAACACACGTAAGTGGCTGCAAATTTAAGTGTTGCATCCAGTGGGCTTGTCACACTGCGCCACTTCAGCCCCGTCATGAATTATGCATCCTTGGGCCACTGCCTTCTTTCTCACCTTCTCTTTCTAAGTGCTTGTAGTGTACCAGGCCTAGTAAAAACCTAGTCTTGGTATGATTCCTGTAACCATAGGCCTGAGACGGCCCGCCTGGTGTCTCTGCACGGGAGCCCTGGATTTAAGGAGCCACCAAGCTGAAGGAGATATGGGGGACTGAGAGATTCCACCTCCCTGATGTATTCCCCTTGAAGACCGGGCTGGGAATTCAACTCTCAGTCTGAAATGGCAGGTAATAACAGGCTCCTCCCTGTCACCAAAATAATTGTTGGTTGCGGTGACCGACTTGGGGTCACAGGAGGTCCTGCATGCAGAAGGGAGGTTCTCCTTCATGTTCTTCTCCCTTGTCCAATCCCTTAGGTCAGAGAGGAAGAACACATTACCAAAGCTGTTTGCCATAAAGGAATACTCACTGGTTCTTGGCAGGACAGAATGTTTTTATTCAGACCACCATTGTCCCCGGCCATAAAACTTTCTGAATCACTGTGCCTCGGTTAGAACTCTCACGTCCGTAATTCATGCAGGAAGGCTGACTTCAGAGACCTGGCTGCCGTGGCTTTTCTCCGTTTTGTAGAATTATGTGCCTCCCTTCCCCTACACGTGCAGCGCAATTTATGGAGATGTTAGGAGACCTGCTTATTCCCCTCACCCCCATCCGTTATTATCCTTTCTAATTCCACAGAGTCACTGGCTGATAAGGCCACTGAGTAAACAAATGCATATTTTAATACCTAATATTGAATTTACACTTACCTCTCAGGTGTATTGGGATACCAATGTGGCAATTCAAAGCAAATATATAAGTTTTAGTCATGATTGGGGATTGCTTAGCTAAGTGAACATGCTGACTTGCATATTTAACTGACTGTTAAGTTTTTAAAGCCCCAAGGATTTTTGATAAATGGCTCGCTACTTTCAAATTTCAAGTGTGTGGGGGATACCCCCTGATTTTGCAGTGTATGTACATAGTTCTTATGTAGTTGGTTCATTGACTATGACCATGACGTATTGCTGAGTGAAGCTACAATCCCATAGACTCCGTATACATGAACTATACAAACATACGCATCCACACGCTATCTGTATGTGCCAAGACATCTTTGGATGCACGTGTGGGAGAATAAACAAAGTTGAGCTGCAGGTTTATGGAATTTTGCTCCTCGCACTTTTTTTGATTTTTGAGACAGGCTTGTTGTCCATGCTGGTCTCAAACAAGAGGTCCTATTTTCCTCTTTACACAGGATCACTTCTTGTCTTTACAAAGAGCTGCCCTGCTCTTGATCTGGCAAGCATGTGATACCCAGATCACCTGAGCAGGTAGCAGAGCCCTCCGCTGGCCAGTCCCCCATGCAGGTTGCTTCCAGTTTGACACTTCCCGTTTCCTCAAGGCTCATTTTTTAAAAAGAAGAAGCTGTCCTTGCTTAGATCACTAAGCAGCCACCTGGACTTGGATTCTGCATCCAACAGCTCTATGCTGACAAGTAGGGATGATCATTTTTTGCCTCCCACAATGACCATGGTCTTCAAACTCTTGGCCTTTGGACCTGTTTGACTATACAGAAAAAAATATATACCTATCTCCCCATCATTCCCATCTACTTGCAACTCCTAATACAATCCCTTTTGAGTTGGGAAGCAGCTGCTTCTCCTAGCAGTGGGATTCTAAGGGAAGGTGGCCGGGAAGGTGGCCAGGGAGGAGCATCTTTTCCCACCGGAAAGCAAGGAAGCCACACTGTGCTCATTCTGAAAGTCGGCATTGCATGCAGGCTGCCTCAGGGTGGACCTCCTGGAGCCCCCGCCACCCTGGGTGTCTCCTGCATGCCCAGAATGGCTACCAGGAATAGAAGGAGCGGGCCTGCATCTAGAAAGAGACCCTTGAATCTGGAAAGGAGAGCGGATTCATGAGTGGGTGCCTGCTTGAACTGCTGTTGCTGGAGAAGCTTAGATCCCGTCGCCCTCCCCTTGACCTCCCCTCGTCCCTCATAATGCAGCCTGGAGGAGCCGTGGGGAGGAGACTCTTGTGCACGATCCTGTTTTTGCTGAGTTTGTCACTTAGCATTCAGTGGAGTCCGTCACTGTCTCTTTACTTTCAGGGCACCCCGGTTTGCTTGGGAGTTCAGCTTCAAGTCCAGAAATACGTTCCCAGCAAGAGATGGGTGTCCATTCCCGCTTCTTCATACTGACTTGTTGGCTGCCCTCTGGGCACTTGATTCCATTCCCACTAACGAGGCCAGGCTGGAGGGTGACCCTGACTGCACCGCAGCCCGAGAGCCTGCCCGTGGGGCGGCAGTGACCATGTGCATGCACCAGAGAAACTTAAAAATTCCGAGTGCGGGCTAAGTGCGCTTTAAGCCAGGGAGCAGTGTGGTTTTAGCAGGGGCTGGGCGGAGAGGAGCTATTAATCCTTGTGACATTCCCCTTGAATAGCCTCGTATTTCACTCCTGCTAAGCTGCGGGCCAGTGTTTCTGGGCCTCTCTGCAGAAGCAGCACCTCGAGGGGTGGAAGCCCGGAACCCTGCTCCGCTCTGTGTCTTAGGACAGCAGTTGGCCGCAGCTTGCTAGGCTGACCTCGTGCACCTCATCACTCCAGATGGACTCAGGCAATCCTGGCTGCCTCAGTGTCCATCTGTCACCCACCCAGCAAGGGTCAGGGGGCTTTCATTGGAATGTTGAGCAAAAGAAGAACCAGTGCCCATCAGGAAAATGGAAAAGAAAGGGGCAAGCAATCAGGCATGCCAAAGAATTCACAATTCTGGGTGCGACTGTCTCCACACCTTCCTGCAAATCTCTCCAGCTAAATCGCTCGTTTATTCATTCATTCATCAAACACCTATTGAGCGCCTTCCAAGCGCACTCTGGTAAATGCTATAGACACAATTTTGGACAGAGCAGTTGAGGCCCTGTCCTTGTTGATCCCTCCCTGCCATGGGAGTGAGGTGACCTGGGCCACAGGTCAGGTAGAGGTGCAGGAGCTGGTAACGGGTGATCTGTACTTTGAAGCCTGACCCCGTTACTTCCAGCTTAGGAGAGAGAGATGCTTTCCCTCCTTTGAACCTCAGTTTTGTCATCTGTAAAACGGGGTAGTATAGGAGGTCAAGGAAAGAGTTCCTGATGATGACTCATTTAAACTGAGGCTTGGAAGCCAACCCCCTACTGTCACCCTTAAGGACTGATGAGAAGTACCTTTGGGTCAAGGAGTTCCCTTTGAACATCTTTCTAGAGCTTTCTACTGCAGCAATCACATCCTATTGTTTTGTACTGAGCAGCCAGGTAAACAAGTGATGATCTGTTCACCACTCAGAAACTGACACATGGTTCAAAGACCCAAGGCTGCTGTCGGCTGACCCTGGGTGGCTTCAGCTACCCTGAGGATCTGCTAACACCTGACCCTCAGCTGCCACCTGGCTGAGGCCAGCCCACTGAACTGTCATCAGAAAGGACTGCCCCACACAGGAGTTAGGAGATACATAGAGGAAGATGCAATGAACAGGGTCCCAGCAGCTTAGGAATTCTGCTTCTCTCCCCAGCTTCTGTCCCCACCCCTAAACCACTGTTCCTTACAGCCTGAAGCTTTTAGGGGTGCTGTGTCCCCCATGACAGCTGACATATGGAGGCCTTGATTTATACAGAAAAGCCATCCTGAACATCTGTGTGTAAATCCTGATTGTTTTGGTGAAGAAGGTGGAAAACCTTCCCTGAGACGCGTTAATACACAACATGTTATACATAATTCAGCTCTCCTTTAGCTACTAAATTAATTTTGCATGCGCAGTGTTTTTAAATTGCAGCTCATGCTGAGCAAGCTCCTGCCACGAGCCCGAGACCCCCCCCCCAAGGGTCCACGCACCATTCCCTCTTCCTCTCCCCGTAGGGTCTGGCTCCTTTAGCGATTCTCAGAACCGATGAGCACGCAGCGTGCCGAGGCCCGTGCTTGGGAAAGCAGGGAGTGAGAGAACGGAGCTGCATTACCTCTGCGAGCTCGTAGCCCAATTCAGGAGTCAGGGCAGTTCATTGCCGCCTGCAAAGCTCTGCAAGTAGGTGAGTAGGGACTCTGGTTTTGGGGGACAGGAGGGTCACACGCCTTCTAGGCAAAACTCAAGGCTTGTGCCAGCCAGCAAGAAGGCGGAAACCTGGACGAGAGTGGCTAATGCAGCTTCCAAGTGCAGGGGACTAGCAGAGAGTGGCCAGGCTGAGCCAGGTCAGGGAGGATCCCACAGGGCAGGCTAAGCAGCCAGGCGGGCGGGGAGGCCCGCGGCGCTGAGCGTTTCCTGGGGTGAGTGTGCTTCAGGGTCTTCCAGAGAGTTTCACAAAGCCTGGATCCTGCAGCCTTTTTTTCCTCTGTCTTTTTTCTTCTCTTTTCTGTCCATCCATCCATCCTTCCTTTCTTCTTTCTTCTTTTTGGAGATAAACCACGACTTTGAACAATGTAATAAATTTTATTGTGCATACGAGGTTTACAACACAACGTCACTGGCTATGCATTAGTCTAGTAAGCGTGCTGTTTATTATAATGAAGCAAATCGACACAGAGTCGTAGAATAAGTTTAAAAATCTATCACACAACATGAGGTCTACAGAAATAAAATTGTGTTGCACTTGGGATCTTCACAGATAAGTAGATTTAGCTGCCTCTCTGTCTCTGTCTGTCTGTCTGTCTGTCTCTTTCTCTCTCTCTCTCCCACACACACACCATGGCCAGTGGTCTGACTGAGCAATTCTGGGCTGAGAATCTGTGCCTCTAACCAGGCAACCCTGGTCCAGGGGCCACACTTCGAGACACGGCTGGGCAGTCATGAGGTCAGCCAGGAGACTCAATGTCTCCTAACACAAGTGGGAGATGAAGGAACGGCTGAAAAACTGCCCGGGAGCCCAGTCGGTGTGGCCACCCACAAGCTCCTGGCGCTCAGGTCTCTCGGCCCCGGCAGCAGTGCTGGGCTCAGCAGCCCTCCCCTCTGAAGCGGAGGATGCAGGGACCAGCAGCGTGCCCGTGGGCTGAGGTGGCACCCAGGGAGCCATCGTCCCCGTTCCGTAACCCTGCGTAGCTCTGATGCTTCTGCCAACTTTATCGTTTCTCTTTTCATTTTTGATCATCTCTGTTCTCCTGGAGCATAAAAATACTGCACGTTGAAGGCTACTTTGGAACCCTATTTTCTCGTGGATTTACATTCTCCTCTCTTAGCTACTTAGGAGGCAGCAGCTGGGGGCGTGCACTCACCATGTGGCAGCCTCGTGCGTCCCTGTCCCCTCACCGAGCCTTCCTAACCGTGTGTCCTGCATCTGTGGACCCAGGCCCGGGACACAGGCTGCCACCTGCCCATCCTCCCACCATGGTCCTGCACATTCTTATGTGGCTGTCATCAAAGGACACAGTACATAAGCTGCTCCCAGAACACAGAGCCATCAGAAGAGGGAGAAGAGCAGGTCATCGAGGGGCATTGCTAGAAAAATCCCATCAGACCCTCCCCACACTGGCACACGGGGCAGGATTAGCCAAACCTGGGCCAGGTCCTTGAGGTTCGTCTGGTTCTTTGTTGTCCGTCATTCTACACACACTCCCCTGGATCTCCCTTGCCGTGGCCCCTTGTACCTAAGGAATAGGTATCAATCTCCGTCTGCAAAATCAAAGGTGTCTCTTGTCCCTGGTTTAAAGATTTTCCTAGAGCACATTCAAGCTTTGATTTCAGCTGCAGGCCCCGCTTAGCCAGCAAGGTGGAAATGAGCCCCCAGTGGGTTCCAATGAGGTGGGGAGGTGTTTGAAGTGCCCAGGGCAGGGGGCCCTGGGCTTCTGCTTCTTGCTGTCATCTCTGCACCCAGACATCTGCCAGACCTCCATCATCCCATCTGGCCTCGGCCGGGAGCCACACGGATGCTGCTGAGTTGCCCTGAAGGGCAGGTGGCTCGCTGCATGGAGCTGTGGTGTCGTATGGAAACCGTCCTGCTGCCCCGTCCACCGGGGCTCCCACCACCTCACCCGAGGCCCAGCTTCAATGCCACCTCCTCCGGGGTGGACATGTGTCCCTTTCGAATTGTTCTTTAGTACTTAGGAGGCCCTGGACTAGGGCCAGCACTTAGCATGCTGCCTTGGAGCAGCAGATCTTCTATGTACATCCATCCCCCTCTGTCACTAAAACGTCACTTGCTCAGAGGCCCGCACTGGCCTGTTTCTGTCCCTGTCCCCACAACCCAGCATGGAACCAAAGAGGGTAGGCACAGTTTTCTGGGTGAAGACGGCAGAGGGTGCTCAGACACCGGAGCCCAGAGCCGCCAAGCCCTGGTCCTGACGGCAGACAGTAAGGAAGGAGGGAGGAGAACGTGCGGGCTGGCAGGGACCGGGCGAGGGCTTTGCAGCCGTCGTGCCCACAGCTACAGGAGATGAGCCTCACTGATGGCTGCTCCGTCACCTGGCTGTCACACGCACCAGCTCAGGACTCATTGGTTACCACAACAAGAGGGTCAGAAGTGGGGCCCAAGCCCCAGGGAAGCCCCTGACCCAGGTCCAGGGTCCTGAGACCTTTGATGGACCCTGTGGACACAGCAGCTTGGCAGCCTCCTGGGAGCTGGTGTCAGTGGTCACCTGCGAAGGGAATAAATATTAATGAACTTCAGGGGGACCCGGGGTCCTGAAAGCTCTCGGGCTCGCTCCCTGGATTTTCCTGGGGGCAGGGGATGTGTGCCCCACCCCAGTCTGTCCAGGTGACTGGAGGCCCCAGAAAAGAGCTCACACACCCAGCCTTGTCCACCTGTGTACCAGCCCTGGGCGTTCTAGGCGGCTGCTGCACAGAGCAAAGCAGGCACTGAGAGCTGTGGTGCTGGGCAGAAAGACCAGATTCCATCAGACAGCAGCAAGAGCACCTTTAAACAGCTCACATGTCAGCGGAGACCAGAGAGACAAGAAAGCAGCCAGGGCTGATAGGCGTCTAACTACACTGTGTCCTGGGACAAGATGTCCAGTCAGCTCAGGGGAGCTGGTAGGAGGAATGGAGACCAGGGGGATGTGAGGTCCAGGACCAGGAAGAGGAGGTAGTGAGTGCAAAGGCCCTGAGGTAGGAATTGGTATTGGTGTTGGTGTGGGAACAGAAAGGAAGTCAGTGTGGCCTAGTCACAGTAAGGGCTGGAGAAGGTTATGCTGGAAAGAGATCAGGTCATATAGGGCTGCAGGAAAGAGCTGAGCTTATGAATGACTTTGAAAATCCTAACTGACAGGGAGACCTTGCCATCTTTGAAAAGAGAGACTTGCCTGAGCCACACTGGAAAATTTACCCTGATAGAGCACAGACAGGCAGGCTCACTGCCGCGCTGTCTAATTACTGGCTCCCAGCGACTGATGGGAGCGTTTGTTTACCAGTTAAGGCAAACGAATGCTTCAACAGGAAATAAAAATATTGTGGTGACAAATGTGTCTGCACACCCACCCTCCCCTCAAAAATGTCACCGGGACAGAAGTCAAGCCTGTGCACCTGGCTTGTCTCTGCAAAGTGCAGTGTGTGGCTGGTAGATTTCAGCCGGCCCCCGCAAAAATTCCTGGCACCTGTTTGCTCCGTCTTCACAGATCTGGTCCGAGAGCAGGAAGGGACCTGCAGGAAGCAGTGCGGGTTGTAGCATCCAATGGGCCTCTCTAGGAACTGGCTGAACCAGCTCATTGCCAGTTGGTGGTGTTGAGCAGTTCTTGGGCTGTCCACAGGGGACCTCAGTGCCACCAAAGGGGCAGGACAACATCCGCAGAGGCCCCTGCAGTTAAACCAGCTTATTTACTTATTTATTGGACTTTTAAAAAGAGGAGGCTCCACCCATGTGCCCACAGGGCATGCACATGTAATATAAAATGTGCATCCTTGGAACAATTTCTGAAAACCAGAGCAGTGCCCTGCCACCCCCTGAGCCAGGAGCTCAGGCTCCAAAGAGAGCAGTGGAGGAAGAAGGTTGACCCCTGCCCAGCCCTTGACCCATCTGTCTTGGGCTCCAGTTCTCCCTCAGGAGCCCCTCACGTGTGCCCAGCCGCTGCCCGCCCCCCTCCTCGCTTGGCACCTCAGCCTCACTCACACCTCCACACCGGATGCACCCATCTTCTGTGCACATCCCAGGGGTCCCCTCTGGTTGGACCTCACCAGCACTTAGAGGGTGAGTTGGGCAGAAGGGCCCTGCTCTTCCTGAGCTGCTCAGTCCTCTCTGGACTGCAGTGTGGAGTTCTGGAGGGCTGTGTCCACCCCCCACGCAGACCTGGACAGCTGGGCACAGCTAGTGCCCCCTCAGGGTCTCCTGACTTCTGGGAGACAGCGGGTCTCCAGACCATGCTGGAATCACCTGCAAAGGTCTGTGCGTGCTGAGTTCCCTGGGGTACATAGCTCACATCGCATCCTCAAAAGGATTTTGCAAGCTTCATAACCTCCCGAAAGTGAAGGACCAAGTGCCCCAAGGCGTGAGTGGCCCCTCTTCCCACCAAGCAGGTGCAAACACCGAGTGTCCCAGCTTCAAGCCACACTCGCTGCCTGAACCCACTCCTCTGTCTTCATCCCGGTACAGCTGGGCCGGCACTGCGTCTGTGCCGAGGTCCCCACAGCTTGCCTCCTGCCTCTTTGTCCCTCCTGTCCGCTGCCCTGGTGTTTGACAGTCCCCAACACAGTGTGTAGCCAGGCTTCTGGCCTGGCCCCTTCTCCCTGCACACCTTCGTTTCCTGCTGCTTCCTTCTTCCTTCATCCGGAACTTGGCCAAACAGGAATTTATACCCGGATGCATCCTTCAGCGTGGAGGCCCAGCGATGTCTCTGGAAGGGCCTGAGTGAGGTGGGCTGCTCTGGAATATTCTTCACGCCACCATACCCCGTCGCCAGAAATGCAGAGAAAGGCAGAGCTGAGAGGTGTGTCCAAGGTGCCAGAAGCTTGCACAAGGCCACTGTGCCCCTGGGATCAGGGTGACCACCAGGCCCTTATCTCCCCTCCCTGACCCCCTGAGCTTTCCTTCAGGGACAAAGTCTCCACATCCCATATCCCGAAGTCCTTTTCATTTACTCCTGTGAGTGGCGGGGTCCTTATCTGCTGCCTTCTGTCTGGGAGGGGACTGTGCAGATGAGGGGGAGGGCAGCCATCAAGGAGTCCCAGCCGGAACTCAGGGGCAGGAGGAGGATAAGGATGGGCACTGGTGTCCTGGCTCCCTCCTGGAGTTACTGCCTGGGGACACTGACCACGGAGACAGCCTGTCCTGCAGGACCGTCCTCTGCTACTAGTTCAGGCCTTCAGTGGCCGTGCCATTGCCGTGGCTCTTATGTGGGTGAGCCTGACCACCAGAACATGATCTGGAAGACTGGGGACACTTATTTCATCAGTTCTGGAGGCCAAAGTCCAAGATCAGGGTGCCAGCAGGGTTGGGTCTGTCCTTGGTTTAGTGATGAGTGCAGGGTCACCCTGCTGTACACACGTCCCTGGTGTCTCTTCCTCTTCCTAAGAGGGCACCACTCCAATTGGATAAAGGCCCCATACCATAGGCCCTTTGTATTTTCATCACCTCCTTAAAGACTTTGTCTCCAAATCCAGTTCTGAAGGTTTTATTCTGAGGTTTTATTTTGAGGACTGGGACTTCACCGTGTGTGATCTGGGGGAGAAGGAAGGCTCATAAAAATCTCCTGCATCTTTTATTAAGCACTTTATCCTAATTTAAAGGTGCCATCTGTTTCTGCTGCTGATTGATTAAGCAAATGCATCGGGCTGCTCTAGGTAGAGATTTGTACTAAATCACCTGCTCGCACCCGCCCCCTGATGCGAGGTACTGGGAAGCAGCTTGGAATCTGCCTGGGTTGTCTGCAGAGCCATCGAGTCCTGATTTAAGGCAAAACTCTCCCCTGGGGCCTGTCTGGCCTCACACTGTCCCATCCCTGTGACCTCAGGGGCTATGGATGCCAGGTCATTTTCTGGAGGCCAGCCTCTCCCCTCACGGTTCCCAGCCAATGTGTGTTGGTGTGCAGGAACCCTGTATAGATGCTGGTGTGCCATTATTGGTGCATAAAAAGTATTTTTTTCCAGCTGAGGGTGCAGACTGAGATGGTGACATGCAGCAGATGGAACTGTGTCCACAGGGTGGAGGGGACATCCTGGCCATACTGTGTATCAGCTGAGAACTTGGCATTTGGAGGTAGATTAGTCACTTTCCATCACTAAGCCCAATATCCAACACCTCCACCTTAAAGAAGGAGAGGTGTAATTTGGCTCACGGTTTGGAGGGATTCAGTCCATAGTCAGCTGGCTCCTAAACAGGAACTTCAGGGCTGAAGGCTGTGGAGACCAAAGCCGCTTAATTCATGGTGGCCAGGAAGGGGGACAGGGGAGCAGTGCCAGGAAAGAGTGGCCGAGGGACCATGTATGGTACCCAAGGTCATGCGTCCGTGACCCACCAGGCACAGCCAGGAGCCTGCTCTGCTGACCTGCCTGCTGGGGATTTCTTATCCACTGAAATTGGGGTCTCAGGATTAACAGTTACAGAGGCAGTGAGGATGTAGGAGGATATGAGACAGTACCCACGCTCTGGCAGCCACAGCCCCGGTGGAAGGGCCAGGAACTGAATAGTGTGTGTCCAGTGTGAGCCCCTCTGTGCAGTCCTGGGCACTGTTCCAGGTCGGGGATCCCCCCCCCCCCGCCATGATCGCTGGCTTCCTGGTCTCAGCAGGTCATTTTCAGAGTTTTCCAAGTGCAGGTTTTTTCTTTGAAATCTTCCTTCATTTCAAGCCTTCCTCTCCAGCTTTGCCTCAAGCGCTCCCCACAAACCTGGGGCTCCTTAGAGTTCGGGAGTCCTAGGCTGCTTTACAAGCTCAAGCCCGGGTTCCAAGACCTCCTGCCTTCCTATATTTGTTTGTCTGTCATGTAAATCGTTGGAAAATGGAGACCATATGTTTCTGAATGGTTTCCACTGTCATCAAACGGAGTTCTGAGGAGTCGTTTGAAGTCAGGAAAGGTTTTAAGCCCCGAGGTTTAATTCCCGGCTTTCTTCTCTAATTAAGTGCAGTTCACCCAGAGTTGGCGAGGACTATGTGCAAACCCTGTTCCAGCAGCGAGCTGCAGGAAGCGGGAAGCCCAGCGCCTTTCTTTGGGGCTCTCGCGGCATGACCACCCTGCAGAGCAGTCACCAAATTAGTCTGGGTGATAAAATGTTTGCTGGGAGACCCTGGGTGCCTGAGCCTGTGGCCTCCGAACCGGTGTTATCTCCTCCTCGGTGGCACAGGTGAACACGTGAGCTGCGCACCCTGAAGTCTCACTCGGGTCCTTCTGCAGCCTCCCTGACCTGCGCAGTCAGGGTTGTGCCTTCCCACAGTGGAGGAAACCACGGCTCAGCAGAATGCCCAAGTCTATGGGGACAACCGCGGCACGGGTAGGATCAGGACTCTGGACTCCGAGGCTCCAGGGAGGACACTCAGGCGCAGTTAGAGGGCACCAGGGAACTCCTGCTTTGCTGACTCCTTTTCACAGCCTCATAGTGCCATCCTGCCAGGGAGCTGAGTCAGATCCTAGCCCCCCACCCCAGCACCTGTTAATTTCATCAAAGCACAAAAAAAGTTTCTTCCCTGAATTACCACGGAGGAGGGAGGTGCGTTAGGACTGTTTTCCTGCGGGATCCCCATCAGGTGTCCAGCTAAGGGCTGTGTCAGGTGGCCTCAGAGGGTTAGCACCTGGCCTGAGCTCTGTGCCACACAGAGGTCTTCCTAAGCCCCTGGAGTTGGCACAGAGCGAGCCCCCAGGAAGCAGGTGGGACACTAAAAGCCTCCACCTTCTGATCCCTCATCCCCGACCTCTCCACCCCCAAGTGGCGTCTCGCTGGCGGCATAGAAAGGAGCTTTTCTTTCTGTCTGTGCTCTGGTTTTTGGCCATCTGCAGACTGTCACGTGATTTTTTTTGTGCCCCCACCTTTTTGTTTTGTGTTTGTCATTTTGCTTGCCCTTCCAAGCTGAGTTAGATCATGCAACTTGCTCAATCCTGCTTTGACAACCTCAAGTCAGACTCCTCCCGGTAAGTGCTTCTGGGCGTGGAGCAAACAGCACCTGAAAGACCAAGGCTTTGTGCCTTAGGAATCCTGTCTTTCCACACATCACACTCCTGGCTTGGATTCTGGTGGGAAAGACCGCATGAGAATTCCACACTTTGGCATGAAGCATTGGGTGACCTGGGCCAGCTGGGGGCCCAGGGCAGGGTTCTGGGCCCATAGAGGGCAGCCCAGCTGGGCTGGCTGTTCAGTGGCTAAAGTGTGTTCTATGCAATCTTCAACTTCCGGTGACTTTAATCACACAAAACCCATCCTCAGTCGAGGAGCACCTTAAGGACACCAGCTTTTATGCGCTACTGAAACCTCATGGCTGTGAACTTCTGCTGGGGTCCAGAAACACTTAGACTCCAGGATGCAGGTGACAGCTCTGCAGAGGGGTGCCGATGACACCCAAGGTCAGCAGCCAGGTGACCTGTGTGAGTGTCACTACATGTTCGTCTGAGTCTCCGTACTGACTTCTGTTACTGAGATAGTTTTCTGCTCCACCGTTCCACTAAGAAAACAATGCTCAGAGAGGCTGAGACACTGACCTTAGGCAAAACAGTGGGTGAGAACTAGGAGGAGCTGACTGCAGTCCCAGGAGGTCCTGGACTTGCCAGGTCCCTACTGATCAGGTGTCCTGCACTGGGCCATCGCCCCGCCCTGTACTCCTGCCACACCCCAGGCCTTGAAGGCCACCTCCAAGTAAACAGTGGTTCCTTGTGGGTATGTACAGCTGCAGATACTGCCACTGCACAGCCTCTCCCTGTGCCCAGGACCTTGGTCCCAGTCCCATCATCTCCCTCTTGGGCTCCCCGCCCTCCTCTCTCTCTTCTCTCCCCGTCTCAGCCACCACCCTGAGCTCAGATTCCGGGCCTTTGTTCACTGCTTCCTGCATCTCCTGTTGGGTTCCCACCCCAGGGCCTTTGCACTGTTCTTCTTCCTGCTGGGGACACCTTCCTGTGGGTGCCAGCATGAGTGACTCCCCACTTCCTCCAGGGCTCTAAAGTGGGGAGTCTTGTCTGGTCACTCAGGCCTCCCCTGCTCCATTTTCCTACAGCTGGTCACTCTTCATAGCTGTCTGCTCCTCATCTGCTCCCCCGAGTGGGATGCAAGGTCCCCAAGGGCAGGGTCCCCTCCGCCACATCCTGCTCTGTGTGCAGAATGAGGGTGGTGCTTGCACCCACAGTGTCAGTGATGACCACAGAAAGGGTAAAGGAAGGACTGGGAGCCCTGTGTTGGTTCGGAGGTGGCTTCTTCCGGGAAGGGAGGAGGTGTAGCAGTGTAGCTGCCTCTGCTCCGGTGGGACAGGACCTGTGACTTCCTCTCACAGGGCTCAACAGGGCAACAGGATGTCACTTCCGAGATGAGATCATTGAGGACACTATCCCTCTGATTCACTCACTGAGGTGACACACTCGCTGGAATCTAGGCCACTGAGGGACCATCTGCCAGGGCAGTGAACTGCAGGGAGCCCTGCCTATGGTCCCTGAGAAACTGAATCACCCCTAAGGGTCAGGTGAGTGAGCCTGGGACAGATCTTCCCCCAGAAGTGAGATAACAGCAGCCTCAGCTAGCACCTCGCAGCCTGTGTGAGCCCAGAGGCACAGGACTTGGAGGCCGGGAAATTCTGCGACCAGAAAGAACCAAGCAACTTACACAGAAGTTCAGGCCACGGAAGCAGCATGCCGAGTCTAGAAGGAACCGAGTCTGCAGAACAGTGTTCCAAGTCTGGTCATCTTAGTCAGTTTTCTGCAAGTATAATAGAACACCACAGGCTGGATAATTTATTAAGCAAAGGGACATCTGCAGCTGATGGTTACATAGCTCAGGGAGTCCAGGGGGACAGTGCGAGCACCAATCCTGGGCCTGGTGCTACATCATTTCCCGTGGCCAGTGGGGGGCAAGAGTGCATGGGACACAGTAAATAAGACCCCTGTCCTCTAGCCTGGAGCCTGGTCCTATGGCGCTAGTCCTAGTGAGGACATAGCCCCGATGCCCTGATGATCTAATCATCTGTTAGAGATCCCACCCGGCACTACCGTTACCATAGCAACATGTTGGAGGCAACATTGAAACCACGGCTCTGGCGCAGAGAATTCTCAATAAGGAGAAGCCAGAAGCCTAAAGGTCCACGAGCAAAGGGTTGATGAGGGCTAAAAGGGCATGGGGCCCCGGAAGCTCACAAAGGTCACCAAAGGGAAGGGGGGAGACATCCAGGTTGTATTCAAAGGGTCACTCTGGCCTGGGAGCAGAGAGGAGCTGGAGAGGGCATAGATGTGGGGGGACCCTTGGGTACCTCTGGAGGCTCCCGGGCCTTCAGTGCTGGAGGTGACAGCCAGACAGGGAGGTGCTAGGAAAACAGATCTCAGCAGTCGCCACCTCCTTGTGGCTTAAAATGCAGCCCACCGAGACACCGGTCGGGTCAGTGCTGAAGCAGCACTGCTGAGTCTCCTTTTCTTTCTGGTACTGGGGAGCAAACCCAGGCCACTGCACGCCAAGCTTCTCCCCTAGCTCTTTTTTTTTTAAATTTTAATCCCAGATGCCCAGGCTACCCTCAAACTTTTGATCCTCTTGCCTCAGACTTCAGGGTAGTTGGAATTATAAGAATGTGTGTGCTACCATGCCTGACTTGAGGTGATGCCATTCGCTCTATGTAATTTCAATATTTATTAGTACACGTTGGTGGCATATGGTGATTACATCCATTGTGGGGAGCTGGGCAAGCACACAACACACTTGACATTTAAGCTTGTCTGTCTGATTTATTGCATTTAACGTTATGGTTCCCAGGTGCATCCATTTTCCTATGAGTGACTGGGGTTATCCTTCTTTTTAGCAGTATAGTACTCCATTTTGTATGAATACCACATTTTCTTTACCCACTCATCTGGTGAAGACACCATTCTTATTGTAGAAGTTTCCTCTGCTTTACCCAGAAAACCATAGCTGGGCTTCCACAAGGAAAGAAACTACTGGTAAAAGTCACAAGTAACGGACAGGAGCAGCCAGTTGTTGCCAGACTAGTATGTCCCACAGATGCAATCCTTTGCTAACCACCATCCTGCAGCAGCTGTAAACAAAGGCTGCCTTCCCACCCACAGCTTCCCCTTGCTCCTCGTGCATCACAGTGAACAGCAGCCAGGCAGTCAGTCCCAGCCCTGGTAGTGCGAGGGCCGGCAGAATGCTACCTTCCCCAGAGCTGCTTATGTAGCAGCCAGTATTTTTGTGTGGCTGTGCTGTGTAACAAACAGCTATAAGACTTCAGCAGCATTTCATCGGATGCAGTATCTCCCACCGTGATCTAGACTGAGCATGCCCAGTACCTGTGGGTGGTCTGGTGTCTTGGGCAGCTTTCTTGTTACTGGATGCCATGCCTGACACTGCAGCTTACAGGAGGAAAGCTTAAGGTAGCACCCGGTTTCATTCTAATACATGATCTGCTCACCGTGCAAGGGTGTGCTGGGGCAAAGCGGCTTATATCGTGGCCGCTGGGGAGCAGACCAGGGGAACTGCACCAGAGGGGAAGGGGCCAGGGTACCTGTGTGATTCCCAGGGCCACTTCTCTGAGACCACACAGGCACACTGGGGAGCATACCCTGCGGACCCACTCACCGGCTCTTAATCCAATGAAATCGGGACCTGAGGGGCTATTGATCCTGGCATGCCAGGGACCGGGATCACTGGCCCGTGCTCCTCGTGTCTTGTCTGTCCCTGGGCTGGCCTGGTCTTGTTCTCGCAGGGAGTACAGAGCTGCTAGAGAAGATAAGCTTTATCGCTCCAGGGCCATTGCTCAGGCCTCTGCATGTTCCTCTTCCTGAGCGTTCCCGGGGCCAAAGCCAGTCGGGAGGGTGGCCTAGGTGAAGATTTGGGGCGGGCTGCTTGTGTTCCTGGGAGGAAAACAAGTGACCATTACAGTTCTGTGAAAGCCGCCATGGTTCCACGCTGATCTCTGTCACAGAGCTCAGTCTGTGCTGGTTATTTTATGGTGACTCCGTGTTCCTCGGCTGGGGTTCATTTGTCCACCAGGGAACATCTAATGGTGTCTGGAGACACAGAAGAGGCCAGGGCAACTGCTGACCCCTGCGAGGCCCAGGACGGACTGATCTGGCCCTGCGTATCATAGTGCTGGGGCTCAGAGCCCCCAAGTTAAGGCGAGGAGCCTGCCCCCACCCGTGGCCTGCCCCTGAGGAGATTCACCTCTGTGTCTGCCTCCTGTATCTGTGCAGCCAGCCAGTCTTGCTCCTAGCCTTGCCTGATGAAGGCAGCCCTCGGTTTGGGTGCAGGCCATGAAGTCTGGTTACCCCCAGATCAGGACACTCTCTGGTCCCACCTTTGGTCCAGCTCCCTAGCAGATGCTGATATTGTCCTCTCTGTCTGGACCCTTGATGGTCAGCTGTCTCCTCCAGAGCAGGTGAAGAGCACAGAAGGACCTTTGTTCTCAATTAGCGGTGTGACTGGCTCTGTGTGGAATTTCCCACTGGTGGCGCTGGAGAAGTGGCGTTAAGGGGATCCTGAGAACAGACAAAAAGTTCCTAGGAGCACGCAGGCTAGCTGGCCTCCTGGTCCACCCGAACTCTGCTCATGCGTGCAGCATAATTAAGCCTTGCAGGAGCCGCTTCCGGGCCTGGGGCTGGGAGCGCCCGTGATGACAGCAGACACCTGTCCCTCTGCTGTGTGCCCTGACTTTAGGTCATCCCTGCCTCTAGTGGGCTGCTCTCTGCCTCGCAGGTCCTAGCGGAGGCTGCCAACCCTGGGTGCCTTGCGTCTCTGTGCACAGGAAGAGATGCAGGTATATCCTGGTTTACTCTCTTTGAGGAGGTGAGGGGAGACCGTTAGAAAGCTGCCCATGAGCCACCCCATGGCTGCAAACAGAGCCTGGGTTTGGAAAACACGTGCTTCCAGGAATGCGAATGCTATGTGCTTCCCCCTAGAGGCGCCTCGGGGAGGAGCAGGAGGAGGCCTGCCTAGCCGCTCAGCCTTGGATTTGCCCTTGCCTGGTCCTGACCCTTCCTTACGCCTGAGAGTCACCCTCTGGTGGGAGTCCAGTCCTGTCCCCACTTTGTGGGTGCAGGGACTGAAATGTAGAGAAGACACCGTGTGCAGGCTGCCCGGCTGGGGCACCTGGGAATCAGCTCTGTGGTCTGGTTCCACAGGCTTATTTCTCACTGAGCAGCCCTCCCCGCAACCCAAGGGGCCTCATCCTGTGCCAGCCTCGCTCCGCGTGGCGTTTAGTGAGTGTTCTCTCTTGGTGTGGTGTTTAGTGAGTGTTGAGCAGATAAATGGGGCCTCAGGCATCATGGGGAATGGGAAAGGGGTGCCAAGACCTCCCATCCGTGTCCCCCGGGTGCCTGGTCATCATCACCTCCTTGCGTGGAGCAGCTTCGAGGGATGAAATACTGGGCAGCATTTAGGACAGCGGTAGCAGGCGCCACGACTTCTCTGGTCCTCAGTTTCCCCCCATAAGAAAGGCTGAGGGGGGCGACTCTGCTCCTTACAGCTCCCGCAGCCCCACCTCCCATTTTCTGCCTCGGTGGTCACCACCTCATCGAGGCCAGGGCCACCTGCTTCTCAGCCTGAGGCTCGCAGCGTAAGGGCATCTCAAGGAAGACAGAGGTTTGGCAACAAGGTGACTTTAAATTCCTCCTCTGTGCCAGCTGGCAGTTTTTATCTTTTTGGGTTTTTTCCAACTTGTAAATCCTCAAATATTCACTCACTCACCCCCTCAACAGGGGGCTGACCTCACCTTCCATCCCCACATCCTGTGGTGGCCTCAGGTGGCACTCCACAGCCCCCCCACCCCACTCCATCCTCCCTCTCCTGCTTGCCAGTAGACACCCCTCTCCCTGCTTCGGGCTGCAATTTCTGCTCACCCACTAGCACACTGAACAGCTAAAACAGAGCACAGGGCTCCCCCGTTTGCATAGTTAACACACTTCACAGTTTGCACAGCTGACCTGGGCACAGCCCTCACAGTTTGTATGGCTGACACACACTGGTACCTCACAGTTTGCATAGCTAATGGGTATAGTGCTTAAAGTTTGCAAAGTGCCTGCAGGATCCCTCTCAGGGACCTCCCACCCAGAGAGGCAGCGGAGCTGGCAATACCCTTACCCCTATTTTGGGGATAGAAAAAGAGACTGACAGAGGTTTCTTGATCTACCAGCAGTCAGGTGACCCAGTTGACCTCGAGCCTGGGCTGCCCATCTTCCAAGCCTGTCCTCACCCTCCCATGACAACTGTGAGACCATTACTGTATCACGTTCCCCCTTTTACCAAGGCCCAGAGAAGTCAAGTGACCCCGAGGTTACACAGCCAGAGCCTGATTATGTGACTCCAGAGCACAGTGCGCTCCCACCCACTTCACACTGCCCGTCCTGAGACTGCTGGGTCACTCATTCCTGCGCTCACTGGTGCCCGCAGCCGTGTTCCAGGGGCAAGACTGCCATGGCACGGTCAGGACCTTTGCCAGGAAGCGATCTGCCTTCCCTTCTTCCGTGAGGAGGGAACGGAAAGAGTTCCACCCTTAGTCACACATCACGGCTCTCGGGCATCTGTGTTGGGAAAATTGACCAAGTCACTGCCTTGTGTGTCGTATGGAAGCAAGATGTTGTGTGCTTTGGTTTAAAGACCTAGATGTTGGTTCCAGAGCCAGACTTGGCGCGAGACAAAACCTACTGCCCAGACAGGAGGCGGTGACAGGCAGGGACTGGGGATGGGAATTTGAGAACGCTTTTTGCCAGACGCCTCTCAGCTCCAGTGGGTCAATCATTTCACGGTTGTGTTCTCTTAGCAGCACTGATCGAGTGTCCCCAAGTGCTCGTGACTGCTGGTAGCGAGGGGTCCAGAGATGGACAGGGAATGAATGAAAATGGTGATGGCTGCTTAGGATGTGACTTCAACGGTCCAGGCCCCTCCTGGGCTCTGTCCTTTCCTCTCTCCAAGGAAGTACTGGGCTCTTCCTCCTCTAGCTTTGCTCCCATCTTTTCCCCACTGTGCCAGAGAGGAAACTGAGGCTCAAGGAGGTTGCACACCTAACCAGCCGGAAATTCCCAGACCTGATTTTTGACTGCCCCTGAGCGGCCCCATCGTCTGGCTGCACCTCTTTCCCCGCAGAGGCCCCCTATCCACGTCCCCGGAGTCCTCGGGCCCTCACTCTAAGATGGGGAACTTCAGTTACTGCTGCTCTGCTGGGGTCCAGCTGGGCCGCCCTGGGAAGAGAGGCCGTGGGAAAGATGCGCCCTCCAGGGACTTGGGGGGGGGGGGACTACTCTTTCAGCAGGGTGCCTCGCTGGGTCCCCTGTCCCCGCCTTCTCGCACGTGCAGCAGTGGAAGGGTCAGGGCCTGGGTCCCCGGTGCTTTGCCTTCCCTGGGCAGATGGGCCGCCTTTACATCCAACAGTGGCAAAGCCTGAGCAGGAATCTGCTCCTCCAGTCCCGGCAGAGCGTTTGGAGCCGGCAGCCCTGCTGTCCTCGGAAGGGGTCCCCTAAGAAGCCACAGCTCCCCAAGGCTGCGCCGCAGATGCGTCCTCAGAACCATTTTCCCAACTGAACTCCAAGTCTCAGGCTTCCTCTCTTTTCTCTTTGGGGTAAGCCGGTATTTAAAAGGCCTCTCGGATGAAGAAAGCGCTGTGTCGTTTAGAAAGCTGCGAATTCCCACCCCCGCGACCCGGGCTGTGGCGGCTGACGAGGTCCGGGATTCTCACTCCTGAACCTTTCGGCGTGTCCACACTTCGGCTGGACGCTGGAGCCTTTCTGAGGCTGATGACAGTGCCTTCACCGAGGGGCTTTAATCAAGCAGCAGTCAGCAAATAAAGAGAAGCACATTTGCCTTCAGCACTGCGAGGTGTGAATTTCCTCATCCGAGCGTTCTAAGGACAGAGGCCTGGGTTTGTGCAAGTGCGTGCTGGCTTCCAGGGACCACGTCGCCATTCTTGTGGAGTCACGGTGGAGAGAAATGTGTGCATGCGCGCACGCATAGGAGCCTCAGGGAGGATAGGTGAGCCTCTGTCCGTGGCGGGGTGGGCAGCCGGGGGGTCTCCTGGAGCAGCTCTCAGAGCAGGTCGCTGCTATAAGCAAAGCCCAAGGCTGGGGCCTGGCACTTAGGTGCTTCCCAGCAGCCTTTGCTCCCCGCTTCTTAGGCGCCCAGGGAACGCCAGCGCCCCTCCAGGCCAGACCTGCGCACTGCACCGTGTGAATCCCCTCCCTGCCAGGGCGAGGGTACTGAAGGTCCCACCAGCCCAC
This sequence comes from Cavia porcellus, assembly GCF_034190915.1. Classification (NCBI taxonomy): domain Eukaryota; kingdom Metazoa; phylum Chordata; class Mammalia; order Rodentia; family Caviidae; genus Cavia; species Cavia porcellus. The sequence goes on from NW_026947508.1 coordinate 10,792,978, forward strand.
CCTGCAACCCAAGCCACAGCTCTTGCTGCCGCGGCTCCTCACAAGCCTCATTTTGTCGGACCTGTTCCATAAGTTGAAGTTCCTTGTCAGTTTGTCAAAGAAGAGATTCAGCCACAGGGAAAGGTATCCTCACTGCGGCCTCCTCGGCATCTCTTGTGCTTTCTGGTCCCTGTGCCTTTGCTCCCATGGTCCCTCCCTCCGGAACGCCTGGTCCTGCAGCCTCATCCTTAGGGGCCCAGCTGGAAGGGCCCATTGGCTCTGGAGGGAGAAGGACCATCCCTGGTCACTTGGGCAGACCCAAGCCCTCTCTCCCCTAAGATCTGGTGGCTCGTCTGTCTCTCTTGGACACACACACTGCTTGTGCTATCATCCTGTCATAACCTGCCACTCCCCTTACACATACTGGATATGGCCTCTCTGAGCACGAGGATTATCTTACCCATCTCATTCATTCATTCGACAAACACCCCTGTATGAGTCAGCTTTCTATTGCTGTGAGAAAGAATCAGCTTATAAGGAGGAAGGTTTGATTATGGCTGATGGTTTTGGAGATTCAGTCCATGGTCATCTGACCTCGTCACACTGGGCCTGTGGAAGCATAGCCCATCATAGTAGGAACACAGGAATGGTGGGATGTCTTCACTTCATGGCAGCCAGGAAACAGAGAGAGACAGACAGACAGAGACAGAGAATATGAAGGAGTCAGCATCTTAATATCCCGTTCAAGGACACCTCAGGAATCTAACTTCCACTGGGCCCCACCTCGTATAGGTCCCACTGTCTGCTGAGAGCACCAAATGCCTGGGATTTGGCAATCTTTTGGCACTTGGGCTTTTGGGGACACTTAAGACCCAAACCCTAACACCCCTGGCATGAGCACTTCTTATGTGAGATGCATGGAATATGCGGATGATAAGAGAAAATGAGATGCATCTCTACCCTCCTGGGGCGTCCATCCTGGCTGGAAAGGGTCAAAATATCAGGACTGGGAGCGGAGCTTGGTGGTGGAGCACTTGCCTGGCATGCACAAGGCCCTGGCTGCTCCCGTCCCCGGCACCCTGGAAACAAATCCAGATGCAGGAGCAGCAGGACGGTGCTCCGTCCTGGGGAGACCTTTCCTTGCTTCCTTTCAGTGGCCTCTGACATTTTCCGGCTTGTGTCAGTGTTGCTCCCACCTCTGCCCCTGTCCACCCAGGCTCCTTCCCCATGTGTCTCTCTCTGTGCCCTCTCCTTGTCTGTCCCTTGGAAGGACATTAGCTTTCATAAGCTTTAAGGCCTCGCCTAATCCATCTTGATCTCATCTTGACCTAACATACAGTCTATCTACACAGATCCTTCTTCCAAACAAGGTCCTGAAGTTCTGGGTAGACACAGAGGTCAAGGGGCAGCTGTCCAGTTGTCCACGGTGGTCCTGATGCCTCACTGCAGGTCTGATGGGGCAGTGGAAACTGAGACCCAGAGAGGCAGCGAGCACATAGGAACTTCCTCCACTGCATCCTCCATTGAGGACAATGCCAAAGGGCTGGTGGCCTTCATGGCTGGACCCCACCCACAGGCTCAGCACCCCCCGCCAGTACCCTGCTGCACGTCCAGAGCCATTTTCCATGTGCTTTATGCTCTGTGTCCCAGCTGTTCACACCGCCACCCCAATGGTGGATTCTGTTTCTCTGTTGAGAAATTGTCCCTCCCTTCCCTAAAGCGCCTGCCTCCCGTCTGTGCAGCCACACCTGTCCTCGCAGTGGCCGAGCCTTGAGCCACCGCAGGCTGTGCGCCCTCTCCACACTGCTTGGCATTGCATGCGGCCCCTTAATCACACACTTTCTGAGGAGGGGAGACTAGATTCCCCCACCCCGGTGTGCCGATGTCCCCAAAGTGACTTTTGTCTTCTGCGGGGCTTCAGCAGAGCGCGGTATCCTTTCTGCAATAAAAGCAGTGAAATTGCTGGCAATTTGCACAAATTTGGGCTCTTGCGAGAATAACATTCACTGAATTATACGTGATGCTCCCTTTTTGTGGTTCTAACCTTTTGCTTGTTTTTGGTGCTGCTGCTGCTAAGCTGACTTAAATATTTGATCTCTCCTTCTGCCACTGGATTTTCAGGCCAAAGATATTTAGCAGGAACAGGCAAGATGGAGGGATGGACATGGTGAATACTGTCACCTTCCAGGTCCTCGCCCACCAGGGGCAGCGGAAGAGGGGCAGTTTGGAGGTTGTTGTAGTCAGGGGTTATACACAGAGAACAATTAGGATCAAGACATGGGGTTTATAATATTATTTTTATGATGGTCACCGGCAGTTAACACAGGAAAATGCAGGAATTCTATCCGCAACACCAAAGATAGATTATTTAGTCAAGAGCCTAAAACCCACAGCAATGTCCCACATGAGCCCAGAAGAAAACCCAGAGCTCAGGACAATGCCTCCCACGAGTCCCAACTGGAGGCCCAAAGCCCACAAGAAGGACTCACGCCAGTCTCTTTTACGGATCCGTGCTGGGAAGGCCCAAAGGTCAGCGGTGGAAGCCAGAAAGTCCATGCCAGTGGGATAAAGGAGCTGTGCTAGTGGGAAGAGGGCTCTATGCTGGAGCCGAGAAGTCACACTCACAACAAAGACTAGGGCTGTCCTGAAACGCACCACAGCCGTCCTCAGCGACATGGAGGCCCCAAGCTCCTCTGACGACAAGCACAGTCAGGTATGTGCCAGGAAGCAGCGTGAAGAGTTCATCCTGGAGACCAAACAGAACATGTCTTCCCCTCCAGAGCCAGGAAGCAATGCTGGATGTGAGGACCAAAGCTTCTCCAGGAGAACCCACAGCTCAGACAGCAGCTCGTAAGAGAACCCACAATGCCTCCTTAACGCCTCAACCCTCAACACCTCCCTTCTTCTCCCCCTATTTATCCTGGCAACTTTCCTCAGGTGGAGCATCTTCGCTCAATGCCTTGCTGATATAATCCAGCTGGCGTTAAATTGACCACCGGTTCTTAATCCATAGCAGAGGTTCAGTTCTGTCTTTTCCTTTCTGCTGCTTTTACAGTTAAGGCCACCAGGGGAGCTGGGTCCTGGGGGTGAGGGGTGTTGGGAGAAGAAGGTGCCCTGCCATGTGGCGGGCCGGTGCACGGGGTAGGGGGAACAGGGCTAGGAAGGGAAAGCAGACTGCCTGCATTTAGAACGAGAACAGAGTCTCTAAGGTCACAGCCTTGGATCCCAAGAACAGCAGGAGCGTGGGACCGTCCTCAGCAGCCACGTGTGCCCACGGCCACCCTGTGACTCACCCACGCTCCTCTTTGCACACACACGAGCCTCACGTCCTTCCTCTTGCCTTCTTGCTGGGACTCTGCTTCGGCAAGGCAGGGGTTACACCCAGCACACAGCTCAGCAGACCGTGAATACAACGTGGTCAAATCAGTAAAACAGCGCTTCTTATTAGTCATTTAGGGCCCACTACTGTAGAGCGCAGTTACGTGCTGGGTACATCACACCTGCCTCGGCTGAGAGCAACGCAGGCCAGAGCTCCGCGCTTGTGGGGTGTGGATTCCAGAGCCCGTACAGTGCGTGGGGATTGTGTGATTGGATGGGGTTATGCTCAAAGGTCTGCTAGGGGGTGCTAGGGCGATGGAGAAGCAGCCTGGACAGAAGCAAGGGGAGTACAGTTAAAGGAGTGCTCCTGGAGGGCCTCCTGGGAGAGGTGGTACTGCCGCAAAGAGGGGGAAGGAGAGGAAGGATTACTGGTTGTTGGGGAGAGCATCACAGGCAGAGGGAGCCACCAGTGCCAAGGCCCTGTGGCATGTTTGGGAAACAAGGAAATCAAGTAGGAGAGGAGATCCGTGAATAACAGGCTGCCCTGCTCCATCTCTGCCACCCCGTAGATGAGACAGGAAGTTTAAGGGACATGTATCCGGTCACCTGGCTAAGGATCGGAGGAGTAGAGCGCAGATCAGGTTCTGGATCTGTGTCGCTCTCAGTGTGACAGGAGGGTGCACCGGGAGACGACCTTCTTAGACATGAAACCCCCAGCGTCTAGCTGCTGCCCTGTAACTCGGAGGGAAGAAGGATTGTGTTGTTTTTTCCTCTGGCTCCTGCAGTCATCCTCGGTGGGGTGAGTCCTGGCGACCCCGTCATTTCCGGTGGAGCTGTCGTCAGGGTTCTCGGCCAGGTCCCAAAGGCCGGCCAGTCCCTCGCACCTCTCTCACGGCTGCTGCGGACCAGGGAGGCTCTGGTTCCTCCCCCACCCCTCGGTTCCCTGTCTTCTCCCCCAGGGTTCCTGTGGCATCCGGGAACCTGCCTCGCCGTGGAGACCAGGAGCAAATTTAATTTAGGGCATCAACCTGTGCAGTCTGTAAATTGCTTTTGCTCTTCGCTCTGACACAGCCATCTGCCGTCACTGACCTTTCCTGCCTCGATTCTTGCCATAGATTTCTCTGCTAACTTCCTGCGCGATCTCCCTCTCCACTCCCCATCGTCCCTTCCCTGTCACTGTCACAGACCCTACACGCGGACCGCATCTGCGACATTTCCTCTGGCTGTCTCATCACTGCTTTTGAGGGTGTTTTCCTGCTGCCTCCTTGGTGAAGGATGGTGCAGACCCTGCGGCCCAAGTGCCACCGGGCGACCTTCACCCGGGATTTATTTACAGTCTCGGCAGAGGCGGGTGTTTCTCCCTGTGCTGTTGATCCTCCGGGTACTGGGGCTGCAGGAGGATGGGGAGGTGGCACTGCCAGCACGGCCGATAGGGAGTCACAGGCTCTGTGTAGGGTGAGTCAGGCGTGCGGCAGCCTTGATGCAGCCTGGCCCACGCGCAAGGTCCAGTTGTGGTTGTGTGTCCACCTCCAGGATGACATTTCAGTGCTGCCCACAGACGTGCAAATCAGTACGACCTGTTTGAAAGGCAACTTGGTGATGTCTGTGCAGATTTTTGACACATTTCTGAGACCTCAGAAGCACAAAGCAGATTTTGCAGACATGTGTACAGAAGCCTGCCTGCGGCGGGCTTATTTTTTGCAAAAGTGAACTAGAACCCTACTTTCCCATCGGTCCATCGCAGCTTGAGCTGGATAGATAGTCATACACATACACAGTGCAATCAAAAAATACATTGGATGCTTAAAGTTTTTTAAAAATTTAGTACAGTAAAAAACATACTGCCATGAACTGTCCTTCAAGCACACGTAATCCATTATTCTTGGCACTTTCCAAAGCAGTTCTGGGAGCCTTCTTTCGTCAGAGTCTTTACTTCCTACGCTCCTGTGGCTCCCCAGGTACCTCAAATGGATTCAAAACATCTTTCACGGTCGTCTTGACCCTGGGGAAGAGCCAGCAGTCACGTGGTTCCAGTCACAGAGATGGATGATGACACAGCGGAACCTTTTTAGGAGCCCACTTTTCATTGGCTATTTTTATTCCTATTTTTATTCCAGAAATGGTTCAGCAACTGGCAGGAGCAGTAGGATGTGGATAAATCCAGGGGGACTATTTTGAGGGAGGTTAACAGCAATATATCTTTCACTGTAAAAAATGTTTAAATTTATACATTCCTCATATTTTTCAACTTGCCTTACACTGTGAAATACTAGGAGGTTGACAATCACAGTTGACCCACCCAGACAAGGACAGATGTCCAAAAAACACAATTACATTTAAAATGAGCATCTTACCGCGTGCCCTTTTGCGTGTGATGGTCCATTTTTATCACATAAAATTAAGTGCCCATTATGAACAAACATAAAGCTGTTATTAAATAAAATTAGGCATTTCAAAAAAACTTGAAACGTGAGTGCATTCTCAGGTCATTAAGTAGCTACGGGAAACTGTCTACTCAGCATGAAAAGTTAAATTTAAAACTAGAAAGAACATTCTTGAGGGCCACAGTTTGGTTGGTTGATGAAGAAATAGTCATTCATGATCTTTTTTTTCTTCCTTTTTCTTTTTTAGTTTTCAGTAAATGTGTAAAAGTGTTACCTTGTCCCAAAAAGGATGTACCCAGGTAGTTATGTGTACATTCAGAAACTTTGGGCAGGCCATGCCTTGGCCACCCAGGGGTGGGCACCCGGGTGGGTGTCAGAAATGAGGCCTGGGTGACATCCGGTTGGCACAGCAGCCCCCGGATGCCAGAGCTGTTTTCCAGTGAGCGGGCCTTTACATAATTAAAAAATAGAGAAAGAGGAAATTTTTTTTTTTGCTTCATTCTTTCCTTTGTGTCCTTCCGTCGCTGTGTTGGTTTTTGGGTATGGAGAGTTTCAGACTGAACCCTCAAACATCTTCCAGCCGCCGCAGCAACTGTCTTGCACCCCACAAACCCGGCCCCAGTGCCCCTGCGGGTCCTGACCACACCACTGCCCCACCATGGAGGGTTCTGTCCTGGAGCTCTCACAACAACAGCCTGGCCCTGGTCCCCAGGTCCTCCTGCCTGCTGTCACCACCCCCTCCCCAGCCTGACCCACGTCCTAATCTGAGCCCTGCCTCAGTGTAGCCATCAGAGCCTCCTCACCCAGCAGGGTGACAGATGCTCCAAGCCACCCACGGCCCCTATCCCAGGGTAGCAGTAGGTGGGTCCTGGGGGGACTGGACCTTGCTGTGACTGGTAGCCTTGTGCAGCCTGGTCACTTCAACCCCAGCGAGCTGTGCAAACATTGCCCCATGAGTTTCCCCCTTGATGGACAGGGCGAGCCGTGGGACATCCCCCTCCCTCGGCCTGGCCCAGTCAGCCCTCTCTCTACCTCGTTCCTCAGTTTCCCCTTTCTCCCTCCTACTTCCGTCTCTGTTTGTTCCCCAAAAGGAAACGGCATGGGATGGAGGAGGGGTTGGTACGTGTTTCCACCCCTCAGCTTTCCCGTGGCAGCCAGGCTTCCGGTGGAGACTTGCTGGACATCTCCTGTCTGCCCCGCACTGTTCTAGGCCCTGGACACCTGGCAGTGATGGGAAGAGAGAACGCCAGCTCTTAGGAAGCTTCTGTGCACACACGAGCACAGACCTGTAAAGACGTCCACTGCAAATGGTACAATCGAGGATATGCCTGGTACTTTAGCTTTATAATTTTCTCTATATTTCTATTTCTAACTTGGCATGGTTGCGCATATGTGTAAGTCTAGGAGGCTGAGGCAGGAGGATTCCAAGTTTGAGGCCAAGCAATTTAGTGGCTTTAGACCTTATCTTCAAAAAAAAAAATATAGGTTCAGGGGTGTGACTCAGTATGAAGGCCCTGGGTTCAATCCCCAGGTCCACACAGACCCGATTCATCTTTACACCTCCTCCCCTACACAGTGTATCTTTGTTAAAACAAAAGCCACAAAGAAAGAAAGCACATGGGGCGAGATGTGAGCAGTGATCGATTCTGCCTGGTGAACATAAGCACCGTAATTTTATTTGTTCTTTTGATGGGCTTTTTAAATCCTCCAATCAATTTTTTTAATGAAAAAAAAATGAGATAGGAGAAAAGTGAGTTCTTTGGAATTGGCAGTGAATGCGACACGGGGCGAGGGGTGACAGGAGGATTTCCCCTCTTTTTAAGCTCTGGGCAGTAACCACAGTATCGACGCCGCCTCGCTGCGGGCACAGATGCGGCAGTGGAGAGCTGGGATTAGATTCCCCCACTCTGTGGGGCTTTCTCTAAAGCACCTTTTGTGTCCTTAATTCCATGAAAACAAACAATAATCACAGCCTAAGTAGATTACTCAGCATAGCTTAGACGCCTCTGGGTCCCCCCGTGAGGCACGTTATTGACCGTTCACAATTAATCTAAAAAATTAAACCAGTCGCTCTTGGGGTGTCTTCCTCCTTTTGCAGCCGGGCGCCACTTCCGCCAGTCTGTCACCTGCGCTGTCTTCTACTTGGTGGTGCCGGTTTTCCTGGGACCGAAATGTTCCATTAAAACTAATTGGCTTGCAAGCCAGGTCTTTGGATCTTGTCCTCCCTCATCTCTTCTAAGCGTCGTCCTGCAGGCTGCCGTGGGCCGCGGCCGAACTGGGCCTTCTATTTCTAATTCTTCTATGATCTGCCTGCTTTTTCAATTACTTTGCAAACTCCCTTCCGTCCTTCCTCTCGCTGCTTCATCCATTTTCGCTTCCCTGTCAACTCTGGAAGAAGCTGGTGCTATTGGCACAACCTTCCAGCATCCCAAAGATCACTTGGGGACCGGAAAAAGCCCAAGATGCACAAGGGTACCAGAAAACTAATTGGAAAGTATTTATTGAGTCCCATTAAAACAAAATTCCTAGGAGATGGTAGCAAAGAAAAGAACAGAACAGATAGGGCTTCTTCCTCACTGAGTTTATAATTTGCCAGAAGAGAGAAGATAACCACACACCAAATTTTAACTCCCAACATGGGATGGTTCTAAGGCGGTTTGTTACACGGCTGTAATGACTAATACACCCTCTGTCTCCCTCTCACAGTGGGCACCTACTGTGAGCCAGGTGCTCACAGGTCTGGGATGTTGTGCTGCCTCCTCATCATCCCCTGCTCCATTCTGCCTCAGTGCAAGTGGCAGCTCTTAGGGGAGCCTGCCTGGATCCCCCCCAGCCCCTGATGGCACTGTACCTCTGCCCTGCAGCCTTCACATGAGTGGTCGTGTTCCATTAACAGAATTTTTTTTGGAGTTGTGAGGTAATTGAGGATTGAACCAGGATTTTTAGATTGAATTACATCCCCAGACCGTTTCATTTTTTATTTTTAGGAAGGGTCTTGCTAAGTCTCTAAATTGATCAGGCTGGATTCATATTTGTGATTCTCCTTCCTCAGCTTCCCAGAGTGCTGAGATTATAGGCGGTGCCACCACACCCAACTTTTCCTAATTCTTTAATTAACATTTCCTCTAACTGTAAGTCCATGAGAATGAGGGGCTGCCTGCTTCCCTATCATGTCTCCTCTTGCTCTTATGGTTTCTAGCCCTTGGAAGGTGCTCTAATAATTGATGGAGTTTAGCCTTCTAAAGAAATGTTACTGCTGTCTCCATTCTATGGATGAGGAAACTGAGGCTGGGGGAACAAAGCTTTGCCCACGTTAATTACCTATTACCAGGTGGGAGACTGGAGATTCAGACTCAGACCCCCAGGTGCCAACTTGTCCTGGCTGCTTCACTGTTGGTCTCCGGTCCTGAAGCTCCCTGACCAGCAGTGACCCCCACACTCCATACCTGGGGACTGTGTTAAACTGCAGTCTGGCTAAGCGGGTCCAGAGCTGCTGGGATCTGTGTTTCTAATAGGCCCTCAGTGGTGCCGTGGCTGCAGGTCCCTGGACCACTTTGTATGTGGCACAGCCACACCTGCTCCTTGAGGCTGGGCGTTCACAGGTTCAAACCCAGTAGTGCATGGCTATAATCCCAGCGCTCTGGGAGGCTGAGCCAGGAAGATTGTAAATTTGAGCCCAGCCGAGGCAGTTTAGCAATACTCTGTCTCATTAGTAAAATACAAAGGGCTGCAGATGTAGGTCTGTGCAGACACCGAGCGGTCAAACCCCGGTATGGGAACACAATCCATGATGAGACCTTCTGGAACATCTGGGCGACACTGAGCACCGCACCCTCAGCCTCGGTTCTCTCTCAGTCCGTGAGTGCTGGGGGGTAGGGAGTAGCACCCAAAGTCAGCCTCCGCTGCCTGCCACCGGCTTTGAGCCTGAGGCTTCAGACAGCTGGCCTCCTTAGGTCAGACAACCGAGCAAGGGCTCCTGGGAAGATCTGAGACGAGCCCCTGCGGAGCTTCCGAGTGCTCCTGGGACAAGCAGCTCCCAGCTGGGCCCGGCAGCTGGTGCCAAGGAGAAGCAGATGTGTGCCACAAAACAGCCTGGAGACCAGAGCTCAGGTGGGGCCCCGCCAGCTGATGGAGGCTCCGGTCCCCAGGTGGCTAGTCACCTGGCCCCTGGATCCTCTCGGCAAGGTGTGAGCACCCCTAGGCAAGGCGTGTCCTCTCATCTTTATTTTTGTTGCTGAGTGGTCACTGTCCCCAAATCATCCTGCCTCAGGGGAGAGGGCTTCCACAGGCTGTCTGAAGAGCTTAGCGCCCCTGACCCCCGCCCCCCCCCACTAAAGGTTTACAGTGGCCTTTAGGCAGAACAGCCACAAAGCCACAGTTTCAGCTACGGTTACATCCTGGTGCTTATCACAGTGGGGTCCCCCAGGCCGGCTGCAGCTGCACACATCTGGGAACACATGAGAAATGCAGGTGCTCGACCATGACCTACGGAGCCCGAAATCTGGGGTCTGTGTGGTCACACTTTGAAAACCCCCAGCTGACTGGCAGCCATGTGACCCTAAAACCAGGCCAGTTAGGTGACCTGCCCAAGGCCACCTGGGTAGGAGAGTGTTGCTTTCTCTTCAGAGCCAGGCACTGGGGACAGAGCAGGGTGACTGCAGATAGGAGGCACAGAACACGGTTGGCCTGCTTCTCTCTCCCCCCCTCCCCGCTTTCTCTCCCCCCGATTCTCCCCCAGCACTGGGCAGTGGGTTGCTGAGAAAAATGGAAATAGGCCTTGGCCTTGAACCCAGGCTTCCTGAAGCAGTGTGCTTCTCAAGGCTGCCGCCCCTCCTGAGAAATTAATTAACTGAATGAATTAATTATGAACGAAGGCAGGGGTAGCAGGCAGGCTTTGGGCAGCGATTTCCAGGCCGCCTGGGATGCTTGCTAAATGCAGTTCTCAGGGATCCACCCTCGTGGCTGCTGACCCTGGGCCCTCAGCTGGGGCTCGGGAACCCTTTCCACTCACTGCCCCCGGGGGGTTCTAATGCAGCCACCGGACTGTGGGCTGCTGGCCTTGCTGCGAGGGGAGGTTTCCCCGGGCTGCAGTGTCATGTTCATAGACCTCTTGGGTGCATATAAGAACCCCAGGCCGGGTGCTTAATTCACACTCCTAACTGCTCAGGACCTCAGCATCCCCCGCTGTAAGATGTCACCTCTTCGGTGGTGACAGTCCTTGCCTCGGAAGGGTCTTGGTGAGGAGCCAGCAAGTCTTTTTGGCCCACCGTTAAGCCCTGAATAGATTTAATTTTAGATCCACCATAGTGACCCTAATCCTCCCAGGGGCCGCTTGTTTGGCAGTCACTGGGAAGCCTCCATTTCTCACCAGCCTTCTGGGCGGCAGATGGAGAATGACCTGAGTGTCCCTAAGAGAAGAAGGCTCAGCTGGGGTCCATGCCCCTACCCGTCCTTCCTGCCAGTGGGCCAGGTTGCTCCTGCAGTGGTCTACCAGTCAGTGGCCATCCCACTGCAGGAGCTTTCTGCCAGGAGCCCCTCCTGGGCTCCTGAGAGGTCGCAGTAACCCTTGCTCCTCAGCCACACCAAGGAACGTGAAGGAGGAGCTTAGAATCCCGGCCCTGAAGAAGCCTGGACCTAGCCCTGTGTGCTGGCTCTGGAAACCATGGCATCTCCTGAGGCCTGTGGTTCTGGCCCCACCTTCTGTCCTGGAGTGTTTTGTTCACAGCGCCCCCAGGTGGGATACACAATAGAATACAAAGGAACATGTTCGACTCTGGAACTGATTCCATGGTTAACACCCGGACCCCACTGCAGGGCTTGCACACCTGTTTGATTTTGTGCAGCCCTTGGGGTAGGGATGGGTCTCACATTTTAACAGTGGGGGGAAAACCGTACCCTGGCACAGAGCACCCAGAAGGTAGCGCCTTAGATTTTGTTCTTGCAAACACCCACATTCCCGGGGTGAGACTTAGGGCCCGGGATTGGGGGTCTGGAGCTTTCCGGTCCTTAAGGGAACTTTCCTCCGGTTTACCAGTAAGAGGCGCCTCCCACAGCAGGGAACCCCAATGTCTAGGTCTCCCAGATCCCAAGGCTCCCCATGAGCGGGTAGTGGGCCCTGGCTAGTGTCCCTTTTGCTTTCCTTCCTGATGTATCCTTGCAAATTCATTCTCAACAATTGTGCCTAAGGTCCTTTGACAAAATGGGGCTCAGGAGCGGTGCACCGTTAGTCTCATAACACTTTACCACTCCGGCTTGAGCGGGGAAATGCCTAATGAAGAGAAGATGCACCGCAGAGTCATTAAAGAGGCTCTGCGGCTTTTATTATTATTTTTGGAGCAATTATGGCTGAAAACCCTCATGTCACGGCGCCCACCGCCCATTCATTTTGAACTCATTTTTTTTTTTAATTTAAAAAAAAAGATTAGGATAAAAGAGGACTTAACAAAACAGGTCAGAACAGAACAATTTAAGCAACATAGTGTTTCACCACAAGACAACCCGACATAACAGTAGCTACCATAGTGTCTCTTTCCTTGAAATATTTGAGTATGCCTTCGTATACTATAGTATCAAACATAAAGAGACAGTGTAAAACCATTCAAGAGAATGAAAGTATTACAGGGTATTCAAACCCAACTAACAGAAAATGAACAAAGGTTACTATATTATCTCCTTGTCTATAAAATATTTTGTTTATACTATTACATATAATAAAATCCAATAAGATACAACCTGATAAAACCGATGGAGACAGAAGAACAAAAGGTCGGTGGGACTTCAAAACATGATATTAAATCATCACTAGTTATTATAATGTCTTGTTTTCTTCAAAATAGCTGTTCATACTATCCTAGATGATAAAATCAAACAATGTAGAATAAAACCATTGCAATTAATGAATGAAAACATTTTAAGGCTTCAAAGCAATATAATGGGGAATCATGATTACCACATGCTTTTATGTATTCTTACCATTTCTTACACTATGGAGTCTGTATGGTTTTTATACATGTGAGTTTGATTTATTTCGCTTATCAGTATGGTCTCACGCTGCGTCCACTTATTTATAAGTATCTCAATGTGATCTTTCTTTATACCTCAGCAGTACTCCGTTGTATAAAAATACCACAACTCTTTGATCCATTCTTCAGTTGATGGACACTTCGATTGTTTCCAAGATCTGGCTATTACAAATTGTGCTGCTATAAACATGGGTGCACATATATCACTATGGTATGATGTTTTCAGTTCTTCTGGGAATATGCCTAGAAATGGAATAGCTGGAACAAATGGGACTTCCAATCCCAACTTTCTGAGATATCTCCAAATTGACCTCCACAATGGTTGCACTAGTCTACACTCCCACCAGTAGTGCAAGAGAGTTCCTTTTTTCCCACAGCCTCTCCAGCATTTGTTGTTGGTAGTTTTCTTGATCCTGGCCATTTTTTCTAGAGTGAGATGGAATCTCAGTGTGGTTTTAATTTGCATTTCTCTAATGAGTAATGATGCTGAACATTTTTTCATGTATTTATTTGCCATTTGTATTTCTTCATCTGAGAATTGTGTATTCATCTTAGATGCCCATTTTTGGATTGGATCCTTGAATTTTGGGGGTCTGATTTTTTAAAATTCTTTATATGTTTTAGATAGAACTCCTTTGTCTGAGGGACAGTTCACTAAGATTGTTTCCCAGTTTGTAGGTTTTCTTCTCGTTATGCTAGAGAAGAAAGTTTCTTTTGACATGCAGAAACTTTTTATAAGACATAATCCCAGTTATTGATTCAGGGAAGTATTTCCTATACAGTTTGATTCCTGTTTATGAATTCCCTCCTACCCCTATGTCTTCAAGGTTTTTACCCAACTTGTCTTCCAATAGATTTAGTGTTTCTGTTTTAATGTTCAGATCTTTGATCCATTTAGATTTTAATTTAGTACATGATGATAGGCATGGGTCTGGTCTTAGTTTTCGGCATACGGAGAGCCAGTTTTTCCAACACCATTTATTAAAGAGACTGTCATTCTTCCAGTGAACCTGTTTGGCCCCTTTATCAAAGATAAGGTGGTTGAGTGTGTTTGTAGTTGTGGTTGTATCTTCTAATCTATTCTATTGATCTTCAGCTCTGTTTTGATTCCAGTACCATGTTGATTTTACTACTGTTGCTTTGTAGTATAACTTCAAGTTAGGGATTGTGATGCCTCCTGCCTTGCCTTTGCTGCTTAGAATTGTCTTTGCTATTCTAGGTCTCTTCTGGTTCCACATTAATTTTAGGAGTGATTTCTCTAGATCTATGAGGTATATTGATGGTACTTTTATAGGGATTGCATTGAATCTGTATAACAGTTTTGAGAGAATGGCCATTTTCACAATATTTATTCTTCTTATCCATGAGCAAGGGACATCTTTCCATTTGCTGAGATCCTCTTCAATTTCTTTTTTCAGTGTATTATAATTTTTCCTATATTGATCTTTCACTTCTTTCATGGGAATAAATTCCTAAATATTTCATTTTTTTGGTTGCTAGTGTGAAGGGTGTGGCTTCTCTTATTTCTCTCTCTGTGATCTTGTTGTTAGTGTATAGAAATGCTATTGATTTTTTGAGTGTTGATTTTGTATCCAGCTACATTGCTGAATTTATTTATCATACCTTACGAGTCTTTCAATGGAGTTTTGGGGGTCTTCTATCTACACTACCATATCATCTGCAAATAACAATTATTTAACTTATTCTTTTCCTATCTTTAACCCTTTTATTTCTCTTTCTTGTCTAATTGCTCTGGCTAGTATTTCCAGTACTGTATTAAATAGGAGCAGTGACAATGGACATCCTTGTCTTGTGCTGATTTCAGGGTAAAGGCCTTCAATTTTTGGGCATTTAGCATGATACTGGCTGTTGGTTTGTCATAGATGGCCTTTATCATATTGAAGTAAAGACTATGTATTCCAATTTTCTGTAAGTTTCTTATCATGAATGAATGTTGGACCTTATCAAAAGCTTTTTCTATATCTATAGAAATGATCATATGATTCTTACTTTTGGTTTTATTGATATGGTGGGTTACATTTATTGATTTATGTACGTTGAACCATCCCTGCATGCGTGGGATGAATCCCACTTGGTCATGGTGTATAATCTTCTCGATGATTTGCTGCATCCTATTTGCCAATATTTTATTGAGGATTTTTGCATCTGTGTTCATTAGGGAGATTGGCCTATGGTTCTCTTTTTTAGTTAGGCCTTTCTCATGTTTTGGGACTAGAGTAATATTTGCTTCCAGGAATGACTTGGGAAGGATTACTTCCCTTTCAATTTCATTGAAGAGTTTGAGGAGTGTCAGCATTAAATCTTCTTTGTATTTCTTGTAGAATTCCGTAGTGAATCCGTCTGGGCCTGGGCTCTTCTTTGTAGGTAAGAACCTAATTACACTGTCAATTTCATTAGCAGAAATTGGGTTATTTAGCCCGTTTTACATTTTCTTGACCTAGCTTTGGTACTTCATATATTTCTAGGAATCCGTCAATCTCTTCTGTATTATCAAACCTATGAGAGTAGAGGTTTTTGAAATAGGTGTTGATGGTCTTCTGTATTTCTACAGAGTCTATAGTGATTTCACCTTTTTCATTCCTTATTGCATGAATTTGAGCTTTTTCTTTCCTTTTTAAAATAAGGTTGGCTAGGGGCTTATCAATTTTGTTTATTCTTTCAAAGAACCAACTCTTTGATTCATTGATTCTTTGGCTTGTTTTCTTAGTCACTATCGCATTAATTTCTGCTCTGATTTTTATAATTTCCTCCCCTCTTTTGGCTTTGGGCTTGACTTGCTTTTCTTTTTCTAGATGTTTGAGGTGTAACATCAGGTTATTTATTTGTATTCGTTCTGTTTTCCTGGTGTGGGAACTCAGTGCAACAGATTTTCCTCTGAGGACAGCTTTCCTTGCATCCCACAGATTCCGCGAAGTTGTATTTGTATTTTCGATTGCTTTTAGGTATTGTTTAATTTCTTCTTTAATTTCCCCGGTGACTCACTGATTATTCAAGAGTGTGTTATTCAGTTTCCATGTGTTTGTGGGAATTTTGCAGTATCTTTTATCATAAATTTCTAGTTTCATGTGCTATGATCTGATACCATGCATGGGATAATTTCAACTCTTTTGCATTTATTTAAATATGTTCTGTGGGCTAGTATGTGGTCTGTTTTAGAGAATGTCCCATGTACTGCTGAGAAGAATGTGTATTCTGATGTTGTTGGATGGAACACTCTGTATATGTCTATCAAGTCCATTTGTTCACAGGTGTGATTTAGTTCTGTTATTTCTTTGCTGATTTTCTGTCTAGTTGATCTGTCCCTTGTTGTCAATGGTGTGTTAAGGTCTCCTGTTATAGTGGTATTATTGTTTATTTGATTTTTCATTTCTGTTAATACTTGCTTTTTATAACTGGGTGCTATGGAATATATATTTAAGATTCGTATCTCTTCCTCTTGAAGTTTTCCTCTAACCAGTATGTAATGACCTTCTTTATCTCTTCTGTTGAACTCATTTTTTGCAAGAACATCATCTCTGTCACCCTGAGCTCAGGGCCTGGCTGACGGTGCCCAGCTCTGAGACTCTGGGATGTACGCTGTCCTCCGAGTCTTCCCGGGGACCTGACTTTCACATAACTTTCCTCTCTCTTCCTCTCAACCTTGCTTTTCCCGGGAGGCCTTGCTTCTGGGTGAATTCTGAGCCTTCTCCATCTCCTACCCTTCATCATTAAAGCTGTGCGCTTTCCTGAGGTCCACAGAGAGACTCAAGCACCAGTGAGGTTGAAAAACTTGCACAAGAACACACAGCTAATGAGTGAGTAGCAGAGTCTGGACTTGAACCCAGGTCCTCCCACTATGCTGGGAGGTGCAGGGCATAGACTGCGCTCCACAGCACCAGGTGTGAGTCCCTGATGATTTTGAGCTAATTGACTAACGCTGCTGGGTCTTGGTTTCTTCATCTGCAAAAGGGAGTGATAATCACAGTACTTACCTCACGGGCCAGGGAGGGGCACCGAGTAAGATCCCAAGCACAAAGCAGACCTGATAGCCGTGGCACCGAACTGTCCTGCCAAGGTCTAGGATGCTGCAGTGAGAGCAGGGGCTGCAAGACAGAGCAACACTTGCCAGACGCTGGGTGAGCTGCAGCATTGCGGTCTGGACCTCTGTTCCACTGCTGCCTCCGGTAAAATGCTCCCTTTTCACAGCTGGTTTTTGGCGGTGGATGAGAGAGGACAGGGCAGGCAGCACCCAAATCAGTGCGGGCTGGAGAGGGGGCGATGGGTCTAAATTCAAGGCTGGAGGAATCACAGGGTGCCCCAAAGGCACACCCATCCCTTCTGTAACTATTCCTGAGTATTTAAGAACAAGATTAAGTATTGTTTTTATTTTCCTTCCAGTGGACCTGCATTAGTCTTTGAGCCGACTGTCATTAGAACATAAATATTTCTTAAGTTGTTTTGGTGCTAAGTATTTAATAAACACAAGGTTTAGGGTTTATTTTCACCTAGGGGCACCAGGAACAACTAAAGACTTTTAAGGGTGCATGAGTGGGGAGAACTCACGCTTCTGCCTCATGGTGCACCCCGAGAACCCCCAAGCCTGCAGAAGTTAGCTTGCTCCATAGAGGTTTGCGAAATGAGCAGGGGGAATGGAAGCGTGTTCTGGGTCTCTCCTTCCCCCGGGTGCACTGGGAGAGGAGGCGCGTTGGGCACGTGTGACCTGGGAAGGAAGTGAGTTCCCTTCCCGGAAGTGTATCCAGCAGCTGGCAGGGCTCAGACATCAGAGATGGAGGGTTTGAGGGAGGTGAATGCATTCCTCTCTCCCCCAAGAGTTTTCAGGGTTTGTGGCTTCAGAGCCAAGTCCCAGACTTTGTGACGGGGGTTTTACACTGTTGCAGATAATTAAGCAATTCCAGTGACTGCTCAGTGCCTGTGGCTTGCGCCTGGCAGCCAATGTCTAGGACCAGAGCAAAATGAGACGGGTCCCCAAGAAGCTAAGCTGACGATGAGGAGCAAATGGTGCGTATTTTACATGCGCAGTGCAGGGTTTTAAGCTGATGATGCAGGGACAGAGATGGCCTTCTGGTCGCCTCACGCCATGACATTGCTGCTGCAGCGTGTGGCTGTGGTTGCCTCGACAACAGTGGGTGGCAGCCAGGTGCCAGGGATGAGACCCAGGACACGGATGCTCCTTGCCAGGTTCCCTCCTGGGGAGTCCTGAGGCATTCTGGAAGGTTCCACACAATTTCTCCTAGCTTTAGGGTCAGACATTCTTCTGATAACTGTTTGGTGCTCAAGGTGGGGACTTTGGAAAGAGCTTCTGGGATGTGCGTGTGAGCCGCCCCAGCTGTTCGGTGGCCCTTCTGCAGGTCACTGTCATGGAGACGCTCCCTCTTGTCTGCCCTGTAGCCTCAGCTGTAGCCAGGCCAGGTCGCCTTGGTTCCTGCCTGGAACCATGCATGGCTCCTGCCCTGGCCTCTGCTTCTCCCACTACACACTACCCTCTGAAAACCTGACCTCTGAAGGCTCCAGGGCAGCTGGGTAGGATCTGACAAGAACTTTGCTCTCCAGACTCTGATCTCTAAGCCTCAAGCTCAAGCCTGAGGCTGGAGCCAGCTTCAACGCAGGGCCTCCAGAGAGGAGAGGAAGAGCATTCGGGAAAGGAGGAGGCACTTCAGGTGGACCAGCTGCCTCCTAAATAGGAGCTGTGGGGCAGGCATCCGGCAGAAGTGCGCCTGGAGGCAAGGTGGGGTGGGGGAGGCGCTGAAATGCCACAGCCCCTCTTCTCAGGCACCCTGTCTTGGTTTATGATCCCCAGCGGATGAGGCCAGCTGGAAGGTGGAAATTCTCTGCAGGGTTCTGCAAGCAGCAAAGGGTGCGTCTTTGCCAAGTCTGCATTCTCAAACTTTGATGTCCTGAAAATAAGGACTCATTACAATACAGATTCCTCTGCCCCTGGCTCAGGAGTGTGCATTTGTATCACACACACACACACACACACACACACACGCACGCACTTTTGTGGTGCCGGGGATCAAACCCAGGGCCTGCACATGTTTGCTAAGTGCCGTCCCAGAGTCACACCCTGGAACCCCAGTGCTGGGGATTGAACCCCGAACCTTTGCATTGCGCTACATCCCCAGCTCTTTAATTTCTTTCTTTTTTAGACAGGATCTTACTAAGTCTCTAAGCTGCACTCTCATCCTGCTGCCTCAGCCTCCTGGAGCACAAGTATCACAAGCGTGCACCCCCAGACGCGGCTAGGGTTGGGCCCAGTATTTGTAAATGACCTCCCCTAGACAGTTTCAGAGGCCAGCATTATGCTGCTGACACTGAGAGAAACACTGCATGGCCTGTCTGACAAAAGAGGAGGAGGTGGGTGCTGGGCTCAGGGTGGCCCAGGAAGAGGGACGGTGTGTCCACACCAGCGGTCCGAGATGCATTTGGTAAGATAGCTTCGGCTGCAGTTTGAGGAGACCTGTTCAGCACCCCCGCTTCGTTCATTCAACATCTTTCTCAGGTGCCAGCTGTGTGCTAGGTGCAATTTTAAGTGTGCAATTCAGGGCACCGAGCAGACCGAAGTTCTTGGCTGGGAAGGACCGACGCTCTTGCAGATTAAGAAGAGAAATTGTGGGCTGCGCTGTGGCTTCTGCGAGGCTCTGGCTTCCATCCCCAGCACCACAAAAGGAGACGCACATGGTAAATAGGCGTGCAGGTGCACTGGGCAGCCTTAGGAGTAGGGAAAGCAGGTAATGCAGGAGGAGGGGGCCCCTGTGAATTGGGAGGTGGGGACAGCCCCATCCATGAGGTGGCCTCTAAGCAGAGACCACAGGGAGGTGAAGGGTGCTATTTAGGTCTCAGGAAAGCAAGCAGACAGCCTGCAGCCTCAGGGCCCCACTGCAGGAGGAGGGAGCTGCACCATTGGCAAGCAGAGCCCGTGGTCGGAGGAGATGATTGAACAAGCCGTTGGCACCCAGGCCCCTCCCCACAGGTGCTCCCCAAGCAGCTGGATCTGTCTACCAGGCACAATGAGGCAGGCATCACCCATGTGTGCACCATGCAGGAAGGAGGTCCAGTCTGCAGAAAGAACACCAGGAGGCAGGGGGGAGCAGGGCCCAAAAGCACAGGCTCTAGGGAGAGGGACAGAGGGAGCGGCCCTGTGGGCACCACCTTTGTATCTGTGACCCAGGGCTGGTAACAAGTGACCACACTCTGCAGCTTAGGACCTTCATTACCTCATGAGTTCTGTAGATCAAGACTGGCTATAGCCAAACAGGATCAGCGCCTCCCCAGGCCAAAGTCAGGTCTTAGCTGTGTTGCTTTCTCTCTGAAACCCTAGGTCCACTTTCAAGCTCAAGTCATTGGCATCATTCTGTCTTTGCAATAGTCAGACAGAGGCTGCTGTTCCCCTGGTGACTGTTTGTCAGGGGCCATGCTCAGCTCCTAGAGGCCACCTGCTGTTCCTTGCCACACCTCCCCCTCATTCACCCACACTTAGAAAGGGGCATGGGCCCTTTTAATGGCTCACCTGATTAGGCCAGGCCCACCAGGTGGTCTCCTTTTTAATGACCTTGATGTCCACTGCCTATAACCTAAGCCTGGGCTGTGATCCCATGGTTATAATCCTGGTTCTGCCTGCACACCAGGTGAGGCAGTGTCCTGAGAGTAGAGTGCTGGAAGTGGCTGTGCTGCCTGGGCTCCAAAGCAAGGGGGCCCAGTGCTGCCCGGGGCCTGGCAACACTCCAGCATATTCGTTCTTAATGTATCGATGTTACCAGCCTTGTCTGTCTCCATAAGCCAGTGACGTAAATGAAATGGAATTATCTCCCAGCATCCAATTAATCAGCAAATAAATCATAAACCTGCAGCCATTCACTCGGGGAGGCAGAGAGGCTTCCCTGGCTTCCTGGCCATGGAGTGGATTCAGCTTAGACCCTGTGCAGCTCTGTGGATTTCAGAAGCAGAGTGAGCAGTTTTTGCAGACTGGGGTCTGCAGGAGGCCTCGCCTTAAAGAGGTTCACACATTGGGTTTAATTCCTAATATCAGGAGCTCTATAAACTATGGGCCATGACCCTCTTCATACAGAAGGAAACCAAGCCCAGAGAGGTGAAGCAGATTCGCAGAGTTCACCCAGCACACAGAGAGTAGGGTCTGAGTTCAAATGTGAACTCATCTGGCTTTAAAAGCAGTGGTACTTTCACTCTTGATGCATCAGGAAGCATTTCAGCTCAGCTTTTAAATTGAGGGTGGCACAAGGCAAGAAGCCCGGGGAGGGATGACCTCTGTCCACGCCTCCTGGGCCCTGGCCGTGTTAGGGCTGCCTCGGAAGTGATGGCCAGCAACAGGACCCATCTGGGTGGCTTTTCATTTCTGTGGGAGCAAGTGCTGGTTCCTGTGCTAATCTCACACCTCTGAGCAACCCGTTTGTTCCCAGCTCTCCCAGGCAGGAGGGTCCCCTCCCCTGAGGGTGGGCGGGAAGCAAAGGGCGGCCCAGGCTGAGGCAGGGTGTCTCCTTCTCACCTTCTGGCCCTCAAAGACCTCTCAAAGGACCACAGCCGTCACACCTCCTGAGCTCCCTGCCTGCGCTCTTGTGTGAAGCTGGAATCCTGGCAGTAACTAGGTTGGGGGGCCACAAGGCCCTGACAGAGGCAAAAGAGATTGGCAAGGATGCTTCCTCACTTCCTGTCCTAGGCTGTTGGCCTGTCCCCTGCCCGATGCACACAGGTGCAGAGCACCAACAGGTCCCCACACTCAGCAGGAGGGCTGGAGGCCATGTGGGGTTTCTACAATTTGGAGATTGCACGTGAGCCTTCCCTGCTGGCTCTGCTGTGAGAATTGTCACCCTGAGCCCTTTGGTGGTCATGGGGAGGGGGGGTGGTTATTAGGCTATTTGCCGTGAGTGGGGGTGGGGAAGGAGCCGGTGCTTTCCTGAAGGCAGGGCCTGGGGACATCCGTGGTCAGCAGGGATCCATCTCACTTGCCAAGTGGTGCTTTTGCCCGTCAGAATCTGGCTGTGTGTCCGAGAGCTGAGAGCTGCCCAGCAGCCCCAGGGCAGTGGGTCTACAGCACCTTGGTCCTCCTGTAGCTCAGAAGACAGAGAATGGACACCATCAAGAACACCAGCAGCACTGTGTGGGGTGGGAGGAGCTGTGACCTCAGGCACACAGGCCATACTCTGGGGCAGCCAGCTTGACACTGAACCACAGGGAATTCATGGGGTAGAGGGAGTGGGGTTAGAAGTGCCCCATGGCACCCAATCCCATGTCACCTCCTTCTCTGATGTCACATCCCGCAGCTGTCCCCTTGCCCCAGCTCTCCCTGCCTGATCCCGTCTGACCTTCCACCCCAAATAACACCAGGATCAGGCTGCAGCAGCCACCGTCTTTGAACTGCTGCTCCTTGGAAGGTGCCTCTGGGCCCCGAGCTCCTGGCCCCTGCGGCCATCTGCGCTCAGCCCATCTTGTGGCACTGTGACTGACCACTCTTTATTCCTTCTCCTCGCTTTCCTTGGAATTCCCTGGTTCTAGGGGGCTGGGGATTTAGCTCAGCGGCATAAGCACCTGCCTTGCAAGCAGGTGGTCGTGAGTTCGATCCCCGGTACCGATAAAAATGAAAAAGGTTTAAAAAAAAGGAATTCCGTGGCTCTCCTGCCCCTCACCTGCCACCCCTACACACTCTCATGAAAGACCCCACCTTTACTGGACTTTGGGGTCTCTGGGCACTAAGTCGAGGAATACCATGGCATTTGGAAGTTCCATTTTGTTGTTTTATGTCTGTGGTGGCATGGAGTGAGGGTCTGATCCTCTGCTCACAGACCTGGAGAGGGAAAACATGAGAGCTCCATGGTGATGATCTTGGCACTTGAGAATGAGTCTTCAGGATGTACTGGCCCTCAGAGGCAGAATCCAGCCTCTTCCTGTCCTCTTCCTGTTTCTTCAGAATTTCTGTGCACTTCCCAAGATGCTGGAGCAGAGGTGCACCCACCCCACCACACCCAAGGCCAAAGACAGCTGGTGCTCAGTTTTTGGATGGACATATGGACAGGCAGATGGATGGATAGGTGGATGGATGAATGGATGGACGGATGGATGGATGGATGGATGGATGGATGGATGGATGGATGGACAGATGAATGGATGAATTGACAGATGAATAGATAGATGGATGAATGATGGATGGATACATTGACAGACAGATGGGCAGATGGATGGATGAACAGATGGGTGAATGGATGGATGGATAGACAGACGAGTGGATGGATGGATATATTGATGGATGGATGGATGGTTGAATGGATGGGCAGATGGATGGGTTTGCTTTTCTCCACTTGTGAGCTACTCCAGGATGATCCTGTCCCAACCATCTTCTCCTCCCCACAACTGCTCAGTGTGAGAGGCAAGGATGCTGGAGGAGGAGAGAGGGTGGCTGGTGGCTAGGGTCCCCAAGGTTAGCTCACCTCAGGCAGATCTCACACATATTTGGAGACCTAGAGACCAGTGATCTTTTCTTAAGTTTGTTGTCTAGTCTTTTACAGTATTGGAGCTTGAACCAGGACCTCATGTACATTAGGCAACTACTCTATCACTGAGCTACCTCTTCGGCCCCTTTATGTTGTTTTGAGACAGGCTCTTTCTCAGTTGCCTAGAATGGCCTCTAACTTATATTCCTCCTGCCTCAGCCTCCCGAGTAACAGGGATCACCCCCTTGCCTAATGGGTCTGCTGATGGTTAGGGTTCTAACAAGTGTAGCCCCTTGCCTTGGTCCAGTAGACTCTTCCATCCACGCCATGCCAGGAATCAAGAGCGTAGCCATGCGTTCCTTAAAGGGGGCCAGGAGAGTGAGGTGAGAGTCTGCCCCTCTCGGTGTGTTTCTGTTTTCTCTCAAAGAAGCCCACCTTCTTGGTGAACTGAAAAGGAAGCGGGGAGGGGTCCTGGGGCTTCAAGGCCAGCTCGACTTCACAGGAGGTTCCGGCCAGCCGGCCAGCCAGCCCTTTGGGACAAGAAACATTTTCAGGGCATATTCCACAAAAGCCAAACCTGGATACGATTCCCGTTCAGTGCCTTGTTTTAGGAGAGACTCACAAAGGCCCTGAAATGTTTAAACCTGCCGAGTCAGCCAGAATCCAAGCGTCACCTCGCCCTGTCCTGTCTCCAGTTTGCCCCATCTGCGGGGTTGTTTTGGATGTTTTTGTTTGCTTGGTGTTTTGCTTGTCCAGAGGCACATTCGCCTTCTGGACACCCGGAGAAAATGATGTAGAAAGACAGATCGGGCCCAAGCCAAGACTCCTCACCCTGGGAAACAGCCCAGGGTGGGCGGAATCCCCCGAGGAAGGATAAAGAGAAGGATGAGGGGATAAAGAGAAGGAGGAGACCTGCTGGCAGGGTCCTTTCCAGCCGCTCAGTCAGCCCCAGGAAGCAGGAGCCTCAGGCATCTTGTTTACTCTTTCTCCCCAGCACTGAGAACAGTCCTGGCCCCGTCGTGGAGGCCGAATAAGTCCTTCAGGACAAGTCGCTCGTTGATAAACTCTCTCGGTGGCAGAGAATATACACAGTTCCATTTTATTCATTCATATGTTCCTACCACGTAGCAGCAGGGCAGATACAAACAGAAGCTCATTCAGCCACTGAACAACCAAGCACCGGGTGCCAGGGAGTAGCCGGCCTGGGTAAGTAGCTGCTGAGTTAACTAAGTGCATCCGTGTATGTGTGAATGAAGAGACAAGCCGGTGGAAAAAACACATGAATCAGCGCATCCATCAGGCAGTAACCAGCGTCACTGCGTGTGCTCTGGGGCTGGGCGTCGGCCATAGGATTTTAGTACCGTTCAAAACCCACCTGCCAGCCAGGTGTGGTGTCACAGACCTGAAATGATAGCACCCTGGGAGGCTGAGGCAGGAGGATTGCAAATTTGAGCCCAGCCTGGACAACTTAGTGAATCAGCAAGACCCCATCCCAAAATAAAAAGTAAGGAAAGGGCTGAGAATGTGCAAAGGCCCTGGGTTTAATCCCCCGGACCAGTTTTTGGTTTTGTTTTTGCTGAGTTCACCCCTTGGGCAGTCACAGTTCTAGGAACTGAGGATGAGGGGTGACAAGGGCCCAAGCCCTACCCTGGTATTATGGTGGCCCCACATGTGGCTTGCATCATAGCTCAGAAGTGGAGGCAGCTTCCCTTGCAGAGAGCCGGGTACCACCGGCTCCTGAGTCTGCCAGTGCATGGCGGGGAGAGGCTCGGCCTTTGAGACTCTGGCTTTGGTGGCTTTGAAATGTAAGAGGGGGCCGGGGTAGGGGTCTCAGGAAGGACCAGAATGGGAGGCCAGGAGTAGGAGCAGGAGCCCAGGGTCAGGGTCAGATGGGCTTACATCACCTTTAGTAGGAGATGACAGAGCAGGTAATGATCAGCTGGTTCATCTCAGCAGGGAGGCGGAGGATCTAAACTAACCCCCATAGGAGCCCTTGATTAGCTCCCAGGCGTGAGCAGTCACAGGCCCACCCCTGTGTACTGGTGGGAATCTGTCCCTCTCCCTGGCTCTCAAGTCTGCTGTCCTCACATGGGCTTTGGTTACAGGCAGCTGTCTCCAGGGTCTTCCTCGCTCTGATAAGCCTGGTTCTGGAACACTGGGAAGCTGCTGTCCCAGGGCACGTGTGAGAGTCCTGGGGTCACCACAGGTCACCAATGGCTAAGAGGTTGCAAGATACTGATTTTCTCTCCCATGCAACAGAGAGTGGGGACAATCTTAACAAACAGGGACAAGGATGGGGGACCCTCATACAAAATCAAGGCACTTGTACTAGGAGAGGGAAGAGTGATCCAGAGGGACCCCAACCACTCCTGGCCACCATATGCGGTTACATGAGCATCTAATGAGACACCCCGAGCCCATCCTGAGCTATGTCTGTCACCGTGGAGGCTCCCAGAAAATGGCTGAAAGTGACAGACTGTCCAGTGGTCTATGGCAAGTCCTTCTAGTCCAGCTGTGACTCAGGCAATTCATTTCAACTCCCCCAAGCTCGGTTTCCTCATCTGTAAAATCACAGGGTTAGGGGGCATCACTGACAGGCAACTCCACTCCAGGGTCTCTTTTTCTATAATCTCAAGAAGGGCCTGCTGTTCACGGCCGTCATGGTGGTGACCACAGCCCTACAGCGCTCCTCATGCCCAGGTGGCCTCGATCTGCCCCTTGTCACATGTGACTCAGCAACGTCAAGCTGGGTGTGAGGCAGCACATGCCTGTAATTCCAGCTACTTAAGAGGCTGAGGTGAGAGAATCACCTATTAGAGGCCATTCGGGGCAATTTTAGGGTCAGAGGGGTTAAGGATTTAGCTCAGCAGCATAAGCACCTGCCTTGCAAGCGTGAGGTCATGAGTTCGATCCCCAGTACCAAAAACAAGCAAAAAACAAACAATTTTAGGGTGCGAATGTCTCGAAGTATAGTTTTAAAAGGGGTTGGTGTGTAGCTTGGTAGGGCAAAGCCCTGGGCTCTATCCTCAATGCTGAAAAAAATTCTAGTAAGAATGCCCATGTCAGTGGGAATGATGGCCGTGACCGTGCCTTGTGTGCTGTCTTTGGGCTGGAGAGTCCCATACTCAGGATGACCTTAATCAGTGTGGACTGCAGCCTTTTAAGGTAGACTCTATTGGCCCCATTTTACAGAGAAATAAAAGCAAGGCCCAGAGAGTTTGGGAGGCCTGTGCAGTGTCACATGGGTAATACCTATGCCACCAGATACTGAAGAGGAAGAGGATTTTAATTTTGGTGTCATGGACATTCAGCAGAGGCCATGGTACTTAAGTCAAGAGCTAGAGAGATTTTCCCAGGGATTCATGCAGCAGTCCTGAAATCAGACAGTGCACCCTCCTGCTCACTGCCTGTCCCCAGAGTGGCCAGACTTCTTGGTCCAGGCAGCTGCAGGTACCCCGGGAAGGGTGTGAGCCCAGAGCCACTGTCCTTGCCAGAATTTCCTCCTGCCTGGAAGATGGGCCACAATGGACGATTGGAGGGAGCCACAGCAAACAGAGGAAAGCCATGGTGACACCATCGGGTCACCTCAGGACCCAAACAGAAGCTTTGGCTAAAAACCCAGGCCCAGCCCAATGCACCCGGTGCTCCCCAGTCCTGTGCCTGCCACACAGCAGATCAGCTCTGCAGATCCTCAGAGAGAAAACTCGATCTGCCCTTAACCAAAAGCCTTCTCCATGACTGTTTAAAACTGATTAGCGGCTCAACAGAGACAGGGAGCCTGGGACAAGGAGATAAATAAAGAATCCCCCAAACAGGGAGGGGTTTTTGCTCGGCTGATACCAAAGCCAAGAGTAATTAGCACCGTGAGGGGGGAGAAGGAGTGATTGCTGTTCCTACAACAGTCTAATTAACAGTTACTAATAGTCATAATAAAACCGGAAGGCGGCTTTTTAATCTCAGCACTGGAGTGACTGCTCGCCTGCACTGGGGAGCTGCTGCCTCTCCGCCAGCCGTGACTCTGGCCGGGTTCCTTCCCCTGGTGCTGTTAGGGTGCACAGGGAAAACAGTGATTACCTCCAGGGGGTGAAGGGGAGGCGCCTCTGTCACCCGAATCATCTCGCAGCTGACAGGGAGATCACAGCGCCTCTGTGCGGAGCTCCTTTAGACAAACGCTGCCGTCCCCTCTGTTTCCTTTGATGCCACCCACATCAGGCCATTTGTCTTTCTGCTCTGGGCCCAGCTTTTTCATGTCCTAAATGGCCTCTATCCCTCTGCTGGGTGCAGCAAGGAGACCTCCGGGACGACCAGGGGGTTCTGCAGGTGGTCAGTGGCCCTCAGGAAGTCGCCACCCTGCAGGAAGACAGTGGAGCACCCGGAAGGTGCTGTCTTCCCGGAGTTGTGCGGTGGGATTCACGGGGAGCTCTAACTATGATACAGCGAGTGCTTAGCGTGTGCAAGGCCCTGGCTCCCGTCTCCTGCACTGCAAAGAAGGAGAAAAGGAAAGAAAGAAACAGAATCACCGAGGGCTGATGACAGGCCTGTGTTCCCGTGTGAGGGCGGATAGCCTACGGGCCTCTCATGGTAATGAGCTTTAATCTGAAGTTCGCTAGAGCTGGACACTTTCCCTGGGTCCACTACCGAGCTAAGTGTCTCCCCACCCGCCCCCGAGGCTGTGGGTGGCACTCCTGGAGCAGGAAAGTCCACGGCCACACCTTTATTTGTGGAGTGTGCTGCTGGGGGGTGTGGCGAGGCCAGGCCTCTTACAGAGTTGCACAAGGGTTAAAGACAGGGAAGATCCAGCTTCTCCCTTCCATCCCGGGAGGAAAAGGCCCTGACCATAACTCAAATGCAAGACACAGTCAGCTGAGCCCTAGGGTGGAGAGGGAGAGAGCGCTCAGCTCCAGATGGAGAGGAAAGCCGCTCACCCAGGTCCTTAATGCAATGGCCTCAAGCTTCCTATGTCAGAACTCCCTCCTTGTTTAAGGCCAGCTAATATTCCACTTCAAGTATGTGCTGTGTTTATCCATTCATGCTCTGTGGGCATGTGGGTTGTTTCCACTTGTGAGGTATTGTGAGCGTGAACATTGGTGTACAAGTGTGTGTTCAGGTCCTGTTTCAATTCTTTTGAATGTGTACCTAGGACTGGAATGCTGAGTCGTATGGTAGTTCTGACTTTAATGTTTTTATTCCACCCTGGAAACTGAACGCAGGGCCTTTGCACTGAGCTGCATTCCCCAGCTCCCCTCCCTGTTTTTTTCAACTGTTTGTTTTGAAACTAAGTCTCTAAGTCGCCCAGGGCAGAGCTACACTCGCACTCCTCAGCCTCAGCCTCCCGAATGCTGAGGTAACAGGCATGCATCACCGCGCCTGGCCCGAGCAAAGTGGGCTCCCTGCCTTTCAATTTTGTGACTTTGGGAAAGTTGAACTCTTTGGGGCAGAATATCTATTTCATCTTCTCTTTCATCGGTGCCTCTTTTAGCCCATCTGTAAAATGGGAATCATAATGGGCCCTCCTCATAGAGACACTGGGGGAGGCGATGGTTAATGGCAAACAGACAGAGCTCCTGTGAGGAACCGACATTAAGGCTGTCAAGGTTGATGTCTCTCACCTTTAACCTCTTCTAAAATATGAGGCTAATAATCATTTAGGTTTCTAAAGTCACTGTGTCCAATTCATGTAAAGCACCACAGCCTGAGCCCATAATAATTGTTCAGTAAGTGTCAATCTGAAATCTCTGGAACCAGGAGCCAAGATAAACCTTTCCTCTTTAGAAGTCAGTTGTCTCAGGGGTTTTGTCACAGTGACAGAAAGCGGGCTAACACAGTCATGTTGCCCCTACCTAGACGGCCAGTGCTACTGGAGGCAAGTCACTGTCACGCGTGAGCCTCAGTTTCCTGCTGTTAAAAGCCTCCATGAAGGAAGGTAAATAAACCTGTCCCACCCTCGTGTGCCACCCCTTTCTGTGGCAGATACCGCCTGTTGGTGCCAGGGCTCCTCCCCCAGGCCGTGGAATCCTTCTCAGTGCAGCATCATATGTAGCAGCCTCCACAGCGGCCTGGTGAGCTAAAGCCTTTTCAACGTTCCAAATGGAAAACTCGATTCCTTTGGTTGCAAGCTCTTTCCCTGAACAACCAGAAATACAGGCTGAAGATTTGAGGGTTCCTTAACAAACATCACAGTGGTTTTAGCCCTGAATGTTTTCACTAGGTCAGTAGCTGAGAATCCCTCGGGGAGCAGGACGCGCTCTCAAGGGCTCTCCAGACCCCAGGAGAGGCTTCAGCTTGGCTCACAGAGGCCAGAGAGAGAGACAGAGAATTGGTCAGGAGGGGACAGAAGCTGAGGCCTGACTGGAAGCAGAGGCTGCCCTGGGGCTGCAGCCAGGGTAAGGGAGGGGAACAGGCTGCAAACAGGGCACCTCCCCTTATCTCCCTGGTATGTGGGGGGATCCCCTAGACTGGCGGTGTATGCCCAAGACTCCTGTTTCCCTTCTCAGAGCCTCCTGTTCAGGTTGGAGCCTATGATACCTCTCTGGCTGGTTTAGAAGCCATGATCCTGGGCCAGACCTAAGGGACCTCTGTCACCTTCCTCCTAGGCCATTGCTCAGCTCAGATGAGGTTGATGGTGACTCTTCTGGTTCTCATTTGTGACAGTGGGTCACAACCAGGGCCGGGGAACAGAACATCATAGAACCAAGACCCAGCCCACCACTGCCAAGAAAAAGTGTGCATGCGGAAACTGGTGAGCTCTGAGCTGTGTGATGGTGCCAGTTTCTTGGCACAGTTTGCTCGCTGTGATTGTATAAGATGTTGCAGCGGGGAGAAGCTGGGAATGGGTGCAGGGACCTCTTGGTACTTTACAGCTTCCTATGAGCGCGCCAAAACCAAGTGTCCCAAATGAGTGGGCTGGTTACTCTTGATTGTCAAATATATTGCATGGAAACACACCCAGGAATCAGTAAGGCACACTTCTGGGTATGTCTGTGCATGTTTCTAGAGATAGTCAGGTCCCAAGGGCTGTAACATCAATGAATTCATGACCAATGAGACCCTAACTTGACGACTTCGGTGGAAGATGATGAGGCATAGAAGGGGGGGCTGGCAGATGGACTGCATCATGGGGGCGGGATGCATAACCTTGGGGACTCTGTCCAGTCCCCCGCCCTTTCTCTTCTGGCTCCACCTCCCACTGCTTGCTGGCTGCCTTGAGGCGAGCAACTTTCCTCCACTAGGCCTTTTCTCCATGATGTTCCTGCCTCGCCACAGGCCTAACCTAAAAGCAGCTCACTGGCCATGGACTGACACCTCCGATACCATAAGCCGGAATAAATGTCTACTCCTCTAAGACTAACAAAGGGTCTTGTCATCACAGAACCCCCTCAGGACAGCACTTGCAGGTTTGCTCCAGACACGGACTCCTGTGCCTGGCAGAGGAGCTTCAGGATCTCAGCAGGAAGGCAGCAGTGACTGCACACAGGGCCTGAGTGTTCTGCTCTGTCTTGTAGCCAGCCACTGGCCTGAATTCACACGGGTAACTGAAGGTGCTCCAGATTCAGATAGAATCACTGAGGGCCCCCAGGGCAGCCTCGTGGGTCTCACAGAGCGGCTATTTTTTTCCTTTATTGGTCCCTGTTTGCAGCACATCATGACCCGTTCCTCGTGGGGCCTTGGCACACGTCTGAAGCACAGCTTATTTCTCATTCCCCTCTCCTCCCTCCCCTCCCCTCTCTTCCACTCCCTGCCATTTGCAAAAGGTTTATCTCACTCTTTCCTATTATCTGTCTTTGATTTTGCTCTTGATTTATACTTTGGGTTTATCATGTAAGAGAAGCTAGCTAATATTTAAGCATGTGTGTCTGATTTGTTTCACTTAACATTAACAACTAGTCCCAGCACTTTGGGCAGCTGAGGCAGGAGGATCACAGGTTTAAGGCCAGTGTGGGCAACTTAGCAACCTAGTGAGACCTTGTCTCAAAATAAAAATAAAAAGGAACTGGGACCGAGAACTCCCAGTACTACTAAAAAATTTTATAGTCGCAAGGTATATCCACTGTCTAATAAATGACTGGCTTTTCCTTCTTTATGGCTGAGTAGTACTCCACTGTATACAAACACCACATTTTCTTTTATCTGTTCCTCTGTTGGTGGACGTGTAGGCTATTTTCAAGATTTAGCTATTACCAGTTCTGCTGCTATAAATATGGATATGAATGTATCACTGTCATAAAGTGTCTTTTACTTTTTAAGGAAGATGCCTAGAAGGAGAATATCTGGGTTGAAGTGAAATTTCCAGTTTTCATTTTTTGAAGAATCTTCATACAGATTTCTATAGAGATTGTACCACAAAGCTCCTAATTTGGCATTTTTCTTCCATCCAGCCCCATAATCAGGGCTGCCTGGTGGACTTCTATTTCAGACACGAGATTTTTTGATTTTTTTTCCTAGAAAGAAAGAAAGAACCTATTTGTCTCCCATTCTCTCTGCCAAGACCTGAGAGCACTGATGAATTCCGAGCTTGTTAATTACTCCTGTATGGAGGGACCCCAGGCCCCACTCTGATCTCTGAAGATGCCTCATACTTGATCCCGTGTGCTGGCCAGGGCAGGCAGGGTGTCTGCGCTCAAGGGCACTTGATTCTCAAGCTCGCAAAGGAGGTGCTCGCTGGGAATCTTACCTCCCCCATTCCCTAGAAGTAAGCAGCTGATCCCACGGTGGGCACCAGTGCCCAAGCCCAGCTGAACCCCCGAGGCACCATCTTTACCCCGGCTCAACATGAGAAGAACCAGGGAGGGGTCCCCTTGTCCTGCGGGAGGTCATTTAAAAAGTGACCTGACTGCACCCTTGAGAGAGGTGAGATTTTTACTATTTGCTTTTTTCGGGTTTTTAAAACCACTTTCTTACCTCGGGGAAATCACACATGCATAGTGTGGGTTCACCCTAATTCCCCTGCTTAGGGACAGCCGCCTTTCATGTTTTGGTGAGCATTCCCCCAAACACTTGGCCACCTCAGTCACCTGTGAATACCATGTCTTCATAGTGTGATCAAAAATATGGTGAATGCTTCATTTAAAAAAAAATTCTTCCAGTAAAAGACACATTGCCACTGATCCCCCTCGTCTTGCACGTTCTGAAGCAGTTCTGCAAGTGCTTTCATGGGTGTCTTTAGTTGTGCTTTTGATGTCCTGAAATTATTCAAGACTTTTGCGTTTCGTGGTCATTTTGACGTGGGGGAAGAGCCAGGAGTCGTGTGGTGTCAGATCTGGTGGATAAGGCAGGTGAGGATGCACAGTAATGTTTTACACAGCGGCTTTCCCCGAGAGGCGTTGGCAGCGATGTTCACAGTGTTTTTGACCTCAGCTCACCAGGACATGTGAAAGCACCATGTGCATGTGAGTTTACCCTCTCCCTGCGACTCAGCCGGAACTACTTCTTCATGGACACCATTCAAGGTGCGACAGTCACTTTTGGGTTCCACCCTTATTGCTGAACACATATGCAGGGTTAGTCACAGAATTCCCCTGCTGTCTCACTTAAACTTTGTCAGGACCCCTGAGGTGGGCACCGTGGCTATCTCTGTTCTATAGCTGAGGACTGAGACGTGGAGCAGGTCAGGGAGTTGCCGTGGTCACACTTCTGAGGCTGGGACAGCAGCTGGTCTGTGCTCGCTAATGCTGGGTGCACGGCTGCCACATCCTGAGTCCAGGGTCCTCGAGTGCTTTGGGGTCTGGGACGGTGACTCCTTGCCACACAAGACCGGTCCCTCACCACGTACCATTGCTGGGTCTCTCTTCCAGGGCAGACCTGTCCATCCCAGCACGTTCCCTGAGGCCCCAGCCCTGCATAGGGTCCTCCCCAGTGACCATCACAGGCAGCCACTGCAGACCTTGGTCTTCTCAAGGGGCACTGCTGAAGTGGTCGCCAGGCCTGCTCTCTCTCTCTCGCTCTCTCTCCCTGTCTCTCTCCCTCCCCCACCCCATGTCATCATCTCCACACATGAAACCACGTGAATGCCTGGCACCTCTGGGTACGTGTTCTCACCCAGATTTTGGTGCAACCTAACTACATTTGCACAACTCAGAGATGGCATCCAGGTAGGGCTGCCTAGAGATGCTTTGTCACCAGGTTACAGTGCTCCCAGGTGACATCCAATGTTGTTCACATGGTAGCCCTTCCCCAATGGTGTGGGCCAGAGTTCACTGAGAAGACCTCTTACTCGGGCCCTGAGCCAGGCGCAGGAATCACATCCAGAGCTAGGCCGGTCACTTACTGGGTAGGCATCTATTTATATCTCCATCCATCCATCTCTCCATTCATCCACCTCTCCATCCATCCATCCATCTCTCCATTCACCCATCTATCCATCTTTGCATCCATCCACCATGCGCATTTGCTGGAGCCCCTGAGCAAATTCCCAGCGTGAGAGGAGGAATTGAGACCCAGGCTCTGGATCTGCATAATTGTTCCCTCTCTGCCTCACTGCTGTTGTGCGGGTTGCAGTGCAGGAGGGCAGCCCCTTCCTGGCCTGAACACCCTGTGTGTCAGGGCTCCGTGGGGTCCCCCTTGGAATGGTATTTCAGTGACCACTCAAGTGGCATTTAGCCTGCAATTAAGAACTCAAAGAAAAGCACTGGCCAAATGGGACAACTGTTCTAGGGAATTCACCCACTTAGAGGAGACCTGGTGAGTTCGCCAGGCACAAAGCTGCTACCTCTTGACTGGAGCAGGCGCCTGAAAGCCCCCGGGTGCCCTGCTGGCTGGGAAGGAAGTGGCTGCAGAGCTGACCTGTGTAGAGCTGTGCCCAGCATCACCCTGGACGGCAGTGTGGAGGGTCCAGGCTGTGTGGGCACCAAGCCTTCTGCCAGTCACCCTGCGATTGTCCACACAGCAAGCCCACCCTGCCTCCCCCAAGCTCACGATGCAGTCTGCTTGCCCCAGGTCTTTGTGACGATAGCCTGTGCCACCAGCGCCCTTGTGATATCTTTACAGGAGCTGATGGGAGACTTTTCCTCCTAGCCAGGCCTTCTGTGTCCCTCTACCTCTGCTTTGGCTCCTGCTGCCAGACTTAGTCCTTACTCAGAGGTTAGGGTCAGGAAGGCCAGCCCTGTCCCCTGTGCCTCACCTTCACAAATGCCATCTGCCCAACACTTCAATTGCTCGAGCAATATCTAGGGATATCTAGGGACATGGAGTGCTGGAAATGATTGGACAAAGTACCAGAGACCAGGGCTGGGTGTGGTGGTGCACATCTGTAATCCCTGCACCCCGGAGGCCGAGGGGAGAGGATCCACTCGAGTTCAAGGCCAGTCTGAACTACATAGTTACACCTTGTCTCAAAAAACAAAAGTGAAAAAAAAAAAAAGATATGTCTTCCCCCCAGAAATGCCTTCTTTGCCACCAAAGCTGGGCAAAACCTGACAGTGGAAAGAGCCTGTCCCATCTGTGGGCACAGATTCCATGGGGCAGCTGGGGACACCCCCAGGGGTCTGGAGTGAAACCAGACCAGCTACCGTCCTCGCTGCGCCCAAATCCAGCCATTGTGCCCACAAAGAAGGGAACCCTCGGGTTTTGGATGTCTTCTTACTAAGAAGTTTGCTGAAAGAACAATTAATCTCTTTATCATAAGCAGCTTGGCCACATTTCAATTCTGGAGGGGAAAAAAATCCAGCAGAACAAAACCTTTGTGTTTCTGCCAGCCACGAATAAGGATAGGCTTGTTGTTTCATGCATTTTTTTTTTGGTAAGTGTCCTTTTACCTTTTAATTTTTGCATTGGGGCTTCGGCTAGTCTGTCCCAGCGCAGAGAGTTGTCATTTGTATCCCCGAAGGTTGTGAGACTCACTTGAGAACCTTCATGCAGGAGCACAGAAGTGTACAGAGGAAGGATGCTGAAGATCAAGGTCAGTCACACTCTTCGTGCCTCAGTATCCCCTGACCTCATTCTGCACCCACCGGGGCACAGATGGTGAACGTGCATTCCCTGAGGTTTCCCGGATGTGCATGTGCTCAGGCATTGTGGGGCACCCAGCTGTGCGCCCCTACCTGCCCATTCTTGCTGTCTGTGCAGTCTCCCATTTCTGCCCCACAGTAGTTAACAGACAGAGCTGTCTACTGAGGCAGTGGGAAGAATTGGGAGGTAGAGGAAGAGCAGTGGAATTGGGGTCTAAGGGCTGAGTCTGAGTCCGGCCTCTTCTGAGCTGTAACTTTCTGCAGATTGACCATCCTCTCTGAGCTTCTGCCTCCTGAAGTTTTGTGGCAGGAAATGGATAAAACGTGTGGTGAGTGCGGTGAGGTGTTATGCAAAGACTGGACAAGATGGGGATTCAGGAAGCAAACCTACTTTTTAGGACAGTTACCTTGTTCACATCGTAACAGTATCAGGCAATCTGCTGTCACGCAGGAGTACGGAGATCCTGCCTGTGAGCCCAGGAGTCTGCTGAGGTCTTCCCTTGGGAGCACCTGCTACATCTGGGTATGGGTTAAGGATTCGTTTTCCCAACTGTCGAGTCTAATTGTTGGTATCATCTCTTGTCACCGTGATTTGCTTTGTTCCTAAGGAAGAGGAAGGAGGAAGAGAGGGAGGGGTGAAAACATTTGATCACTGTCTTAGTTACTTCTTCATTTGCTGGGACAAAATACCGGGCACTCACAAGTTAAAGGAAGAGAGGTTTATCTGGCTCACAGTTGTGCAGGTCTCAGTCCATAGCCAGCTGCTCGAAGACAGGGCAGCGTGGTGCAGGTGTGTGGTAGGGGACAAATAATCCACATCAGGGCAGTATGGAATCCAGGAAGGAGGGGGGACATATACACACCTCCAGGCCACTCCCACAGTGACCCACCTCTTCCCACCAGGCTTTATCTCCTAAACTCACAACACCATCAGTATAACGCATCAGTAGGCCAATCCAGTGATAACTGTCATACACCCATGACCCAGTCACCTCCCCAAAGACCAACCTATGAGCTCATAAGGATTTGGGGGGACAGCTAATAATATAAACCATGACAGTCATCACTGACACCCAATATCGTGACTAGAACATGCAGCCAGGAATCGCTGGCCATCTCCTCTCTCCAGGTGGGCTGTTTGACACCACGCTGGTGCCATAGCCACCTGGAGGATGAGATGGCCTCTTATCAAGTGACTTGCTTTAATCAATGAGATGCTAGCTGATGTCTACAGACAAGAGCTCAAAATGAGCGAGGCTGCTGATTTTTTGTTAGTTAGTTAGTTAGTGAGTTAGTTAATTTTGCAGTGCCAGGGATGGAACCCAGGGCCTCATGCATGCTAGGCAAGAACTCTACCACCTGGGCAACATCCCCAGCCCTTTTTTAAGTTTGGAGACAAGTTCTCCCTAAGTTGTCCAGGCTGGGTTTAAATTTGCAGTCCTCCTGCTCCTGCCTCCCAGTCACTGGCATTACAGATGTGCACCTGGCACAGGACTCACTCTTGGATCATAAAAGCAACACTTCTCAGGCAGGGGTCACTGAAATCCAAAAGTAAATGAGACAGAGAGAAAGAGAGAGACTGGATCCATACGGATTTTAATCCAGGTTGGGTCCTGGAGACACCGGGGAACACTGAGAAGGGAGGAGGATTCCCTTGGTGGCACACGCTGGCTTTGGCCTGGTCACACCTTGCTTGTAAGTCAGAAGCCGCCGTGGGGGTGGGCACACGTAGGGCAGCAATGGTGGGAGCCGAGTTCATGTCACTGCGCCACTGTGCCCAGGCCTGACATTTCTTATTTCGGTAATTGACGTGGCCAAGTTGAAGCTTGTCACTGCGATCACGTCGCACCCTGGCTTTGGTAGCGTGCAGCTCCTCGAAGAGTGAGAAAAATCAATTTCCACTGTCCGTGGAGTGCTGTTTGATTTATTACTGCTGCAAGAAGAAATTCTTTATCTCCCAGCCCTTCTTGGAGAGGCCTGCTTTACGCTCTGCTGGGAGGGACTCTGTAAAGGAAGCACGCTGGTCCAGATTTTGGAATTTTGCTAACCTTCCTTGGCTATGCAGAGGATGTGGCAACGCACCTGCGTCCTACGACCCTCACAGGTGTCCCAGTAAGCGCTGTGGGGAAGCGTCAGAGCTGATTGGAGCAAGCAGAGGTCCCCTCGGGAGGGAGTGGAGGGCAGGGCTGGAATCCTCACTGTCCCTGGAGAGGACATCAGCATCCACGAGCCTCATCTCCTTATCTGAGCAGCTCTGTGTCCTCCACCAGGCCCTTGGGTCCCTTCAAGCCTTGAAGTTGTGGCTTTTTTTTTTCCAGGATCCCACTCATTCTCTGAGGACCTGGATGGTCCTCGGCCAGTGGCTGCCCCATAAGAGAGAACAGAGCCCACTCCCTTACCTCCCACAGGACACTCCCTTGGCCCAACTTCGGCTTTGGGGTCCCCCCAGCTTCAGGTGGAGTCTCCCCCAGGCCCATCCTTGCCTGGAAGCCCCTCTGTCTCAGCCTGGTCATCTCCGGCCCTCCGCCCCCCTTCTTTTACTAGTGAGCCTCCTTAATTCAGCACTGCGCCCAAGCTTTGTCTCAGGCTCCTCTTCCAGAGAGCCCCATCTGGGGCAGTAGGCTGCGGCTTCTTGCCAATATTTTACAAACTACTTAAT
The DNA here is from genome assembly GCF_034190915.1 of Cavia porcellus. Lineage (NCBI taxonomy): Eukaryota > Metazoa > Chordata > Mammalia > Rodentia > Caviidae > Cavia > Cavia porcellus. The sequence continues at coordinate 10,830,742 of NW_026947508.1, forward strand.
TAATTTATATTCAGTACTTGCATGTGCCTGGCACAGAATGAAGTGTTCAAAATGCATTATGTCTTTCAAGATTATGTTGATAAAATAGAGACTAGGGAGCCATTTGCATGATGGCTAACATGACCCAGGAATCTGCACACTCTGGCCCTGAGGTTGACCTGCAACACAGGGGAAAGAAGTTGGAAAATGTTACAGTCCCCCAAGCTCTCTTTGGTATCTTTCTGACCCTTTCCTTCACACAGCTGGCATGGTCTTGAAAACGTATCAGTCCTACATGTAAAACCCTTTAGTGACCACTCAATTGCACATCAATACAAAACACAAACTTGCAACTGGGCATGGTGGTCACACCTGTAATCCCAGCACATAGGAAGCTGAGGCAGGAAGATCCCCCAGGAGTTCAAGGCCGGTCTGAGGTCCCGAGTGAATTCAGGGCAGCCTGAATGACACAAAAAGATTCTGTCTCAAAAAATCAATGTAAAAAAATCAATCAAACAAAGACATGCTTCCTGCCATGACCTATAAGAAGGTGCAGCCTTTCTGTAAAAAGCCAGATAATAAATCTTCTGGACCTGTGGGCTGTGTGACCTTTGATATACTTGTTCATCTCTGCCACTGGGCACCAAGGCAGTGAAGAGATGTGATCCAAATGTACTGCGAATATTGAAACGTTTAAAATATTTATTTAGAGTATGTGTTACAGTAAAACACACTGCCGTTTATCACCCTCAAAATCTTCCCTTTGTATCAGACATATTTATCCCATTGATCTTACGACTTTCTGAAGCCATTCTGGACGTCCTCTTTTGAGAGTGTCTTTGCAAAGTGCCATCAGTACTATGGTGAACGCCAGGGCAGGCACCACCCAGCAGAGAGGCAAGCATAGAGAACGCTACGCGGGTCTGTCTGCACCCTCTCAGCCGCTGCCTCTGGCACTGTGCAGCTTCTGGCTCTTCCCCAAAGCCAAAATAACCATGCAAATTAAAACATTTGGAATCAGCTCTAGACAGCGAGGCAGTCACAACAACGCGATGACAGAGGGCCCAAGATCCTCTTCCCAGAGCCCTGCACGCGCCTCCTGCTCCTCACTCAGGCAGGGCCAGGCAGCTGCCGCTCCTGCAGGTTCCTACGAGCTCGCAGGCAGCCGTGCTCTCGCCACCATGTCATCTCAGTGACTAACTTAGGCCCTGGTCATTTCCTGGGGTCTTTCCGTCCCCGTAGGAGGAAGGTGAGCTTCACTGCTGTCCCATGGTGACCTGCAGCATCCTGATATGGAGCCCGGTGCCTGGTACCCAGGAGGCCCTCGGGATTTGTTTCTTCTGTAGTCCTTGGGGAGCCCAGCACCTCACTCCTACTAGAAGAGCATTTTGAAGACAAAGAACACTAGAACTCTGGGAGGTTGTTGCTATTGTAAGGCAGATCTTCAAACCCCCTAGTAATCATCCTCTCTTCTCCCTTCCTGTCAGTTATCCTGTTAAACAACATCTCCCAGGAGGATTTACCCAAACAAATCCTCATTTTCCTTTCTCGGGTCCCAAGCTCAGGATCACAGACCCCCCATTTTCAAGGCTAAAGATGCCAAGAGGAGGGGCTCCCGGAACGGGGCACTGAGAATACCCAGTTAATTACAGAGGGATTTAGAAGTTAGCGAACATCTGGGTGGCAGGGGTTCTTTCTGCTCAGTTTTAAAGGAAGCAGCACCGAGCTGCCTGGCTGCCTGGTGGGCACAGCTCACTTCTGCAGGAAGCAGCTGCTGCTTCCCTGGGTGCTCGGCTTGGAGGCATCTGATGCCTTTAGTGGTGAAACCTGTGTCACCTGCCCAGCAGAGCAAACAGTGCATCCCAAGGGATTATGTGACACCAGGGGACAGTGGTTTCCAAATAGCAAGCATTGCCAGAAGGCCAACAGGGCTGTGAGAGGCAGGGGCAGATGTGGCTGGCATTTGATGGTGGGGGCCTTGAATGCCATGCCCAGGAATTCCAGCTTTAGTCTGGCCACGGGCGTTGGAGAGGTGGATGCTGGGAGCCTCCTGGATGATGAGAGGTGGTCACTGAGGTGGTGGCCAGGAGCCTGGTAGGAGGTGATGTAAGCAAGGAAAGGAGGCGAGTGTGTCCAGACAGGGCCTCTCCACCATCAGGGTCAAAGTACCACACCTAGGGCCACAGGCCTCAATTTTAAAGCTAATGACACTGAATGTGGCATCCAGATCCCTGGTTCGTGGTCAGCCTCAGCCCTGGGGACCTGGGTTCTTTCCAGTACTGCCAGCTCTGATAATAACAATACCTCCCCCTGGGGGTTACAGAGAAGCCTAAAACACTAACAAGGCTTTAACTTACTGTTACCCACTTTCCCAAACACGGCAACACCAGTCTGGTGCCATTGCTGTCACTGCCGTTAGTAAGACAGAGCCACCAGGCCGCCTGCTCACAGTGCCTTTTACCGGGTGCGTGGGTCAGGAGAGCCTCACTGTCATGTGGGTGGCTCTGCCTGCCTGCACCCCACTTTGCCCAGTGGGTCAGGATGTCTTCAAGGATCCTGTGCAGCCATGTCCATGCCAAGGCTCCTGCAGATGAGGGATGCACCCAAGTCCATGTCCCCTGCTCACATGTGTGCCCGGAGACCTGCACGACAGGACAGGCTGGCGGTCAGCACTGCGTCCTCGTGCTCGCTCCCGCCTGCCCTGGCGGCACACACGCGGGACTCTGAGGTCACGTCCAGCTCGGATGGTTGCTTTAATCCTTTGCAGCTGCTCAAGGCAGGCGTCTGCAGAGGCACTAGAACAAATAGACGGCACTTCTTAGACCGGCATTCAAGGCCCTCTGCCGTGTGAAGCTGGACGTATCTCTGTCCATTGCACATCTGTCCATCTGCAACACTATAAGCTGATATGGCCCAGCTGTGTCCCTCTCCCCAGGGAGCAATGGGGAGGATGTGGGTATTAATACTTATTTAAAATCAGTGCATTTAGCTACTCATTGTGAAGCTATGCCAGGCTTTTTATTTATGTCTTGGCAAGAGGCTTCCTTGGCAAGGCCCACAGGAGGACAGGAATCCCTGTGGCTGCTAACAGAGGTGTGCAAGGCTTTGGGCCTCTTTGTGGGCTTCTTCCAGACAGCATTACAGCTCAGTAAATCCTTCCTCCTCCAAATGTGGGCTCAGATAGGCCCTTTCCAGTGAGACCCTTCTGGCCACCTTGTTTCAAATCACAAACCACAGACACACACACACACACACACACACACACACACACACACACACACACGTGCATGCACACACGCGCCCAGCATCCCTGCTCTGTGACTCTCCCCAGCCTCCCAACCCATTCCCTGCTTTCCTCTCCTCTGGGCTCCCGGAGCACCAAGGTTGTTGCGTGCCTTGTTGACTGATGGATTCCAAATGCTCAGGGCTCATCACAGGTGCTCAGAAACCTTAGCCGGGTGAATGGAGGAATAAATGAAAAACGAGAGGGAGGGACTGCCTGATATGCAGGGGGTAAACAGAAAAACCATTGACTGTGAGAAAGCTGTTGTCCGCTTATGGGGGACAGTCACCCTAGAGACCGGGTCTGGACAGGCTTCCAGCTGGGCAGGGCAGGAAAGAGCGGCTTCCTGTGTCCTGCGAGCCTTTTCTGTGGGGGTGAAACCAGGTGTTCTGTGTGCTCTGTCTCCTTTTCTCCCTACAGTGCAGCTGTGTGCCAGGTATTATCATCCTTGTATAGATAAGGAAATGACCCTCCGAAGTTACATTCCACCCATGGAGGTAGTAAGTGCCAGACTGGATTGGGAACCTTAACCACTGGGCTCTTTGTGGATTCATTTGTTGCTCGAGTACAGATCTGACCCTTCCAGGGCACACCGGGGTCCAGTCGGGACTGGGGGTCTTGTGTGTTGTAGGATCTTTTGTAACTTCCACAGCCACCACTTCCCTCCACCCTTACAATACAATAATCAACAGTGTCTCTGCACACCGCTGACATCTCCTCTACAAGACCTTCCCTGAGGAAGGAAGGTGTGGAGCTGATGGGCCCAGAGGTGGCACTGCACTTGAACTATGGGGACCACTAGAGAAGCTGCTCAGATGCAATCAGGTTTCCTGGGATAGATTCAAGTAAAGGGGGGTACAGGAAGAGGCAGGGTGCAGAGCTTGCAGGGCAGTGATGTGGTCCACCTCTTGACAAAGGAGGGGTAGGGGGAAAATTAGGGGGCAGGAGTCTCAGAGCCAGCACAGATCTGCAGGTCTTAGCCAGGCTGATAGGTCCCCTTAGGAGACCCCAGGCAGAGGGGCACAGATACTCAGGTAGTGCTGAGTGCAGAGGCCAGGAGCAAAGCCTTCTGGGAAAATTAGCCATCTGTCTTAGGGCCCAGGGAAGAGGTGGGGCCAGGAAAGAGGTGAGGCTGGGCATCAGCATGCAGGCTGGGGGCTCGGTTGCCAAGTTAGCTATTGAACCTACATGACCTCGTGTAGTCTCCAAACAACCCTGGAAGGTCCAGGCTCTGTGTTCCCATTTTACAGGTAGGACACTGAGAGTCCCAGTGGTTAATCACATCCCAGTTTGCACTGAGGAGCAGACCCTCGAGGGAGCCTAGTACCACTGTTGTCCGCTGCGCGGGAAACCAGGTGGTCCAATCAGTGGGCAAGGACTGGGCGGAAGTGTGCCTGGGTCACTGAGCTATGACATTCGAGCCACCCAGCAGCCACCCGCACAGCCTCTCCGCTGGCTGGTCTCCGTGCCCACATCTTTGAGCCCCAGACCTGCTCTGACTGGGGAGGCAGGGCCCTTGCAATGTTTGTGCTTCTGGAATCTCATGACTCCCTGCCCTGCCTAGAGGTGACTCCCCACCCCCAGCCCCAGCCATGTCAGCTGCATTTCCAAGGATTCCCTAAAGCTCAGGACAGCACATGCATAGAGAATTTGAGGGCCATTTCACTTCCAGACCACTCATCGCATTCAGACTCTGCTCACTTATTTCAGAGCACCTGAAGGTGGAGGCCCACGGGTATCTTTGTTGGTGGCCGCCGGGGTGTCCAAGAGGATGCTGCCATTAGCCTCAAGTGAGCTGACCACTGACAGCAGCTCCGTGACCTCCCCTAGAGCCAGGAGGCGATACTGAGCTCGCTCAGTTCTATAGACCTGAACACGGAGGAAGAGGGTACCACATAGGAAGGTTCGTGCGACCCAGGGCTCACACCCAGAACAACCAAGCTGGGTTGCACATGTGGAATCCTAGTGTGCTGGGAGACTGAGGCAAGAGGATCATGAGTTCGAGCCCTGTTGCAAAATTTTTTAAATTTTAAATTAAATATAAAAGGGGCCAGGGATGTAATGCAGTGCAAAGGCTCAGGTTTAATCTCTAGTAGCCTCCCCGAAATGCAGTCCCCCAGAATGCAGTCCCACCTTGAGGCCCTAGTCCTCCCTTCCCGCCTTTCCCCATGCTGCTGAGTAGACAGCCAGGTTCCGCTCACTGCAGCTGGGGGACATACTGATGTGATCCAAGGAAGTTCCCCCGCCAAAAACAGGGAAGCAGGAATCTCCACTCACCCGCAGCCCTCTTCCCACGGCGGTGGGAAGAGAGGCAGATATATGAGGCAGAGTCAAATCGCAAGCCCGCAAGGCCGTGTGGGTACCCTGGGGGTGACTCCCATTGCAGCGGGCTCTGGGGGCTTCCGTGTCCCCCCGGGGAGGCGTCAGCAGGATTTGTGACTCTGCTGTATTAGAAGAGGAGCACAAGCCAGAGACCTAGCTGGGCGTGCAGCCTCCAGGTACCTTGCGTGACTCCCAAGAATGTTGCCCTGAGTTGGCCGGAAGGCAGAAAAAGCATTTGTCACCTCGGGTAACTTTGTGTCCTGCAGCTGCAGTCTTCTCAAAAGCACAATTTTAGAATTACAGCTTTCCTGGCCTCCTTCCAACTTACCTTTATTCCTGCCTCAACATTTTGGCTTCGCTGTTTGCTCAGCACCAGGTCCACCAGGAGAAATGACCACGCCGGGGAGAAGGTTGGAAGTTGCCCTTTGTTTGACCTTTGTCACCAACAGAGCTTTCCAATGGCTTCAGGAGAAGCCAGGGGCTTATTTTATTGCATAATTTTATTTTAGGGAAAAAATTATATATAAAATAAAGTCACAGAGATAACAGCTCTTACTCATTTTGCCCAGAGATAGAAGAAGTGACAGCATCGTCCCGAGGGTCGAAGCTGTCCGCACCTCCCCAAGGTCCTCTGCCCGTGGCTGTGACTTCCCTTGGTGTCCGATCCCCAAAGACGAGCGGTGATAAGTGACAGAGGCAGGCAGCAGTGTGACAAGCAAAGCCCGTGAGAGGGACAGGAGTGGTGGCTGTACTTTCTCCACAGGGTCATTGTGAGCGTGTGGCCTGATCCATCTGTGTGTGCGTGTGCGTGTGCGTGTGCGTGTGCGTGTGCGTGTGTGTGCGTGTGTGTGTGTGCCTGTGGCCACTCAGACGACAGAGCTGAGGAGTGGTGCAGTGATCAGTCTGCAGAACCCACTGAATACTCCTCCAAAGCCTGGGATTCCCTGGCACGCTAAACTGAAGGGTGCAGGAAAAGCAATTCCTTGAAAACAATACAGTGCACATTGTTCCTGAGAGATTTAAAGACTTATTTGCTTGCCCGGTGCCGTGGTGCACACCTGTCATCCGAGCACATGGGAGGCTGAGGCAGGAGGATCTTAAGTTCAAGGCTAGTCTGGGCTACATATTTAGATGCTGACCTAAAAAAAGGCTTTACTCTCCTAGAGACATTTGCTCTCGCTCTAAGGACAATAAAAATATGAGGGTCTTTCCGTTCCTCTGCCAGAGAGGATTATAGTAGGATAGTGGTAGGAAGAGAATTGGCAGGTTCAGTAACCCGGGATGAGCTATGTAGCTTACATAGGGTGCCTGGTGCATCTGCTCCAAGAATAAATCTTTCATCTCAGCACCATTCATAAATAACCCAACAGTTCCAAGAGCAGGCAGATTTTATGCACAAGGCTCCAAGACAGTGCGGGTCTGGGATATTACTACGACTGGGTTATGAGACGGACAGCTTGCATGGTGTCAGCAGAGCTTTTCATGGGGAGGAGAGGAGATTTCCAGGAGTAGGGGGACCCCCCCTCCATATTCCCTCCTAGCTCGGGCATGGTCAGCTCTGTCATGGCGCCAGTGGACATGGTTTTAATCAGTATAATGAGGGCAGCATGCCGCCAAGGTCATCCGGAGGTCGGTGTGGCGTGGGGAGCAGATGGAGCCGGCTCCAGCGCCCTCTCATTGGCTGGGAATTGGTGGTAACTTGACAGCTGGCAGCTGGGAGCACCTGGTTGTCCCAAGCGGCATCTGTATGTAAACAGCTGGTGGAAAACAGGGGCAAGAAAGTGGGGCGCAAGTTGGTGACACCTGCGGGCAACAGAGGCCCAGAGAGCTGCGGCTGCTGAGGTGCTCCTGCAGGAATGCGGGGTCGGTCCTTTGACCTGTGCTTCCACAGAGACTGCAATTTACCAGATTTTGCTCTGTCCTTGGCTGGGGGCATTTGGGGTGAGCCCCTTCCAGACCCTGGCCAGCTCTGGGCTGGTGGCTGGAGCCCTCCCAAAGGAGGACCCTCTCACCCCATCTCAGTCAGGACAGAAGGAACAGGACCCCTTCCTCCCATCAGAAATGCAATGACACCACCTGCTTCTATGCCCGGGCCCAGCTCTGCCTGAGTCACGCTGGCCACTCCCAGGGCAGCTCTGCTGCTTGGAGGAGCAGCTATCCTCTAGACCTTGGGTCTCACAGCCCTGCATCCAGGAGCATCCTGCACCAGCAAGGTTTCAAGGCGCTGGAGTAGAGCTCCCAGGGAAGTCCAGTCCCCATTTATTTAGTGCTTGTTTCCCACCCCTGAAATTCAGGACCATTCCACTGTCTGACTCCAGGGGGCGCCATGAACAGAACAAACATAACATGAATGGGGTTCCCTGGCGTTCCCACAGCAATTAGCAGTTTGCTGGGGCCTTGGGTCACCCTCAACAACCTGGGGTCTCACAGACTTCCTAAAGATGCTCCAGGAAGCCATTTTGGTATCAACCAACCCGTCCTGCTCCCCATCCAATGAGATGAAAAGACAAGAGAAGGCTTTGAGAAGTTCACCGTATAAGGAAAATACAGACAAAGAGGAAGAAAAGAAAGAGGAGAATAGGGAGAGAAAGGAAGGGAGTGAGGAAGCTGGGAAGGAAAGAAAGGAAGAGAAGAGAAAGACATAGTCTTCATACAGTAAAAGCTCTTGTCCAGTGCCCAGGATCAGAGGGCCCTGGAGGAGCCGGAGGACCTTGACTTAGAGGCGCGACCTTGAAGTGTCCCTTCCACCACATTGGCTGAGCATCGTGTGTGCAGGGCAGCAGCAGGCAGGATGGCAGAGGTGCCCCCGCCAGTCCTCCCCGGCTGGCGCTCAAGGTCCAGCAGCCTCAGCAAGTGCAGACAGCCAGTGATGGGAGAGGGTGGTGCCCTGTGGGTGCACCATGTCGCTGCCACCCACCCTGACCCTCTGGCTCCTCATCTGTACTTGAGGCACTGTGAATCCCCCCGAGACTCATGGTGAGGTCCCAAGATAGGAGATGCTCCCGTGTCTGTCCCATGCGACCCTGGTCATAGTAACTGCTGGGTCAGCTGGTTCTTATGCAAATAGAGAAGGGTCATGGGGGTGGACATAAGGGCTAGAGGACCAAACTAAAAGAGGGCCATGGGGAACAGGGTTCCCTGGGCCCTGAGTCCTGGGGAAGGGGTGGTGGATCTGACCTGCAGGAAAAAGGGGCACCTCCTTTTCTCTGCCTTTGGATTCTGCAGACAGGGGGGGGCTGGTTAATAGTTAACATCAAGGGGGGGGGGTCCCACTGAACTAGCACTGTGGGTAAGGCCAGGGGCTTTGATTAGAAGATTTGCCTAACAATAGCGGCCCCCCTGGAAGCCCCTGCTTATCTCTCCACAGTTGGAAATTCCCACCTTTGCTAATGGAGTCGCTTCTGTTCTCCACCTGAACTGGCCACAAGCATGGGAAGGAGCTGGTACACAGCCACAGCCCCAGAATGATAGGCTGCCAGCCAGGGTTCTATTTGGAACACCGAAACCAAGAGGCGAGAGATAAGTGCCTAGTTCCACAGGGCGGGAAGGCACCAAGCCTTTGTTTCTTCTGAGATTTCATTGAGCTGATAGCCAGAGCCTGGGGACTGGCTGGTTTCCCTGGTGCAGGAACTTAGTAGGGGCTCTGGATCTTGACACAATGCAAACCAAAATACCACATCGGAGTCAAAGGGCTGGCACAGGTCCCCGAGCCTTGGGACCTGGAAGGCAGGGAAGGCTCAGTGGGGGACCTGCTGCTGCTGAGGTCACGGGAGGCTCTGTGGATCCCTGGTGACAGTGACACTGGAGAAGCCTCCCTGATTGGTCTGCTAACAAGCCCTTCTAGGCCCAGACTTGTTCTTCATGCCTGGTGTGTGTTACCCAGATTTAAATTCCTCCTAAGCATGGGAGAGCAGCGAGCAGTCGGAAAGTCCAAGAATGGGCTCTTGATGTGGTGTGAATTTCTCCATCTGGGCATTTTTGGAAGGAGCAGATTCCTATTATTATTATTGAGGAAAGGATCTGGGAACAAGATTTACGGTTATACTGCTTGTCAATCATAATGGATAGTTATAAATGAATTTGTGAAAATACCCTAAGACCAGCATTGGTGGAAGTGGAATCGCCCCATTCCAAGGATGTGAAAACGGAGGTTTAGTGGGTTAAGTAGCAAGGTCTTAGGCTGGAGTGAGTGCCACTGAGCACAACTGTTACCAATTTCTGACCTCAAACTGGATCCCTGGTCCCTCTCCCGCCTGGGGACCATGATAAGACTGAGAGCTGATTGAGCAGTAAAGGAACCCCTCTTCTGGGTGAGAACAGAAGTCAGGGAGGTTTCCTGGGAATTCAGCCACCGCCCCTGTTCTCACCCCCTGTGTGTCCTAGCAGGTGTTGTCCCAGCAGCTGTCACCTGTCACTTTGCTGGGTGTGTCTTTGAGCATGCAGATGTGTTATAAAGGAGGCAGAGGCTGTGTGGTGATCACTCTGACAGCTGTCAAAAACCAGCCATTTCTGCTCACCCACCTGCAGAGGGCCTCTGGCCCTGGCATCCTGATGTCGAGGATAAAGCAAGATTAGGGTCAGGTAGCACCTCAGCTAAGTCAGGCAGGTGGTGCAGGACTGGGCAGAGCTAAGAGTGGTAGCTCACACCTGTAATCCCAGCACTCAGGAGGCTGAGGCAGGAGGATTGCTGTGCATTTGAGGCCAACATGAACTACAGAGTGAGTTCAAGTCTAGGCTGAACTACACAGTGAGACCTTGTCTAAAAAAAAAAAAAAGACTGGGAAGGACATGCAATAGGACGGGAGTGACCTGAGGCTGGGCCTTGCAGTAAAATGGAGAACATAAAGGAGAGTTCCCCAGGGATGCAACCCACTGACCCATTCCTGTAGAACGGAGACCAAACAGGATGTGCAAAGGCCCTGATACAGAGAGAACTGGGGCCGTGGGGAAAATTCCAGAGTATTGGGAGTGGAGTGGGCAGGGCAGGAAGAGGGCTCAGGCCAGGTCATGCAGTAGACCTGGGTGACAGCTGGGACTTGAACCTGCAAGAAGGGGTGGCAAGGAAGGGGTTAAGCAGGCGGGAGGCAGGGTCTTTGCCTCCTGAGAGCTCCCTAGCTAAGTGTGCAGAGCAGGGACCCAGGTCAGGAGAGGCTGTGGGTGCAGGCCCCATTATCAGAGGCACAAAGGGAGGTAATGGGAGTGGACTGGGGCACCATGATAGGGATAGGAGTAATCTGAGGGCCACTTAGGTGCTTCCCAGGGAGGGAGTCAGCATGATGGGTTGTTGGCTGGCTGGGACTGGGGACACAAAAAGACAGTGACTGCCTGGAGATGCGGTACCGAGACGGGTCCTTTGCGGAGCCAGGGAAAGTACAATTCTCAGAGCTGCCATCACTTGGACTACAGTGTGAATGTCTTCCCTCCAAACTACATTAGTTAGCAGCTCTGGGAAGAAGAAGTCCCAAATCATTCTCCATTACCATCAGGTAGCAAAGTGGTCACAGTGAGGAGACTGAATTTGCAAAGAAATTAGGCCATTTAGAAAGAACCATGCTTCCAAGAGAGAGGAGCAGACATGTCTGATACAGCAGAAGTTGCTGTCTAGAAATTGTCCTCCTCCCACCTCACAGCAGCAGGACTTAACTTTAGGGCTAGAGAACTTTAAAGAGCTCAGCAAAAGTGAGCAGGGACCCAGCTGGACATCCTGGCCTGCACTGGCTCCTCATGCACACAGGAAATGGCATCCAGTGTCCAGGCGGCCCAGGATGACGATGTGCCCAAGTTCTGGCCGCCTGCGTGTTCTGGTCACCTTTCCTGCCCTCCCCACCGCAGGAGGAAGGTGAAGGCTGAGCCCGCACCCTGCCCAGGCAGCTCACCCTGACTGTCGCCTTGTGAACACTGGACCAAGGCAGAGCAGGAAGATCCCCCCAGGAGGGTTGTGTCCTGTTATGTCATGTTGTTTCAATGCTTAATAAAGGGACAGTGCTACTTCCTGAACTCCTTTAAAAGACTGTTTTAAGGAGGTCAAAAATATAAACTCATTCTGGTCTTTACAATCCCATGAAAGCAGAAGCATCTCTAGCATGCAGGAGGTTTAGGGGGGAAGGAAGGAATAAATGATCGCTCTTGAGTTTTTCAGTTTGTTCGTTTGGTTGGTTAGTTAGTTGGTTGGTTGGTTTGTTGAGACAGGGTCTTGCTATGTAGCCCAGGCTGGCCTCAAACTTGTGGCAATCCTCCTGCCTCAGCCTCCTAAGTGCTGGACCTACAGCGTGAACCACCACACATGGCAAATTATTGTCCTTATGAAAGTGACAAAGCTTTTGGATCTGGGAAAGATATAAGATCATGATCCCATTCTGGCAGGCTTACTTCTAACTTTCTGGGGCTTTGATTTTTTCCTTAGCGGAGTGGCCCCAGATTTGGGGGAAGTTGTTTAAGGTGCACAGGTTGAAGGATCCCAGCCACCAAGTGACCCCACTTTATACCAAGACTGTCCTGTTATCCCTGAGGATGCAGGGAACGGGGTGGCCTCACACACTGCTGAGGGACAGGGCAGTTGTTTTAGGGTAACAACCAGGCCCTTTCAGATAAAGTCACATTCCCTGGCACTGGAGGCTTGGTCTGAGGGGAACACAATTCAAGCCTCAGGGTTGGGTGAGGCAGTGATACACAGAGGAGCAAGACTTGTACATCCTGTGCACCTGTTCAGGGAAGACAGAGGTGTGTGCAGAGGAGGTGAGGGGGTCCAAGAAGTCCCCAGCTGAGAGGTGGCCCTGGAGAGAGACCAAGAGCCAGGAGCCCCCAGTGTGGTTTGGGTCCCAGCCACTGGCACGGAGTGAAATAGAAAAAACGTAATCTTATGCACTTCACAAAAGACTCCTCTGGGACACGTCCCTTTGTAAAAATATTTCACTTGATACTTTAAAAAAGAAAGCCAAGAAAGAGAGGGAGGAAGGGAAGGAAGGAGGAAGCCCCCTCTTGGATACCATGTGGAGAAGAAGTGTGTAACAAGTCTTTGCTGATGAAGCAGGGACCTGCAGAGCGTGACCTGCCTGACCACTTCATCCTCTCCAAGGACGCGGTAGCTCCTCAGTAGAACCTGCGGTCCTGGCATGCCTCTGCTGTGTTCCCACCCAAGGCCAGCATGGCCTGAGACCTTCCCAGAGGGTCAGCTATTGCTAGCCTTGACTTGATCTTCAGGGCTGTGCCCTGCCCAGAAGAGACCACTGGGAACTGGCCCAGAACTGCCCTCTAGAGCAGTCCGTGTCTGCATGCTTGGATTTCCTGGGCAGGGACCTTATTCTCCGTAACTTGAATGAGGAAAGGTTTGTATTGGCTCATAGTTTCCAATGGTTCAGTCCATGGTTGCTAGCAACAAGGCAGAAATGGCATGGCGAACGGGTCTGTCAAAGGAAAGATGCTCGCCAAATGGTGACCAGGAAGAAGGGAGAGAATGGGGAAGAGAATACAGCCTTCTAGGCCATTGCTTCAGTGGCCCACCAGAGCCAGGCCCCACCTGCTAACCGTACATTCAGCCATCAGCTGACTGAACCCACTTATGAGTACAGCTGCCCCATGATCCATTCGCCTTTCAAACACATGAGACTTTGGGGGAACATTTTAGAAGTAAACCATGAAAGCTGAGTTTAAGTCATGTACTGGCTTTAAAAATCCTCAGGACAAATATGTCTCAAGGGCCATCGGGAAGCAGATTATAGCTGATGCTGAGAACCCACTGGTCAAGGAAGGGCCACCATGGAGACGGAAGAGGGCACAGTGGTAGCCTGGGGTTCACCTTGGACATTCTTCTCTCCTCTCCCTCTCAGGATCCCACTGCTTGGCAGGTCTTTCTATCAAGTCCTCCACCCCTTTCCCTGGGCTAAGGTGCAAATCATAAACACCCCCAGGAAAAAGACCACTCCAGCTTACCCATTGGATGGCAACATGACCTGGCCTCCCTAAACCCCACTTTCCTTATTTGGGACTATGTGAAACAAAATCATACTGATTTTTCAAGGCCGTGAGGAGATGCAATTGAAGTCAGGTACCACCTGGCACCTAGGTCTCTTTCTCCCTCTGCTTAAAACTCAGCGAGTCACCATAGCAGATGTGCCTTGGCATAATTCAGCCTCATCGTATTGCTAATGAGGCCCCACTGGGGTGGCTTCCCCAGCTCTTCCTCTAATTAACCCAGCCTTCACTGGGAGTGGGGCCAACCTGCCAGGCCCGCCTCCTCCACTCAAAGAGCGCTGCCTCCCAGGGCTGGTGGCACTGAAAGAAGCTACAGGGAGACAGAAGGGGAAGAGCTGTCAGCCCAGATTATGAGAAAGTGGTTCTCACCTCTAAAAACCCTGAGGCCCACGGCTTCTACCCAAGTGCACATCCTATTAATCATGGCGCCCCCCAGTGGCCGCCATTTTGAAATTGGCATTGAGTCAACCAGAACCTCAGGAGAGGGGGTCCCTGCACAATGTCATTGTCTCATTTCTTTCAACCCTAACACCTCTTTCTTCTTCCCCCACCCCAGCTTTCTCTCTTCTCCTTTACTCCGTCTCCACTCAGAGGAAGTTCAGGGACACAGGTGACTTGAGGGCGCATGAGAAGTGGAAGCCCCATCCTGTGACCCAATGGCTGTGTGAAGGTGGCAGGGTCACTTCTCTGAGCCTCACTTCTGTGTAAACAGGGTCACAGTGCCAGCCCCACAGCTCCATGAAAGGAAGAGAAAACATGAATGAAAAAGCCCTTTGCCCAGAGCCCTGAACATGTGGACAGTGTTCTCTTCCCTGAAACCTTCTCATACCCACACAACCTACGCCCACCCTACTTGTTTACTTATATTTTATCTATTTATTTTAGCTGTGATGAACATTGAAGCCACGGCCTCACACATGCTAGGCCAATGTCCTACTGCTGTCCTACAAGCATGCACTACCACACCTGATTCATGGCTTGGCTTTTGAACAATTTTATCAGACTTTCAGACTTTCAGATTGGCTGTCTCAGACTCTATAGTTCCCTGGAATGTTACCTGCTCCCCTCGCACCCCTCCCTTCCCATTATAATAGGTATCCAGAGCCCGCTGCACATCCAGGTCTCAGCTGATTAAAAAGACATCACATCGGAGGTGATGGTGCGTGAGTGTAACTCCAGCACTCTGAGAGGCTTAGGCAGGAGGATCGGAGGCTAACGGTGTAGCTTAGTGCAAAGGTGCTGGGTGCAATCCCCAGTACCAACAAAGTGACAATGATGATGATGGTGTAGACGTGGCCCTGACCTCAGAGAGCTCCCAGTGCTGTGGCAGGCAGACCCTCCAGGGAGCGCCACACCCTGTCCCCAGGACCACACCACTCACCCCCAAGAGACTCCAGACACTCCAGAGCAGGCAGGTGACCGAGCACCCTGGCACAGATCTGAGGACCGGAGCTGTCCTCTTCTACCACCGTCCCCTTTCCAGAACCACAGTCCTCATCATGCATATTCTGCGGCTCCGAAAGGTGCCCGGTGCTGTGCTTAATGTTTGTGCCAAGATTTGAAACCCAGACCTCTTGGGTACCAACACTAGGAGGCGTCACAGCTCCCCCCAATAGCTTCCTGCTGCAGCCCGGTTCAGTGTCACACGGAGTGTGTGGCCCTGTGACTTCTGCATGATCTTGCCTCTCCCATCCCCAGCTTCACCCACCCTCTGTTACTCTCCCTCCGTCTCTCCCTCCATCTTTGCTTCTAGAACCTTCCACTGTCCCTTCAGCCAGCCATGTGTGTTCAAGGACTTTGAACACTCTGCCTCCGCCATCGTGCACGTCTCTGTCCAGCTATCCCACAGAGGGTCACGATGTTGTCACACAAACCTCCTTTATCTTCTTCAGAACACTTTTCCCCAAAACTGACATGATCCTCTCTGTGTGACCATTTGATTTCTGCAAACTACAAGTGCTTGAGTAACTTCCAGGCCCCCTTGAGCTCAGGGGAACTCAGAAGGAAAGCATCTCCTAAGTACATTTTTGGAAGCCGAAGCTCAACACTCCTACTGCCTTCCCTTTTGGTCATAGACCCCCATCCCCACCAGGTCCTCAGACTACCCTCAAGGTGCCAGCCGTCCAGTGTCTCAGTTATCTTCTGCTGCATAACAAGCAACCCCAAACCAGGTACCATAAACAACAACCACTGTCTTTGCTCTCAGACTGCAGGGTGGGATCCAGCAAGCTGGGCTGGGCTTTTCTACCCTACATGTGGTTGGCTGGGGTCTCTCATGTGGCTGCATTCACATAGTAGCTGGGTCAAAATATACAGAGGGGTGTCTCTCACAGGTATGGCCCTGGGGTGGGACACCTGGCAGCTTGAGACCTCTCCCTTTCTCTCTCCAGGTGGGCCCCACCCCATGACTGACGGGGGCTCCTTCCCAGTGTCACCCCCTCCCCATTCTGTTGTCCTAAACAAGACACAAGGTCCACCAAGTACGTGGGAAAGCGTCTCCACCACTCCACAGAGCCGAGACCACGTGGGATAGGGACATGGCTGCAGTCATCTGTGGAAACTGTGCCCTGGCCTCCACTTCCCCTAGTGGAAACTCAGGGCTCTGCTAGCCTCCTTCTCAAGTAGAATGATGTTTGTGCATCCTGCCCCTAGAAAGCAGTGTGGGTGCCGCTGGCTTCCCTCTGAGGCCCCCTGGGTGTGGTCAGGGCCCCAGCCCTTGGCATTGGAGAGGACAGCAAGAAGCTTCTAGGCTGATTTCCCAGAGCATCCTGGCTTTTGCATGTGCTGCTCTCTCGGATGCCAAACAGGGCTTAACCCTTGCTTCGAGAAGCTCCTGGATGTATTTACCTCTGCACTGGGGAACCCTAATGGATTGGTACTGGTCCCTGACCTCCCGGAAATGGTGAGCAAACAAGATGTGGGTTGTCAGAGCCATGGCTTTCTTTTTGAGCTCCTGGGCTGATTAGTATTGATTATCTGCTGTGCACTTTGCTAATTTCCTTTTGACGAGTTGTCCTCTCTGAATAGTTCCTGGGAAGGGTCGGCCTTTGTTACTGTTTCCTGGGATTCAGGGGCTATGCGTTCCAAGCAAGTCTATCATTCAGCAGAGAACTCGTCAGCTTCCTTTAGTTGGCTGTGCATCTATCTACCAGGGACCTCTCCATGGGGAAGACAGACACACAGCCACGCGAGCCGCTTCCCCCTCTTTAAGGGCAGTGCTAGAGCAGAGAACGGCCTCTGCCCCCGCTGGTGCTAATTGTGGTGCACCTGGGTTAACGAGGACTTTGCACCCTCGGAGAACATTGGGTTTGTGTCAGATTCAGCGCTTGACAAACTTGGTCTCATTAATTCCTCCAAGCAAACGTGAGTTCAGTCCTAATACGTTCCTGGATGTTGGATAAATCCCAGGAGAGCCTTAGAACGTGGACCGGCTTCCGGGGACCAGAACTGTCTGGCGCCAGCTGTGTGTCTTGTTCAGGGCTTCCAAACTGAACCCCATGCTGGCTCGGAGCGCTGGCCCAGTATCCGGTGTTGGCCCAGCCTCTCTGTCTCACCCTTTGGGTCACAGCTGAGCCGTCCTATTTTCCAAGGCCACTGGTCCCTCCCTCCTCGCTGGCCTTTCCCTCACTCTCCTGTTTGGAGGTGTCGCAGTATCTCCCCTCCGCTCTCAGCAGGAGCTGGCCTGTGGGCTCCTTGATGCCTCTCTTAGCCCCACCTCCACCTGTTGAGTGAACAGACAAAGCCTGTGTGACCTTGGAGTCTCTGAGCTTGTCCAAGCCGTGGGTCTCTCACCTGTCTATGGAGATTTTAGTGGCCCCTGCACTGTGTGATCTAAGCAAAGCCTCTGAATAAACCTGTTAACTCTTCTGCAGTCACAGGTGTTCAAAAGTAGGGCAAATAGCATCCTGGAGACAAAGGATGCACAAGTGACATGGAGTGGAAATACTCAGCACAGTGCCTGGCACTCTATGGCTGCTCCAAGGTGACCACTGTGTGCAGTTTCCCTGTGACATTCTGGGGACAAGGATCAACGATCTCCACTCAGGACTGGATCCAATCCTGCACTCTACTATTGACTGGGATATAAACCAATAAAACCCTGATGTTCAAGGCATGTTCCTATCTTAGAAAGAAAGGGGAGAGGGGAGAATGTGAGGACCTGGAGTCCTCGGAAGGCACACAATATCCTGCATGCCTGGTGACAGCCCACGAGACAGGGGCCCCAGGGTGCTGGGTGGAAGGGGAGGGAGCAGCAGGGCTCCTGAGTCAGTAAATACAGGAAAAGGCATAAACCTCAGGAGCAAGTGCTAAGAAACCGTACCCCACTTGAAGAACTTTTCCAGTGCCAGACGTTAAAAAGAATGACCCCGTTAGGGGTCAGCTTTGCAGGGGACATTTACAGTGACAAACAGGAGCCACCACAGCAGGCTCCCCAGATGCAGTGGCAAATGCAAATCAAGCAGCTGTGATTTGGCCTAATTTACATCAGTAGATGCAAACGGAGGGGTGCGCACATGAGGGGGTGTCTCCCTGCTCGGGCAGGCGATGCAAGGTTGGATGTTCTTGATTTAGAGGCTACAGGAGCAGGATGTAGTTTAAAAGCACAGCTAGAGAGCAAGTGACATTGGAGCTTCAGTTTGCTCATCTGTAGAATAGGAACAGCATCAGCGCCCTCCTTGCAGTAGGTAAGCGGTCATTGGAGCTCAGTGGCAGAGGATTTGCCTTTCTTCGCCCCAGAGTAAGAAGTCTCTGCCAACCGGAAGTTGACATGGGAACCGAATGCCCCATCGAAACGGTTATGTGTTCCAGCTGTGACCTGCTGTGATTTCTCCCCATCTGACTCTGTGGCTTTGGTCAGTGTCACTTCCCTGAACCTCAGTGTCCTCATGGAACCTGGGCCTGTGGCAAGGAGTTCACAACAGTGCCTGGCACATAGAAGACCAAGGTAGAGTGCTTGCCTAGTGTACATGAGGCCCTGGGTTCAGTCCCCAGCCCTGGCAAAGACAGTGTCCTACTTCTTGCTATTATTTGTTATTCTGATCCACATCACGATTAATGGGGAAAAGCAGACGCTGTCAAAGGACTTCGGCCCTCTTAAAATGAATGCATTGACCTCTGAGATTCTCTGGTCCTCATTGAGATGTGTCGCCCATGCGAACCTGAACTGCTCTGCTTTGAGTAACTGGAGAGGCATGTTTTATACAGCTGCTTTATAAAAGCAGCTGTAACTATACCTGGGTTTCTATGGAAACAATTATCTAATTAGGCTTTCCTTTCATCAAAGGAATCCAGATGTCAGGGCATTAGCATGTTCCCCGACCAAGGCCATCTGGGGCACCCTGGGAGCAGAGGCACCCCGTTCCCAGCCTGGCTCGTTGTGTTGTTTCCCTTACAGGTGGGGGCTTGGTGTCTGGGTGCTCTGCAAGCTTTGCTTAATGATTGCCATCTTCCTGTGGCAGTCCCCCCAGAGGACCTGAGTAGATGCTCAGGGAAGCCCGGGTGATGAAAGGGTACATCGCTGCCCTCCGGGTGCCTGGCTCTGGGAGGCCACAGCTCAGATGAGCCGTCACATGTTCAATGTGACGGGGCTGATATTTGGAGTGTGTTACTCAACACAGCGCCTGCAAAATGCCACTTTCACACCTAATACCTGTCTGGGGAGAGATCAGAACATTCCGTTTTCATCTTAAAGGTCATGAAGACATTCATCCTGATAACGAGGTCCAGAGGCACCTGGGGCGGGCCACGGAAATCTACCCGCAGAGGCCCCTTGTGCAGACCTCGCCATGGCGAAGAGAAGCAGGCAGTCCACTTGCGGAGAGTGACTGGAGACCAGCTGTGCTTCAAGGTGACCCTGAGAAGCTGGACACCATGGGGCTTCTTTGTGCTCCAGAACTTCCTTTCTGCAAAACCAGGACTTGAGATCCTGCATTCACTAAAGAAAAGTTGTCCATGTGCCAGACCCTGGAGAGGATGGAGCAGACAGGTTCTCATCCTCATGGAAGAAGCCACATCCGAGGAGAGAGACAGTGCTGAGAAACAATCCCTCTGAGCAATCCGAGTGTACAGGGAAGATCACAGCGGCCGGGGCCAAGGAAGCCAGGGAGAGCTCCTGAGACAGGGCTGAGTCCTGGCCCAGGGGTGGGTGTTTTCTGGCTAGTGGGCTTGGCGAGGGGCCCCTGGGGGAAAGAAAGATGTGGAGACAAGAATGACCTGGCCTGCAGGGCATGTGGCCAGGTAGTGGGGTGATGGGGTTGGAGGGGCCAGCGTCAGTGATGAGGGGAAGTGGGTGGCACCATGTTTGAATGTGTCCCCTCAAAGTTCACATGTTGGGAAACTAATCTCCAAAGTCATGTCAATGGTCTTTTTTGCGGGGGGGGGGTCTTTTGAGATGATTAGGATTAGATAAGGTCATGTGGATGAGGCCTCCATGGTGGCATCAGTTGCCTTATGGAAGAGGAAAAGAGACCCAAACTGGCACACATGCAGTTTCACCATCTGATGCCTTCTGCCATGTTATGAAGCAACACAGAGGTCTTTACCAGATTCCAGAGCTATGCTCCAGCCTCTAGAACCATCTAAGTGAACCTCTGTTCTTTCTAAATTACCCAGTTTCAGGCATTTTGTTATAGTACGAGAAAAGTGTCCAAGATAATAGGGATCATGCCAAAGAGAGGATCTTCCCATGCTGGGTGGGGGCGGAGACTAAAGAGCATGTACCAAGTTAATGAGAGAAATCAAACTAGAGAAGCTTTGTCGCCAGGAGTTGGCTTCAGTCAGTCCATAGGACAGGCTATCAGGAAGGGCAGCCGGCATTCCCAGGCACATGGCAAAGCTACCACCACAGTAGGAATTCCCTGCACTTTAGGGAGCCTAGCTGTGCTCTGGACCCTTTCAACGTTGAAATCAGGCCCACCCAGGTCATCTAGGAGAATCTCCTTTATTTAAAGTCAGCTGATCACAGACTTGAGCCACATCATTAAAATACCTTCCCAGGAACAGCTCTGAGTGTTTGATTAACAGGAGACTGGATTGTTATAGTTGTGTCCAGATGTCCTCCAAGGCCTCAGGCAGTCATAGGTGGGACTTTTTCAGAGGTGGCAGAATCTAGAGTGTGACTGATTCATGGCGCAATGCTGAGACCTAAGGGCGCTACAATTACAGGAGAGACTGCTTCCATCCCTGTAGCCTGGATTCATTCACTATAAGAAACAGAAAGGCTTGTCTTCCCCTTCCCCTGTTGTTTTTGCTACCTTCTGCCTACCATGAACTCTTCTCTGAAAAGACAGCCTGACTTGGAGCCAGACAATTATGGACTGAAACCTCTACAAACTGTGAGCCAAATAAATCTCTCTTCCCATCACTTGTGAGTGTTGGGCATTTAGTCCCAGCAATGAGAGAAAAGTAATTAAGGCAACAGCCTAGATACAGAAAAATGCTCTGCACGCGGGGATCCTGGAGCCAGTGATCCCCAGGGCCTCCTCCTCCTCCTCCTCCTCCCCTTCTGGATTAAAGGTGTTTTGCTCAGCATCCAAAGCAGCCAAATGCCTGCTCCTAAGCAGAGAATGCTGCAGATTAAAGAAGGGCCACCCTGGGACTGGTGGGAGCAGATGCCAGTGCTGAGCTACAGCGATATCACCAGCTCCAACCCAGCCTGTCCAGGCTGCCCAGAGCAGGGGACATGTAGCTCTAAAAGTCAAATATATTGTGATTTCAATACTAGCGTGACTGCTTGCATCTTCTTGAAATCTGTAAAATGAGATAATGCCTTAAAGTTAATAGAGAAAGGAAGATGTAAGAATGGGTGGGTACATAATGCCGAGCTTCCAGAAGGCATTCCACAAGGAGCAGGAGTTGTTAACAGAGATTCATTTGGCTACAAATAACAGGGACCAATGTGAGCTTAATTAAATAAACAAATTTATTGGGTACCCAAGCCCCAGGATAACTGAGGAGCAGGGCAGCCCCATGGACTTCCATTGAAGAACTTTCTTAATTTTCCCTCAGAAACTCTACCATTAACCAGATTCAGCAATTAGTAGGCACCAGGTTTATCTCTCAGTTCAGACCCCTGAGAAAAAAAGACCCTTATTGGATGGCCTGGGTCAGATATTCATCCCCATATCCAATCAGCTATGGCCTATGAGTGGCATCATAGAGAAAAGGTGCTAATGAGAGAAAAAATGTTATTGGACTGTTTGGGTCAGATGTTCATCAGGAGCCAATCAACTGTGGCTTGACTGTGATGTCAGAGGGAACAAATATGGCTACTAGATCTTAGCTTGTGGACAGAAAGGCTCCCGACCAGACTGTACCTTCCTGACACAAAGTTGCCATGTCTCTTCCGGTGGAGCTTCTGATTGTTCTCTGTCCTCAGTGACTTCCTGCCCTCCTCATCTGTTCTCTGTCTGCTTCACTGCACACCTTACATAAAACCTTGAACACAAGCCCTCTACCCGCCACAAGCCCTCACCTAAATCAGATATGAAAGCAGTCTCTTTCTTAGACTATTGTCGTGATGATTAAATAATTCACCTCTGGCCCTTGTAAGTGTTGCTATCGCTTTCATTATTATAGTTATTAATTATGTGAGAAGTAGTGCCAGTATTTTTCAACATCTAGCTGGGTTCAGTACTAAACAAACAAAGTAGGCAGCTCTGGGACCGGGGAAGGCAAGGCTTCATGGCCAGCTGCCTCTGGCTTGAAATCTTATCCCTGCCACTTAGTGCCCCGAAGACATCACTCTGAATTTGTTTCTTCCTTGAATACAGTGAGAGTTGGCAGAGTGATCTTGCAGAGTTGTTAATGGGATTCAATGACTTCCCCATGGGAGTGTGTACGCAAGATGCCTGATGTGTAGTAGGTGCTCAATAAAACACCATTTTTATCATTATATTTCATATTACTATTACACCTTTTTTTTTCTGAGACAGGGCCTCACCATGAAATCCAGGCCAGTGTTAAACTAGCGTGATCTCCCGCCTCCATTCTCCAGAGTGCTAGGACTCCAGGCACGCATCATCACACCTTGCTATTAAACCATTTATAGTAATAAGCTCCCAGGTAACAAAGCTCTGCAAGCCCATCTCGCAAAACTCAAAATCTGATGGGCTTTTTCTCATTTTTACTTTGGGCACCTGCAGTGCTGGCTGTCAATTAACACATAACCCCTCGTCCCCACCCCACCCCACCTCGGAATTCTGTAGTTAGTGTTTCCTGAGCTGGGCAGTGCTCTCTGAGGTCCACTTGAGTTTTGGAAGCAGGAGCATGATTTTTGCATATGGTGTTGGAGCAGCCCGCTCTTCCCTGGGATGGGAGCTAAGCTGGGGCCCGCATTCCCCCCAATCATGTATCCTTTGTGAGCTCACAGAGCTGAAACCCCACACTGGGCCCAACCGGGTGTGATGATCAGGCATCTTGAATGGGCTACAAGAAAATCGAGCTCAGAGAACAAGCTGTCGTAAGCGCAAAGCATTCTCGTCTGCCATCTACCAAGAAAGGCCACTGGCCTGCATCTAAATGACCTGCTGCCCATCTTTAAGATGCACTCACTCGCTCCCTTTCCCAGCTCACTAAATCAGGATAAAGAAAAAAAAAAAAAGCTCTCTGTGTCTAGCAGAGCCCGAACAATTTGCACACCCTGTAATTCTCCCATAACCCCTCACTTTCTCCTGCGCGCCTGCGAGCCGTTTAATACAAGGATGTTGTGCTGACACCTCGCATTGTAACGACGTCGTTACTGCAGAGACGTGCCACGCTGCATGTTCCAGTAAACAGTGAGGTGACTTCAGAAATGCTGCAAAATCACCCATTTCTGACCTAACGAACAGCATACATTTAGGAGTAAGAGTCAACATTCTGAACTGTGTTCTTCTGCTTATTAATTTCCAACTCTTGACACCAATGTAGTGAGACAGTGAAGGAGTTAGATGTGCCGTGCCGATGCCTTTCAGCTTGCTGTTGCTGATTCCTTTCCTGGAACCCGGGGTTGCCCTGTGGTTAGACCCACCGCCTTGGAGATCTACTTCCCAAGTTTAAGTCCTGTTTTGGCTGCTTTTTGCCTATGTGATCTTGGACGTGTTAATAGCCAGGACAAATACATAGGTAGCATATTTGCATGTGTTAAAGAATATTTTAAGACCTTCCTCTATATTGAATCTGATTCTTGAATTTATAGCGCTGTGCAGGAGGTATTTTTAAAATTCATTAACTGATATTTTATGGGTAGACAAGCACATACAGTGATAGCAAATAACTTACCCAAAGTCAAGATCCAGCCAATGACGAGGCTGGCATTTGAACCAAGGGTCTTGACTTTGGAGTGGACTTGGCCTAATCTCTCCAAGCAGCCTTTCCTATCCAGGAGAACAGAACAGCGCTGCCACCTGCTTCTAGGATCATGGTAGGGATTAAAGATTTGACCAAATGCATGCCTTGCCGGGAATATAGCATGAGCTCACTTAATGCTGGGTGCTCCTGCGATCAACAGCTCTGCTATTAGGCTTGGACCTGATACAGCTCCAAAGGCATGATTCACACATGATGCAGGGTGGCGCTCCGTGTCCTTGACGATCGTCCTCCTGAAGCTGGGTCACACAGCAGCACGTCGGACCTGCCTCTCTTGCTCAGCTCAATTGGGCAGCGGCTAGAAGGAGGGACAACTGTCAGGAAGCCACAGTAGCCAGCAGGGAGATGGTGAGGCCTGAACAGGGCAGTGGCCAAGTGCAGAAAGCCAGAGGAATCAATGCAACGAAAGCTTCATGGCGAGCCAGTCAACACTGCTGCAGGATCAGGCAGACTTGGCATCTTTCTGTGGCCCCTGAAGAAAGCGAACCCATCAGCAGTGAAAGCCAGGCCTCTGGCTATGTTATTTTGGGGACCCACTGCAAAAGGAAACTACGAGACCCCTTGTTTAAAAATTACTAAAAATTTCCACTGGGTGTGGTGACACACACACGTATCATCCCAGCACTTAGAAGGCTGAGGCAGGAGGATCACTGTGAGCTCAAGGCCAGCCTAGAGCTACATAATGAGTTCAAAGCCAACCTGAACAACATAGTAAGACCCTTCCTTAAAAAACAAAACAAAACTATCAAGAAATTCAAAGCAACAATAGCAGTGTGATAAACCTAGCCCAGGGTGCTTCCGAGCACCAGGCCCGTGCTGTGTACCTCCTAGGTTACTTGCCCCGGTGGCCCAGGCCTCAACCCTGATCCTATGAACTGCCAATGGGTGAGCAGTGGCTCTTGGGCCACCAACCTCACAGGCCTCTCCATTTGCTCCACTTACTCCTCCTGGGACAGAGCCAGATGACAAATCTGTGGCAGGAGTGGAGCAGAGAAGGTAAATTAACCATAGATGCCAAGGGGCGCTTCGGGGAATCCAGGGTGGGAAAATTGAATTCATAGGGAGGCAGCTCACAGAAGCTTCAAGAACAGTCTCTGTCCCAGAAGACTGATGCGGCCCCGATGTTTATAAGGTTTCTTTCCCCCGTGTCAGGCTGTTGTGTGATGAGTCCCGAGCTGCAGGCACCTTCCCGCATGAGTAGAAGATGACACCAAGACCAGGTAGACCCTGAGCACGCCGAGCACCAAGGGACTGCCAGAGCGTGCAGACCAGGCTCCGGCCAGAGGTGACGTCCCTCAGCATGGACCTCACCGTTAGGCTACTTGGGCAGCTCACTGGGGAGGGCCATCACCTGAGAAGGGTGCTGTTGTGATCTGAGATGCTTCCCTCTGTGTCCCTGGGGTTAAGATTCCCCACCACCACCACCAGAATTGCTTTACAAATGCGGGGTCACCTTGAGCACCCTGCACCGCCCTCTCAGGACTGCATGACTGCATGACTCTCTCTGGCTCTGCCCTAGTGGAGGCCTGAAGGACACCGGACAGGTTAGTTTTGAAAGGGACATAACAGAGCTGAGGGTGTGGCTCAGTGGTGGAGCACTTGCCTAGCAGGAGAAGTTGCAGGAACCATCCCTGGCACCACAGGAAAAATCAAAGATTTAAAATGAGAGTCTCCCGTGCCCAGAGCGTTCATTCATCCATCCATTGATTCCCTCATCTGGGCCCCACTGAACACCTCCCAGTGCGCATGTCTGCTGAAGCTCAGGCTTGGACCCTGGAGGATGCCAGGAAGCTAGCGGAGGGAACAGTAGGACACCTTTCTGCAGCAGACCTAGCCTGCCTGACTGCGGAGAACCAGATCCACCCCAGAGGCAGGGAAGCCTCCCCTGACTCAGAAAGATGCATTTCAGCAGCCCAAATCCACCCCATTTCCAGCAGCTGCCACACAGCCCCGAGCCTTCCAGATCCCTTGGGGTGTTTCTGTCCATGGCCACTGTGCAGGCTCATTAGACACTGGCCTGTCGCAGCCCCGAGCCTCATGCCTGCAGTGCTGTCCTGTCCCCTGGCCCCTCTGGGGTGTGCACCGTCCTCTCACTGGTTTGTCACTAAGTCTGTGTTCCTTGGATTTCCTGACCCAGACTGAGAATAAAGATGCTTCCTTCCTGTGTTTCTAAATATTGCAGTATAACCAAATTTCATAGTTTGCCACGTTTATTTTTGAGATGGCGTCTCACTATGTAGTTCTCAAAACTGGCCTTGAACTCACAGCCGTCTTCCTGCCTCAGCCTCCTGAGTGCTAGGATTATAAACAGGCACCACTGCACCTGACTTCCACCTCTTTAAAGTGTACGGTCACAAAGGCAAGGCCATCACTGCCCTCTAATCCCAGAGCACACACAGCACTCTAAACAGTCAGAGAGCAGGGCATGGTGGCACAGCCTGAGAAATTGGCTACCCGGGAGGCTGAAGCAGGAGGATCACAAGTTTGAGTCCAGTTTAAGCAGTTTAATGAGACCCTGTCTCAAATGATGGTGATGCTGGTGGTGACTGCTGAGGTTGTAGCTCAGTACTCCATGGGTTCAATCCCCCGAACCTCAAGCAAAGAGAAAGGGAGTTTCATTCATCAATAGATATGACAGTTCTTTGGTTGGAAGTCACTGGAGTGATTGTCACAAGGTTTTCACCTCCCTCCAGCAGTTTGGCATCCCCGAGTGGGAAAGAGCCCAGTTTATGGAGCCAGCAGGGCCGGCCGGCATCACCCAGCTCCTCTGCCTCCTCCTGTCCGCGCCTCCCCCCACCCCGGCCCCTGGGCCCTGGCTCACTCTGCACTGCCCTCATCATCAAACACCGGCCCTCTTTGAACTCTGTCTCCATCAATGCACATGGGCGGCTTTCTGCTGGCTCAGTTTATTAAGATTTCATTACCGGTGGTGGGGAACCAGCTTGCTGGGGAGGGGAATCTCCCTGCCTGACCTGGGGGTCTGGCGAGGGGCGCCTGCAGAGGGCAAAGGCCTGGATAGGAGATGTGTGTGGGCTTCCTCTCCTGTCCCCAGTTGGCACTTGGGCACCTCCTCCTCCTCCTCCTCCTCCTCCTCCTTCTCCTCCTCCTCCTTCTCTTCCTCCTCCTCCTCCTATTCCACACACTGATCTTCCTAACAACCCTCTGAGAGCGCCTTCTAGCTAAGACATCCACTCCCTGTACTTGGCAGATTCTGCCTGGCCCGAGGAGGGAATGTCGTGCTGACTATCACTGGACAGCTCTGGTCTCCCTGTGACCTCCTTCCACTCCCCCTCTAAGAACTCATGACACTGCATTGACAAAGCCCAGGAGGCCGCTGGGGACACCCAGTGCCAGCTCCATCCCCAGGGACCAAAAGCAGGAGGTCCCCCAGAACGATGCACGCTTCCAGAACATCTCAGCCTAATCCCTGCTGTCACTGTCACGGTGCGTGGCTCCCAGGCCAGCAGTGAGGAGCCACCAGCTCTAATCTCTACGCACACAGCCTGGTGCTCACCAAGCATTTGATTGCAGTGGCAGCGGCTGCAGGATTACTGCTCCTGCTTTGTGATCTTCTGGCCACAGGCTGGGATTCGCTTTTCCAGAGAAGCAGCTGCATTAGCAGGGTGACCTCTGTCGAAGCCCAAGGACTTCAGTCACGGCGGCCGGGGCCCCTTCAGATCTCCCCACCTTCCCAGCCCTAGTGCTCCAGCTTGGGTGCTTCTGCTGTTGCGCTGAGGCCGTGAACGAGCACACAGCTGCAGAGGAGACACACGAGCCAGCTCACCTGCTCACCCTCAGTCAGTGACTGCTGTTTGCCGAGTGCCTTCTGTGCCAGGCACTGTGCTGGTACTGATTTTCCTTTTCTGTTGGTGCCAGGAATTGAACTCAGACCTCTCTCTTGCCAAGCTGGCACCATGCTGCTTAGCTATGCTCCTGGCTGTGCCCTAGATAGTAAAGAGAGAAAAATATGCAGGACACCAATTGTTTTGGTTTGGATCTTTTATTTTGCTGTATTTTGCTTTCCCTTGTCTTGTTTTGTTTTGTCTGAGACAGGATCTCACTGTGTAGTTCGGGCTGGCCTTGAACTCACTGTGCAGCCCAGGTGGGCCTCAAACTAGCACCAACCCTCCCGCCTCAGCCTTCCGAGGGCTGCAAACATGTGCCACCACCTCTGGCTTCATAGTTTGGATCTTTAATGTCCCCCACAGGCTGTGAATTGGAAACTTGGTTACCTGCCTCTGGCTTTACTGATGGAAGCTGTAAGAGGTGGGCCCAGCGGGCGGAAGTGAGGTCATTAGGGGTGTGGCCTTGAAGGGGACAGAGGAGCCCTGACCCGTCTTCTCTCTCTGCACTGCCTGGCCTAGGAGGTTAAACTCTTCTGCTCTACTGCACACCCCCACCCTCCCATCATGGACTGGGCTGCCACAGGCCTAGAGCAACCACACCAAGTAACCACGGACTGCAGCTCCTGAAACCGTGAGCCAAAGTCAACAGTTACTGCTAACAAATTTATTTCCTGGGTATTTTGTCTCAGTGACCAAAGCTGACTCAGGCACCATCCCCACCCACAAAGCTTTCAGCCCCTTTGTACAACTGGACCGACCAGAGTGTGGTGACAGGCTGAGGTTGGGAGCGCACTGTGACCATCCCCAAGCCTTCGCTTCAGCCTGGAGACGGGCGCATCCAAAAGGAGAGGAACCTTGACGGGTATCAGGAAGAACCAGAGGCAAGGAAATGGGAGACAGGGGCCAGGCCAAGGGAACAGCATGCATGTGCCAAGGCACTGCGGCAGCCAGCGGAATGAGGGTGAAGGGAGCAGAGCCTAGGACAGCTCTCAGCAGGGTGGGTTGGATCCCACTTTGTGGTGATGGGGAGGAGGCGAGGCTGGAGCAGGGCCAGTTAGGAGGCAACCACTATGGTCCACGTGGGAGCACTGGCAGGCCCGGGGTAGCCTGGCTTTGCGGGAGAGCAGAAGGGGAGATGTGGGAGGAGCCCCGGGCATCCCCGACTCACCCCAATCCCTTTAGGAGATATTGTCCCTCATCCTTGTGCTCCCCTGACCTTGGGGAGCCTGGTGGTTAGGGCTGAGAGTCCAGAACCAGCCTAGCTGAGTTCAAACCCTGGCTCTGCTGTCTGTGGGCTGCCTGCCTCAGACAGATGATTTAAGCTCTCTCTGTAGTGGCTTAGGCAGCTGTTAAACAGGGATGAGGGCATGAGAGGATGTGGTCACAGGGCGATGGGAGTGTGTGAGTGTGTGTGTGTGGCACATAGTAAGTGCTCAGTAAATACCGCACACTTTTGTTCTTGCTTGGCAGTTTCTTTATGCTCCGTGGCTTAAGACAGGGCAGAGGAAGCCAGGTTCGTATTCAAAGTCAATGAAGAAATCTGGAGTAGAAGGGACCCAAAGAGCGCCCTCTGTGACTCCTCTGGCAGTCGAGGCCCCGTATCCCCCCAGCCCCTCCCCGTCGGTGCCTGTGAACCCAAAGGGCCTGCGGCTCCACTTGAGGAAATTAACATCGAGATTGGTTTTTTCGGTGTAATCAAAAGTGGTGGCACAGGGCTCGGCCTTCTGTCCCTGAGCAGCTATATATAAGCAGCCTTTGAAGTAACCTCACCTGCACCCTGCCGTGCTCCTGGGTCCTTGGGACACAACGCAGCTGGGCGGTGGCTTTACAGGCTACTCCCCAGGAATGTGCCCCCACCCCAGTACTGGGTATCGAACCCAGGGCCTCCATGTAGAGCTACATCCCTGGCTTCCCTCCCCCTGCCTTTTTTTGAGGCTGAGGGTAATGCCTGTAATTCCAGCGCTCTGGGAGCCAAGGGCAGGGGAATCATGAGTTTGAGCCCAGCTTGGGAAATTTAGAAATTTAGTGAGACCCTGTCTCAAAGTAAAAAATAAAAAAGAGCTAGGGGGGTAGCTCAGAGCAAAGGCCCTAGATTCACTCTCCAGTACCTGCCGAACATTTACATTATCATATTGCATGATACCATAGTATAACTTGTTATATTACAGCTGAGAAGTCTCTATTGCCCAGTGACGTCTTAGCTCTGTTAGTTCATACACTCTGATGTTCACAGGACAGTGAAATCACCTAACGATATGTTTCTCAGAAAGCATCCCTGTCATTAATACACAGTCCCAGTAGTTAGAGGACCCAAGAGAAGACTCCCCCCCCCACAAGCCTCAGTTTCCTTACCTGCAAAATGGTCATCCTGCTGCAGCATGTATGAGTTAAGTAGAATCTATACAGTAAGTCTCCAGGACCATTTAGTTCAGTCCTGAAATCAAACACTCAGAAATGTTAACCCATTATTTATCAAGCACTAGGGAATTTTCTAGAAACTTGACAGGCCCTAATTTATCTTACATATCAGGAAAGAGGGGCTGTTATTTCCCCCTTTACAGATGAGGAAACTGGAGCACAGAGAGGTTCAGAAACTGTCCACACGGCTCAGGAGTACCAGAGGCAGGTGCAAACCCAGGCACTTGGCCTCTTCCCATGCTCCTCTTCCGCCTCTTGGCAGTTCTGGGTCACTTGGGCCATCCCTGGCCTGGGGCGGGACAGCAGAGCAAGAGGGGATGGGCCGGGGAGACGTCTGCCCACTGTGTTGCCTTTCTCGTGGAGAGCCCTCCGTCTCCTGACGTCCTTCGGTTCTAAAGCAGAGACTAATGAGAAGTGTGGCATCCTTTACTGAGCAGCTTTACTGAGCTAGCTGTGAAGCACCCTCTTCCCCGCACAGAAACCACAATCTTCACAGCTGGGCTTCTCTTTCTTTTTGAGGACTGAGTGGAAAGAGACCCAGTGGTCACTATGTTACTATGAGCCTCCCGCCCTTGTGGGCCTGTTCATTACTACAGCATCACCTACCCTAGCCTGTCGGACACACCCCCTTGATATCTCCATGCACAGGGTGAGTTTGGAGGAGACAGGATGAATACTGCTGAGTTGAGATCAGCTCCATCCGCCCGATTGCTGGAGGGCCACAGGAGCTGAGACGAGCCCACGGAGTCTTCTGGGGACACCTCTGGGGGTGGTCTGTCGGCTTTTGTGTTAGCCATGGTGAACTGTTCGCGAAGGAGCAGCATGTGGAAGCTCTTCAGAATGCTGACACGATCTGGCAGTAAGTTCATGGAAAAGTACCTCCAGGTCCCAGGGAAACTTCCATGGAATTTTTAGGGGACGCGGTTCAATTGTTAAAATGATCAGATCTGGGCCAGAGCTAGTTCAGCAAGCAGGGGATGCTATTGCATCTTAAATTGCACCATTAATTTAATCAGATCGAGTTGATGAAAAGAAAACAGAATTCTGCCTGTGACGGGAAAGGCTGGGGATACAGTAAATAAATGGATTTGACTTCATCGGAAACGCCTTGAGAACTTTTTTAAGTAATAGACTTTAAATTTTAATACTTAACTAAAGTTCAAAAAACAATATAAAATTTCATTTCATTTCTGGAATCTTACACAATATCTTACAGGAAGCCTGAGAAAGAGCCCAATCAGAATTCCTTTCATATCATAAAGCAGCTAATAAAACATTACTACATGACAGATGCCCCCCGAAGGCCACATGGAAGTTATGAGTGTCTGACACGTTTCTTCCACTGCATTATGCAGAGGGTGTCAGAATATTTGCGTACAGAGAATTCCAAGGGCCGTGACAACTAAAGCTGGGTGTGTAAAGACATGGCCGTGTCGTGAGTGGGTGACAGGTCCAGGATGAGCCACATGGGGAGCCAGTACGGAATTAGGGTGACTTTATGCTGATGACTTCTGAGGACACTGGTCCTGGGCCAGCTGGCTCTGCTTTAGGGTTAAATGTGGTCATTAGCAGGACCAGAGGCCAGACACTTAGTGCATGCTCAATACCAGGGCCCATTTTTCTGTCACATTGTTTGGAAAGCAGTGTCGTGGAACAGGAAGTGAACTGGGAGCAACTGCCTTGTGCTTAATGTCCTGGCCCTGTCCCCAAGCAGCATGGGGCCCAACTCACTTGTTGCTAACGTGGAAAATGCACTCGGACCCTCCTCCTGCCAGTGTGGTCACAAAGGGAACACTGGCTTACGCATGCCAAAGTGATTTGCAGGAAAAGGGAAAGGTTTTTGTTACTATGCCTAACTGAGGATTAAGTGTAGGCAGACACTATCCTAAATCAAGCCCTTTATCTGCACACTATCTACATGAAGAAAGTATTGGTGTCCCCCCCCATTTAACAGATGAGGAAACCGAGGCTCAGAGAAGGGAAGCAAATTGTTCCAGGCCACACAGATGGGGATCAGGAGCAGGAAGCTTTACACTCTGCTGTAGCTCCCCTGAGTCTTTACCACCGTCTTCTGCTGTTTCCATGATTCGTGAGTGATCCTGCCATCTTGCCAGTGCCAGACTCGAAGGGCCCTCCTGTCCCCAGTGCTCTGATTGGGCCTGACACTCAGAAAGTCTGTGCATCTGAGGTCCCTGGAGCAGAACCAGGGATGCTGAAGCCACCGTCCTCTGTCTGATCCAAAACATGTCAAGGCTGCCAGGCTGGGCTAGGAGGTCCCCCAGGTTCCACCGCCTCCACCTGGGCACTGTGGCTGCCCAGCCCTCAGTGACTGCCCTCAGTGTCTGATGCCACGGCTCCATCTCTGCTGCTAAGATAAAGCAGAGCCTGAGCGAGGCCCGTAAATCCAGCCTCACTAGTGAGAGTCACTCTGTGCTTTAAATCTGTCCCCTGGAGCAGGACTTCCTAGGTGGCCCTGCTGTGGCCTGGTTCCCGGGCCACAACTTAAGAAGCCCTTGGGGCAGACCCTGTCTCTGATGTGGGTGGGACAGTTTATCAGAACCCACTAGAAAGATAAACCCTCTGCCCTGCCCACTCCCCCATCCTGGACTCCTCTCCCGGCCTCCACCTGAGCCTACTACCCTCAGTCCCATCCTGGGCAGCTGCCTCCCGCCCCAGAGGTGTTTGCTCTTGGCCTAGCTGCAGGGCTCACGGGGGCGGGTTTGGGCCCCAGGGTCATCTTTGGACATGGTCTATGCCGTACCCCTCTGCCCTTGGCTCCTAGCAGCTCTGCCAGGCAGGTGTCTTGGTGGCAAGGAAGAGAGACCAGCCCTGGAGGACATGGGCAGTGGACACTTGAGTGCAAGAAGGTGGCACCGCTGTCCAGAACAAAGGAAAAGTGGATGGTCACACTCAGGACAGCCAGGAATGTGGCAACAGAGACCCATGTCGTCTGTCAGGCTTTGCTGCTGGGACCCGTGAACTCTGGGCCTTTGAGATGCTGTCTCCACCCAGACTCCAACAACAGTCAGCTCGGGGGTGGCACAGGCCTGAACCATGTGTCACCCCACAAAACCTAGGTGCTGTCACCAGAATGGGGAACTGGAAGCCAAGTGGCATTTGTCAACAGATCACTCCTCTTTGTCAAGCCCTGTCCTCCCAAGTCCTCAGGTCTTCACAGGGAAGAGTTCTCTGTTTTTCCCTTGGTGGAGAATGCATTAGGCTTTATGTGGCAACTTTCATAAACCAAACCCAGGTAAAGATCAACAGCACAGACTCAAGTGGAAGCAGAAACTCCAAGCAGAAGGAAAGGCTGTGAGCGTTGGTCATAGCCAAATTCAGAAACACGTGCCAGCTCTGCCGCCTCTGCTGATGGACTCTGGGCTCCCACATGACCTCTCTGAACCTCACGGTCTTCCTCCGTGAAGCACAAGGAAATGGTACCTGTCTTGTGAGAAGAGTGACAGGCACTAAGTCAGGGCACAGGACATCCTGGAAGGCAGATGTCAGCTACACCCGCATTCCTATTTCATAGATGTCCAGAGGGTGATGGCCCAGGGTCCCTGTGCCTGTGAAATTGTTCAGAGACTTGAATTTCTTTCACCCTGCTTCTCTCCTACACCCTGGCTGCTGGCTGGCTCCCCAGCCCCTGTTCAGCCTGCAGCAGGGTCCCAGGCAAGTAGAGACCCATGATCTGTGTGCTCACTATGCATGGTTGGAATGACTGAGCTGCAAAGAGAGCTGGAAAACAAAATACCTCGGCTGGCTGATGCCAGCTAGATCCATGGGAGCTGGGGACGGGGGACAGCTCGTTATTCTGCAGCTGCACCTGAGGGGGTGACACTCAGCAGTCTGGAGGACAGCATTCTTTGCCATTAGCAAGATAATGCAATTAGGGAAAAATTGACCAGACCGTAATGCATACTGAAACTGCAGCTGTCATTTTTAGAGGACCCTCCCCCAAGGAGGGTCAGGCGAACCATCTCAGTGTTCTAGAAGCCAGATGAGAATGTCAATGTCAGGCCACAGCCCTGACGTTCTTCATTCCCAGGCCACTTCCCTGACAGCTGGAACCTCTTGGGAAAGCCCTCCTCTTGTGTAGGGCAGGGCATGCTCGGGCCACCTCTGATCTCTTGTGCTGAGCACCCGATGCCAGCTCCTCTGGTCCTAACAGCCCAGAGGGACAGAGAGGCATGATTGGTACTGTGTAGGAGGGGGTCCTGGCCACCAGCTGGCGTGTCAGCCTTGCCCTGCAGCATTCATTGCTGTTGACACTTAATTATATTTCTTTTTCATCAGCTGTCAGATCAGCTTCCTGACAGAACACTGAATTATGCTTGAAGCCCGCCATCCCCCGCAGACACCTTCTCCTCTGGGTCTTCTTAGCCTGACAACTCCTGGAGAAAACCAGATGCAGCCCCAATGGACAGGGAAGAGCCTGGAGCCCAAGAGAATGCAGCCAGGCCCCATCTTCCACCTCCCACTGTCGTCAGTCTCCTTTCAAAAGCATATGGGCCTCTCAACTATGATACAACCAAAAAATTTTGGATACACTTAATTATTTGTTGATCTGTACAGAATGTAACATAACTCCAACCTAACCAGTACTATCCCTACGTAACCTATTCTTTTTTGTCCTTTCTTTTCTTTTTCTTTTCTTTTCTTTTCTTGAGACAAAATCTTGCTACGTAGATCAGGCTGGCCTTGAACTCATTATCCTCCTGCCTCAGGCTCCTGAGTGCTGGAACCATAAGTATGCCTTGTATAATGCCCAGCTCCTGTCTAAACTATTCTCAAAGAGTGCTTGAGAGAGGACTGTCAGCTGTGTGTCTCTGTCCCAAGGTTTGAAGCCATAATAGCTAAAGCTTCTATGACATTAGAGAATTGCTACCACAGCTCTGTGCAACTTCGCTAACAAGGGTTTCCACACTGCTCAAATCAGCTTCTGAGCCCCTAACAGCAGGCAGCAAGGATGTAATTGGAATGGGATGCCTATGTGACCATATGAAGGAGTCCCATTGTTACCTCTATTTTAAGGATGAAAAAACAGTTGATGCAGATTAGATTATATACCATGCCCAAGACTACCAGGTTGGTGAATGACAGGTATGGGCTTGAACCCAGGTAGTCTGCATTAGCATTTATACTCATCACCACCCTGCAGATCATCTCACTCTCATTCTCATGTGTATGGGCATCCTGCAGTGGCCATAACACGTCTGGGACCCAGTGTCAGGACTCCCTTGCAGCTAGAGCCATGCATGCAAGTCAGGTCGGGCCGTGTAGATGCATTCACATAAAGTTAAGAGAACAAGGATAGAGGTCACTTTTGGAGCCAGCATAGTCCTGCAGCACCTGATTTCTGTGCAGTTTCCCCAGCAGCATCTTTGGGGCTGGTCTCATAACTCTGACAGTTACAGATGGATCTATGTTGCAGTGCACATCCTGGCAGGCACAGCATGGTTTTGACGAAAAACACTAGGGATTCATCCCAGTGTCTGATTCCTGGAAGAGGAAGCAGTCACCCCAGTGGCCCAGTACAGCAATGTGACCTTGGGAGTCATCCTTAAAAGCTGTTTCTTCAGCTTTTTTGCAATTATGCAATCTTTTAATATCCTGTCAAATATCTTCCTGCTTGAAGTAGCCAGAATGCAGCCTGTGTTCTGAACCAGCTCTGGTGTGTGGCCTGGCAGTGAACTAGTTTAGGGTTTCTCAGAGTCAGTGATGGTGACATTTGAGGCTGGATCCTCCTCTGTTGCAGGAACCATCCTGTGCATTGGAGATGTTTAGTAGCATCCTGGCCCTCTGCCTGCTGGATGCCAGGAGCCACCACCTTCCTCTTTCCAGTGATAATAATGTCTCCAGGCATATCTTATTAATGTCTCCTGGTATGTAAAATCACTGCACGTTTAGAACTTTTTGACTAGAGAATCTTGGGCTAGAGAGTGGGTATCACTTTATACTTCCCTTCATCCCTGAATCTTGTTCCACTTTCTTCATGGTCCTTGTCACTTGCTGGATTTATCTCATGCTGTTTGGCTCTTAGTTCACTGTTTCCTCTTGGTGCTGAGCTGAAAATCCTATAAGGACCGAAACCAGATCTGTCTACCTCCTTGCAGTGTTTCCCGCCCTTGGAGAGGGCCTGACTCATACTGGGGTTCTGCCAGTGTTGGTTGGATGAATGCATTGCAGTTATGTAGAGGACCACCTGGATGACCCTCCTTGAGTTAAAAAGAGCAATTATCTCCACCTTGGCTAAACCTGGCCCTGTCTCTATGGACTGATATGTCCAGAGCTGGCTGGGCCATTTCCTTTTCCTTTCTGTTGACTTTCAGGGTGTAAATAGGGCTGGCTGAGGTGCTGATGCGTAACCTTTGAAGCCAGATGACAGTTGCTGTTTCCCTGTCCCTTGGCTCCCAGAAACACGGTTAAGCCAGGTGGGATGAAAAATCACTGCTCCACAACTGTCAACTGGAATTGAGCCTCAAGATAAGAGGCATGACTTTCCAGGGCAGAAAAGTTTGCACATCAGAGCTGAAGCACTGGCCTCCAAAACATTAAATGTTACATCAATTTTGTTATGCAGATTGGTCCCTCTGCATATTGCAGAGGTGTTTTCAGGTCTCCTACATAGCCCAGCTCACCGAATTCACATATTTCCTGCCATTCTCAGAGTCACTCATCTTCAAACCACTGCCTTCTTCATGAATTAATAAAATACAGGTTCAGTCCTGGGTTGAGACCTTTATTCCAGTGAACCACCATGTCGGCTGGACTTATGACTCTATTGGCTCCCCAAAACTATAAATATGTCTTAGTGTCTTTATTCTCACTATGGGTTACACTGGTAGATTGGAATTATCTCACTAGAATTTCAGTAGCTTTTCCTTGGTATTACAATTATAAGCTTCTCAAACTGTGACAAGGGCCAGGAAGTCTCTCTCTAAGTTTCAGCAGGAATCTTGCACAGGACTGACTTAATGGGTGTCTATTCCAGACTCTGATGTCACTTCCTCTCCCTTAACTCATTTAACCTTACAAACAAGGACATTGGGGTGCAGAAAGGTCCAGTAACAAACTCCTTGGCAATGATAAAGAGGATGTGAACTCAGATCTACCTGACTCCAAGGTATGGCTTCTTTGGGGACATCAGACTCCCAAGGACACTAAAATAGCATGGGGGAACCATCTAGAGCTGTGTCACAGGGTACGGTGCAGAAACACCAAGTCCTGAGAACTTTGGTCTTCCGGGGCTGGACAGGTTGTTTCCAGCCCCAAGCTGCCAGCTGAGATGGGCCGGAGCTGGGTCCCACAGCTGGCTGGAGCCCAAGTCTGGCTCTCCCACTGAGGAGAGAAGATGTCCACCAACCCAGGGAACTTCTGCCTCTTCACATGTGGAGAACACTGGCCAGCTACTCTTTGGAGACTTCCAAAATATTTCTTTTCCTTTCCAAACAGAAACCACAATCCAAACCACTCGGCCATTCCCCCTGCAGACAGCATGGGAAATGTGGCCTGGAGGAATTCCCCTCCCGACCCACAGCATGACTGTCGGAGGCTCAGGACAGAGTGGGCTTCTGTGGCACCCTTCCTTCCCACCCCGTCCCTGTGCAATTGTGGTGCTTGGCTTTCCCTGGTGGTATTTATGTGTTTATGTAACACAGTGCATGGCTTCCAAATGTTAGTGAGCTCCAACTGTAAATCAGGCCCAAATCTTGAATCCCATTCAAGGGTAAACCCACAAGTGATGCTACACAAATAAATCATAGGAGGGTGGGAATGCTACAAAAGCTGAAAAACAGTCCAGGTTCATGCAGCTTTTTACACCACTTAGTGAGTACATTAAGACAATCACATCCTTTATGCAGCGTTTCGTAGCATATTAGTATTTTAAATGAAGTTATTTGAAAGTTAATTTGGCTAAGCATAATAGTTTTTATACTTTGCAGTTTACAAAACTTTTTTTTTTCGGCCTTTTACTTCCTTTCTTTTCCTTTCCTTTTTTATGATGCTGGGGACCCAACCCAGGGCTTCATGCATGCTAGGCAAGCGTTACACCCCCGACTACACTCCAGCCCTCTTGCACATTACTTCATCGATTCCCTTGTGCCATGGTTTTTAATGTAGGGAAGCAAGCTATGTAGCTGAGTCCCATCAGTTCCAAGACATCTCTGTTTCCGTTTTTATCTCTGAAATTAGACTACATCTCAAATGGAAGTTGTGACAGTAGCACTGTGTTTTCTCAGTGACACATCAGATAATGGGGGTGTCATACGTAATGGTGTCCCCGGTTTAATGAAATACAAAAGGGCATTCATGCTTGTTTCATGAGAAGGTGACAACCCCTGAGGTGCTACAGCCTTGGTCTGAGGTTTTCAGTGAATGAACCAAAGCACCAGAAGTTGCCTGTAAGAGGAGTGAGTCTCCCCAGGTCCCTAAGCACCCTGACTGCATGGTGGCCCTGGAAGCACTTGGTCCCAGGCACTGAGCTTGTTTTTCCCAACAGAGCTTGGGAGTTAGGAGACAGCGGAACTGATTCAGATATGTGAGGGG
Organism: Cavia porcellus; assembly: GCF_034190915.1. Taxonomy (NCBI): domain Eukaryota; kingdom Metazoa; phylum Chordata; class Mammalia; order Rodentia; family Caviidae; genus Cavia; species Cavia porcellus. The sequence goes on from NW_026947508.1 coordinate 10,869,457, forward strand.
ACTTCCTCTCCCCATTTCCCCTGAGATGTCTGGCCTGACCCCAGGATATTTTAACAGCATTATTTTCAAGACTGCCCCAGCATGAGACCCCTGGGCAGCCAGTGCCTGTGGGTACCTTCTGGAAAGTCAGAAATGGCATTTGGACTCCAAACAGACTCAAGCCTCACACCATGACAGTTGTGGAGAGAGTCAATACCTTCAACCTCTCTTCTGGTCTTCTTGTATAGTGCACATTCTGAGCCACTGCACACAGCTTCTCTATGCATTGGGCACCCCCTTGTCTGTCTCCAGTTGGTCTCGGTTTTCAGTCGATGGGTAGTAGGATAAGAGAGTTTGCCAGAGGGGAGGAAGACATGGACGTATTAGGGAATTACCTTTCTGTCAGATCACATTTATTGTTCAAGCCTGGGCTACCAAGAAATCTTGTGTTTGGAGCTGAATCAGAAGTGCATTCTAGGACCTCAGCAGCCCCTTGAGTTTCCATCTAGACCTCAGGGAGCTCAGCTTCCATGCTGCAAGGCCACTAGGTCAATGCGAAGAGGGACCAAGGCCCAGGACAGCCTCCCAGCTGACAGCCGCCTCCCCTGCCACCCCGGAGTGAGCCGCCCTGGAGCTGGGTTCTGTCGCCATTGAGTCATGGAGAGAGGACAACCAGTCCCCACCCACCCTGGCACCCTCACAGCAGGTTTCTTGGGTACAAGACTAGTGACTTCCTGTGGTCACAGAATAGGGTGAACATGACAACAGAGTACACAGAGTAACAGTTGCATCTTCCTCTGGCCCCTGCCAGCAGTCCCCATAGATGTCTGACAGGAAGTGGCTTCTCAGTCCAGGAGGAGGGACCTGTCCTAGAGCAGGGACTTGGGGTTCAGTGAGGCCACCTTGGGCTCCTGGCATGTGTTGGTTCCCGGGTGAGCTATACAGGGCTCCAGTGTGACAGTCAGGGAAAGTGTGGGGTGTGGCGGGTGAAGGACGTGACCTCCTCCCCCAGCCAGGCTCTGCTGCTCAGGGCCAGGGGCTGGCAGCTGCCTGTCTCACATGCCCACAAACAGGACAGGGCTAGCAGGGGCGAGCTGCTTAGGCACCGCCTCCTCATGCAGCTGTGAGGCTGTGGGGGTTTATTAACATCTGCATGTATTCCACAAAAATGGAAAAATAAATAATAAAAACAAAAAGAAAAAACTAGCAAGAGAGGTCTCTGTCCCTCCTGGGACAGAGCTCAGAGGCAAGTGGCTCACAGGAGCATAATGGGCCCTGCCTTCCCCTGGAGGTCAGTGGACAGGAGGCCAGGACAGCTGCCCTTCCGAATGCTGGCCACTGCCCAGGGGCCACTGCCATCCCCCAGTTTCCGGGGACTAAATGAGACACTGGGTGGATTCCACAGCCCCGTTTCTGGTGCACTGTGACCTGGTGCCCCTGATAACAGTGCGTGTGATGACTTCCGGTAACCTTCCGGAAGTCCCCCAAATCCCATGTTCATCATTGCAGCTTTGGGCAGGAGGGGGCTGCAGATGCACCCTGTCCTGACTGTCAGGGAGGCTGGAGCCATTTAGGGGTGGCCCTGAAATTAAATCCAGGGATCCACACACAAACCAGTCTCCCCTTCTGGGCCCCGTGGACCTATGCAGTGACACGTACCTTCCAGCGCAGATAACACAGCCTGAACCCCGCTATGGTATTCTCTAGCAGAGCCCATGCAGCTCTCTCCACAGCTCCACCTCTGGCCACACATCAGGCAGTCACGAGGAAGCAAGAAGTGCGTCACTGTTGGCATCACTGTTCAGGTTCTAGGTAGTGAGGGGACCCTGCCGTGTCCATCCCTTCTTCTTGGCTCCAAGGTAGCAGCTGCCGATCTGAGCTGATGCAGCCCAGAGTCCATGCAGCCTGCAGCATCTATCCTGGAAGGCGCGGCCCCGCTGACGGTTCTCATCCCAGATCCGGGTTCCTTGGTGAGGGGGACATTGCAGAAGCCCAGAGCTGCTCCGAGCACACACCTCTGTGGCTGACTCATCTGTCTTCCTTGACTTTCCTTCACCTCCAACTTGCAGCGCCTACCAGAGGCCAAGTCCTCTTCCAGGGGCCTGTGAGCTGTCTACTGTTGAGTCACAAATCTCCACCGACTCAGCAGCCACGGGCATGCACGGCGCAATCTCTGTGGCCAGCCGCGCAGGCAGGGCTTAGTGGGGCTGCCCCTGAGGGGTTGCCCAGGCTGTATGCTCGTTGTAGAGACTTGGCTGGTGGAAGACCCGCTCCCACATTCCACACGCTGTCATCAGAATGCATGAGAGCAGGGCCTTGACGTCGTGCTGACCGTCATAGGAGACCACCTTCAGACTCTAGCGGCTGCCCGTGCGGATCTCCAGCCCACAGATGACTTCGAGGGGCCAGCCAGTGTCTGTGCCACACAGTCACAGAGGGGAATGTAGGTGAACAGGCCACTGGTGCATAGACAGACAGACAGCTATAAATGCAGAGGTACCAATATGTACATATGTTCCAGATACGTAGAAAGAGGTGGAGACACAGTAACTATAAACAGTGCAGAGGCAGAGATAACGATGCATCTGAAGGCGAACAGTGATTTAAGCATTTACTAACTTCCCCACACTCAAGGGAAGAAGTGACATAGGATGTGACTTCACAGGACAGAGAGCACCACCCTAGGTGCCTGCCCACCGCCAGGATCACTCCCACTTCCTAGGCAGGAAGCAGGTTTAGAGCAGTAACCCACCGGCCTCCCCACCTAGCTACCCCCCCCCAGCCCTCCTGTGGCTCAGCACAGGCAGCATCTCAGTCATCATGGCAGCATGTCCCTTGGTCCCCTGATTTGGACTGTTGAGTCAAAAGCATCCAGGACCTTCTCTTAGACAACATACATTGTCCTGATAGTATCCCTGGGCAGCATGTGTCATGTCCATAGCAAATCCCTATTCTAATCTGCACAAGGACAAGGGCTGCATCCCAGCAGGTTCCTGACCGATGGAGAACACCCTGTAAACCACCACACAGTCATTCAACAAGTACTCTCTGATCTGGGTTGCAAACTGCAGATACAAAGTCAACCATGACCTAGCCGTGTCCTCACGAACCCCCTCCCTCTCTAGCAGAGCAGAGACATGACACGAAGCAGCAAGACAGCACAGTGTGAGACAAACATTTCTACGGCCACCTTTCAGGGCTGCCTGTCCTTATGGTCCTAGGCCCTGGTGCAGCGGCCGCACACAGTAGGCCCTCTGTGATATGTGCAGACTGCGGCCAGCCTTGTCGCCTCCCCTCCGAATATGGCAGAAAATAAATATCCCTAAACAGCAACGGCTCTGGAGAATGCAGAGAAAGTTTAGAAAGCTTAATTACCTCCCGGCTAGGCTGCAGCAGCCTCTGAAGCTGTCCCGAAGCCCTGGCACCTCCCTTTTGGAGCAGAGCTTTGCATTTCGAAATAGGAGGAAAAAGGACTGTAATTATTAAAATTGTGTATATAGGAGAGTTTAGCCTTTCATTTGAGGTGTCCTAATGACACTTCAACAACTGCTCGGGAAGATAATAGGGTTTAGGGCAATTACACAGCCCGTCAAATACTGAACACGAGTGATTCAGATTCATGCTCCGAGCTGGAACAATTCTCAGCAGTTTTGCTCATACACAGCTGTTTCATTTAAAACATTTTGGCAGAAAATTGCACATTGGGCCGTGCTGACCATCTCTGCCTTGGGAGCTTAACTCCTTCCACACCCAGCCCCACCCGCCTCTGCTCCTCCTCTCTGGTCCTCCTACCTTAATCGCTGCTTGGCAAAATGTTTTAGCAGTGTGTTTGGGAGTTCAAGCTCAGCCCTGTGGCTGAAAAGGTTCTCTCGCTCTCTCTCTCAAACTGAGTTTGTTTTTAACTGATATATAAAAATACAAAATCATCCATATTAACTATATATGTATGCACATATCTATGTAGGTATGAGTGTACTCTAGGTTAGACTTATCTATCCCCTCAAACATTCATTTCTGTACAGTGAAAACGCTCAGAATCTCTTCTAGCTTTTTGAGATCCTCAGTATACATCGCTGTCTGCATCCGCCCTGCTGTGCCATACTGAGCTACCCATCGGTCAACCACGCCCCAGCTTTCCCTCACCCTCCTGTCCCCAACCTCTGTAAATCACCATCTGCTTTCTCAATTTCTATCAAATCCACTTTTTATATCTCACATAGGAGTGAGATCATGTGGTATTTGTCTTTTGGTGCTTGACTTATTTCATGTACATTATGGTCTCCAGTTCTGTTTGTTTGTAACACGTAACAGGATTTCCTTCTTTTTAGGGTTGCGTAGTATTCCATTGTATGTACATATCACACATTCTTTATTAGTTCACCCGTTGATGGACCGTTAGCCCATTTTGACTTCTTGGCCAGCCTCCTCACTTGCTCCAGTCGGAGGGCCTCACCCACCCACCTGCTGGCCAGTCTGCGTGTGTTGCTGTGTAGTCAGGGTCATGGCCAAAAGCACACAGCCTGCTCAACTGGGATGATTTGGGGGGAATTCACCAAGGGAGCTTGGGTATGGCTTGAATTCCGAGAAACCCACAGGGATGGTGTGGGATTGCAGGAACGCCAGGAGCTGATGCCTCCTCTAGGCCTCCAGGGCGAAGGGCAGGGGCTGTTTAAGGTCCCTGGGCCACTGGGGGTCTTTGCACCCCTTGAGAGTCAGCCTCCAGGACTCTGTGGAGGGCTGAGAGAGGACGTCATGGGTCAAGCTGACTCGGCCTGCTCCATGATCGGTGGGAGGCAGGCAAATGTGAGCAAAACCAGCACAACACAACTCTGAGAATGGAAGCTCCGAGGCTGGAGTCATGGGGCTGGAAGGAAACTGCCACTGCTCGTGTCTAGCGGTTGTTTGGGGAAATACGATTTCCTCCCTGAGTTCTCAGACCCCGTTCCCTCGGCTCACAACTCCTGCCAATTCCTGACGTCCTTCCATTCCTGATGGCCTCGTCCAGATGCCAGAGAAACATTCACGCAGAGAGCTCCGGGGGGAGCCAGCACAGGGAGAGGGCGTGGGCTGGAAATAGTGATCCGGCCCTGTGGGTGGGAAATCGGGGAAGTGGGAGAACGGATGAGAGAGAAGAGAAGACATCGTCACCAAGACTCTCTGGGTCTCAGCGCTGAGAATCGGCCTGTCACTAAAACAAGGAAGGATTTGCCAGGAAGACACTGGTGGTCACACATGTGACCTGGTCCCTGGGAAGGGACCAGAGGTGGCGAGCGGCCCCTTCCTCGGTCTCCCAGGACCCGTGTCCCGTGTCCTCACACCTTCCTGGAAAGACAGAAAGACTGCGGAAAGAAGAGAGGTGTGAGGACGAGGGAGGCGAAGTGGACAGAACGGATAAGAACATCCTGGGGACGTGGGTGAAAACTAGTGTGTGCTTTTTCTGCCAACATCGTCGGAAAATATATGGACTGTCAACGTGGGAGGGGTGACAGCTGCGGTGACGCATTATCCGTTGGGTGGAGGCATGGAGAATTTGGCAGGCCTGCCGCGCCCCACTGCACCCTGCTCCAGCCAGCCCTGCACGGCTCCAGCACCCGGGTGGGTGACAGAGCTATCATGTAAATGGAACCGCGTACAAGGAGACAGTCACACACATTTCAGAGTCAGGGGCCACAGAGTTGCCCCTCGGCCTTCCCTGACCAAGTGCATCAATCCATAAAGACCGCTACAAAGTCCACATGAGTGGAATGCCATGCGATATTCCGCTGCTCACAGACACTGTATAGTTGGGTTAGACACCTCTATCTCAGCCGTGCATAGCGGTGTAAGTCTGTAATGTCAGGGATCTGCACAAGGGAAATGTAGGGGCTTAGTGAGACCCTGACTTAAAATTAAAATAAGGGCTGGGACGGAGCTCAAGGCAAGAGCCCCAAGTTCAATTCCTAGTAGCACCGCCCCCAGTTGACCTGCTCCAACACTGATGGCGTCTTTATTGTGAAAATGTTCCAAATTCTACCTCTGAACCTGAGATGTGCAGCAGACAGCTGCCGGGCACACTGGGACCTCTGCGTCCTGTCTTTGACTGAGTACCCGTCGGTCCCCCTGTCCCCACCCCTTCTCTTCCCATCAGCATGTTCTGATGATTAAGCAAGAGAAGGCACCTGACACCATCCCGGAGCATGGGCACCGTCCGGAAGTGGTGACACAGTTACTGTTCCCCTGGTCATCATCACTGGTGTCCTGGTCACTTCCAGAGGCCTCATAGTGGCTTGCTCTGTGTCCGCTGGAGTTCCCTGTGGTGTCTGCTTTCATCTTGGTAGCTGTCTCTGTCTGGGGTCTGGCCCCATGCACTGGCGTCAGGGAGGTCTGTGGTGGTGGGTCCTCGGCTTAGCTCGGCACTGTGAACCATGAGGCCTTTGTCTGGCAATGCCTTTGCAGGTCCCACGTTCAGTGGCCGCCAGCCGAGGTCCTTCTGCAGTAGGGCAGGGTGCAAGAGCTCCTTTAGCTCTGTCCGAGCACCTTCATCTTGCTCCAAGATGCTCTCAGAGCATGCCCTGCCTCTCTGAGCTGGGGTCGCCCACGGTCTGCCTGCCTCAGCTTCCCCAGGGAGCTGGCTGGTCTCTGGCAGAATAACTGGAGTTGTCCTCAGACCCCGAAGTTGAAGGTCTGGGTATCCCTGCCCGGCTCAGTGGTGCAGTGCAGTGGGGCGCCCAGTGTCCTCAGGGATGGGCAGTTCTGCTCCTGCATCACCAGGTGTCTCTCTGTCTCCTATGTCCCCCGGAAGCTCTCTCCAGCCTGCCGCTGTGCCTCAGCCATCTCTGCAGGCTGTGCTCTCGGCCCTCAGGCTGTGTGTGTCCTCTTGGCACCTTGCCCTGCATGTCACTGACACCCCAGGCCTGGCTTGCACGTCTTCTTGCCACTCCCAACTCTGGAACCACAGTCTCCCCTTGCACAGGTCTCTCTGGCTCCCCATGAAGCTGGGATTCCAGGGGAGACACCCCAGCATCGCAAGCACTTGCCCCAAGGCCTGACCCAGAGCAGTGCTCAGGGAACACGTTTAGTATCAGCAGAGTACGGTGATGGCCTGGAGACCCCAGGGGGTCACAGGGCTTGGGCCTGGCCCTGCAGCAGGAAGGGCTGGCTGTGGCCCTGGCCCCACAGCCTGGACAGCAGGTCCCAGCTGATCCCGAGCCCCTGGCTTTGGGGGCCCCAGTGCAATGCATCACTCCTGCAGGCGTCCTGATCCTCCTTCCCTTGGGCTGTGCCCCCCATCTCCTGGATTGCAAAGCAGCCATAAGGGGAACGCAGGGATGCGTCCCAGCGCTGGTGACAGGCGCATGCTGTCTGCATGCTCATGCCAGGCAGGAATTCATCACATTGTCAGGTGCTCAAGGCTGGCCATATGGATTTGTTTTAGTGGATTTTTGAGTTATGAAAAGAGTTTTTGCTAAATACAGAGCGAGCCACCAGCAACTGTCCCCAAGCCTGGGCCACCTTCAATGACACCTGAGACCCGCTGCAATTTCAAGAGCACTCTACAGTGGCCTCTGATGCTCCCTGGGGGTGGCTGGTGCCCTGTTCCCAGGGATGTCACCCCCCTCAGTGCTTCCTCGGCCTCAGGACCCAATGAGCATCTCTTCCTTGGTGTCTGTGGTTCTGCATCCTCTCGGAGACCATCAGGTCCACCAGGACAGGGACTGGGGATCTTCTCAACTAGTCCTCGTTACTGAATAAATCCAGGATTGTCAGGTTTTTTTACCACTGGGAAGCCATGTGGGGAAGCTGGGCTTAGGACTTCAGCTTGTTTTGGTTCTTGTCATCCACTTCTCTTTTTGAATTTGGGGTCATACCAAGTGGAGTTCAAGTCCAGTCTCAGATTCAAGTCCGGCTAGTGCTCCTGATCTCAGGGTCTTAGCACCGTGAGAATCCAGCGTGACCTCACAGAGCCAGTAGACAGGCTAAATAAAGCAATGTGCGTGTGAGACCTGCGTGCACTGGCGTTCTGGGAGGATGGCTGTCTTCCTCCTTCCCCCAACTATGAAAAGATTGAGGCTTCTATGCTGTGTCTGGAGGCATCAGTTGTCCGAGGAAATTTCACTGACGTAGCTGTGAGGATCTGATCAAGGGGACCCCTCTGAGACGATCAAGACAGCTCGAAGTGTTCTGTGGCAGGGATCTTGTCTGCTCGCCCTTCGTGCCAGGCTGGCAGGTAACAGTCCCCAAGGGATGGTTAGATTCAAGAGGAAGGTTGTTGGGAAAGAGGGAGGAGAGTCCAGGGCACGGTCCCTCTGAGACCACCCCACAGGCCGGTAAGGGGCCGCCCCACACCAAGCACATCTTGCAGCAGCTGAGCCTTGAGTATCTAGACTGAGCAACTGTGTGACCTCAAAAGTTTGAGGGACCAGTGACAAAGGAACATGTGTATGGGATGTGTAAATCCTTGACCCTCTTAAGGATGGCCTTCGTAAGAAGCCCAGCTGGCTTTTGCATGTTGTCCTGAGATGCACAAGAAACAGGTGGGGATTCCTTTTTTATTTGCATGATAATTACCTGTGCCCAGCTTCTTGTCAGCTTATTAAGAGGATCAAGGTTAAATGAAATAGCTGGTAACTGAAGTCCAATGCTTAACCAGAGATGCCAAATACCAGCACATGTGCCCTGACTCAGCCCAGCCCTGACCCTGACAGACATCCACAATCAATCCCCGAACTCTACACCATCCTGGCAACCCAGTCGCAGTCTAAAGAACTCCCACAAGTGTAATCGTTGCATTTCATATGAACGAAGAGCTAATCTTTTAAAAACAGCATGTAGTATGGTTCAAAACCCAAAAGTAGTATGGTTGAAACATATATCACTGTGTAAATATTCAGGACTCTGGAGACCTCAATTCCGTAGTCTTACTATCAGCCTATTTTATTTAAGCATAAACATTAAATGCGCTGCAAAACAGTAAATGCACTGCAAATTATTAATGGAAAAGCATGTTTAGGAATTACAGCTATTACTGATCAATCAGATGGAATAATTGCTGCAATCACTGGGTAATTGGGCCTTTCCTGGCCTCCAAAAGAAATGCACGAGCTCTGGCATTGATTCCTCTGCTCAGCACAGTTCCAGAACCAAGAAGAGAGGGTCCTGCATTTTGGGACCACCATACTGGCCACTTTAAGTCATGGTAGTGGTCCCTGGTCTCCCCCCAAAGTGGAGATAATCACATTCATTATGAACGCTTTCAGTTGAAGGTTATAGAAACCCTGACTTAAAAGAAGCTTAAATTGTGGATTTTCTGCCACCGAATAAGAAATCCAGTGGTCGGTAAAACGGACCGGCATGGCAGCCCAACAGAATTAACAGTAGCCCAGTTTCTTTCCATCTGTCCAAACTGATATATGGAGAACAGTGACTTCCTGTTTCATGGTTACAAGGTGGCTGTTAGTGCCCCAGGCATCACGCTTGTATTTAAGGTAAGAAGGCAGTAAACGGAAGAATTAAAGAATAATGATGTGGGGAGGGAAGCATTGTTGCACATTAGGAACAAATGCAGGAGCAGGCAGCTTCCTGCACAGGTGGATTAGCGGCTTAAAGCGTGTCCTTGTGGATCTGTCTCTCCCTCCCCATGGGCTTCTTTCCGTGGGTTGTAGCATGCAGCCATCAAAAGCTTCGACCTCAGCTTCTATGGACCTGGGGGACCCGGGAGAAGGCCACAGCCGTGCCACCAAGCCCGGGGAGAGCTCTCTTTGCCCACCCTTCTGGGGTACCCACCCCTGAGCTGCCCAGTGAGGCCAAGGGAGGCTCCGTCATGGCCTAATCGGGCTGAGGTACCAGCCCCGAGGGAGCCAGGGGAGCAGGGCCAGTGCTGTGAGGTCCAGGGGAGCTGCATGCCCAGCAGCTGGCCTCGCAGTCCATGTCTGCACCCCGATGCCTGCTACTGCCTCCTTCCCGCTGCTCTTGGTACCTGTGACTACCCCAGACTCTCTCAGTGCCCCTCCAGCCTCCGCTCCAAGGACGAAGCTGGGCGCATGTGCAATCTCCCACCTCAGAAGCCTGGTTTGTTCTGCCACGTAACACAGCACTGGTCAGAGCTCTGCATCTGACACCAAATACGAAGTTTACCTCCGGGGTTTTGCAGAACCATGAAATACGTGGATCCCCATGCGGACTGTGAGTTAACAGAGCACTGGGCCCACTGAGTGAGAGGCCGAGACACGGAGGTGAGAGAGACTACCCCAAGCCCAGGTTGCCCCCGGCTTGTCCACCTCAGTGGCCTCCCGTTTACCCTCTGCTAGAAGCTGCACCTGCTGTCCTCACTAGGTTACTCAGCAAGAGAGAGAAACCCAACTTCAATGGGCATGAGCAACAGTGAATTTGTTAGCTCTTGAAAGCATAGGTACAGGCACAGCTGGGTTCAGGCACAGCTGGATCCAGCCCTGGGTCTCAAGTTCTCTGGCACCTGCTGCTGGAATTGTAGGACACATCCTTAGTGTTCAGTGGCTTCAACAGGCGCCCCGTGCTGGCAACCTGCTAGGACAGGCATCCCGTGTGGCGGGCAGGGACCCCTGGGTGTGACTGGGCCTTCTGTGGATCTTTCTCCAGCCAGGTGTTGCGTGTCTGTGGTCTCCTCCTGCCAACTCCTGTCTCCTGTCTCCCCGGGTCATGAGCGCTTGGGTTCTGAGTATCACTTATTTGTCCCCCTCAATGTCCAATGCCCAGGAAGAGGGACAGCAAGACACTGTCAGCTGATGGGAGGGGTGTCTGGGGGCAGCCCTGGAAGATGAAGGAGGAGACTGGGGTGACCAGAAGGCAGGAAATATGGGCTCCCGGGGACAAAAAGAGCACAGGGCACAGCTCCTGTAGTCTCTTCTGGCAAAAGTGGCACCAGGAAGCCACATATAATCAGAGGCCTGAGTTCCGATCCTGGGGCTGCCGCTGCACGCACTGTCACTTTGGGCAGGTGACTTAATTGCTGGGCCTTCACTTGGCCGCTGAGCACTCTGGGGCCGTCGCGCAGAGCGCGTGTGTCCTGCAGGACGTCGCTGACCCCGGGGCTCCACGGAGACAGTGAGGTCACCATGCATTCTTAATTTTACTGTCTCATCGTCATCATTATTTTATTTTATTACAATTACTTTCTACAGTTTTATTTACATTATTTTATATTTTTATTATTTTTCTCAAGTTTGGAATTAGCCGTGCGTCCCCGCTCTTCTCCTTAATGCTCCTTGGAAGGTGCTGGATGTCACTAGACATCTTTGGTGGCCCAGAGCAGGGGCAAGGGACATAGAGACAAGTTCTCCTTTAGCTTCTTGAGGTTTCTGGTCTCACTCCTAGGTTTCCGATCCATTTTAGGCTGGTTTTGTACAGAGGTGGAGAAAAGGATCTAATGTCGATCTTCTGCTGTGAATATCTGGTTTCTCCAGCACCGTCTGTCACAAAGGTTGTCTTTTCTCCAGAGTGCATGTTTGACGCCTTTGTCCGGGATGGGATAGCTGTCGTTGGGCGGCTTCCTTTCCACGTCCTCCGTTCCACTGGTCTGTTGGCTTTGGGGCCAGTACCATGCTGTCTTTGTTACTGTGGCTTTGTGGTATAATCTAAAACCAGGTATTATAATACAGCTTTGTTCTTTTGGCTTAGGGTCGCTTCATCTATTCTGGGTCTTTTGTGTTCTCACATGAATTTTAGGATTGTTTTTCTGCTTCTGGGAAGAACGTCATTAATATTTGGATGGGAATTGTACTGAATCTCTGGATCACTTTTGATAATATGGCCATTTTGACAATATTAATTCTGCCAAATCCATGAACATAGCAGGTCTTTCCTCCTTCTATCTCCTCTTCAGTTTATTTCTTCTTATTCTAAATTTTCATGATAGATCTCTTCCACCACCTTGGTTACATGGACCCCTAGGTATTTTATTTATCTGAATCTATTGTAAATAGAATCACTATCCTGATTTCTTTTTTAGCAAGTCCATTTTTGATGTATAATAGAGCTACTGACACTGTGTTTATATCCTGCCACCTTGCTGGATTCATTTATCAGCTCTAAGTGTTTTGGCAGGGTCTCTAAGGCCATCTGAGTATAGGATCATATCATCTGCAAAGATAATTTGACTTTTTCTTTTCTATTTGTGCCATTCTTTATTTCTTCCCTAATTGCCCTGACTAAAATTTCGAGAACTATATTCAATACAAGTGGTAACCTGGACAGCCTTGTCTTGTTCCTGACCTTTTTTATTTTATTTGGAGACAGGGTCTCACAAAATCACTGAGTTGCCCAAACTGCACTCAAATTTATGATCCTCCTGCCTCAGCCTCTCTACCTCTCTTTAAATCATTCATTGTATTAGATTTAATGCATTTAAAGGACCCTTTTCATGAATTTTGAAAGTTTTAAAGTATAAATTTTACAAATGACACCCACATGCACCATCACCCCCAAAAAGAACTAGAAAGTAAACAACCCACTTGCGGCTTCCTGGGGGTGCTCCCCAGCCCCCCCCCATCCTGAATTTTGTCTTTCTCAGAAGCTAATCTGGTCTGCTCACACATAGATAGAGAGGTTCAGTCCTGCATTTAGTGTTTCCAATTTCTTTGCCTTTTTTTAAAGCTTCACCGTATGTTTATAGATCTCTATAAAATAGTTTTTAGCCTTTAGGGGTTGAACTGAGGGTGTCATGCATGCAGGCCAGCGCTGTCCCACTGATCTGTGTCCCCAGGACTAATTCTTAAAATTTTGCACATACATTGCATAGGGTTCTCCCCGGTCCGCTGAGACCCCCATTGGCACCTAAACCATGGAACCTGTCTAAGCTATGTTCCTCCTTATGAGTACACACCTGTGATAAAGTACAATTTATCAATTGGGCCCAATAAGAGATTTACAAAGACAACGAGTAAGAAACTAAAACAATAGTGGTACACAGTAGCAGTAAAAGCTATCTAAAATTTTTAGAAATTGCTTATTTCTGGGATTTTAATATTTCTCACAGCGGTAACCATGGGTGACTGAATGGCTGGAAGCGGGTCTCTTCCTGCAGCCTGTGTTGTTTGGGGTCCATTCATTCTCACGGCTGTGCAGTGTTATTTTATGTCCGTACAGAATCATGTATTTAACGTGTGATGGGACCCTCGGCTACACTGGGAGGAAGAAGTTTCCTTATAAACAAGGTTGTCTTCTCCATACATTTGTGCTGCTATAACAAAATAGCCGGGTCTGGGTGCTTTATGAAGAACAGAAACTCATCTCTCCGGTCTCTGGAGGATGGGAAGTCCCATCTGTGTCTCCCTGGAATTGCTGTTCCCTGCTTCCAAAATGGCACCTTGGGGGCCACTAATGTGTCCCCACATGGAGAGGGCTGAGCTGCTTTTATACAAGACGTCATTCCACCAGGCAGGAGGAGCCCCGTCTTGTAGCACCTCCTAAAGTCCCCTCTCCATAATACTACCTCATTGGCCATTTAAAGCTTTGGGGGACCCATTCAGACAGCAGCAGCAGCTTCCCCTGAGTCTGTAGCTAAGAGGGAATTTGCTGATGCTGTGCCATGAACCGCAGAGTCCTGTTAAGAGCGCCCCCTGCAAGCAGCCCCTGGAATGCAGCCCTCTTGTGATGGAGGTCCTGCAGTTGGGTTCCAGGTTGGTGGTGCCCAGGCTTCCTGCTGTAGATTTGCACTTTGTCCAACGAGCTTCAAGGGAAAGAGGGATGCAGAAGACATTATGGTTTCCCGCACTCATGATCTGCCCTGCCCGGGCCTCTGAGATTCCAGGCTCTGTGCCTCCATCCATGGTCAGGTACAGACATGCCTAAACATACCCATCCTGCCACCCGATGATGTCAGTGTTTCTTGGGATTTCCCCTCCCCCGCCCCCGTGCATGCATGACGTTCCCCGAGAAGGCGGTGTGGACTATGGGAGAGCACCAGCCTCCCCGGCGCAGTCTACCTGGGTCAGATCCAAGGCCTGCCCCTTCGCTAGCTGGAGACTTTGGCCAGGTCCTCCCGCCTTCCCTGACCTCAGTTTCCATGTGCTTGGAATGAGGAAGCTGACTGCATTACCCTGGGGATCAAATTAGGGCGATGCATGTGGAGCCCTGACAACAGCACCTGGCACTGTGTGCACATTCAAATTGCTAGGCATGTTTTGATTTGTTTCGCTACCATGCTATAGACAGATCCCAGGGCCTCCAGCATGCTGGGCATGAGTTCTGCCACTGACCTACATCCCCGCCCTATGTATCTCCTTTTTTTTTTTTTTTCTTTTTTTTGAGACAGAGTTTCAATATTCAGTTCAGGCTGACCTAACTCACTTTGTAGCCCAGGCTGGCCTTGAACTTGCAGCAATCTTCCTGCCTCAGCCTCCCAAGTGCTGGGATTACAGGCATGCACCACCACACTTGGCCTTATGTATCCTTTTTAAGTATATAATAACCAACACACACCCAGTAAACTCTTAACCAAAGAAAGTCATTAATAATTGCCAGCCGGTCTATGATTGGTTTCATCACCAGAAAAACTCCTGCTCATCCTTCAAAACCCAATCAGACATCCTTCCCTCCCTCTCTTCTGACTGCATTTGGTACAGAGTTCTTAATCCCACCTCTTAGACTGTTTGTATTTACCTGTTTGTGCAGTTCTAATAGTGCTGCTTCCTTTCCCCAGCTAGATCAGGATGTCTTCCAGGACAGGGACTGCTTTTCTCTACCTGATGCATGTCTTAGTAACCAGCACAATCTCAGTACTCAGTGAGTGACCTGGGAGGGGGCTGAGAGCACACAGGGCTGTGTCTCAGGGCTGCACTGAGTGGCTTCTTGCTGCCTGGCAGCAGAGCAGGCTGTGAAGGAAAACCAGCCAGACCCAGCTCATTCCCTCCCTCCAGCTGTGATGATTCTGGGGGAGAGAAACCAAACTGTCCGCGTCCTGCCTCCTGCCCTGACCCGCACCTCATCTGTGCCTTCACAAGCTCTGGCCAGATGATGCCAGGCCGTGCCTCCAAGCCTGCCCCAACCCCTTGCGTTTTCCCGGCCCTCCTCACCACCTGGCACTGCAGAGAATCAGCTGGCGTTCTCCTCAGCCGCTTCCCACAGAGAGTCCCTTCCACTCTTAATCTGTCCATGAGGGGCCTTACCCAGCAACCGCTGGTCTGAGTAGCCTCTCCGTGAGGTCAGTTATTTCCCTTATTTGTGGAATAGCCTCGATGTGATGAGGTCGCTGTGTACCAGAATGCCTGGGGCAGGGCATCTAACTGCACACACAGTCCCTGGCACGCCACCTCATTCTGCCTTTTCCCCCTCATCGTGCAGGGTCCCTCCCATTTGGGACACCTGGCCCGGTGCCTGCCTCCCTAGAGTCCATATCTGTGGGAACACAGGTGCACAGGAGGAGGGGCCTTTAGCGAGCACCACCAATGTGGTGCCCCAGACAAGAGCATGCTGCAGACTGCTATCACATTGGCTCTCTCCATTTCTCACCCAGGGCAGCAGTAAACAGTGTTGCCGTTTGGCTGTACGCTGCCCTCAGAGGTCTGATCCCTAGCCGGGTGGAAGGAGCCCCTTTGGCCTGGCAGCTGCCTCGTGCGCACTCACATCCTGCTTACGCTGCACCCTCGTGACCCTTGGAGGAGGCAAAGCCTTCCTACCACCAGAGGCTGCCCATTAAGGGTCCATAGTGTAGGAACCAGGCAGGGGGCCCTGCAGTCACATTTATGGAGTGTATGCCCATGATGTGCCAGACGCTGTGTAGAACTGTGACATAGTTTAACAATGCCAGCGTGGCAGGTGTGAAAGACCAAGGTCATCTTCATATCGCAAGATAACAGAAGGACAGGAAGACAAGTTAATTCGGATTGGGTTAGGACGGTGAGAGACATGTGCAGGGAGTAGTGGACCGCAGGGAAGACCAGAGATGGCCAGAGAAGGACTCTCTGAAAGGGATGCTGGAGCAGACACCCAAATGATGAGAAGGAAGCAGCCATGTAAAGATTGGGGAAGAATGTTCTAGGCATCCAAACGCCAGTGCAAAGGCCTGGGTTACAGTGAGCTTGATACCCCTGGAGCTCCACGTGGACTGCTGCAGGAATTCTCTAGAAACAAGAGCTGGTCCCACTGAGCACACAGGCTTACGTATGGATAGGGTGCACCATATACAGTGGGTTTCAGGGCAGAGTCCCAGGAGCAGGAGCAGGGTGGGGAATAAAAGGTTCTGTGTGGGCCTCGGGATGCTGGCGCTGGGGGCGGCCACCCCTGCTCAGGTCTGTGTTCAGTGACCTCGTGCTGGCGTTGACAGCTTCACAGCAGGCACCGTGACAGGGCTTACCACACTGACCTCGGCCGGTGCTGCAATCAGGGCCGTTGGCTTGTTTCTTTGCTCGTTTATTTTGAGGCCCAGTTTTCAAACATTTAGTTTCAGGGCCTCTCTGACACTCAGCGTACGGGGAATGGAGGGGTCTGCAGGGTGTCCTCTCTCGTCCCTCTTCCCTGTCCGCCCCTGTTCACCATGTCCCGTCCACTCTCCTCTCCAGCCAGTTCTCACCCCACCAGCTCGGCTGCTGCGTCCAGGCTCTTCTGCTTGCTGTTCCTGTCCCCACCCCGGGCCCCTCACACCACTCCACCCCAACCTCCAGGCCTGGCTGTCCACTCCCCTTCGGTGTCCCCTTCTCAGCAAGTCCCTCTCTAAAGCCCCTGTAGTACATGATACCATCTCCCTTCTGTTATCTTTCACAGATTTACCCTTTTGATTCTCAGCCTCACCCCCACTCACCACCTAGAATGCAGCTCTAAAAGGAGAGATTTCTGTCTGTTTGGCCCATCCTTTTATACCCAGCCCTTTAAACCATGCCTGGCATGTACCGAGTAGCTATTCATCTTTTGACCACTGTATGTAACAATGGTCTGGTTTGTTTTCTCTTCTCCTGTGTATATTTATGTTGCCTTTATTCCAAGACAATGTTAGACACAGTGTATCAAGAAGGTCCTGCTACACAGGGGGAATCCAAAACACTATGTTAGGCTGCTTTGCAGTACCATCACAATATTCCTGAGTTAATAAACTTACAAAGAGGAAAGGTTTGTTTTCATTCATGATTTCAGAGATCTCAAACCATGGCTTCTTATCCTTCTACATCTGTTCCTTACTTGTCACTTTATAAGAAATTATAGAATGAGTGTATTTTCCTTGTGTATATATTAAATAGACCTGGTCAAACCTTAGTAAAATTGATTACATCAAAGAGTCTTTAGCTTATCTTTTGAAGCTAATAGATATTATTGGTCTCTCTAGGTTTTTATATAAATAATTAAGTTTGAGATGCTGAAAACCATGATGATTTTTAGAATTCATTTTCCTTAGTGGAGACAAGTGATGTATGAGTTCTGGGAATAAACTCACATAGGTTCTTAATTAAATGATTGAAGTGAAAACATTTAAACCTTTTGGATTTACACCAATCTTTCGTTGTTGCTTTTTAAAATAAAGTGCTTATATTTGTATTCTCCACATTTTAGAGTAATTATCTACCTGGTGCTTATAGGTTTGTGCTTTTTCACCTGAGAAACGATCTCATTAAATACATTTTCGTTTTATAACAGCCATGAAGCCCAACCTGGATGGGCTCTATGAGAGCCAGAAAATCTAGACAATGAGGTATGCATTTCATGCCTTAAATCACTTTGAAAAGTGTCTCAGAAAACCTAGACAGTCCCCTCTGTATTCACGAGAATTTTATATGTATTTATGAAGATGAATTCTGTATTCCAGTAAATCTTTGGGGGCATGGACTAATTTGTATCTCTTCATACTCATGTTCTGCAGGATCTGGATATAATACATCAAACTTAGAGATAGGACCTTAAATTTAACTTTAAAAAAAACTGGAAGGTTCATAAAATTTAAATTGCTTTACAAATTATCTACGGCCTGTGGGGAGTCACACTGGCAGGGAATGTGCAGGAGAGAAAGCCATTCACATCATGGCAGTCGGGAAGCAAGGAGAGAGGAAAGGAGCTGGGGTTCCTGTGTCCCCTCCTAGCACACTCCCGAGGACCCAACTTCCTTCCAGTGGGTTCCACCTTCTAAAGGTTCCTCCCCTCCCCAGTACTACCGACTGAGAACCAAGCCTTTTGTGCAACCCAAGGAGGGGGTGAAATCTGTGCCTAGAGCCAAACATCAGTCCACACCATCAGCCAGGTGTGTTGGGCAGCAGCCCTCTGAGTTCCTCCGTGTCCCACATCATCTAATGGGACATGCTTCTACCCTGAATCTTTAGTGTCTAGAGGTTGTGATTGTGCTGGGTGGAGCCAGTATGTCCCTGGTGCACCCCTCTGCTCATTTCCCCAGACAGGGCTTGCTCTGATGCCCAAGGAAGGATCAGAGGCACAATGCAATTCACAATAGGGTATTTTCCTTTGTGATTTTTCTTATATTTTGTTTAAACTCTTCCTTCTATTAAAGTAATACATGCACATAATTTAAAAATCAAAGAGTACTAAAAAACATAATGGAAAACACCGATCCCACGCCCTCCCTTCTTTCCCCCAGTTCCAGCTCCCTGGAGCCAACTCCTTCCCACCCTTCTAGCTGTTTCTCTCGATCCTGATCTCCATCATATGAAATAATTGGAATGTTGCAGTGTCATGGATTATGCATTTAAGACATTCCTTCTTGGGGTCCTGTGATGGTGGATAAAATGGGAGCTTTCTCTCTCTGGTTCCCTTCACACATGCGCCCTACCTCATCCTCCCAATACGTGGTCAACTCCACATAACCAAGACACTGTTAGACTACTTCCTTATGCAAAAGTCATAGAGTACACTTCTCACACAGACCTCGGCAATGCAGGTCACCACTCCGTGTGGCCTCTTGGCATAGTCAAGAGATTCAGTAAACACAAGATACATGAGGCTGTTGCCTGGGTAGCAAAGAATCCTGCTCGCAGCTCTTTTTATAAGTAGCAGTGCACACTAAAATAATGCCAAGAAGCTAGCATGGTTAATATGTATGTCACTAGCACGGTCGGGCACTACCATTAACTAGGATGGTGTACCATACACAGTGTATTGCTATGCATGTGTGTGTGTATCTGGCATTAGGAATTGAACCCAGGACCCTAATACTGAGTGCATCCCCAGTCCTTTTGGTTAAATTTCAAGGCAGGGCCTTGCTAATTTCCCAGGGATGCTTTCAAACTTGTGATCCTCCTGCTTTAGGCTCCCGGCTAGCCGGAATTAGAATGTGTTGCCACACCCAGTTTGTATGCTTTGCTTTTCGTGTGTGGTTTGTGTGTGTGTAGTTCTAGGAATTGAAATCGGGGCCTTCATCCTGAGCTACCTCGCCAGCCCTCTTTGCATTTTATAATTGGAGACAGGGTCTCACTAAGCTATTATATTGCCCAGGCTGAGCTCAAACTGTGACCTTCCTGCCTCTGCCTCCCAGAGTGCTGGGATTAAAGACACAGGCCACCACACCCAGCTTGTGGTACACTTTTGGACAACTGGCAGTGCAGTAATTTTTTGGACACCAGCATCACCACAAACACAACAGTAAGGCACTGCACTGTGACATCACAGAATCACAGAACCACTCAATGATGGGATTTTTTCAGAATTGCTGCAATCTCATGAAAGCATAGTCAAACACACGATATCCCATTGGCCTGAAATAGCATTGTATGAAGCATGATTATAGTTGGATTATACTTCTTAGTTTCTATCAGTGGTCAAGGTCAACATTTATTTAAAACTACATTCTCCAGAGATTCAGGAAATCTGCTCTGCTTTTCCCAGAATGACTGGTTTGCCACTCAGCTTTCTGTCACCATAACAAATACCTGAGACAATCAGCTTATAAAGAGGAAAGGTTTATTCTGACCTGTTTTGGAGATTCTAGCGCACGGTCAGTTGGCACTTCATGGATAACTGCCCCCCATGACCTAAAAACCTCCCATCAGGCCCCACCTCTAGGGGGCTTCACCACCACCAGGGAACCAGGTCTCTTACACATGGACACTGGGGGACATTAGGGCCCAAACTCTAGCAGCTGGCCTGTTCACCTCTGTTCCTACTGTGTGCTTAGGTACTGCCCGAGACTCACGGCTGTAGGTGGGTTAGGGTGGAGACGATGCAGAAGACAACAAATAAGAGGTTAGGAAAAGAACCATACTGGTGTGTCTGGATCGGTGGTGGAAGAGGACCTCTCCGAGCAGCTGAATTTAAGATGAGGCTAAAAGCATGTGAAAGAGAAGTTAGTGAGGGCAAGGGCTGAGGAGAGTGGCCTTCCGGCAGAGAGGAAGGGGGATCCTGAGCTCAGATCTGGCCCTCATGAGCCCTCATGACGGGGGCAGTCTAATGCCAGCTCAGTGCAGGGCAAGGCCTCCAGCAGGTGAGAACAGCAGTACGTGGCTTTTCAGATGAGCAAGATTGCAGCAGATGAGGCTGGGGTACAAGGGAGTTGAGGGCACAGACAGAACCCCAGTGGGGGGGTGCAGACTGCAAACCATCTCCCTGTCTGTCCCTGGACTTCAATGCCTTTGGTCTGTCACTTTAAGCATTCCTGTGACCCTGACAAATCTCTATTCCACACCTCCATCCCTGGTTCGATCTCCTCAAACACTGTCACATTGTGTCATTAGTCCTGGACTTGGAGTGTTCAGACTACAACTCTCACTCCAGCTTGGTGGGGTTCCCAGCACAAACCTCAGTTTCTGTGGGTCCCCCCCCCCGTAGCGACTCAGCAACTCAGCCAGCAGCAGAGAGACACCCTGAACGACACACTGCCAACGCTTGGAACAGTTTCCTCCCGCAGGAAGGAGACAGCGTGGGCTGAAGAAGTTTAAAAACGATTTGGAGTTATACCCCACGCCCTCATTCTTTACCTCCCAGATGTGGAGGTGACCGGATGTCAGAGGATCCAGGTGCTTTGTTCAAAGCATCTGCATTATGCTGTCATCTGTGAGCCTCTGGCACCCAGGCAAGATGGAACCCATCACTACCCATAGCAGCCCAGGCCCAGCCCCAGGGCCCACCTCAGAGAAGCCCAGCCAGGCCACACCTGTGCTTTGCTTGTATTTTCCCAGACTCACTGTTTTCTTTGCCTCTCTGAGCCTCAGTCTTTGCATCTGTAATATGGGGACAATAACTAGGCCCTCTTCTTAAAAGGTTGCTGGGGTAAGACAAGACGCTATAGGTACAGCACCCAGTACAGAGCACCCAGCAGAGTGCTCTGTTCCCTTTACCATCATTAATAGTGCAACAGCCTCCACATTTCTCAGCTCCCCTGGGCTATCAGCCCAGGAACACATGTTGGAAGAAGAGGCCCTCACAGCCAGGCATCCCTTTGGGCACAGAGCCACGATTTCGATGAGATTGTTCCCAATGAAGAAAATATGAGCAGCTGTAGGATATATTTTTGTACCATCTGAATGGGAATCAACTCAGACGATAGAGCTCCTTTCCAACAAGGAGGAAATAGAACTTCCTCTACGACTCTTCTTGACTTCCCCTGGGTTGGCAGCCTGGTTATCTAGCATCTCATCATAGCGAATGGCTGGTTTGTGCATTGGGTAGGTGGGAGAGTGGGTGGGTGGATGATGGGTAAGTGGATGGATGGATGATGGGTGGATAGATGGATGTTGGATGGATGGGTGGGTGGATGGATGGATGTTGGATGGATGGGTGGGTGGATGGATGAATGGATGGATGGATGGATGGATGGATGTTGGATGCATGGGTGGGTGAATGGATGGATGTTGGATGGATGGGTGGGTGGATGGATGGATGTTGGATGGATGGGTGGGTGAATGGATGGATGTTGGATGGGTGGATGGATGGATGGATGGATGGATGTTGGATGGATGGATGGATGGATGGATTGATGGATGTTGGATGGATGGGTGGATGGATGGATGGATGTTGGATGGATGGGTGGATGGATGGATGGATGTTGGATGGATGGATGGATGGATTGATGGATGTTGGATGGATGGGTGGATGGATGGATGGATGTTGGATGGATGGGTGGGTGAATGGATGGATGTTGGATGGATGGGTGGGTGAATGGATGGATGTTGGATGGATGGATGGGTGGATGGATGGATGGATGGATGGATGTTGGATGGGTGGGTGGATGGATGGATGGATGTTGGATGGATGGGTGGGTGGATAGATGGATGGATGGATGGATGGATGGGTGCATAGATAGGTAGATGGGTGGATGAATGGGTAGACAGATTGATGGACAGGTAAGTGAATGGATAGACAAATGGGTGAGCAACTTCTTTCCTCTGTCTTGAGCATCCTCGGTGCTGGCTTTTGTTGCCCAAATTGTGCCTTATGGTACACCTGTATTCCTTTTAGTGTTAATAGATACCCTTTAAGAGATGCTTGTTAGTCTAGATCTCCCACAAACACCATATTGTGGTCTTTACTGGGGGAAAATGAGTAAGGAGCGGAGGAGGCTGGAGGGCCATGGACCGTGGTGGAAATCAGATGTGGCGGGATGGAGAGAGAAGGAGGGTTGGGCAGAAGCCTCCCAGACTCTTAAGGATGCTTGGCAAAGCTGTCCAGAAGTCATCCTGCCAAAGCTGGCCATCAGAGGAGACCCACGCCTGCCAGAAGGAGACCTAACTTCATGTCCACGTCGTGCTCTGTCCCTGCTGGAAACAGGGCCCTCAACCAATTCCACGTCCTGGCCTTGGAAGGCAAGGTGCATCCTCCCAGCCAACACAGGGAGGGAAAGCTCTATGCACCGCTGTCCTGGAGCTGGAGCTGGAGCTGCTGCCTTCCCTGGTTCTTGCAGACTTGGGAAACGCAGCCATATAGCAAAGTTGCCGGGAAGCCCTGCAGCTAAGAAGCCTTCGAATCTAGCATGTCTCAAGTTGTATTTGATCATGGAGCCTTTTTCTAAGAGTGGTTCCAAGAAATGGGATTTGAGAAGGAAATAACGATAGAGAGAAAGATTGACCTCACGCCAATAGAGGCAGAAGCAACACAAAAACACAAATCAAGAGGAAACCGGATGCCCCTGACTATTCTGAATCAGGCCTCCTGCACACAAAGCTTTTCTAGCCTGCTGTCCCCCTTCACAGAACATCATACGAGCTGCAGCTCAGGGTTGGCGAGTTATTGTCCTCATTTTGCAGCTAACACTCGGACTGACCGCAGTGAAAATAACTCCTGAATTTACCGAGCACCTTTCCATGCCAGGCACTAAGCAATTGCAGCTTTATTAATTTTATTCTGCCTGCAGCTCAGAGAGGTTCCGTGACAGTTTCGAGGCCACAGAGCCAGCAAGCAGCAACCCCGTGGCTGAAGCCCAGTCAGGCTGACGCCACAGGCCACAGAGCAGTGAGCTGGGCGGCCCCTTCCCTGCAGCCTCCTCTAAGGAAGCTGTATGTCACCGCTCAATACCACAGCTAGAAGCAGGCTCAGGGAATGCAAAGTGGGTAGTGATTTTTCTCCCCCCTTTCTTTTACTGCCTTTATTTATTGAGGGACAAATCATTCCCGTTTCATTTGTGTTTCGAGCACAATAAAAATAAAAGATACACTGGCAATCTGTTTAAAAGCTTATGCAATTCCAGAATTTGAGCCGTTGGATTTATGCCGCCCGCAGTGCCAGCCCTTGCCAGCCGCCTGGGCCCACCAAGGGCTTCTGAAGTTGTTGCTATCAATCAACAGAGTGGCTGTGAGCTCAGGGGCAGCGTGGCTGGCATCCTATGGTTCTGGCGGCACCTGTGGAGGACAGGGCCCCAGCTGTCTCTGCCTGGCTCTGCTCAGGGCCTCTGGTCCGCCACTGTTCCACCAGAGTGGACGTGGGCTCATAGCAGCAGACAGACCGCGTGCCTGGGAGCAGCCTGCCCTGCTGACAGCCCTCCCCACTCTCCCTGCAAACCATGCACACCTGCACCTGGAGCGCTGTCCTTGGCCCGGAGCTGGGGATCACAGTGACTGCTTCTACATGAGCTCTCTGACTTGCCCGCCAGAGTCTGGCTGCGGGAGCCCCCGGGCTCAGTATCCCTGGTGCTAACTCATGACCTGGCACACAGTAGGCGCTCAGTAAATGCTGGCTGGATGAATACCCACAAATGACAAGTATGAATTTGAGGGCCAGGCAAGGGGACACCCATCTCGCTGGCCTCTATGTCTGTCTGTCTTTCTCTTTCCCTTTCTCCTGTCTTCTTTTCTACACTTTTACCCTCTTGAGACTCCTGTCATCTTATCTCTCATTTTTCTATTTTCTTCTTTGCTTCTCCATGGTGGTGTCACCCAGCCTAGGATTTACGATGACCCAGGGAAGAGTCACTTAGCTCTGCCTCTAATTCCCTTCAAGCCTGAGGGCTATCTCTCTGAGCCTCAGTTTCTCCTTCTGCAAAGTGGGAACAGTGCACCACGCACATACACACACGCACACACTCACACACACACACACACACACACACACACACACACGCCTGTTGCAGAGACAGCTCGAGGGCAGGATGCATGGAAGCTGGTGGGTGGCAGAAGTGACTCAGGGCAGATGGGGAAGGTGTCACAGCGACCATGCTCCTCCTGGCATGGGAAGCGGATGCGTGCTGAGTGCTGGTGCCCAGAGCCTTTGCACTGTAGGGCAGCAGGGGTTCCAGCCCCAGAGGAAAACCACACCTCCACACTCAGAGAAGATGCAGATGCCACCTGTTCCTGAGATCGAGAGTGCTATTAGGCAGCTGCCTGCTCGGCCTGTGAGTGATTAAAATGTCGCCACCAATCGAGCATGCTATGCATCACTTGCCGGCTGGCACTTCATCAAGGGCCATGGGAGCACAGGGCACTTGTATCGTCGGCCTCGAGTGGCACAGAGGTTGAGCTGGTGGAGCAAAGTGCAGTGGGTCCCCAAGCGGGGACATCCTCAAAATGAAGTGAGGCGCCCACGCAGGGACTGGGAACCACGGGGCTGACACATGGCCCTGGAGCTCCAGGAAGCAGAGCTGGCACAGGAGAGCCATTGGGCGTCGTAGCTGGGGACCTTGGGGCCATCTCATCCCTGCCCTCATTTTCCAGACCAGCAGACCAGGGCTGGCAGGCTGCCAGCTTCCCTTGTTCACCGCTCGCAGAGGGAAACGTGATTTGGTGACAAATGTCCACCTCCGCCCAGGGCCAGGGTCTGGTCCACTCACATGACCAGTGCCTCACAGTGTGTGGGGCATGCAGCCCAAGTCACCATTCGCAGATGGAGTCCAGGAAGTAGGAGCAGAAGTGGCAGGGTCACTGGCTCGGAGGATGTTAGTGCTCAGCTCTCCTGACTGTCATCTGAGTGTCACTATCGCCAGTCACTAATTTTACCTCCACCCGCGGTGACAGTAATAGCCACAATAATAAATAACAATAATTGTTTACCGTGTCAGGGGCCCTGTGCCCGACATGGACGTCCCTGCTCTAATGCACAGGCGCGTTTCCAGGAACCCCACATTCTAGAACACCAAGCACCAAATTAGCAGGAAGTATCCAAACGAAGATTCTGTACATGCCAAACAACAAGAATCTGTCCCAGAACCGAGCACAGTGGAGTCAGCACCCCTATCCATGATTCCACACCACTGGGAAAGACACGTTTCAAGGCTCTGCCTGCACCATCTCCAAGGTGTCTATCCTGGAAAACCCTGGCTTCTGATGGAGACCATTTTCATCAAAATTAAAAGTCAGTTCCAGGCTGCGGCCTGTGTCAGGCATCCGTTGTTTCTACACAGGGAGAAGCATCTGCCAGCTTTCCTATTGCACGTGGTCTCTCTCCCCTGACTTAACAAAGAGCTTACAGTCCCCCCTTTGAGGGGAGGGGCGGGTACTGGGCTTTGTACTGAGCTATATCCCTGGCCCGTGTTACTTTTTTCAATTCTGAAACAGAATCTCCCCACATCGCTAAACTGCCTGGGCTGGGCTCAAACGTGCAATCCTCCCGCCTCAGCCTCCCAGAGTGCTGGGATCAGAGGCCTGTGCCACCATGCCTGGGTTTGCTTTACAGTGCCAGTTGAAGCCACTACAGCTACTGCTTGCAGGAAAGAGAGGTACGGGGGTCCGTTTTCTGCTCTGTTCTTGTTAAGATCTTCACATGAGACCAAAACTAACTCTTCATCTTTCAGAAAGCTCTCGCCCAGGGCTGCTTAAAACATGGGGAACACCATGCATAGGAACCATTACCATCTACCAGCATCCTTGGCCTTGTACTGAGCCCAGTCACTTAGGGCCACGCAGGAGGTTGGTTCTCTGGGACTTGTCAGTGGCAAATAGACTGTATCTCGAAAACCTCACACCAACCCATGGAAGTTGGGACCTCTAGAATCCT
Source organism: Cavia porcellus (assembly GCF_034190915.1). Lineage (NCBI taxonomy): Eukaryota > Metazoa > Chordata > Mammalia > Rodentia > Caviidae > Cavia > Cavia porcellus. The sequence goes on from NW_026947508.1 coordinate 10,895,737, forward strand.
TCCCATCTTACAGATGGGAAAACCAAGGCTTGGGGAGGCTGCATAGTTTTCTCATAGTCACTGAGCTAGAAAGCAAGGCAAGAATCCAAGCCCAAGCAGCCTCCAGACTGGGGACCCTGACACTCCCTGCTGCTCTGCTAGGCACTCTTGTGTTCTGCAAACTCCTCCAGGATGGGGCTGTGTCCTTTTTGCAGCTCCTGCACCCAGCATGTCACAGACCAGGCCATCAGAAAATGTTTGCCCGCCAGCTGTCACACCAGAGAGGTTTCACTGGGAAGTCCCACTGGATGGGTAGGGAAGCTGCCACCTGCCTGGGGAGGTGGCTCTGCCACCCCAATCACTGCAGCTCCAGAGACCATGGCCCAGGACACTGGCTGATGTGTATGATACGCTGCCGGACTCCAGCACACAGCCGCAGCCAGGGCCTCCTTCCTTCAGGGTGTCAGTGAGGCTGGGGGCATCCTGCTACAGTCCCCAAACCCCACTCTGAGCCAGAGCAAGGCTTTTGGGGGTCATCTTGCTGGGGCTCAGATCAGACTTTTCTCCATGCCACCAGGCACTGACGCATCCTCTCTGGGCCTCCATGGCCTCGACTGGGCTTTCCTGGGCCTCAGAGTAGACAGCAGGATGCAGCTGCCCCAGGAGCAGGGCTGAGCCAGGCTGGCATAGACACTGAGGGCTTTCCTCCTTTGCAGCCCAGCCCATCTTAAACAGGGTGTCCGGGCCCCCAGCATTGGCTGCCATGGGGTGGGAGGAACCCTAGCCAGGGTCCTGCATGGGAGGTGGCAGCTACTGTGTGACACTGCCCCTCAGCCCCAGCCCCTCCTGCAGCACCCTGTCTAGCCTTGGTCAGCATTTTCAGCCTCTGCCCATGCCAGGACTGGCAGTGCTGGGCTTATTTCCAAAGGGCCAGATGGCCTAGCAGGGTACATTGGCCCAGGGTTCATGCCACTGTCAGAAAATGACAAATGTGAGCCAGAAATGCAGCTTGGAAAGAGGGCCCTGGGCTCAGGGGTATGGGCTGCAGTGACTGTGATCAAAGACATTACTTTCTCCACCCTGTAATAAGATTTCAGGAGTCATCTTTGCTTGCCTGTCCCTGGGGGTCCAGCTCTGGACATCATCATATAAGCAAGCTCAGCCGCTCGCCACTCAAAGTGTGACCCCCTGGACCAGCAGCTCTATGTCACCAAGAGTTTGTAGGAAGCAGGTTCCTGGGCCCCCCCCCCAGATCTGTTGGCCTGAGTCTGGGTTAAAAACCCCCAGGTGACTCCTGTGCTGGCTGACATCTGAGCCAGGCTCACATTTGCTGTCCAGATAAGGGACCTGAGAGTCCGAGGGGAGGAATGAGTGGCCTTTAATCACAGAGCCAGGGGTGCATACAACTGAGGGGTGAACTCCTTAGGGCTCCTCCTAAGCCCAGCTCATCTTTCATTCTTTCCAGAGACCTCAGAAGGAACCCTTTGTCCCTTTGTCATGCTTGAGTCCAACTGACCAGGACTCACATCACCCAGGGATCCAGGCGTTGATGGCATGATAGCTGCGTAAGTGGTGACCTAAAGGAAGGGCTGATGGGGCACAGAGGAGGCCCCTAGGTGGCACCCAACATCAGGGGCCAGAGAGGCCTGCCAAGCAGCAGCTCCTGGTGCCAAGGGCTGCCTACCAATGCAGGCATTGCCTCACCCAGCTGTGTCACACTGCTGGGACAGGAGGGACCTCCAGGCCTGTTCTCCGGGGGAAATCAAGGCACAGAATGTCTGTACACAGCTGCAGAGCAGATGCTGATGGGAAGGTAGGACATGGCCCATCGATCTCTGCCTCTCCGTGGGGGGAAGACCCGGGCATGGCAGATGGAACAACCTGTGTGCTTCCCCTGGTCAGTGATGGACAGCAGATTGGTGAGAGCTCAGGGCCCCTGTCCTATCCAGCCCCATCACAGACATGGAATGGGGCTGCTTGAGGAGCCTGGACAGCCTGACTGGTGGTCACTTGGTTCAGTCGGTGAAGGAGTTATCCATGCACTTCAGGACTCCCTTGGGGCTGAGACGCTGCTGATGGGGAGCAGTGACCACAAACCACACAGGTCAAGGAGTAAGGACCGGCAGAGAGGCGGCCTGATGGGAAGGGCAGAGCTGTGCTTCTGGTCAGGCTGGTCTGGATTCAGGTGTCAGATGAGCTGCAAAGCCTCAGCCGGGAGCCACGCCGCGGGCCTCTCGTGGGCAGCCTGTGGGAGGTCCCTCTGTGGCATTTCTATCATCATCCGTACTTCCAGAGGGAGGGAAGGGTCCCTTTCCTAGCAGGTGAGGGTGCCAGTGACACTGCGCCTGCACAAGGATGTCGCTGCGCTTGCTGGGTCCAGCCAGTGTCCCCAGAAAGCAGATTTCCAGAAATAGACTTGCCGATGGATTTGGAGGCTGACACTCACCTGGCTGGCTGTGGAGACTGGCTGGAGGGACACAGGGGTGTAGCAGAGGCTGCCTGGAGTGCCGGGGAGGTGGGCGGCTGGGAGGTGACTGCGGTTTTTAATCTAGCTCTGCGACAGAAGTCTAGGTAGCAGGTGGCACAACTCACCGGGGCTGTTCACAGCCTGTGTGCAGCCCACGCAGCTGATTATGGCTGTAAGAATAGAATATCTTCCCTTCCATTGCGTCTTGCCTTAATATCTGTCTGCCTGAGACACCGGGGTCGCCGGGGTTATTTTTATCCGTTGCATGTTGTTTGGGGTGGAATCCTATTCCCCATTCTTGTGGAGAAGTGGAGGTTCCAGATGAATTTGCATCAGCATGAAGGTTAAATTGCTGCCTTTCATGGTTGTCATCCACACCGCCCCCTTTCTTCCCCTTCATGTACATGTGTGTCCACCCTCAGAAGCCTACGCTCCTCCTCCTCCCCCTCCTGGAGTCACTGACCACCCAGCTGAGCAGTCTCACCCTGGCCTATGAGGCCAGCACCAGCGACTGGCATGAGATGTCATCCTGTCTTCCTTGGCATCAGCTCGGAGCGCAGACCTGGTGGGTGTCCTCATGCAGGCAGGTCTTGCACTGTCTTGCACTGAGCAACCTGTGTGCTGGCCACTTTGCATAACCCAAGGAGGAGGAGTGATTTACACTACAGGTGGAGATGCTGAAGCCCGAAAGAACCTGCCCAGGGCACACAGAGGCTGCAGGGTTGGAATCTGGAACCACCCTGAGGTCTCCTCACCAATGCACTAAGCCATTAGTTTGCCTGTGTAAACAGAATTTTCTGGAAGGCACGAAGGAGCCTGGCACTTCCTATGAGACAAAGGAGGGGCTGCTTGCTCTTCTCAAAGCACGTGGTGAGGGGCTGATTTCTCAGTGAGCCCCCAAAGCGATGGTGCTTCTATGACATCTGTTACCCACGAGGAGTTTATCAGCATTTAGAGTGCAGCCCTGGGCCCTGGCAGGTGGGTGACCATGTGACCTGTGTCCGTGGGCTTTGGGATTAAGTTATATCGTAGTTGCTGCAAGGCCTGAGCTATAAAATCCAACCCAGACAAACTTCTGAGGGGGTTCAGAAAGGCTGCAGCTCTTGGAGGCGCAGAAATTGGGGACAGGAAGATGAGCGGGGGAAATGGTGGCCAGAAATAACACTCCCCACCTGCACCCTTCTGTGGAGAATATGCATTCGGTGCTCGGACCAGCCCGTCTCTGAGATCTGTACTTTTCATGGACAGTGGCCACTGAGCCCTTTCCTCCGAGACACACCTAACCCTCCGTGTGTATTTGTTACGGGGCTATCGGGCGCAGACAGAGATTTCCCATCTCAACAGGAACTCAGATTTTTTTCCCCCTCTCTTGTCATCATCTGATGCTTCTTTTTCGGAGGTGGATAAATTGGAGCTGCTTAATAAAGCAGAGGCAGTGAAGAGATGATTGGAAAACTCTCCAGCCACGTGCAGGGTTTTCTGCATGTGATACCCATTTGCACATTTTCCACGAATGACATCCGTTTGCATTTGGAAGAGTACAAAATGGCATCAGGGCAGCAGGAGAGACTTGGGTTAGATGTCAGATATCAGAAGAGAGAAGAGAGCTAGCCATGCCCAGAGCCAGAAGACACTGGTTGTGGGGATCTTGGGACTTGGAGTCAGGATATCAGCTGTGTGACCTTGCACTGGGAACAGTGCTCCTCTGGAGAGTTTTTATGGGTGGTAAAAATGAATGTCATGGTACTACTTCAGAGGTTGTTAGAAGACTCACCTTTCCTGCTGCTGGAACACAATACCTGACACCCACAACTTAAAGAAGAAAGGTTCATTGGCGCATAGTTTTGGGGGATTCAGTCCACAGTAAACTGGCTCCAAGGTAAGAATATCATGGCGGGATTGACACGGTTAAGTTTTTAAACAAAGACGAAGTGCAGAGAATGCGTGTGGACATCATTAAATGTTGAATTGCATGTGACATGTTCAAACATCCTGTAAGGAACTAGCCTGGGCCCAAGCCTGTGGGCCACTGACTCTGGGTCCGTAGAGCCCTAAGAACTCAGATGAAAGACGATTCAGGAGTGACCCCCCTGTAGACTCGAGGTTGCCTCTATCTGTGGCCTTAAGGGTGCCCACTGGCTCATTAGAATTTGGTGACTTTCTGCTCTCGAAATCTTAGGCTATGCTGTGCACCAGCTGGGTGAAACCCGCCAGCTGTTTCAGTTCTGAGTCTGGGTAAGCAGCCTGCCTTCTCCCAAGGGTGCTGAGAGCAAAGGTGGCCTGAGTGTAGTTTTCTCCTGGGAACAGCTTTACTGAGCTACAATTTCTATATCACACAGTTCACCCACTCGAAGCACTCATTCACAAGTGTGTTCACGGATTTGTGCAACCATTACTGCCGTCAATTTTATGGTTTTCATTACCCCAAAAAGAAGCCCCCACACTTTAACCAACACCCCTCAAGCACAGGTCTATCTTCTGTCTCTAGGAATGGACGAGGGAAGTGGGTGACACCACACGGGGTCTTGCATGAAAACAGAATGTTCTCGACCTTATCCTGGGTTGGAGCATGTGTCAGCACTTCCTCTTGGCCGACTGAGAAAGAGTGCACGGCATGGAAATAGCACGCTTGCTTATCCGTTCATTAGCTAACGGGCTTTTGGGCCACCTCTGTCTTTTGGCTATTGTGACAAATGGTACTATGAACATCTGTGTACAAGTTTTTGATTCATTGCTGCTTCTCCCTTAAATCAGATCTTGGCAGGAACAACTAACTAGTTAATGACAACATTAGCTAGAATTGGACAGAAAACATGACTTTTGTAGGGAAGAACCCACGGCCTTTGCACTGAGCTACATCCCCAGCCCTTTTTCATTTTTTTTTAAATTTTGACAACTCACTAAGTTGTCCAAACTGTGCTCAAACTTTCAATCCTCCTGCCTCAGCCTCCCAATGTGCTGGGATTATAGGCATGCACAACTGTGCTCAGCGGAGAACAGCATCGTTAAAAAGATTACAAATTACACCCAACTCCCAATACTTGCAATCTTGTGCCTCTGAATTGCACTGAGTGACCTTAATGCTGTAGCCCCAAAACTCCCCGGGGACTTTGGTGGGCCACGTGCCTGCTGCCTCTCACCACGTGCATCCTAAGAAGACCCGGGAGGTAAACTTTCTCAAGCCTTCCATACAGTAAGGTCTGGGATTCTGTGCCTTGTCCAGCCATCGCTGCTGAATTGTGCAGCTCCTCCCTCCACCATGGGCCGCAGGATTGCCAGAGACAAGTTCCAGGCTGGCTCTAGCGATGGCTCGGTGCTCTTGTTGCACACGGGACCTTTCTGTCCCCTGATCCACCTGTAAGGTGCAGGAGCTCTTCGAACACTCACTGGCTTTCCCACGGTCATGTGCTGGGAGGTGGCAAAGCTGGGGTTCAGATCTAATGATTTTCCATCCTAAAGTCCAGGTTCTTAATGCCATCTGCACGACAGTCTACAGTTTCCAAAATCCCCCGCCAATCCTTTCTGAGAAGTGGAGAAGTATAGGTCTCCTTGATCTTTAACTTCCCTTATCTGTTACTTAATTTACCCTGATCTGACCCCAACTCTGCTTATCACTCACGGACACTGACCCGCATTAGCATGGCCTCCAGGACAGCCTGATGCCACACACCCATATCTGTCAGTGTCTCTCCCCTACCACAGCCTGGATGGGGTTCTGTGGCTAACTACGAGGGTAGGATTATCTTGTCCTTCTGGGCTTCTCTGCATGTGTAAAGCATCCCATATTTCTCCTTCTGTTCCCACTATTTCCCCTTGGCCCTCTTCCATCTCAATTCTCAATAAGAGAAGGGATGAGCTTGTACGTATAGCCCACCCCCAGCCCTCTACATCCCTGGTCCAGAATCCTGTACACCAGGACTGCCATATGGGTTTGGGTTAAGGAGAAGAGCATGATATTCTCAGGAGCCACATCAAACAAGAGCAGGACCCCTACTCCCAGGCCAAGAGACCCGCTGCCATCTCCAGGTATCACATGAGTGCTGCAGGCTAAGCCTTCTTAAACCTGTCCTCTTCTTTCTGGCAAGCCTCCAGGAATGAGAGACTGGAGACATTTTCCTGGAATTTACTGAGATTTTCTTTAAGGTCCAGGATGTCACTAGTTTTCATGAACATTCTATAGACATTTGAAAGCTTATAGGAGGCTTTCTGTCTAGCTACAAACAGTTTGCACACACACGCACCCACACACACACACAACATGGATTTTGTGCCCAGTGCACACACAGGATGACTTGAATTTCTTAGTTGCATTTTCAGGATGCATCTAAGCAAAACGAAGGGAAAATATTAAGTCTTTTCTCAACAGACCTAAAGTAAATGATTGGAATGAGCTAGAATGCACTAGTGAGGCATCTGACTTGGTTCTGGGGATGAGTTGGTCATGCAAAACTTTCTGGCCAGGGTCCAGTTGGCTCACTTCTCTTGTTCCTGGTGTGTGATTTGCAAAGAAGGAAGGAGAGAAACTTAAAGTTAAAATACTGGCTCTAGCGTAGTACAAATGACAGCAGGTGCAGGAGCAAGGGTGAGCCATCAGTGTTTTTAAGGCATGAGGAATCCTGATGTAGGACCCTAACCCCCACCACCTCATTCACTGAATGCTAAAGTAGACCTATACTATATTCTATGCTCAGGATCCATTACCCTGATGTCTTTCTAGGGAATCATCTCCACCACCTTTGATCTGTCAGTCCAGGTCAGATGCACTCCAGGGGCTTGGCCAACATAGGCTTTTAATATGGGCATGAAGCTTGAGTCCTGAGCATTGCAGTCTCTGTGATTCACTGGCTTGTTCAAGGTGGGCCCTTGACCCAAGCAGAGATAGAGACACAGTGACATTTACTGCAAGAGAACCTTGGACAAGAAATGCATGAGTCTTAGTTTGTCAGTGGCCCCCAGGTCTTAGGTGTTTGCTTTGTATATTTGTGATTGGTTCATTGTTTAGTTTGATGGTGTCAGTGTTATACCCACCTAGGGATAGGGCCAACATATAATATAATGACTAAAAAAAGGCATATCTCTCTCTCTCTTGCTGGTTTCCACCTTGCTGTTTGCAGCCACCCTAAACTGTGGCCCCGCCATGCCACCCTATGTTGGAGTCAACTAAGTATAGACTAAAACCTCCAAAAACTATAAAAAGTAAACCTTTCCTTTCCCAACTTTGGGCATCTGGTATTTTGTCTCAGCAGCAAATAAAAAATAAGTAAGACAAAATTTGGTACCAGGAGTGGGGTTGTTGCTGAGTATACCTGACCATGTTTTTTGAGAGGTTTTAAAAATGGCTTGTAGGCAGAGTTTAAAAAGGTTCAGACATGTCGCCTGGATGCATAGAGCTCAAGCGGCTTAGGTGTTCTATTGAGGAGATTGTGGTCAGAGCTCAAGAGACCAAAGCCTTATGGTAAAGACATGTGTGGGAGGTTTCTGCTGGGAAGAAAGACTACATTAGTTGTTGGACTCCCCATGATGTGTGTTATGGCTTGGCAGAAGTTTGTCTGCATTTTGCTCATACCCAGAGACTTTGCCTGAGACTGAGATTAAGGGCAATGGACTGATTAATCTGGTAAAGAAAATGTCAAGGCAATCAAATGTTGAGGCTGTGGCATGGCTACTGCTGGGGGCTTTTAGCCAGATATATGTTACAAATCAAGAGCAAAGAGCCCAACAGGATAATTTAAAATGCTGTGAGTTTGACTAAAAAGAAAACCCCAGTAAAGCTGGGATTATAGATTATAAAAATAGAGCTGAGACTTGGATTGCCAAAAAGAAACAAAAAAATAAAACACATGGCCAGGGGCATCCCAGGAAACAGTGGGTCTTCATCCTTTATAGCCTTAAAACTACAAAAGTAAAAGAATTTGCTAAAAAAAAAAAAAAAAAGAGCTTCAGAGCACCATATTCCAAAATGGCAACAGAGGCCACACACAAGGTTCCAGAATGGTGGCAACATAGAGAAGCTTTTAGTCACAATCAGGTAAACAGAGCTCAGGGATCCAGGCCCTGGGTCCCTACAGCCAAAAAAAAAAAAAAAAAAAAAGCCTGGCTACTGCTCCAGCTGGCAGCAAACCTTGGTGGCATCCACATGGTGATGATTTTAGGTGCAAAAAAAATTGAACAAATTCTAAGTGTAAAACAGTTTCCACGTTGACTAGAAAGGAACTGGGAGGCCAAACTGTGCCCCTGAGAGGGCAATTTATAAAGATATAAAGATAAAGCCAAAGATACAGTAAAAACCCCAAAAGTTTAAAAAAACCAAAAACATAGATTATCCCCCAAAAGCTACAAAAAACAAAGAGTTTAAAAAAAAAAAAAAAAAAGCTGCCAGAGCTAAAAAAAAAAAAAAAAATCCCTAAACGTGCCCTGGGGCTAAAATCACCCAAGCCTTTTAGAGCTTACAACCAGATTGCTTCAAATGCTAAACATAAAACGCTAAGACTTATTGTTTACCCTGCTGGATATTGGGTTTACTTTGTTTCCAATGCTTTATATTCCCGCTTGTAACTTTTAAAATGATAATGTTTATCTTGTGCCTTTACATTTCAAAAATGTTTCACCCTGTTTCATTTATACAGGGGTTACAGTTAAGAGTTTGCCATCAATATCAAAAGAGACTTGAGACTTAGACTTCTCAACAATGCTAAAACTGTTAGGACTTCGGAGATGGTCTAAATGTCATTTGTATAAACGATGTGCATGAGTCTTTGGGGGCCAGGGATAAAATGTCATTGTTTATGTTAGTAGCCCCCAGGCCTCATGCGTTTGCATTGTGTATTTGTGATTGGTTCATTGTCTAGAGCTTGGATTGATGGTGTCAGTGCTACACCTACCTAGGGGTAGAGCCAACATACAATATAATGGCTAAAAAAGGTGTGTGTGTCTCTCTCTCTTGCTGGTTTCCACCTTGCTGTTTGCAGCCCCCATAAACTGTGACCCCACCATGCCACCCTGCCTTGGAGCCAACTGGGTATAGACTAAAACCTCCAAAAACTGTAAAAAAATAAACGTTTCCTTTCCTAACTTTGGCATCAGGTATTTTGTCTCAGCAACAAATAAAAAATAACTAGACAACATACTTAATGTGACCAGGGGTGAATATGCAACCTGTGTTTCTGGCAGCCACCTTGTCACTAGGAGGAAAGAATAGGGAAGACTTGATTAGGGAACTCACACAGACAGAAGGGAACTAAGCAATGCCAAGAAAGAGAAGCCAGGAGCTGGTAGTATCCTTTAAGATCCCCAGCCAACCTCTGTGTGGACGCAAAACTGCCCTTGGATTTTCAGGTCATAATAGTCAATGGCTTTATTTGAAATCAGGTTGAGTGCTATCGTTGGTCATGTGTGATTGAAAATTCTGGGTGACAGCGTGTGCCCAGCACAGGAAGGAAGAAGGTATAAACATGTCCACCTTCCCCAGGCCCTAGCAGTACATGAGACTGAAATCATCATTAAAACACAACTCAGCAGTAGCTGGACTTAATGTATGAATCAAGTTTCACATGACCCAGAAGAGGAAGTGAGTAACCTTTCCGGTGCCCATTGGCAGAGGGCCTTATGCAGGGGGGCCTTGTGGGGTGCCACACTAAGGTGTTGGCCCTCTGAAGAGCTGTATCGGGGAGCTACAGAGCAGAGACCATGAGCGCTTCCCACCCCGGCGCCTCCCAATCAATTCCGAGCCTGTTTCCATCAGACCTGGTGGGAGTTTAATTGCTTTGGATTGATTTTTGCCAGTGGTTCCTTCCCATCCCACTGACCAGGGACACAGAGAGATTAGTCATGTCAGCCAGGCTCCCTACTGACAGCCGCGGAAATCAGCAGGGTGTGAAGACAGTTCGAACTGATCTTTAAAATCAGCATTCCGAGTGCACCCAGGATTGGAGCCACTGTGTTGACACACAGTAACTGGGACACTTCGGGTCGGTGAGAAGCCAGCAGTGACCATGGGAGGGCCTGTCACGTGTCCTGTGCTCTTTGTACACCAGCACCCTCCAAGCTCTTAGTGTGTGTTCCGGGAAGCTCCCAGACGCACCCACGCGTGGGGCCAGCTCAGCGAGTTATTTATGTCAGCACAATCTCAGGCCTCAATGGGACTCACGACAGGCTGCAAACGGTGGCTCATTTCATCCTCATGTGACATGATACAAATGTGGTGTTGTACCCATTGTACAGGTGGCAGGAGGAAGTAAGTCGGGGCGGAGCTGGGCTTGGTCTCAGGGAAGTCCTGTTGCGCCTGTGGGGAGGAGAGCTAACAATATTGGTCCACTTTGTGCCCAAGATTGGGTGGTCCTCGGAGGGCACAGGTTTATTCTTAGAAGTTCTGGAGCCTGGGAAATCTAAGGTCATGGAGCGGCACTGAGCGGGCACCGTCCCCTTGTGGGAAGCAGAAGGAGAGAGTGGGCGGGGACTGACTCGCTCACGGAGCACCCCCACCCCACCTCCTGTGACAGCAGGGGTGACCTGGCAGGAGAGCACGACCTCCCTGCCTCTCAATGCCGCTGCCCTGGGATTAAGTGCCCCCCCCCAGCCTTGAGGGCCCAGTGCAAACCCAGCAGCGTGGTCACAGCTGCGGCCACCTCTCTGCAGCTGGCCACGGCCTCCCTCTCCGGCGCTGCAACGCCCAGCAGCGTCAGCGAGTGCTGCTGTGAGGACCAGGTCCTCCCTAGATCCGCATGGGGTGCAGGGTGCACAGTTGTCCCACGCATCTGTCACCAGAGGCCAGCCAAAGACGTCACCCGTGTATAAGGGTATGTTTGAGGCCGCCGAGCAGCCCAGAATAGGTCCAGAGGGTCTGGCTTTTCCTGTGCTGTGCAGGTCCCATTTGGCAGCAGACGCCCTGTGCCCCGGGGGATGCTCTCTGCAACAATGGTGGACTAGGCAAGGCGTCCCAGACAACAGGTGACAGCTTTGGGCAGGAGTGGTGAACAGGGCCCGTCCAACTCGGTCCTCACCCACCTTCCACTCCGCTGGGAGGTGGGACTCCAATTTCTTGTTAATTTTCAAATCTGGCATCGAACAAAGTCTGCAGGATCAGAGATGGATCCTATTCAGACCCTAACATTGGAGGTCGCACTGGCCAAAGACACAGATGCGTGAGTGGCCATGGTTCCAAATTCCACCGTAGCATTTGGTGCAGGTATGCAGAGGGTGCTGAGGACCCAGGGGATCCAGGAGATCTAGGGAAAGGAATACTTAATGCAATTGAGGGATGCAATTTTCACACTTAGTTTCTTATGAAATTTAAGGAGAAGAATGGGAGGGTCAATTTAAGTAGACATTGAGGGTTGAGTAGGAGTTCATGAGTAGAAGGCATACAGCCCTCTGGGCATACGGGTTGTTTGGGATCCCCAAATATTCCTGAGGAGCTAAGTCCTGGAGAGCAGGGGGCCAAGCAGACAAGAAGCCAGGTTCTCCCCTGCTTCCTTTCACTTGCTCATGGTCCCCAGCAGGGAATCGCTTGGTGGGGAGCTCAGCTCGCAATGGATTGGCGGCTCCACCCCACCAGGGAGCTGGAGGCTGAAATCTTCCTTTGGGGTGGAGGTTAGGCTTCCTGGGTGGGCACCACCAAGGACTGAGAACCGCTGGAGACCAGTGCCGGGGAGAGTTTCAACAACGTTCCCAATGGGCATTTGCCACGGGAGTGTCTTAGGCTGTTCTGTTACTGTAACAAAATGCCTGTTACAGTCATTCCTATACTTTATCATAATTTAATTATAATACTGCAATTTATAAAGAAGGATGGCGGTGACTCCTCAGTGTTAATTACTTTTCTTCCTCAGCTTCCTCCTCCTCCTCCTCTTGTGATTCTTCTTCTTTGAAGTACTGAGGGTTGACCCAGGGCCTTCACACTGAGCTAGGTTCCCACCCCCTTTTTATTTTTAGAGACACTGTCTAGCTAACCTGTGCAGTCTGGGCTCAGGCTCATCCTCCTGCTTCAGCCTCCTGCGTGCTGGGATTCCAAGCATGGCCCGCCACGCCCATCTTCCTTTTCTTCATCCTGGGGCTCCACCCTCAGGGCCTCCTCTAAATCTACTGACTTCCCTGAGGCTCTGCCTCCAATTACCATTAAAACCTGTGAATGAGGGTTAAAGCTTTGGGGGACACAGCTGAACCCTGGGTGAGCAGACAGTTGAGCAGGGCACAGCTCTAACCTTTGAAGTTGCAATGGTGGCAGGAGCCAGGCAGCGGGCAAGCTGGGTGTTTTATCAGCCCTACAAGGAGCATCTGGCAGCAGTAGAGGGTGGGATCAGAATTCAGATTGCCCAGGGCCATGTGTCAGCCTACAGGCTTTCAGATCCCCTCTGGGCCTCCACCCTGCCGTGTGGACATGGGCTGAGCAGGGTGCCCAGCCCACACTGTGGCTGTGGGGTTTCGGGTGCAGAGGAGTTACTGTTTGGAAGCAGCCCACCCTGTAAACTACTGTCTGGATTTCACTGACACCATGCTAGGCACCCCAAGATAACACTTGTGGGGTTAAAGCACAAACCCCAAGTGTTACTTCTTTGGAGAGATTATTCCCCCACCCATGGACCAGGAAGCTGGCTGGTCCATATTGGATGCCAGAACTTAGTCAATGAGGCCAGGGAACTTTTACCCTCGCTCTTGCCCAAGGTCATGGTCACCTTTCTCAACTCCAAACAGCACATCTGGAGGCACTAAGAGAACAGACTTTTCCAGACACCGGCGGATGCGGCTCCTTTCCGGTGTGAAAATAGATCGCCCTGGGACTGGCACCGCTAATGAAGATGATAATTAGACTTGCTTATGAGGACCTGGCTTCCAAAGTTCATTTGTGCTTTTCATAGAATCTGCTTAGCAAGGATGCCAGAGCTCCCTGATTTGGTGTATTTCAAAACACAGTCTGCTCACTTCTGCTGGCCGCCTTCAGCCTCCATCTCTGGCATCTGCTTCTGCGCTGGCCTCTCCCTGCATGGAAGCTGCACATCGAGACCAGTAGACACTCTTCTCTGCAGGGAACCCCCTAAGCAAGACAGGCAGTGGGTCTGCCCCCCTTTAATGAGACAGTCCCTGTTCCATGCACAGCACCCACCTTACCTGCTCTGGGCTTGCCAGTGCTCCCCCACCTGGACAAATTCATGCCCACCTGGAACCTCAGATCTTTGTAGCTATTAAGTAGCTAGGTTGAGGTCCTACTGGGTCAAGATGAATCACAATGCAGGGTCTGATGTCCTTGTAGGAGGGCCATGTGAAGACAGAGGGAGACAGTCATGTGATCCCAGAGGAGCAGATGGGAGGGACAAGTAGCCACAAGTCAAAGGTCACCAACTTCCAGGAGCTGAAAGAGGCCAGGAAGGATTCTCCCCTAGTGCCTTCAGAGGGAGCGCGGCCCTGCCTATATTTGACTTTAGACTTCCAGATTCCAGAACTATAGGAAAATACCTCTGTATGGCTCCAGGCCACCCTGGTTTTGGTTATAGCAGCCCTCAGAAACTTTTTTTAGCTTCTCACAGTTGCCCAGCTGTCTCCCCATACCATACCTTTCAACAGCAGGGGAAAAAATACCCATGTTCCCTGGGACGAAATACCCAACATGTGCAGTTTAAAGAAGAGTTTTATTTTGGCTCACGGTTTCAGGGGGTTCCATCCATGGAAAGCTGGTTCCAGGATGAAATGGCACAATAGAAAGGGCTAGCTGGGGAAAGGTGTTCAAACCAGGAAGCCGAGAGAGAGAAAGAAAGCCGGGACAAGAATATACACTGCCGAGTGAAACTCCCAGTGTCCACCTCCAATGGAACCCGCCCCTAGCAGCACATTCAGCTACCAAACTCACCAGTGGGTGAATCCACTGATACAATCACCCTCCAAGCATGTGAGACTCCTGGGGGACCCTGCAGGTATAAACCATAATCCCATGCTTCTCCCTCTGCCCGACCCTCGCCCAGCATCTCCTCCCTAGCCATCTCCACTTGCACTGTCCAGCCCCTACTGAAGGTCTGGGTTAGACAAAATGCCTTCTTACATATCCCAGACTGGCATAGCCACCCCTGTTGGGCGCCCCTACATCCATACTGGTCCCCACTATTCTGTGTCCTAGCTGTGTGGCTGAGCCCAGCCTCACCACCAGACCCCACAGGCAAAGGCAGCACCCACATAGGCTGGTCCATTGGCATACCCCAGGCATTCAGTGAGCATTTTCCTCACATTTAGTGCCATCTTGGTGGAAGCTAAGCTGAGCGACAGTCCTGGCTGCTTCTAGCTATGCTGTGACCTGTGCTCAGCTCTGCTGCCATCCCACATGGGAGATGGGGCTACCTCCCTCAGATTGTGACTTCACCTCCTGAGGCCCTGCGGTCCACTCAACTAAAGGCCCTGTGTCCAATACTGCCAGTCCTAGTGAATGGCGTCGCCTCCAATAGGCAAGGTCCCTTACTGTAGGCACTCTGGGCCCTGAGCTTCTCCTTCGGGAGCCTTTTGTACATAGATGATTACATAATGGCTAACATGAGCTAACACAGGTGACCTAAACCTAAAGCAAGCATCCTGGCTTTCCTGGGATTTGGCTACAGCCCTGCCTTGGCATCTTAAGCTCCTGTTTAAGATCCATGCTCACCTTACTGTCCCTGGAGACTGTCTGGAGCTGGCATATGAAAATCTGTTGATGGGTAATAAAATGTATTTGATTTTAAAATTGCTATGCCCAGAAAAGCCCGAAGGTCTGTCTGGTCTTTCTAAGTCCTTCGATTGGGCTCCAGGAACATCAGGCACCTACTCTGAGACTCTAGGATGGAGGCGTTGCTGCCTGGGCTGGAGGAGAGCTTGGGCTGTGCATCTTTTGGGGGTGGCGGGCTGCAGAGTGTTGCACTCCCGTGGACTGAACTTGGGCAGAACAGGAGGAATAGAGGCAGGAAGCTGAGCAGGCATGGCCACTCGCCACCCCCACAGTACACCTCTGACCTTGCAGTGTCCTTCTCTCCCAGCCCAGGTACAGGCTCACACTGCCCAGACCCCTTCACGACCATGCTTACCCGGGACTCTGAGGTCCAGGCCAGCCTAAGGAGTGTGGAGACCGCACCCACAATCCCCGCTACCTCCTCCAGCCCTGCCTGAAAGCCTTGTTGTTTTGAGATCTGTCACAGTGGGGAGATTCATTCTGCACCACGGCTGTGAGTAGGCTGACAGGGAAACAGGAGACAAAAGCTGTACTTGATTTAGACCAGGGGACCAAAATAGAAAGCCGCAGGGTGTTTGAACCCCAGGACCCACTTCAGCCACGGCGTGGGAGGCAGAGTTCCTATTGGGTGAAGGGAGTTGTCTGTCCCCCTCCTGGGTTCCAAGCACGGTGAGCTCTGTGAAGTGGGGGGAACACAAGCTTCCACCTCACAAGGACATTGAGAGGATGAAATGACAGGGCACGGAGCTGTCACTCAGCCAGTGTCAGGTGCTAGAGTTTGTGTGGTTACTGATAACAGCTCTGTGCCTACCAGTGATGCTGACATCTATGTCTCTGAGGATGACAGGGCGTGCATCTATTGGGCACCTACAGGATGCCAGTCTCTGGGCTTTCTAACCCTTTCTCAGGGATCTGTAGCACAGATGAGGAAACAGGCTCAGAAAGAGCTGAATGATTCCTCCAAAGCCATGGGAAACAGTCCTGGGATCTGAACTCGAGATTCCTGACCCAAGGCCAAAATTCACCCCTGGCAGGCAGGTATTTCCTGCAGTAAAATCCTAACCATCTCTACTGTCCAGCAGGGCTGACTGGAGTCCTGTAGACCCAGAACCCTGGACAGTGTTCAGTTTGGGGAGCTGGGGTCCTCTTCAGCTACTGGCCTTGACTCTTCAAAGCCTTCCAGAAACTGGGGCATCTGGTTTACAGAACGTTTCCTCCCAGGTTCTTCTGCTCCCTGACCCCCACACTGAGGGTTGGCACTGACACCTGTGAAATGTAGGAAGCCAGACTGCCTGTCACAGGTCCCTGCTGGCCCCTTGGGCTCTGCTCATAGCAGGGACAGCATTTTCCAAACCAGGCAGCAGAATGCTACTCTGGTCCCAGCTTGGCACCAAAGCATCCTCCTGTCACTATTCCAGCATCCACGGTCGCCCTTCAGGGACACCAACCCTGCCTGAGCCACCCTTCCCCTTTGTTCCTTTAAATCTCCACTTGTCTTCTGGACGGTCCCAAGCTTTTAGAGCTCTGACTTTCTCCCTCACCTCCCAGGGTGAGCTCTTGATCTTGTGTCACCTCCCCTGGGCAAGCACACAATTCAGGCCCAGGCATCGAGCTCTTTATGGAACCTTGACATAGGGCCCCACCACACATGCTCGGTACACACGGCTGTAATCATGAGCTGCATACAGTCGGCTGGAGACTGGTCATTCTGTGAGTCCTTAGTACACATGGCTGGCGCCTTATAATATCTCTGGGTGAGTTCTGTAATCTTTGTCTTCACCTATGATAGTGTTTCCAGTGAAGCAGAATGGGACAGGGGCTGGCAGGTGTCACAGGCTCTCAAGTGTTTCCAGCTCAGTCCTGTCTTCTCCTCCACATCCCAAGGGAGACAGGGAATGCTGATGGGGCTTGCGGGTGGCACGCAGCCCTGGGTCTCTACTTCCTGCTAATCAATATTCCCAAGCGGCGGTCGTGGGCGATGTTGGATTACTTGCTTCTGTGCGCCTTGGTGTTGGCAAATTACAGCTTTCATGAGGCTCCCTCCATAGCGCAGTGGTTGCGAGGGGCAGGTTTAATCAGTGGACAGGTCTGCTGGAAAAATCCAGGGGTATTAGCAACCTTGTTCCTTGAGTGGCTGGTGGGCAGAGCCTGTCTCCTGCACCAGGCTTCCTTCCTGCAGCTGCCTGGCACCCACCCCTGCACTGTGCTGGGCTAAATTCAAGGTATCCAGGGAGGAGGGAGAGAGGCAGGAGAAATTTCACAGAAGTTGGAAGGTTCTGGTCATTCCCCAGCGCTCTCTTGGTGGAAAAATCCCAGTATCTATCCGGGTCTGAGCCCATGGTCCCTGGGCTTTGACCCTGGGGGAAGTGGGGACTGAGCAGATGTGTTAAGAGTGGGGCCTAGGACTTTATCCTGAGAAATGCAGGCTTTGCAGTGAGAACAAATGAATGGAGGTTGCATCCCAGCCAATCAACGGCCTTGCTGTATGGCTTTGGTCACATGGTTACCTTTTCTGGTGCTCAGTTTCTTCATCTGTAAATTGGGGCTGATAGAGACTTCCTGCTGAGACGGCACTGAATGAGAGGAGAGCTTCGTATCTGGCCCCATCAGCAGCCTGGAGCCAGTTCTGATCCAGCGTGTGTGCCAGGGTGGCTGTACAGTGGTGCTTGTCCCACCCCTGGGCTGACATCTGGGGATGGAGAAAGGGGCCTGGGTGCTGAGACCCACCCTGGTCTCCGCAGCTCTGCTCCTTGTCCACCCCACATGGTCCCCAAGGGCAGGGCCGCACCTCCGCAAGCCTGGCTGTGTCCGTGGGGAAGTCAGGAGCCCCACGTCCACACTGCCTGCTGCATGTTGCCTCCCTGTGACCGTTGCCCTCCTCGGCCTAAACAACACAGGAGGCTCCCTGCCTGATTGGGGAGCTCCCCAGGCGCCTGTCTTCTAGAATGTTCTTTCTCATCCCCTGCAAAGCCACTCCTCTTCACCTCCCTTCCCCACTTCCCTCCTCAGGCCTCCCACTGGAGGCCAAGCTTGGGAGGGAGGTTGGCTGCCGAGAAAGTTCTGCTTTGTTTTTTTTTTTTTCATATGCGCTGTGTGGTTATGGGTCTGCAACATGGGGAGGAGAAACCCACGCCACCTGTCGCCTGCTCAGGCCTGGAGTCAGAGTGGGCTCAGGTCCACTTGGGGCCCATGGGCTGAGATGGGGGCAGGGAAAAGGGGGCAGAAGAGGGCATGAGCACTGCTTACAGGTGTCCCTGGCAGGCTAACACCTCAACTCCTGAAGCCCTGAATCAAAAGCTGAATTGGGATTTAAGCCTGCAGCAGCCAGGCCCATACATGGACTCGAAGGTCACGCTAGTCAGGCAGCGTCTCTGGGTTTGCCCTCTTGCCCAGGACAGAGTATGGGAGCTGCTTCTGAGAGCAGCTATGGAACAGTATCACCTGATAGAACTTTTTAGAACTTTCTGTCCAGCCAATAGACATGGGTGCATACTAAGTGTTCAAAATGCGACTGGTGTAACTGAAAGACTGAATTTTTAATTTTATTTAATTTTAATTAATGTAAATTTAAATAGCAACCTGTGGCTAATAGTAACCTTATTATGCCTGGTAATCATGGAGTATTCAGTGAGACAATGAATGTGAAATTGCTTGGTAAATTTTAAAGTAAAATAAAGAACTAGTGATTGCTAACCTAAATTGAAAGCATCATGGATGAGACCAGGTGTAATGTGGATAAGTATGGAACATGGTCCTAATTATTGTAAGTGCTGATCTCAGGGGAGACTCAAACTCCCTAAATGGACCTATTTCTGGACATCTTTCTTTTACCCGAAGGGTTAACATAGTAGACCTTCCATGAACCTGTGCAGACTCCCAATAAGAAATTACTTAAAATGGAGGAGGCTGGTGTGGCTGGACCAGGATGCAGCAGGAGGGCTGTGAGAGAGGATTGCCAAGGCACAGGTGTCCAGGGCCCTTCCTGTTTTGGGAAGGTCTGGTTGATGAGAAGTCAGAGGAAGCTTGTGGAAAGAGGAGGGATGCGATCCGACAGATGTCTGTGTTGTATTGAGAATCAACTCTAGGGAGGAGACAGAAACAGGAGGCAAATATAGAAATTGTAGCAATCATCTAGGCAAGAAGCAGTGTGGCTAGGACTAAATGGGATACTGAGATGAGAGAGGTCAGGGCTACCCATATGAAGTTGGGGATCATAAAGTCATGCAACAAAGACAAGTGAGTACAGATTAGAAAGAGGCCTAAGAACTGAGCTCTAGGGCCTCCCACATGCAGTGGACAGAAAAGGCTACTGGAAAGGAGTAGCCAGTGAAGGAAGAGGAAAACCAGCAGAGGATGACACCCACCCCCACCCCACTTCCGGGCCAAAGTGACAAGTGTCAAGCAAGAAGATGAGCAACTGCTCAGTGCTGCTGAGAGAGTAAGATGATGCTGAGAGAAACTGACCACTGGATTGTCCAGTGTCATTAAATTGTCTCTGAGGAATGGCAGTGTGAATTGTTCCCTGGGTGAAGGGATGGATGCATGGATGGATGGATAGATAGATAGATACATAACTAAGTAACTAAGACAGCCCCCTCTCTACTTCCTCTTCTCCAGACATTTTAGATTCAGTCTAGAAAAGTGAATGTGACCCATGCATTGCATAAGACTAGACTCTTGACCGCTTTGGTATGATTATTCTTCTTTTGACGACCTATAGTGCTCTCAGTTCATTTTCCCCCTCAGTCTTTAACTGAGAACAGAAAAAAGAAGAAAATGATGACGGGAGGATAGAACTCGTTCTGGGATCCTGGATTTACTCAGTTTTGTGTTTCCATTTGCCAAACTGTTTGCCAGATCTCCCTGCCTTTCAGGGGAGCAGATTTGCAAAGCCACCTCAGTGTCCCTGTCATCCTCCTCCACACGAAAGCCACATGAGGAAAGGTCTGGGATATATTTAGAAGTCTAAAGCAATATTATGTAAATTGTTAGTTATCTTACGGGTTTAGCTGGTTGCCATTATCACTTGTCTGGTAAGAGAGGAAACTGCAAGTCTTCCCTGTCTTGCAT
The DNA here is from genome assembly GCF_034190915.1 of Cavia porcellus. Classification (NCBI taxonomy): domain Eukaryota; kingdom Metazoa; phylum Chordata; class Mammalia; order Rodentia; family Caviidae; genus Cavia; species Cavia porcellus. The sequence goes on from NW_026947508.1 coordinate 10,915,932, forward strand.
TATCTTTAAATTTTCTAAAGGTCTCTTTTGAATAAAGCAGACTTTCTCTCTCCTGATTGTAGAAATCAGTGGATTTTTAGGGGCACATGGCATAGACCGGGCTTCCCTCCCAGGGTGGGCTGATCAGGTTCCTGATCAGTGGTCAAATTCTCAGAAATGTTGAGCCTTAGGTTGGTAGCTTGACACAAATGCTAAGGAGAGTATTTACACCATGAAAACTGGTAACCACCACCCCCAATGAGGGCTGTCTCCTTCGTTCTCTAGGGCTGGTTGTTAAATCTTCTCCCCAGGGCTGGGGATTTAGCTCAGCGGCATAAGTGCCTGCCTTGCAAGCAGGCAGTCGTGAGTTCGATCCCCGGTACCGATAAAAAGGAAAAAGACCCCCCCAAAAAAAAATCTTCTCCCGTTCACCTCTGTCTGTTGCCCATCTTGTCAGGAAAGAGGGCTTCGGAGATCTACCCGAAGGGTGGCCTCAGGAACTCTGTTTTCCCCTGGTGTGACTGTCACATAGACAGTGATGCTCAAGAACACGAGTCACCCCACCAACGTTCTCAGCTGTCACCCCTCAGCTCTATATGGTGACAGTGTCACAAGAAGGAGCTGCTGTAGCTCCAAGAGAGAAATTCAAAGCAGTCACTTGGCTGAGAAGAGGAGGAAGAAGAAAACCCAGACACAGCTCTGAGTGGGACATGATCTCAGCGGATGTCCAGCCCGCTCCTCATTAGGACACCTCCGAGGCTGGCTGCAGAGCTGAGAAGCAATAGGTGAGGAGACAGCTTTATGGAATTGTCAGCATTATCAGCAAACTGTCCCCAATCTGATCTCCGCCATCTCCACCTCTGCTGTCACCTGTCCAATCTTCTGTCTCATGGTAGCTGCATTTATTACCTGTACAAATGCATCCAGCAACCAGAATGACAGCGATAGAGAATGCAGTAAGCTCCTTACCAGGAGAGCTGGGGCAGGAGCTCTAGGCAGATGATTAAATAAGCCTTTGGCAGCAGAGCACAGAACAGCTGCTCGGAGAGACACACCTTGGATTTTCAGATAGCGAACAGGGCCAACAGCTGCCTCCCAGAGGGGCTTTACAGGAGAACTGGGCATGGTTACGTGATCCTTCACTTGGGTACGGGTAGAAGTCTGGAGCTAAACTGTGTGGGTTCAAGTCCTGGGCTGCCACTTGCCAGCCTATGACTTTGGTATGTTTCTTGTCCTTTCTATCTACGCCTCTCTGTCTAATAAATAGAATAATGATGATGATGATAGACATCTCAAACCACTGTGCAGACTGATGAGCGATCTGTGTCAAACACTCAAAGCAATGCCTGTCACGTGGGGCTTAGCACACCTGAGCTCTTCCCATGCTCCTCCAGACCTTTTTATAGATAGGCGTGTCTAGATTTGGAACCATCCCGTTTTAATCACTTAGGACACTGCAAAGTCAACTATTCCCAGATGAACTAAAGAAAGCACATAAGCCTTTGGGCAAGTTGAGACCAACTTCTGTTAGTCAGACGTCTTTAAGTTTCAGGGAAGAAAGACTCAACCCAAACCTGTCTCAAGTCAAATAGGTACACAGTAATCACTGGTTCAAATCTTTTAAAACAGCAGCATTGATCCTTCAGGTATGGTGCATCCGGGAGTCAGGTGGTATCACCTGCATCCTCCTGTACTCTCCTGCATGCCACCAACCTTGTGCCTTTGCGCCCTTTGTACACTGACCTCATTCTCTGCAGCCAGCGGCTCTGTCCTCCATGTGTCATCCTATATTAAGAATCTCCAGGGGCTGGGGATTTAGCTCAGCGGCATAAGCACCTGCCTTGCAAATGGCACAGTCGTGAGTTCGATCCCTGGTACCGATAAAAAAAAAAAGAAGAAGAATCTCCAAAGAACAGAAAGCATATTTTCCAGAGGCTCCAGAAAAAGTTTCAGGGAGGTCTCTGGCTGGTTGATCTCTGGCTCTGTGTCTGTCTGGATCCAAACTCTACTGCCAGAGGGAAAGTGTACTGGAGAGGTTTGTGTCACAGGCCAGTTCCTGAGTGGAAGGGTGAGCTCATGAGTTGGTTCTGCTCAGCCCAGCCCAGGAAACGGGGAAGAGGAGGGTCCCCCAAAGTGGAGGATGAGGCAACCCAGCACGGATTCACCATGAGTCACGATCCTGGCAAATGTTCCAGAGTGCCAGGACAACCTGAGACCAAATCCCGGCTCCTGTTAGTCAGCTAGGACAAGGTTATTTCTCTTCTCCCACCTTCTCACCCACGATGTGTGCACAAGAACAGCACTTACTGCTTGAAGCTTTTGGGTCCAAATGAGTTAATCTGCTTAGAAGCCCCTTGGGCAGTTCGGAAGTAATCAGTGAAGGCTGTTGTTATCTGATATTCACAGATATCATGCACATCCTGCAAATACTCAAATTAATTCAATGTGTCTTATGCACCAGGTCTGGGCTAGGTCCTGGTGTCTTGATGTTGGAGACCCCGGCGGGCTGGCAGAGACATGCATTAAACAAATCACCACACACTACACACGGGATGGATGGGAGGGCTGAGTTTCTAGTACGAAGTAGACAAAAAGCCTGCCTTTAAAGTCAGCCCAACAACCCACAGATGTGGTCTCACATTCCAGCTGTGGCACAAACTGGCTGTGTGACCCAGGACAGACCATTTCTTCTGTCCCTTTCAACTTTCTTCCCTCTAAAATTGGGTGATAATTGTCGATGGATTGTACCCTCAACTGCCTGATGCCTGAAGACTATTTATGTCCTCCTCCCCTAGATCAAGCACAGAGGACCCACACTCAGCACTGTCACCACTAAAAGCCAGATCATGCCTTGCAGTGGGGGCTGTCCCCGGCCGTGGAGGAGATTTAGAACTCCCCTGGCCTCTGTGCACTAGATAGTAAGAGACATTTTGCTCTCATATCCGATACTGGAGAATCATTGCATAAGGGGAATTCCTCTAGGGCTCCCCTCTCCTGGGCCTCAGTTTCCCAATCTGTCAAGTGAATGGTTTGGCTCAGGTTACAGTCAGTGGGTTCTGCAAAGCAGGGTTTCCTGGGCCACAGATGTTACAGTGGCAACCAGCCAAGTCCTACCCAGAGGGTTTGGATGGAAGGAGCGAGGATGTGGAGACCCCGTGCCAGACACAGGCCTGGACAGCCCCCGCCCCTGCTGGTTTCCTGTTGGCCACCATGCTTTCCCAGTTGCGGAGAGGGGCTGGGAGAGCCTGTTGGATAGTCATGAATTTATAAATCAATTCAGGGTTTGATATTGACTTGGTTCCTGGGGCCTGCGCTGGCCTCAATTCCCCCCAAGTGATCTCTGAGCTCCTGGCTTCATGTTTTTGAGGCAGTGTGTCCTGGTTTTCTTGAAAGCCAGTCTTCCTGGGGCTTGATTCTGTGGAGAAAATAACAGGTTTTCGCTCGTCTTTACATCCCTTTGGGCTGGGCTGCCAAACGTAGGGAGCCTCCGTGTGGCGGTACTGGGGCGCTTTTGACATTTGAATCCTATACTCAAAAGGGTTTCTGATCAAATCCTAGCACGTCCATGTCTGGTGTTGACCTCGTGCTGGTCACCTGCTTCTCTGAGCCTCAGTTTCCTCATCCATACAAAGCCTGATGGTCTAAATGGAGAAAACCCCCTTCTCAGAGGATTGATGTTGGAATTAAAGGAATTAGAAACTATAAAACACTTAAATATTCAGTATGGACTAGATACTCTAGTGTTATTATCAATGGTTATTTATGAGGATTGAGAAGTCAAATGAGATTACTGTATCAATGTTTTGTCAACTGCTCACTGTTACATACGGGGTAAATAATTCTCAGATGTTATCAGCATTATTAATATCACTTTGCCAGCCATCCAGAGCCAAACAGCTCGTGTGGTCTGTCGCTATCACAGTCCATCAGCATGAGACATCGTTTACTGGGACTTCAGCGTCAGAGACAGCCTAAATCTTAATAGGCAGGATCGCTGAGAAGGGAACTCTCTGGTTCAGGTTGATTTAAAGCCCCTCTTTGAAGAATTCATCCCACAGAACTGGCCTCAAGGAATGAGCCCCAGCAGAGGTCAACTGGAGTCCAGAATTTGAAGGTTTAAGATGCAGTTTGGTGTGTATGGCTGTGCACAATGATACACATTCCTCACAGGCTGAACGTGACTAAGACACAGTCAGGTGGAATAGGCACACTGAATGCATTGTTTTGTTAATCCTCACACCTTTGTAAGGGAGGTGTTATTAACCCCTTAGTATGAGCGAAAAGAAGGGGGCTCTCAAAGATTAAATCTTGGGCTGAGGATTTAGCTCAGTGGCATAAGCACCTGCCTTGCAAGCACATGGTCATGAGTTCGATCCCCAGTACTGATAAAAAAAAAAAAAAAAGATTAAATCTTATCCCAAGAATTGCACAGTGGGCTTCTCAGACCCCTGACTACCACAGGTAACTGCATGATGGATAGGATCTGAGCTGGTCCTGGGCTCTGACATATGCATAGCTGATTTAGGGAGCGGGGAGATGGCCCACTACCTCTTGAGCTCACGGTCATGCCAGCCATAATAGCAACTACGACGGACACTGCACAAGAAACACTTAATGTACATTATCTCATCCAGGGCTTGCAACTGCCCTTGGAGGCAGGACTTTGTAGATACCCATTTTGTAGACATGAAGGCTAAAGTGGCTCATCCTGGGAGATATTTGCGGTCATTGCTGGAGCTGGGACTTGAACCTAGGCAGTCTGGCTCCAGAGTTGTTCTGGTTACCATGGCTGCATGGCAACGCATCCCAAACTTAGTGGCGTAAAACACTAAGAATTTTAATATGCTATGAATTGTGTGGGCCAAGGAATTGGACAGGGACTGGAATAGCTTGTTTCTGTTCCATAGTGTGTGACATCTCAGCTGGGAGGCACAACTGGCCAACAGCTGGCTCTGCTGGACAGGAGAGCTCATTTCCAAGACGGTGACTTCCTTTGTCTAAAGTGGGCTGGTTGACTCCAGCGTTGAGTCAGCTGAAGCCACCAGCTGAACACTAGAATATGATTCCTCCATGGGACGTGAAAGCCAGGTTCTAAGAGGGAGCTTTCCAATAGAACCAACCAGAAACTGCAGGTCCTTTGTGATCTAATCTTGGAAGTCACATGAAATCATCTGACCTCTACTGGTCAGAGCAGTCACAAAACTGTCCAAATGAAAGAAATGGATGATATTCATGCTGAGCTCCTGAATGGTGCTCTGGATTGAGACGACGGTAAGACAAACCCTGGTCCTGGAGTACATTCTAGTTAGTTCAGGAGAAACAGTCATGCAAAAGAGAATTACGGGGCTGGGGGTATAGCTTGGTGACAGAGAATTTGCCTAGTACGGTGACACCATGCAGCCCTGAGGATACGCTGGGGAACAAAGCGGAGTGCTTGCCTTTAGGTGCTGGCATTTCTTTGTCTGTAATTATTTCAGGGCAGTGAGTGCTGGTTTTAGGTACAGGCCCTGGAGCCAGACCTCCCATGAGTCCCTTCATCTTTTACTTCTAATCCTGAACTTGCTTCTTCCTTACACTGGGAACAATCATAGTATCTTTGGCGTGTGGTTGTTTCATTGAGATCCGGGTTTGCAAATACAGCTGCCGCAGGTGGTGACAGCAGCAGCTTCTGCTTCCCTTATGGACTCTAAACTCCTCCAGGGTGAGGTCTGCCCTGCCCCTCTCCTATGGCTCTCAGGGGCACCTCTGCTTGGCCTGTGGAGCTGGTGCATCTAGCGCTGAACCTTGAACGTTACTGCCACTATGAAAGCCACTTAAAGTGGTCTCAGCTAAAGCATATCCACAAACTTTAAATTCCACTAAGAAAAAAAAAACATGTTGGAGATCTCTGCAGGGTGGCTTGGTGCGCAATGATTTCAAGTTCAGACAGCCCTGAGCTTGCTGCAAGGCTCCTCTTCTGGCTTCTCAACTGAGGCAAACCGGTAATCTCCCTTAGCCGGGATCTTTTCCTCTATAAGGGGACTGATCCATTTGGGTGAAGTCAGGACATGAAATCATGCATGAAAAACACCTTGTTTGGGGTGAGGCACACTGTTGGCTTTGATAAGTGAGGGCTGCTACTACAGACCTAACATTTCCTCAGTCCAGACCATAGCTAGCAAGATAGATGCGCTTGTAGGAAGCAGAGTGCCTATTCCTAGGCACCTGGGTAATGATAAAGCACCCCTGAATTCAGAGTCTTCACCCTGTGACTCGGGGCAAGTTCTAATGGCTGCAAAAATCAAAGCATCCTAGAATATTTTACAGTTAACTGGCATTTACTGAGCACCTACAAACCTGCTGGTTCTTGGTCTAAGCCTTTCACACGAAGTCCCTCATGTAGGTCATGTAACAACCCTGCAATGTAGATATATGCCACCATGTCCTCTCAGAGGAGAAAACCCTGGCACAGGGCACAGAAAGCAAATGCCTCAGAGGCCTTTAGGGGTAATCAGGAAGCTGGAATTCAAATGCAAACATGTCTCTGTGGAGCGGCTCCTTTAGCTACACCAAGCAGAGGGGCCAAGTTCTCAGAAAGCAATGGCCCCTACCCCCAGTGAAGCGGCCAGAACATCTCCAACCCTGTGTCCTTTCCTCAAGTGAGACCCTGGGACCTTTGCAGCCTCCTCCCATCTCGCTCCCACAGCCCCCACCCACTCTGGAGAGTCAGGCACAGCCTCCTAGAAGAACGCACGTGCCTACGACGTGGGATACAATTTCAAGAATTCCCCCATCCTTTCTCCACTGAAGCCAGCCCCCCCACACACACACACACGCATACTAGATAAGAACTTCCAATTAAGAATCAGAAAATTATGTCCCAATAGAGCTGCTAGGGGCCTGCTTGCACTCTGAACTCTAACTCTGAAATTAGCATTCCACTTCTTTGCACATGGCCTTTTTGGAAATCACATGCTTTTCCTAAGTCGTTAGTTAAACATCTGCCTGCCCTTACTGCGTAGGCTTAGGAAGCCCTTCATTTTCCTGTGGGCTTCCCATCCCCAAACTGTTTTACAAGGAGGGAGACAGCACAAAGGAATAGGGCACAGGGTGCTTTATGTCCCACAAAATCCTTCTGAGAGGGACAATATCATTCACGATTCAGAGAGTAACAGGCACTGTACTGTCTACTTGGAGTCTTCCTGCCTGTAAACTGCAAAACTCAAAGAACATCCACACCAAAACCCCAGACTACAACTAGCATTTCACACTACTGTTCATGCACAAGTCTGGGCTGGATGGCTTTGGTTTGTACGTGTGTACTGTCAAGGTCTCTAGACTAAGGAAGGGTTTGTCACAGGTTGGGTGCGTTTTTGAAGGTCTTTTGGAGCACAGCTTCTGGAACTTATTGTGCATAACAGTCACCTGGGGACCTTGCAGGGAAAATGCAAAAGGTCTCAGAGTCAGTAGCTCTGGAGGGGGACCCCAGATTCTGCATTTCTAGCCAGTTCAGGTGAGAGTTTGAAGAACACCTGGTCAGTAGCCAAAGGCGAGCCCACCCTGTCATCTTACCTTAAAGGGTCATTCAGAGCTGAGCAGAAAGTGCTGCTCTCTGAGAGTTGTCACAGGAGAAATCGGTTTCTCAGCAGGAGCAAAGCCCCGGAAGAGGCTTACCACGGGTAGAGCAGTGCAGACCCGGCAGCCAGCCGAGACGGGGCATCCAAACACCATTTAGCACGCAACATAAAGCAGTGCTCACCGAGGGAGCAGGCCAGGAAGGTGGACACACCTGTCCACAGCTAGTGCCTGGGAGGGTGGTATTACCCATCGGTATCCAGCCGTTAGGGGAGTCATCCCCAAGAAACATTTGAAAGAGAAATCAAGGATCAACAAAAATAACATTACCTCCAAGTTCTCCTTCATTACCCTGGAAATGAGGATATAATCACAGCTTGCTCACTCGCGTGAACCAGGAGACCCGCCTGGGGAAAGACAGCCCTGCCCGTGTCCACTACCCACCGCGCCCTCCCTCTCCACTTCCTCCCCAAGCTGCGAACTCGCCCAAGGCCTTCTGCACCCACTGGGCTTCTTGCGTGCCAAAAGTGCTTCCCCCCACCACCTTCTCTCTACCTGGTCAGTTCCTACCCTCAATTAGGCTTCCCCCTGGGAAGTAGCCGCTGAGTCCTCCCGTCTAAGTCAAGGGCCCCCTAGACTCTGCCACTGCACCCTCTTATTCCCCTTCATAAACTCCAGCAAAACAGCAGCCCTATATTTACGTCCTTTGTTCACTCACTGCCTGCCGGCTGGACTAGCAAGTCATAAACTTTATGTTTTTTTTCACTGCTCTGGGCTCAGGGCTCAGGGCTCAGGGCTCAGCCTTTTGCCCTCGAAGATGCTCGAGAATCCCCTTGCAAAACCCAGCACCCTCTGCCATCCTCCTGCACCCATCACCATCCAAAATGCACATATGGGCACACAGGAACCAACAGCTTCTCAGCCTCAGAACTGTGAGGTCAGGGCCAGGTATGTATATATGTGTATGTATACTTAAATGTATGTGTAGCTGGGTGTGGGGGCGCACGCCTGTCATCCTAACTCATGGGAAGCTAAGGCAGGAACATTGCCACAAATTCAAGACCCGTCCGAACTGCATAGTGAGACGCTGTCTCAAAACGTCAGAGCAAAAAGCCTAGATGGATGTCCATGGCTGCGTGTGTTTATTGGGACTGGGACTTCGTTTGGTTCACTTAGGAATCCCCAGAGTTAGAAAAGCTTCCTGCGAGGTGCTCTTAAACACTGCTAACCAGTGGCCCCATTCACATCGGCACTGCCTCGGCCCTCAAATGTGGTGTGCGGCTTGGGATTATTAATTTACTGCACTTAACATAATGCGTGGGACTAGTAGGTGATCAATAAATCCATGTCCTCGTTGTCTCCTCTCTGTCCCCATTTCCACCCCTACTTAATTCCCAATGGCCTCTTGTTTCCCTATTTTACCTTTTATGAACCCCAGGATGAGGGAAGACTTTGTCTCTACTGTGTCTGGATAATGGCACATTCTCCTCCCCCTGCACAGTGACCGATGACGGGCTGTGTAGTGGGGTCAGCATTTCCCACGGAATTCCAGGGTCCTAGGCGCACCGGACATCTGCAATCCCAGAAATCCCCACAATGCTGCCAGCCACCCAGGAGGCCTCTGACCGGCATATGGCAGCTCGTGAATATTCCCTCTGCACTGGTAAAATTCCAGCCCCCCACAAAGAAACTTGGCGTTTCTCCTTTGTCTATCTGTGCACAGTAGGAGTATGTATCAGAAGTAAATAATATTGATTTCCATTGGGCTTTTTCTTTTAATTCTTGGAAAACACAGCCCCTTCCCTAATTTCCCCACCTCAAGATTTGTATGAGAAACCCCAGTTTTCAGACCGCTGGCCATGGTGTTTCTTAAGCTGTCAGTCTCCCCAGACCCAAAGGAGGCATTTTTCAGGGTGCGATTACTTGATCCCTCTTCTTCTCTACTCCCAGTAATGAGCTTTCGGGCCTAATTAGCATGAAATATGTTGTTTCCTCCTTTCCTTCTCATCCTGCGATGCTCGTTATGCCCGGGATGGATTAATTTCTCTCTCCCTCTCCATCACACTGCACGCCCGTGTGCCCAAAAGCCGCTCTTCTGTATGGACGGCCGGGTGTCATTAAGAGCACCTCGCTGGCAGTGGCCATGAGTGAAAAACAAAAAGAAGGAAGCAAAGCTGCCGCGGGTGACAGTGGCACCCAGAGAGCCTCCCTCTACCGGCCTCACTGGAGGACACTGAGCACAGGGATGCACCGCGCTGCTCATTCTCCCTAAGTCACCGGGCGGGCGGATACACTGCTGTCACCCGACAGCTCAGTGAGCACCACCACAGCATGCTCACAGGCTCACAGGCCAGCCTCAGCCTCACCCTGCAGCCTCTCCACCCTGCTGAGTCTCTCCCTGGGGCTCCTGCCATCTCCTGAGCCTGCTGGGGAGCCTGGCCCTGGGTTCCGCACGAGGTCGCTGACCCTCACCCTTTTGGAGCTTTTGTGTGGAAACAATTGCAGAGGTTTGTGGGAAGGAGAGTGGAAGCCAGGGACCCCAGAAGTCAGATAGGAGGTGCCACACCACCCCCTAGATGCTTATTGTCTTCAAAGTGCTTTCTAGCTGTTCTGTGAGTCACCCTCTATGCATGCACAGGAAGGGGGCGATGCTAGCCTGATATAACCTGTCAATTGTGGCCTTCTGCATTGCCGATTAACTTAGTCTCCTAGGAAAATAGCCCCTGCAGAGGATGCCTGCTCCGGAAGCCACTGTCCTGTGGCAAAAAGATCACAAAGTATCAGTTAGGATGGGATCCGTGATGCTGCAGTAACAAACAACCCCAAAGTCTGAGTAGCTTTCAACAAGGAGGACGGATTGTCACTCGTGTCACATATCCTGTGCAGCTCAGTGGTGGCTCTGCTCTGTGTCATCTTCACCCAGGACCCAAACTGATGGGCCGGCAGCCTCTGTCTGGAATGTTGTTAGGGGAAAGAGAACAGGTGAATCATGTATGGGCTGATTCCAGAAGCTTCTGCTCAAGGCTGACATCCACCCAATCCTTAATGTCCTCATTCCACTGACCAGAGAAAGTCCCACACTAAACCTGCCTTCGGTGGGAGGAATATAATCCTCCCCCAGGGCAGATGGCGCACATGTCTGCCCCTGCCATGGTCTGCATGCGTCCCCTCCAAAATGGAGGTGCTGCCACACAGTGACAGCGGGCGTCTGTGGTGAGGCTCCTCCCTCATGGATGGCAGTGGCTGCCCCTGCAAGGAGGAGGACCCTGCTGGAGGGACCGGCTCTCTGACCTGCTGCTTCTAGCCCCAGACAACCAGACACTCAGGCTGTGTTCAATGCGGGAACTTTGATCTTGAACTTCCCAGAGTCCATGGTGCTGAGAAATAAAAATCTGCTCTTTAGAAATGTCATAGCCTCAGATGTTCTGATGGCAGCACAAACAAAGACAAGCCCAGTAAGCTTACAGTTTATAATTGGAAAAACAGACAAGCAAACACCCCAGAAGGTTTAGAAATCATGACATATTCACTTAGTGGAACAGTAAAAAGTCATGAGACGTTTGGTTACATTGGGTTATGGGTGTTTATGTTATGATTATGCTTTATAACTTACATGTATACTATACATATTATATATGGAGGACATATATATATATATATATATATATATATCAAATATGACATAAGCATTTATTTATGAAATAAAGAACGCACTTTGAAAATAGGTCTGTGTTCAAAGCCCAGCTCTATCACTGTTAACCTTGAGACTTGGGCTCTGCTAACTCCATCTGCTCCATGCGAGTGATCGTGGGGGGGTGGTCCCTTGAATTCTCCACCCCAAGCCCCCTCAGGATGGCTGGAAGGCCCACAGATGACTAACAGTAGACATTAGCACAAGGCAGGAAGCGGATAAAGACTTGGCCCAGGGTCCTGCCAACTCCCAGCACCCAGATGGGCACAGCCTGGGATGGGTCTGTCCCACCTACAGGCACAAGGACCCAGAGCCTGGACATCTTGCATGAAGAGATGCAAGTAGCATAGGCCACAGGCCTCTCACACTGGTGGAGAGAAGTCATGGTCCCTCTCCAGTCCTGGCTCATTGAGAGAAAAGATGAATCCTGGTGTTCAAAGCCAGCAGAGGGCAGATGGGGAACATGGAGCAGGCCGGTTAGGGGAGCAGGTCAGGGCTGAGGCACCAGCACATAAAAGCAACGAGGGCCCATTGGGAGGAGTCCATGCAATCACCTGTCTGTGCAGGTGTGAGAATACCTCAAGCTCTTTAGTGGACCACCCACCCACCTGGGGAGATCCCGATGGTGTCAGTGCCTGCCCCATTCCACCACGCTCCTGAAAGTCATTGCAGACAGTTGAGGGCATGCTGGTTGCTTCCATGTACTCTGTGCCTAGCCAAAACACTTGGAGAAGGCCCAGTGGTGACAAACAGTGGATGCCTCAGGGCCACCTCAGGCCACAGGCTCCAGGAGCTGGGAAATAAACACTTCAGCTCTCTACCCCTTCATGGAGACAACCTAGGCTGTCTTCTCCCTGGAGGGTTGACCCTTGTTACCAAGAGAGCAGTCACCCACTGTCACACACACACACACACACTTCCCAAATAAACTTGCCCCCAAATTCTTGTCTCAGGGTCTACTCTACAAGGGGTCCCTAAACCAAGACAGCTTCTTGGCCTGGACTTGTTCAGCATGCACTTAACACGCACGGTCCCCTGGGACAGAACGTCCCCTGGGGACAGCTCTTGTTCTGCCAGGTCTGCACACTTATACCCTTCCTCCTGCCTTCGTTTGAATCCAGGTTTCTTTTATACCAGGGATTGTTAAACCACAGTTCATTGACCACATCCAGCCCACCACCTGTTTCTGTACATCCTGGAAACCAAAACCTCATACATTTCTAACTGGTTAGAAGAATAATGATATTTCATGGCATGCAAATGTACACAGAGCTCAAACTTCAGTGACCATAAAGTCCTACTGGGACAAGGCCATGCCCATTCACAGAGGGCCTCTCTGTGACTACCCAAGGACCACAGTGATAGAGTGGGACAGCTAGGGCACAGAAGACCCGGCCTGCAAAGCTCAGCATAACATACTGCCTGTCCTTGATAGAGAAGGTTTTCAACTTCTTTCTTAACATGGTAAAGTATGGTCCTTCTCAAACCAACACAGTCAAACCAGTGAAAAGAGATTTTTTATAAGCTCCTGCCATAGGTCAGGCTCTGTAAGAGTTTCGTGCCTTCTCCCTGCAAGAAAGAGGTAGAAGCCCAAGCTTCAGAGTTAGAGCCAGTGGGAGAAGTTTCTAGCAGGTTGCCATGGAAACCCTGAGGGGATGTCCTGAACTTGCCTTCCAATCTCCTTTCCCAGCCCTGCAAGTTTGGGTTTGGGTAAGTGAATTCAGCTCGATCTGCTGGAATGTTCTGGAAACAGGCTGTATCAGTCAGGGTTTTATCAGAGCAACAGATATAACAGAAGATATACGAATGTATAAGAAATTGCAAGATGGGCCTACGATGGTCAGCCACGGAGTTGGACGAGGAAGTGTGCAGTGGGCGTTTGCACATTAGAAACCAAAGGATTCGGTGCAAGGTCTGGAGTTCACTGCAGTTTCAGTGCAAGTCCGTATCAGGAGGCTGATGGGCTCTCGGTCTACACTGCAGGGCTGAAGGATCTAAGGTAGAAGCCAAAGAGACTGGGCTAGAAGCCAGGAGACGATGTCCAAGCTGAAGGCGAAGACTGAAGCTCCTCCAAAGAACCAACGCCCTGTCAAGCCTTCCAAATTTCTCTTTTACACCATCCAAGCACTGAGGCAGCCTAGGGCGGGTCCTCTCCACCCTTAGGGTGTAAAATTGCTGAGCCGATTTAGTGAAGCTTCTAAACTTCTCCAGTTGACACAATCAGTCAACCATTACACAGGCTGACTAGCAATGAAAATTCGCTTTTAATGGAAGATTGAGCACAAAACACTTCCTGTCTCTTCCTTGGGGAAGAGGTTTTGCTTACAAGCAAAGCCCATCTTCCTGATGGAGAAATCTGTCTTGCACATTCGATGGAATCTCTCCGAATCGCCTTCCAGGCACTCGTGCCCTGCTGTGGGACATTGTCCTGCAGAAGAGACTGTAGAATGAAAAGATGAATCTGCCAAACCAGGTCACCTCTAAAAGCTGACATTTTAAAGATTCCTGCCACCAAATATAAACCTTTTGTTCCCTCTACCTGCCTCCCAAAAGAAGCACAGAGGGAATCTGCTTAAGCTGGGTCAGCATTCCCAAGGAGCTGAGTCGGTGACCTTGGCCTTGCTGGGTGAGACCTTTGACCCCGCAGCAGGTGGGGGGGCCTCAGGAAAGCACCTGGGAATTGTCTTAACTCCCCAGCACCTGTCGTGTGAGTGCAGATTGAAAACCACCAGGTTAAAGTTGTGTGTATTTATATGGGAAAATACCCATGAAATACTACTAATTTAAAAAACAATGTAAGACAGCCTGTCTAATGCTATCTGATATCTGGAAAATTCCAAGTCAATTCCATGTTTCTCTTAGGAAAGAAAAACCCCCCAAAAATGCAAGAGTAGTTAAAATTTATAAGTGATTTATGCTGTTTTATTTTTCCTTTCTAACTTGTTTAAATTTTTGTGCAATGAACAAATATTTCTTTTACTATGAGAAAATAGCCTCTGAAGAGATTTCCATGGCGGGACTTCCAAGAATGGGAGTCTGGTTGGGTTTCTGGCGCCCTCAGACCTGGTGCTGCCTGCTGGTGTGACATGGGGCTGCGGTGAGGAGTCAGGGGGCTGCGACAGCCCCCTCTCAGCCCTCCCTGCCCATTTCCTGACTGTGGCCTCCATTTCCCTTGAAGACCCCCAAGAGTAAACACCTTCAAAAGGCACAGGCCAGGCGGGGCAGAGCTCTTACAGCCATCAGTGCTGTAGCTGCTGGCCTAAATGGAATCTGGGCCTCTGGGGAGTCTGGCCCAGCACCTGACACAAGCACTAATCTCCTGGAGCTCCAGGGAGGAAACACTCCCGGCAAAAGAGGGTTCAGTCCCTGCCTGAGGCTCCCCTCAGGCCGGCTCCACCAGCCAAGCCAGGGGGTACCCAAATGGCCTCCCAAACTGTCATTATGGGAAGAGAGACATCTGTCTTTCAGAGGCCTCCAATTCCCACCCCCAAGGTCTGGATCATTTGATAGCCTGTAATCCCAAACTAGTTTCCTCCTCAAAACCTCTCTCCCCCAGAAACCCACCCTGCAGGATTTGCTGTGAGGTCTGTAGAGGTCAGAGTAGCAGGGAAGGTGCTAGTGAGTTGCATGGAAACCTCGGGAAGGGTCTCCAAAGCCAGCTTCAGAACCACTTCCTGTGTCCACACCATCGTCTGGTTCCTGGCCACATCTCAGGGGCCTCAGCAGGGCAGGTGAGCCCAGACCATTCCACCCCAGGGTCATGGGGACCTCCTGCAGGCGCAGCCATCTGTGCCCGGCCAAACCATGCAACTCATCTTATATCCCCAGCAGCCACACCAAAAAAGTGCTTCTGGATAGAAGGAAGAAAGGAAGGGCAGGGGATAGGAGGAAGGGAGGGAGAGAAAGAAAAAAGGCTCTCCCCAAATCATCCCCCCAATAACTGTGCATCCTTCCACAAATATTAATGAGTACCTACTGCATGCCAGGCTCAATGGTAAATGCCAGGGTGTGATGATAAAGTTGGAACCGGTCCCTACTCTCAATAGCTCACAATCTATAGGAAGAAGCTACAATAAGTAAATGATCACAAAAAAAACAGAGCTGACCCCTGATCAGAGGGGCCCAGGACAGGCAGAAGGACCTACTGTCCAGTCAGGGAAGGGGCTGGAGCTGTCCTGGAGAAGCAGAACTCTCAGGGAGCACCGAGGTAGAGTGGGAGAAAGGGCCCCCATGGAGATCCCCATCTGGCCCTCCCCCTGCTCCCTCCAGGATGGGCAGCACCTGGGAAACACAAACCTGGAAAAAATTTTCCCCATGTTGTGTCCGGAACTGTGCACCACCCTTAATCTCAGACCCTGAGGCTCAGAAGCCAAAAAAGGGTCCAAAGTCAAAGCAGGCAGAATTGATGGAACCTGTGTGTAGCCTGCAAGAGTTCCCTGGAGAAGTCCCCACATGCAGACACCTCAGCCCGCCTTAGGGGCAGATGAGCTTGCTTACTCTCTGTCTCCGAAGTTATGCCCCTGGCCTCTCAGTGTGCACAGACCGAGAGAAGCATCTGAAATATTGATGCAGGCAGCCAGGGCCCCGCTCCACCCCCAGCCACAAAGGGAGATTCTAAATAGTTGATGTTACAGAGAATTAATCAGCAGCAATGGCCTTGCCGCAGGTTCAGCTAACTGCTTCCGGGGCACAGGGCACTGCCACTGCTTCTAGGCTTCAGTGTTGCATGAATCAGACTGTGACACCCCTTCCCTTCCCCCACCGACAGACCCCCCTGGCTGGGCCTTTTCCACTGCTGTGCACAGGAGCCTCTCTCGCCATCTCACCCCTAACCAGTGGTGCAATGCCAAGAAAATGTCTTCATCATTTTGTGCCTCTGCTTCCAAAATGGAGAATTAGGCCCCCCTGCCTAAGGTGGCTGGGAAGATGGGATGTGTCAGGGATGTCCAGGCTGCAGAGCTCCGTGCCACAGAGAATCGGCCCTGCAGACATGAGCCAGGGTGTCACTCAGCCCTCCTCTCCCGTCTCCTCCCGGCCTGAGTTAGGGGATCCACTTCGGCCTGCGCTTATGTGACTGAGCAGTCACTAAATGGCTGGTGTAGTCCTTGCTGAGCTCTTGAACCCAGGGACAGCGCTGTGTGTCTCTGTGGACCTGTGCCTGGATCTGGTGCTTGGTAGGGGCTGAATCAGAGGGTTTGCAAGCAGCTTTCTCCAAGGTCTGAGATCCTGTGCTCTCACATCAGCCATGGGGAAAGCCACTCAGCATTTTCCAGTCTGTAATTTGGTGACTGTGTCCCTGCATCCAGTAGGATTGGTTTCCCTCTCTGGTCAGCCTCGGACCCCTAAGCCCTGAGACCACAGGCCACCCTGTGATGCAGGGCTGACTCAGTCAAGAGGCACCATAGACACGGTCCAGACCCCTGGGAGTCCCGAGGCAGGATGCTGTTTAGCATCACTTGAGGCTGCGTTTGGAAAGCTGGGGCCCTGAGCATCTCCTCACCTTCCAGAGTAGATGGCTTGTGCGTGAGCATCGGTGTGTGCATGCATGTGTGTGTGTCCTTCTGCCTTTTTCTTTCTAGTGGCCTTTCCCATCATTCCTTCCCCTTTGCCCCTAAATTGGAGCACCACGCAGCCCCAGAACCTAGGCTTGTGTTTGGCCTTCCGCACCATGGACCCTTCCTCTCCTCTGCCATGGCTCACATGCTGGGCACACGCTCCAGGCTCCAGCAACTCTGCCAGCCAGGAAACCAGGCTGCCCTGATTAGCATAACCAACTTGCTTTCTTTGGCTGAGTCTGGAACTGTCGCAGCCTAATGAGCAAAGCTGCCAGATCAGCAGGCCCTCTCATTAACACCGGTCCAAACCCACCCCCAGTCTCAGCTGCTGCAACCTCCACAGCACAGGCGACAGCAGCCCTCCCCCTGGGGCTCACACTGCTCCCAGGGCTCTGGGAGCAGTTGACAGTCAAGCAAGGCCTTGCCTGACCTTGTCATCAGGAATGTGTAGCCCAGCGGGGGGCTCATTTTCTGGGAGGTCCCGAGTCTTGTCAGCCCTTGTATCATAGGGGGACCCTGTGCTAAAGTCTGCAGAAGCTGTGGATGCAAGCATTTTCCCCCAGCAGCCATTTCCTCCCTGCTCCAAACATCTATGACTTCTGGCTTGGTCCGCAGTGACCCATCATGAGGTCCCAGGAGTGGAATCAGAGCAGCTCAGACACTTTGAGACCAGAGGATCAAAGCCACCAAAGGGAAGGAACAGAGTGCGCTTTGATGTGGGTAGTCAGGAGGACTTCTCAGAGGAGGTGACATTTTCGCTGTCAACTTGGATGAACAATCTGGAAGTAGATGTTCCAGGACAAGGAGGAAGGTGTGCAGATGAGAAAGAAGATGACTTCTTTTAAAAGATAAAGAAGGCTCATGTGCAAAGAACTTGGGGGGAAGTTGGAATGGGGTTGATGAGAAGGAGGTGATGAATGAAAGAAGGGATGAGGCCTTGGCAGCTGGCGGGCGGTCAATGAAACTTTCCAGAAGACTCGAAGCTTCTCTTCTTCTCCATCATGGTGAAAAGGACTTCTGTGCACTGAGAGAGAAGAGCTGACCCATGGAAAAGACAGGAAAGATGCAGACAGTTCCCAGGCAGACAGATGCTATGGTGGCACCCTGTCCTGTGACATCACAAGTGACAGATCGTGAGTTCAACACAAAGCACTCAGTGTATCTGAGCTTCTTACAGCGGCTTCTACACAAAGCTGTTGTCATTAACCCATTTTACACGAAGAACAGTGAGGCCCAGCAAGGTTAAACCTGTTGTTGCCCAAGGTACAGACCTGTGAGTGATAATGCCAGAAGTAGCATCCAGAGCAACACAGTTTCTGAGTCCGTTGTGATCTCAGTTATTCTGAGGAGAGTTTGCCTGTGCACTTGAGGAGGGATCTAGGGAGATCCATTTTTTTTGCATGACTGGCAGCCTAGGTCCTGGCCAAAGGCTGTGTGTTTTTCCTGGCATTGGTGAGATTTCACCAGGCTCAGTTGCTCTCCAGAGTGTTGCGTGCTTGTCTACAGGAGGCACCTGTCACTCAGGCGTCTCTCACACACAGAAACCTCTTTCCTATGCTTGCAGAGGCCCTAATTGCTTTCAAGCGGAACCTGCCTCCTGCAATCAAATCAGAAATGCCAGCTGCCAGTTTTCCCATCCTTCCTTGCAACTGGGGAATGGGCATGTGACCTAGTTTCCACCAATCAGGAGCACATTTCTCACCATTAGCTCTGAGAGCCAGTGACCCAAAGAAGACGCGAGAAGTACAAATTTAGATTCTGTTTCTGAAGACTACGATGGCAGCAGGCAAGACAGAGAGACAGAGTCTGTGCCCAACGGTGAGGAGTGGCCAGAGGACCAGCTGAGAGGCTGGAGTGGGGGCATCAATTCTGGTCTTGTAGCCTCCAAGTTCAGCTCTCCCACCCCACAGGAGAGAACTGAGCTGGTCATCAAGCGTGCCCTTTCTGCTTAAATTAGCAGAATGGAATCGGAATGCATTGTTTTTCATCATCGCTGTGACGGGTACCCTGTCATTAGTTCTCACAGCCCAGGCTGTAGCAGGCAGATCAAAGTATGGCCTCAAATTCCCAGCAACAGACATGGGCCAAAGGAGGATCGCTGGGGGCCACTCCTGAGTACCAGAGAGTGTCCCGCACCCCACACCTCCACCCAGTGACATTTCATCATGACTGGCAGCAATGTAAGCACCTTCATCTGTAAATGCCCAATTCCAGCTGCTGTAGAAAGTGTTTCTACTGCACAGAAAGCACATACTTGAAGATGTAGTTTGGCTTAATTTACAACTTTGTCTCCTTTCTTGATGATTCTCTTGGCTCTGCCCTCTTTGGTGTTAACTCAATCCTAGGGCTGGAGGTTCTGGACAGCTGCTAAGTTCTGGTCATCAGAGCTGGTCACAGTCCTGTCAGAGAAATGGAAGATAGGTTTATAAAACAGGGATGGAGAAAATTTTCTCAAGCAGCTCACAGAAAACCACTCCTCATTGGTCCAAATTGGGGTCACATGATCATGACGCAGCCAATAGCTATCACCAACAAACTATCATGTGCTGATTGGTTTAGGCCTGACTTTTTGAACCAATGACTGGCCCCAGTAATGGGATTCCCACCTTGGTTCAAACTAGTGTTCTCAGAGTTGTTCTCCCAACCCTTACCCTTTTAAAAATTAGAGAAGACCCCAATATATTTTCTTTTAATGTGGATTATATTTATTGATGTTACCATTTAACAACTAAAACTACAAAAGACTAGTCAAAGCCATAACACAGGTTAGAATAACACGGTTTATGAATGATCGCTTTCTGAAGGAAAATGAAGTGCAAAGAGGCACCTGGTTTTACACTTTGGCAAATCCCTTTAAAGTGCAGCTCCCTGGCAGCCCTCAGGCCGCCAGAAACATTGTTCTGGCTGTGGTGTTCTGGCTGTGGGTGTGAGAAGCCCAGCCTTCCACAGCTGTGTGGTTGGGAAGGGCTTGACCCGCAATCCTCAGCCCACACTTCAACAAGTGCTTCTGTAAACTCACCTTGGCTCAGCCCGGGGGCTGGTGGGGGCAAACCCGGTGAGCTGCTTGGGAGGAGGAGCCAGGAATCAGGACAAGACTCAGCTTCACTGAGGGCCTCTCGCTAGGGCAGAATGGGATTCTGTTCTCAGGAGCATCGTCATGGCTGGAGTAAGACAGTGCTGGACCCAGGTCAGATCAAAGCATCTGATGCCCACATCTGATTAACACACTGGGGCTGGGGACAGGAAGCTGAAAATTGGATGTCATGTCATCAATAACCACGCAAGATACAGAGAAGCAAGGAGCCTTGGGGATTTGGAAAAAGGAGTGACATTCTGTACCTCGGCTGACAGGAAACCTCCGGAGGACTCGTCTGGGTATACACACAAGCGTGTGCACACATGCATGCGTACCCTTGAGTATACACACACATACACAGGCCAGCAGGGAGGTGCAGGTGCAAGGACAGTCCTGGCACAGATGGGAAAGCACTGGCCCTGTGAGACGGCTTTCGGAACAGCCCTTGGAGCCAAGAGAGTCCTAGAAGGCAGTGACTTGTACTCAGGTTCCTACATGGCAGGCAGGAGGCCCGTATTCTTGTCCCTATGAACCATCAGAATGTCCTAAAATTGCCAGTGTGTTGGTATCCCGATGACATCTCCCAGACTGCTCCCTGTTCCCATGGGTGGCACAGGAACCTTCCCCTGACGGTGTGTTTGGATTTGGGCCCTGGACTGTGGGGGAGCTCAGCTCTGGAGGTCAGAAGATGCTGGTTCTAGGCCCCGCTGTGCAGTTAATCACTGTCTTCCAGGGCTCATTGTGTTGGTTATTGGAGACCCCACCCTCCCACCTGTGTCTGGGATCAGTTATCAGAGGGGCTCTGGGCTGAATGAAGGGCTCAGGGGACTCTGCCACCTCCTTCCTGGTCGGTGGAGAACTCAGATCATTGTGCTAGGTCAGGTTCACAATAGAACCAGGGAGATAAGCTGTCTGCTGAGGGCCAGACCACCTGGGGACTTTGGGCTGTGGTCACATCTGGTCGTGTGTCCCCTCTCAGCCCTGGTAATCCCTTTGCAGAGCCATCTCCCCTTCCCCTTTAGACTCTGACCTGGCTATTTCAGGAGGTGATAGATGCTGCTGAACTGAGCACTAGTGGCCAGGTTTTGAGGAGAATATATGGCCAGTCACTGTGAGCTTGGGTCACTGTGAGCTTGGGACGGGCCTCTGAGCAATGATTTGAGAACAAGAAGGCAAGTTAGGCTCACGCTCCTTTCTTCCAAATGTGGAACATGGAGGTAAAGGGAAGGAATGATCCACTGAGCACCCATGACATTGTCACCATGCCTGTCTTCTCTGCTGGACATTGTCACCTACCTGGCTTCTACCCATGTGGCTGGGATCCGCATCTCAAGCAGCTGGACAGAGAAGCGCACTATGAGGGCCATGATCATGAGTCTGGATGTGAATCTCCTCCTCCTCCTCCTCCTCCTCCTCCTTCTGTCCATTCCGTGCCCCTCCTCTCCCCCTGGATCTCTATAAGGTCCTCAGCTCTCTTGGGGAACACAAGGAGGCCTCCTTGAAAGCGCCATCATCATCTCATGCTGCCCTGTGACCATGCTGCAGCCAGGGCCTGCTGAGTGGCGGGTGCCCTTGGCCCCTTCCCGCTGCTGTAGAAGCGTGGCCTGTGGCCTGTGGCCTGCTTCCTGCCCGCCCCCACCAGCCTCCAAGGCAGGTCTTTCTTTTGCATTCTTCCTTCTGCTCCAGTCCTGTGGCTGTTTCCAAAGCAGGTCCCTGGGCTTTGGGCCAAGTTCATCAGGAAGTCTGGGATGGCCACGGAGGCAGAGTCTGGTGACCTGCATGTCCCAGGGCTCACCACTCACCACATGTCCCGATGGCTGCATCTTTGAGCATCCCAGCCTGGGGACTGGGAAAATGTGGTGGCCACCAAGAAAATAAAGCAGCTTAAAGGTTCAGAGCCAATGTTCTGTGTACAACTTGGAGCTAAGTGCTGCATGGCAACCTGCCTGCCAGACCCTAGAACACTGCTGTGAGCTCCCTGGAAGAAGTGCTGGACTTTTCAGTTGCTCATGGAGGAGTGAGAGACCCATGGCTCTGCAGCCAGTTCTGCTGCTGTGCATGGCTGAAGTCAGTTCATGACTCTACTTCAGTATCTGTAAAATGGGCACAAGAGGATCACTTGCCTGCAAAGACTTTTAAGTACTGAATCTGGTCCACAGATAACACCTAACAAGTGATACAGTCTGTCTGACTTCTTCTGTTGCCTGGCAGTGAGAAGTCGACAGGAGGAGAGGATACCACCATGACTGGTCCAGGACAGAAAGCTTCCCCACCCAGACCCCAGGTCCCTAAGCTTGGATACAAGGCCCACTTGGAAAGGCTGCTCACGCTTTCCGTCCACAAATTTCCATCAGCAAGTAATTGAACATCAAGTCTGTGTGTCAGGCATGTCCTTGAGGGCCAGGTCTGACAAGACAGAGATGGCCCCTGTCCTCAGGGAGTGTCCTGAGTGCTTGAAGATGACAACCAATGAGCATTCAGCAGGCGATCTCAGGAGCACCTTGGTACCACGACAAAAGAAAACAGATACCAGTGGGGACAGCTGAGCGACAGCTCTTGGGCTAAGTTGACTAGAAAGACCCTCCGGAGAGCTGGCATCTAGCAGAGACCTAAACCATGAAACCTGGGCACAGATGGTACAGGGACAGAGGTGTCCTGGGCGGAGGGACAGTGTGTGACAAGGCCCTTCTGTGGAAGCGGCTCAGCTTAGTCACAGGAGAACAAGAAGGCCACCAGGGGTTGGCAAATGAAGCCAGAAGGGAAAAGGGCACAACTGAGGGTGGCAGGCAGCAGGGGACAGATGATGCCCTTTACGTCGCATTCAGGGAAAGAGCAATGAGAAATCAATGGAGGCTTCTAGGCAAGGGACTCACCTGGTGCAGCAGGAGCCAAGTCCGGATGCAGGGGAGAGAGGAACATGGTGCAGGAGGCCAGGAAGTCCAGGTAAAGATGGCAGTGAGTGGGACGGGGTAGTGACACACCAAGTTACCCGGACACGAAGTCTCTGGTGCCACAGCAGCTCCAGCAATGGAGCCCCTTTCCAATGATGCCACAGATGGGGAGGCCACCGGACCCCCTAGGGGCTCAGGGACCCGGCAGCACTGAAGCCTCTGGTAGACCTGAGGTGACAGTCTGTGTGTGCCGTGGGAATCACGGGCACTGGGCACAGACAAAGACATAGGCCACGCTTTGATGGACATAAGTCTTTATAGGCCATGAAATCCTGAGTTCTGGGAACTGCAATGGTTTATGTTATTTCTGAGGGGAGACTAATATGGAGCTAGAACTGGAAAAATACAGGTCCTTCTGCCAGCTTTGCAGACGTTTTGGGAAGCGGCATTGTTAACCCAAGGGAACACAGTGAAACTTGTGGAACAGAGCTCACAGAGAGGGGTGGCAGCTGCCAGGGCCACCGAGCAGGGATGGAGGATGGGGACAGGCAGGTGCTCTGAGCAGAGGATGTCAGGGGCTCTAACTTGTGCTGGTGTTGCTACGGCTGATACAGTGTATCTACTTGAGCAGTTTAGAAGTTTAACCAAGAGACTCAGCAGGGAGCCAGGGTTCATGCTTTGTAAATATCCTCAGCCTGTGCAAAGGAGGGCAAGATTTTGTGAGTGCTATACTGGCCTTGGAGTGGGGGCCTGTGTACCATAGAAGGGGGGAAAAGGTCATTTGGCCCCTCTTTTGCTCTGCTGTCTTGAAGCGTTTCCCTGGTGCTATGCCACCTGCCGTGGAGCCAGCTGATTATGGACCAAAACCTCCACAAACTGTAAGCTAAATAAACCTTTCCATCCTTCATTTTGGGCATCAGGCATTTTGTCTCAGCAACTAGAGAAAAATAACCAAGACAGGTGTTTGTCTGTTTAGAAAATCAAGCCAATTTTTCTCATAATCATATCAATTAGAAATAACCCTTCCTGTGTTCTTCCTGCCCTCTCTTCTTTTTCCCCCCATGGTCTGTCTGGTCACGGAGGACCCTAGGCATAGGGAAAGCAAGGAAATGGGAAAAAAAGTGCTGAGAGCATCACTGTGCATGTAAAGTCCAGGCTCTAAATTCTTCTCCCAGAAAGAGGTCAGGAAGTGGCAAATTCTGAGCAGTGGCCCCAGGATTGGTTGGGCAGCGGCCACCAGTGTCCATTTCCTTTTGTCCCAGCCCTTCTGGTGAGCTCAGCACACCGTCGCTGTCTGCCCGGGGTGCTCCTGCTCTGGCTGGAGGGGAAGGGCTTTGCACTGAGACAATCACAGGACCCAGGTCCTCCCTCGTACACTGGTCCAGTGGGCACAGAGACAGAGAACAGAGGTTGGGCTGTGCGCGGCGGCTTGCTTGCAGCTAAGGATAGGCCTCTGCAACAGTGACAATGTAGGCATCTTTTGGCCATGCCACTCTCTCTGCCATCCCTGGGCACCACTCAAACTCACCACCCTCTCCACCATCCCCGGGTACAGGTATTGTGAAAAGCCGCCTTGGTTTAAAATCAATTGTAAAACATTAACATAGAAACAAACTTTAATTTAAAAAATCACAATCTCATTACTCTAGCATGAATAAGTAACAGTTATTGAGCATAAACTCTCCTCACTCTCCTGAGTCCTTTGCACGTGTCCCTCAGCTCAGCTGGAGGCAGCAGTCTTGGCTCTGCCCGGGTGAAACTGCCCCCAAAGGTCAGAGGGCCAGTCTGTCTGCCTCTCCCGTTGCTCGGGGGCAACTTGGAAATGTGCACGAGGGTGGTCACGGCCTGGTCAGTGGGTTGGTTAATTGTCTGATTAGCTAGTTAGCTGGTCAGGCAGCACAGCAAAGTGGCTAGAGACCCAAGCCTGAGTTAGCAGGTTCCCACCTTTGCTTGGCCACTTTCTAAGCTGTGTGGAAATTTCTCCCCCACCCACGAGCCTTAGTCATCCTTGTACATAAAATGGGTGTAAGAATTGCCCCACTCAGAGGATCAGGGTTGTAGGTCAGCAGAGATAAACGCACACACAAACCTGCACATGATAGGTGCTTAATAAACACTGTGGTGCTGATTTCCAGTACAGGACAGCTTTGCCACCCAGCTCCAAGCAGAATGTGTGAGACCTCTGCCCGCAGGCGTCTCCAAGGACCTCATGCATGCCACGGGCCTGGGCACCATACTCTGGGTTCCTGGCCCAGGCAGCTGCAGCAGAGATCTCTCCACTAGGTACGGACCATTATTTCCATTGGGAAAAGCGCCTCTGCCTTCATGTGCCGCTGCTCCTCTGTGCCACAGGAATTCACTCTGAGCACAGAAGTCCCTTCTGATTTGCCACAGTGATCGATGGCACCAAGTCACAATGGCCTGTGCTGGAGAAGAGCCTCCCCGTTTCTGTTCCTGAACTGCATGCGGCACAGCATGAGGCTGGGTGTGGTGGTGCAGGCCGGTAATCCCAGTTACCTGGGCGGCTGAGGCAGGAGCATCACAAGTTCAAGACCAGCCAAGGAACTTTGTGGGACTCTGTCTCAAAATAAAATAGAAAAGGGCCAGGATGTAGCCCAGTGGTAGGTCACTTGCATGCATAAGGCCCTGGGTTCAATTTTCAGTACTGAGATATAGATAGATAGATAAGTAGGCCAAATATTTCAGTAAAAATAACACAGCAGGAATGAGCATACTGTTCACTGCCCAGTGAGACTTGCCCACCGTTCTGCCATTGACAGGATAGCCCTCCACATTACCAGGTTCTTTTATTTTTCTTATTCTCCCGCTACCCTTAATGGGCTGACCATGCTAAGGTCACGTAGGATGAAAGAGTGGATATTTGGAAGTTGTGTTTACCCCCTGGCTCGGCTGGCTATGGCACAACAGCTCATGCTGGGGAGTTGAGGAAAAGTCAGCCTCAGATTCAAGCCATCATGTAGCTGGGGACCTGGGGGAGATCACTTCACACTGTGAAATGTGTAATGTGTGCATGTGTATTAGTTAGCATTGCCTTATTATAATGAAACACCTGGGGAAATTCAGGTTTAGGGAGGAAAGAGCTATTTTGGCTCATAGTTCTGGAGGGTTCAGTTCAAGACCAAATGCCCCCATGACCTTGGGTGACTGGTGAGGATGCCACATCATGGCAGGAAGAGGGACAGCCAGGGTTCCACAATTCAACTTCAAAGGCACAGCCCAGAAACCAAAGAACCCTGTGCCCTGGCTCTGCCTCCTAAATGGCTCCGCGGTAGGGTCACCCGGTACAAAATTGGAGACACTCATCCAAACCATAACAGCACACTTGTATTTTGCAGCCTCTCACAATATACCACATGGATTTTGTAGCAAATCACAAATGGTCAGTAGAAATATGCAAGTAAGTTTTAAGATTAAAAATTATGGTTTTTGCTGTTTTATTAGGAATCTCAGTTTTTCTGAAAGGTGAACCAGGGCCCTGGGTATGGTTATTCTTGAGGGGAGAGAGTAAAGGAATAATCCCAGGCTGCCTGAAGTTGCAGAGACTACCCAAAGCCCGGAGTCCAGGGGCCTGTGCACAGAGATGTGGGTACCATGGGAGTGTTTGATCCAGCGTTCCTCTCCTTGGTCCATGTGTTTGTTTGTCCATTTGGTTGGTTGGGTGGGTCTCACTATATAGCCCAGGTATATGGCTTCAAGCTCCTGGTGATCCTCCTGCCTCAGCCTCTGAGTGCGGAGATTACAGGTGACCACCACCATGCCCAGCCCCATTTTTGAATTCTTAAAGATATGAGCTGGTGCTAGAAATGGAGAAGGGCAGACAGGAGCCAGCTGCCTGGTCCAGATGTGGAGATTCCATTACTCACCTGCAGTGTCTTCAGAAAAGCTCGAAGTAGTTTCTTACGTCTCAAGTCTCCTTTCCCATACACGTGTGCACGTAATAGCAGCAAGTATTTTCATAGCTTTTCTTTTCACTGCTAAAGATCAAACCCAGGGCCTTGCACTTGTGAGACGAGCAACCTAACCCTGAACTACACCATCTCCATAGGGTTCTGAGATGACCGAGTCTACCACACATAGCTTGGTGCCTTGGCACGTGTGGGATGCAGATTGAGCCTCTTTAACCTGAAAATTCAAAATAAAAATGCTCCAAAATCTGAACTGTTATGAGCACCAGCATCCACCCCAAGTGGGAAGCTCTGCACCTGGCCCCTTGTGATATGTCACAGTCAAATACAGATCAGCACACAGCGGTGCAGGCCTGAAGTCCCTCTACTGGATCTGAGATAGGAGGCTCTCAAGTTCAAGTCCAGCTTGGGTGGGCGATTTGGTGGCTTGGCAAAAACCTATCTCAAAAATCTTTTAAAAATATAAAAAAAAAGGGATGGGGATATATCTCATTGGGAAGGCCCTGTGTTCAATCCCCTGTACCAGAAAACAAACAAAATACAAAAAACAGACCCACTAACACTATTGCATGAAATTACCCTTAGCTTATGAATATGAAACATACATGAATTTTGTTTAGACTCAGTTCCCAAGATACCTCAATAGGTATATGCAGATATCACAGTCTGAGGGGAAAAATGCTAATCCTAAAAACATTTCTGATTGCAAGCAGCTGGGGTAAGGGATCCTCAAGCCAGAATTATCAGCCTCCCCAGTTCCATGGATGGGCAGAGAAAGCAAGGCTTGAGAATTTAAGTGACTCTTCCAGGGTGGCACAGGGAGTTCTCCCACAGTCCAGAGGTAAGGGTCCCAGGGACTCTGCCCACTCTCTCCCACAGAGCCTGAGGTCCCTGCCGGCAGTACCGTGCCCCTCGCTGCCCTCCGGGCTACCCTCTTGCCTGCAAAATAAGATCTGGCTGGGAAAGAATCAGCCTAGAAAACTAGAGATCAGAAGGGCTAGCCCCAGTCAGCCTTCTCCTGCCCCAGCTGCCACCACTCAGTGGCTCCGGTCAGGCAAGGACAGGCTGAGTCCCCAGAAGTTCCGGCCACGTCAGGGGCACGTTGTGGAATGCAGAGCTCCTTATGCAGTCAGTGCTTAACAGACTATTATAAATATTATAAATGAGTGCCCGGCCCTGGCTCAGGCCCAGTCAGCTGGTCCCCTGGGGCTCTCCTGATTGGCTGTTCTCACCGCTGACCCTTCTTGGCACAGGGATGTCATGAGCGCTACCCAGTGGGCACTCCGGTCCTGCACAATCACCAAAAAGGCCTCCATCAGGAGACTTCCCTGGCATGGGTGCCCCAGCCCCTTCCTGTCCCTCCCGGGATCCTGTCCCTGGCTCTCGGAGGCTCTTGGTTCAGCCCAAGGTTTCTCAGCTCCACCACTGCTAACATTTGACTCCACACAGTGCTAAGTTGTGGGGATTTCCACGCACAGCAAATGTTCAGCCCCACCCTCTAGAAGCCAGCAGCATGTGTCCCCCAGGGGCGAAGACCAAAGTCTCCATTGCCAAATGTCCCAGGGAGAGGGATGCAAAACTGCTCCCTTGGTGAGAACGACTTACAGTGGTGCCTCCCCCAGGACCGCCACGGTGAGAAGCCACGTTCCGCGCATAGGGCGGCTGTGAAGGAGGCTCGAGGTGCCCAGGCAGGGATCATAGGTACAGGGACAAGGACAAGGCCGGATGCCCGGGAGTGGCATCCAGTGGGTAGGGAGTGGGAAGGGCAGGGGCACCCATACCTAGATATGGCCAGACGTTTCTGGGCTGTCCTGTGGTCCAGCTTCTGTCCCATCTTGAGATTTTTGGGGTTTTCCAGAGAAGCCAGAAATTTTTATGTAACATCTCCTGATCCTTAGATCTTGGCAACTGATGTGAATTTGTTAAAAAACACTGTGGGAAAAACAAAATATGTCTTACAAGCCCAATGCAGTCTGCCGGCTGCCAGCTCTGCAGTCTCTTCCAGGGCTGAGCCTGGGTCCTGGGAGATCGTAGGGCTCTGTGCTCGGCCTCTGAGCCCCACAGATAGGCCCCACCATGTGGGCCACTCCAAGCCCCTTCTGAGGTCTGGTGCCTAAAGTGGAGGGGTCTGAATTCCCAGAGGAGCGAGAAGATGGGACCTACCCAGGAAGGAGGCCTAAAGACCTCCTGTCCAGCTGGAGGCTTTGGTATCAATTTGCTATGTGACTTGGGACAATGGCTTACCATCTCTGGGCTTCAGGTTCTCCAAACAATTGCAGAGAAAGTGCTCTCTGTTCCCCAGACTTGAAAGAACACAAAGTCCCGACTAGTTTGCCCATGCCCAGCAGGCATCTTTGTCCCCAGACTGACCTGGGAAGGGACAAGCTGCTGGGCGTCCAGCTCAGGCAGGCTGATTTTTGGTACAGGGTGTTACCATGTAGCTCAGACTGGTCTTGAACTCACTGTACAGCCCAGGTTGGCCTCAAACTCATAGGGATCTTTTTGCCTCAACCTCCCCAGCGCTGGCATCCCTGGCATGCGCCACCACACCTGCCATCAGGCATCCTGCCTTTCAGAGTGGGGAGTCTGGAGACAGTGGTCCCTGGGGGAGCCCTGCTCTGTGCAGTCAGGTCACTAAGTGCCTGGGGGTGGGGCCACCTCGTGCCACGGCCAAACGTTGCTTAGCTCTGGTGAGTGATGAGATCCCCTGTCAGGAGGGGCTGTAGGACACTCGGTGGGCAGGCTTGCGTCTGGCTTGCTGGGAACTCTGAGCCAGCTCCCAAGGGGCTGTGCTGCCTCCTGGGACCTTGGTAAGGCTGGGCAGAGGGGAGGGGTATGAGAAACTGTGTAATGTGACCCCTAATTACACCGACAGGGAAATGAGGTCACACAGGGCATGCAGCCAGTCCTCCTCCGTCACCCTAGCAACAGGACAAAATGCATACCTATGACCGCTTGCCCAGTGCTCCTTCTGATCTACCGCCTGGCCATGGGTGACAAAGAACAGATTAGCACTGGCTTTGCCTCTCACAGGCCTGTGCCTCAGATATTCAGGTGGGCCACATATGGGAAACACACTGGCAAGCCAGAGTTGGCTTCAGGGGCCACCAGGGTGCGACCTCTGCACCCCTATCATATCCTCAGTTTATTCAGCATTAAAATGGGTATGCACAGTGACACCACACACACACATACACACACATACACACACCCAAGCCAGAACAGAGGCTCTTTAGGAAGGCAAGCCCAGAGCTGTGGGCATACAACATGCTTAAAACTCTGTCCTGCCAGTCACAGCAGCCACACGTATAATCTCACACATTCAGGAGGCTGAGGCAGGAGGATCACATCAGTCCAACTCAGACAGTTTAGTGACTTAGCAAGAAAATATCACAATAAAAATAAAAAGGGCTGAGAATATACAGCTCAGAGACTCTGGTTTTGGTCCCCAGCACCACAAAAAATAAAAAAATAAACAACACTGCCCCTGCCTTCCATTTCCAGGAGGACTTGGGGCCCAGCGCAGCCAGCAGCCAGGGCAGATATCTTTTACCCCCCAGACCCCTCTAGACACCCTGTAGGGCCCTTGGTTTGGGAGAAACAGTCCACTTTAAGTTGACTTTTTTTTAAAACTGGGGAACCATCACACTGAGCTACATCCCCAGCCCTTCTTTATTTTTTGAGACAGTGATTTGTTAAGTCAGTAAAGTGCCCAAACTGCACTCAGACTTTGGCTCGTCCTGCCTCAGCCTCCCAGAGAGCAGGAATTGCAGGCCTGCAGCTCCACACCCACTTCAAAGCCCACATCTTTACAAGCAGAAAGGAGGCAGCTTCTTTTCCATTTAGCAAAACACACGTTTGCTTGTTTGTTTAAATAAGGAACTTGGTGGGGAAGGTGCCAGTCCTGCCTACGGATCTGTTCAACAAAGCTGCCTCCTGGAACAGGCCCAGAGATGTGTAAAGGACAGTCTGGGGAACGGAGAAACACAGAACAAATTCTATGTCCCTGGCGACTTCTGTCCCAAACAGGTTGCGGTTCCTTCCTGATGCCCAGGGTGCAGGAGGACCTGGGCTTGGTCCATGCTGAGGCTGCTGGGGCCAAGTCAGGCCCGTGCTGGGGGTACTATGCAGCCAGGAAGCTCCTCACCTGCTTAAATGGCTGTTTCAGGGGCCCGTGTGCTGTGCTAGCGAGAGGGAGACCCCAGAGTGCCCGGCTGCTGAGCCGCGGCCCTGGAAGCCTGGGCAGGGCCACCGCAGAGCTGTAATTACAGAGCAGCAACCCTGCATGTGGGGACAGGCCTGATCCTGGTCTCTGGTTGCCGGAAGTCATCGGGGTGGAGGAGGGGATGTTATGTAACAGTGACGCCACAGCCACTGAAGTTCCTTCGACCTTGTCATGCTGTGCTGCTGTGTTCCACCCACTCAGAAGGACACGAAGCTCCAGAGCCCTCCCACCAGGCAGGGCAGTGGCCCTGGGCTTTCAGCCACCTGGAAGGCTGAGGCGCCCACCTCTGAGCCGGGAATCTCGGAAGCCTGGGTGGGGCTAGAACTTGGGTTTCTCATACTCTGCAGAAGTGGGGCTCCCATGGCTGGTTGGGGGAACGCACTTTGAGAAGCCCAGTCCAAGGGCTGAAGGAGAGTTCCTCTGGGCCTAGGATGGCTGTGCAACCCCAGGCAAGTGTCTGAGCCTCTCTGGGCTTCCGTTTTCCTCGGCCTCAGAAGAGCTCACCCCCAGCTCAGTGTGGGCATTGCCTGATAACTGTTCATGAGCTATGCGGAGATTTTCCCATGAGAGGCCCAGGCTCTGGCTCCACTCCTGCAAGCTGTTCCTACTGTGGCTCTAGGAGAGATAGGCCCTTTAAATCTTAAAGGGACAGCCTGCGCTAGCATCACAAAGTCTCACCTGGCAAGAATCTCGAAGTCACTCACTAACCTGGTGGTTGGGAACACCTGTGTCCTAGGACAGGTAGGCATCAGCCCCGTGAAGAGGCATTGGAGGTCAGCATCGGAGTCCTGTGCATGCAGCACGATTTGCAGTTTAGCATCCTGTTGGGCTGCGGGGCTTCCAGGCACCAGGGTCTGATGGCCCAGCCACAGCACTGAGGACAGGAATGGCCCAGGACAGATGCCAGGTACCTGAGCTGGCCAGCGCTGTGCAGCCACTCGGCCTTTCCCAGCTGTGCTACCTGCTCCGCACAGGGTGACCCTGGCAGACAGCCATGTATTATCTCTATTTACAAATGGGGAAACTGAGGCCCAGGAAGGAGACCTGGCTGTCAATGTTTCTTGGGTGTATGAAGCAACTGCAGGACGGAAAGTGCAGAACTCCAGACCTCGGACCCTGGGGCTCACCACGATCCTCCCAAGGTTAACCCGCCCCGTTTCCCTGGCCCCCGTGGGTAGACAGAGGAGGTGCGGTCAAGAGAGAGTCAGGCTGGGCACCCAGGCTCTTCCTAGTTCAGGAGGAGGAGTGGGGAACAGGGCTGGCCCAACAGGGAGGCGCTGGGACGGGCCCTAGGTCCTGGGGGCCTCACACATTGTACATAGTTTAGACAAGTGTCCCCTAAGGGCCCTTGTGTTGTGTTTTGTTTGTTTGTTTGTGACAGCATCTTGCCATATAGTTCAGCTGGCCTTGAGCTTACCATGTAACCTGGGCTGGCCTCAAACTTGCAGCAACCCTCCTGACTCAGCCTCCAGGGTACTAGGATTATGTATGGCATGTAACACCCCACTGAGAAGTTTTTTGAGCCAGAATTGCCTGCATTTGAATCCTGGCTCAGCTTTCTGCTAGCTGTGTGACCTAGGACAACACACTGAACCTATCTGCACTGAGCCTCCTCATCCGTCAAGCTAGGAGCACAGCAGTATTTATATAGTTGTGCTGGAGATTTTAAACAGGCTGAGGCTCACCAAGTGCTTTATTAATGTTATGATGACCCTCCATAGTAATGATCCTCTCTCCGTTTGCTGGTTAATTAAATGACTTTTTCTTTTGAGATAAGATCTGACTGTGTGGTTAAGGCTGGCCTGGAACTCACAGCGATCTTCCTGCCTCAGCCCCCTGAACGCTGGGAAATGACCACATTTAAGTGAGCAGTTCCTAGCAGAGTGCCTGCCCCCGAGGAGGAAGTGCTCAGCAGGTAGTAGCTGTAATCCTGGCTGGGCCTGGGTCCCCGAGCCCCTGAAATCACACCCAGAAAGAAGACATACAAGATCTAAATCTTATGTTAGTCAACATCCCAGAGCCAAAACCCCAGGCCAAAGCCAAGCACAAAGCTGCATGCTTGTAATCTTGGCACTCAGGGGAGGCTGAGGCAGAAGGATGTGAAGTCAAGAACACCCAGGGCTAGAACCCCAAAACCCAAAAACCCTGGTTGGAGGACCCCAGGTGGAGTTCTGCTGGTGGCCACCGGGGGCAGCAGAGGGCCAAGCCCGTCCTGTACCCTCTGAAGGCGCTCCCTGGGGCTCAGCTTTGGGAGGAGGGAGGATGGAGGAAACTGCTGTTCTACCTGTGGCCGGGCAGTAATCCCGCTTCTGAGAGCTGACCCTGTACTTACCAGCCACGTCATCCTGGCCACGTCATCCTGGACAAGTTCCTCACTCTCCCTCCACCCAGTGTCCCATAGCTCGTGGGACCAATGTGGCTTGGAGGCTTGCATGAGCTGGAAAGCACAGGCCGTAGGGTGACGAGATGATTAATAAGTCACCTCTACTAAAGGTAGCATCCTAGCTGCCAACAGGGACCTTGCAGCCAGAGCGCCTGACTGGAGTCCCACCACGTCTCTTACTGGCTGTGTGGCTGTGCGGAAGACCTGCCCTCTGTTTCCTTGGTTGGAAAATGGGTTGATAGCCATGCACTTGCTCCTCAGGGTTTGTGGGAGGATTAAGTGTGTGTCATCAGAAGTTGTAGCATTTTGATGTTGTCAGCTTTTATTGTAAACAAACTGAAACTTAACTTCCTGCTTAAAATGCCTTTGCTTGAAGTGAGCTCACCCAGGGGCTGTGGAGAAGGGTGAGTTGTAGCCTCCGGATCAGGAAGGATCTAATTTGGGCCGGGCACAGTGGTGCACTTGGGAGGCTGAAGCGGGAGTGGAAGTAGTGTGATCCTGCCTCAAATTTTTAAAAAATCTAATTTTGCCCAAGCTGGTTTGCGAAGCAGGACAGCCATGCTCTCTGAAAGCTTTTTCTGCTCTGTTCTGCCCAAGAACTGCATACAGTGGCTGGCTGTAGGGCAGGCCCCTTACAAGCCTCTGGAGGGGGTCTGAATGTGTGCCAGGTCATTCGGGGCCCTGAGAAGACTGTCAAAGGGTGCTGGTGAGCCCACGACAGCCCTACCAAAGTCTCCAACCTCACCAGGACAGATGGCAGAGTAGACCTCGGAGAAAATCCTGCCCCCTGAGGACTAAGCAGGTTTGGGGAAATCCCACTTTAATCTCCCATGCTGCACCTGTGGACCAGATAGAGGGAGTCCTCCTGCGATGGCCAGGGGAAGGCAAGGAGCTCAGCACTGTCCCTGCTGGTGGCCTTGGCCGTGGAGGCAGCCCAGAGCTGGCCCAAGCACTTCTGATCACTCTGGAATCTCTGGATGCTGGCTGCAGACTGCACATCCCCACAGTGCTGAGGGGGTGCCTGTGTGGCTCAGGGGCAGTGGGCTTGTCACTGGCCTCCACCAGCAATATCCCGCTGTCCAGGTTTTCAGGTTTTACCCTGTGCCAGGCACAGTGCTCTCCATGTGACTCACCCCACAGAAACCTCAACTCCATAGGAGTTCAGTGTGCATTTCATCCCACGGATGCAGCCGCTGAGGCTTCCGGGTGAAGCCACTTTCCCATGAGTGTCAGGGATGGGATTCAACTGCAGGTCACTCTGCCTCCAGAGACTGTCCCCAACCTCCTGGTAGGCAGTCTCCAAGATGGCCAAGGTGAGTCCCACCTTCTGCTGTCTAGTGACACGCTTCTAATGAAGGAAACAGGGAAGAGGTGACAAGATGTCACTTCCCAGGCGAGGTTGCACAAAGCTGGTGGCTTCTGTCTTGCTCTTTCTCAGAGCTCTCCATGGGGACAAGCTGCCATCATGTGAGAATATCCAGCAGCTAAAGAGAAACTCAGGTTCTCAGCCCCATGCCCAGGAGAAAGAGACTCTTGCCACCTGGGTGGGGCTGGGGGGAAGTGGTCCCCTGCTAACCCCTTGAGGTGACAACAGGCCACTAGGATCATCTTGTTTGCAGCCTGTGAGAGTCTGTGAGCTAGGCCACACCTGGATTCCGGCCCCACAGAAACTATGAAGAAATCAGTCCTTGTCTCTTTCAGGTATTAAATTCTGGTGCAATTTGTTACACAGCAATGGGTAGCTAATACATTTCCTTTTAGGACTAGCAACACACACACAAAACATATCCACACAGCCACCAAGAGGAGGGATATAAAAAGTAATGGATGGGGCTGGAAGAGTCACCCCTCACACTCCCCAAGCCAGCTCTTCACTCTGCTCTTGCCAGGGAGCACACCTGAAGCCGAACACAGAAATTTCCCCCTCCAGGGTCACACAGCAAGCTGGGGGGTGTGGGTGCTGTGAGGGCCCCAGACTCCTAGAAGTCTTGCCTGGAGCTCACAGGCATATCAGAAAACCCCGCATTCTTCAGCGGGATCAAAGGTTGCTGCTTCGTGTTAGCTGGAAGTGTCCAGAGCCAGTAC
Source organism: Cavia porcellus (assembly GCF_034190915.1). Taxonomy (NCBI): domain Eukaryota; kingdom Metazoa; phylum Chordata; class Mammalia; order Rodentia; family Caviidae; genus Cavia; species Cavia porcellus. Next base: position 10,951,297 of record NW_026947508.1, read on the forward strand.
AGTCACGTGACCTGAAGATCACAGTAAAAGGTCTTCTATGAGTATGAAAAGCACAGCCAAGAAGAAAATACCTGAGCAGTTCCAACGGGCTCAAATAACCAACTCCAAGCCATTGCCAAATAGAATAGGATCTCTTAATGTGATGTTTCTGGGTTTTGTTCCTTAAGCCAAATACACCTTGGGGTTTTCTTCTGTGATTTAAGTTCCCCTGGGACAAGGGGGCCACTGTGAATGGGACTTCATTGACCCCTGTTTCCTCAGGCAATGCTGTGTTTTCTTTGGTGGCACCCTGTCAGCCTGAGGTCAAACTCAGGGGACACCTCTCGCTGGACATTCTTCTCTGTCCCTCACCCCATACCCCAACTTCCCACCACAGCCCACGCTCTTTAAACTGAGTTGCTTCAAGTGCTGGTGGGGGACAGTTCCTGCTGCCTTAGCCGACCTCTCAGCCCCTTCCTGCTGCTGCAGAGGCCTGGCGTGTGTGGCCTGGAGAAGGGCAGATTTACCCAAACCCCAGCCCACTAGTCTGCATCAGTCTCCAGCAGGCGTTCCGGTGTCAGAGCCCCAGTGCAGCACAAGGCCCCTTGCATAGTGAGAATTTCAAAGGGATGACAGCAAAGCGTGAAGCCCAAGCACGGGAGTGTCTGAGCACGGGACTGATTGTGATTCCACAGCTTAGACACCCAGAAACTGGACCTGCGCTGGGCTCTTTCTGACAGCCAGCCTGAGTTACCTGTGGATGGGACCTGCCCACGTAGAAAAGGGCTGTCAGCTCTGGACTTCTGCAGGGAGAGTGAGCAGTGGCAGCCACCAAGGGACCCAGGAAAGCTGGGACTCTGATCCTCAGTATAGGAAACACACACACACACATACACATACACACACAGAGTCAGGGTCCCAACTTTGCTGAGTAAGAGGAAGTGAAAGTTCCCCAGGGCTATGGCCCTGTGAACCCGGTTGATGGCGAATCGTAGTTGGAAATGTGTGTAGTCTCCTTCGAGGATGCAGAGAGACTGGGGAAGGCAGAGTAGATGAGTGTGGCAGTAACGGCTGGACAGACACTTCTGGACATGTCCACTTTGATTTTCCTCCTCCTCCTCCTCTTCTTCCTTTTCCTCCTTCTTAAAGTTCACAGGACTGTCAACCTTCCCAAATGAGATTTCGCATTTTTAAAAAAGCCGTATTCCTGGCAGCTACAGAAAGAAAACGAAAGCTGAACATCTGGAAACACTAGTTCCGGTTCCTAGTGCGTCACAGCTGCCACTTCCTTTGCTGAAGTTGACTTATTTGTCACAGTCACCACCACTCCCGAATGTCCCCCATACTGAATCCAAGTGTTCCACGGGATGCCTTTTGCCTCTCTCCAGAGTTTAGGGGAGACGTGTGTCCACCAAGAGTGGGGAGTCCCACGCAGGTCAAGAAATGTGGGGTGAATGTGTCTGTGGACGTAAGTTATCCTAAATGTTTAACACACAAAGGGCCAGGAAGTCCAAGGCATGACCCTCAGAGACAGCACGCAGGTCCCCGCACAGCCCACCTCAGCCATCCCTGTCCCTGGGTGGGTCCCGAGGGCATCTCAGATAGACTCCCAGATGTCTCTGGGAGCCAGAGTCTGGCGAGGGTCGTCGCAGCCTGTAGGCTGATCTCTCCCTTGCTTCTTTCGGCCTCTCATCCCAGCAAAGGCACAGGACTTGGGGATTCCCAGCAACTCCTGTCGCCAGATGTCTGGTCAGTTTCCTTCTCCCAGGCAGCGTGGCTATTTCACCCATGGATCTTTTTCTTCCACTGTGGAGCACCCTCCACCGAGGGTCTCCAGGGCTTCCAGCCAGGCAGGGAGAGGGGTCCAGTTTCCAGCCATTGGGAAGGTGAGGAGGATAAAGAGGCAGAAATCTGGAAGGCCATGGTGGGTGGTGGCCAGGTCACTGCGGCTGTGGGCCTTCCCGCCCACCCTCAGACTTGGGGGAAAGTCATTTGGTTCCCACAGCTTGGTCAGAGCTATGTGCCAGCAAACTAGAGAGCCCCACAGCTCAGGCCTGGACCGGTGGGAGCCCCGGGTTCCCACAGGAGACGTGGCCAGGGTGGGGTGCATGCTGCGGGAGGGAGCCCTGGAGACTCACCGAGAGTGTGTGGCTCTCACCCAGCTGTGTAGTCTTGGCTCCCCCATGTCTAGAATCGGAGAAACCAGACCTACCTCCTGGGGCTGTAGGGGGATAATTAGTCCTTCTAAAGAGCATCGTAATCCCCAGATCAAAGGGGCCCCCAAGCTGCAGTGTACTTTACGGGACACTGCCAGCCAGTGGAACACTGACTTCAGAGGCAGGGGGTGGAACTGCAGCCCTCCAGGGTTCCTTGTCCTGCCTGCATGGCTGCCTAGTAACCCCACACACCCCGCGCACACACTACCGATCCAGGGCCCGGCCTCCCTTGGAAATCTTAGGAGTTCACATGTAGCCCCACTGATGGACAGATGGGAATTACTGATACCCCTTTATACAGCTGGGGAAGCCGAGGCTCTAGAAGTGAGGTACGGTCACAGGGTTCCCCCACTTGATCATAGCGCCCTGGGGGTTGCAGGTGCACGCAAGTATTCTAGTTCTCAAGACAGTGGAGGAACAAACATTTCCAGGACTCTGCCTTCGCCCTCCCGGCTCCTTCCGCCCCCTGCTGGTCCTCTCCGCCAGGTCTAGGGCTGCCCCAGTGGTACCCGCAGAGCAGAGATACTTTGCACACTGGCGTGCCAGCCAGGGGCCTGCAGCCTCTCCCTGATCACACTCACTTAGAACTTTCCAGAACTTGAGCCCGAGGCCTGGCAGGCACTCTGGACCCCGGGCGACTTCCTTGTGGACCCTCTGTTTCTCTAAGGGTCGGGGGTGCAGCGAGCGGCCTGCGCTCCGCCGGTGCTCCGGCTCCTCCGGGAGCCTGGGGGCGGGGCCTGGGTGAGGGGCGGGGCGAGCGGCGGCCCCGGCTGCCCGGAAGGAGCGGGGGGAGGAGCCGCGGGCCCGGAGTCGCTCCCACGTGAGGTCCGCGGCGGATTCCTCGCGTGCAGTGGCCGCGGACGGCCGGGCGCCAGGACGCACGGAGAGCCCAGGTCCGGCGGCGGCGCGCGGCTGCGCCCGGATGCAGCGGCCCCCGGGGCTGTGATCGGGCGCCAGCCGTCCGAGCCCCCTCCGCACGCGGCATGCGGGCGGCCGACTCCGGCTCCTGGGAGCGCGTCCGCCAGCTCGCGGCGCAGGGCGACCCGGCGCCGTGCTGCGGGGCGGGGACCGGGCCTGCGCGCCCCCCGGGGCCCGCGGCCTGCGAGCGCTGTGCGGACGCGGCGGGGCCCGGCGATCGGCTGCACGCTGGGGCGCCCCCGACTCCCGCGGACGGCGACTGCGGCCAGCCGGGTAGGTGCGCGGGGCTGAGCGCGCGGGGGCGCTGCGGGCCGGGGTCGGAAGTTCTGGGCGCGCGCGGAGCCCCGTCGCGTGGGACGTGGAGTTAGTTCTCCGCCGTGCAGGGGTCTCGGGGCTCCGGGATGGGGGTTGGTTGGCGCGCGCTCTCCCAGAGCCCGGCAAGGGAAGATCAAGACTCCGCCTGTCAGTCGTGCGATCGGTGGCATCTGAAGACCCGGCTGCGACTGGACCCAGCGCTGCTTTGGGAAAGGGACTGCCCCGTGCAAAGTTGGGGCGGCTCCTGTGGGCGCTCCTGTGGGCGCACCTGTACCCAAGACAGCCCCCCTCCGTGCCGCCTCCTGAGGGGGTCGCATGTGCAAGGAATGAGAATACTGCGTTTCTCAACCACTTGAATTCTGAGTAATGCAGAAAGAGACGGCGCAGTGATCCGGTTGCTGATCGCTGGCCAGTCCGCCCAAGTAGGAAACTGTTTTAGGTTAAAACGTTCCCAGGGGTGCGCCCATTCCATTCCGTTCCCGTCTCAGCTGCCTCCACCTCTCAAGTTAGGTCATTAGCGGAATGGGGGGGCGCGGCAGGAACCCCTAGATCCGCCCGACTGAAGTAACAAAATGAAAGCCCTAAGGCTTTTCTGAGGAGGCTCTGTCATTGTCAGTTTGAAATTCTAGGTACTTTTTCCGGGAGAAATGGAGGGGGGAGCATGTGATTATGTATTACGTATTGTAAATCTGCGATGTTCTAGTAAGTTTCATGGAGCCTTCAGAAATTCTTATCACTGCTCTGGGACTGAGGTTGTTATGTCCATGTGGCTGGGGACAGAAAAGCCCTCAGGTTAAAGGACTGGACCAAGTTCTCAGTCTTAAATCTTGAGCTGGACTTTGTCACCGTACAAAACTTCAGCGCACAATACCGCTCTCAGGGATGGAGCTGACCAGCAGGGGAGCCCGGAGCTTATTTGTCTAATAATTCTCTCCTGTGTCAGAGCCACCAGCAAGGCCCCCTGATTCTGCGGAGGTGGAATGCCACTTCTGCCTCCAGGTGTCCCTGCAAGGCATTGCTTTCTCCAGAGCAGGTGTGTTAGTGTCCCATCTGCTGCCCGGTTGCACAGAGCAAATAAACTCCAAGACAGGTGGGTGTGAAAGAGCACCGTGCAAAGGGAAAGCAGATGGGGAGAGTTTGGGCAAGTCGAGGCTTGTCTTGGAGACTCAGTGTAACCTTCTGTAAAATGAAAATGGTAGTGGGATCGATCAGCTAAGGATTTGATCATCTGAAAGGTGTTTTGTATTAAGCCATCGGCCCCTGACCACCGGCACACTGACTGGCTCGCTGAGGACTCAGTTTCTCACTAGGTGGTGATGTTGTGTGCCCCATCTCCACCCTCCTGAGCTATGTCAGAATGACTTTTGCCCTGTCTGTAAATGCTCCAGCCACCTAGGCTGTGTTGTGTCAATGGAAGTTGTTATTATGTAAACCAGCAAAAGATGGCTGGGTGGAGAGAGCGCTGTTTACTTTGCGTCTAGATAGGCTTCATTTGTGTGTTCATGATAACAATACCCTAATGACACGGTGTAGCCCAGAAACGCCTGTGGCTTAGATCTAGGGGAGGTTGTTTTCCACCTTCTAGCTCTCATGGGTGTCCCTGTTGGTGACACACTCTGGAGATGCCCTTTCCTGGTTTACAGGGAGCTGGGGTTAAACCAGCAGCGCACCCAGAAAGTTTTGAGCCTTCTGTAACCTGCTCGCCGCCCTTCACCCTTTTGTGTCTCTACTTGTTTGGGGATGCTGAGGACAGAACCCAGGACCTCACCCTGCTGGGCGAGTGGGAGCTCTTGTGCTTAGCACTGCAAGCTGCAATTCTTGTGGACATAAATATTTAGTTTCCATTTGCTTCCCAGAGGAAAAGCCCTAGTAGAGACCAGTGGTGGGAGAAACCACTTCCTGAAGGTGCTGGGTGTCCTTGGTGCCTGGGCTGTACAGGGGTGGGGAGGTAGCGGGTGCTGGAGCCTGCGCAGTGATGTGCCCTAGAACCATGACACTGTTCCTGAACTTTAAGGAATTCGGGATGGAAATTGACACTTCACTTCCAGTGGGACGGAGGCCTGGACACCTTGATACAAATTGCTCAGGTTGATGTCCTGAGAGGAGCAGGGTGACAGGCCCCAGAGTGGTGACGGGTCCTGGAATGCTAACAAATCTGGGCTCCCAGGTGAGTGGCCAGGGATCCAGTCTGTGTCCACTGCTGCCCCAGTTCTGTTTGACCTTGGGATACTCTATCACCCTGTCTCCCTATTGGCACAGCAGGAATAACTGTCAGAGGGTTCCAGTGTCCCCCACAAAGTGATCTTGCGTACTGGTGATCCTTGAGCTGGGACCATGAGGGGAGTTCTTTGATCTGTCATGTCTGCTCATTCTGCACATATCTCAGGCATTGCTCTGAGCCAGGCACTGTGGTAGCTTGGGGGGGCTGCAGCACCTCCTCAGCTGTAACTGTTTCCACTTAGCTTCTCCCCAGGAGAGAGAGTTTCCAAAGGTGCACTGGGTGGGTAGTAAGTGCTCTGCCGAGCAAAGCCCGGAAGGCTCAGAATGGTGGGAGTAGATCCTGTTAGGTGTTTAGACGGGACCATTAGAGAGAGAGAGAAAAAGGTAAGATGAGGTTGCTAGGTGCCCAATCCCTAAGGCAAGACAGTAACGCCCATCAACTAAAGGAACTAAGCCGTTTTTTTAAAAAGGTGATGAGAAATGAGAATTAAATAGGTGATGAGACTGCTTGCTTTTTCTGGCCCTATCTAAGCTGTTGACCTAGGTTAACTTTGTAGTCTTTACTGCTATACGGTTATTATTAGTGTTGTTGCCCCTCCTCCCTACATAAATCCCGAGGAGCCGATGGAGCTTTTGTGTCCTGGCTCCTAGCCCCCGAGGGCCTCCATGGAGTCTTAGCTCTCCCAGCATCTGAGAGGAGGACATGTGCCTGCCTGTCCCATCTACAGATAAGGCAAGCTGTGGTCAGAAAAGTCAAGAAACTTGCCCAAGGTCACACAGCCTGTGGGTAGCATCGCCAAGAATTTACCCCAGATTGTAGACCCGCAGGCAGTGTGGAAAGGCCTCCCATGGCTCCAAGGAAGCAGTGACTCACATTAAAAGTATCAGGGCCCCCTTAAATGTTTATCCTTTAAAAGAGCACTCAGTTTGTCCTTTCCTTGACATTCCTCATATTAAGCAAAGCCAGCACTTGCTTATCTTTGGGCGTGAGCAATTTCAGCAGGATGTCTTTCTGTTTCCCTCTGGAAAAGGCTTCTGCTAGGGTGGGGATGCTTTGAAATCTTAGCGCTGGAATTAAAGGTGCTGGAGGAAACTCCACCCACCAGAGCAAGTGGATGAGTTTACCACTGTGAGCTTCTCCAGATACAGGTGTGGGGTGGGGATGGGGTGAGGGCTGTCCTGGTAATCTGGCTGGCCACCCTGCACCCCACATTCCTGCCCAGTGTGACAGGCTGAGTTTTATCCTTCTGCCAGGGCAGGTGGTGCACCAGCAGGGAACTGGGTACCATTTTAGAATCAGACACATTACCAGTTGAAATTCCTCACCCAAGCAAGTTACATAAGGCTCAGTTTACCTTTCTGTAACATACGGCCCACCTGAGAGGTGTTGGCTGTGATGAGCCCCTTTGGGCCCCTAAGGAAGGAGTGAGGTGTCAGATTTACCACAATCCAAGGAGCCTGATAGGTACTCGCATGTGAGCACAACGTCTAATATACAGCCACTAATCTTCGAAGTTAGAAATATTGAGATTTGGCCAGACAGCTGGCTCTGAGGGACTGCTAGCTGCTTATTTGGTTTCTGAGTCACGGGGAAGTCTCCACTGTGGTCATCAAGCACCCTGTGTTCTTTGTAATATTCCAATTGCATTATCTGGTTGACTTGCCAGTCATTCTGCAGAAAAGGGTTTTGCTCACCTTTTAATCATCTCAAGAGCCACCAAGAGCATGGCTCAGGGCAAACAGCACCCATGACCCCAGAGTCTGCCTCTCCCCTCCGTAACATGGCAAGCTGACAAAAATGGAAAATCAGGTGGATTTGTGTGTAGAAAGGCTTCAGTCTTAGCAGATAAGCATACTCAACACATCATTAAAGCTGGCCAGGGCCATCGCCTTGGGAATCCTGTGTTTGCTGTGAGTCACTAAGGGCTGTAAACACTCCAGAGAGGCCAGCCAGGGTGGCAAGATGTGTGTGTGTGCACTCGAGTGTGTGCATGTGTGTGGTTATTTAATGGATTTGCTCTCTTTAAATGTGTGCAATGCCACCCAGGCCAAATGAGTGCCTATCAGCAAGTGGAAAACCCAGAGTCCCCTCTGATTCCCAAGGATCACCCTGTTGGTGGCCCCTGCACCGGCCTCCGTGAAGACGGGGACATCAGGGTGTCTCTTGTCTGCTGCTTGGATGCCTTCAGGAGAGGCCAGGTAGAAGCTGCCCCTTGCGGTCATTCCTCCCAGTCCTCGCCCCGTGGTGACAGCTTATCAGGTGCTGCACATGCCCCAGATTTGGAAGAAATCCCCAGCCAGAAGAGTGTGACAGGTAGGTGAGGCCACCTGAGGTCCGAGCCCTGACCTGGGGATGGGTTGTGCCCTGCTGAGGGGGAGGAGGAGCAGCTGGGTGCAGCACGGTGGCAGTCCTCAGTCCACGTGCTGGGTTTGGGGGGACCAGATTGGGGCACGCCCTCCACCTGGCACCTGGCATTTAATTCACCCGCAGGTGCCCTGTCTTTTGTTGGTGCTGGGATTTGGAAGGTGACACAGGGTTCCAACTAGTTTGCACTGTAACTTTATCTAAGGCATTGAGTGTTCTCTGCCTTTTAATTGTGCAGGAGCTTCGGAAAGCTCTCCCTGGGGCCTTGGAGAGGCGGGAAGGTGACAGCTGCAGCTACCTGTGCCTGGCTCCCCACTCTCATCTGCTCAGCCTCGCCAGGGAGCCCTGACTTTGAAGTCTTGTGTGCCAAGGCAGGGAAGAATGTATATTTTAGTTTCAGGCAAGCCCTGCTAGTGATGAAGAATTATTTACCAGGGGCCAGGCAGGAGGCAGGAAGGACTCGATCCCATGCATTCCTGTGGGTCCCGTGTTCCTGTGGATGGCTGGGCTTCTCTCCAGTCTGTAGATGAGACCACTAAGGCTTAATGAGGTGACACAGATAGCAGTAAATAGCTGCTCCAAGCTTTTGGTCTAGGGGATTTTGTGGGGAGAAGGACGGTAATGGGGACTAAACTTAGGGACACTCTACTACTGAGCTACATCCTCAACCCTTAGCTCAGAATGTTTTATTTTGAGACGGGGACTCCTGCTCGGTTGCTCAGGCTGTGTCTTGGCAGTGCTGGGGATTTTCTAAGCCCCTGGACTCCATTCAGGGGTGTCTCGACTTTGGGGATCATAGTAGTGTGGGGTACTTCCAGTATGCAGATTCTCAGGTTGCCTCACCCAGGAATGTGTACCATTCTCAGGTGCCCTGAGTGGGTTTGCTACAGGGGTTCCACAGACCAGGCTCTGAGGCCCTCCATCCTTTCCTTGGTGGGATGGATTCGGTTTGGAGCCCATGGTGCCCTGGTTCCCCCTGCGTCCTTGGGGGATCATCAGCGGCTCCCTGTCAGTCCTGTGGTTCTGGCTGGAAGGAAGGCAGGTGGACACCCTAGCTGGAGTTCATGCCCTTCTTTGTGCTGTAGTCCATGCCCCGACACAGGTTCTCCGCCCCTAGCAGAAAGGGTGCCTGTGCGTCCGATCTTGCGAACCTCCAGATTGTCCAGCCGTGATACCAGGATGCCTGGAGGGGCACCGTTCCCGCCTCACCCCAAGCACTCGCGGAGCCAGCAGTGCCGGCTGCTGCAGACAGAGGAGGCCAAACTGTTGTCCTGGGATTCATCTGTGCTCTGCGTGCCCCGTCACTGAGTCATCCGCAGAGCGAGTTCTTCCAGCATGCCCCGCCCCCTCCAGCCCCTTTTGCAGCTGGCCCTTAAGTCCTGGTGAGCACTTGCCTGCTCAGTTAGTGGCTGTGTGTCCCTTGGTGTCTCTGGCCCGCCTGTGTCAACCATATGGAGAGCTGTGGGACATTCCTCTGACCTGTATCTCCCTGGGGTCTGAAGCCAGAGGGTCAGGGAGACCCTGCCGCAGCCCTGTCTTGGGCTGAGCCCTGGGATCGTGGCCTCAAATGCACGTTGCAGGGTGCGACTCAGGGGTTGCAGGTGATGTCTGGGATCCTGTACCTTTTCCCTGCTCTTTTTCCTTTTCATGGTGGAGGTGAACACAGTGCCTTTGCACTGAGCTGCACCCCACCCCGGCCCCTTTTTCATTTTTACTTTGGCACAGGATCTTCCTCAGTCACTGAGCTGCTGGTCTCTATCTTGCTGTCCTCCTGCCTCAGCCTCCCACAGTGCTGGGATTACAGATGTGCACCCCTGTGCTTTGTTTTTTTAACCTCTTTTTTGTTTTTGTTCTCAGGTTTGCTGTCAGCAGTTGGACCTGGGCCTCATACATGCTGGGCACATACTGTAACCCTGAGTAGTACCCATCCCAATTCCCTTTGCACTTCTTAAAATTGTGGCTTGCCTCCCCTGCTGAGTGGCCTTCTACCAGGGGGACCGCGGTTCTTTGGGTGTACAAGGGTAGAGATGTCTGCCCAGGTGGAGGCTTTTCCTCTCTTTTGAACCTTGGTCGACTTGGAAGGATCCTGTTTTTATGGGAGAGGAAATGGAGGCTGACCCTGTGTGATCTCACCAGGGCTGCTACGCCTGGGAGAACTCTGGGAGGTGAGTTGTTCTCTGTCTGCATTGTCCACGTTGGGAGCCACCAGACTTACAATGCCATAAGCACAACTTAAGAGCCGACTCTTAAATGCTACAGTCAAAGGCCACGTGGAGCGGGCGGGCCCTGCGTTGAAGCTGACCGTGAGTCAGGGTGTGATAACAGCGGGTATTACTACGTCCTGTCCCAGCTCGTAAAGCCTGAAATGTTTTGTCATTATGGTCCCTAAAGCCACCATGCATGATCTCTAGACTCTGCTGGCTCTGAATCTCAGGCAGCTTGTTATTGTTTGTAAACTTCATTTCCTGGACCCCTAGCCAGACGTGGGCCACCAAAATTATCTGGAAATGGGCCAGAGGGTCTGCATTTTGAACAAGCTGCCCCTACCCCTGGGTGATGTTGACCCACACTGTGCAGTGTGACAGCAGGTCCTCAGTATCGTCTCTCTTTGCTGCGTGGGCTCAATGACCAGCATGGACCTTTGTGTCTTTGCCACCCACCTCTGTCCTCATGGCCCAGTGCCTCCTCCTGACCCAGCCACCTCCTGACCCATCAGCAGTCCAGTCAGTCTCCCCTCAGCTGCAGCTCGGCATCTCTGGAAAGTGCTGACTGCTCTCAGAGTACGCAGTGCACAGAGCTGCTTTCATCCGGGGACCGTGGGCGTGGACACGCAGGGACAAGGAAAGCTGGGGTGTGCAAGACAGTCCGTCCTCCTGCACTTGGGTACTTTCAAGGATGGGAAACTCAGTAGCTCTCCAGGCAAGAGATTGAAGTGTTCACTTTTTATAATGAGCTTGTGTTTTATAAAAATCTATAAATAATGGCATTCACCCTTTGGTCTGTGTACCAAACCCGTTTCCTGGACATAGTAACTCCAGCCAATCGAAGACAGTCACGTGACCAGCTTTCATTCTTTAAAAAAAAAAAATTATTTTTTAAACTAGTTTCTCATTATGTACTCCAGGCTGGGTTTGAATTCACAGGGTAGCCCAAACTGGCCTCAGACCAGCAGCAATCCTCCTGCCTCAGCCTCCCAACCACTAGGATTATAGGCACAGGCTCCCACTCACAGCAGCTTCCTTTCCTGGCGTTTCCTTCCTCCCTGCCAGGCCGAGTGGTTGGTGTTGGGTGGGTGGAGGACATGAGTCCTTCCTTGATCTGCCCAGGGCAGCCCGCCTTAGATCGCTGGGCCCCCAACTTGGAGCCAGTCTTCTTTTGCCCATCCGAGGGGAGAGAGTTCCAGGCTCTACTGATGTTCGTTTAAGAGGATTGAGCAGGGCTGGGATGTTGGGTAGCCACCCCGGGAGATGGCTGGAGAGACGCAGATGGGCAGGATTGTGGGGTGCCCACAGGGCGGCTGGGCTAAGATGCTGTTGCTCCCCTGTTTTGTAGCCATCTGTACCACCACCCCCTGCTGACAGCCTCTAGGTCAGAAGGAACCCCAAGACATTTGGTCCTCATGCTCCTTGTGGGGACACAGCGCAGTAAACAGTACTGGCTGCTCATGGAGAGCGTCCAGTGAACCTTGCCTACAGCCAAGAGATGACAGAAGGAGGTGGGGTGAAGAGCAAACAATGCATTCACCACCCCGCAACTGGAAAACAGGATCTAATTTCCCTGCCTGGGGGTGTTGGACTTGAATCAGCTGCTGGCCTGCTAGGCTTCCTGGCCAGTCTGGCTTGCAGGGTCTGGTTTCTTATCCCCTACTCTGGCAACATCCTCTTTTTGCAGGTGTGCTTGCAGAGAAAATGCTAATTTAGAAGGAGATTTATGACTTTCTCAGAGATCAGTAACAGGGAGGGTTTCCTGGGTTAATTTTCACGAGGGCCGGCCGGATCTTAGCTGAAAACTTTGCCTTTTGTCTTGGCTGAAATCTGTGTTGCCGGCTCCTGGCTTCCCCCTGGGTTTGGGCTTTGTTTTCCCTGGATGGTGGGGTGGAGAATCACAGGGCTTGCATGGGTTTCTTTGCATGGCCTGCCGCAGTGGGGTGTCCAGTGCTGGAGTTCCTGACCGTGCCAGCCTGGCTGGTGATGGGTCTATAGTTCCAGGGAGACGTGGCAACACTCTCACGCCATGTAGGGCGTTTTCTGGTCTCAGATACAGTGGGAACACCTGCCCCTCCTGAGACACTTTTTCAGTTGCCTGATCTGCCACTGTTTGACCAACTGTGCACGCCGGTGCTGTGAGAGGGGTGTGTGTGTGTGTGTGTGTGTGTGTGTGTGTGTGTGTATCTTGCTTTGCCCTACCCATTGTCACTTTCTCCTGTAGGTGTGGCTTTCCAGGAAATGCACTTGGTCAGAAAGGTGTCCTGCCCAGGCAAGCTGACTCCCAAGGACTTTGGCCTGATCTTTGGCCTCTGGGCTTGTGCCTTGACTGCTGTCACTTCTTGGTGCACAGAGTACCTGGCTCATACAGCCCGGACTCAGAAGGCCCTAAAGGATGCTGTTCGGGACAAGATACTCGCTTGTCTGGGTTGACAGGGGAATCCCGCGCCGCCTCTGTGTTGCCTCTTGTCCTCGGGACCGGATCGCTGGGCCAGGACTTGTGTTCTGCTGAGCTGGGCGGGCGGGCTGGGTGAGAGGGAAGCGGCAGTTTCAATTTACATTTTTCGAATACTTTTCTCCTCTGCTCTCCCAGGAGGCAGCGCAGCCTGGAAGCAGCATCTGACCTTTGGGTTGTTGTGGGGAGCCAGACAGGCAGGGGAGATGTGTGGTGGGGATGTCAGCAGCTGCTCTGAGCAGCAGCCAATCACATTCCCGCCGACCTCAGCCGAGAACTGGAGGGCACTGGGGGTCAGGCTGAGAAAGCTGGGGTGGGGTGGGGTGGGGGTCCCTACGCCTGGAGTTGGAATCATGTGGGCTGCTCCCCAGGTCTTCAGCACCCAGCTGCTGGGAGACCCACTCTGAATGTTGTACCTATGGGCTTGGGACAGAAGATTCCTGAAGTCTGTTGGGGGCCTGGGGACAGTGCCTCAAGGCAGGAGCTGATCTTAAAACCAGAAGACTGAACTGTGTATGTGTGTCTAGGACTCTCCAGGAGCCAGAATATTCACTAATTTTTCTTGTTCCTTTGTTTGTTTGTTTGATACAGGGTCTTGCTATGTAGTTCATGCTGGCCTTGAACTCACTATGTAGCCTAAACTGGCCTTGAACTTGCAGTGATCCTCCTGCCTCAGCCTCTTGAGTGCTAGGATTAAAGATGTGTGCTACCGTGCCCCACTGACAGTGTTCCATTCATTCAAACCTCATGACAACCTGTAAAAAGGTGCTCCCCTCACCATGCGGTTATGGATGAGGCACCAAGAGGAAAGGTGATTTGCCTAAGGTCATTTGCAGTGAGTGGCAGGGACCCTGTCACTACTGACCATGCTGTGTCTCCAGGAGGTCCCTGGATCCAGGTGTCACACACAGCTCTTTGTTAGGGTGACAGTCTCTCCTCATGCCTAACTCCTTACCCGCTGCCCGTCTCTGCCCCAAACCCCTCCAGTTTTCTGTGTCTTGATTATATGGCTGCTTCATGGCCCATGCTGCCCGGGTGGAATAGCTGCTCAGCTGTGTTTACTTTTCATCCTGAAGATTGTGGCTTTTCTATGTCACTGTTGGTGGAACCCAACTGATTTCCCACTTTGAAGCGCTCAGGAGCCAGGATCACTTAGGCCATAAGAGGTGCCTGGACCACTCTGGCATTGGGGTCTCCCCAGCCCTTCGAACAGATCAGGGACTAGCGGGGTCAGACCGCTCACAGGTCTGTGTGATGGGGTGGGCGGGCCACAGGAGGTGCCAGGTAGGGCCCTGGCTTGGTCCCTGCCGTGCCCCAGACTTCCTGCATCACCTGGTTGAGTCACCAAGCTCCTCCTCATATCGTGGGTTTATTGCACTTTAAAGAGGACAATAAAACCCACCACCGGGCTGGGATGGCAAACATAACAGAAGTGAGAGTGCTTTGAATCAGAAGTTGAAAGCATTATATTGAGCTCAGCAGCGTCACCTGATAGCAGAGCCCTCGGTGCAGGAAGTGCCATGTTGGGCCTCTTGCCCACCTAGCTCATGGGTCCAAGCCTGGTGCTTCCATCCCAGTTACATCTGTTAGGATTTGGGACTGGGGTGGCACATTGCAGAAGAGCATTTTGGGAAGGAATATTGTGGGGCACAGGTCACAGGCCACAGACCACCCAGGTGAGCACAGCCCAGGACTCCAGGTGTGTACCTCAGTTTCCTTCTTGGTCAGCAGTAATGATCCTACCCCTGAGATTGCTGGGCAGTGGGGAGATTGTGGAATGCTGAGCCTAGGTCTAGGGGATTGTGGGATGCAGGGCCCAGGTCCGAGAGATTGTGGGATGCTGAGCTCAGGTCCCAGAGATTGTGGAATCCTGAGCCTATCCTGCTCTAAATTGCTAAACTCCCCAGACCCTGGAGCTAGTCCCTCTCACCAGGCCTGCTCTTTCTCAGCCCAAGTAACTTTTCAATTAACTGGATTGGCTGCAAAACGGGGTGCCCTGGAGTGTGGGAAAAAGGCCCAGGCCGGAAGGGCCCTCCCTTCTGCCCCAACTGGCTTGGGGCTTGGCTTCCAGAGGGAGGATCCAATTTCACATCAGGACAGCAGGATGTGATCCTTGGTGCCCCTCTGAAAAACCCCAGATGGCGCCTTCTGGAAGCTGGGCTGCGGTTGGCCCCCTCGGCAGCCCTCCCACCCCGCCCGGCCCACAGTGAGGAGCTCGAAGGGAGCTCGTTAGTGACTTTATTGCTAAACAATTTAGAAAGGCGGCCCTGCCAGTTTTCATAAGCGAAACATTTAAAGTATGCAGAGCATATTTTATTTCTTCCTGGAGCAGCTGCTCAGCCGGGCTGGAGGATAATGAGGAGTGAGTTATATGGATTTGTGGGTGCCCTGCAGCACTCGTGTGCTCCTGCCAAGGGGCGAGTGTCTGCCGCGGCCTGGGAGGACTCAGGCAGCAGAAGCTGGAGATGTGCCCTGCCTTTCCCATGCGGTCCACAGGTCGGCGGGCTTAGGTGGCAGCCACAGCTGGCCGCTGTCCACCGAGCACTGCCACCCAGCCACGCCCCACTCTGGAGCCATCCCTCATGCCACGTCACAGAACCCCGGCTGGCAGACACTGTTATCTCCCTTCTCCTGCCAGTGTCACAGTCACACAGCCCCTGAAGACAGAGCCGGGTAACTGGTTTCAGAACCCTGGCTTGTACCTGTTGTACAGGAGACGACATGGAGGAACACAGAGGTCACATGATGGCAGGCATCTCCGGTCCCCTGTCCCCTTTGAGACAGTGAGCCCTCCACACTGTTCTGTTTAGGCTGCTCTGACTTGGTTTAAATTCCTCGGAAAGCGCCAGTCTGCTTGCTGTATGGGTTTCCGGATGCGGAACTTCAGATTCCAGCTGACTCTAGGACAGTATCCGCTGGTCCTGGCCACCACCTTCTCTGCACAATTGTGAATCTGTGGGCCTTGAGCCGCCTTCTGCTTGCTGAGGCATTCACCTCCCTAGCTGATGGCTGTGATTGGCTCTATCTCAGCATGTTTCTAGTCTGTGGACCCAGAATACCCCTGCCCAGTTTGGCTGACCTCACATGGGAGCAGAAATGCCAGTTCTGTCCCCTGTCTCCTTGGGAAGGTTGCTCCTTCACCCAGAGCAGCCACAGGGAGATCCACTCACCACCAAGTGGGGCAGGCAGCTTCCGGGCATTTTGTGGGTTCAGATACTGGGTGGAGGAGGAACCAAACCCAGGCCATGAAATCAAACAAGATGCAAGGCCACGTTCAAGGGCCTTTCCTATTTCTGATGGGCTTCATGTTCAGGGCATAGAAGAGCTGTGTCACCACCTGTGGGCACGGCCCATGTTTGACCTTCTTAAGGTTTTTTGTGTGTTTGGTCATTCTTTTCTTCCTGGAGGGTGGAGAGGAGAGAGGAATGCTGCAAGCACAGGCTATGCAAGGCAGGGTGGGGAAGGAAGTCAGCAGTGCCACCAGTGGCTGCTGTCCCCCTGTGGGTACCTCCCTTCCAAGCCTGCCCTTGAGAAGGGCGGTCATTGCCAGAGCCAAGGCTGGGGTGCCAGCTGATGTATCCTCAGAAGGTCAAAGAAGGGCCTACTTTTCACTCTGTAGTTAAATTCTTCATACTGGCATTTCATGGGGGGAAAAGATACACCACCTAGTATCCAGGGCTAGAAGCTTGGACCCGGTTTACTTACTCACATGAGCTGTGGACTTAGATTAACTTCTGAGTTGGGGTCCAGCTCTGCCCCTGGACCAGCTTTCTAACCTCACATGGCCAGCCCACCTGTCCCAGCCTCCATCTCTGTAGGAGGACAGAGCATTAGCAATTCTCCATGTGGTTGGTGAGAGATACCCATGGCCAGGGCTTGGTGCCAGGCACACAGTGAGCAACCAAACTGGGCTATAACCTTCACGTGGTCCCCAGCAACTTTGGGGCTCAAAAACCTTGCAAGTGAGAAAGAGACAGGTTTGGACAGAAATAGTCTGGCAACAGTTCACAGCAGACCCTGAAAGATTTGTTCCCTCCAGGGTTCAAACTGGACGGTTATTCCAGTCAGAATTGGTCAGAAAGAAGCTGGAGTTGAGATACAGACTATGGTTGGTGCTGCCTGCCATCATGGTGGCAAGGTGGCTGCCCACAGCCTATACCTGAACTCTTGGCTTGAAGCTCCCAGGGAAGGAAACACCTGGCTGGAGTCCAGAGATTAGCACTGATTGGACTGGCTCAGGTCATGTGCTTTCTTTTGAACCAATCATAATGGCTATAGTTATTCAGTGCTGTGATTGGTCAGGCTGACTCACATTTCCATGCCTGATATAAAGATGCTGGGGGAGGGTCCCTAGAAAAATGGAAATGCTGTGTCAAAAAGAAGGGGGCATAGATGTCAGCAGGACAGATGCGTCTGATGTGTAGTGCAAGGTCCACTGGAGGATGAGAAACTTCAGATGGAAAGGCAGGTGAGTGGTCTTTCAGAGGAAGTAGTGGCTGTGTGGCTCAGTTCCCAAGTGTGCCATGACTCTTTGTACCACGAGACTATCCAGGACAGCCAGCCAGCCTTGGCTCCCTGTTTCTAATCTCCCTTGACTGTTGGAAGATGTAGCTGGCCCCTCCATTCCCCTCCTTCTGCCCAAGCAAGCAGACAGAAGCAGACCCCTCAAAGATGGACCTGGCCCAGCTGTCATTGCTATGACTGACTGTCAGGGAGTCAGCTGCCCTGGTGGCAGGCAAGTGACTGCATCTCTGGCCCTAGCCAGATAAGGTTTGGAGGTTCACATGTCTCCTGGTGCTAAAATCACCTACTGGAGGTTTGTGCAGATGTAGCCTCCAGCAGTTCCCACATTCTGTGGCACCCATCCTGGGGTCCTGGATTGCTTCAGGGAGATGGAAGACTCCTCCGCTTCTGGGAGATGAAAGCGTATCTCTGCCTCTGGGCCTCTGAGGGTCTCTCTTCCAGGACAAGGACCAGGCTGGACCCAGCTCCCCCATGTCAACTTGGGCCCCTGGACAGCCAGTTGGGGAATTTTTTAGCCTAGCAACAGGGCCCAAGAGGGTCTGGCTGAAAATCTTGTCACAGGTCCAACAGTTGCACCCAGCAGCCTCTGCAGTGCAAAGGATTAAATAAAGCCCAGAAGAGGAAAACAAAAATGTGAAATGTGAGGGAAAAAACACACACACAAAGGTAGCTTTAGTGGGGTCCCTGAAGTGCCCAGGCCACCCAACCTGTGATGTGGGGTAGCCTTGGGAGGGACGCTATTCAGGAGACCCCTTCTGTGTAGGGACTGTGTATTGCTTTTTGTCACCTCCAAGGCTGTGATTGTGAGTGTTGGGATCATGTGACAAAAACTCAGAGAACGTGGAAATCTGCAGCCCATAGCTCTGGTTCTTACCGCCTGCTGTTGGGACCTGTTTCTGGTTTCTTGACCCTGTCTCCACTGGTAGGAGCCTGGGGGCACAGGATGGCCAGTCCCGGTGACAGGAATAGCTCCTCATACAAGGACCAGGCAGGAGAGGAGGGGACGGGCCTGCAGAGTGGCAGAGGGAATTCAGGCGAGGCTGAGGCTGGACCCACCCATCCTGCAGCCCCAGGATGCCCTCAGGTGGGCCCTGGGGCTGGCTTTTCTCAGACTTCAGTCCCCAGCTCTCTGTCCCCCCACACTGGCGAGTCTTGAGTTCAGGAGGAGGCTTGCTGAGTCTCCTGGGGCAGCTGTGGTGCTTGTTTTGTTTGGGTAGAGCCGAGATGCTCCTGCTTCCGATCTCTTGCTGTCCCTGGAGAAGGAAGGAGAACATCGGCCGAGAGCCCCAGCCCTGCCCTGGGCGGTGGTGATGGGCACTGCCAGTGTTCTTCTCTGTCTCTCTTTACAGGACTCGGGCCTGCCCTCTGTTCATTGCCCTGGGTGCATTGACACATCGGTCCTACTACTGTTTAGCCTGAGGAGCCTGGGGCTGCTGTCCCATAAGAGTTCTTGAGACTTTGCCCCTGCAAGGGCAGCTGTGTATCTCTCAGGGTGTTTAGAACCAGCATCACCTGGGGTACGAAGACCGCCACTTGGGCAGCACTGGCTCAAGCCCCCCAGTAACTAGGCCAGCTGACTGGGGACTGGTCTGGGTGGGCAGCGTCAGCCCCGCACCCGGGCTTGACTGCACCCTACTAGTGCCTCGAGTCCAGGCAGAGTGGGGATCCTGCAGCCCTGCGTGGAATCAGTGTGGGACTCAGCAAGACAAAACTTGTCACCAGTACACGGCGCCAGGTACTCAGAAAAGGCAGTGGCCGTGGTCTCTTGAGATGGTAACCGGACAGTGGTGGGGCTGTGGCATCTAGCAGTGGCCTTTCTTGGCGGCTTCACGTGTGGGGCAGTTCTCAGGGCATTTGATTTATTTCTGCAGCGCATGACTTGCTCAGGTGACCACCCGGTGTCTCCTGGATGTGCAGCCCCTTCCCCATCACTCAGAGGCCGGAGGTCAGTCCCCCGAGCCACCAAGGTCAAGGTCAGCAGGGCTCAGACCAAAATGCCTTCCAAGAGCCAGAGGAGAGCAGGCAGTTGACCGTGGCCCTGGGTGTGTTTTTGTGGAGGAGGGCTGTAAAAAGTGAGTTTTTAATGGACAATGTGACATGTTCACCGCTCTGTTTAGATTTTGCTTTCCTCGAGGTGTAATTTACACACAATAAAGGCATAGGTCTTAAGTCTGTAGTCTGGGGTCAGGGAGTTCTGGCAGCTGTACCTTGGCTGTTTATCAAGGTGTCCGCCCACAAGAGGCAGCTGGGGACAGTCACTCCCAGCCCAGGCTCCAGGACCTCGCCTCTGCCTGGCCTCTGCTCAGCCCCCTGCTCGCTCCTCCCCTGGGACTCAGTGGCTCGGCCTTCAGGCCCTGCCCTCTACTGCTGCCCTCTGAGCCGGGGACGCCCAGGGCTCCGGTCCTGTGGTGATGAGGTCACAGCCACCTTGGATTATGGAGGCAAGGCCAACCACTGGTCCCTAAGGCCACAGCCAGCCCTCGGAGGATGGCCGAGGCTGCCCTCCATCACCATGAAGATCCTGGCGAGCTACCCGTGACCCCATTTGGAACCTTCGTGATTATTTCCATTTATATGACTGCTTTGTTTCATGTTTACCGTGGGCACAAGAGACCGGCTTGGCTCCATTTCCAGCCAAGAAGCCAGAGGTCGCAGGTGCACAGGTCAAACAGCTGGCAAGTGGGGGACCGGGCCTGTGCCCCACTAGGACACTCCAATCCTGTCTGTCCCACCTGTCACTTCCTGCCCCAGAGCCTGTGCTGAGCAATGAGCCAGGCATTGTGGGGCAAAGCACATCTACCTGGCGGATCCCAGAGCTTCCGGGACCCTGCACCCTGGGGAGGGCAGAGATCACAGCCCCACCTGTGAGCACTGGTGTGGGGCTCCTCCTGCCCGTGGCACCCCCCAGGCCAGTCCTGGCTAGGACTTGTGCTCTTTGGCTAAGGAAACTCTTGCATTACCTCATACCGTGGTGCTGTCATGCGAGGGGAGATGGTCATACACTGCACTGCACGGGGACAGTGCAGTCCACCAGTGCTGTTTGCACCATGAAATCGGCTACCAGTGTCTTCCTCAGGCTACAGTCCATTGTTCAGCATCTCAGGGCTGTGCCGTGTGGAGGCTGAGACCCAGCGTGAAGAAGTCTCTCTACTCTGAGTTCAAACTGGCTCTGTTCTTGTTTTTTTAAAAATAACTCAGGCCTTCCATATCCAGGCAAGCGCTCTACCATTGAGCTACAATCCCTAACCCTTTTTCTTTTGAGACAGGATCTAAATAAGTGGCCCAGGCTGGCTTGGAACTTGCGGTCCTCCTGCCTCCTGAGTAGCTGGGATTATAGGTGCACGTCACCATGCCAAGCTCTGGCTCTGCTTTTTACTGTGTAAGCTTGGTCCTGTCATTTAACTCCTATGTCACAAACTCCTCATGTGGAAAGTTGCAGTGATAATTATGATAGAATCAACTTCTTAGGATTGTTTTAAGAATTAATCTAGCGAAGACTTGTAAAGGAGTGTGGAGGTCATAGGGTGAGCTCAGGAAGTATTAGCAAAGGCACAGTTGGTATCATATAATAATTACATTATTATTGCTGTTTAGGCCATGGCTTGGGGAAGCTGAACTTACACTGCTATAACTCACCAAGAACCTTAGAGGTCTTACAGAGTGCTTCCATGTTATCAGGGGCTGCTGCTGCTCCAGCCAGTAAATCCACTTTTCAAGATAGAAGGAGATGGCAGGACAAAGCCATTTTTTCTTAAGAGGTGGTCTTCCTGCGGACTTTTTTCTATACCTCACTGGGCAGAGCTGGGTCACGTGGGTAACCTAACTGCAAAGGAGGCTGGGAAATCACAGTTTTTTAAAGCACGGCTCTGTTTTGGCAGACTAAGGCAGAGTCTGTCCCCCACTGTTGCCAGCGAGTATGATGGTCCTCTGAGCACCCCCTTTGCCCTTGGGAAAGAGGCTCCTGGGAGCCTCACCCCGGTCCTGTCTGCTGGACAGGTTGTCCTGGGACAGTACCACTGATGGCTCTTGGAGCCTGCTTCTCCGCCTCTTCCTACCCCGCTCCGAGTCCTAGCACGCTGTGGTTGCCTGGCATCAGCGGAAAGGTACACAGTCAGTCTTGGCGTTTCTGTCCTTGGGCACAGGCCAGGATGGTTTCTGCGGAAACGGCAGCTCCTTCCTGTGCAGCTCTCCTGCCCATGGAGCCCAGGCGGCACCGATGCTTAATGAATGCCTTTTCTTTTTTCTCCGTCTCGTGTCGTGTGGACCATGTCCCCCCAAAGGACTTCAGGGAAAGTGGGTGCAGCGTGTGGGGCTGCACTGTCCGGAGCCCCTGCCAGGGCCCTGCATGTACACTGGGGTTGTTCCTTGTGCTTCACGCTGATGCCTGCAGACGGCCACCTGCCTGTGCTGGTGGCCACCATGGTGCACGGGGCAGCTGCAGACCAAGAGCTGGGCTGTGTGTTCTTACTGAGGGAGAAACACGCAAATCAACAGCATTTCTCTAGGTGCCCCCAAGAGCACTGGTAGCGAGGACCCAGAGAAGGACGACTTGTCCACCGTCACCTATCAAGGGAGCGGCCCTCTTAGACAGAAACCAGAGCTCCCAGCTCCACTTTCAGCTTTCTGAGGAGAGTCGTCTGCACAGAGGGAAGGCAGGTTGTGGGTGCTGCAGTCTCCCACATGTCTTGCAGTTTTGGGGAACTGGTGTTTGCTAGGCAAGCGCTCTCCACTGAGCCCCGCCCCCAGTCTGCTGTCTGTCTTGCTTATTGTCCTTGCCCCTGTTTCATAGTTAGGTTGGAGGGAATGTGGCCATCATGCCCCCTGTGGCCCCTGGAGCTGCTGGGCTTAGGCTCGCTGTGCCTGCGGTCCTGGTCCTCTAACGACACCCAGCTTCCACGCCCACCTGGGCAGGTGCACTGGGTAAGCTGGAAGCCTTTGCTCTGCTTTCTGTGGAGTTGTTTTTCCAGCCTGGTCTCCTAAGGCTCGGCTGCTGCAGACGCCACACCTGTGTCCCACTGTCCCAGCTCCCACGCGATTGTCCCTGAGCCTATCAGGAGGGGCAGGGCCTTGGCCCAGAGACACCTGCTCGAGGGGCACTCGGAGGGCAAACGCCTGGAAGGGCCCCAGGCTCTGGCTTCATCTTAGGCTCTCAGCTGTTATCCTCCTGCAAGGTGCCAGTGCAAAGCCACCCAAGGGGCCACCCACTGGCCCTGTGCCAGCATCCCCATAGGATGGGAGTGGGGGTGCTGGCATGAAACACAGAACGCCCAGTAAAATTTGAATTTCAGATAAACGCGTGTTTCCAATCTAAATATTTCTGTGCACCGACTGGAACAAACTCCTGATAAAAATGATCTTGTTTATTGAAGTTCACGTTTCACTGTGCACCTGGGACTTTGTTGTTTCGTTTTGCTAAATCTGGCAAGCTCAGTGGCAGAACTCATGCAGCCTGGAGAAATGACACAAGACTCACGCAGGGTCACAAGAAGGCCCTGGCCAGGCAGGATCACTGCCTTCTTCACAGATAGGAGTAAATGACGGTGGTCACTTTCTTGGGGTGGTTTGAGGAAGCCTGGAAGTCAGTCTCCTAAACAAAATTAAGCAAACAAAAGCAAAACAATCATACCTGTCTTCTGTCTCTTGGTAATGTCGTGAACATGAACACACGTTAGCAGTCATGCTGTACCTCGAAATAGGTACTCAGTGACAGTTGAGTGGGAACGGCAGGACATCCTGGCATGGATAACTGGAAAGTAGTCATGTAGGGAAGAAAGTTCCAGAGTCTCAAGTCCTGCTAGATTTGTCAAGCCAGAGCAGGAGCACCAAGGGTGACCACACCTGACCTCTTCCAACTCCATCTGCTCCTCCTCACCACTACCGCAGGTGCCGGTGGCTCGGGGCCTCTGTGTTTCCAGCCTGCTGGCCTTTGCTTGTGCTGTTCCCTCTTCCTTAGGGGTGGACTTGTGCTCCAAGCACACGCAGCCCAGCTGGTACATTTTGCTGGTACATGCATGCTTCTGCTTATGGGGAGCTCCGAGGTGACCAGATATCCCTTCTGCCTTCTGGGTACCTGCTCTGGGTCTGGAGTGTAGGCGCCCATCAGGACTGACCTATCACAAGGGCCAGGAGGCCCAATAGTGGATCTCACATTTTGCAGATCAACTGAGAGACTTGGGCAGTCCCCAAACTGCAGGGCATATCAATATTTTTAGTAAGCAGGGGCCTGTCGGGGGTGCACCCAGGGCCTGAGAGGACACTGTGCTCTCCAGCTTATCCCTGGGGACCTGCTGGACACCCCTCTGCTATGGTGTCACGCCCATCTGTGGCAGGGTGGCGAGCTAGGCTGTATGCTGCATGTCTTGCAGTGCTCTTGCCCCAGTGTGGACCAGGACCCGTGGCGTCTGCCAGGCCCCATTTAGCTCTGTCTCCTACCCACTTGAGACCTCCTGCCATTGCTTTACCTGTTCGAGCCTCAGCATCCTAGTCTGGAAACAGAGGCTGTGACTGTACCTGACTCAGGTTTCAGGCAGCAAATGAAACGATGCTTTTAAAGCATTAACCCAGCATGCTGCTGGCGAGTGGTGACACCGCCAGCTCCCAAGCCTGTGGCCATCAGGTGGACGCTCAGGGCAGTGATGGCAATGGTGGCATCTTTGGCATGTGATGGGCCTGGGGTGTCAGAAGATGCACTCTGAAGACAGGGTGAGCCTGGGGTGGGGCTAGAGGGCATCGTTTCCGCAAAGGAGGACAGTCAGAGCTCCATGGAGCTGTCTCCAAGGCAAGCTAGCCGGCAGCATCCTCTAACCACGTGCCCTTCTCCCCTAGTGCTCCTGCGCGAAGAGGTGTCCCGGCTCCAGGAGGAAGTGCACCTTCTGCGGCAGATGAAGGAGATGCTGGCCAAGGACCTGGAGGAGTCCCAGGGCGGCAAGGCCTCCGAGGTCCTCTCAGCCACCGAGCTCAGGGTGCAGCTGGTGCAGAAGGAGCAGGAGCTGGCCAGAGCCAAAGAGGCCTTGCAAGGTGAGTGAAGAGGGGCACTGCCCTCACCTGGGCACCCACCAAGCCTGGCGCTTCTTCGGGTGGGAGCCTGTGTTTCTCGGGTTGGGGCAGACCTGGACCACCACATGTTGCCCGTTATGAGGACATGTGAGCTGGAGCTTCCCTCCAGCCTGTGGATGGCGGGTGGGCATCTTTGCTGGCTCAGGATGCTGATGTAATCCCATCTCAGCGCCTCTCCACACAGCACAGTGTGCATGGTCGTTCCCTGGTGTCTTAGTGGGCTCTTGGGAAATGAAATGGGCCACATTGTTTGCATGGTTTTCCTCTGGGCTGGTGGTGTCCAGCCCTGGGTCTGGGGGATCAATTGGAGGACAGTGTGTTGTGGGTGTCCAGGGGCCTCTCAGTGAGGTGGGCCGTGGGCCCATGACCTCCATTGTCCAGAAATTGCTTTAGCAAAAGAGGAAGCCAGTGGGCCATGTGATTGGCCTGGTCCCTTATTGTTGCTTGGGATGCCACAGCTCTGAGTTCTCTCTCTTCTACACTGTGAGGTTCCGGGAAGGTCTCGGGTTGTTTGAGAAGGGCTGGAAGCCATTGTCTAACCCTGCAGCTGGCACCGTGCTTGGACAACTTGGGCGTGAACCATCTGGGGAGAAAACAGCCTTCGAGGTCTGTGTTGGTTCTCATGAACTCTTAATGTCTTTGCTTCTCCCGAAAAAAGAAAGAGGAAAAAAAAAAAAAAAAAAGCAATGAAACTGTGCAGCCTGTTTTCCACTTAACCGTTTACAATGGACTGCTCTGAAATTTCCTTTCTGATGCCAAAGCCGGTTCATATGGTTGATGTCATCCTCTTGCCAAGAGACCTCAGGACACTGGCCTATAGAATCTGACTCCCCTTTACCCATCCCGCAGAGCATGTTCCAGAGTGGTCAGTGTCTGTGCCCTTCTTGGTCTGTGAGAGACCGTGGAAAGAGCCCAGCTTAGGCCCTGAGATTGCCCTTGGTGGGAGCTTTGATGATAACCCTGCCTTGCTGCGGGGCCCTAGGAAGCCCATTTCTAGCTGGCTGGCCATGTCTTGTGGCGGGCTGCTTCTGTGATGCAGCGTGCAGCGGGGAACGCACATGGCTGGCACTGAGTCAGCTCTGTCACAGCAAGTTCCCCCTCCGACGTGGTCAGTGCAACTGGCCATGCAGGCTGGCAGTGCAGTGCCCACTCACCATCCCCAGGAATTCAGGGACCTTGTCTTTCAGGGTGAGCCTGTTCTGAGGCCTCAACATGCTAATGCGGATTCTTCTCAGCAGTACATGTTGCTCCCAAAGGCAGGTGGACCCTCCTCTCCTGTTGGGCATTTGTTTCCCGTGGGTCCCTGAGGCAGGTGTGGGCCGAGGTGGCCCAGCTGACACAGCATGATTGGGAAGGCATTTCTCAAGGATGCGTGCTTTTCCTGCATGCAGCCACCCTGCATTCCAGGAGAAGCTCTGGGAGCTCCCCTTACCTCTCAGCTTCAGGGGCTTGAACCCCTGTCCCCTTCTCGGGGCGGAGCCCATCCTGGGACTTTCCTGTGGGAGGTGCAGCCAGCTAAGGCGTGCACCCAATGTCTGCGGTCCTCCTGTGGAGGGGTGCTGGTACAGAAAGCAGCCGAACTGTCTCTACCTCCTTTCCTAGAACCTGTTCCAGGGACAGACCTGTGCCTAGCTGAGATCAGAATTCCATGTCTTCAGGGCCAGGGATTTAGCTCAGCGGCTTAAGCACCTACCTGGCAAACGTGAAGTCATGAGTTCAATTAATGTTGCCTAAAAATAAAAAAGAGGGGCTGGGGATTTAGCTCAGCGGCATAAGCGCCTGCCTTGCAAGCAAGCAGTCGTGAGTTCGATCCCTGGTACAGATAAAAAGGGAAAAGACAAAGAAAAAAAAAATTAAAAAATAAAAAAGAATTCCATGTCTTCTGGGCCTGGGAGGAAGAAGTTCCTGGGCCCAGGCCCCATCACACCTCAGCTCCTCAGATGTCATCCCAGCTTCTACAGATCTCAATTTCCAGACCAGAGCGATGGGACAGGAATGGCGGCTTCGGGAGGAAGTGAGAACTGAACACGGCAGTGTGTGTGAGGGGGCAGCCTGGCCTAACGCGCACCCTGCCCCTTCAGCCCTCGAGGCAATAGGGGTGTTGATATCGAATCCGCTGGTGTGTTTGGGATATGCTCAAGGCCTTCTGTGCGTCCCTGAAACCACAGATGGTGCAGAGCTGTATACCCTGCGCGCTCTGCTATGCATGCGTACCCGTGGCAACGCTTAATTTATAAAGGAGGCACAATGAGAGAGGACCAGTGATAGCTACTAACAGAACAATTACAATAATGTACCGTTCTCAGAGTTACTTAAAACTCATGAACTATTTATTTCTAGAAATCTTTTATGTGATGTTGTCAGCCTGTGGTTGACCACGTGCAGGTTAAACCACAGAATGCAAATCCGTGGATAAGGGTGGGCTCCCGGGCGGGCATTGCTTTCCACCACTGGGCCAGATGATGCCCCCTCTACTGATCTGCTCCGTGGGTGGCTCCTTTGTAGGAATCACGATATGGCAGCAAGGACTTCGGGGCAACTTGATGCTTGAGCTAAATACATTATCATTTACTCCAATCCTGCTAGGAGCTGTTAACTCCTGGTCATAGTCCAAGATGCCCGGATAAGCATCAGGAAGGTTAAGTAACTTGGCCAAGGTCACAGAGCTAATTAGCAGCAGACACTTTTACTACTATACCAACACAGCTCACCTTACCTGAGGGCGTCACTGAGAATGAAATCAGCCTGGATGCGGGGACCAAGGCTATGTAGTTCAGTCCTGGGGGTGGCAGGCTCCAGAGTCAGACCTGGACTCGAATCCTAGCTCTGCCATTTTCTAGCTGTGTGACCTGTGATAAATTACTCAGCCTTCCTGAACCATACATAGTTCCTTTGCTGAGGATAATAATAGCTGTGTTTCTTATAATTGGAGTCAATAATAGTAGCAGCTTGCTAGTCTATGAGCTGTAAAGTCCGTGGCCCCGTGCCCAGCGCTTAGTGACAATCAGATGGGCGGGGGCTCAACACATCTCCTTGGATCCTCTTGGAGGTGTCAGTTGCCTGATTTCCATTAGAGGTGGCCCAGATCTGTGACACTTCCTGAGCTCATCCCCGCTCGAGGCAGCGGTGTCCCTGAAGGGCGTTGAAGTTGGCACTGTCAGCCACCCCAAGCATCCTGCCTGGATTTCTCCGCAGTCAGAAATGAGGCGCTTCCTACACGTGGTGTGTAAATTGCAGACAGATGTGGGCAGGAGGAGGCTGGGGCCCAAGGAGGGATTTAAATGCCGTAATGAGGAGAATGAGGATAAACGCACAAGCAGAGGAGGAAGCAGATGTTGGGTGACACTTGTTAACAGCCCGAGTCCCTGTGGTAGGAAAGAGCAAAGGCTCCCACTCTGGCAGGCCCCCCTCTGCCCGCCCACCCTGGTCGTGCGGTTTGGACGAGACCTGCATTTTCCAGTGTGTGAGAGGATTAGGAACTCCAGCCGGAACCTGAAACGCGGTCCCTGGTGCCAACGTCAAAGCCATGAAGAGAATGGAGCTGAGGCAAAACGGGGGCGTAGAAGCTTCCTTTGTTCCCTTGGGCCGGAGCGTGGGACCAGTTGCTTGAGGAGTTAGGGTCGTGAGCTCAGCAGCAGAAGCCCTGATGGATCAGGAAGGAGCAGCACCTCCTGTGTGCGAACCCAGCCCTGGTCCCTGTGCAACTCCACCCAGCCCGAGGCTGAGCTTGCAGCCCTCCCCTCGCGCCTCTGTGGATGTGGGGTGTCTGTGGGTTGATTGTTCCAGGCCTCCTCACTTTCATGGTTTGCCTGTGAATCACGGCATTCCAGAAATCACAGTAATGAAAATGTACTGCTTTCGTTCGTTAATCTCCTAACAGCATGTTGAATGTGTTGAGCATTTTCCCACAACAATAAATATTCTTCGAAAACATAATTTTAATGACTACATAATGTCCTACCAAATGGAGGTGCCAAAATTTATGCAACCATTTCCCCGCTCTCGGACATATAAGTCGTTTGCACCGTTTTTTCCGTCTGTTTCCTTTTTGCCATTTATAACAGCAGGACGATGAAGGCAAACCTGTTTGTTTCCTGAAGGCAGCGCTCCTCATACTTTTTGGTCTGAAAATTGCTTTAAAGGCTTCTGAGATGGAAGACCCCAAAGAGTTTCAGTTTTCATGGTTTAAATCTATTGCTGCAGACCATGCTAAAAATTAAAACTAATTTTTTTTTTTTTTTTGTCTTTTTATCGGTACCGGGGATCGAACTCATGACTGCCTGCTTTCAGGGCAGGCACTTATGCCGCTGAGCTAAATCCCCAGCCCCTAAAACTAATTTTTAAAAAAGCCTAAATTTCGCTAATTTTTGAAATCATGATAATAAACCCATTATATGCCAGCATAAATAATTTTTAATGAGAAGTAATTATATTTTCTCAAACAACAAGATTTGAGGAAGAAGCAGCATTTATATTATTTATTTATTGCAAAACTGCTCGCAGCCCTTACGTCCAGACTCTGAGCAGCCTCCCACCTCCTCTCTGCTCCTCAGTCTGGCGTGGCTCATTGTTTTGGTTAAAAATTGGGCATCACAGATAAGTAGTTGGAAAACAGAAGAGTGTATTAATCACCTTGTTACATAATTGTGTATATTTTTTGGTGCCATATGAAAAGGCACAGCATGGCATTTTCTTGGAAGTTTACTGCAGTGTAAAATCCAAAACCTTAGCCAGTGAAGTCTGTGTACTCTGCTGAGTTAAAGTCCACTTTGCATGTTGGATGGAGAGTTTACCCACACGTGGTTCTTTAAACGTCACCCATTGATCAGCATATTTCACCATGCAGTGTAAAAAGATTCATGTGTTAATCACCTCCAGTCTCACCAAAAGAGTACAGAGAAATTTTCAAGGTCATGGTGACAGATCAGATTTGCCAGAATTCAGATATTTTGCTTAAATGACCAAGTTTTGTCATTTGCATTAGATATTGTTTTTTCCTACAGGTAAAAGGTCCTCGGAGCCCATTTGTGAGCGTAGTTCATCCGCTTCCAGATTCCAGGTTAATGGGCAAGCCATTGTTTCAGGCACAGATGGGCTTCTGCAAGCAGTGGCTAGTTTAGCTTGCAACTCAGACAGATTGCAGATGTCTCTCCTCGAGACGTCTAGTTCAAGCTTTAATAAAATCAGTAGTTTTTACTACTTCATCAATCACATCCTTTTTATTCTTAGGTGCTGAGGACTGAACCCAGCATCTTGCATATGCTAGACACAGGCAGTACCACTCAGCCACACTTCCAACCCCAACAGTGACTCTCTGAAGCAAAACTGTGGGCTTTGTAAACTGGTGAAGGCAACATGCAAGGACACATACTAATAATATTAGCATACTGATAACTCCAGGAATTCTGCTGAGATGTAAGCGTTCTACCCACCATTACTTTTGCACCAACCATGAAATAATACACAGGGACCTTTTAAAAAGGCAGGTAACATCGTGATCTTATGAGGATAATTTTCCTCACGCACCCCTGAGATGACACTCGTGGTGGTAGTGGCATATGGCATTTTTGAACGCTTCTTTCATGCCACAGGCTTATTCATTTTACCTCCACAACTACCCAGAGGCTGTGTTGTCAGGTCCCTCTAGAGATACAGCACCTGCAGAGGGTGATCCACCTTGGCCACAGAGCACAGACACACACAGGGCGCGGAGGAGAAGAAACAGGGCCCGGTGCTGTGGTTTAAATGTGTCCCCAAAATTCATCTCCAGATTGATGTGTTAGGGTGTTTGGAGTGTTGCTTTTGGGGGGTGACGAAGGGAAGATGAGACCCATGATGGCCTTAGTGGCCTCAGGAGGAAGAGACAGGAGACCAGCTCAAGGTCAAACCTCTGCTCTCTGTAAAATCCCAGCCAGTGGTTCTCCACTAGAGCAACAGAAACAGGGCAGAGACTTTCAGTCTCCTCTCTGTAGTAGGAGAAATATGGACCTTCTCCCTGCCTCGGGGTGAGCCACTCCAGCCAACCTCGTGGGAGGAGCCAGACACTCACTGGAAACCTCCCTGTGCCTCTCTGTTCTTCATCTCAGAGCTATCAGGCCCTGTGCAGAACCTAAGGACATGCCTAGAAACTTGACAGAGTTGGTGCAAATTGGTTGAATAGTGATTTGTTTCGTTTCATCTTGTTCTATTTTGTTTTGTTTTTAATGTGGCCATCTAAGCCTGAGAACGCGTGTCCAAGGCACAGACATGCCTGCTTTCAAGTATCCTAGGTTGCAGACAGTGACCTGGGCCCCGTGGGACAGGCATAGCATGGAGCAGGGGATCAATGTTCTTATAGGCCCTGCAGATGGGCTGGTTTCCCAGGCGCAGGCTGCCATTGCAGAGGAAACTAGGCCTGCAGACAGGGCAATGGTAGGTGGCCCGAGTGCTTTCGAATAGAATGATGTGTCTGTCATCCACACCAGGGCAGCTGTGCCTTTCTGCTATCCCACACGCCTTGTCACCGCAGCAGTGCCGTGTGGGTTTGAAAAGCTACTTGATGTTTCCTGCTTGCTTCCCACATCCGCACTCTGTTCTTAGCCTCGTGCCTGCCATCCAAGACCTTGTATTTGTGTGCAGCTTACTGCCCTGGGCTGACTCTGCAAGCTCCTCTTCAGGGATTCATGTGCATGAAGCCGCTACTATTTTCTTGGTCTTTAGAGCTGCTCTGGTGGCTCTGGGGGTTGCTGCAGGGACCTACATAATACCTGCCCTCTGTCCCGCAGCATTGATGTGCAAGATTCTTAGCCAGTGGATCTCAGAACTCAGTGCAAGCTTTCAGAAAAGAACTTTTATCTCTGTAGATCTTACCACACCATCAACTGTTTTTAATAATTATTAACAGTTCCCCCATGAAGGGCTCTTAGGCCACACATGATCCAGTTGACTGGCATCTTTCCTGTGGCAGCTGCCGGCAGCCATGGGTCTCCCAAAGCCTAAACCCTGTCAGCTTCATGCTGTGGCTGGATTCCTAAAAAAGGATGCATATCCTAATGTGCAAGTACTCTTTAAAAATAACAGTCATCACCGTTTAATTTTAGAGTGGCTTTTTATAGAAAAGTTGTGAGGATACCAGGTACCTGTGTACCTCCTTTCCTCATTTAAGATCCTTAACAGCTTCAGTTAGGTTACACAAAGGCTTTCAAAGCCGTCTCTTGCATCATGTCTGCAGATGCTTCATTGGCCAGAGGAAGTCACATGACCCAGCCCAAGCACCTGGGGGGGAGGGAGGACTCTGCAAGGCCAGGTATCAGTCAGGATCCTCCTGGGGGGGAAAGATCATCCCACACAGAAGCCTTCTTAGAACCTGTCCTAGAATCCAAGTTCTTTTAACTGATAATCCACATACTGCAGCAGACTTTGCCCTTTTGCTTTTTATATGAAAGGAGTTTTTTTCCAATGTTTAATTGTTGATCGACACCTAATAATTCTCTGTATGGAAGGGTACAGTGTGACGTTTTGATTCATGTATGCGTGGTGTAATGAGCATCACCTTAAAAGTTTTCCATCATTTCTTCTTGGTGAAAACATTCAAAATCCTCTCTCATAGCTCTTTTATTGAGTACACAAGGCATGGTTGTTCACTGTGGTCGCCCTGGTGGGCCATGGAGCCCGGAAGTCAGTCCTGCTATCTAACTGTAACACTGCGCCCCAGTCCATCAGTGTCTGCCGTCATCCTGTCAATCTTCCTGTCGCCATTGTGATCATCTGTGCGGTAGCTTCTTCACCTTTTGGACCCAAGGGACGGTTGTCCTAATTCCTCTCCCAGGTTTCTCACAGAGTCCTGGACCCTCTGTGAGTTGAAAGGCCAGCCCTGTGCCCTCCTACCCACCTAACCTCTCCCTCACCTTCCTTGCTAGGCCAGAGCCCTCTGCCAGTTCCCCACCAGGACCCTTCTGGCTTCTGCCTCAACATTTGAGATCCTGTCTGGTTCTTAGCAGACTCCCTGGTGTTGGTGATGGAAATCTTCCTTTATCCTGAGAGCAAGTGGAAGGTCCACTTGCTTAAAAATACACAAACCTGCTCCAGGACTCATGCATGTATCATGCTTATTTTGGGGAGCATTTACCAGGCCCCCACCATGCTTCCCTTTTGGGAACAGATTGGGGGGGACTATACCCATTCAGTAGTTGGGATGACTGAAGTGTGAACACATCCTGGATCACTTTTGCATAATAATCCGTGTGGCCAACGTGCGTTTGGCACCTGCCGATTATTTGCTACTGAGCCATTTATCCTCCCAGCAGCCTTGTTTGCTGGCTAATGTTTTCTAGCTACAGAATGAGGAACGAGAGAGGTTAAGGGCTTTTTCTCCGGTCTCTTGGTAGAAGGCCTTGAAGCCAATACTTGCTCCCCGGTGAGTCTGCTCTCTGTTCTTCGAAGACGTTTAACAAATGCTTCTTTGACCCTTGGGACCATCGGGGTCATGATATTAGGAAGGAGGGAGGGGGCAAGACAGGAGCATGTCTACATTTAGGTGTCCACTGTCCTGCAGAGGCCACCGGGGGTGCCAGGGCCTGTTGGTTCATTCCCAGTCTTTGCTCTGGAAGCCATCCCAATTGATGAAGGCTGCAGGGCTGTTCTTCCGGCCATGGGATCAGATAGCTTTTATTCCCAACTGCTCCCAGCCCATCCCTTCCCCTCTGCAGTGCAGCAGACTCTCTCCTGCCCCAGGTCTGCAGCAGAGACGAACTTTATGTGCAAGCAAAGGCTGCTGACCTTGAACCCCTGCTTTTTATTAACACCCTCCCCGCCCCCAGCTTGGGGCAGCGTTGATCCAGCTGATTAGAAGGGAACAGAGCTTGGCTGAAGAAAAAACAGGCCCTCTAGCCACTTTGTAAAGGGGCTGGTAAAGACCCCATTTCATTTCCCTGGGAGCCTCTGTCCCTGTTCAGGTCCTCCTGCCAGCCTTGTTGTGATGGGGTCATAACCTGACCCCGCAACCATGGCAGGAAATGAAAACGGCCCTGGCCCTCATCCTGGGAGAAGCAGGATCCAAGGCCAGGGTCATTTCAGAATTGCCGTGGAGGTGAAGCGATACCCTCTCTCACTGTGGCAACCAAGCTCGACTGGCATGAGCTCTGGCCCCAGGTGGCCGTGGACACAGGTGGCACGTGGCATGTGTCCAGACCCAGGTTCTGCTCAGCAGTAGCTGGCTCTGCATGGGGATGCTGCCCAGGCCAAAGATGGACATCTGGT
Source organism: Cavia porcellus (assembly GCF_034190915.1). Lineage (NCBI taxonomy): Eukaryota > Metazoa > Chordata > Mammalia > Rodentia > Caviidae > Cavia > Cavia porcellus. The sequence continues at coordinate 10,984,786 of NW_026947508.1, forward strand.
CTGCTGCCCTGGTGATTATTGGTTAGGCCCAGAGTAACATGGATGGGAATGGAGGACACACACTGCGTGGCCTTGTGCAGCCTGAGCAGACCTTTGCTGGACACCTCCCAAGGTCAGATCCACACTGACCATTCTATCCACATAGCTGATCTGCATGTCACACTCACCAAACCCACAGTATGTGTGAGTCAGCATGGCTATACCGTTGGGGAAACTGAGGCTCCAAGTGGGTCACACAGCATGGAAGTCGCAGAATTTGGACTTCGCTAATTATAGACTCCTCATGATTGCACTGGAATCAGTTTCTGATTGTTAGACGTCTTTTACCAAAACCCCACTCTCTCATTCAGCAGATACTAATGGAGCTCCTCCGGGCATTGTTCTGAGCTCTTGGGGTCCGTAGGTGAGCAAAGCAGACCAAGACCTTATGCTTGTGGAGCTTCCATTCTAGAAGAACAGGCTGGTGTTATTGTGTAATCATAGCCCCCAAATCTCTGGTGTGAAGCAGTCACCAGCCTTCTTGCATCTCGTGATCGTGAGTGGGAAGGATTTGGCAGTGCCCAGTTGGATGGTTCTCAGGTTCCACATGGACCTATGGGGTCCCCTCAGAGTATTCTGCTAGACACCCAAAAGGCTTGGCAAGATGGCGGGATGCAGCAGGGACCAACAGCTGGGGTCCATCGAGCTTCTGCCATGGTACTCAGACTTTCTATGAAGAGGTTCAGAGCTCCCACAGACAAGGTTCCAAGAAAATAAGGAACAAGGCTCCTGTGACCTAGCCCCACAAGGCACTGCGTGTAATTTCCACCAGCTTGTGTTGGTGGCAGGCGCTAGGTGCCACACTATAAAAAGCACGTGCTCTGGGACATATTGTGTCCATTTTTGCCAAAATAGCATCTGCCACAGGAGGAGAAAGAAGACAGCCAATAACCAATACAGCAAAAAAATCAATCATATGGTATTCTGAGATTGTAAGGACCATGGCGAGACAGGCATTCAGCGGGGTCAAGTGTGACCTGGGAGATAGACAGCTAGACAAAGACTTAGCCACAGATAGTTACAGCAGCTTCCTCACAATAGCCCTCTACTGGAAGAAGCCCAAATGACCATCTGCAGATGAGTGAATCAACAAACGGGCAACATCTTTCAGTGAAATCTGCTTAGCGATAAAGCAGTAAACTACGTGGAATAATATGCGTAGATCTCAAAATCATTATGTTAAATCACAGAGCCCAAGGAGAAAGAATATGGAATCATCTAGTCTGTTATATACTGAAAATGCAAACTAATCTCTAGGGACAGAAATATCCAGCAGGACCATGGGCTTGTCACAAAGGATAGGAGGAATATTTGAGGTTCGTGGGTATGTTCGTGCTTTTTATTAAAATTTTGAGATAGGATCTCATTAAGTTGCCCAGGCTGGGCTCAGACTTGCAGTCTGCTGGCCTCTAGGCATGTACCACCGTGCCCTGGGGGAGGGTGTAGGAAAGAGAAAGAGCTGAGAATCTGCAGAGCACTGTCGCGTTGAGAGGCTCAGCACCCAGGCTCCTGGGCTGCGTTCCAGGAACCAGACCAGCAAGGTCTGAGCTGTACGCTCTGCAGCCTGGGCTCCAACCCAGCATTTTAAATAGCTCCAAGTACATGGGCTGACCAGCAGCTGGGCAGGGGCTCCTCACAGCCCCAAGAGCTGTGCAAGCCCTGATGCTTGAGCCCAACGTAGGAGGTGGATGGAAGAGAGGTATTTTGGGGCACTAAGCTAAACCCTCAGACTAATTTAGCATTGGGCCCCAGGACAGGTAAGATTGTAAGTCAGTGGCTTCATGAGTACTGTTTTAAAATAACACTGATATTTAAAACATACGGAATTGGTGTAGTTTTTATATATGCCTGTGGTATATTTCCATAAACCACATATTAGGGTTTAAATCTGAAGTGTCCCCAGCACTCAGGTGTTGGAGGCTTGGTCTGTGGTGCAGCAGTGTCCACAGGTGGAGACCAGAGGGGTGACGGGATCCTGGGGTGCTGACCTGGGAGGGGGCTGATCCTTGGTGAGTGCAAGACTCTGAATGAGCTGTTAGGACATGGGGCCTGGTTGCAGGAAAGAGGTCACTGCGTGTTGGGGTGCATGGCTATGAAGGGTTTGTCTTGTCCCCAGCTCCTTCCTTTCTGTCTGTCTGTCTGCTTCCTGGACACCATGAGTTGAGCAGCTTTGCTCCAACATGCATTCCTAACGTGATGTCCCAACCTCAGCACAGTCCCAGGAACAATGGAACCACGCAGCTATAGATGGAAACCTCTGAAACCATAAGCCAGCATCAACCTTCCCTCTTTCAAAGGTGATTTTCTCAGGTCTTTTATCATAGTCATGAAAAACTGACTGATACACACTTGTTGTTAACTTGTGCAAGTGAATGACCGCCAGCAGGTGCTTCCTTGGTGTGTCCAGCCTCCTGGCTGCTGTGGCTCACCAGGGTGCTGTGAATCCTGTCCCCCCCACCCTACCCCTGACACCTAGCACTAGCCACTGAAAATCTGCCCCTGAGCCCAAAACCCAAAGGGACCCTTTGGGACATCACTCCCCCAACTCTTGGTACTTTTTAAGTCAGAGCACCTGGATCGGGTCCAGTGTGTCTGCCTGTGGTTCCGCCACTGGAATTTTGTCCTGTTGCTGTGGAATTAGCGAGATTCAGAGGAAGGGGCCACAGATGATGAGCCAAATACCAGCCCTGGGGTTGGCACTGAGTCGGAGCTCAGGACATGGGTAGGAGGGGGTGAAGACTCACACCCCATGGCACAGCTGTGCTTCCATGTTTCTGTGCCAGATTCCAGAAGGTCCTTGAGCCTGGGCAGTGTCCCGGAGCCTGCCTTTTCCTGTTATGTGACCTTTTATCCTAGCGCTGACCTTGGGCTCCCCGTGGCGTGACCACCTCCAACTGCAGAATGTGGAATGTACCCCCCAGGCAGGTGCCTCACGCATCCCTGCGTCCGAGTCAGCTGGGGAATGTGTGCTCACTTCCTTCTGCACAGCGGGCTGGGGCGGCTCTGGTGGCACCGGGGGAGGGGTCAGCCGGGCGGCTCTGGTGGGGCCTGCCAAGCAAGCAGTTTTCCAGCAGGAGCTCCCGGAGGAGGGTTCGTTAAGAGAACCAACCTGCAGACCCTAGAGTAGGCCTCCCAGGCATTTCTGCACCACCTCGGGCCCCAGGCCTCCACTCGCTTGTGAGCCTGGCCGGGTAGAAACCGTTTCCATTCCCAGCTGCCTCCCCAAGCCTCCGATTCCCAGCTGCCTGCTTTGTACTAACAGCCTCTTTCTCTCCTTGGACCCACGCTCTGCACACGAGGCCTAGTCAGAGGGTCTGTTAGGTCTCATAGCTTGCAGGTGAGTGGTTTCCCCTGCATTTGAGGACTGCCAGGCCAAGAGCTGCTTTGGGCATGAGGCTCCATCAAATCCTGTCCACACTGCTGGGCCCAGATGCAGAGTCTAGAGTTTCCAACAGCCGGGTAATGGTGGGGAGGAAGGTCCTGATGTGTGATCATGAAGTGGGGCCAGTGTGTCCCTTCCTCGGAGGAGGGCTTTGGTCAGCAGCCCCCTTCACCATTCTGGGGTCTCCCATGCCCACCAGGGAAGCCCCAGAAACCTTCCTGATGGCACCATAAACAGAACAAAGTGGAGGAGGAGCTGCTGGTGCAGGGAACACATCCTCCGAGACACCAGGGGAAGGAGCATTCGGATGGGACAGACAGGACAGCAGCTCCTGGAGGACAGGCGAAGGGGTGGAGTGGGGGAGCCGGTGCCTCCTCTGAGCCAACGCTCAGGACTCCCCAGAGCTGCGTATCCAGGCAACCACCACCTCTCCCCAACCCCACGCCCCGGTCTCCAAGTGTAGCACCAAGTTCCTGGGTGTCAGATTCTCCGGGGGGAGAGTGGAGCACTAACAGTCCCAGAGCACCCATAGGACCTTTCCCAGAGCGGGAGGGCAGAGTGGCCTCAGGGGGACAGCGACCTGCCCCAGCTCAGCGGGGAGTGGGGTCTGACCTCCAGCCTAGAGGGCTTAGTGGACTTCCTCACTTTCACGGCCGATTCCTGCAACAGATAATTAAATGGAATCCTGGCCATCAGTGCAGTGCTGTACCTAAAAGCCCAGTCACCGTCCTCAGGTCCTGATGGAACTCCTCCTAGAAGGGGCACCCTGCTTGGTCTGAGATAAGGAGAGGTGCCTGCCTGTGTTGGACGCAGTCCTGCTGAGCCATAGCCTAGTGACCAAGCAGTGGCACCTGTGTGCAGCCTCGTCTCAGCGTGGGGAGAGAGCAGCCCTGCACTAAGCATGACACGCACAACACCCGCTACCTTCAGCTCTCTGACCTGGCACGTTGGAGCAGTGTGCAAGCTGTGCGCCTGTCCATGGCACCCCTGAGTGTGAGTCATGGTCATCGTTGCTGATTGTAGTTGGCATAAGAAATAATCCTCTTTGATTTTGTCTTAATTTTTTTCTTTTTGCCAAAAAAGTGCTGCAATGCTTTCTTACTGAGTTCTATGTCCTAAGTTTACATAACCTAGGAACCTAGCCATGACCTCGTGTGGCAAGCCATCTAGGGGCCCTTTTTTACCCGAAGCAAATGGACAGTGAACTGCGTGATAGAAGGGACTTAGCCTGGTCACCCAGCCACGGTCTCAGTGAAGCTGTCTCCTATGTGTCGTTAGCATTTATGGGACACCTGTTGTATGCCCAGCCCCTGCAGACGCAATTCCCCATGCTGGGTTCTGTCACCATCCTGGCTTTACAAAAGCTCAGGCAACTGAGGCTCAGATGGAAGGAGCTGGGACCAGGCACAGGGCTGGCAGGCAGAGCAGCTGGCCTTGGAACTTCAGGTCCCAACTGTTGGACCAAAGACCCAACACTCATCTGGGGACACCCGAAGTTGTCAGAGCCTTTAAAACATAGCCTTTGGGTGGAGCGGGACAGACATGGGTGGGATGGGACAGAGACGCTGTTTGTCCCCTCCAGGTTGGTGCTGTGGTTCTCAACACCTGGAGACCTTGAAGAGAACCTGGGTCTGGAGCCACCTAAGGGCTGGGGCCTGAGTGGCATCAGGAGGGACTGAGGACAGTGCTGATTTTCCCACCACCACTGGCCTCTCCCTGTGGCCCAGAATCCCACCTAGGGAGTGAGGTGCTGACTAAGAAAATGCTACCCCTTAACAACAGCGGGCACCCTACCCCACCAGCACCTCCACTGGCACCGTCGGGGAGGGGGCGGGGCCTCCGGCCTGCTGAAGGCGCCCTACACATGCCCTTGCTCTGCAGAGCAAAAGGCCAGGAAATTGCATCTGCGTGGTGAAGGCAGCAGGGAGCCTTTTCCTTTCAGAGAGGAGTGAGGCACACTCCGCAGTTTCTCAGTGCCTGGAGCCCTCCTTCCCCACACCAGGCGCCAGAGTTTCTACCTTGCTAGCACCATCTGCATGATCCTTTGAGCCCTGGGGCAATCAGGGCCAGGGGAGACTACATCACCCCCTCCACCACCCCAGCTGGGGCCTTAGCTCAGCTCCCATGGGGCAATCCCTGGACTTGACTCCAGAGCCAGAGGCTTGGTCCTGGGCCTTGAAGTGGACTCAGGTGGAGACGTTGTTGAAATGCAAAGAAAAACAAGGTACTGATGCTCTCCTCTCCTGTTGGCAAAACTCCCAAAGCAACCAAGGTGATGCAGCTTGAGGCAAGGTGAGATGCTCGCAGCCACACAGCAGAATCACTTGTGCATTCGCCCTTGGCCCAGGTCTCTTTCCAGGGGTTTTCCCTGGAGACAGAACTTCACAGATGTGGACCCAGTGACCACCACACTCCTCAAAGGGAGCTTTCACAGGTGATGCAAAATGAGAAGCAAATCATGAGGTTTACACTGTAGGTTTGTTGGCTTGAAATGAGAGTCATAATTCTGGAATCACTTTGTTATTATGGAACAGAGCAAAGGAGTAATTATCTCTGCTGGGTACCAGGTTTCTCTGAGGGGAGAAGTCTGTATGAGGTGGATGGAAAGGGGAAAGGTGCCCGAGGCATCAATATGCCCTTGGGAAGATACGTATCCAGGTGCCTGTCAGTATCCATGGTGACTGGTGCTAGGGCCTCTGCGTGGGTACCAGATCTGAGGATGCACATGTCCCTTATGGCATGGTGTAGTGTTTGCCCGTAAGCTACACAGAGACACCCATGCTCTTCGCATCCCTAGATGAACCGCAGTGCCTACTGCAGTGTAAACGCATGTGAGTAGTTGTCACACCATACTGTTGAGGAATCAAGACAAAGACATGCATGTAAGGACAGATGCCGTTTGCCCCTGATATTCTGCATCCCTCATTAGGTGGCTCTCTGGTTACAGAGTGAATGGATATGAAGGAACCACGCTTTGAGATGTTGAATTTACAGGTCATAACAATGGAAAGGGTCCATTCCCCATGTGTGAGCAGTGGACAGGAACCAGGTGTCACTGGAACATTGTGTCCTTCTGTAATGTCTTTCACTCAGCAGGACTCATGCGAACACTAGTGGGGCAGAAAGACCTAGTCCCTGGTGGGAAGGAGTTCCTGGGGACAAAAAAAGGGGTAGACAGGTGAGTACGCAGGAGAAGGAGAGAAGCAGATGATTAAGACAATGAGAGACACAGATTATTAAATGCAAAGGAAAAGAAGCATATTAATGAATAATTATAGATGGAATGGAAGACTCAGAAAATCACTAGTAATGGACAGAGTGTCCTGTTGGCCTCCTGGTGGGATGCCCAGAGAAGGCCACAGTGCCACCTGTGGATAAGCTGGATTGAGCTGGCAGCTGGTCTGGACCCCAGAAATTTCCGCTGTGGTGAAAGACCTCAGAGGTCAAGGGAACCTTTTCAAGGAAGTGATCCAGGACAGGATGCTTTTCTAGGTGCCACGTTGGGAAGAGGGTTGAAAAGCCAAGGACGTCACCATGGAGACTGCGGGGACACTCGCATGTGACCTGTGTGTCAGGATATTATCACATCAATGGGAAACAGTGAAAAAACATACTAGCAGCCCCTCTTGAGCCACTTGGGTTGTCAGGATGATCCTTGCCCTGTCTCTCTGACCTCTGCAATTTCCCAGCTGGTTTCTGCAAAATACTATTTCCCAGCTCACACTCTGCACTGGCCAAGCACAGGGCAACTGAGGCTAATCTTCGTTTGTGGGTAGGAAACATGTACACCAATATTACTTTGCTTTATGAATAATTTAATATTAAAGCAGATGATCCCAGGAAGTGCCAGTTTGCTGTTTTGCTGGGTTAGTGCATTACAGGTGGGTCCCCTGGCACTTGGGGTCCAGCCTAGCAGGACCACAGAGGAGTCCCTGGGTCTCTTGGTGCTATAGTCTCTGCACATGGCCTGCTTCTCCTCAAATGGAACTCAAGGACCTCCAAGAGGCACATAACCTGCCATGCTGCGACTGTGATGTCATCTCAGGAAAGTGGAGCTCAGCTCAGAACCTAAGCAAAGATGGCTGCAGGGAGGGTGTCTCCAATGGAGCCCTGGCTGGTGTCACCCACCCCGAGCCCCACTGAGGCTGGTGCAGGGTCCTCGCCCCCAAGCAAGGTGTCCGTACACAGTGATGGCTGCTGCTGTTTTTTCTGTTGCATTTGTCAGGCTCACAGCAGCAGGCCCTCTGCCAGGTGTCAGATGCATAGTTACATGGCTGGTTTCAGAAATATGGGCTGTGCCTGCTACATGTCAGGCCGGGGCTGCTACCAAAGGTATTGGACCATGCTTGTTAGGTATTTTCCTTGGTGCAGTAGAGAAGCAAGAGCAGAAAAGGGAGTAGAGAGAGCTGCACAAGACTGCAAGATTCCTCTGAGGCAGACAAAGAAGCAGCAGGCTTTTATTTGGTTTGGCAGGGGGTGGAGCTTGAAGGGGCGGGCAGAATGATGTGTTGACGGCTGATTGGGAGAATGTTGGCGCGTGCGCAAAAAGGGGGAAAGTTTTAGGTGCTTAAAAAGAAGAACGCGGAAGTCAGTATAAAAGGGACGCGTGCACTGTCTCCAGGGCCCTTCTCCGTGTTGGGCAGGCGCCGTGCAGTTTCATGCAGCCAGACCCCATCAATGGTGAGCACAGGAAACTCTGCAACCTGCTCTCAGCCCAGGCAGGGTAGCAGAAAAGCAAGCCATAAATTGGGAATAAACAGGAAAATGTTGAGATGGTGGCGTGTGCGTACCAGAAACAGAAGGTGGCTCCTCAGTGCAGAGTAGGTAAGGTCAGTCTGTCAACTTCAGATCTTCAGCCCAAGACTGGTGCAGAGGACATTCCAGAATTGGGGAGGTGCCCACAGGGCAGGGGCCAAAGGCAGGAGTGAGCTTTGCTTTGTAAGGTCTGGGAGCTTTGAGGGGCGGGGGGTGGAGTTTCTGTGGGGCTCTGAATTAAGCAGGAGTTTGGGTTTTCTGCTACTCATGGTAGGATGAGAGAAGCACCCTCATCTGGTTTGCAGTTAGTGCGCATGCACACACACACACACACACACCTCCCAGCTGCTGCATTGAAAGCAGATTGTGGATGTGCAGGCCAGGGAAGGCCATTGCAGACGGCTTTAGGCAGGGAGTGTTGAGACCCGCCTGGGGCTTTAGGAAGCAAAGCATATCTGAGGCTCAGAGTGGGACAGGGGCTCAGAGTAGAGACCCAGAAGCCAGCTGTGAGCTTGAAGAGGACATGTCGGGGGATGAGAGAGCTGCTGCCTTGTCACACAGGGCTCAGGACCACCTTGGTCATCGACCCCATTGCCCAGCCACCTCCTGGCTTCCTCTAGGGCCCAGGGGAAACATCCCACACCCCCTGACAGCAGGCAAGGACTCAGAGAGGCCACATTCCCAGGCAGAGGTGGCGTCCCTGTGGGCATCTCTGTTTTCCGTCCCCACCCTGTTGCTCAGCTGGAGCTGGAGTCAGGCTCACTTAAGGAATGAGGCTGGCCCTGTCCTACTGCAGGGGTCCCGACGGGAATTGGCAGCTGCACTCAGACTGGCCCTTTTGGCCACTGGATGCCTGAAGATCCATTAACACCAGGGGACATGGAGCCTTCGGGATGTGTGCCTGCTGGGTGTGAGAGGGCAGTGTGGCCAGCTGTGTTTATGCCAGTCCTGTCCTTGTTAGTGTCCCCTTGGGGGAGGAGCTGGATCTCTCTCCACAGACAGCCACTGAGCTCGAAAGGGTGATAGTCAAACACTCAGCTCAGCTCAGCAACAGTGAGATCACGCTAGACTGGGTCAAGCCATGAGGAGAAGAGGGGACTCTGGGAAACACTGGCTGCAGGTCATGGCTCTCAGTCCTGGGGACACTCGCCCCACTGCACACAAGACCACCTGCCCTCCTTTGGCTCTGCTGGGAGCCCATATGTGACCTTGACTGGCAGCGGCAGTTTGCTCCTCCACCTGCCACCCTGGGTGCCACCAGCTTCGACAGGTGTCCTTAAGGCCCTGTCCAAGGGCTGATGAGACCTACAGGGTCACTCTGGGATGGTGCCTCTCTGTGCTTTTTTGCAGGGTGATAGCACAGCCTCTTGGGTTTTGCTTGTTCTCTTCTGCCTGCTCCCAGGCAGTGGACTGTCACCTGTGTGTTGGCCTGGTGCCTTCTGTGTTATGGGAAGGGCTCCAGTTTGGATCTTGACTGTCTCCCCAGGCCTGTGTGTTGGAGGCCCCGTCCCCAGCCTGTGGGACTGTTGGGAAGTGGTGGGACTCCGGGGGCTGCAGCCAGTGGCAGGAAGTTAGGTGTGGGGTCGTGCCTGCCCTGGAAGGGGAAGCTGAGACCGCAGCCGCTTTCTCCTTTTGCTCCCTGGCTGCCGCGCAGTGCAGCGTTTTCTCTGTCACGTGCTCCTCCTGTGATTAACTGACTGCAGACTGAAACGGCCAAGGCTGTGGGCCAAAGTAAACCTTCCCTCCTTACAAGATGTTTGTCTTGGGTATTTTGTCACAAGGATGGAATGCTGACTAATAGGAGGCTTGAGCTGATGGGCCTCGGTACACAGCACCTGCAGGACCTCATGCCTGACACCGAACACCCGACAGTCCACGCGGCCAGCTGCCATGTGGGGTGGTGACATCCCTCCTGCTCGGGAGGCTGTGAGTTGCCCAAGAGCCTGTCATGCAGCGCTGGCTGCAGTGGCATCAGCAGGCATCGCTTTGTATTTGTTCACCAACTTCTGTTCTACCCGGGACATCTTCTGCCTTATTTGCTGCGGGCTTACGTGGCTGAGCTCAGCAGGATCAAATGTGTGTCAGAGCTGAGCGGGCAGGAGATAATGTTTAACCGGCGGCCATGGGAGAGACTGGAGGCTTGCCCATGCCCATCCCTGTTTGACACAATAACCCCTTGAGACAGGTGTCACCGAGTTGCTGCCCGAGGGCCAGAGAGATTCAGTTCCTGGCTCAGAGCCGCAGAGCTTCTCATCCAGATGCAGGACTGTCTCCTTGCAAAGTCCTGGCTCATCCCCCCAGAGCAGGGGTCTGTAAACCATGGGCAGGCTGCAGGCCAGACCCGACTCCCACCTGTGGGTGTAAATAAAGTTTTATTAGGATGCATCCATGCCCGTTCATCTGCCCGCTTCCCGAGGCTGCTCTCTCCCTGCAGCAGAGTTGAGTGGTTGCAGCAGGGCCCTTTGGCTGGTGATGTGCACTGTGTGGCTCTCTCGCAGGCTGTGTTGGCAGCCTCTGCTCTTGAGTGTACCCCATCCCAGGCCAGCTACTCTTTGTACCCTTTTTTTTTTTTTTTTTTTTGAGGCAGGGTCTTGCTATATAGTTCATCCAAGCCTTCAATTTACTATGTTGCCCAGGCTAGCCTCAAACTCATGGAAATCCTCCTGCCTCAGCCTCCCAAGTGCTGGCGTTACAGGTGTAGCCACCACACCTGGCTGGTCCTGTCCCATAAAATTCCTACACTGAAATCCTAACTCCTCAGACTTCAGAAGTGACCTTGTTCCGAACTAGAGTCACTGCTGCTGTCATTAAACATGAGGTTATCCTGGAGCATGTTGAGCCTCAGACCACATTGGACTCATGTCCTCACAGATGGGGACTTTGGGGACAGACACAAACCCAGGGAGATGAAAGTGGCAGCCAGGGCGATAGGTCTACACATGCAGGAACACCACCGATCACCAGCAGGCCAGCAGGAGCCAGCACAGAGGCCTAGGGCAGACTCTCCCCGCAGTGGGAACCAACCTTGCTGGCACCGTGACCTTGATAAGCAGCTTCTCACTGTGCTTGTCTGTCCCATAATGCTTTGCTGCAGCAGCCCTGGCCATTAGCCTTTGCCACCTCCTGGGGCAACATGGGTGCCAGAAGTGTCACCCCAGGCAACCGCAGTGGCCTCAGCCACGGAGCCCCCAGCTTCTTTCTGATGCCCTTGGACCCCAGCTCTGCTTAGGGAGCCTCTGTGCACAGGTAGAGGGGCTGGGGCTGAGTGTATTGCAGGGAAGAGGTTGACGCTGGGGCCAGCTGTGTCCTGGGCCCCCAGTGTCCTGGCCTCGTCTCTTCCAGAACTTGTTGTTGCTTGAAGTCCACAGTGCCACAGGGGAGGCAGGTGGTTGCAGGCACAGACTCTGACTAAGGAGTGTCCAGAAATAAAATACAGCAGCTTCCTGCCCTCGACACGGCTTGGGGCTTTCTTTGATGGACTGTGGTGTGGACACGTCACCATTACTGTGGCCTCCAAAAATACCTCCCTCCGCCTGATGCCTGTGGCTTTTATTTACAGTCTTGCTCCTGGCACAGCTTTGTCCAGTGTGACAGCAAGGGCCTCATGGGCAGCATCACACTGTGGCTTGTCCACTGCTGTGTCCCCAGCCAAGTACCCAGCGAATAAAAGGCTCAGAACCATGCATGCCCCTGCCAGTGAGTGTTTGAGGAGCCCCTGCCTGGAAGTGCTCCCACAGAGAAGGGAGTGATGCGGTCCTGAAGCAGGTTGCACGCAGAGTCCTGGTCCCGCAGGAATTTGGGTGTCCTGCCATGGCGAGTTACAGACCTCTGATGGCCAGAGAACACTGAAACTGCATTCCTGTAAACAGCAGCCCCAGTGTCACCAGATGAGGGGCTGGGGCCCAGATTGAACAAGCCATCTTCAGACACTCCCAAATGCAGTGGCCCCGCATGCCATACTGTCATTGGCAGGGACTTACAAACACGCGGCCTTAGGAGCAGCCCTTTCTGGGGGCCTTTGTGCACCCAGGGTAACTTTCTTCATAATAAGCAGCTTTTTAAAAGCCAGTTCATGCGGCAGCTGCGTGCTGGACAGAGCCATGCTGGGGTCTCTGCCTGACCCCAGCCACGGGCTCAGTATGGGTGCCCTTCAAGGCCCCAAGGTCCATCCTTCCCTGAGCCACCTCTGCCTGGAGGAACCTGGATCATCCTGATCCTGAAGGATCTTGCTGGGATCATGGGGAGGAAAATGCCTTCTTTCTCAGGATATATTTTTTTGGGTCTGACTCAAGAAGGGTCACAAGGCTACATATAAGTAGTTATAGTCAAAGTTTAGAGGCAGGAGAGAGGACCCAGATATGTGTGGCACTGGAGCCAGGACAGGGGCCTTTCCAGGATCTCTCTGCCCCTTATAATTTATCCAAGCTGCTCAGGACGGGTAGCCATACACTGCTAACCCTAGAGATTTTGAGTTTAATTAGCACTGCGCCATGAGTCAATCCCAGCATCACCCACCTCCAAAAGATCCCCACCTGCATGAGGCTTTGGGGGGACATCCAGACACCAGCCATAACAGAGGCTGCTGTGTGCACCCTGCTTTCTACCTCAGGCAGCGCACCTAGGGCACACGTGTCCTCTTACAGCCCCTCAGAGATGACAGGGCTGGCTCAGCCTTCTTACCCCACCCACTCAGTGCCGGGCCTGTGTCCTGGGTTCCCAGGGAACTTGCCCACCCTGCATATTCCCGGGCCACCCCTCCACCCAGGCCTCCAGCTCGTGACTCACCCACCCTTTCTGCTCCCGAGCTCCCTTCCTGGATGGGTCCTGCAGTGCTCGATTTGAACACGCTCCGTGTGTGGCTGTCTCCTGGGGAGGCCAGGAGCCAGGCCCATGGCTTAGTCACCCCGGATCCTCAGTCCAGCGTAGCCCTGGCTTAGAGTTGGCACCCCAGGAATGCAAGGGAGAAAGGTGTGCCAGGCAAGCTGCCAGTCTCCTCAGTCTGTCCCAGGGAGACCCAGGTCTCCCCGACTTGGGCTGAGGAAGAGCCTGCAGTGACAGGTCCTGGAGCTGGCGCTATGCGCGGGCAGGATTAGGAGCTGGTGCGTGTCCTGTGTGTGTCTCCGTGCCCTGACTGAGGGACAGCTTTTCCTGTGGGTGGCTGTGGCCAGCCCCCAGGAGGCAGGGCTTGTCTTCCCAGAGCCATGTGTAGAAAGAGGCCCGGGGCACGGAGCCCTCTTGGTACCCAGGTGGGAGCTGCTTCTGCCTCACACCCCATTTCCCACCACCCACCTTCCTGCCCGCCTTGCCCCTCTCCCCTGGGAGCTGCTGCCCTGTCCCCGCTGCACAGTGCCGGGGCCCCAGGCGTGCATCCCATGCTGGCTTGGTTCCTGCAGTGTCCCGAGGCCCCTGGCTCCTCTGGGCCTCCCCTTAGCCCACCATGTTCGTTCCCAGCATCCTCCGCCTCTCCAGCACCCAGCTCCTTCTCATCCTCAGCTGCCAACTGCGAGAGGTCCTTCCAGAACCTCCTGTCGGCTCTGAGCCCTCCTCCCTCCAGACATTCATTCTCAACCTTGTGCTCATGTACCAGCTGTGCCTGCTCCTATATATTGCCCAGGTCTGTGGACACTGCAGGGCCTGTGACGGTGCTAGGGAAGAGGCTCCAAGCCATCCATCTATGGCAGCCTGAGGACGGAGCACGCTCAGGGTGGGGGCTGCAGTGGGGCTCAGGGCTGATACGGGCCTGGGCATCAGGCAGAACCCAGCTCCCGGGCAAGTTTCTTGCTCTCGCTCAGCTCTGACTTCCTTGTCTGTGCAGTGGGTGTGTTGCTGTTGGTAGTGATTCCTGTTGATACCACAAAGCTAGATGCTGGGTGTTTGGGACATAGCTGGACGGGCTGAGTGCACAGGGCGCCTTGTTGGGAGCGAGGCAGACAGGAAGTGGAAGTCTGGGTCTGTGGCCAGGTAAACACAGGCTTGGTCACTCTCCAGCTGTCTATCTTGGCCTGCAGGCTTCTCAGCAAGGACAGGAGTGACCCCACAAGCTCCTCAGCCAGCCCAGGGCGGGACGGGAGGTGGGTGTTCCCCAGCTGCTAGTTGACTGACTCACTGATGATTTTCATGGTTTTGTGGCTAAAAGATCTACCAAAGATTGGCCTGCATGAGTTTGGGGACCACCTGCAGTATGCTGGCTGAGGCGTTCTCTGCTCCTCCTCTCTAAGGAAGACAGCCAGAGGATGGGGCTGTGGGGGTCAGTGGAGACTGAGGCGGCATCGAGTGGCCAGAGCCTCACTTCCGCTGGGTGTAGCATTGTTCCCGCCCAACCCTCACCTGAATTAACTCTTCAGGGCTCACAATACCATGTGAGGGAGGTGCTTTTGTCCTTACCACTTAAAGTGGGGAAACTGAGGCACCAAGTGTTTGAAGAGCCTCCAGCTTGGTGGAGTCTAGATTCAGATCTAGGCTGCATTAACAGTCACCTCGCCATCTTCCCGGGAAGCAATCACAAGTATGTGCTGAATCTGGTGGGTTTTTTGGGTGAGCAAATACAAAGGACCCTGGTCTTGAAGTCAGGAGGACGTGGGTGAGAAGAGCGGAAGCCCAGGCGTTTTGCTGTGTGACTTTGGACAAGTTGCTTTGCCTCTCTGGGCTTTTACTGTGGAACAGTGGACATCATTACGGCTCCCTGGCGGGGAGGGTTGTTCAGAGGACAAGGGTGACAGGCAAAGGGCCCTCCCCCAGGGCTGCTCTGCGCGTTTGTTTACTCCTTTCTCCCTCGCTTCCTCCCTCCCTGTGCCCGCAGCCCAGGCACTGGCCCCCATCCAGAGCCTGACCTTGGCCCTGACTTCCAAGAGGACTTCGGAAATGGCTCTGGCTGCGCTGCGGAGGGAGCTGCCCTGATGCACTCACAGATCGGAATCTCGGGCGCCCCTTGCCAGGCCTTTCATGTTGTTGGTCTCTTTCACAAGAGCCCCGGTGTTTGTTTGGCAGCGGGCGGTATTTTTAGAGCTCACAAGGCACTTCGAGGAACAGCCGTGCACGCGGCCCCAGCTCAAACTGGGCCTGGATGGGCAGCACAGGGGCGGGCACCGTGCCCTTGGTCTCCTCGCTGCCCTGTTGGATGCTGACCCTGCCCCGCCTGGGGCCTGGCCTGGCCCTGAGGGACTGGCCTCCATGGCAGGCTGCATCCTGGTGTCCCAGAGATGTCACAGCGTGGCCCCTGGAGTCTCTGAACAGCGGAGCTTTGGAAGGAGGGCGGCCTGCCTGCACCCTCATCTGGCTCGCCACCCTGTGAGACTCCTGTAGCCTTCTGACTGCTAGAACTGCAAGGTCATAAATGTGTGCCGTTGATTTGTTGTTGGTACCTGTAGCCACAAGGATGCATGCAGGGAGCTGTGCTTCGCCCCTCCCGGGCCCCTCCCATTGGGTCAGGTTGCAGATCACCCCAGTGAGGTTACAGGGTGTGGTTCAGAGGGCACCGGTCCAGTTGGGACTCACCTAAAAGCCCATCCCATTCTTCCAGGTGTTGACACACCCAAATCCCTGTGCACAGATACCCACCACACACACTGGTGGCTTCAGAGACAGGAAGGGGCACCTGGCACCTGGCTGTGTGTTTGGATTCACGTTAAGATCCTGGGTTCAGATTCCCGCACCCCAAAGTCAGTGGAGTTGGTGGGGTGCTTCCAGGTCAGGTTCAGCAGAGTTGCAGGGATGCCTCTGGGCCTCAGTTTCTCCATCGGTATGAGGAGAGAACAACAGTCTCTGTTTCTGGACCATAAGAGCAAGCTTGGGACAATGACAGCAAGCATGGCCAGTGCAGCGGCTCTACAGACAGAGCCACCCATTGATTGGTTAGAGGACCGGCTTCTCCCCAACTCTGAGGCATGGACCTGGCCTTCTACGGTAGCAGCTAGAGGGCTCCAGGGCCACCCCTGTCAATGGTGCAGTACCCCAGGGGAACTGTCAGCCTGCAGGACTCAAGCATCACTCTCGGTGCCCCAAATGAGTGACCCAGGTAAGACACAGTCTCTCTAGCCAAGGGCTGCTCCCTGTCCCAGCTGGGGCCTCTGGAAGTCACTAGCCAACTCCACTGCCCCGTCATGGGGCTGCCATGTGTCAGTAGGTGACACATCTGGGGCAGCAATCCTCCATGGAGACACAGCCACAGGGACATTAGCAGTGTCGAGTGCCAGGAGAAAGGGCAGAGAGGCCTAGGACCCAGCATCATGTGTTCCCTCCCGGCCAAGATCACTTGGGGTGTCTGTCTGTGCAGGACACAGGGTGTCACCGGGGGATCAGACAGGAGCACTGGGTCAGTGTGCAGAGAGAAAGCTGTGCTCCCAGCTGCTGCTACCACCAGCCAGTGACCTGGGCCAGGATCCACGCAGTGACGGCTGTCTCATGAACTTCTCTGGCTCCAGAGAGGACAGCATCAGGGCCACGGCCACCAGCGTGGGGTCAGACTGCCCAGGTTATTACCTGACCAGGCCTGTTGCTATCTGCATGACCATGGGTGAGTCACTGAACTTCAGGGAACCTGAGTGTCCCTGGGCCAAAATAATAATAATAATAATAATCAACATCATTGTCATTGTTGTCACCCTGCTGGTGACAGCACTTTTCCAGTGTCCTATAGACGGGTGTTGACTTTTTCTCCTCCCAACAATAAAGGGGCTGCTCTGTTACACTCAGGGGACAGGGGCACGCAGCTGGACGGGACAGAGCTGAGATTCGAACTCCAAGACAGTGGTGCGTGTAACTGTCGCCCGCTAACTGCTTCCTCCTGTTCCACTCTGATTGCCAGAGGCTCTGGTAACCCGCAGCTGGGGTTTGGATTCAGATCCACTCACCCTTGCAAGTGTCTGATCTTGACTGTGATAGAAGGTTCCAGATGTGCTACATCGAAATTTACCTAAGGGTGCACATTGAATCATACAATCGCGTACTTCAGTGAAACTGTTCCTAAAAAATAAAGCATAAGGCAGTCAGCAAAACCAAAAAGTAAATGTGTTCTGCCCAGTCGTTTGGCCAGATGATGCCTGCTGTTGTCGCGTTGGCTGTTTGGTTCCCCCAGCACTCAGATACTGAAATATACGGGGCAGAAGGGGGTTGCAGCAGAGACCACCAGGCTTGTGTCAAGGCCACATGGCGTGGAATTTATTGTGGCTGGGTCCACAATAAATTCCATTTGCCCTGAACAGAGAGAAGTGTGTCCCTTTTATAGGGATGAAGAGGAGGCAGGAGACATTGGGTGGGAAGATTTTAATAAACATCTGTGGTCAGTGTTCTCTGGCAGTCTTGCACCTCTGTGGGCAGAGTCCTTGATGGTCTGCTGTAAATTTTTGAGTGTTTCCAAATGTCCCAGGACCTGCAAAATCCCTTGTCGTATCTTATCTTCTTTCCCGTGTGTGCCTAGGACAGCTTCAGTGCTGAGCTGAGTTGCCACAGAGAGCTGAGTTCCCTGCAGATGATAGCGCCTCCACTGGCAAAGGAGGTTGCCGCTGGGTAGGCGGGTCCGATTTGAACCTCACAGGTACCAGCAGCGGGACAGGGTCCTTTCCCCCAGATGTGGTCACCCCCAGGTGTCACTGACTCTAAAACATGTGCCTTTTGCATTTAGCAGTTCTGATATGGGGGTGCACCCCCCAAGTTATATATTAGAGTTTACTGGGCAGGGTTCTTCCTTCTTTGGTGGCCACCAAAGCCACTTGTACGGTCAGCTGCCTGAATCTGAGGATGGATGTGCACAGGAGGCCCTAGGTCTGCACAGAGTGAGGCTACGAACACCCAGGGTCCCCACGCATTGTCCCTGGCTCAGCTCTGCTGCTTTCCAGCGTTTATGGCCTTAGACAAGTGACTTCATCCCTCAGAGCCCGGGTTTCCCCACCTGTGAAATGGGGAAACAATTAAGTTTGAGAGCTGAGGATGCAGCTCTGGGGTAGAGCACTTACCTAGCTTGTGGGGGGGCCTAGGGTTCCACCCCACACTGCAAAACAAATGAAAAAATTCAAGGTATCCGGAGACTCCAGTAGGATAAGGCTCGAGGCTCCCTGGCCCAGGGGTCTGGGTGGGCTGCAGGTGTCGGGTAATTGTGCTTACTGTATGTGAGGAAACGAGAGGATGTCTCTTCAAGGTGAGTCCCTGGGGAAAGTAAGTCAGGGTCCCAGGGTCTCCTGGCCCCTGCTTCATTAGACTTTGGAGGTTCCGATACTGCCTCCAGCACCCACTGGCCATGTGACTTGGGGCAGGTCACTTACGTCTCGAGCCTAGGTTCTGTATGTGTGAAATGGACATTCGTGGTACCTGGGCCGTTATGAGGAGTCACTGGAACACAGAACCCTGGCCTTAAACACACTGGGAGCTGGGCAAAAACAGGCACTCCAGAATCCAGCTTTCCTCACAGCTGTACTAGTGGTGAGCATTTGTCTGAGTCAGGGATACTCATCCTGAGAGGTGAAAACAGCCAGGTCACTCCCTTGAGCCTTCACCCACTCGTGCTCTCCCGTGCTCTCCCATGTTGATGCTGGAAAAGTGTCGTGGGTTTTATTTGAAAGAAGCATGTTTGCAGTCTGTTCCACAGATCTTGCCTTTCCAGGTTGCTTGGCATGAACCAAACCTCTAAGAGTCCAGACTGACGCCCTGTAGGCCATGTGCCAGAGACTGTGGTCATCTGTTCCTGCTGCCGCCACTCCGAGATTCTCCCCTCATGACCGCCTTTGCTTTTTGGGCTCCACATTGGCCAGCACTGTGGCCCCCAGTCCTGTCTCCTGAGTCTGAAGTTGAACCTGCAGAGGAGTGGCGTCAAGAAAACCACTGCCTGCCCTCTGGTCTCCTCTGTAGAGGGTGACATCTCAGCGGCCCTGGTGTTACAATTTTCCTTTCTTAATGTGCTTTGCCACATGGCTGGGCCCTAAGCAGACCTCTACACAGCTCTTGGGGGCGGCTGGAGGACTACAGACCAGGACTGCTGTACGCAGTCAGGTCCCACAATGGAGGAGCTAGATTATCTGGTGCTCTGCCAGCCTACCTCCTGGCCCCCCTGTGAGTCACCAATAAATAGTTCATGGATCAAACCAAAAAGCAGGGCGGGTGGGGGGTGCAGCTCCATAGTAAAGCACTTAACTAGCACACGTGAGGCCCTGGGCTCCTTCTCAGTGCTGCAAAAACAAAAACCAAGAAAGGCCCAATACTTCAGAGGAGGATTCCAGGAAGGCACACAGAGGTGGCAGATAAGAGATCTGACTTCACCCAGCTGCAAGAAGAGAGGCGGCCCCTGCCCACAGAGGCCCTGGCTCAGGTCTGATCAGGACTACACAGAGCCAGAAAGGCCAGAGCTGAGCAGATGGAGCTGTGTGCATTGAGACCCCTGGAGGCCCGGCAGCGTCCTTTCCCTGTCTTCTCCCTGGTACTGCATCCAGCCATCTCGGAAGGGCAGTGATGCTTGACCATTGCCCATCCCACAAGTGTTTGCTGAGCCCCTGCTCTCTTCCTGACCTGGGGCCAGGTACCAGGGATACAGCAGTGGACAAAACAGAAATCACGTTGGAACATGTATGCTAAGAGCTGAGGAGGACAGAAAAGCAGGCGAGAAGGCTGGGTGGGCCAGGGATTGCTGGGAGGAACATTGACACCGATAGTGGCAGTGATGGCTGTGTTCTCTTGGTACCTTGTAGGGGCCAAGTTCCTGCTGGCAATAGACACTTCCAGAACCTGAGTCAGGATGGGGGCTGGGCAGGCCTTGGGAACCACACCACCAGTGTGAGGCAGGAGCCCTGCGGTCACCATCACAGTGACGTCACCCGCTGTCACTCAGCGTGGCCAGGCACACTGGGTACCAGGTCCCACAGCTGGGAAAGGGAAGGACAGCAGCACCTGTTGTCCCCAGGAGGATGGAGGGAGCTAATCCCTGCCGGGAGTTCACAGCCCCACCTGCCCAGTCACAAGCTTTGGGCACAGGGCTCCTGGGTCGCTGCCACGGCAGGAGGTGACAGGTCCCAGGTGGGACTCAGGCAGCACTCCGAAAGGATGCAAGGTGGCCCTGGCCTGGGGAAGCAGAGGGCGCCCTGCGGCCAGGTAGCTCCTGACCTGCCTTCTCTTAGGTTTTTTCCAAACCCCGCAGAGCAGGTAATTCCAGTGTCAGTTGGGAGGTTACTGAGGTTACCAGGTTACCAGGTTACCAGGAACAGCTAAGGAGACTGGTTGCCGCCTCTTTGTAACCCCTGGGTTTTGATTTGCATGAGAGGAGGGCATGGTGTCCCACCTCAGCAGCAGGTAAGGGGCCACATGTCACTCACCCTGGGCACAAAAGCAGCTCCCGTGGCAAGTGGCCCTGGCTGGCAGATGAGGCCCCACCCTCCTTCCCTTTTAAATAAAGTCACTAGAGCCCAGGAGGCTCCCTGAGGTCCTGGGAGCTGTGTTTAAGCAGATCACAGCTCTCCCCAAAGGCTCAGCTCTGCGCTCCTTACCCTGAGCCCTGCACACAGGCAAACCTCGCCCAGCCAGAGTTCAGCCAGGGTGGGTCCAGGAGGCTGTGCTTCTGGATTGGGGACCTGCAGCCTGGAGGAGGAGGCTAGGCCAGCTGACAGGCAGGAGGCGCTGAGGCTGGGCTACAGTAGGGCCACTGGAGGGTGAGAGATCTTGGCTCTTGCCAGCCCTGTACCACAGGCAACCCGTTCAACCCCTTGAGCCTTAGGAAGTCCTCCAGAGACATGAGAATACAGGCAGTCACGAGGCTGTGTGTGGCCCAGTGAGTTGTCTAGGACAAGGCATGATAATACCCCAGTGTGTCTGCAGAGCACCTTTCAGATTTATTTCCTGTGAACCTTCCAACAGACCTGTGGAGCTAGAGGGGTCAGAGGTCAGAGGTCATATAACCCACCCAGGGAGTCACAGGGCGTCTAGTCCTGGTATCTGACTCCAAACCTAGGCTCTTTCCTGCCTTGGCCCATCTACCTTTTCATCTCAGGGTCTGTGTAAGGCTGATGTTACCCTAAGAGTCTCCTCAAGTCCTCAGTGGGGCCTGTGAACCTGGAAGACAGTGTTGGCTGAGAACACTGAACCGCCAGGACAGGATCCCAAAGGCCCCTCCCTCATCCTCATCACTTGATGCTATTTATTTGGGCTCTTACTCGTTCACTTCCTGTTATTCCCCCCAGACAATCAGGCCGGAAATTCTTCACTTTTGCTTCCTTGAGAGGGTGGATGCCTTACTCTTTGGAAGAAGTAAATAAATCCCGTGTGCTGAGTCAGCGGTTTTTGACACAGGCCTGCAACCCCCCAGGAGTAAGCCCAGCCCCACCCCCAGCCAAGTCCCAGCCAGCCCTGCCCGGGAGGCATCCTCGGTCTTGTCTGCAAAGATGGGGAGGTTTTTACACCAGCCCTGGACTGAGCCAGGAGTCCATGCCCAGAAACTCCAGCTATCCCGTGCCAGCCCCAGTCACCTCACCCTCCCACACCCAAGTAGACAGACGGACAGCTTCACAAAGCACTTAATGTGGGACTGCAGGGCAGGAGCACTCTGTTCTCTCATTATCACTATAGTAATTGTACAGAAGTCATTAGCGTCACATAATGAATCCCAGGTACCCATCACCCGGCCCACATCCCTTACCCCTCTGTCTATTCCCTTATCACCATGTTATTTTTAAGCAAATCCCATTGGCCTTGTGTTGTCTGCAAACTACTGGATCTGTAAAAGTAAAGCTCTGTTTGAGAAGTATAATCTCCAAAGCATCATATACCTGAAAGAAACCATCAGGCATCCATTTGTTACCTAACTGTCCTCAGAAACTAATTTCCTGCTTTGTTGGAATCTGAACCAACTCTATCCTCACAGTGTACAATGTCTCTCTGAGTCTTACAACCTACAGGTTCCCTATTTCTGTTGCTGTTGACTGTTCAGGAGACCTGTAGGTTTCTCAGGATCTGCAGTTTGTTGACTGCATCCCCATGGTGTCGCTCAGCGTGTTCCTCTGTTCTTTGGATTTCCTGTAAGTTGCTGATTCATGTACAGGTTTGATCTGATTCAGACTCATGTATCAACTGGATTTTTACAAGAATCTTTCGGAGGAGATGTTGGGGCCCCTTAGAGAGGTGTGTGCTGTCTGTGCGTCTTGCTTTTGTAGCGCTGCCAGCCCTGATCACGTGGTCCCCAGCCCTGAAGGATGGCACTGGAGGGCAGCGTCCCCATGTAGATGGCTTCCCACCCACTGTCTGGTTTTCCTGTAAGAAATGTGAACAAAGTCTTGACCTGCTCTCCTTGGTTTACCAGTTGTCAGAATCTTGAGTTTAGCACCTCTGCTTTCCTCACTGGGAAATAGCTGTAGCAATACACTTACGAAGAATCGGCTGCTTCCAGAGCTCAGCTGTGACCTGTTACACAGGTGTCAGGACTTCCTTGTTGCCCAACAACACACCTGCTTCTTGGTGGCTGGAGACAGATGGGGGTTTGCTCCCACCTTGCAGGTGAGGGACTGAGGAGCAGAGGTCAAGAACCAGAGCTCTGTATCTGGTGCCGAGCTTGGAGTGCTAGCTACCAGGCTGGGAGGTGCTGGGGCTGCATTTTACTCGAAATGGGTGTGGTGGGGAAGGGGAAGTGCCTTTGGTTTTATACTTTATTTTATTTTATTTATTTTAATGGTACTAGAGATTGAAACCAGAGCCTTCGCTGAGCTGTATCCCCAGGGCTTCCTATTATTTGTGCTAATTTGCTCAAGCTGGGCTCTCTTCCTGCCTCAGCCTCCCATGGTGTGGGGATCACACACACTTGCCACCAGCCCCAGCAGGCAGTGCTTTCCGCAGTCCTTTGTGGGGCTTTGTGCCCACCAGCTCTCTCTCATCCTTCCCTGCTCTGCCCAAATATGTCTGTTCTCCTGGCCTTTGTTTTTGTGTATTTGGATTCTTAGAGGTTCTAGGTGTCTTGTTTCTGTGCTAGGGAGGAGTCAGGCTTTTAAAGCAGGCCATAACATTTGCCAGAATGAATGAATATGCAAACAACGGACACAACTCAGCTGCTGGTGTGTAGGTCTTTCCTCGAAACCTGGCTGCCAGTCCTTGGCAGCAGGGAATCTTCTGTCCCAGGAGGCCATGTCGGGCATAAGATGGAGGCAGGGGACCACTTGGCATCTTTAGGTCCAAAGGAGGCCGAGGTGATGGAAAAGCAAGTGGTGGCTATAGCCCATTCAGAGCCTGCGGGCCCAAGTTGTCGAGGTCTGTTCTTGGGCACCACTGGTATTGACGGCAGCCAGCACCTCAGGCACCTTCGGGTCACAGAGTCACACATATCACCCCCTTTACTCCTCCAGGTGAGAACACAGATGTATGAGGAGGTGAGGGAGCCGCCCAGCTAGCAGGTGGGAGAAGCTAGGACTTGAGCCTGGAGATTAGGTGCAGAAAGGCCTGCTCCTTCCTCACAAGGAGCTTCCGGGCTCCCGAGGATCTTGTGTCCCCACACTGTTAGAACACTTGTCCCAGATGCACAGCTGTGACATGGAGGACAGGGACAGCTGGTGCCTTGCCTCTGGGTTGACAGACCACACACACCACACTTGGAGATGAAGGTGGTGGCCTCGATTTTTGCCCTACAGCTGGAGAGTCCCAGCTTCTCCCAGGAACCCAGGAAACTTGGAGACACACAGCAGGTGGGCACGCAGAAGTCCACTCACGGGGAGCGGAGCAGGCCTGCTCTCCATTCCCCCACCCACAGCCCGAGGCCTAGTGCTGGGCGCTAAGCCCCTGCACCCAGCTGACTTCTCCACGGGAGCAGCCCTGCCCAGTGTCCAGGCTGGCAAAGCTTAGGCCAGGGTCCCACAGGTGCCAGGGATGGCCCTCCTCCCGCAGGCCTCTGCCTCCTGTCCCTTCTGTGCCCTGGGCACACTGCCACTGTGGCTGCTAGCAGCTGTCCCCACACTTACTTACTGGGCATCTCTTGTGTGCTAGACTTGGTCCCAGAGCTGTGGAGAGTGGTGACCATAAGCAAATGCCAGGCAGGTGGAATCAGATGGGAAGAGGAGGAGGCAGAGAAGGGAAGATGGTGTGATAGAGGGCGGCTGGTGACACTGCAGTCTTAGAAACAGCAGCAAAGGCTTCTCCAGTCAGAGGCAGTGGTGTGCAGGGGGCGGGGCATGCACTAAGCTTTGGGGTGAGGCGAGGGGGTCTCAGGCCTGCAGTATGATGAGTGCCAGGCCCGGGTGGCCCCTTAGGGAATACTTATTCTGCACTTCAGAGATTCTCCCCCTGCTATCTGTTCCTGCTCCTGTGGTATGTCGCACCTGACGCAGTAGGACACGTGGTAACATGGTGGCTCAGCACAGGGCTCATTTCAAGAGAAGGTTGTATCTGAGGGAGCCACCAACCTGGACTCAGGAACTGAGAACTGATTTGCTCTAAGACCCAGCGGGACACTCCGAGTCCTCGAGGCCCCCTCTGCCTGGATGCCCCAGGGCTGGCCACTCCCAGAGGACTGAGGGAAGAACCTGTCCACAGGTGTGAGCCGCAGCCAGTCTGAGCAGCTGCCTGCGGTCCTGCCCCAGGAAGTGAGACTTGGGACCTTCACCCCCACCTGCAGATGCTCCGGGAATAGCCGGGAAGTGGTGTTGGCTCTTCAGTCTGGCCTGGTCCCTGTGGCTGCTGCTGTTTTAAGAATGCTGTTATCGTTGGTGTCAGGTCCAGCCCTGGATTAATTCACTGCACTCTACTGAGTAAACATTCTGTGGCCTGGTGCTGCCAGTGCAGGCTCCTCCTGCCACCCAGGGAGGACAGTCGCCAGCTCCCACACAGCGCTGGCACTGGTCACTCTCCTGAGAGCCTTCCCCCAGACCATCCTGGTACATGGGACAAAAAGGCCATTGCCCGAGAGCTGCCAGCGATGCTGTAGGAACAGCCTGGCCGGCTGGCCCTGAGGACCCAGGTCATGAAAAATGAGCCCCAGGGGCTGGGGTTTCCTGCAATGGGACCTCAGCTGCATGATTTACCCTGCCGGTGCCTCAGTGTCCATATTTATAAAACAGGACTAATCCTAGTTACTAATAGCACCCGGCTCACAGGCATGACCCCTTTACAACAATTGCTGACACACAATAAGCACTAAATACCTTTAAATGTTTATATGAGCCGGATGGGCTGTAGTAGCCAGGCAGGGGTGAAGGTTCCTAGTGACAATCACATTCAGCTGCTCTTTTGCCTTGAAAAGCCACGTTTTATGTTGTTCTGTATTATTTGTGGCCCTTTGCACTGAGCCACATCCCCAGCCCTTTTTATTTTTTATTTTGAGGGAGGGTCTCACTAAGTTACCCAGGCTGACTCAAACTTGCAGTCCTCCTGCCTCACGCAGCCTTCCAGACTGCTGGGATTGGAGGTGTGAGCCGCTATGCCCAGTGCAAACCACATTTCTCATGACAGTCGAACTCAAAGAAACTCATGTGTAACCCGCAACGCCAGTTATTAGTGCTCGGGGGGAGGGTTAGCTGCCTGGTGCTGCATGGGCACAGACATAGGCCAGCGGCAGCCCTCCTGACCACTGGTGCAGTTGAGCTGGAGCACTCGGGGCTTCTGTGTATCGTGCGGGGAGCACCTGCTAAGCACGGACTGTCCATGGGGCAGGTTGGACCTGAGCAGGCCCAGACACCCCTTGCCTGGTGTCACTCTTCTGTGTATCCCAGTCCATCTGCTGCTGCCGCCACCTGGCCCCCGGCACCATCTCTGTCCACAGGCAGCCACAGCGAGTCAGGCACGGTCACCGTTCACCATAGGGGACTGAACACAGGTACAGGGGGCCTTATTGAATAAGCGATGTGGTTAGAGACCTGGGGAATGGTCACGTGGACAGATGACCGCACAGCAAGTGAACAGTGCAGACTCCAGGAGCCGTGGGGAGTCAGATGGAGCTGAAGGTTGCAGAGTCTGAGCCCAGGAAAGCCAGGATTGCCAGTGATCCTGGGGCTGGAAGAGACCCCTGGTACGCACAGCCCTGCTGGGGTCTCAAGTTAGAGGGACTGAAATAGCACCAGCCTGTGGTGGCCCTGCCATGCAGCGGCCATAGGGAGCAAATCTAAGCCCTGTGGGCACAGAGCCCCCCAGCCTCACCACCTGCCCTCTGGCCACACCTTTGTTCCCTCCAGAATGCACTGAGCTCTCTCTTGGCTGCCCCAGGGTATTTGCATTTGCTGTTTCTCTGCCACCACGTTTTTTGCCCGCTCTTGGCAAAGCTTCCCCAGACTCTGCCATCCGCTGGCACCTGGGGATTTCTTGGCTATTTATAGCACTGACCTCAGTGACTATTTAAATCATGGCATTTAAATAATAATTAAAAATGTGTCATGTCTGTCTATCTCCCTCACTTCAGCATAGCTCCCGTCTTCTGTCTGGTCTACCAGATTCCTGACCTCCCATTTTGGTGCCTGGCTCATGTCGTAAGTTCTTGTTGCATCAGTAAATACAAGGTGGGCAGCTGAGTGTGATGGCTTGTGCTTGTAATTTTAGCATTCTAGGAGGCTGAGGCAGAAGGATCTCAATCTTAAGGCCAACCTGGGCCACTTAATAATTTAGCAAGAACCTGTCTTAACATTTAGAAGTCAGGGGAGAGATGCTAGAGGTATAGCTCAGTGCAAAAGCCCTGGGTTCAATGCCTGGTTCTACAGATGGATAAAAACGTAAGGCCTGGTCTTGATAACACTGTGACCAAGTCCTGCCCGTCTTCTTCTTGACCTAGATCATTGATTTAAATCAATGTAGAGATTTGTGTAGAGACTGTAATTCTGTGTGATTCAATTTAAAGCCTTCCAGTTTTGGGGCAAGACCACCCATGGGCTATTTATAGGTGCTAAAACCAGACTCCTGGAGGTAGCGAGTTCTCTGTCCATAGAGGTGTGCAAGTTTCACACCCCCAGCTTAATGATCCTTGCAGTCCTGTAGGTCCCTGGCCTCCCTGCCTTGCTCCCAGCTCGCTCTCTGGCTCCTGTCTCCCTTCTCTGCATTACCTCTGGGCTCTTTCATAAGACAAATCAAAGTCCACCCGAGAAGTCTAGGTGCGAACATCTGCTCTGCTCGTGCCTATAATTTTACAGGATGAATGTTTATCAGTCCTGAATGTATATTCAGTGACAGGCTTGGCTGATCTTTTATCTGATTACACTCATTAACATCTAAATGTATAATCATTAATATATGTGCATGGAGGCCTAAATATTTTATCGAGGTCTTAATTACAGGAGACTTCCCGTCTTACCATAATGCTCGCACCTCACCAATGAAATGGACAGCATCAGGTGGCTCTGGGGCCCCAGAAGCAGCCAGACCCCCCAGCCTGGCGTGGAGCAGTTGTCACCCCCTGCAGCTGGCCCTGTAGTAACAGTGACCTCAGAACTCAAAGTTTGCTGTTTCTGGGTCATTTAAGACTCAGAGGCTGAAGGGGATCTATTGTACCCACTCCACGGAGGTGGCCACTGAGGCTCTGTGAGGTCAGGGGTCTCCTGAAGGCCCAACGCTGGACCTTCAGCGCTTCAGAGCAGGACAGTTTTGCTGTCTGGCATCCTCCTGGACATCTTCCTCCATTCAGGCCACAGCTGATCTAGACCATGTCGTCACACCCTGTGCAGGACTAAACTGGACCTGAACTCAGACCCATACCTAAGGTGTGGCTCGGCTGGGATTTGAATATAAGATCTGCCCTCGTGATCTGTCCTGACCTGTACCCTCTGCAGCCTCTCTCCTGACCTGGCCCGGGATGAGACTGTCTATAGCCACCAGGCTACTGCCTGTGCCCAGCCTTGAACAGTCCTGCTGAGGCTCCCTTGGGAGCAGGGGTAATGGGACAGGCCCCCAAGGCACCACAGCCCAGAGACAGTGCATGGGTTCCCAAAGCACGAAGCGCCCCAGATTGCACCCTGGTATCCACTGGCTGTTCCCGGCTGCACACCGCCTCCTCCATCCAGACTGAGTCGCAGCCCAGCCGGATGGTGCCTGAGAGTGACCTTCCGCATCCACACGAGCCTTTCAATCGAAACAGTCCTCTCTGGGTGGGGCAGGGGGGCTGCGGTAGAAACTGCTTTCCAGAAATCCATGCCTCCCCACCCAGCCTACGGAATGTCATTGTTCCGGGCTTCCCCGTCCACTATTTTTAGTGTGATTTGGAGGAAAGAGCACCTTTTCCTGGACTCTCCTTCCTAGACTGGAAAACAAACCCCTCCCCTGTGGCCCACCTCTCCCACTTCCCTCCTGCTGGGAGCTGCGCCTGGGAGAGGCCAGGAAGGGGCTAGGTTCCCTGGGCTACCACCTGCACGGTGTCCCCATGGGTCCCAGCAGGCCTGGGTGGCAGTGGCACATGCCCTGTGCCTGGTGAGGACCAGACAGTCCGAGTGGTCCGTGCAGCTCCTGTGCGGCTGGATGACACCTTGTCTGGGGTCTGATCACCCCCTGGCTGCATCCTTCCTGGCTCACTCTTTTCCCCCTGGGCGTCCTGGTCCCTGTGCACATGCCAAAGGCAGAGGCAAGGAACGGTGAGCATCTGTCCTCTCTCCAGCCCCCAGTGTCCATCAGGTGGTCCTACAGCCCCACCTCGAACCTGCCCTGATCATCCCTGCCTACCCTTGGACAGCTCTGAACAGATGTCACTGAGCATTGAAGAACAGCCGGGCAGTCCCAAGCAATGACTCACTTCCACTTGCCTTTAATTCTCACAGCAGCAGAGTGAGGAAGAAGCCATCTTCCCACTGACACACAGAGGTTGGGGAACTTAGCCAAGGTCACATGTTGGGCATGGTTGGGACCAGGCTTTGACCCTGGGGCTCTGCAGTGCTGGGTCCTCCATGGTGAGTGGCCCTGAACCTCTCCTGTGTTTCACCCCTCAGACCCCCGCTCAGGCAAGTTCAGAATTCCTCTGAAGTCAGGATGCGCACCATCACTGGTACCAGGCCACCGTGGGACTGGGTTCTAGGTCCACCTCTCAGGCTCAGTGCCATGTTCCACCCAGGGTGGGGCGGGGGGTGGCCCCATATCCTTGAGCTGGAGGGGCACTTGGGAGTTGTGAGCTGGAGTCTTCTTGCACCCCCCTCATACCCAGGTTGTACAAGTGGAGGCCAGAGTTATGGGACAGAAACAGGAGCATCATGGTCTGACCTGGGAGACCCCAAAGGACTTGCATGGCCCAGCTGTGGAGAACATGCTGTTGGAGGGCTGGTCAGGACATGCTCTGGGACACTTGTGGCCCAAGATGCTGTCAGGTGGGCAGCGGGGAATACTCTCAGATCTGAGTGTGGAGCGCAGAGGTGCAGCCCACGCTGGCATCTGAGTAGGGCTGGATTTAAGACCATGGGCTGAACAAGTTGTCAAGGAAATGATGAAAAAGGAAATTCCAAGAGCTGCAGCTGCAGCTTAATGGATATAAAACTAAGTGCATGAATCTGGGAATCCTTCCTTAACTTTTGCAGCTCAAAGTTCTTGCAGCCATCTGGCTGATTCGAAAAGACTGGTTTTCTGCCAGTAGAACTGCCTCTCTCTTGTGGTCAGCGGGGTTAGTCTTGGTTCAGTGGCATGGTGATTGGCACAGCACTGACCCAACTACAGAAGTCACTGAGTAGTTCCATCCTGTGCCAGAGCAGACATTGCTAATCAATCCAGATTCCTGGCAAAGTAAATCAGTTAGTCATGTCTGCCTTGGCCAGAGGGCTGGAACATAAGAACTTTGAGAAACCGACTTGTTCTACCCCAGTTGGAAGTTGGAAAGGGCTGGTGCTATCTTTCTAGGGTGCTCATAAAGATAGGCTTTCTGGGGAGACCCTACCTCTGAGCCTAGAGGTACTGGGCTCTGGTGCCAGGCTTACCTGTTGTACATTGTGAATGAGCTGCTTCCCTCTCCATGACACAGTGAGAAGAGGGTCATTGACCTTCACAGGGAGTAGAGCTCATATCAGCCCCATCCACACCTCCAGCCAGGCCTGCCCTGCGTGAAGCTTTCTCAGCTGTGACTTCTGGTCTTTACCCCTTGTCCAAGTCTGTAGGTCAGCTGTTCTTTCTTGCCTGAGAGCCATGATGAGGAAGGATCCCCGGCTGAAGTCAGGTGAACTTTGACCTCTTCTTATCTCACCCTGTTCATCTTTCAAACAGGAAAAGCCATAGCAAACTGGCACTCAGACTGCCAGCCTCCCACTGTACCCCAGATCTACCCTGCTGGCTCCCCGTCCCAGGTCTCTCCCCCCTCAGACACCAGCTGCACAAGGCCCCCTACATTTCCAGGGCTGGGGCTCAGGCCTAGAGGCATGGGGAGGTGGGAGATAGGAGGAGAAACAGGCGTTTAATGAGCACTTGCTGTGTGCAACAGAGGTTAGTGCTGACCTGTCCCCCAAAGCCTTGCAAGGTAGCAGTGACCGCATGCCGCTCCACAGTGGGGGCACGGGAGCCCCAGGGTGACCTGTACTGTCACAGCCCTTGCTCCCAGAGCAGACAGAGGCCTGGCATCCAAGCTCCCTGACTGACGCATATGTCTGAGGTTCTCTTCTCCCCAGACGCTCAAAGGCTTAGTCCTACTGCTGGCTCAGGATAAGACAGCTGGTCCCCTGCAGGGCAGAATTTATGACATAGTCTTTCTGGAGATGAGGAAACAGAGGCTTGATTAACCTCAGGCAGATTCCTAAGTGGGTGCTTCCAACCCCACCTCTGCTGATGCATCAGGACACCTGGGCCAACTCACTGCATGACACCCAGCATCCTCTGTGTGTGGGCCTCAGTTTCCCCAGATGTAAAGGTGAGCTGGAAGCATCCAGTGCCTCCCATTTTGGTGGGTGTTTATT
This sequence comes from Cavia porcellus, assembly GCF_034190915.1. Lineage (NCBI taxonomy): Eukaryota > Metazoa > Chordata > Mammalia > Rodentia > Caviidae > Cavia > Cavia porcellus. The sequence continues at coordinate 11,015,743 of NW_026947508.1, forward strand.
CAGAAGCCAGGGCCCCACAGGTCAGCGTGCCAAGGCTTTCTGGCACCTGCCTGCTGCCTCTCACCTCCTGGTCTCAGTGGAGACCCTGAGACTGGTTGGTAATGCTAAATAGAAAAGGAAAGGGGTGCCCTTCTGACTGAGGCTGGGTCGTACACACAGAGGCACACGCATTTGCATATACACATGCACCACCGTGCACATGCAGAAGTACACACACACCTCCCTTCCCGCAGCCACAGGGCAGCAGTGAGGTACACACAGCATATGAGACTGCCTGTAGTGGAGACCTCAGAGAGCCTGCCAGGAGGCCAGGCAGTACAGGAGTGGCATCGTGTGGCTGGAGTGTCCACATGTGTGTCTGCATTGTCCGCTCACTGGTTTTATGAAACCGGCTCTGCCATGTGCTTTGGCAGTAGCATGTGAGGGCTGTCAGGGCCTCAGATAGACGCCTTAGGTTTATCTCAGGGACCCCTGTGTCCAGGGACCCCACAGCCACAGCTCCTCTCCCACTGGCAGGTTCCACCACACTGGAGGCAGGCGAGGACAAGCATGTGTGCGGTCACCAGCCACGCTGTGGGGTTGGCTCAGGTTAGGAGGGTGAACGCTGGAGCACTCGGCCAGGTTCCTCAGCACCCTGGGGACTCCCACCTCCCCATCTGTAACACAGAATGACTTTGTAAAGCACTCGAGAGTTAAATGATGAAGCCCCAAGAGGCTCAGCTCAGTGCCTGACACTTGCTAACGGTCACTGTGTGGGAATTGCTGTATTTCTTGGAATCCGCGGGTGGGAGGCTGATTCCCCAAGGACCCAGAGCCAAGGTGGGATGTCAGGTTCCCGTGCCCCGATTGCCACCTGCCCTGCCCCACTGTTGGCATTGGGCACCCCGTGGACATGTTTATGGGGTACCTGTGGATGTCCTGTGTATGTCAGTATGGGCTGCAGTGGAAAGGGAAGTCTCCTGGGGTCTTGGAAGTTAAAGGGAACCACCAGAATTCAGCACCTTCAGTGTGCTGGAGGCTGAGGTCAAACTGATGCTCCAGGAGGAAAAGACAAGAATGGGTTGCCAGGCCGCTCCACCCGGTAGGCCCTCACTGCATGCACCACCTTGATGGGTAAGGAGAAACACTCCTGTGTTCAAACCCCCTTCCTCCCCAGGAGCACTGACCGCAGGGCACTGCCGCTCTTGGCCTCTTGGCTGTGGCCTGGCATCACAGGTGAGGACATTTCCAAGAGCCAAGCTCTCGTTCCCTCATTACAGTGCCCAGCAGGTGTGGCATCACCCACCAGTGACTGTGCTGTGGTTCTAGTGGCCTGGCTGTTGGAATGGGACCCATCTGGGTGGAGACTGGAGACTGGGAGGTGAGGGGAACACTGGTGGCCTAGCTGTGGACCTGTACAGGAAGGGCCAGCTGTGTCCCTGTGAAAAGCATGTGCAGGCCATCAGAACAGGGTTTGAAGGACAGACAGAAGCATAGCATGACGGGCCAGAGGGAGGGGCCGGCTGTGGGTCCTCACAGCTGTGGTAGATTTGAAATCATTTCTTGGGGATCGATGATGGGAAAGTGCCGTCGATTTGCTTAGAACTACAATCCCAGGCCCCACATCCCCCTGAACAGGCAGCACAGCACCTGGACACTTGTGACCTCAATGGGAGCGGCTCCTTGGGCAGCTTCCTCAAGCACCGCCGACCAGTGGCACAGACACCGGGATCCACGGTGCCATGCGTCCTTGTATGCGTGCTTTGGAAAAGCAGTGTGCAGACTGGACATGGGCTTCTGTGTGTGGCAGTTTCAGGGGTACCCCGCTGTGGTTTGAGGTTGATCTTCTCTTGACATTTGTGCCAAAGACTCAGACCTCGTGTTTTCTGGGTCCTCTACCTGGCAGAGTCCGGCCCAAGGAGGGCAGAGCGTGCAGGTGCCCCCACCACAGGAAGGAAGCTCCACGAGGGAGTCTGATTTTTCCATTACACGGAGTTCTGACCTGGGTGGAAAGCATCCCCCCCCCTCCGGGCCCTCTATCTGCCTTTATGCTCCCCAGGCTTGGCATGAATCTCCCATCCTGGGGCACTAAGAAGGCTGAGAAAGATGGGTGCATTTTCCACTGGACATCTGGGTCCACTCTAGGGACTAGAGCTCTATCCCTTAACCTGCAGTAGAGCTTGAAAAATCAAGCATTTTGGCACAATACAACTCCCCCACACACACCTACACACATCTTAAGGAGGACAGAGGCACAGGTGCTACTTGTCAGTCATGTGGATATGAATTTGACTGTCACACCATCACCCATCCGGAAGGCACTGGGCATCCCTGTTCTCAGCAGCAGGCATGGAGTTGGCACACAGCAGGTGCCTTGTTGGACAGTGGGAAGCTCTGGTGTCACCGTCACCAGTGGCGAACAGCAAAGTCTGCAGTCTGGTTCTCACCCAGATGGAGCTGTAGCAGCCGGGAGTCAGAGCCTGGGAAGTTAATTTCGAGCCAAAGGACAGAGGCTGAAGGGCAGGAGGAACCCACAGGAGCATCCAGCTACCCTGCTCTCTGGCAGTGGCTCTCTTCTAGCTGGGAGGGACTGTCCAAGGTCCTGGGGACCCTGTCCCCGAGTTCCCTGCTGTTCTTGTACCCACTAGTGTGAAATCAGCTGAGACCTAAGCCAGGCCCTGATTGGCCCCTGCTCCACCTTTGCCTACTGTGTGGCTTTGGCTCCATATCTGGTGGGTGACAAGGACTCCGCCTGCCTGCAGAGTATCTGACATAAACAAAGATGCATCCTGGCTTATGGTTTTTGAGGTTCTAGTCCATGGTTAGCTGATTCCATTCCTATGGGCCTGAGCCATGAAACATCATGGCGGAAAGGTATGGATGAGCAAAACTGCTCATCTCATGACAGCTGGGAAGCAGAGAGGGGAAGAGCCAGAGAAGGAGGGGCTGGAATGAGTCCCCAGGGTCACACCCCATGACCCACTGCCTTCAAGTAAGCCCCCCACCCCCCGAGCCCCATGGAGTCATCAGAATAGGGTCACACAGTGCATTAATGCAGAGTTTGCAGCCCTCGGGATTCAGCCGCCTTCCGAAAGCCCCACTGGTGAACACATGGGCCTTTGGGAACATTTTAGGTCTCAATCATAATACTAGGTACCACTTTGGATGTTGGGGTTTCTAAAAGCGAGGTTCTCCTATGATGTGGCCTCACTGTGTTGGAGCGGGGTTAAGCGGTAGCCTGACCACACCCCTCCCTAATCTGGCCCAGGGAGCCACCTCTGCCCGGTAGGACTGGAGCAGAGGCCTCTCCCTGTGGGCTCTGCATCATCGCCACCCATTAAGGTTCCAAGCCAGCAGGCATGGAATTCCTGCCCTGGTGACCTAAACCAGTGCTGGCCAGGTTGTGAGAAAGACGGACAGGCTGGGGGACCTCAGAGCTGGAATTTGCAGGGCTGCCCAAGGCCTGCAGTCCCCAACATGGATCTCCTGTGGGGTCCCTGTGCATGGTGCCAAGCCAGCCCCACCTGTTCTACCTGGAGGGTCCAAGGGGAAGGGCAGGAGGATGAAAGGGTCCCCAGGGCTGGAAGGACATTGGTTTGTATTGGGTCAGTCGTTGGGTGGTGCCAGGCTCCCCAGTTCCTTCCTATACGTGGCTGAGTTGGCAGAGTTGGATGCCCCATCTGCCCCGTGTCACCACCCCCTACTAGCTGTGAGGCCAGAGACCCCTCAGAATTGGGGGCCCCACTGTGAGAAGTCATGCACACACAGGGGGGATTTGGGGTCAGATGTGGCTGTAGCACTTTAAGCAAGTGACCACTCTGGGCTGTCTCAGGCTGAAAGATTCCAGAGCACAGGAGTCGCTTTGTCCTGTCCCCCCTCCAGAATTAGCTCCTCCATGTTCTTTCCAGGGAAGGGTAGAGTTCCAGGGCCTCTGGAAATCCCCGGGGCGCCCACCCTTCAGTCAGAGCCTGTCCTGAGCCCTGGGCCTGCAGGAAGGAGAGTGCGGGGAGCCCGAGTCACGCTGCCTTGTGGACCGTGACAGGAGCATGTGACGCTGCTCTGGGTGACTTTGAAAAGCTTGATTGAGATAAATTCACATAGCACAGTTTCCCCACTTCAAACCCACAGGCCCGGGGACCTAGTACATCCATCACCACAGCCAGCCTCAGAATGTTCCCATCGCCTTAAAGGGAGCCCCGTGACCCCAGCTGTCCCCGTACTCTCCCAGCCAGCCGCAGCCCAGCCTAGGCAGAGGCAAGGCTGAGCTCCTCTCTGTCTAAATTTCCTTCTTGGGGACACGTTCTGGAAATGCAGTCACAGGACACGCGGCCCTTCATGGTCTTCTCCGTTAGCATCGCTCCCTCAAGGCTAGTGCCATGGGTCAGCACTGTACTTCCTTCATTGGGAAATACTGTTCATAGTATGCGTGTATCTTGTTTTCTTTGATCATGCATTGCTGGACACGTGTGGTTTCCACCTTTTGGTTATTATCAGTCATGCGCTTAGAGCACGTGTTCACAAGCGTGTGTTTCCCCTCCGGGGTGTGTGCCCAAGGCTGGAATCGCGGGCTTTGATCTTTCATGGCCCCGACCCCAGACTGCTTCCAAAGCCACTGTGCCGTCCCTGCTTCCTCCGTCCTCACCGACACATTAGTGACTTCTTTATTTTACCCGTTCTCCTGGATGTCAGCTGGTGTCTCGTGATGGTGCTGACTTGTGTCAAAAAGACGCCAAACCCCTTTTCATGGACTTCCTGGTCACTTCTTGGAGGACTGTTTCGATTCGTCATCTTTTTTTTAAGAGAGTTGCCTTTATCTTTTGTTTCTTTGTCTTTTTTTTTTTTTTAATACTAGAGGTTGAACATAGGGTCTCCCCATGACCCACACTGCCAGCCCTTTCTGTTTTTTCTATTTTATTCATTTTATTTTGAGACAGTTTCTCTGTCATTAAATTGTCTGACCTAGGCTTAAAACCTTGCCACCCTCCTGCCTCAGCCTCCCAGAATGCTGTGGTTTCGGGCATGTGCCATTGGTGCCTGGCCCCTTTGTTTTGGTTTTCTTTCTGTAAATAGGTTATGTTGTTGAGTTGTAAGAATTATCTGTATATCCTCAAGATGAATCCCTTGTCAGACACAGGGACTGCAGACCTCCTGACCCCTCTGTGGCTGTCCTCACATTTTCTCGTGGTGTCCTGTCAAGCAAAAGTATTTCATTGGACTTCATGATGAAGTCCAATTTATCTTCAATTTTTTTTCTTTTGTGGCCCATATTTGGGTGTCTTATTTTGCATGTTTTGAATCAGTCTCTTCTTCCCAGGGAGAAAATGGGGTGAATGAGGGGCTGTTTGGCTGGGCTGTCGTTCCATGGGCCAGAGTCTGGGGGTCTCATTTTGACTGAGAATTGAGGCCTCTTCCTCTTCCAGGGCTGTGGGGTCAGGAACTCACCAGGCATCCGCTCCTGACCCCGGTGGGGGGGGTAGCCTCTTTAGGGTGGGAGGGACATTTAAGCAGGACCACTTCCAGTGTGGATGATAAATCTGAGAGGTGAGAAATGGGACATATAGATCCGGTGGGCCTGGGTTCGAATTCTGGAGGTCTGGGGGAGACACTGGCCGTTTCACAATCCATTAAAAGGCACAGGGGTCGGATGCTGGGGTCTCAGGGGCTAATAGGCTCCTCTGTCCACAGCCATGAAGGCCGACCGGAAGCGCTTGAAGGGCGAGAAGACGGACCTGGTGAGCCAGATGCAGCAGCTGTACGCCACGCTGGAGAGCCGCGAGGAGCAGCTGCGGGACTTCATCCGCAGCTATGAGCAGCACCGCAAGGTCAGCGCTGGGCTTGGGCACCCAGAGGACGGGGGCATGGCCCCAGGGGTGTCCGGGCCGGACAGGGTGGATGCTGGATGCTGGAGTTGGGACTCCCTGTTTCCATGTCTGTGCCCTCGTGGCCTCCCATTCACCCTCTCTGAGCCCCAGTTTCCCCATCTGTAAAAGGGTGACAGCGGCATCCCTGCTGCCACAAGGACCCTGAGATTGTACACACCAAGCACTGGCACGGTGCCGACCCTATAACAAAGACGCAGTGATGTGAACTATTCAGCTTATTAATCCCATCACAAATGTGAGGCCAGGCGTGGTGGCGCACGCCTATAATCTCAGCATTCAGGAGACTGAGGCAGGAGGATTGCTGTAAGTTCAAGATCCGCCAGGGCTACAAATGAGTTCAAGGCCAGCCTGAACTGCTTAGTAAGACCCTGTCTCAAAAAAAGACAAATATGAAAAGAACAGAGCTTTGACCTTGTGGGGTTCCCCAGGGGTCCCTGAGCCCAGAGTCCCTACCAGGTTGTAATCCCTCAAACACTATTTCCTCCCCCGCTGCAGGAAAGCGAGGATGCGGTCAAGGCTCTGGCCAAGGAGAAGGACCTGCTGGAGCGGGAGAAGTGGGAGCTGCGACGCCAGGCCAAGGAGGCCACGGACCACGCGGCAGCCCTGCGCTCCCAGCTGGACCTCAAGGACAACCGCATGAAGGAGCTGGAGGCCGAGCTGGCCATGGTGAGAACTACCCTCAGGATGAGGACAAGACTTCAGGTCCAGAGAGTTGGTGCAGAGTGGGGGTGGGGCCAGCAGGCAGGCTCCCCAGGCCACAAGGACGCTTGGAGCCCATCCATCCCTTGCACCAGGAAGTGTGGGGCAGTGGGGGGCCTTAGCCCATGCACACTCCCCGGACAGCTGCTACAAAAAGCAGGGTATTGGGGTATTTAGGAAAATATTTTGAAAGAGATTCACCAAACTCAGAACATTTGTTATCTAGGATCAGTAGGATTGCACAGGACTTCGATTTCTTTCTTTTTCATTCTATTTCCAAATGTAACGGCCAGAAAGTGTCTTATTGAGACCACCCAGGAAGAAAAATGCAGGTTTTTTAATTGTAAAACAACCCCCTCCCCCCAGACACTGTTCTGAGAAGGTGCCTGGGGCCACCTGAGCTGTGCCTGGAACTCCTCTGAGTTTCCGTGTCTTTCCTGTGACTGGTCCGGGGCAGGGGTCTTGATCACGTATCTCTCTGCAGCATGGCTGGGGAGATATAGAGAGCTCGTGCCAGCAGTGTCTTTGAAACCCACCAGGGCTCCTGTGGCAGCGGCCAGTGGAGGTTGTACAGGGAGTCGCTGAGGAGGGTCTTGCATGGCTCCAGATGGACCACGTCCTGCAGGGCTCTCATCTCTCTGGGCCTCCTGGTGCTGTCCATCTACACAAGGATGCCAAGCATAGGGCTCTCCTGCAATTTCAGGGAAGTAATGCAAGGGACCCTTAGCACGGTGCCTGTGCGTGGTTAACAATGACAGTATGGATTCCTAAGGCCACTTGCTTCAGAGCAGGGCTGTCTCTCCTGGGTCTCCCTGCCCGATGCTGACCCCTAGTGGTGAGGGCCATCAGGGCAGGAAGAGACCACAGCCTGGGGTCCCCTCTGGGCTTGGCTTCCCATGATGTGGGTGCTGTTGCTGCCAGCCCCACAGGTCTCAGACCAGCTCTCTCAGTATCCAGCACAGACAGACAGATGGACACAGTGCCTCCTTGTGCGGAGCTCTGGCCCCACATCCTGGGGACTGCCTGGATTGGCAGCCAACTCACCTCAGCCCCTGGTCCCTCCGCCGGGCCCCTCAGGGGCCTGCTTCCTCCTTCTGGTAGACATCCAGCCCTCGGCTGCTGGAGGTGAGCAGCATAGATGTGGATCTGTTGGGCAACACCACAGGTGATATCTGCCCGGGGACAGAACGGGGCTGTGCAGAGTTGTGGCAGCTCCTGACTGCTGGGGAGTCCATCTAACTGCAGCCCCTCTGTCATCTACCACCTGTAGTTCTGAGTAATCAGCAGACCCAACTGCCCAGTCTGTCCACCCTGCTGATTCAAGGCCAAGTCCCAAGGTTTCAAGAGCAGAAAGCTGCTCAGACTAGCTGTGCTGGGAGGCATCATGGTCCAGGGGAGGAGGAGGAGGAGGCCAGGCTTAGAGACAGCTGCAGAGTCAGGCCAGCCTGGGTTCTGGGCAAAAGGGTCAGCACTGAGTGCCATGGTGGGGAGAGGGAGTCTTGGCACTTTGTTCTCTTTAAATCTACCTCCTCCCCAGCCCAGGTGAGAGAGCCCAGGTGTGGGCCTCAGTTTCTCACCTAAAAGTGTTCACCATACTTGCTAGAGGGCCAGAGGCCTAGGGGAAGAGCCACCTCCCTGAGGGAAAACTTGGCTCTCCTCATCAGTAGGTTTTGCTTTGTTTTTTGTGGTACCAGAGACTGAAACCAGGGGATTCACACAGAGCACATTCCCATCCCCTTCATTGTTTATTGTGACACAAGGTTTCCCTAAATTACTAATTTGGGCACTTAACTTATGATCTGCCTGCCTCAGCCTCCCAGATTCCTGGGATCATAGGAATGTACCACCATGCCTGGCTCTCTGTGTTTCAGCTACGTGCCGTTATCACCGTCAGACAGACAGGGGCACAGAGACCAGGAACAGGGGAGGAGCCTCTTAGGGTCCCACAGCCAGGAAATGGGGGGGCTGTGACCGAATTGGAGCAGTCTACTTCCCGAGTCCCAGCCCTGAGGCACAGTGCTTGCACACCCTAGCAGTGAGGACGCTGGGGCTGAGTGGGGGAGAAACTCGCTCAAGCTTGCACAGCAAACGGTAGAAGTGGATGCTGGATCCATTTCTACCTGGACTTCTGTCACATGGGCATATTTGTATCACTTCACCGACTTGCAGGTTCTAGGGGCTCAGAAAAAGGTGGAAGCTCAGAAAGGAAAGGAGGGGGTCAGACCCCAAGAGGAGTTCCCAGCATGGAGCTGCATTCATGAGGGAGGTCAGCAGTAACGCTGTGTAGATGGCCATGGGGAGGTGACCCAGCTGGCCGAGTGTGCACACATGTTTAAAGTTGGCCTTTGCAGGCCTCGCCTGCAGTTGAACTCTGTCTCACAAGCACTGTCTTCAGGATCTCAAATATTGTGTGGTAGTTGTAATCCCAGCACTTTGGGAGCTAAGGCAGCAAAATCCTAAGTTTGAGCCCAGCCTGGACAACCTGGACAGCCCAGACAAGACCCTGTCTCTAAACAAAAAGGGCCGGCAGTGTGGCCCAGTGTGAAGGGCCCACGTTCAAGCCCTCGTACTAGAAAAAATAATTGTGCGTGGGCTCCTGGGCCTCAGAGCTCACCCTCACCAGTACCACTAACCAGTCCTGAGCCCATGACAGAAGGTGCTATACCCAGCCCTGCTGGGTGGGGACAGGAGAGCATCATGCCCAGACCTCTTCATCCTGCCGTCCTGGCTGCTGCAAAGGGCCAGGTGGGCATTCCTGCACTGCCTGTGTGTGGCTGCGGATATCTGTAAGAAGGAAGAGCCACGGGTTACCTGCCATGTGAGGGATCTCCCGCCTCCTGCCCATGAGCCTGGGAAGCTGGTCAGGAAGAGGAAATGGACAGAGATGAGAATCTGTATTCTCATATGTGTGCCTTTTCTTCCCCAAAGAATTGAATCTCACTTGCAGTAAATCCCACATACCTTAGGGGGAGATGACATGGCTAAGGAACCCAAAAAGGGCGTTATGTATGGTCTTGGACCCTTTTCCCTCTGTTTGGAGTTGACTCTAAGATGTAGCCAAGTGCTGTGCCACCCTGTACAGTGGTGGCTCCTTGGCTTTCCTGCTGTAGTGGCAGGTGGGGCTGAGCAGCAGCCAGACAGGTCTCCTTGATCACGGCTTCTTCCTGTCTCCCGGCTCTCTCTCCAGGCCAAGCAGTCCCTAGCCACATTGACCAAGGATGTCCCCAAGCGGCATTCACTTGCCATGCCAGGCGAGACGGTGCTCAACGGCAACCAGGAGTGGGTGGTGCAGGCGGACCTCCCGCTGACGGCAGCCATCCGGCAGAGTCAGCAGACCCTCTACCACTCCCACCCTCCCCACCCTGCAGACCGGCAAGGTGAGTCCTGCTCAGCCTGGCCCTGCCATGGCTTCGAGCACTTCTTACAACGCTGTCCAACCTCGTGGAAGAGGCAGGCTAGGACCATATAGGGCAGAGACCATGGGTTCTTGTAACTGAAGAGGCTAAAATATGGACTTGAATGGCTGGCTCCAGAAGTTCAAATAGTAGCTGAGTTCAGATATCATCATCTTCTCTCTGACCACTTCTGTCCATCTCTCAGTTCTGCCCACTGTCATTAAATGTCATCTTTGGGTTATCTCTTACTACAAAAGCAAAACAAAGCCCAAAAGTTCAACTCAGGGCCTTTAAAGCTCACAAATTTTGAGAAACAGAAACTCTTTCCTCTGATACATATCAAACTCAAAAATGTCTGATTGGCCAGCTTGGGTCACATGTCTAGAGAGGAGCTGGTACCAATTGGCCAGCCTGTGTCACATGCCCACCCTGCACCAATCACTGAGTCTAGAGAGAGTAGTACTTATTCTGATTGGCCAGCCTGGTCACATGCCCAACCTGGACCAATGACTCGTGTCTGCAGAAAAGTGGGTATCCCCATTGGCCAACTGCAGGGAAAGCAGGAGTCCTTGATTGACAACTCCAGCCAATTACAGGATATGCAGGAAGATGGAGTGGAAATGTCCCCTGGGTATATTTGCTCCAGACCCTTGGCAAAGGCTGCCTAACCATGACTCTAGCCCTGGTCCTTGGCTTATGCACAAAAATTCCATTGGGCTCTTGGTGCCCTGTGTGGATTGTGTGTCTGTTTGCTGAGACTTCCCTCCACCCACCTCGTGGGGTTGTCTTGGTGATGAACTGTTTCTAGAATGGGACCTGGGTAAATATTAGCTGCTGCTCTCAATGGTATCACTGTTATCACTGTCCCCTGACAGGTGATACACAGGGCTTTAGAACTTGACAGTAAACAAACTCAGAGTGCCCCCTCCGCCGAATGGAGACTGGCTGTCCAGGGAAGCTGACTCCATGGTTGGGACTGGGGGTTCCTCCTTTGGTGCCAAAATGCAAAGTTAGAAAACCTTAAAATAACACTGTGTATGTCCAACTCCCTCTCCAGGCAGGGAAATGAGCCCCTTTGAGGGCTGCCCGTTCACCTCCTCAGAGCCCAGGTGCACAGCCAGCTCTCCTGCTCCTGGACCAGCCTGGGGCAGCAGGTGGCAGAGATGCTATTTGAAGAGAGACAAGGCTCGGGGCAGCTTCAGGGTCACGTGGTGGTAGCTGACATGCATCTCCCTGCAGATGCACTTTTTCCATCTGCCTTGTGCCCCACCTTGCAGTAGGCATGCCACACACAGCTGCCCTGTGTCATGGAGATCACTGTCATCCCTGTTTCCCAGATAAGAGAACAGGCCCGGAGAGGGTAGAGAGCGTGCCCACAGCTGCACAGCTCCCTCAGTGCAATACCAGCCTCTGCAGATGGGAGAGCTGGGCTTCAGAAACAGAAACTCTTTCCTCTGATACATATCAAACTCAAAAATGTCTGATTGGCCAGCTTGGGTCACATGTCTAGAGAGGATCTAGTACCGATTGGCCAGCCTGTGTCACATGCCCACCCTGCACCAATCACTGGGTCTAGAGAGAGTAGTACCTATTCTGATTGGCCAGCCTGGTCACATGTCCAACCTGGACCAATGACTTGCGGGGGGGGGGGGAGTGCCTTCAAGCTAGGCCCCTCATTCTCCCGCTCTTTACTGAGCACCTACTCATGCTGGGCTGCGTGTGGTCTGGGGTTCGACACAGATAAGACACATGCGCCTCCTTTGCAGAGCTGACAGCATCAGCAAGCAGACGGATGGCCTCCTTGTTCATAGAGCAGCAGGAATCAGGGTGACGGTGCAGCTGGCAGGCAGAGGAACGACACAGACAGTGGGGGAGATGGTGTGTGTCCGCCTGGTCAGAAGGCTGGTGTGGCTCAGGTGTGCTGACAGCGTCAGGAATTCCTGATGAGGCCCCAGAACTGCGTGCCAGGCTTGGGGTGAGGAGGTGGACTGTGCATTTCCTCCCAGAGTGGCAAGACACATGTCATACTCACTGTGCAGGGAAGCCCGGGGATAGGTTGCCACATGTCCCAGACAAGAGACAGCAGTTGCTGCAGGGTAGGGGACAGGTAGGGGATTGGGGCTGTGTCAGAGGCACTCTTCTGGGGGAAAGAACTCAGTGGTCCCTCCGCTGACTTTGGAGGATCCTTGTTGGGAATCTGCTATTGAGCAAAGCTGAAGACCACACTGGCTCTAGGACCACCCAGGTGGAACTCCCAGGGTTAGGGCTTCACGTGACGAGGCCTCCTAGCAGTTGTCCTACTGGGACAGGTACGGCTCAGTGTTTGCAGCTGTATAATGAGGGCGTTGGGTGCACAGTGAGGACCTCCTGTCCACCCTCACTCACCAGCTGTCCCTGCCTTCTAGCGGTCAGGGTGAGCCCCTGCCACTCCCGGCAGCCCTCTGTCATCTCCGACGCGTCTGTGGCTGAAGGCGACCGGTCATCCACACCGAGCGACATCAACTCCCCGCGACACCGGACGCACTCCCTCTGCAACGTAAGGCCAGCAGCGGCGGGGCTGGGCACCCGGGCCCTGCCCGGGGACCACGGGACAGGGGGCGGGTAAAGTCGCGCCCGTTCTTTCCTCTTGTCCACCCAGGGAGCGCGCTCTGGCGAAGGAAGGCATTTCCTCCTCTGCTCTTTCCTTTTGCAAGAAGCGCTGGATGAGGGGAGAGAGAGAAAGGAGGCCCGTTTACTCCTTGTGTCCGGGAGGGCACGGAGAACCCCGAGGAGGCTGGCCTGGGTCGGCCGCAGGGTCTGTGCAGCCTACAACTCTGCCCGGTGGGCCCTGTCTGGGTGGGCCCTTTCCAGGACAATGGGCACCACCCCCCAGGTGTTAGAGGTCACCTCTAGGACCCAGAACCTTCCAGATTCATCTCCATCAGCCCTGGCTCTAGAGATGGAGCCCAATTGGTTTGGTGAGGGTTTTTTGTTTCCAAGGAGTTGAGGAAGTATCTCTTCAGAGAGGAGGCATCCTATGAATTGGTTCTAAATTTTCCTACTTGCTTATTTAATCACTTTTGATTGTATGGTGAGTACCAACTGCTAGTGGACTCAAGCCTCCAGCTTTGAAGGCCAAGGAGTGAGGCTGATGGGCTCTATATTAGTCCATCTCCATTGCTATCACAGAATACCCGAGGCTGGGAGAGGGTTATAAAGAAAAAAGGGTTGTTTAGTACACAGCTTTGGAGCATGGGGCCAGTTCTACTGACAACTCCCAAGGCATATCACACTATGGCCTCAGCAGGAGCACATGCACGAGGGAGACAGGAAGCCAGAGAGCTGATAGGGTCTGGCTTGCCCTTTTATACCAACTCAAGAGAGTGAAGTCACCAGGGTCCCCTGGAAATGATCTCAACTCCTTCCAAGGGCAGGGGTGCCTGAAAGTGGTCAGCAGCCGTGTCCACTAAGAATTTTTGTCCTGTCACATGGTTGGTGACACGGGGCTCCCCTCCACGTCCTGTAGGCAGACATCGAAAGGTCAGTCTTTCCAAAACTCAGGAAGGCTTTTTCCAAAACTCAGTTAATGTTGCTTTATTAACCAATAAAATGTATAGAAAAGAAATCGAGGTAAACACATTGAGAACAAAGACAAAGCTGTTATTCCAGATGACTTGATGATCTTCCGGGGAGACTGCAGACTATGGCTTGGAGACTCTGGGAGCCCATCCCAAGCTAGCGCAGGCTGACGCTGAGTATAGCTTCCCTGCAGCACAGCAGGCAGACTCTTTCCATCTACAATAAGAACAAAATGCTCTTATCAAAACAGCTCAGATTATTAAAAGGGAATGATGCCTCGGCCTGCGAGAGTGGGCAGCAAGAACCACAGGCCCAGGGGCCTCCTGCAAGGGCCCAGATCAGGACTGGCCTTCCCTTCTCCAGCTGTGAGGGAGCAGAGGGGACCTCAGTGACAAAGGCTGTCTTGATGCACAGAGCCCAAGCAAGGAAGCCAGGCCACTCCCAGGGTCCTGGCGTCCACTCTGTGTGCAATCACTTTGGAGCTGGCAGTGCCCTGTCCTTCCGGCGGACCACCTTCTGCCTTTCGATTGCCTCGGACAGCAGGACTGCCGCTGGCGGGTGCATTCAGCCTCTGCCCGGCCTGCCACTAGCACGGGGCCATCCAAGCACACCATGCACGGGCACTCTGGCGGCTGGTTAGTAGTCTGCATACCGCTTTCCAGTGGCTCCTGGCTCGTTCCTTTACTTATACATATGGTGCCTGCAGAATGGGTTCTGTTGATCAAACTTGAGCTAAGACCAAAGGTTAAAGCTAGGGTCTTGCTATTAGCCAGGTATGTGGTTCAGGCTGGTATTGAATTTGCCGTGTAGCCCAAGCTAGCCTAAAACTTGCAGTGATCCCCCTGCCTCAGCCTTCTGAGTGCTGAGATCCCAGGTATGCACCGTCATGTCCAGTTAAACTATCATTTCTTATATTCTCTCCACCTCAACTGCAATGCTCATAGGCAGGCCAGGAAGAGTCTCGAAATAGCTGCAGGTTCCCTGCTGCTCTCAGGCATGTGACCTGGAATCAGCAACTTCACCCGCTCCACTCCCCCACCTCCCTGTCCCCTGGCCACTGATTTAGATCAGAGCTCGGGACTCAGCACGAAGAGGCTGCAGGACATAGACACTGGTCACAGGGACAGGGTACTTCCTTCCTATGGGCAACCTTTCTGCAATTCTAGAAATGACCTCCAGGGGGCTTCTTCCTAACAGATCCAGTGTCCCTTTGCCCCAGGCAGAACAGACTGATTCCAGGTGAAGGCTTTAGCACATCTACAGACCAGCCGAGTTCTCCTGAGGCAGAGCTGGCAGTGCATCCAGCTGTAAATGTCCCATCTGTCTGAGGCTCCCTAGGGAAGAGGGAGGGCACTCCCGGGCAGCCCCAAGCTGGGGAATAAGCCGCTGCTGGACTGAGAAGAGTCGGTCCTAACTTGGACCCTGCAGCTCTGCTTGGCATTAGCTCTGTGAGGATGGGCATTCGGGTCCTCCAGCTCCTCCACAGAGTGAGAGACTCACTGTGCCACTTGCAGAGGAAGCTGGCAGCTACACCATCTCCCAAGTGGGTTTCTGTGCTCTTGTCCTGCTTCATATACACGAGAAGTGGCAGGTACACCCGCCTCCAGTTTGAGCGCAGTAGACTGTCACTCATTTGTTGATCAGAAGAATCTGGGGTTGAAAGGGCAGAGAAGGCGGGGAGCCCCCCAGGGCCTCTGGCCAGGACCCCTGGTCCAGACCACATCTCCATGAACCCAGGCCCCAGGAGCCAGCCATCTGGGAGTGTCAGCCTCAGGAGTCAGGGCGAGGGGTCCCCATGACAGAGGAGGGGCGGCCCAGAGGGAGGGCATCCTTCCTCACGTGCCACCTGATCCGCCGTTTCATCTCCATCTTCTCTCTGGCCACAGGGCGACAGTCCCGGCCCGGTTCAGAAGAACCTGCACAACCCTATTGTACAGGTAAGTGTGCTTCCCCTGGCCACTGGGTCTCCATGCGACCTGACTGGGCCTCATCTCTTATCCCCCTGGGCCCCAGTACCCTCCTGCTGCCCCTCTCCAGCTCCCAAGGTAGACAGTAGTTATGCGCTTCCCAGGTCACTGTGGGCTGGCTCCTAGGGCCACCTCTTCCGTGACCTCTGCCAGACATGTGGCTATCAGTGCAACACACATCCTGTGTCCTGCTGCCCGGCCTGCATCTTCCCCGAGCAGGCAGGGTTTAAAAATCATGGTTATTCTTTAAAAGCTGATAACCCTGGTGATGAGCTCTGCTAGAAACTTTACCTATTTTCAATATTCTGTTGTCTGCAAGGCCAGGGCTGCAGGAAGGACAAATGACATGAGGGCCAATGGGAGTTGTGGAGGGCATCTGTGGCCCAGCTGGGCCCATCTGCATTGGGGTCCTCTTGAGGGAGATGCAAGTTCCTGAGACTTCGCGCTGGAGACGCCATCACAGCCTGTGGGGTGTCCTGGAAGCCGTGCTCTCCCATCACATGTGAACCCCAGCCTTCTGTGTGTAGCACCATCATGTGCTCTTGGCAGTTTGCAAAACTTGAAAGCCTATCCCACCCCAGTGCTGCAGCTCCCCCTGCAGAGCGGGCACAGCAGAGCCGACCTGGTCCTCCTCCTCGCTGTCCTTCCCTTCTGCACCTCAGCTGGGCATAGTGGGCTCAGAGAAGCTCCAGGGGTGACCGCTTCGGGACCAGCTCCTGCCCACCCCTTCCATGGCCTGTCCTGCTCCTGCCGACAGACAGACAGACAGAGAGACACTCCTCCTGCTGTTTGCCACACTGCAGGTGGTGCACAGGGCAGGCTCACAAGGCTTTGGGCAAATTAATTTAAATACGAATCATGACACAAAGGACTAGCAACTCTGGACCATTCCAGGTGGCTCTTATGTGTCAGGCAGCTCTGAGCATGTTTTTTGCTTTTTTTTTTTTTCAATACTAGAGATGAAGCCCAGGGCCTTCACGCTGAGCCACATCCTCAGTCCTGTTCTGTTTTGTTTTGTTTTATTTTGAGACAGGGTCTGAGTTATTAAATTGCCCAGCTTCCATCCTCCTGCCTCAGCCACCCAGACTGCTGAGATGAGAGGCATGGAGCAGCCTTCTGACCATCTCTGTCCTCATAGAGTGACACCCTCCCTACGACCTGGCGGGTCCCACTGTCCCTGAGAGGTTTCAGAAATGCTGCAAGTTTGCTTAGAGGGTGAGAGGCAGAGCCTGCGATTCTGGCCTCAGGGACCACTTACATGTTCTCTGCACCCCGGTACCTTGACCCTGACCCTGGCCCCCTGACTTAGCACCCAGCTCAGCTCAGCTCTGTTCTTCTCTCCACCCTCCGCCTGCCTCCTCAGTCACTAGAGGATCTTGAAGACCAAAAACGGAAAAAGAAGAAGGAGAAGATGGGATTCGGCTCCATCTCCCGCGTCTTTGCCAGGGGGAAGCAGCGGAAGTCCCTCGACCCCGGCCTCTTTGATGGTACCGCCCCTGATTATTACATAGAGGAGGACGCGGACTGGTGATGCCTGCCGCCTTCGCCTGCCGCCGCCGCGGGCGTGTCTGTGTGTGGCCGTGCGTGCGTGCGTGCGTGCGTGCGAGCGTGCGTGGGGGGTCCGGGCCGGCGGTGGGGGTGGGAGCGCGCATGCGCGTGGGGCCTGCCTGCCACGCGTGGGTGCTGCGTGTGGCCGAGCGACAACACCGTGTGACCCTCCCCCTGCGCCGCCACCTCTGTAACTGATGTACATACCGCAAACCGTGTGTGACACTGTCAACTCTCTGTTGTCTTCGGAGCGATAGTTGTGTTTGTTAATCTGGTTTATTATTATTATTAATTATTATTATTATTATTTTCAATGTTTGGTTGTCTTTTTTTTTTTTTCCATTTTGTTTGGTTCGTTGATTTCTTTCTTTCCCCGTCCCTCCTCCTCCTCCCCTCTTCCTCCTCCTCCTCCTCTTTATGAAACTTGAAAACTTGAAAGACTGCTGTGTATTTGTAAATAACAACACTGTCGCCCTCCGTGCTTGTAAATGTCCCTCGTCCTCACCGCTGCTCCTGGAGCCCACCTCACCGAGGATGCGGTCTGGTTTTGGTGTCTCCCCTTCCTGCCGCCCCACCCCCCAGTGTGAACGTGTAGGACCAGACCCCTGTCCTCGGGGTGTGCCCAAGTCACTTTAGCTACAAAATGCCATGTTGTCAGGGTAAGGTCACTCTCCGCAAAGTCTCACGAGCCCAGCCGGTCAGGGGCCTGCCCCCTGGCCGGGTTTCTAGTAGGGTCACACGGGCCCTTTTTAATGGCCTGGCCTGTTTTTAAATTGCGTTGCTGTTTCTTTCTTTATGGAAAAAAAAAAAGAAAATTGTCTTGTTTAATTTATTTGCACAAATGCAGAAGACATATTCTATCTAAATTATTACGTAAATATCGGAATGTATATTTTTCCATGGGGTGGGCGGGAGCGGGGATCTCGTTTACTTGTGTGTTCAGTGTTCATGCTGCTGCGACGTAGAGATTAGGGTGGCCGGAACCAGGGACCAGCGATGCCAGGCTTGCTTTTCCTTTCTCCTCTGTCCCCCCTGTCTCCTGCCCTGCATGAAAGGGCCACCTGCTGCCCCTTCCCTCCTCCTCCAGCCTTTCTCTATTTATTTATCTGACTTACAGAACACGACCTCCGAGCAGAGTGCAGACTGCCACAGGCCCTTCTCAGGCCTGTCATTGGGAAGGGGGACGGCGACTGGGGCACATCTCCAGAGTGCCACCTAAGGGACCCTGGGCCTGAGACAGTTGCCCTAGGGGCCAGCTGCATACTCCTGCCCGCAGCTGTGCCCTTCCTGACCTTGGTTATTCTGTTCATGGGCCAGGCAGGTAGTGCGGTGATGGTACCCATCTTCAGGGGAGGGCTACCGGGTACACGGTGTCCAGCACCCAACCCTCTGCTCTCCCTCTTCCAATCGGGTCCATCAGCCACACTTAGGTCTCTTGGAAACCCCCAGGCCCTGTCCTCTCAGCTGTGACGGCAGCCTGAGTCTGCTCCCCACCAGGAGAGGAGAGCTGGCAGGAGCCTCCGCCCATCTGGGGACCCGCACTGCATTGGCCCAGCGAGGCTCCCCCAGCAAGGAGCTGTGTGCACTTTGACTCGGAGTGAATAGAGAGCCCCAGATGCAACCTCCCTTACCCTGTCCCCTCTAACCCCCCCTGCTCCTCCTTAACAACTAACCGCTCGGTCCGCACCACCCTCTGGACCGCAGTAGTGGCGCTTCTGCTAACAGTGACCTTTTCAGCTCTTAGAAGGCAGCAAGGTGATTTTCAAATGCTGGAGCATCTGGAATGGGTAGGATATTTGGTCCAAAGTCTCTAAAACAAAACCCAGTCGGCTCCTCTGCCCCTTCTTACGTAGGTCGGGGCTGCAGCGAGCCCACGGGCACCTCCGCTGGCTCTGCCTGCCTGCTTTGCCCCCCTGTAACCAAGCCTTGGTGGGAGCAGCAGCAGCCTGGTGGGCACCCAGAGTCTAATTTTAGAAAATCTTTTCTCCCCCAAGAATTTTTTTTGGTTGATTTTTATGGTTTTTCCTTTCCTTATGAGAAAATAAATTGCAACCACTCCTGGTAATGATTTAGTAGCTCCTTTCATTTCAGCTTTTGTAAATTAGGAGATAATTCTAAGAGTTACTAAGGATGATTTATCTAAGAGAACTACATCAAATAGCGAATGAGTTATGGGTAACATTAGCTGAAAATAACCTTTCCCTTGGGAAAGGTTTCTTGAAGGCATGGATGCAAATATAAAATATTAAAAAAAATCTAAATAAAGCTTATTTTAAAATATGATCGAATCCTATGTTATTTGATTGCTTCTATTTTGCTCCGGGTGGGAGGCTGTGCCCTCTGGGAGATGCACCCCGGAATGACCTCGCTCCTTGGAATTCCAGGGCTGGGTCCTCAGGAGGTGACAGGAGGGGCCGAGGAAAGCTGGCTACATTGTGGCGTGTGGAAGGGCCTTCCAGGAGGGCCTCCCAGAAACATCTTGCCACTGCCACCCTACCTATAATTTGGGGGAGCCTAAGCTTCCAGGGCTGCCCCTCGGCAGCCAGCACCCCGCATTCTAAGGGTCAGTGGCCATCAGCTTTCTTCTGCTTCCTCCCCACCACCCTTTCCAAAGGCCCAAGGGGGAGTCTGGGACTTTGGGGCACATTACTTTCCACAAGCCTCCACCTTGTCCCCAGTCCCCACCCTCCCTGGGGACTTACTAAGCTTCAGAGAGATAGTGAGAGAGTCACAGGGCTTCCTTTACTGAAGCCAGTGTGTGCTTTTCTAAGCCCTGTAAGGTCCTCCAAATGTGAAACTTAGTTCTTTCCCAAGACTCCCTGTGTCCCAGGAAGCGGTCACCAAGTCACCCCCAACCCTCACTGTGCGGTGTCTCTGTCTGCCAGCCTACAAATGTATTCCCCCAGCAGTAAGACTAAGGAATGCCAGGTAATTAACTCTGCTGCCATCTCTGCTAGGAGAAAGACAAAGCTGTGGCTGACAGACCAGGCCAAGGAGGTGTGAGACAGGACCCAGATCAGTAAAGACACTGGGAGACACCAAGGACTGAGCAGATCAGGAAAACTCAGGACTGCAAGGAACTCAGAGCCATCTACTCCAGAGTTTTCAAGGCGCATGTCTGAGGGTAAAATGCCAATACAGGCCAAGACCTAGAATCTGTTTTTAATCCTGGTGATTCTAAGTGGTGCCCCAGATTGAGCACCACTGGGCTAATCTGAGAAAGGCAGGTGTATTACCATTGCATCCTGTGCCTGCCCTGTGCAGACATCACTAATCCATCACAGAGTCCTTCCCACACTTCCCAGAGTGGCTCACATCACTGCTGAACCATCAGAGTTGGCACACAGGATAAAGCCTATTTGTTATCCTGAAATTAACCCAACCCCTCACACTGGAAAACCCCTGGGGAAAGCTTTGACCCAGAGAGAAGTGGCTTAGCCATGATCCTATCAGGCACCTACCATCCTGTGACCATCATGTTCAAAAACAGAGCCAGCACCTCCTTTGTACTTTTTTTGTTTTCCTGTGCTAGGTCTAGACTCTGGGCTTTGTGCACGCTAGGCAAATGTTCTACTACTGAGCTGCCACATTCTCAGTCTGGACATTTCTTCTGCTAAAAAAAAAAAAAAAAAAAAAAAATCTCATTCTATTTGTCCAACTTCTAGAAGTACCTACTGTTCAAAAATTGGAGTAGGTGTTGGAGGATACAGCTCAGCCACACAGCACCTGCCTGGCAAGCATGAGGTCTTGAATTTGAATCCTGGTACCCAAATAAAAAAGGCGTAAGGCATTCAGGGCCAGTGTTTCAGCTGCACAGGTTGTGCACTGCATTACTCCAAAAGATACCTTTCTCCAGGCTGCCATGAGAATTGTGCCACGTGCAATGTGCAGGGCTGTGCTTAGCAGCCCTTCTGCACCCTCATCCATGCTGCTAAGCTCCGAGCAGTGTAATCAGTAATAACATAACAATAATAATAACATCTAACATTACTAAGCATTTACCGTAGACCCAGCCCCATGCTGTGCACTTTTCATGTATTAACTCAGTTAAACCGTGTCTCCCAACAACTTGTACTACTGATGAGCAGACTGAGGTTAAGTCAGTTATTAAGGGTCACAAAGACCTGAGCTTCAAACTTGGAGACCGGTTGTACTCTGCCATCTGGGCCAAGAGAGGCTGGGACCAAGCAGATGAGCCTGACCCTTAGGGTCATCTTTGGGGTTTCATGAGGGACTGGCTCAAGGGCTTTGCTGCTGAGGATTGTCCCCACCCTAACTCGTAGGGTGCATCCACCTCCATTGCTATGAGCCTGTGGCCAGGAGCTGCCCTGCACCAGGCTCACAGTGTGAGGCCACTGTGTACTTCTGTGCGCTTCTCTGGGCCTGGGCTCAGGGGTCCATGTGCAGGGGCCACACTGAGCGGGATCAGCACTTTGGCAACCTTGTATTTGAAATACCTCTGAACCCCCTCTCCCAAACTTTCATTCCCCAAAATGGACCCACAGGCACCACACTGTCCTGCTCCAGGCAGACGGCTCTTGGACTTTTTCAGCTTAGACCCACCAGCTGGAGCACATCACACTGCGGTTCCCTGCTGTCAGTGGAGGGAAAAAAAGGTGATAATGAAGAATAAATAGAGAATTCTTGTTTATGTGCCCTGTAAACAGGTTCCTAACTGCATTATAAAATAATGCCCTTTAAACATAAAAATAACTGAGATGCTTGTACAGTAGAAGTTATTTGAGTCATGGCACATGAGCCATGAAATGTTAATCTACAGACAGAAATATCTGCCAGGCTTGGTGGTACACGTCTGTAATCCCAACATTCAAGGAGGCAAAGGCAGGAAGATTGAAAGTTTGAGCCCAGCTTTGGTGACTTAGCAAGACTGTGCCTAAAAGATAATAGTAATCACTTTCTAAGGCTGGGGATGCAGCTCCGTTCAAAGCACTGCATTCATCCCCACAGCACCTTACCAGTCTATGCTGGAATGGAGGTTGAATCCCTGCATCGTACTGAAGATGCCCATTCCTGGGAAATATGCAAACACCCAGCCCAGCACTCCCTCAGCTGGCCTGGGCATGCTATAATAATAATACCCATAATACCCTTCACCCCTGACAAAATGACCCCAGGACTAGGCTTTAAGGAACAGCAGTAGCAGGAGCTGAACATCTTGACTTAGCCTTCCTAAAAATGTCAGCACTGCCTCTTACCCAGCAGGTGCCTGGAGAGCTACTTCCTGAAAATGGCAGGACTTCCTCTTACCCAGCAGGTGCCCAGAGAGCCCTGCCCCATTGCCAGCCTGTGCACAGCTGCCACACTTCTGAGTCACAGTCTCCAGAAAATACAGGCTGGTGACTTGTTCACTTTTCTGAATTTCAGGTTTTAGAAATCCCAGGTTGTTTTCTTAGTACATCACCAGGGAGCAGCCGTTAACTGCAAAATCCATCAATACAAGAGTAGCCACAATTGCATACCATGCTTCCAGAATCCTCCAAGGAAGGATTTTTCCTTGGAAAGTCAGCTGTGGCCCCTCTGGAGGGCCCTCCCAGCTCCTACAGAGTCTCAAGCATGGCCCACATAGTCACTGCCGGCTGTGACCCTGTTTCTGATTTCAGGCAAACCATTTAACCCATAACCCTCAGTGGCCTAATCTGTAAAACAGGTGTAATACCCACCTCTCTGCATTGGCTCAGATAGGAAAGCTGAATGTATGTTGGAGACCTGAAAGGGCTCACCTGAGGATTTGTGTTCTCGTGATTTGTATAACAGGTGGGTTTAAGTTCAATAGGTGGTTAAAAATATATACAGAAGCAACTTGCCATCTCTGGACCAAAGTAACTCAGATTTGTCCCCAAGGGAGAGCAGGGCATTGGGTTAAGTGAACTTGGACCTGGTTGCTCCAGCAACCAGGATCTGTGAGCACCAGTCTCCCATGGCCCTCTGCCTTGGGACAGGAAAGGTGTGAGGCATTGGCTGACTGCATCTCACCTTTCTAGAGCCTATGTGGAGACAGGCTCTGCTTGAGGCCACGGAGGCCTCAAGGTTGGAGCCAGGGCACCAGCAAGGCTGCCCAGGGCTGGGTCTGATGGCAGAAGCTGCAGGGGTCTCCCAGGGGCAGTGCATGTGTGCGGACCCAGAGTCAGAGCCCGGGGCTGGCCTGGCTCTGCAGTGAGGTGGTCTCCTTTAGTGCCTGCCTGTGCTGAGTGATCTCATCACATCTCCCAACTGCTCCCTGGAGAATCCTCCTGCTGACGAGCAGGCACGGAGAGGCCAAGTTCCCTTCCAGAGTCACAGGGTTAGGACGAGGCAGGCTGGGTTCAAACTCTAGCAAAGTTGGTGTCTTGGTACCTTTGCTGCACAATCTCAGGTCAGCGTCTGGCCCAGGCTCCCCGTTAGGGTCAGCTGACAGAAAGCTTCTGGGAGAAGGTCTCAAGGGAGGAGACCCAGCCTGGAGCAGGCCAGCTCTTTGAGGCTGTTTTTTAACCCAAAAGAGGATGAGCATAGGATAAATAAATAAGGAGTTTGCAAACTCTTCTGTGGAAACCAGGGGCTCCTCAGAGATCCCTCTCGGGGTGCTATAGGTGGCCAAACAGCCAGTAGGTTCCGGACCACCTTCAGCCAGAGCCTGATGGCCATGTAAGGGTCCACTCCAAAGGTCCCGTGATAGGCGGAGGAGGTGAGAGGAAGAGGAAACAAGGAAGTCTGAGAAGCTCGGGTAGATCAGCAGCCATCACCACCTGACCAAGTCCTCTCCACTGTCCCAGAGAGGCCAGGCCTGAGCCCTGGGCTCCGGGTACACAGAGAGCAGGCTCTCAGCACTGCCCAGTCCCGGGAGGTTTCACAGGGTGGAGGCCGAGGCAGAACATCGTCCCTTTGTGACAAGGGCAGACCTGATTGGGGCACCATAAGAAGGGTGAAGCCTAGGTATCCTTTCAGAAAAGGACCACGCCCAATCAGGACCCCAGATGATGCCAAGACGGCCACTGCCAGGGCCATGTGGGCTCCACTGAGCAGAAAGCCAAGGCGGGCTGGGACAGGCATCTGCCAGCCCAGGACCCTGCAGCAGTGCCCCTGTTACAACAGAAAGGTTCGCCACCTCCCCTGGAGGTACACAGCCAGGGAAGGGCGGGAACAGGTGTCGAGCCTGCATAAAGCCCGAATGCTGAGGTGCCATCTGTACCTCAGAAGCCGCCTGATCTGTGCCCCACAGACATGCCTGCCAGCCCTGCCCTGAGGCCCACAGTACCTGTGGGCCCTGGACAGAGAGCCCTAAGTTAGGAGCAACCAGACGTGTACCTGTCGCAGAGGCTAGGGTCCCAGAAGCCTGTCACTGCCACCCAGCACAGTCAGGAGTCCTTCCCAGCCTGGTCAGGGGCTCAGTCTGTGACTGCAGCCAAGGTGGCTCCCTCTCTGGGCCTCAGGCTTTCTCCCAAAGCAGGCCAGGTGGCAGTGGTCATCCAGGAGTCCCTGGATACCGACACACTGCCTCTGAACCCCAAGTTTCATTGTATGTTGTAGTCTATAGATTGCTTGACCAGAAATCTGCAGCATCAAGGCTGGGTGGGTGCCGGGGGCCAGGTCCCCTCTGGGCTTCCAGTGGCTTCCGGGCTGGGAGAGGGGTCTCCCTCCCGGCCCTCACCTGCCCACTCAGCCCTGCTCTCCATCTCTAAGACACTACAGATTCCCTTCACCTACATGAAGTCCAGCAGAATAGGGACCCCTAGCTTCTAAAAGGAGTCACAGCCCGCTGCATTTCACATCGCCGGGCCACAGGCAGGGGACACGGGCTTGCGTGCAGGCTGCACCCAGTCCTGACTTAGGCAAGCTGCTTCCCCTGCTGAGCGTCAGTTTCCTCACCAGTACGAAGGCACAGTAAGATCCTACCCAGACAGCGCGGCATGGGCTGATGCGCATGGCAGGCTTAGCTTAGGTGGCCATGAACGTTACCATGGTGATGGATGACGGCAGTGATGACATTTCCGCCTGTCCCCAGCCCAGTGAGGGGAGATCAGAAGACCAAAGCCCAGGCTCAGCAAGCTGCCCGCGCTGGCAGGGCCCACGGGGCTCAAAGCAAGCCTAGCAGAGCTGCGCAGGCTCTTGGACTCGCACCTCCCGGGTGCTGCAGGAGTGGGAAGCTGTCCACAGCCAGAAGGGCATCGGTGTGTGGTCTGGCTGGGGAACCCCAGGCCCTCCCTCCAGAGCCAGCACATAGGGTCAGCTGAAGGTGATAAGTCCCTGGTCCGTGAGGGTTACAAACACAGTCTCACGTCTGCATCGCTTAAAAGTCCACCTAGCACATGAGCTTCTCAAGCCTCTAATGAGTCCTCTGGTTCTGACATTCTGTACTTTGAGGTATTAGTGGTTCTTGGGGTGTCTAAGCAGACACCTTCCTGACATGGGTCGGCCACCAGCAGACCTCACAGCTTCTAGAGGTTCCCTGTGAGCCTACGAAGACAGGCTGTGTGGCAGGTGGCAGGCCAGGTGTGTCCGGCCTTTCTCTCCCTCAGAGCATTCTCTGCCCAGCAAGAACCAAGGCCAGAAGAGCCTCCTGCAGAAGAGGCCCCAGCAAAAGAGACCGTGTATGTGCTAAAGTCTGGCCTGGGTGCTCCCAATTCAATGTTGTCCCGGGTCCCATCTGAGGACCGAGGGTTTGTTTGATAACTCTGGGGAGCCAGATGGAAAAGTAAGCCCCTCAGAGCTGTGGTCAGACACCCTGAGTTATCATGGGAACCCGGGGCCCCTCAGCCCCCTGACAGCCTGTAGGGACAAAGGCCACCTGTCCACCCACAACCTACTGACTTGCTATTTATCGAGAGCTCACTGTGTCAGGATGTGGTGGGTATTTTTCATACCGTCAGTAAGTCACTCAGTAAACACTAACTGAGCGCTTCCCATAAGCCAGGCTTGCGGCAAAGGGCTGAGGAGACAGATAGAAGCGGTGAGATAACGTAAAGGACCTAAGGTGGTCCTCACCAGCCTCCCACGGACGGTGTGTCATTGTCTCAGCTTTGGCTGAGGAAACTGGGGCTCAGAGAGGTGATACGAGCAGCCCAAGGATGCAAAATCAGTGATGGAACAAAGACAGAAACTGGGCCCCAACCGACTCGTGCACTGTACCCCTTACAGGCAGACAGGAAAGAAGCTGATAAGACTATGTGCCATTAGACTAAGGCGTTGTGCTTTAATTTCCAGCACACCAGGGCCTGGAAGCAGGCAGACAAAGGGGCAGGCAGCAAGGCTGAAAGGATAAACCATTCACTCAGCGGGTAGAAACTTCCAGAACCTTCTAGAACATCCTGCCCCCCCCCCCCGCCGTGGCTCTGGCTGGACACATGTGTGGTTGTAGAGGGGCAGCTTCAGGGACAGTGACAGGGACCTTGTGGCCAGCCCTGGCCAGCCCTGGCCACAAGATCACCGGCCCCCACATCTCAGGGTGCGGGAACGTGAGCCGTCACTGCACCTGTCTCCCTGCCCATTCACTGGTGGTGTCTACACAGTTGGACTACCCTGCCCGCCTCAGGGATTGCCTTCTGGGTGAAGGAGCGATGAGCACTGCTCCTAAGAATCCCTGCCAGCCCTAAATTGTTCCCGTGTAATATTTAAAGCAGCTCAGGGCTGGCTTAGGAAATGTCCAGGAGACCTCGCAAAGCGTTTAGAGCAGGTTGGAGGCTAAGTGGTTTGCATGAATTATGCACGATCTGAGCACCAGACCCTCGCCTCCAGGCTCAGCGTCCCGAGTCCCTGTGAGTACAGGATGTCCCCTGACCATCACAGTGACCACGGGCTCTGGGCGAGTCACAGAAAACCCAGGCTATCTATCAGGTGGCATGTGGAGAGCTCCGGGGCAGGGGCTGTCAGAGCAGAAGAGGTGTTTGGACTGTAGCTGGGGAGAGAGGGAGCCCTGAGGCCCGCAGCCCCCCAGCAATCCCCGGCTCCCAGCTTTGTCCCTGGAGCTGTCCCGTCAAAGCGTACACAGCTTCCGCCTGGGCACAATTCCTACCCCACCCAGGAGGACTTCCCAAGAGGTGCCACTGGTATAGTGTAACAGTTATGAGGCAGGGAAAGGAAATTTTCAGTGTATATTTTAAAGCTTGAAGCAGGGCTTGCTGGCTAAGTGTGAGTTTGCTTTCTGTGGACACCTTAGCATCTGTCTTCTAGGCCTGTAAAATCAGGAAAGAGTTGCCAGGCAGCTCCCTGGGAAGTGGCCAGGCAGAGAGGAGCCTGGCCCACTTGGGGAGTCAACTCCCCAGTTCCTGGGCAATCCCAGAGTGTGGCTAGATCGGGGCGCCGTCCTCTGAGGTTCAGCACAGCGGGAACCTGTGTGGTAATCAGGAGGCTGGGCCCTGACAGGCAGGACCCCAAAACGAGGGGGACTCAAGCGAAAGAGGACAAAGCAACGAAGCCAATAAGGGGCTTCATTCAATTCCCCACCTGCTTTGGGGGAGCAGGAGACCTGTGGAGTGGGGAATACACTGGGCTTTAGCCCAGGCCTCTCCGGAACTAGCTTGGCTCTGAGTCTGATGTCAGGATTACACCTCCCCCTGCCCACTGGGGCCCTGCTGATGTGCAGTCTGGCCAGGGGTGTGGGGGCATCTCCTGCCTGTATCCTAGTGGGTGCGGGTGAGATCCAGCAAACCACAGCATCAGCCATCCAAGGCCCCTCAAGGCAGCTGTCACCTGGCTGTCAGAAATCAGACTTCACTCTGGAGTGCAGGGCTCAGACTTCACCCTGGAGTGCAGCTTTCGGTCCCACAGTGCACAGGACAGGGCCCCCGGCAAGAGGACCCTGGTGCCAGGTCCATGGGTACCAGGGTGGAGGCACCTGGCCTCAGGCAGAGAGACAAGGACAGACTGTGCAGGGTACCTGAGGGGCTGCGGTGGTGTTGGGTGGAGAGGCACATACAGGAGGGGAAGAAGTGCTGCCTGCTCCCTGTCCCCGTCCATGTCTCTGTCCCTTCCTGGTTCCCTGGCCTTCCCTTAACCGATACTCAGTGGGCCCACTCTGCCCGGCAGCCTGCTTGAAATCCAGGGGAGTCAGTTCTGAAACATTTACCCTGGCCTGGGGTCTCACTAGGAATCAGAGAGAGAAAACTGGCCCCGGCCCAGCACTGGGAGCCACAGGCTCGTGGGGGACACCGATGTTCACTGAATGATCGCACAGCCTAGTTAGTCCCAGCTGAAGAAGGGCCATGCATGGAACATTTCTGAATTAATGAGAGCTGTGCCGGTTGAGTGTGAGTGCGTGTGCACACTGGGGACAAAGGGCATCTACCACAGGTGAAAAGAAAAGGATTCCCTGGAAAGGACACTTCCAGGCTGCATAGGAGTTGGACAAGAGAGCGGGTACAGGTGACAGAAGCTGGTGTCAGGAGCAACTGGGAGACGCAGATGCCGGGAAGGGTGAGAGCAGGGAGACAGGGCTGGTGAGGTGGGAAGAGCTGTGTCTTCTTGGTTTTTTGAGACAAGGTCTCACTATACAGTTCAGGCTGGCCTTGAACTCACCAGCCCGGGATCACTTGGAACTCTCAGCAACCCTCCTGCCTCAGCCTCCTGAGTCCTAGGAGTACAGGCATGTGTAACCACACCCAGTATTGCCATAGGGTCACTTAAGTAGGCTTCTGGGGATGCTCCAGCTCGTTAGGATTGGGGTGGACACCTTTCCCAGACTCATGCAGTTGGGCCCAGGGAGCACAGTGAGTGTCTCTGTGGGATTAGTGCCCAAGTGCCTTGGCATTTATTAAATGATCCCCAAAGACATTCGGACATTTAGAGGCCAAAGTTAGGTATGGACTCTGCATTGCACATCAGCCCCACCCGTCCTTTAGGCCACTTCTGTGTGTCTGTCTGTGTGTCTGTCTCCATGTGTCTGTCACTCACTCTGACCCATGTCACATCTCCTGGATGCCCAGTTCAGTGGACAGAGCTCAGAGAGTAGGTCCCTGCCCCACACTGCATCCTGCGCCCTGCCTGTTCCAGCGGTCCTTGCCAATGTGCTCCTGTGACAAGAAACAAGCGCTGAGCGCCACCACACACCCAGGCTGGCTTCTCCCTGAGGGGCTCACTTGGTGGTGGGCAGAGGGACAGGTCCACTCAGCAATGACGTGGCGGGCCATGGAGAGCCAGACAGCTGGTGCCTGCAGCGAGAGGGCGTCCGCCTGGGCATTGCAAGGAAGGGAGTGTGCCAAACATTTTAGAAACATAAACTTGATAATTTTTTTTTAAAAATGAATCATGCATGGTGGTGCATGCCTGTAATCCCAGTGCTCTGAGAGGCTGAGGCAGGAGGACTGCAAGTTTTAGCCCAGCCTGGGCAACTTAGCGAGACTGCCTCAAAAATATTTTAAAATACGTTTTAAAAGGCCAACGATGTCGCCCAGTGCACCGACTGAGCTCAGTTCTCATCACCTCAGAAATAAATAAATGGATGGATAGAGTTGGGCTATGGACCAAGCAGCCGAAGGGAAATATTTTTCAATGGAATATCAAGTTAAAGAAATGACCTCCCAAGGACACAACGCAAAGAAACAATGCTCCCAGCCCCGCGTGGCTAACGGCTACCACGTCGTCCCTCCCACCCCACCGGAAGTGCTGCCTGCAGGCGGGCGTGTGGCTACAAATTAGGAAAGACAGAATCCAACTCAGGTGTAGCGGGAACCTCAGAAGGAAACGAGAGAGAATGGGGAAGAGGTGCTGTTTCAGCAGAGGACGGTGGATACTGTGCCACCAATGGATTCATGAATATAGAAAGCACAAGTTGCCTGGGATGTAGCTCTGTGGTTTATGCACTTGCCTGGCAAGTGCAAGGTCGTGAGTTCGATACCCGGTATCAAAAAAAGAAAGCACAAGTTACACCAGTCAGAGTTGGTTTTTTTAAAAAAGAAAAATTCGTACCCAGCTTCATTGTAATAAACCACAGCACAGCAGAAGACAGAATCTCAAAAGTCCCTAACAGGAGCACAACAATGACTCCGCCTTAGCACAAAGGAAGACAGAGAACCCTGGAGCCAGGCCGTGGGCCCAGAGCCGTGTCCTTACCTTACTGCGGTGAGTGAGATGCAGGCTGCTTTCGGACAAACTCCTATGTAAGGGCTTACAGCCAAAATACCACTGCTCAGAAGAGGCTTTCAGGACTGTTCTTCAGAAGCAAGAAAAAAATCTCCCACAAGCTGAAGGTACAAATGCTAAAATAATCATGATGATAATATCTAGATTATGGTGGGGTGTTTTGGGGTTTTTTTTTTGTTTTTTTTTTTTGGTCTTTTTAAGACAGGGTCTCCCTATGCAGTTCAGGCTGGCCTTGAGCTTGCTTTGTAGCCCAGCCTGGTCTCAAACTCACAACCGTCCTCCTGCCTCAGCCTCCCAGGTGCTAGGTTTGTTTTGTTTTGTTTTCTCATAAAGGGACAGAATTAAACTACCAGCCATGGCAGTAGGTAAACCCCGAAGAGTAATGGGAATGAATGATTGTGTTACACGAATCTCACAGTGTAGGCCAGGGCATTAACGGTCAGCTCTAGGTTTTGGTGTGTGGGTGTGTCTCATAGATTCTCAAAGGCAATGGTCCTGGAACTTCAGCACCTGGGACTTGTGAAAACATGGGTACCCGGCCACCCCCACGATGTCCACTGAGTCCCACAATTTTTATGATGCACAAGCTCCAGCCTCCTGATGCTGGCAGCCCAGGGATCCCACTCTGAGAACAGTAGTCCAAACTCAGAGGCACCAATGGCTTAACTTCCAAGCCAGAAGAGAGGGGAGAACGGGAGGAGAAACCTAAAATGTGTGTAGACCAGGTCCGCCCTCCCGTCTGGACCAGCCCTGTCCAGGAGAAATGGGCACCAGTCAAACGGGTCACCTTAGGTCTTCAGGTAGCCACACTTAAAAAGATGCAATTGAGATGAATTTTAATTAATGCTACCTTTTATTTAAAGCCACACACCCCACATATCATCATGTTGATATGTGATCGGTGCAAAAGAGATTCACACAGCAGCTGACAAATCTTTGTTTCCCCATAGTAAGTCTTCAAAATCCAGCATCTCCTTGACACTTTAGGCGCCTCTCTATGTGACAAGCACTTAGGTCCGTGCGGCTGGAGTCACCTTTCAGGACAGAGCAGGTCAAGCCTGTGACACAAGCCTGCAGGGATCTGAGATCTCTTCGAAATTACCAAGTGTCCACTCTATGCCAGACACTGGGCTGAGCCCTGCCCTCAGTCCCTCCTGCCATCCTCCCATCGTCCAACAGAGCATGGATTATCGACCATTTTACAGATGAGGAAACTGAGACCAAGAAAACTGAAAATCATTACCCCGAGACCGTGTCTGGTGAGCAGCAGAGCTGGACGTGAGTCCCCATCTCTCTTGCTCCTGGGTCACTTTAACCTTCTCGGCCGAGGCCATCTCTGCAAGCCATCTTGCAACAGGCCAGAGGCTGATTATTTTAGGCTCTGTGGGCCAGGCATCTGTGCCACAGTCGTCAGCGGGTAAACAAAGGGATGAGGCTGTGGCTGGATCAAAAGTGTATTTAGAGAAGCACATGGAGGGCTGGATGTGGCTGAGGAACATAGTCTGACCCTGCATCTGGCACACAGCGAGGTCCTGGGCAGTCACGATGATGTTAGCTGTGGTCAGGCCACTGATGTCCTGTGTGTGCATGTGTGTGCACATGTGTGTTCTGTGTGCAGGCACGTGCTTTGGGATGTGTGTGTGCTGGGCCCACGTGGCAGGCAGATAGCCTCTCATGTCTGAGTCCCCAGGCCTCCGAGCGCCCGGTAGAGGCAGGCAGGTTACCTCTCAGGGCAGCTTCCCAGGGGCTCAGTGCGGCCTCTGACCCCAGCGCCCAGCGCTGAGCCTGGCTGTAAACGTGATTTATTCCCACTCTCAGGGCTGAGGAGGGGCAGAGGAGCCAGAAAAAAACACGGCTCAGTGCCTGTGTTTTGGAAATCGTCTTCAGTGAATGGCTATGACCCTCCCTCGGTCCCTCTCTCCTGGTGGGTCAGCCCCGAGGGGCAGGGGAGCGGGTACTGAGTCCCCTGGGAGCCCTGCTTGGGTCTGGACTTTCAAGAAATAATGGGAATTGGAAACCAGCTCACCTCCTACCAGCATGACCAAGGCCTGTGAGTGATAGAATAACACACAGACAGACGCACTCACACACACTCACACACACCCACACTCACACTCCCAAAACACCCATGCACATCCACGCAGACAGCTTAGCCACTCAGGAAATTCATTTTGTCTTTGTCTACTGACCTGCCCCTCCCCGCCCTTCTTCCTGTTTACGCTGGTGTGTGTGTGTGTGTGTGTGTGTGTGGCCTGTCTCCCCAGGGACTGCGCTTGCCGTCACTTTCTCCTCCTCCCCATCCCCTGTGCTGCAGCCGAGCACTGCATGGACCCACCTGTCCGTCCCCTCCCCTGCCCACCAGCCCCGCCCCTCCCCCATCCTACCCAGGAGATTGAGAAGCCCTCTCTGGGCACCTGAGCTCAACTCAGATGCATTTGGTCTCAGTGGTGCAAGGGACCAGAGCAGCTGCAGGCTAAATTCTAGGTGTGGCGTGGAAGTGCCCAAGCCCTGGGGGAGGAACCCTCTAATGCTAGCATCAGCCATTTATAATATTCCTACCAGCTTAGGAGGTAGATTACTGCATCCGTTTTGTAAATAGAGAAACTGAGGCTTTGGAGAGTTTGCCTAAAACCTGGTCCACATGGACAGCCTGGGTCATGTGTTGGACATCAGAGTGAACAGATTTGGCCACACCTCACCTCTCCTCTACCCAGAGTCCACACCTGGTGCCACGTGTGGAATGCCATGTGTGGGAGCCTGTCACCCATCACTGTACCATGGGAGTCCTGGGCCCCATCAGAATTCCCTGGCAGGCAGGCTGCCTGGCAAGAGGGGCACCTGGCTGGGGTCTGAGCCCAGACTGGACATGGCTCCCCGCTAAATAAATTCCTGAGTGCATGGTTCAAACTTAGAACTGCGCAGAGCTCAGAGCCTACTGTTTTCCTGTGGGATACAACATGGCCTTGCCCCACTCAAGGTGGGGATACAGTGATATGGATAGTGACCCCCCTGTCCACCCCCACCTCATTACACTCACTGTGTGTGTGCCTCCCAGAAGGAGGGCTTTGTGGAGTAGGAAACTGAGGCACAGAGGAGAGAGGATTCTGTAGCACGGGGTGAGGGGAGGGATGATGGATGGGTGGGTGGTCACCGAGTGGGCGCAGGGCTTTCCATCCTTCCAGGAGCCTAAGCCAGAGGCAGGCAGGCAGGCAGGGAGGGAGGAGCTGGGAGCAGGCACTCTGTGACCCAGAAGAGTCTTAGACTCTGCTTTTGCTCAGCTCGGAATATATAATACAGTGGGAGCAGCCTGAATCCAGCTACTCAGTCCCAAATCCTCCAAGATCACAAACTTTAAGCACTGGCTCAGTGCCCCAGGTGGCAATGCAACTTGGGGAAACTGGGTTCTGGCACTGAAGCACTGGGCAAAGCCCCAGCGGGGTACGGTGCAGAAGGCGTACCTGAAACCCAACCCTAACCCTGCTTACACCTCATTCCTCCCCAAGACGGCCCCTCACCTGCTGCGCACGGCCCACGCTCAAGGGATTCGAAACCCAAAAAGCACTGCACCATGGATGGGCCCCCTGTATGTCCGATAAGGGAAACTCAGCCCGTGCAGGCCGTGCAGTAGCCTCAGGATGGAGTAAATATCCACGTGTTCACAAAGCCCCTCTCACACACGCGAGCACACACACATGCTCACACTCATGCACAATCACCCACCATCCCAGCAATCAACCATGGACGTAGTGCCGGGTTAAAACACTTCTCCTGTAACACCTTTTTAAATTAATTACATGAATTCCAGCTGTGAAGAGAGCGTAAGCGATCCAAATAAGCTCCCATTGATATTATTGTGTTATTGCTTCCTGCTTTAATTTTTCTGGGTTTTTTAATTATAAGTCTATACGTGACCAGGCATAGTGACACGTCCTGTAATTCTAGCACTTGCAAGGCTGAGGCAGGTGGATCACTATGAATTTGAGGCCAGCCTGGGCTACATAGTGAGCTCAAGATCAGCCTGGGCTACATAGTGAGATTTTTAAGAAGTCAAAAACTGACAAGCTAAAAAGCCTGTCCATGCATAGATGATACTTTGGCAGTAATGAAGTATAGCAAGAAGAAAATAGTCTTATTCTCCGCAGCGCCCAAACTCAGTAACCTACCCAAACCCAGTGGGAACTGGTTACCGTGACTTCACCGTATGCCTTGTCTGTACTGCTGGATACGCATTTTTACATCACTATAATGGGTCGTTATAATTAGATCACGATGGAGAGTTTGGGCTGGGTCCTTTCTAATGGGGCTTATTTAAGGTTACTGTATTGCGTCTGCCTGCGTCTTTCCTTAGCTGGGTCAGAGTGAGTCTCCTCCTCCGAGGGTTCTGCAAGGCCGGGACTTTGCCTGTTCCCGATGTCAATGCAGCCAAGCTAACTGCTGAGGGGACCGGAGATCGAGAAACCTTTAACTTTTTTTCTGCCTGTGAAGACCATTTCAGGCTTCAGCGTTAAGGAGAGGAGCTGAGCCCCATTTATCCCAAGAAAATGAATCGCCCAATTGCCCAAAAATGACTTCCACCGCTGAGTTTACAATAGTAAAACAACCCCGGTGCCCATCAATAGAAGTGACATAAATTACAGCACTGCCTGTCTGTGCCTCTCGAGCCACGGTGCCAATCTCTATCAAGACAGAATCTGTCCTCCGTGCATGGTGGTGACAAAAATGTGTCCCAGACAGGAGCGTGCCGTGCAAGCCTGTGACACTGTGTGTTTGTGTCTCCCAAAGAGTATTTAAGTGGCTCCAGCCAGCGCTGTCTCCGGTAGGCAGGGGGAGATTCTCCTGTTCTATTTCCCCTTCTTTCTAGAATAAGTGTATCTTTGCGATTATTCTCTTCTTTGCAGAGTTAAAGGTTACTTTTATGATGGGGAGGGGCACAACCTGAAATAAACCAAAGCCATGGTGATCTGGGGGGAGACCTGCCTGTGTCCTGGTCCCTAGGGTGCAGCCAGCAGCCCGGGCCCATGCAGCCCTGTTCCTACCCACCCACCCCAACGTAGCTGTATGTGCTTCTGTGTTGCAGACTCGGACAGCCAGTGCAGCCCCACGAGGCACAGCCTCAGCCTGTCGGAGGGCGAGGAGCAGATGGACCGGCTGCAGCACGTGGAGCTGGTCAGGACCACACCCATGTCCCACTGGAAGGCTGGCACCGTCCAGGCCTGGCTGGAGGTGGTCATGGCCATGCCCATGTACGTCAAGGCCTGTGCGGAGAACGTGAAGAGCGGGAAGGTAGGTGGCTATGGCCTGTGGTGGGACATCCCCTGCAGCTTCCTGTGGGCTCCACAGTCCAGGGGGCTGGCCTGTCCCTCACCCATCCTGCTCCTGGGGCAGCAGGAGGTGCAGTCTAGGAGCTGGTTGATCTGGGTTCCGGTTCCAAGATTCTGCCAAAGCATTACCACCCCCCCAGCAAGGCACAGAGCTCTTCAGAGCTTCCACTGCCATGTCTAAAATGGGACAACAAGCTGGGCATGCTGCCAAATTCCTGCCATCCCAGCCCCCTGGAAGGCTGAGGCAGGAGAATCTCGAGTGACCCCCCTTCCGGAGCAGGTGTTGCTGAGCCTGAGCGATGAGGACCTGGAGCTGGGCCTGGGTGTGTGCAGCTCCCTGCACCGACGCAAGCTCCGCCTGGCCATTGAGGATTATCGAGACGCGGAGGCAGGCAGGAGGTGAGCTGTGTGGGGAGGATGGAGAGAGATTAAAAGGCCTCGCATCACACAGCTGGGTGAATGGGGGCAGTGGGTCACGTGGGCCCCAGACAACACATGTGCATGCCCAATATGCACATGACACCCCTCCCAATCCAGGGAAGAGTGGGGGTGGGGACTCAGGGGGCCCCCCAGAACTCCTCCACCTCCATGGGTAGTCAGAGCTGGTCAATATCCCATACCCACCTACATCTACCCCAGCACTCCAGCTCTTGTCTTCTAGAACGGGGAAAGATGTCCCCGCCTGAGGAGGGGACAGAGGAGCTGAAGTGGCAGGAAGGGGCTTATGGGCTTGAAGTGTAGAGGGTCAGGTGGGGCCTGGGACTGGGGGGAGGCCCTCTCCCCCAGGTCCCTGCCCTGCAGAGTCACCCTGCACACAGGGCCCATGTCATCATCGACCCCCACATCCTTCCTCTGACAGACCAAGGACCCTCCTTCCCCAAGCAGCTCAGGGAGAGGGACACAGCCCCACCTACCCATCTGCAGCCTGCAAGGGGGGACCCAGCTTTGTAAAGCTGACACTTTCTCTTTTGCATAATTATCTCCTTCGCTGGCTTCCCACCATTTTCGTGCAGTTAATTAATCAAACCTGGTGGTGTGTGCAATTATTTGTGAAGCAGCTTCGAGGATTAAAAAATAGAAGGGGCTTTGGGATGGAGAATCAGGCCAGTTTGGAAGCAGGGAAACCAAAGCCACGTGTGGCTAGGAGAGATTCAGAGGTGACGGGCAGCGCTGAGATGACCTGATCAGAGCGCTGGGTAGCAACTCAAGCAAGCCAGGCATCTTGGTTACTTTCCTCTCCTTGCTGCAACAAAAATACAACACCCAAATCAAGAATGGAAACGTTTGTTTAGCTCACAGTTTGTGGAGGTTTCCGTCCATAATCAGCTGGCTCCAAGGCAGGGGGCAGGGGCACTACTTCAAGGTGGCAGAAGGCATCAAGGCACTAAGAGCAAACCTCTTTCCTCCCTAATATTATACACAGGGCAGGTGCCACGCTCACAGAATGTCCCCTTGCACAGGCTGAGGACAGGACAAAGAAAGAACCTTGGGTCCCTGCGGAGTCTCTTAGCTGAATTTCTAAACTTCCTAGTTGACACAGTGTATCAACCATAATACCAGAGAAGGAAGCAGGTGCCATCAGCAGGTCAGGGTGCTGGCCAGTCGTCCCAGGGAACAAGGCAGGGGCTGGGGAAGGGGTAGGGGTGCAGTAGGCCCAGGAGGCACCCCTCCCCGGGCTCCCCTGATAGGATCCCACAGCATCCACCCCATCACCCACTGCCCGAAGCCCTCACAATCCTCTTACCCAGACTGGAAATCCCTCCCACCCCCGGCCTGCTCCCAGAGGGGCTTGTGTCCAGAGAGCCAGGCGGGACCTTCTGTTTCCACTCTCAAAAAATGTGGGGAACCCTGACCACTGCCAAGGCCCCCCGAAACATGGATGTCTTAGTCTGCTTCGGCTGCTGCAACAAAACGCCAACCCCAGGCTCAAACAATGGACATTTATTTCTCACTCTGGGGTGCAAGCCTGAGGTCAGAAGCCAGGCACGATCGGAGTTGGGGTTCTCTTTCCTTCCTGCCCTCTCCTCGCCTGGCAGAGAAGTGGTGGGGAGAGGGGAGAAAGGGTCATCCCATCCTGCCAAGCGGTAGGAAGCTTTCTGGGCTCTGGGGTGAGAACCCAAATGAGGTCCTTCCAGCTGTGACACTGTGTGACCCTAGACACGATGCTGCCCTCTCTGGGCTGGTTCCCCTAGTGACAAACTTCTCTCCGTCTCTCTCTCTGTCTCTCTCTCTGTCTTTCTCTCTCTGTCTCTCTCTCTGTCTTTCTCTCTGTCTTTCTCTCTCTGTCTCTCTCTCTCTGTCTCTCTGTCTCTCTCTCTCTCTGTCTCTCTCTCTGTCTCTCTCTCTGTCTCTCTCTCTGTCTCTCTCTCTCTCTGTCTCTCTCTCTGTCTCTCTCTCTGTCTCTCTCTCTGTCTCTCTCTCTCTCTGTCTCTCTCTCTCTCTCTCTGTTTTGTGTGTGGTACCAGGGATCGAACTCACAACCTTGTGCTTGCCAGGCAAGCACTTATGCCACTGAGCTAAATCCTCAGGCCCCTAGTGACAAACTCCTGAGAATCCAACCCCTCGGCCGTTGGCCAATCCCTCACCTGACACAATCTGTCTCACCTCGGTGGTGGGCTGGCAGTCTCACCCGTCTTCCTGCTGGAAAGCGAGGCGCAGGGAACTCCCACACGGCAAGTCATGCTGCCAGACCTCCGACTTGGCCGGTGTTGTTTCCCTTCTGCCTTGTCACCCTAGTGTCCAGTACCGACCACCATTATCCATAGAATCCCTGTGATCCCAGACTCCGCAAGAAGAGTTTTCCGAGCTTGATCCCTAAGTCCCTGCACCTCCTTGAGGCAAGCATCACCCTCCCCATTTCACAGACTTGGAAACTGAGGCCCAGAGGTACAAGGTCATGAGCTCAGAGTGACAGATCCAGTTGGCCAGTGAACTGGATGGAGTCTACACCCTGCTGGGCCTCAAACTTCAAGGTTGAATCTGGCCCAAATTTGGAGTGAGGGTGGTGATTTTTATAAAGCATTTGTTATCACTTTCCAAGCCACACAATTAACTCGAGGTGGGCTCTTGCTGAAGCATAAACCAACAGCTGGGAAAGCATTGGGGAGCAGAGGCCCCGGGGACAGCTTTCAGAACAAGAGGACTGTGGCAAAGGGCCAGCGCGCATCCCTAGTCGGCACGCAGATGGGCATTGCTGATTATAAGTGGCCTCTCCTGAGTAGATCAGTGAGATGCCCACCTGAGCCCGCCATCCGGGTCTCTTGCCTCAGAAAGGAGGGGCTGATCTGACTTCCACAGGAGGATGGTCACGGGTGGGGGGTGGAGGTGAGGTCCTGGGAAGGTTCCTTTCCCGCAGGCTGGGTCACCCTGGAGGGCAGGGAGGGATCGGCCCAGGGTCTCAGCACCTGTTCATCCCTGCACGGAGCCTGGCTTGGGCTGGATGCTTCTGGCTCCCTGCCCTGCGCCCAGCCCTGCGGTGTCCAGCCAGATGGCTACAAAGCAGACACTGAGCTTAAACTCGGAGCTGAGTGGCACTGTCCCTGGGCCCTGCCCTGCAGGAGCTGACTATCTAGGAAGGCAGCAGGCTGGGTTAGCCCCACCCAGCCATGGTGGTGCGGGGATGGGGACCCTCAGGCGGGGGTAGAACCCGTAGGCTTAGTGGAGCTCGGTGGTCCACATAGTCTGAGGATTCAGTGCAGGCCAGAGGACAAGCGACAGGGTGCCCTGGGGCTCGGGGAGGGCCCAGCAGAGGAGAGGGGAGCCCACTATATGTCCAGCACTGCCACCCACAGCAGATCACGGCCCCTATTCCCTAGGGTGGCACAAGGCAAATCCATTCCCTTCTAAGGTGCAATGTGTACCGGGCAGGGCTGGTGAAAGACCTGAGTCCCAGGCCAGCCAGGCTGCACGGGGAGCCCAAGGCCAGCCTGAACTGCAGAGTGAGGCTCGCCTCAAGGAAAACAAATGCGGCAAAATGCAGTGTGTGGGTTAGTGCTTTGAGGGAAAAACCAGGGACTAAATAGCAGGATTGGGGGGGGGCAGCTTTAGAAAGGGAGAGGGAATCCAATATGGAGGGAGAGGAGGAGGGGGCCATGGCAGGGCTGCAAGGAGCCGGGTCCCAGGGAGACAGAGACAAGGGGATCGGTGCACCCCAGAATCGCTGCTGCCTCTCCCCACCATCTGAGTACAGAATAAGGGGGCAGTTGCTGAGGGCTTTATGGGCAGCACCCTGCAGGTCACTCGGGGATTTGATTGTCATGCAGGGAGAGAGGACAGATCTGAGTGACGGGTTGATTTTTTGCTTGTGTGTGTGTTTTTTTTGTTTGTTTTGTTTGTTTGAGATAGGGCCTCACTATATATTTCAGGCTGGCCTTGAACCTACTAAGTAGCCAAGGCTGGCCTCAAACTTGCAGCAGTCTTCCTGCCTCGGCCTCCTGAGTACTGGGATTATAGGTATGTGCCACTGTGCCTGGCCCAAATTAGATTCTTAATACAGCAGAAGTCCCCCAAGGCCGGCTCTAATTGACAGTTTTAAAGAACACTGTGGTGACCACAGGGAATGTGGATGGATGGGCCGTGGGTGCAGACATGGGGTGGATTGGAGGCAGTTTCAGGAAATCCACATGGATATGGTTCTGGATTGCCGCTGGAGAAGGAGAGAAGGGGACAGAGGCACGCTGACCCGAGGGCTCTGTGGACAGGACAGGCAGAGGAATGGGAGGTCGGGCAGGGGCTCTGGAGCTGGACAGGGAGGTTGTTAGAAGGTGGGAGGGGAAAGGGGGCCAGAAGAGGCATGGAACTCAGAGGCTCAGAGGACAGGCCAGATGGGTGCATGGGGTCCTCACCGATGCAGCCCAGAGCCCTGGGGCTGGGATTCCCCAGGGAGGAAGGCGCATGGGGGAAGACGGGCCTGTTTATGGCAGCATCTGCACCGAGCTCGGTGCACAGATGCCCTGGAGGCCTCAGTGAGATGGGGTGGGTGGGGTCAGTGAGAGGCCGGGCAGGCCTCGGCAGCAGTGAGGCAGGACCAGCGGACTCTGCCAGGGAGGAGGCTGTGACCCTCTGTGAGCCTGTTGAGGGCTTTCCCTGGCACCCAGTCAGCCCTCATGTCCTGTCTTGGCTCCCACTTAGAGACCGCTTCCCGCGCAGTGCCTGGTCATTTTTCAGAGCCCCACTTCAGTGGTGGGGGAGGACACAGTGGACCTCATTCCCTCTGCAACGCTGCCACCGTGTGGCTATCTAAGGAATGACAGCCAGGGACCCCGGGCACCAGGCACATCCATAGATGGACCCATTGGAAAAGCAATTGTTGTGCACCTACCATGCACGCACCACTGGTAGTCTGGGCGGGACATGGAGCAGTCTGAGATATGGTAGTGAGGTGGCAAGAGAGGATCGGACTAAGCAAAGCACGGGGCACCATCTACTTGTTTGTGGAAGGACACGAGACCCAGCGCTTCCCTAGGGAACGCGCTGCAGCGGCCACAGCTGATGCCTCTTGTCACGGTCTCCAAACAGGAGGACAGACAGAAGGCAGGGGTGCCCCAGGCTGCGGCACTGCGGGTCTCAGAGCTCCAGGAGACCACCTGCCCCTGTGGCTTTCTTGGTCCCCACCCCATCCTCCTCGCCCTGCTCCCTTCCCACCATCCCCGTGTTTGGCCGCCTTCCCCACCCGCTCCTCTCTGTGGCCGTGTCTCCCCCAGCCTGTCCAAAGCTGCCGAGCTGGACCATCACTGGGTGGCCAAGGCCTGGCTGAACGACATCGGCCTGTCACAGTACTCCCAGGCCTTCCACAACCACCTGGTGGACGGGCGGGTGCTGAACTCCCTGATGAAGCGGGACCTGGAGAAGCACCTGAATGTGTCCAAGAAGTTCCACCAGGTCAGCATCCTGCTGGGCATCGAGCTGCTCTACCAAGTGAACTTCAGCAGAGAGGTGAGGACTGGCACCGGCGCCACCCACAGCCTGCCCGTGTGTCCTCTCACCCGTCTATCGCCCCCCCACCAAGCCATCTCTCCCTCCCTCTCTCCTGCCAGCAGCTTCACTGGTGGGTCCCAGTGAGGGAAGCCCAGGTTCACGAATGCACCAGAAGAAGGCTCTGGGGAGCCAGGGGAGGGGCTTCCTGAGGCCTGGAAGGGGGCTTCCGGGGACCCACAGAAGACAAC
Source organism: Cavia porcellus (assembly GCF_034190915.1). NCBI lineage: Eukaryota > Metazoa > Chordata > Mammalia > Rodentia > Caviidae > Cavia > Cavia porcellus. The sequence continues at coordinate 11,057,327 of NW_026947508.1, forward strand.
AGCAGAAAAGTGCTCAGCGGAGAGAACCGCCAGTGTCCCCGAGGACAGGGCCCCGGGTGCAGGGAGAGCGCCCAGGGGCTGAGGGTGGCAGTAAAGAGTCCGGACTCAGCGCCCTCCATCAGGAGCTCTGCCCACCTGGAGAGCGCAGGGCACCAGCTTTGGCTCTATGGGGCACCCAGGACATCTACTTATCTGTCCCTGAAGGAGAGGCCCTTAGCCGCTGGGTCCTGGCACTGGGTCCCAATGGCTTTTCCTAGAACGATGTTGGAGCCCAGGTCAGGAGATGGGGCAGGACCATGCAAGTCCTCACCACTCCCACAACGAGTGTGGGCCCCTGGGAACTGGCTGGGTCAAGGACACCAGCCCTGAGCCCAGTCTGACAGTGGAGCAGATGTGGGAGGTGGTGACCATCACTCATGGTCAGGGCCCTGAGGGTCTGCAGGTTGGTAGCCTGCAAGGGTATCTCCATGGAAAACTCGGTCTAGAAGTTAGACCCTGGGGTGACAGGAGAGGATGTCAGAGTGACCTCTGTGGACCCCATGGGTTGTGTCTTACACCAGGATGTAAGTGAGGGCGCACTCCCAGCCCACTCCTTCCCTCCCAGAAACCTGGGCCCCCGTGGGGAGGGCCCAATATCACCGAGTCCCCACTCTAGGCAGATGAGCTGGGATCCCTAAGGGGGATATAGAATAGGTGGTGCTGTGGGGCTCCCCCACCCCAGGACAGAGGCCACAGGACAACATGCACAAGCAGCTGGGGACCATGGTGGTCTCCTCCCCAAGCAGACTGAGGCCTCTGGTTCCCCATGGACCTTGCCCCACATGTGGCCTCTGTGTCTCAGCCCTGGCTCACCCCTTGTGTCTTCCAAGGCTCTCCAGGAGCGCCGGGCCCGCTGCGAGACACAGAACACAGATCCCGTGGTCTGGACCAACCAGCGGGTGCTCAAGTGGGTGCGTGACATCGACCTGAAGGTGAGAAAATGACTGGGGTGACCCTGTCCCTCCAGCAGGGGCGAGTCCTCTGCAAATCTGTATGCAAATCACTGCCTACGCCTGCGTCTGCGCAGGCCTGGCCCTCACTCCAGTCACCGGAGCAGGTCAGGGCTGAGATCCGGGTGCCCCCCCCCCCGCCAATAGACACGCACGACTCCTGCTGGGTGGCAGCTGTGTGCATCGCAAGTGGCCCCTGCCCTGTGGCTCTGAGCTGGTGGTCCCTGGGAGCCAAGCCTTCCTGCTGGGGACACGTCTCTGCCTAAATCCTGGGCCCCCCGGGCTGCCCAGCCTCCCGCCTCTGCCCCCAGGAGTACGCAGACAACCTGACCAACAGCGGCGTGCACGGCGCGGTGCTGGTGCTGGAACCCACGTTCAACGCAGAGGCCATGGCCACCGCCCTGGGCATCCCCAGCGGGAAGCACATCTTGCGCAGGCACCTGGCAGAGGAGATGAGTGCCATCTTCCACCCGGCCAGGTGAGGGCGCACTCCCAGCCCACTCCTTCCCTGATGGGATCCCTGCCGTCCTTGCGCCACCTGGTGAGGAAACTGAGGCTCAGAGGCACCCGGTGGAGGTCAGCCACTGGCAGGAGGAAACAGTATGCAGGTCTCAAATCCAGCACCTGTGTACATAGAGCAGGAAGAGCTAGCAGCTGGGGGTAAGGAGAGGCCACGAGGACGGGATTCAAGCTGGGGACAGTGGTGTCGGTCCAGCAGGGCGAGGTGGCCATTCCAGGAGGGGACAGAGGACAGAAGCAGGAAGAAGTGGCCAATGATGCTTGTCGCCAAGTGGGAGAGCACAGCAATGCACCTGCCTCGGCCTCCTCAACTGGGCAAGCTTCCGGCCCTGCCGGTGGGTCCCCTCCCCAGGACACACTCGGGGTTGGCCAGACCTTGCAAGGGCACTAAACTTACTCTCCTGAGAAGGCTGAGGCAGCAAGAGCTCCCCCCACTTATTGATGAGAAATCTGTTCTAAGTAAGTGACCCCACTCTATGCCCACTGTCACCCAGCCAGCAAGAGGCAGAGCCCAGGTGTCCCATTCCGTCTATATGGTGAATTGCACAGGTTGATTTTCAGAGATCGGAGGAACATTTCTGGGATGAAGCTCACTGGGTCACAATGCTTCACCCTCATTCTATGTTGCCAGATTTGTTTTGCTAGTATTTATTTATGACACTGCCCTGAGCTACATCCCGAGCTTTTTTTCAATTTGTTTTTTTGTTAAATGTCAAGGCTAGGCTCAAATTTGGACTCCTCCTGCTTCAGCCTCCCGTAGTGGTGGGATGATAGGCCTTCACTGCCACACTCAGCGACTTTGCTGGTATTTCGTGAGGATTTTTGGCCTTGTATTTGTCAGGGATACTTGTCTATAGTTTTTGTGTTTGGGTGTGCGGTGTGTGTGATATTTTCACCTGGCTTTCGTATCAGGTCAGTACCAGCCCCTGAAATAAGTTGGGATGTGTCTTCTCCTCTATATTTTTAAAGCGTTAGCAGCACTGGCGGTTCATTTACCACCGAAGCCATCCGCTTTGAAGCATTTCTTTGTGAGAAGTGTTTTGATTACTAATTCAATCTCTTTACTTCTCAGGGATTTATTCAAATTGTTTCTTTTGAGTTAGTCTCAGGAGTTGATAAGCTTTCTAGGTGTTTGTCCGTTCCTTCTAGGTTAGCCGATTTGTTGGCATGTGATTAATCCCATAATCGTTCCCTGAGGATGCGTCTGATTCCTGCAGCTGGCTCAGTCCTAGCGCTGCTCAGTCCTGCCTTTAGTGGGCTGCTTCCGCTTGGCTTGCCTAAGGGCTCATCCACTGTACAGCTCTACCTCAGGTTTGCACCTGGGGCTGTCTAACTCAGGCCTGAGCCCTGAACCCCAGAACCCATGGAGTCTCGAGGGATAGCTGGGCCAACCCTGGTGTCACAGGGGCAGGAAGCAGAGGTTTGGGAACACGGTGTCTGGTGGGTCCTGCTGTCTAGTTGGCATGTGAGACCCCCGTGGCAGGATCATCGAGGCTCTTACAATGCAGATACCTGGGTCCTGTTGGAGCTGCAGGGCCAGCAGCAGCTGGCAGAGCCCAGGGATCGGCTCCATTTGCATTTTAAGTGCCTTCCAAGGGAGAGCAGAATTTGACAAGAGCCTTGCTCTTCGAGTGAGCGGGAGAGAAGCTTTTCTTCTCCGAGCCTTCACTGTTCCTGACCTTCCAGCTCAGCCACCGAGATTTGAGACAGACTTAAAGTATCTCGAGCCATGAGGGTGGCTCGAGCTAAACCTTAGGGGGCACCAGTGGACTTGATTAAACCTGGGCCATCACAAGCCCACAGTGTGCTTGGGGCTGTCTGGGACCAGTCGGTGAGTGTTGGGGAGTTTCCAGTGGGAGACAAATAAGGTGGCCCTTTGGTCCTGGTAATCCAGAGGCTCTTGGGGATCACAGGACAGCATAGAGGTCCTGCTGGCGGGGCAGAGAACAGAGAAGGCTCCTCCAATCACACATGAGGCATCAGAGGCCGGAGAGCCAGGGGCAGAGCAGCAGAGCCAGCCCCGAACCAAGCCCAGCTCCCCATCTCGATCTGTCCACACACTGCTGTCCACACGAGCTTATGAATTGAAGCCTCCTTGCTGGGATTTCAGAGCCTCACGGCCCTTTTCTGAGACTCTGCCACAGCCAGGAGAATGGACTTTATCAGCAGAGGTGACGCAGAGATTCATGCTTCTGGGGAATTTTAGAGACCAGCTCGGTGACTAGAAGTGTCCCCAGCTAGACAACCAGGGCTGTGGCCAACCCCAGGGGAAGCACAGTCAGCCAGTTCACAGGTCCCCTATGATGTCCTCTTTCCCGCCTGCTGCCATCACCATGGCAACACATCCGACCATGGGGATGGAGGAGGCAGGGTTTCTGATGTCACTCAGTGTCTGTTTTAACACGCTCAGACTTCCTGATTCCCCCCACAAACCTCTGTTTGTGGAAGGAACCTGTTTGTATATACCAAGTGCGTCAGCCACAGGTGCGGTGCTCAGGAAGATGGACCTGAAGGATGCAGGACGGAGCAAAGCCATTCTAGGGGCATCTGCTGGGGCATCAGAGGGCCTGCACAAATGGGTGCCCGGTCCCAGGCGTTCGCCTGTCCCCAGAGCACAGGCAGTGACAGGGCAGGTTCCACCCTCGGTCTCTTTGGATTCAGTTAGGCTTCCTGCGGAGCCTTCTCCTGGGCCTCTGAAGCCTCAGGCAAACCTTGCAACTGCCTCCTGCTGGCGGCCCCAGGCGTCCTCTTTGGTTTCTAGGGACTTGAGAGTCCTCTGCACCTCCAGCATCCTCTCATCCTTCTTTCTGCAGAGGTGGCTGGAAGGGGACATTGTCACATGGCCAGAGCTGCGGGCTTCCTGGGGACAGGTTCCTCAATGAGGAAATGAGGTATCACAAGATCATACCTTTTTCCCAGGACCACCAGCTGATGCACTGTGGCCCTGGGGCTCAAAGGTGACACTTTACTGCCTTCCTGTTGCTAGGGAGAGGGACTGAGATGGTGGGGGATTGTGAGGACCTGGCACCTGTCCCCCACCCAGAAGGTGGCAGGCAGGCAGTGTGACTGCAGGGGACAGAGCAATCAGAACCTCGCATGCCCCTGAGGGACCAGCCGTGTCCTCCAGAGCCCCAGCGTCTGGTCCACACCCGAAGCCAAGTCCCTGGGTGGTTTATCAGGCTGTTAGGGTCCACTGCTCGCCCTCTTCTTGGTGGCCACCTGTCCTCACTCAGCAAAGCTACACAAACCCGTGCGTCCTGGCCACCCCAGCCTCCTCCCCAGAGTCACCCCCATCACAGCACTGTAGCTGGCTTCCATGAACCCCAGGGCTGGAGGAAAATGGAGATTTCCAGCCTGCTCTTTTTACACCCAAGAAAGCAGAATCCCAGAGAAGGCAGTCACTTGGCACAGTGTCACACAGCGAATGGGCAGGACTGTAACCTGGACATCTGGATCTCCCCTGAGATCCAGGCTGCAGTGGGGGGGGGGGTCCCCTTGGTAGCCACAAAGCAGAGCCTGAGAGACAAATGCTATGGAAGAACCAGCCCAGGTTTCTTCTTTCTTATGGCTCTGTGTATCCAGAAAAACTTTAGTTCCCCAGTCAGGCCAAAAGCAGGTGAGCGGGAGCATGCACAGATGCACGCCCCAACCAGAAAAACCTTCCATATTCGCATGAGGCAATATGGGTTCAGATCCGAGCAGCACCAGTTCCCAGCCGTGTGACCTCAGACAAGTTACCTAACTCTCTAATTTCCTCATCTGCACAGTGAGGCTCATCCTCAGCATCTGTCAAGCCAAGATGTAAACTGACGTGCAGCGTCACTGGTGAGGGACAGGTGCATCTAAAGGTACACAGTAAACACAGGGACCATTGTCCTAGACCGCCACCGCTGCCACGTTTTCTGGGTTGGTGGCAGCTTTGTGCTGGCGTCTCAGAGGGGAATGTGATTCTGTCATGAGCTCAGCTGCTGGATCCAGTGTGATAGGACAAGAGAACCCAGTGTCACGTCCCAGGCCTCGGCTGCCAGGTTTCCCAAGCCCGTGTCCCAGAGGTGCCAGCCATGGACGGGGGGCCTTGGGTCACTGCGTGGACGGGAGGGCCAGCACTGGAACGTGGTGTTTGGAGATTCTTCCCCGAACAGTCCCTGGAATGGGGGCTCCGAGCCCAGGTGCAGGACGAGTGGTGGCCTTTTGCTATGGGACCCAGCAGCGCCTTTGGGGGCTCAGTGCCGGCTCCTCCCCCACTCAGCCTGGCTGCAAGGGTTGTGTCCCACATCCTCTCCCTTCCCTTCCTGCTCCATGGCATCTCCATGCCCATGGCTTGGGCCACTCCGCGATCTGGACCCTGGGCCTGACCCACAGCGTGCAGGAAGCAGATGTCCCCCTTGGGCCCCACAGGCTCGCAGTGGTGGCCACTGAGCCTCACGGGAGTCGCTGGCCTTCCAGAGAGTGCTGGGCCAATTGATGTCAGAACTGTGGGTCAGAACGAGACCTGGGAGATAGATATGCAAATTGGGGGGCGGGGTAGGAGGCCATGGCCGGACTATGATTCACCCCCCACTAAGGGGCGGAGGTCTAACCCCCAAAGTCTGCTGTGAATGGAATTACAAGAATGGAGTATAACCTGACTCTGAGGTCTTTGCAGAGTGATTAGTGAGCGGATTAGGTCACTGTAACAGGGTGTCTAACTCTTTCAAGAAAATACATAGACGGGAAATCACTGGATCAAACAGAATTTGTAGTTTACGTTTCCTGAGGAATTTCTGTATTGCTTTCTAGAATGGTTGTACCAGTTTGCATTCCCACCAACAGTTAAGAAGGAAGGCTCCTTGTTTCCCTGTAGCCTCACTGTCATTTGTAATCTATTGACTTCTTGACAACGGCCGTTTTTTCTGGTGCGAGATGGAATCACAGTCTTTTCCACTTGCATTTCTCGAACGGCCAGGAACATTGAACAGTTTCTCATGAATTTATTGGCCATTTGGAGTTTTTCTGAGAACTGTCTGTTCACGTTGCTTGGCCAGTTTTTATTGGGTCTTTTATTTTGCAGGGAGTTGAATTCTTTTTTGAGTTCTTTATATATTCTAGATATCAGTCCTCTGTCTGAGGAACAGCTGGAGAAAAACTTTCCCCTTTCTGTGAGATGTCTTTTTTTTTTTAAAGTTCCAAAGGTTTATTGCACCAAATGCCACAGAAAAGGGATCAAAACAACACAAGCAAGTTTTAAGAAAAATTTCCCACACATTGACATTGGTATCTATTCAACTGATCAAAAATGAAGTCCCTATCAATTTCTCTTAATGAAGCTTTAATAGTAACATACCCCAGAATTCTCTGGTTTTACCCACCACTTAAAATGTAAGCATAGTGTAACCTCACGTCCCAAACAGGTGGTTCACCAAAATTTGACATTTAAAAATTAACATTTAGAGTGGGCTGTTTGACTTAGGCAAATTACATTACTGTTAGTTATTTCCTCTACTGTGTAGAATACGATGTGATCCCATCTGTTGATCCTTGATGCTATTTCTTATATAATTAGATTCTGTTCAGAAACTCTTTGGCTAATCCTTTGTCTTTGAGAGTTTTACCTATTTTATCTTCCAGCAAATTGAGTATTTCTGCTTTAACACTTGGATCTTTAATCCATTTTGATTTTAGTTTGGTGATTTATGGGTCTAGTTTCAATCTTCTGCAAGCAAATTTTTCTGGCACCGTGTGTTAAGGAGGTGATCTCTCCTCCCCTGTGTTTTTGGTCCCTTTGTCAAAGGTCAGATAGCCCGGGCCATCCCTGCATCCGCTATTCTGCTCCAAATGAGAATGTGCATTACTTCAGGCAGTGAGCTGGGGGGACACAGAGGGGGCAGCCCCACCGCTGTGCACATCACATAGGTGCTGGCCACCACAGGGCTCCTCCCATTCCCTTTCCCCTTTCCTGACCAGGTTCACAGCACTCCAGGGTCAGGAGCAAGACTTTGGAGTCTCAGGCTCTGATCTGGGCTCTGCCGCCGCCACAGCTATGTTATTTCGGGCAAACTGCTCGCCCTCCCTGTGCCTCCTCTTCCTGTCTCTAAGCAGGACTGGCTGTCGCCACATCCTGGCCCACAGCGAGGACCACATTTGTAAAGTGCTAAGCTCCCACCAGGCACCTAGCAGGACTCGGCATGATGGTCTTGCCACCAGCAGGTGTGAGTGGGCAGGAGCTGGATTTCCCCCGCTGACCGAAGTGCGTGTGTCCTCAGCTCCATAGGCACCCGGGAGGCTGAGCGCTTCGGGAGTCCTCCCCGCAGGGCCTCCAGCGTCACCCGAGCAGGGAAGGAGGAGAACAGTGGCGGCCTCAAGTACAAGGCTGGCCGGGTGAGTGACACAGTGCGTCTGGGGGACCTGACCGGGGAGAGGCCGTGCTGTCCGGGCCTGAGTGTCTCCTCTCTGCAGTTCCTTGATTGGCCTGTGAAGGCTGACCCAGGAGCCAGGTCACAGGGACACCTGGGAGATAAGTGCCCAGTGCCACCATCATGGAACTGCATGAGGCTTTGGCCGGTGACCCAAGTCCCTACAGGCCTAGACTTTGTCCCTTGGAGCACAGAACTCACCTGCTGTGTTAGAGTCACTGGGACCACTGCACACCCCGGGGACCACACCTCACCCCGCCTCTGGAAGCAACTCTCAGGGTGGGGGGTGCCCGCAGGCATCCAGTGACCCCCAAACTCTGAGAACCACCAATTTCGATTCTTGAACTCAGGCCAGGGAGCTAACAATAAGGGCTGAGCCCCTGGGGACCAAACCCAAGAGCAGAGGGACACCTGTCTCCGAGGGGACCCTAAACAGATGCGTTAGACCGGGAGCAGGAGCCGGAGCAGGCCCAAGTGCGGAGGGTGCTGTCTGGGCTTCGGTACCGGTCCGCCCGTGAGGAGGCTGGGGGACCACGGAGGTCCCCATCCACCCTCGGGACCTGCATGCAAGTGGGGGCAGCGTCATCCCCAAGGGACTGGGCCACCGCACACACCAAGGGCCCACCAGGAGGCACGGACCCCAGGCCCTTCCCTGTTGCGGTGGCTGGGGGGGGGCGGGGAGGGGTAGGGATTGGGGGGACCAGGAAAGGCCGCCAGTCTCCTTGGGGCAAGAATTTTTTTTTTCTAAAGTGGAAAAACACTCATCTGAAAGGAAAGGCAGGCAAGCAAATAAATGAGCCCAGTGCACTCCCACTACTGTAACAGACAGAGGCCTGCAGTCAGGGGCGGCGCCACGGAGGCCCGGGACTCTGAGCGCCTCCTGCGGCCAGGCGCCTGCGGGGTGCACTGCTCTGCAGGTGGGATTGCCACCCTTTACAACCGCCTCTCACCTTGCCTGTTAGGGGGTGGGCAACCCAGTGTGACTTCTTCACACTGAGCTGCATCCCCAACCCCTTTTAAACTTTTTTATTCGCACCAATTTAGGTTCTAAATTGCTCAGGCGAGGCTTGAATTTGCAGTCCTCCTGCCTCAGCCTCCCAGAGTGCTGGGATCACAAGCAAGTACCATCATACCCATCTACTTTTCCCATGTTGTACCTGAAAAAATGGAGGCTCAGAGAGGGCAGGTGACTTATTCAAGGTCACACAGCTGAAAGTGGAGAAGCAGGAACCCAAACAGCAATCTCCAGGTTTCCGAAACTTTCACCCTTTGTCCTAGCAGGCAGTGCAAGAGTATTCCCTCAGGACCCCGGAAGGAGCTGTGCTCCACACCCCTGCTATCAGCCTGAGTGTTCCCCACCACTCAGGAACACCAAAGTCTCTCCTAGTGTTAACTCACAACATCCTCTCAGTTTCCCCAAGCAGTATTACTAAGACGTGGAGCACAGAGAGGTTGAGGGACTCACTCAACATCACACAGCACGTTTCCCAGACCTCAACTCCGGTCTCTCTCCTTCCTGTCCTTCGGTCTCTTTCCTGTTCTTCTCAGCTGCCCTTGGGGAAGATAGGACGAGGGTTCAGCGGCAAAGACCTCGACTTCCATGACGACTACGGCTCTCTTCAAAACGAAGACTGCGGAGACGATGACGCCCAGGGCAGGCCGGAACAGTGTGGCCTGGAAGGCTGCAATGGCCTGGAGGTCACCAACGTGTGATGGACCCACAGCTCCACCAGACTGGACATGGAGAGGCCCCAGTGCGGTCCCCATGTACACAGCGACCTCAGGCCGAGGCTGAGCCTGCTGGGACAGAGACCAGCTGCCCAACTCGGGCAGGCAGTGGACTCTCACTCGGCGAGGATGTGTCACAGGGTGTGAGGCTCCTCCGGGGCTGTCACAGAGCTGCCAGGTTGGAAAGGGGCCCACAGGTCCCCAACGCCCCTCACTGGAACAGGAGCAGCGGGACTCCGAGCAGCCTATGCCCAGCGGAAAACTCCGCAGCAGGCAGGGACAGCGGGTGGCACGGGTGACATCTGGCTGGGATGGCAGCCCCTGGGGGCTTGGCTGCAGTCTCCTTGGCCTCCCTTCCGGGATGTGGGCTCTGACGGGGTCAGGGCCTCCCCCTAAGGTGAAGCTGATGGAAGCCGGTCCTTCGGGTCCCACGGAGATGGACGAGTGGAGGCGGTTTGCCACTCTCACTGCAGGGGACAGGTGACAGATGGCACCAGGTCGGGCATGGCAGCAGCTTCCCAATCTTGTTGTTGGGAGGAAAGCCATTGTGTCCACAGGGGCCAGGCAGCTGAGTTTAGCCAGCGACCACTGCCCCAAGTGTGGGGATGAGTTTGGCATCTGGGACGAGGGCACACTCACCATTGCTCACAGACCTTTGCTACCATGTCCCTGTCACTATGAGGTTTAGGTCCCGTGGCAAGAACCTGGAGCCTTTTTTTTTTTTTTTTTTTTTTTGCCATATAGCTGTTCTGCTGTGTGGCTTTCCCCCCAGGGCCTCCCCTCTCTGTGCCTCTATACTACTGGCTCCCTCCCAGGCCACTGTGAGGATTAACACTTGCTAACCTCTGTAACCCACTTCAGACTTCTCTTCCTGGGGTAGTGGGGCGTGACAGGGCAGGGATGGAGCGTGTGACACTTCCCACCACAGCACAGCACAGCACTGGGCCTGGCCTGGTGTCACCAATCCTGCAAAGGGAGAGGGAGGCAGGGGTGATGTCCGGACTCTCCTGACCCATGTAGCCTGAGCTGGCTGGCATCCTGTCTTTGTCGAGTGACAATCAGGACAGGAGACAGGGTCTGCACACACGGGTCCCCAGGCAGGTCCTTGGTCAGAGCCGTGACACTTCACCTCCTCTGAGGCCATCTTCCCAGGACCTGAAGGAAGACTGCAGAGAGCCCATCTCCCACAGGAGGAGAGGAGCCCTGGTGACCTTGAACTTGATCCATGACCTTGACCCATGCAGAGACCGATGTCATTCCCTGCCAACCTTCAGCAAAGCACAACTTCCTCACTATCAGAAACCAGCACCCCGCTGGTGGATAGAGAGCTGGCCTCCCATCCTACGTGTGGCCTCCTGGGGACACCAGGGCTGGAGGGGTGGATCTGGTACTCAATCTGGCTCTGATGAGGCTCCAAGCCCTGGGCGGCTTCCTGGAGTGGCAAGGGTCACGGTCCAGAGAGGACAGCAGGTTTCTCTCTCTCATCTGGTGCCACTGTCACTCCTGTGCCACATCCATCAGGTGACCTGGGACCCAGAGCCCATAAAGGGGGCAAAGACAGGGAGCCCAGGTGGCGGTGACATCTGTGGGGCTGGCTAGGAGGGCAGAGAGGAGACTGACTGAAGAACTCAGGCTTTGAAATCAATGTTCAGTGACACACTCAGAAACCATGCTGGCATTTGTCCAGGATGTGATCCTGTTGGGGACAAGATGGACAAGTGGACCTCTGGGTAGGGGGTCTCTGAGGATGATGGCATTGTCCACAACACTTGAAGCAGGAAGCCAGCAGGCCTGGAGCAACACAGGTAACCTCAAATGCATCAGGGGTCCCAGTGATGACATCACAGCACCCTCTGGGGCACCCTCAGGGACAGGCAATGAGTGTCTGGAGCTCCATGTGGCCACAGGGACAGGCTGCTTGGTAAATGATGATCGGGTGAGCTTGGTTAATCCTCCCTCAGCTCTGCTCCATGGCGGGCAGCAGGAGCAGGGGCTGGAGACAGACAAACTCTCAGTAGCTAGTTGACAAGGCATGCGAGGCAGTGACGCAGCTCAAGGACCTGCCAGGTCCCAGCCAGGCTGAGGCCGGGTTCCTAAAGGGTGGTGAGGCCTCCAGACTTGGGCCCTCAGGTGTGCTGCTCTGGAAACCACTTTCCTATGCCCTGGAAGGGAGCACTGGGCCAAGAGCGGAATCCCACATTCCTGTTGGAAACAGGGCGCACAGCTTCACTTCTGACCCGATGCCTCTGAGAGGCCCTGTGTTGGGGCTGGGCAGGGCCTGTCCCCTCCAGATCTGCCATCAGACCTTGGCTGTGGGATAGGAGACACCACACAGGACTCCGGACCAGATGAAATAAATACAGGGGGTTGGAGAGAAGCAGGATCGGGTCGCCACACAGGTTTGGGACTCGGCTGGTGCGATTTCAGCACACACTGTGATGGTCCCCAGAGCCCTCCCCAGCCCTGGTCAGGTCACCTGGGGGGAACAGCGCTCCAGCCCATTCCCACAAAGCTGCCGTGTGCTCTGGGCCATGATGCCCATGTTTTGGGCTTCATTAAGCTGTTCTCCAGGAATGGCAAAGAAAAGAAACCCCAGGGGCAGGAAAATTTCTGGACCCAGCACTATGACCTGCAGTGAAGGGATGGCCCAAGCCCTGATGGCTGCAAAGGAAATAAGATGTCTGTGAACAGAGACGAGGTAGGCAGCAGTGGCCCCAAAAGTGCCCCCACAGAATGTTAACACTGTAATAATAAATACTACGTGCAGCGCTGTTGGCAGCTGTGTGGGCCTGTTTCATTCCGTTTCCCAGCAGCATCTTTGAAAGAGGTTTCGGACCCATTTCATGGATGGAGAAATGCGGGGTGGAAAGGTGGAGAGGCTCTCCCGTTCCACAGAGCTCACAAGTCCCAGGAAGGGACTCGAACCCCATTCATCCTCCTCAGCCTCTCCTGCCCCCATCCAGCCCGCCTCCCACCAGGCCAGGCGGTGCCAGGCAAAGTGGAATTCAGGTGCCCTGTCCTGCTAGGAAAGGTACAGTCTCCTGTCCTGGAGACCTGCAGTCAGGGTAGGGGACCCAACAAGTCCCTTCTCTGCCAGCCCTCCAGGACAGGTACATGTACACTGCCAGAATGGCCTGGCCATGGGATCCCAGGTCTCAGCTCAGTGCTTCCCTGGCTGTCGCATGTGAAGTCTTTGTGGGGTACAGATCCTGACAGGGGGTCTGGGTCAGCCTGAGAGCCAGTGTTTCTCCCAAGCTCCCAGCAGATGCTGCAGGATCAGGGACCACACATGGATAACAGAGAAAACAGAGGTGGGGGGCAAGGATGGACCCTTCAAAGGCACCTGCGAACAGCCAGGCAGCTACAGACTCATCTATGATGAACCCATGGATGAGTGTGGCACCCCCATATCTAATCACCTTCCACAAACCTCATCTCTGAACACAGGAGCCTTTGGGGAATCATTCTAGCAGTGTCCAGGAGCCCTGGCTGCCCCAGCATCGAGGAGACAGGAAGGGAATGGGGGGGGGTCTCATCTCTGTGTCTCCCTATGCTTCCCCAGAGCTCAGGACAGGACCCAGTTCTCAGGACAACTAGTGGCTGAGAATCTGTGTGCAGGTCTGCTGTGAGTACTTGCTGGGTGCTAATGCTGGCTTTGCCCAAACCTCTCTTTTAATCCTAAAGCCCTCCCAAGGATCAAGAGTTGTTATCAGCCCCATTCACAGGCAGAAAGATACTATGGAGGCGTGTTCCCAAATACCTGGCCAGGGCTCTGTGTGCACCAAGCCCTCCACCACCTCTCAGGTGGAGACCTGCGCCCTAAGACAGGGTACACATCATTCCAGTATCTGACCCTACACAGCCTGCAGCATCCGGGCTCCAGCACTCTCTGGACTCCGGTGCGTCTCTGATGAAGTTTGGAGACTGGCCACCTTGGAGCCACTCTGCATCCTCAGTTTTGCATTTAGGTTATTAAAGCCCCACCCTTGGGTGCATTGGCCCCATTGCAAGCCCCCCACAGCTGCATGTGGCCAGGGGGCAGCACTGAGACAGGGCATGCCCAGCATCACAGTAAGTTCATGGAACAGCGCTGCTACGAGGTGGACTTGGAGGAGCCTGGGGGGCCACATGGCCCTGCCCTTGGGATGCTCACAGGGTGGCTAAGGGAGAAAAAAGGCTCTAGGAAAACACACCTGGAAATAAAGACCCTGAGGCAGGTGAGGATTCTGTACCTGCCAGTGACCAGGGACAGTAACCCCCAACTCAAAGACTGGGTGAACATAACAGGACACTGACCAGCTGATACAAAGGACAGCACAGGACCACAGAGGCTATGACGCACTGGATTCAGAGCTTCGAGTGATGCTTTCAGGATATTTATCCTCTTCTCCGTGTACCTTGTTCATTCGCCTCCAACTGTTGGCAAAATGGCCTAGAGGCAGACGCTGTTTGGGGCTGGTGGACTTGGCACAGATCAGGGTGGAACTCTTGATTGGGACAGCACAGAGCTGCAAGGGCCCCAGGGAACAGCCCACCCAGGCCTGCCTGCCCGAGACGATCATGCAAGTGCCTGTCCCCTCTTGGGTACAGACCTTCCTCAGTGTCCATGGGAAGTGATCCCAGGACCTTTGCAGACACCAAAACCTACGTGCAGTGAGACCCAAAACCGTGGCAGATGTGAGCCTGCACCAGCATTGCTGGCACCTGGCACCAGCATTTTGATCACACAGTATGGCCACACTCCTGAAAGAGGACTTCCAGAACTGGTTCAGAGGGTGGTGAGAAGGATGGGCTAAACGTGTGCAAAGCCAGCGGAGGATTTTGACAGTTAATGGCAATGTGTCTTTTACTGTTTTTAATTTACATATTCACTGTATTTTGTGACCATCTCAGATGCAGTGGTGTGGGATTTGTACCTGACCGATGTGTGTCTCCGGATGACTTCCTATACCAACGCACCGATAGCACCATGTAAAAAACTGCAACCCTGGATGGAGTAGGGGGACAATGACCAGGAAAAAATCTACAGGCTCAGGACAGATGCAACCTACTGTTGCCAAGTGTTCCATCCACGGTGGACGAGTCCCATGCTAGCGTGCAGTTGCAGGGGCGCCTGTCCTATGAAACTATGGTGACAAGGGGCTTCCCTCTTGCCCACTGTGCCCTTGCCCCCACCAGGTGGACAGGCAGCCAGGCTTCAAGGGAAAGGAGCCTCGGGACTCAGAGGGGGAACATGGCCCAGGCCCCAGGTGCTCATGGGAGTGCTGGCAGATGACGGAGCCTCTGGCAACATCCATGCAGAGACTGGAGGCTCCACAGCCACCACTGATGGGATGCTGGTGTGTCCTTTAGGAACACTATGTTGTCCGGAAGAGGCTGAGCAGCAGCCCTGACCCCCACCCCCCAGTGCCTTCCAAGCAGTCCTAATATCCTCAAGCCCCTCCAGATGTGCTCAGATGTTTTGGAGGGCTGAAAAATCACTTCCAACTGAGTCACAGCTGTCTGTGTTTTTGCCATTTTCTCCCTATAATAGGCATGCATTGGTCTCACCTGACGGATGGGGAAACAGAGGCACAGAAGGTTTTTTTTTTTTTTTACTTAGCCCTGCCAGGGCCCCTGACGGGGGGTAGGAGCTGGGACCTCAGTGTGGGTGCCCTTCAGTGTCGAGGCTGCCCGTCCTGGCCTTTGGGATGAGCCACCTCTCCTGTGGTGACAGTACCTAACAGGGAATACAATGTCTTCATTGTTGGGTGGACGCTTCTCCTCCTCCTGGAAGAAAATTACTTGGTTAATGACAGGTTTAGAAGCCCAGGCAGCCTTGTAACCCCCAAGAACTCCTGACTCAAAACAAGTAATCATTTTGGACCTGAGGAAGCCCAGCCCACCTCACGCCACCCCCCATCCTTCTTGTCTGATTTAAAAAACTAAGAAATGGACAACAGCCAACCAACAACAGGCCTTTACGAACTGGACAGCAGCCTCAGATGAGGGCAAAGCCCAGCGGCACCTGCCCAGCCTTTCCGATCAAGGTCAAGGCTGAAGACCTCACACAGACCAATGTCGCTCCAGCTCTGCCACACGCACAAGGATGTGGGATGCACAGTGCCACCTCCCTGCTTAACTGAGCTTTGCTGGAGCTGGAGTATTTTCTGTGGTCCACCCTGGCTCTAAGGCTGGGGCTTGTGGCGGCAGGGGGGGCAGGATTCCTGGGCTGGGGGGAAGAGATGGAAGCCCCGTTCCTGCCGTGTCCCCCGCACACAGTTGAGTACTCCTCACTGATCAGAGCTCGCAGGAACACCTGGGTGCACACATCGGTATAGAGAGGGGGCAGAGCCCTTGCTGGCCTAAGGGCACTGCTTTGTCCTCCTCCAGGAAGTCCCTGTGTTGATTGTGTCCCCAAGGCCCCCACACCTGCCACCCCACCATCACTTAGCACCTGCAGGGAGGTTGCAGGATGCAGGCTTCTCCCTGATCCTCCACCATCGTCTCTGCAGTGGTCTGTGTCCTACACTCCTTCCTTTACAAGGACAAGGGTCACATTGGAGTAGGCCCCTTCACAACCTCACCCTAACTGAATCATCTCTGAAGACCCTGTCTTCAAGTCCAGTCACAGACTTAGGGACTAGGGGTCACCAGAGAGAAGTCAGCCCTACAGCACTGGGCACGCGAGCCTCTTCCCAGAGATGTAGAAGCAGGGTCCATGACAGGACCTAGTCTTTACCAATGCCTCCTGGGTCATGTAGCAAGCCCTCACTGGGTGTGCATCTCACGCCGGGCTGGGCAAATCAGAGCTGTGGACTAAACAGTCTTTGGTCTTAGATAATGGTGGGGGGGGGAAGGAAGGAAGAAATAAAATATATAACAAAAGAGCAGATGCTGTAAAGACACGACCCCCAGAGGAGGCACGGTGGAGACAGCGCGATTGCTCCTTCCTTTCCGAAACCGCCTGTGCTGTGGTTCCTGGCCACGTCCCGACCACCCTGGCATCCAAGTTTGTGGAAGGTTTGGGCTGACTCCTAAAGTCGCAGACCTCTACAGTGTCCGGGTCATTCCGGTACTGTAACAAACAGTTGAGCCAACCCACTTACACAGGGAAAAGGGTGACAGTTTGGAAGGTGGCTGGCCCTGTGGTGCAGGTCTGCAGAGTGCCAGCACAGAGACAGGACGGGATGAAGCGGAAGAGCTTGAGCTACAAAAGACACAGAGCTAAAGAGGAGGAGCTGGGCCCTCCAATCCCCTTGCAGACCACGCCCCATGACCTCACTTCCGCCCATAAGCCCCACCTCTTAAAGGTTCCACCACCTCCTCCAGCAGCACAGGTCTGTGAAGGTCACTTATGCAGGCCACAGCACAGTGACAATCCCTCAGTGACACGAGGGTGCGGGGCCCCAGGTGCAGTCCTCATTGGTGGGAAGTAGCCATGGCGTCACCAAGGTCATGTCCAAACTCAAGCAGAAAGTGCCTCTGAGGACACCCTCCACCCCATCACCCAGGCCAGCCAGCGCCCCAGGACTGACCTGATAGATGCGTACAGGGATTGAACCCAGACCCTCTACTCTGAACTCCATCCCCAGCTCCTTTTTATTGTTTATTTTAAGCCAGGGTGTCACTAAATCGCTGAGTTTCCTGGCCTGCCTCAGCCTCTCAGAGTGCTGGGGTTACAGGCAAACACCACTATGCCTGGCTACTATGTCCGCATCTTAAAATGGCCTCAGCCCCAACAGCGTGGCCACATCTATGAGATCACAGGCCTGAGATGCCGCTCATCTTTCTCTACCACACTGTACACACGTATGCACACATGGGTACACATGTCCTGGGGCCACATGTGGAGATGTGTTCACACATGACAGCAAACGCTCATCTACAGGACCCTGCCATCAGGTCACGCTCCCACGAACAGCGTCCTGTGGCCCCTGCAGGGTTTTTCACTCACCAGGATGCACCCGTGGCAGGGCGCTCACGGTCCAGGAGTCTTCCTGCTGCTCCTGAGCCCAGGGCTGGAAAGGGGTGCTCTCAGGCACTTCCTGCCTCTGCCTCCTGATCTCCATCCCTCCTGCTCTCTAACTCTGACCTTCTTATGCTCCTACATGTGGTGAGCAGCTGAGCTGGAGGTCAGCAAACACCTTGGGACTAGAGCAAAGCCAGGCCCAGGGACATGGAGACCATATAAACCAGCTGACCAGTTAGCTCAGTGGCATAGCCAGGTGTCCGGCCTCGTGTTCCTCTCTGTCACCTACAGCACAGACAGCTCTGAGGATGTGTGGCTTTCAGTGTTCTCAGCAAAACACTGAGACCTTGTGCCCATCTAGTGCTTCCCCCCTTATTACTATGTATAAATAAGGATGCAGACAGTGCTGGGTTGTCGCTGCCTCTGCATCAGAGAGGTCAGGTCCCATCCAGTCCCAGCCTTCCTTGTGTCTCTAGTTTTTTCTTAATCTTCCTCCGCCCTCTCTCAGGACTCTGCTGATTGTGGGGGTCAAGGCCTCTACCTAGACACCTGTATTCCTGCTTTACAGAGACAAGAAGACAAGGTCACACATCGGGTAAGAGTGGAAGGAGAATTCATATCCAGCTTACATTATATCCTCCTTTAAACGGGGCATTGTGTGTCTAATAGTATAACCAAAGGTGGTATCAAGTTTTTAAAAAGTCGCAGTTAGCGGGCTGGGTAATCCCAGCACTCGGGAAGCTGAGGTGGGAGGATCATTGTGAGTTCGAGACCAGCCTGGGCTACAAAGTGAGCTCAACGCCAGCCTGAACTGCATAGCGAGACCCTGTCTCAAAAAGACAAAAAAAAAAAAAAAAAAAAGTCACAGTTAGCTCACTTATCTTGTAATAAAGCTACTCATAAAAGTCTCTAAAGAACTGTTGTTAAAAATTTCCAGATTCTATACCAAAGCTGGTAGAGCTGCGATGGGGCCTAGTTATCTATATTTGAGAGGTAAAATGCGTATTTCCAGGCCTCTGAGTTTCTGTTGCAGTACATAAGGGATGACTGTGGACCTCGTGAATATTTTAAACCTCTTTGGGTGATTCCAGGCCTGGAGTGGCCCTTGGAGGACCCATAGCACTGCTGAGAGCCTGTGGGCCACGGCACCTCGCAACCCCACCACGCACCACCAGGGGGCGGACCCCACTTGTCTCACCATGGAGCATTTTCGCGCCGCGTCTGCAAAGGTCACATGCACTCCGGACTGGCGCGTGACACCCAGCGGTTCTCTGAGCACCAGGGACAGGCTTTGGCGCGACTGAAAGGCGCGCACACCCTGCATCCCTGGGATGAGCAGTTCGCACTGGGGTCCGCAGGGATCTGACAGGGAGGGGGGACGGAGCTCAGGTGAGAACGTGAAGGACCCACGGAGAGCTTGGCCCGCCCGCGGTCACCTCCGGAACCCACTCCGAGCAGGGACTGTCTCCCTTTGTGCCAGGCCCAGAACGGTGTCGTTCACTGTGAGAGCTTTTCTCCAAGGACAGTAAATGCTGGCTTGTTTGGGTTTTGTGGTACTAGAGATTGAACCTTTGCACCAAGCTATACCCTTTCTAAAAAATTCTTTATTTTGAGACGGAGTCTCGCGAAGTTGCCCAGGGCTCAATCTCGTGAGCCTACTGCCTCAGCCTCCCCGTGTGCTGCGATTACAGGATTACAGGGCTCAGAGGCGTCCAGCTCTAAGCAGCGGTTTTATGGTTCTACTTTCCAGTGTCAGGCACTGCTTGTTCCCCTTTACCTACGTCGGATCCCGAATAAGATTGACCGCATTTTATAGAGAAGGAAGCTGACGCCCCAAAAGGTTGAGCGGCTCAGGCGATGAGCCGAGTTTAGTAACCTAGCGCTGAGCCGGGCGCCTCTTCTGTGAGGCTGTAAACTTAATCCGCAGCCTCATTGCCACGCCTTCCGGCCAATCAGCCACCTCTGGAGGCGGGCTTTAGGAAAAGCTCCACCAATAGCCTTTCGCTCTCCGCCAAGGCAAGGCTTTGGACGGACCCAGGCGCTATGCACTGCGGGGGGGGGGGGGGGTAACAGTGGTCTCTGCAGCAAAGAGGTGGCGGGAAATAAAGTCACAGCCTTTTGGCAAGCCAGGTTGGCGCAGATTCGGGTCCAACTCAGCCCCTCAATAGCTGATGTCTCTAGGCAGTGACTCTCCCAGCCTGGTTTCTCCCGGAGGTTGGACAGGTGCGTGTGAAGTGCTTAGCGTGGAGCCCCCGACGCAGGCTGGAGTTGCGGAATTAACTGGTGTCCTCTACATTCTCAGTTTTTCCGGTCGCTGCAGGGTCTTCCAGGTACTCCAGAGGCCAAAACAGGAGAATCACAAGTTCGAGGTCAACCTGAGCACTTTAACCAGAGTGTCTGTCAAACTATTTTAGTAAGCTATTTTAATAAAATAAAATAGCTCTGGGCAAGTAGCTCAATATGCCATAGGTTCAATTCCCAGTACTGAAAAAATAAATAAATAAAAGAAGCCCTGGGGCTGAGGATTTAGCTCAGCGGCATAAGCACCTGCCTTGCAAGCAGGCAGTCGTGAGTTCGATCCCTGGTACCGATAAAAAAATTAAAAAATTAAAAAAAAAAAAAAAAAACTCCCCAGACCAGGAGGACGGGGGAAAGTCCAAAGCAATCAGGAAAACCTGTCTCCTGTGGACCCCAGAGGGCAGCAAGAACCGGGACTGAACAGTGATTGTGAGAGGTGTGAGATAGCTCCTGTCTTTCCCCTGCACCCTGGCAAGGAGCAGAATGGGAAACTGATCCCAGGGACCAAAAGTGGCGCTAAAGTCCAACATGGTGTGGGAGATGAGTGAAGGGATTGATTAGATCAGCAGCCTCCTGGAAACACAGGCCAGGGTCTCCCAGGACCACTGGCACGGCACAAAACCCTCTAAATTTATATGCAGTCCCAGCAGTGAGGCGCAGGGAGGTGTCCCTGACTCCTGGCCCAGTGGGTTTCCCCACACATGTAAGACTAAATAACCTGGGAAAAATAGCTCCAGCTCCTGCCAACCACAGTGTGGTCTGAGTCTCACGGCCTCTGATAATCTGAGAATTTATTTCTATGATGCACATGCTTTTGACAGCTCTTCCTCCATCTCCTCAAAAATATCCATTTTATGTAAGTGCATGCCCCTGCCCCACGAGATACCATCCAAGACCCAGATGATACCCGGAGCCCTGGGGAATACTGAGCACTACTGGTACCTTTTGTTGTGGTTGTTTTGCTAAATACACCTGTTATGGTTGATACACTGTGTCAACTTGAGACCTTAGAAGTTTAAGGAGAGTTTCAGCAGGGAGCCAGGGTTCTTAGTTTGTAAATATCCTCAGCCTGTGCAAAGGAGGGCAAGATTTTGTGAGAGCTACACAAGGTGGGAAGTGTGTGTGTACAATATAAAGGAGAAGAGGCTTGTTTTCTCCCTTTGCTCTGGCTGCTGCCTTGAAGTGTTGCCCAGTGCCATGCCACCCTGCCTTGCTGCCAGCTGATTATGGACTGAAACCTCCGAAAACTGTAAGCTAAATAAACCTTTCCTTCCTTCATTTTGGGTGTCAGGTGTTTTGTTCCAGCTATGAGAAAAGTAAACATAACCAAGACAATACCAATCTAGGATTAAAGCTTAGCTTATAAATTGAGTGGAGTGAGAGGTTATCAAGAACAATGAATAGTGCCAGGGATATAGCTCAGCAGCATAAGCGCCTGCTTGGCAAGCACAAGGTCCTGAGTTCGATTCCTGGTACAAAAAATAATAACAACAAAAAATGTAATGCAACCATTGTAACAATAGTGTAGAAAAATCGTATGAATGTGTTTATCTTCCCAAAATGTTTTCCTGTAATGGCCTTCATCTTCTTGTGGCCATGGATGTGATGCAGTGCCTCCATGATGGGATGATATGAGGTAAGGGACGCAGGCATTGTGACATTGTGTTAGGCTGCCACTGACCACACACACACACACACACACACACACACACACACACACACACTGGCAGAAAGAGGAGCATCTGCTTCCGGTGATCCCAGCTCATCCAACAGTGGATGGGGAGGGGAGAATATGTGGTATGGATTCACCCAGCAAAGAAAGGTTCACATCTGTGGTGTGATGGCTAGAGATTTTATCACGTTCTTCAAAATGGCTCCTCAATTTAAAACGTACAATTTCTTTATTTTTGGAATTTTCTATTTACTATATTTGGTCCATGAGTGACCACGGGTAAATGAAATCATAGAAAGGAAAACCACAGGTCAGGAGACATGACTGTGTTACATGGGTTTAAAATATTTATTCCAAAGTAATTACAGTTTCACAGAAAATTGTAAAAAAACAATTATAAGAAGACCCTAAGTGGCCTTTTCCCAGCCTCCCCAAAGGGTAGCATCTTGTATAGCTACCGTACAATGTCACAGCCCTGCACTTAACAATGGCACAATCCACAGGGGCCATACAGGCTTCGTATGTCACATGTACTTGTGTATATGTGTGTCCCTGTACAGAAGCAGGCAGAGAAACATGAGCAGGGCTGGGGGTGCAGCTCACTGATAGAGCACTTGCTTAGTGTGTGGCCTCTAGGTTTTAAAGGCCCACAGGTCTGTGAGAAGCCTGTCTCAGTTACTTGCCACCTCCTGGATACTAGGGCTGCTTATTGAACCTCTCCTATAGATATTTCTTCTTGAATTCTCTTAGGGTTGCTTCTCTAATACAGTGGCGCTTCAGTTCACAAATGCTTTTGTTTATGAACAATTTGGTTTGCAAACAGAGGCATTTGCCAGAATTTCGTTTTTGTTTGTGAACTCTGCATCGAGTGACAAACACAATGGCGGCCATCTTTCCTACACCAACACTATGGCGGCCATTTATTTCAAAACTGAGGAATCAATTAAATTTGTGAACCAGGTACCACTGTCCGAGCCATCTTCCTCTCTTTACTCTACTTGGTTTCAATAATAGCATGATAATTGTGGCCTGAAGTTTACTTCCCTATCTAAAATGATACATGACCTGTGCTTGCTAAGTGACTCGTCACTGTGAAGCATTCATTCGCCAGGAAACTTGTACCCTTTTGGTGGCATGAGCTGGCACACATGCAGGGCTGCTGGAGACAGAGGAAGGGTCTTGGGTACCACACAGGGGCTCAAGTTTTAAAGTTAAGTCCTGCCTGCTGAGTAATGGACACACTTGTCTCCTGATCTTGTACCCAACTCATATTCACTCGTGAAGCCAGAATGGGCCCCCACTCAACTTTCCAGAGCCCCCCAACCTGCAGTAGCCTAATATAGTTATAAGTAGGCAGCTGGAGATGCCTAAGATAAAGTCAGACGGAAAAGTTAAGCAAGCAGCCAATTAAGCTTTGAAATGTAAAATAAATAAGTAGCCCAAGCAGCTAAGCCCAATTTAGAGACATAAAGGTAAACACAAAAACACAGGATTGGGATGAGAATAAAGAGAGTCTCTTTCCTACAGGAAAACAGCTGTATCCAGAATACCCTGTTAGGCTTTAATCACGTCTTCCAGGACCTGTAGAGACCTGAAACACTAAACAGTTTTCGGGTTTTTGAATCCCACCCTCTTTGTGCACTCTGCTTAGGCATATACATCAGCACAGAGAGCTTTGCCTGGAAATTCACTGATGACAGACCCCGATCAGGAGCTCTCTCTTGTTATTATGTCTAATAAAAACTCTCATAACTTCCTCCTTTGGTTCAAGACTTCACTCCGTGTTCGTGGAACCTCGAGCTTGGTTCACGTGGTAACGACCCTGCCTCCATCTCTTCTCCTCCGCAGCCTCCACCAGAGCTCCTGCCCTTCGGCCAGTCCTGGCGTATGGCTCTGGGC
The DNA here is from genome assembly GCF_034190915.1 of Cavia porcellus. Taxonomy (NCBI): domain Eukaryota; kingdom Metazoa; phylum Chordata; class Mammalia; order Rodentia; family Caviidae; genus Cavia; species Cavia porcellus. The sequence goes on from NW_026947508.1 coordinate 11,080,775, forward strand.
CTTGCTCTGTCCCCAGCCTTTTTGGCAAGGTCATCCACTCTGTGGCTAGAGACCCTGAGGCTCTCCCTTTCAAACTCAAAAGCCTTCTTTTTGTTCGTGGTATTGAGGAACAAACTCAGGATCTTTATACTGAGCTATGTCCCTTCCCCTTTTTTAACTTTTGAGACAAGGTCTTGCTAAACTGCCCAGGATGGGCTCAAACTTGTGATCGTCTTGCCTCAGCCTCCCAGAATGCTGGGATTACAGGCCTGTGCCATGTAAGCACAGGCTCCTACAACCCCAAGGTTCAGATTTTGAAGCTCTCTACTTTTTCGATGAGTCAGGCATTCCCGTGGTAAGAACCCAGGGACAGAACACACACAGGGGAAGGACTTTCATCAGCGCTGCCACTGTCCACCGAGCAGCACAGACCAAGAGCACCACACAGACTCCAGGTAGCCAGGGGCCACCTGGGCCGCAGGTTCCTCATCTGTAATGCACGGGAGATGTAATATCTCCCTCTCACGGCTGTAAGGATAATTAAATGTGTCTGTAGTTGTAAAATGATTAGAATTCTGCTTGGCTGGTAGTACTGTAGGAATGTTGGCTGCTATTACTGTTGTTATCTGTTGTGTTTTTGGTTTTTTTCAATGTTTTATCTCTGGGAAGGGAGCTTATTGGGCTTGAACCCAGGGTCTTTGCACTGAGCTACATCCCCAGCCTTTTCATTAATTTTTTTAAATTTTGAAACAGGTCCCACTGGGTTGTCCAGGTTGCGCTCCAACTTGCAATCCTCCTACCTTAGCCTCCCAGAGTGTCAAAATTACACACAGGTGCCACCACACCTGGCTCCTGGTCATTTACATCTCTTTAAGAGTGGGTTTCTTTGTAGTCAAGGGGCCCTCACTTGCTGCAGGTGATTTCCGTGCAGTTGCTAACTGGCAGGGGTCAGGGCAGCCAGGTGGCCTCCGGGCTTCCTTCTCAGGTGCTTCTCCAGTCTTCAAAGGGAAAGGTGGCAGCATTTGCATGTCTCCACATGCACCCCGCTGCGTGTGGCCTCCCTGAGCCTGCTGGTGCCTGGGTGGGTGCTGGTGGGCACTGACAGTCACTGGCATTCTTCCTCATGGTAAAGACTCCAGGGTTAGGCATCTGTGCCACTCCCTGCAACTCCAGGTGAATCCCGATTGTCTACAGCAACCTCCAGGGGCCTCGCGTGGGAGGAGCGTGTGACCCATTCCACTACAGGTGACACAAAGAAAGCTTCCTGGGAGTGGCAGGAAAGGTTTCACCACCAAGGAAAAAAACTTACAGGAAGAAAGGGTGTGGGGCAATTGGCTTGCAGGATGGGTAAGAGCTTGAGCAGCTCAGGATGCTCCACCACTCTTGAAGTCCTCTGAGTCCTTATCAAGGAGGCCGCCCTTGGCGTTGGGGACAACGGGAGCCAGGTCTCAGTCAGATCTGCGCTGCACATTTCCGGAATGGAAGAATGGTGGGCGAATTTCCATGATCATCAGGCTTGGGGGCAAGGGGAGGTTTTGTTGCAGGCAGCTGAGTTAGTTAGAGATATTATAGGCAGTGAGACAGGGCGAGGGCCTCAAAGGAGCAAATGCAAAGCTCAGATATCTGGCAACTGTGGGGGTGAACACCGAGGGACAGACAGCTCCTGCTGTGGACCAGGCCTCAAGACAAAAGACCAAACAAATGCACTCATGTCCTGAGGATTGATACCCTAAATAGTTCCCTATCACCCTGCGGAAGCCTGGAGTCACCATCCCATCCTTAAGAATGCCTGATTTCTACGGGACTCACTTCCCCATTTGTTCCTAATGTAATCAATTTTACCTGAACTGTTGATCTTATTGGCTAACTACAGTTATGTCCCACCTTATGCCCATCTGCCTTGTGAGTTCCCAGCCCACCCCCTTAAACCTATGGTTTTACTCTGTAAAGTCCCTAGAAAAGACAGAGTCCCACTCAGGACCCCTTCTGTCTCTCTCAGGCAGAAGCTTTCCTTCTCTTGATAAATATATTCTACTCTTAATCTCCATTGTTCCTAAAATTCATTCAGTTTTAGAGAACACGAACTCGCAGACATAGTAGGTTGGGAGTTTCATTCCCCAGTATCAGTTCCACAAGCCACGACACAAGAGATCTGGAGACCTGGTTCTCTATCACTCAGGGTCTCGAGGACCTGTACCCGGAGCCTTTGGCTACCATGGCCCCACGAGCTTCCTTCCAGGCTGTCTGGAGCATCTACCTTGCCCTGATGCACTGAGATCTCAGCCCCTAGGGATGTAGTTCTGGAATTTAAAAATTTTCAGAAAACGGGACTAAAACTGTTCCTTTTAAATTAATGGTCCCACCACCCAATTTTGCTCTATAAAAAAAATCTATTAAAAAAGCATAATTTTCTCTGCCACGCAGACCTGACTCAGCCTTTGGGATCAGGTTAGGCGGAATCAGTCATCCGGGAACCCACACGCAGGGTATGCCCCTGGCCAGCCCGTCAGGCGAGGCATTCAGTCAGGGCCAGATCGCAAGGGCGTTGTGTGATTTGCTGCTGACTTTAGCTCACGCAGCTGAGATGTCTCTGCTCAGCTCCTGTTGGATTCAGATTTGAGTCCACATCGAGCCTAAATGCAGAGTAAGTGGGAAGGAGCTGGCACTCCCAAGAGAATGGAGCAGCGGGTGACAGAGGGGACAGCAATCTAGGGAAGCCACAGGGGCAGACAATAAGAGACAAGGGGGGTCCCTGGCAAGGTGGTTCCTGGCCAACCTAAATTTCTTCAAGTAACACATTTTTCTTGGTAACTGTAATTATTTTTCACCCTCTCCCCCACCACAATGCACATATACAGAAACACGAGTCAGTTCCTCGGGTACCCTCTTCCCATAGGCTCTCCATGCATAATCAACTCTACACGGGTCTACATCTTTTTTAATTTCTTTGTTTGTCTTTTTCTTTTTTATCGGTACCAGGGATCGAACTCACGACCGCCTGCTTGCAAGGCAGGTGCTTATGCCACTGAGCTAAATCCCCAGCCCCTTCTACATCTTTTTAAAACATCACATACGGAGCATCACATGTAATCTAATTTCTCAGTTAATGATACCACTGGTGCTGCAGACTACAGGTAAGAAAAGTAGGAAGGAGACAAGGAAAATTGTAATTTAAAAACAGCTTCAGTGCACACAGTTAGCTAAGACCAATGCTTTTAGCCTGTCAGTGCAACTCATTCCAAACGGGAAAAATCCCTAAGCCCGAACATCAGGCAGGCGTGTGTTGCAGCCCGCAGACCCCAACTGGAGGAAGCTACACTCCTACTTGGGCATCGCAGCTCTAGACTTTGGGTGCCCGTACGTGGTTTGCACACCAAACAGACACTAGGAACACACATCCTAGATGTCCAGATCCTAGATCTAGTGCCTCAAGACACCCCAAGACCACCTAAACCCTAACCCCAGACGGAACTCTCATGAGTCGGCACTCTCTCACTCTGCCTTGGAAATCCTTTTTGTGTCTGTTCTTGATGCATCTTGAAAATTCTCTTTCCATCAAAACAGTCAGAGAACCTACAACCTACTCTGTGGGTGGGTGAGTTGAGGTCCCCATCTCCATGCTGGGGGCATCCTTAACCCTGGGCTTTACCAAGTCCTCATATTGACCCAGCAAAGTAGGTCTTACTAGTATTACTGTTTTTCCAGGTGGAAAAACTGAGGCTCAGGGAAAACAAGACCTCTTCCCAAGGTCACACAGCTCACAGAAGGCAGAAGAGCCAGAATCCAAAGACAGCTCTCATTAGTCTGCGTTCCTTCTAAATCCATGATGCAGGCTGGACTGTGGTGCCTCTCGAGAGCCTTAGACTAGACAGCCCACCAGTCGGCCTGAGTCTGCAGGATGGATTTATTTCCTATGGCTATTGAGACAAATTACCCCAGAGCTTATGGTGCAGAACAACACAGATCCATTTATCTTAACAATTCTGGAGGGCAGAAGCCAAAGCTGGGTCTCCTTAGGCTTAAAAGCAAGGTGTGGGCAGGACTTGCTCCCAGTGGATGCTCCAACCTGCCCCACTGCCCCGCTCCCGGGGTCCCCTTCCTGGCTAATCGCCCCCTTCCCAGCCCCCTCATCATTCTGACTCCTGTTTCCATTGTCACATCTGAGATGTGACTCTGACCCTCCCTGTGACTCGATCGGGCCCACTGGGACAACTCAGGACAAGCCCCTTCTCAGGCTCTGGAGCTCATTCCCATCTACAATCCGTCCTCCGTGTAAGGGATCAGGTTCTGGGGAGAGGGACACAAATCCTGGCTCCATCACTTGCTAGCACATCTGGCCTCACCTGGGAAACTGGAAAAATAAAGTCTTCTTTCTAGGGCTGGTGTGAGGATCAGCTAGCACATGTATGCAATGCACTCAACCCTGGAGACCAGTAAATGGTAACTGTCATCTACCCCCCACCCAGGACAATGCTTAATAGAAACACCACCATTTGAGATTCATTTCTTTGGATCTTTTCCCAGTGATAAATCTCAGACCCTTGTAAACTGACATTTAAGTGGCAAAAGTTGGCAGGTAACTTAAAGCCAGCCTCTTTGACAGGATATGGAGAACAGGGTAATTCAGAGATAATAAAAGGAGCGGGACCTGCAGGAGAGGATGGGAGAGGCGTCTTTTGCTAGCTTCTCAGACTTGCCTGCGGCTCAGCTGTCTGTGAATTTCTCCTCTCCCAGATTAACCAGGGCGGGCCTGCTTATGGAACACTGGGAGATGATTTTCTGAGATAGCCAGGCCCTGCCCAGCTGGGTTTGTGGCAGTGTGGGGGTGGGTGGGTCTGATCTGAGGTTGGATCCTCGCATGGAAAATTACCAGCTTGGCTTCCAGGTTCGAGGCTGAAGCAGCTGCTAGAATGATCCTGCTCTGCCTGAGCCTTTCCCAAGTGGGTCTCGCAGAGAGAAAGGAAAACCAGATATTCGGTCATATCTGAATGTTACGTGACTGTCTCCCATCTCTACTTTGGAGCCTGGGAAAGTACCCAAACTCATTGTCTGAACTTTGGGCACACACAGCTGTGAAACGGGAGCAATGTCATGACAGGCAGCTGCCAACACAAAGTGTTCCCTTTATTCTTGAAAATAATGTGTAATTATTTGGGGCTTATTTCACTCAACAAATACTATTAAGCACCTGCAGGCATGGGGACTGTCTACCCTGCAAGGTAGTAAGATTGTGCCCAAGGGGAATTATTTTATGGCAGGTACAACACATGCTCTAGAGTAGACAACTTGCATCTGGATGCGAATACTTTCCAGCTGTGTAACACTGCAAAGAATGTCACTCCCATGAGCCTCTGCTTTGATTTCTGGAAAGTGGGCATAATTAATAACTGCCTTTGGGGTTGTTATGAGGATTAAATGATAAGGCTCAGGGGAAGTGTATGGCCGTATTGGCTTCGTTCCTAGTAAAGATGTCAGAAATAGAAGTTACCATTGTCATAGGGAGACGTTTCCCAAATGCCTCTGCCACCTCCATATCATAAAATGAGTTCCCAATTAGCTGTTCGGTGGCCAGCAGGGACCTCTTGAACTTCTACTCTTCCGGTTTAAAGAAGCAACAATGGAAAAACTACCTAGGTCCTAGGGGACACACGTGGACACCGTGTCTCCATGGATTCGTGCAGTCCTCCAGAATCCATCACTGGGCAGTGAACTTGATCACAATTAGGCTGAGTACGTTCATCCTGGACGCAGTGGATTCCCAGCAGGAGGCGCCTTTGTCTTAGCTGGTTTCCCAGACACTAGACACCGGAACCATTGGCTTTTCTCAGGGATTGAGTTTCAAAGCGTTGGACGCTCACCCAAGAAGGGGCGCCCCCTGCCCGACCTCTCGGAATTGAAAACAACTTCAGACTGGAGGGGGCCGGCTAGCTCTCCGTCTGCGTTTAGAACTCACGTTTTTTGGTGGTGTGGTTCAGACCAGCTCTCTAGTTCTGGCACCAGGCCGCGCGGTTCCAGGGAAAACCTCCAGGCAGGGGCAGAGGCGCAGGTGAGAGGCAACCATGCGGGACCGGGTTCACGCTCCCGGGAGCTAGGGCACCGGGACTCCTGGCACAGGTGAGCCAGTGGTCAGCTACCCGCCGGGCGAGAATGGCGCGAGCGCCGGCGAGTGACTCACCAAGAAAGTTCTCCACAAAGCTGGGAATGCGCCCCCAGCAGGAGACTCCTTTGCACGGTGCAGGAACCCGGAACCCGCTCCACCCTGCCCGGGGCTGGGGCGCGCGGTCAGGAGAGCGCCCCGGTGACCAAGGAGAGGGGGTGGGGAGCCCTACTGAGGGCGTGAGCTGACTCGCTTTGTAGTAACTCGTTTCCTTCTTTGCTCTTGCCTTACCTCCACTCATCGCTTACCTCCAAGTGCACTAGCCTCGGCGGAGCGCGGGAGGGGCAGCACCCCGAACCCAGCCCAAGAAGGGAGAGGGAGGAGGTGGCCTCCCCAGGAAAGAGAAGAGGTGAGTTTTGGGCAGGTAAAGCCGCAGTGGGCCGGGCTTCTGCATGTGCGCTCGGCCTTCCAGCGGGTTGAGGGAGCGCCAGCTGTGCTTACACCCGTAAGTGCTGGGGTTCCTGGCCTGAGGGCCCCCCTCCCATTCTTACCGCGCCTAAACGCAAAGTCGCGGTTCAGAGCGCACGTACTCCCAGCCAAAGAAAGCGCCGCCCGAGCTCCAAAGACAGGATCCCGCTCCCGGCCGCGGGTGGCGCGAGGGTTCCGGGAGGGTCTCGGGCTGGGGGCGGTGCCTCTCCCGGCTGGAGTCAGCGGCGGACCGGCGCCGCCCCGCTTTCTCCGTCCCTCCCCCCTGCGCCCGCTCTCCCTGGCCGGGCTTCCTGCGTCCCCATCCCGGTCCCTGCGCGGACAGTGCGCCCTCTCTGCGCTGCGCTCCCTGGAACAAGGCTCCCCAGAGACCGCAGCCCGCGATCGCGGCGTCCACGAGGAGGCAGCCCGGGGTGGGGGTGTCACAGAGCCCCTAACCCGGGACCGCGGGGTTGAGATCTAGCCGGACGCGCTGCCATTCGGGTGAGTTCGCGCCGCGGCGCCGGGCGGAGCGCTTGTGGGTCACAGGGCCTCAGAGGGGCCGGGGGATGCGGGTCGTCCAAACATCGGAAGCGTCGCGCCAGGAGGCTGCCGCTCGAGGAGGGGTCCGGGAGTCCCGCGCCCACCCCGCCGCGTCCCGCGGATCCCGCACACACACACACACACGGGCCCCCGCTGGAAAGGCGGCTGCCTCGCAGGCCCTCTGTCGGCGGGGACCGGTGCTATCCTCCGATGTGCTGGAACCCAGGGCCTGGGGAGGCACCTGCCGCGGAAGCTAGGGAACGGAATCTAGGTCCCGAGAAGCACTAGAGAGTCGTCCGCTTGAGCCCTCCTGCCCTGACCCTTATTCCCTTCCGGCTTTTTTCGGATTTAGATTTGTGTGCGTTTCACTTTCTAGAAGCAGAGGTGTGAGAAATCGGGCCTGAGCAGCGTGATGTAAAACTGGAACCCGCCCCAGCCTTGGTTTCTCGATCCATAAAATGGGGGTGATAGTGACGTAGATGTGTAGTGCGCAGGTCGCAGGACTCAGGTGACAGTCGGATTCCAGGGGAGTCTCATGTGCACACAGACGCAAGGTTTGTGGCCCAGTGCCCATGTCTGCTGAACAACGTGGTCACTTTTAGAAAGAAGTCAGACGCGGACACCCCAGGAGCTCCATGGGCACCTTGGCAGTGGTGGGTTGTGACTGATGTCGTGATGGCCCAGGGCTGGGTCCTTCCTGGCAGTGGGGTGATCAGGCTTCTGGGAAGCAGTGCTCAGGTGGAGCGGGGTGGGCGGGGCCGAGGTGGGCAGGGCAGGGTGGTGGGCGTGGTGGGGGCAACACCCATTAGGGGTGCCTTTGGTTTTTGCTGGAGTTGGTCATGAGGAGGATAGAGTCTCCTCTCCAGGTACAATAAGTCCAGCAACAGCTTCCACACTTGGCTTTTTCCCCCAAGTGGACAGGATCAGGGCCACCTTTCTCCAGCGGGAAACTTTGCCAGACATCTCCCTACCTGATTTGCAGATGCAACAGCCCAGGCCGGGTATGGAGGCAGGAGAGTGTGGGGTGTACCAGGCAGGGAGTTACTTTGGCTGTGGATAGTGGGTTCCTGAGTGGGTGGGAAAGTAAAAGAAGTGGACGGTTGGGGGTGAGAGGACACCGACAAGGGCCACCTGGGATCACTCAGCAGCTGTTCCTGTGGGCCAGGCTGCCCTGGGGGAGCAGCAGAGCAGGTCCTACTGAGGGTGCAGGTCCCACTGGCGTTCCAAAAGTGTGGAGCCGTTTGATTCCATGGCAGTGTTAAGAAGGTCCTTCTGGCTGAGAGAAGGCTGTAGCTTAATGCTAGAGCCTTTGTCTAGCATGTGTGTGGTCCTGGGTCCCAACCCAGTACAGGCGGGCAAAGGAGCTAGAATATAATTCTACCTACATAGAAGGATCTTGGGAAAGACTGATGGAAAGAGAGGTCTGCAGGGCAGGCCCTTCCCACGTGACCAGTGGTCAAGAGTAAGATTTGTGGACTCCGTGTGGGACCCACAGCAGCAGCTCTCTCCAATGAGCAAGGCAGTGGGCACCTGGGATGCTAGCAGCGCCCCAGCCTGTCCAGCTGCAGCTCTGTGACTCTCAGCCAGATGTCGCAGGTCTGGGGGTTTCTCTGTCTCTGAGAAGGACAGTAAAGCTGAAGGTAGTCGGGCTCCTGCTGACACTTGTCCTGGACAATGGCCTCATTGAGGGCTCCTGTTTTACGGATCACGGTCCTGTGGGTGCAGGGCTGCAGGGCACGCGGTGAAGCTCTAGGCAGAACTCTCGGAAGGGATGGAGCTGGAACAAGGGCTTCGGCGCTTGGCTTCTCTTGCCCCCAGTTCCAAATTAAGGAGGGTCAGAGGGAGAGGAAAGTCCCGGCAGCCTGGTGCCTGTGATGGGCACGTGGAGGATCTGCTGCCGGTGCCCGTTTTGCTTTCGCTTTGGTCTCCTTGCTCTGGAACTTAGGGGAGTCTTCCTTGTCACCAGCGGCCACGGGGACATCCTTTCCATGTGGCATCTCCCTTTGCTTGGGGATGACAGGAGGGACCGTACAGGTCTCCGGGAAGGGGACCTCACCGTTAACATTTAACCAGTCTAGTTCCACAGAGGGGAGAGATTTACCCAGTGACCTACAGCAGATCAGAGGCAGAAATGGTACTGAACTCCAGCCCTCCTGACTCTTTTCTGGGGTCTTTCACATAATCCCAAGAGGCCTGGCTACATTCAGATCAAAGCTTTGTTTTAGGTCCCAGTCTTGGTAGTTTTAGAATATTCCAGGCTTTTGGGTGGCCTCAGAGCCTCCTGATCCTCCTTTGGTGGCCATGACAGGTGGCCCGGCCAAGCCTGGCAGGGTCTTTTCTCCCATCCCCTGGATGGAGGAGCCCCTGGTGTCTCGGCTACTCTTCCTGCGACTTCTTGCTTCCTGGACAAAGAGGTCTGTTGTGTGGTTTATCCTGCTCCTGCTGGGCTGCCCTGCCCTCCCAGAGAGCCTCAGCTGAGAATTTGTGTCCCAGAATTTGCGCAGGGGGTTCTGCAGGGTCTCACTAAACTCTGCTTTTCTCCCTGCCTGCCTCTCGTTCATTCCTCACCTCTCCCTCTCCTGGCTCTGCCTACATCTCAGGACCTCTGGCTTGGCCCGAGATTTCCATCCGGTGTTGTTTACTTGGGCTGAGCAGCCAAATGATTCCTTGTTCTCCCGTGCCCTAGATTTATCGAACACGACAGCCTTCAGACCTGAATGCCGGTTGCTTTAGATCCTAGACTATTGCAATCAGCAGGGACTTTAGCTTCAGAAAGTCCAGTCTGCTCCTTTTACTAATGGAGAAACTGAGGCCCAGGGAAGGGAAACCGAGCCAGAGCCAGTTGCCAAGATTCTCAGTTCTTACCTTGGATGATTTTGAGGGTGATTCTTGGGGAAGAAAAAAAGCCCACGCAGAGCACTTTGCCTCTCTAAGAGGCCCTTTCTGTCTCCCGTCCACACCTAGAGGTGTTTTCAGGGCACCCACGGGGACATGGTCTAGAAGGAGTAAAGGCCAGGGACCCTGCGAGACACGGGGTACACATCAAAGGGCTCCTGTCTGGAGCACAGGTACTGACCCAGCTTTGTGAATGCCCTTGTTTGGTCCTGCTGTGCGCATCTTCTTCCCCGGGTCACAGAGGTCCAAATTCACCGTGAGGAGGGAAAGTGTCATGAGTGCCACTGTTAACACTCCGGCCTCTGAGTCCGGGTGTTTGCTGCCGTGTATCCTGGTTTCTCAGTTCCTCATCCCAACGTAGACTGTCCCAAGGGAAAGTGTTTATATGCCAGTCTCGGCCGCCTGCTCCACCTGGTGTTAGCAGGGACTCAGGGAACAGCTTTTAAGGCCAGACCAGCCAGGCCACTGCCTTGGCCAGCGTCCTATAAGTCTGTGCCAAATGCATAAGAAACGTACACTCACCACAGTGGGACATTACGGGGCTATCTTTCTGCATCACTGTGAGTATTTGGGCAAGAGCTGTATTTACAAAATCAAAAGCACAAACCAGTTCTCACTAAAGTTCTTAAAAGTAAAAGAAGCCAGCCATCTGGCTGGCATGCATGTGACCCACAGTTCACACAGGGAGGGAGGAAGCCTGCTTTCCTGAGATTATTTTTCCCTGTATTTTAATTCAGACAATGCTCCCACCCAACCATCCCCAGCCGTTGCCGCAAATCTTCCTGGGGGTAAGCATTGGGGTAGCAAGAGGAGGTCCCCAGGAACGGGGTATTGGCTTGTTCACTTAAGCCCTGGCTGTCTGGAAGCAGGTATTTCAATGGCAAAGACGCACAGAGACTTGGTTTCCCAGGCAGGTGGTGCAGGGAGGTCACCCCACCGTGGGCACAGGATCTCCTGGGGTAAGATCACATCCTCTAACAGGATCGCAGCTTTGCTCACGCAGACATTGTTGGTACTGCTAGAAGTCCTGCAAGCGACCTTGGACATTTTCTTGGCTAATGTTTACGGAAGCAGTTTATATGGGAGTTTTACAGTCAGTGAAGTGGTTTTCCCGCTGTCTTTTTAAAACATGAATTAGAGGTAAGAAGACTAGAAAACAGAGTGCATTTCCTGGCGTGAGATGTATTCTTAAGAGTCCTTCTGGCTATCCTTATGTGAGCATGTAGTGAGTCACCTGTTAACATTTCTCACCAGGTGGTAAGACACCGCTCCGGTCCACTGGGTTTTATACTCTGATCCTGGGAACTTGAATTCTTTGGATGGGTCCCACAGCAGCTCTGGGTAGATTTACAAGGATAGAGCTGAGGGAGATCTGGGCAGGAGGCAGGAAGCTGTAATTAGGGGTGTCCGAAAAGATCCCGTCTTTAAAACTCTGAGACTTTAGAAGTAAAACAAATCAGAAAGTCGGAAACCACTGTTAGGCTAGCACCTCCATTCTTAGAAGACGAAATTGAGACCAGAAACACCAAGGCTGGGGTCTTGGTTGGGATCACGTGAGTGTTCAGGCCTCCCGTGAAAAAGGAGCTCTACAGATGGACCTTTGACACCTCTCCAAAAAATAGCCTAAAACCACATTAGTGAGCTCAGCCTGAAAGGCCTGTGTCCCCCAGGGCCTCTGCTGTGTGCCTAGGAATTAATGTTTATCCCAAAGCCCATAATGTTTGTCCTAAAGCCGGGAATGGCCATGCCAGTTGGCCCCATTTGTATCACTTTGGTGCCCAAAACATTACTTTGCTCAACTCAAGAATTTAGAACTCCACGAAGGTTTGGTCACCTTGCTTTGGGTTTTCTTCTTGACCTGACCTCTGAGGCTCCCCAGAGCTTTATCCGTGAGAGCCGTGCAGGCCTGTCTCCTCGCCTGAGATGGCATCAGGCAGAGCCACGGGGGGTGACTTTCTTGAGAATATCACGTGACACAGTGCTGGATGTTTCCAGATTCTGCTATGTTCTTTTCAAGAGGTAAGACAGGTGGCCCTAAATCTTGGCAAATTCACCCCCTCTTTTTATGCTGGGGATTAAACCCAGGCCTCCCATTTACCAAAGCACGTGCTCTGCCCCTGAGCTGCACCCCCAGCCTCCCCTGGTGAGTTTTATATTTTTGCCATGGCTGCCTCCTCACGTCGGCTCTGGAGAGAGAGGAGGAAAGGTTGGGAGTTGACCTATCTTGTGCATTTCTCATCCCCACCCAAGGGCCTCCTGCCGATTAGGGCACAGGCATTGTTTGTTGATATTTGATGGAAGTGACATTATTTAAAAAAAAAAAGAAAACCAAAAGCAAAAATCTTACACTTCTAAGTTTCCAAGGAAGAGCTCAGGTATTATGGCCTCATTAACTGCAGCTCAGAGGGCAGTGATTACCTGTTGGAGCTGCCCTGGGTAATTACTGTTTTCAAACAATGATAGATGCACATTCTCCTACCTCTGGGGAAGTCTCTGGCTCCACACTCGTGCTGTCTCTTTAAACAAGGGCCCTGTTCCACAAGCACCAGCCTTTGAGGCCACAGTGAACAGAGAAGGGGTCTTGCCCATGTAGTAGTGTGTGCCTATAATCCCAGCACTTGGAAGGCTGAGGCAGGAGGATCACTGTGAGTTTGTTTGAGGCCACACTGGGCTACGTAAGTGAGTCCAAGGCCAGGCTATACTATATATTGGGTCCCTGTCTCAAAAAAATCTAAATAAATAAATAAAATTAAGAAGGACCTCCTGCTTCTATCTCGGGTGGAGATGAGGGGACCCACCATCCTGGGGGAGACAGTGGTAAATGTACAAAAGCATCACTCTGGCAGGTTCTTGGTGGTACCAGCAGCCTGTGCAAAGGCCCGGAGGTAGCAAAGCATCATTCCCTGGGCTGATGGGAGAATGGAAGGGAAGGCGTAGGAGAAACCTTTTACTTAATTTCTTCCTAAAAGTTATTTGTGGTATATCAGTTCCTCAAAAGATTAAAATAGAGTTACCATGTGATCCTGCAGTTCCACTTCTGGGGATAGATTCACAAGAACTGAAAAAAGGGATTTAAGGAGGTATTCATACACCACAGACAGCAATATTCAGAGTAGCTAAGATACGGAAGCAAGCCAAGTGTCCATGGGTAGACAAAGAGATAAAAGGGGAATTCTAGTCCATCTAAAACAATGGGCTATTATTCAGCCTTAAAAGGAAAAAAATGCCAGGTATGATGATTCACCCCTGGACTCCCAGCACTCAGGAGGCCAAAGCAGGAGGGCTGCCCTGAGTTAGAGGCCAGTCTGGACTACCCAGGGAGACCCAGTCACATACACGCATGAAAAGAAATTCTCACCCACGCTGTGTATAACACCCGTGAGCCCTGAGGACGTTATGCAAGGTGAAATAAGCCACTCCCAAAGGGACAGGCACTGTGTGACAGCGCGTCTATGTATGACTGCTCTGTCCACCCAGGGTGGGCAGAGAGAGACAAGCAGTGTGTGATCGCCAGGGCCTGAGGCAGGGGCGGCATGGGGAGGAGTTTCTGCTTAGGGGAGGGAGTTCCAGTTTTGCAAAATCACCAGAAATTCTGTGGGGGACGGTGGCGGATGGTTGCACAATATGCGTGTACTTGAGACCACAGAATGTCCCTTAACCATTGCTAAGAGGGGATATTTTATGGATGTGTATTGTATTACAGTAGAAAGTTGCCAGGGGAGCCATTTGGGAAGCAAGACTCAGCTGCTTGTTAGCAGCACTCACGGAGTCCTCCTTCCTACACTCCAGGGGATTGTGTAGGTTTTGGGGTGCACGCTACACTAGGGAAGTGTGACCCCGGAACTCTTGGAACTGACACCTCACTGGACCGACAGAGGTGTCTGCTAACTGGGATGCAAATGAAGAGGATAAATCAATAGCCCTGGCAAGCATCAGGCAAAAGTCTTGGCTGCGGGGCTGGGGATTTAGCTCAGCGGCATAAGCGCCTGCCTTGCAAGCAGGCAGTCATGAGTTCAATCCCCAGTACCAATAAAAAAAGCCAAAAAAAAAAAAAAAGAAGTCTTGGCCCTGGAATCCAAGCCTGGGCTTAGCTGCTGAAGCCCCAGGCCCCACACTGCGGGGCGAGGCTTTGGTCCATGTTCCCAGGGCAGTTACTGCTGCCCCCTGCAGCCACGGCGTCCTCAAGTTCCTCTGTCCACCTCCTTTTCTTCCCCCTAACGCATCTCCGGGGTCTGATGCATTTCACTTTCCTATTGGCTCTGCTTTTTCAGCCCAGGCTGCCCAAAGGCTTTAAAACAAACAAACAAAAACAACCCTCCCAAACTCAGTAATTGCAGTCCCAGGCTTTACCCTGAGGAACGATTCATGATTGTATCGTTTGAGCAGTCGTATTTTACTTTATTTTTTAAATAGTAACAGCAAAATTAGAAACCAGCTGTGGCTCCATCAACATTCCTAGCCAGGACTCCTTATTTATTTTGGGATGATTTTAGACTTACAGAAAAGTTGCAAAGAGAGGAGGAAAAGTTTCCATAAACTCCTCACCCAACTTGCACAGAGTTCGAATCTCCCGGAACTGTACCCCATCGCCCCTGGGGAGAAGCCCAGGTCGCTCGAGTTCACTCAGCCTGTGCCCACCCTCTTGCGTACTGGAAACCATCTCTACACTGTTTATAATACCAAATACCACAGAAAGCTGTGAAGTTGTTACTCGGATCGTTTAGAGAAAGATGACTAGGAGAGGAGCTCTGGGTGTGCCCGGCACAGACAGTGACTTTCTGAACATTCCCTGAGGTTGGTCCAATCCTCAGATACAAGCCAGTAGCTGCAGGAGGTCACTGCACCCATCAGCCCTGAGGAATTAACGTGGCTGCTGGCTGCGGATGACCTGCTGTGCTTACATGTCCGTGTTGACCCTGCTGTTTTTCTGTTCCTAGATCTGAATCAGGGTACTGCGCTGCATACCAATCCTATGTTATCCTCTTCCCACTCCTCTTCTCTTCCTCCTTTTCCCCCATTCTCTCCCTCCTCATTTTTGTTTTTGAGACAGGGTCTTGCTGTGCGGCCCCAGCTGGCCTTGGACTCACTTTATAGCCGAGGCTGGCCTCAAACTCAGGGCAGTCCTCCTGCCTCAGCCTCCTGAGTGCTGAGATTGTAGTTGTCACTGTGACCTTAGCCCCTTCTGGCCTGTAAGAATTCCTCATCTTCTTTTGAATTTCTTGACCTTAAGAGCTCTGAAGAGTCCTGGTGCGTATTTTATAGATGACCTTTGATCTGGGTTTGTGTTTTCCTCATCAGCCGGGGCCAGGGGGCCTGGGAAGAATGGTACCAGAGGAGAGGTGGCTTCTCACGGCATCCAGCCAGGTGGACATAAAATCAGCAGGACTCGTATCTGGCGGTGTTGGCCTGGACCCCTTGGTCGAGGTGGTGTCTGCCCAGTTTCCCCACTGGAAAGATACAAGTATAAAGGAAGGTATGGAAAATGATTGCTAGGTGAGGCCCCTAAAATTAAAAGACTTTGCTCCATCCAATGACAGATGAATGCAACGCAACCGGAGGGAAACACGGGAGCTTTTCAGGTCAGTCGGGACGCTGGATGGCTCCGGCCGGAAGTGGAGAAGCAAGGAATGCTGTCATCTGGTGGACACAGGACGGGGTTAAAAAAACAAACCGTGCCGAGCCGTGCTTCACATGTGAAAGTGCAAACACTGTCACATTTTAACATAAAAAGAAAGAAGGCAGATACTAGGGGCATTCAGTGCATATTTGTTACCTAACACATGAGAAAGTCTGGAGACCATCACAGACACTCCCAGCAGCCCACACACACACACACACACACACACACACACACTTGTTTTAATTTACAAGCCATAAATTTCACGAACAATTGTGTGAGTTTTGACAAACACATGATCCACAGCCAGGATATAGGACAATCCGTGGCTCTCCAGAACCCTCTCCTGGTGGCCCTCCGCGGCTGGCCCACTTGCCTCTGGTCCTGTAGTGTGGCGTTTTGCAAGCTGTCGTATAAACAGATCACCCACAGAGACTGCCTCCTTTTGCTCCCCCTGAGGCATCCGAGGTCCCCCCTACGTGCTTGCTCTCTGTGTGGACCATAGTGTGTTTATCCTTCCCTCTGCCCAAAGGGTGTCTGGGTTCTTTCTAGTTTTTGGTGAGTGTGATGGAGCCACTTGAAACATTCATGTTTTAATGTCAGTGTATGTTTTCATTTCTCTCGGGCAGATACCTCTGAGTGAAATTACTGGGTTCTTGGGCGAGTGTATGTTGTAGAACAGCGTGTGTTTATAGAAAACAAGCAAATGTAAAAGATTTTGGCCATTTCTGCCAGCGACCTGACAAAGGATTGCTACCACCTTCCTCTCCCTTTTGGGACTTTAATGACTGATGTTGATGGCTCAGCAGAAGAATCTGTGATTTCTCTGGATATGTTTTTGCCTTTTCCCAGCAGATGTGGGTTTAGCCCTGCCAGGTGGAACACCAGCAGCCTCCTGTGGGTGACCTCTCCCTTCCCCGTCACAGGCAGGCGGGTTAACAACGAAGTGTGTATAGTTCCCAGTGTAAACAGTGCTTTATGAGTTCTTCTTAATTACAAAAATGATATGTATGCATATCAAAAGAGAAAACCAAACAGGGTCCTGGGATGTGTGCTCTGCACCATAGTAAAAAATAAAAAATTAAAATTAAAGCAAACCATGTAAAGGATGGCCCTTGAGAAAATAAAAAGCCCTCTCACTCAGGGCCCCGGTTCCTCCTTCCAGAGATAACCAGGGTTCATTTTGCATATCTACTTCTAGAAATGGTCTCCCAGAGAAGGATGCTTTTAAACACTGCTTTTAAAGTTCTAGTAGTCAAAACAATGCACCACTGCACTCAGGGTCATTATGAAATCACTGGGTAATTTCCACCTTGGAATAATTTATATCAGAGTGGACCATCACATGTAAGGACTCACTGAGGACCTGAAATTTTGTGCCAAACATTCTAGCTTTATCGTATGTTGGTAGTGAGATAGTAATTCTCATCAGATTGTCTAAAAGGTCTCAGAACCTAAAAAGAAAAGACGCATGAGTCGGATGTGATATATTAGAAGCAATTTTTTACACAGAGGTGGCAGATAAAGGGAGGGGCAATGAGTTCTGGACTTCTGGGTCCTTCTTTGGTGGGGGAAGCTGGGGGAGCCATGGCTCTGACAAGTTGGGCTTTGGGCTAAGTAGGTCTGTGCTTGGCTGGGCCCACAAAGTCTGTGGGGTTGGATTCCCGCCCCCCTGGGAGTCTGGGCTAACTCACAGCCTCGGAAGTAGAGCGCTTGCTTTCTCTTTCCCTGGGTTGAGCCGGTCCCGGGCGCTTCTCACCGAGTACACAACCTGCTTCCTGTAGACTTGCAGGGTGAGTGATATTCTAGATTTAGGGAAATTCCTGGGTGGCAGAGGCTCATCCGCTTGGCCCTGAAAGTCACAGATGTTTGGGGGCGGAGAAGGGAATGACCCAGCTTTCTAACTGCCTTGCGTATATTAAGGCATCTGAAGTTCACGGTGGTTCTCTGACAGATGGGGAAACTGAGGCACTAGGATGCTAGCTACCACCGGGCAACCAACCCCACCTCTCAGTTATTTCCTGGAGGCTCTGGTCCATGCGCTTGCCGCTGACAAATGAGGCCATTTATGTTGGTGAAAAAGTCTGTGCAAAGCTGGCTCCCAGGAGAGAAAGGCCTTTCTGCCTCAAAACACCCTCCTCCTGTTGCAAGGCTGGAAGGGTCTTTTAAGCAGGAAACAGAGGTGAAGATAGCTTGTCGACCCCTCCAGGCTGGTTTATGGCTCCCAGCCATCCGGGTGCTGACGCTTTCCCGTAGAGGGGACACTGGCCTGGCCTGGCCTGGCCTCAAGGGCAGCAGTATTTTCTTCTCCACTGAGAGTAGGAGAGGTTGTGTCTATGCCCTAGGCTGAGGAAGTTTGGAGATAATTGGCAAACAGGTTGCTGGTTTCTAAAGGGGAAAAAAAAGTTTATCTTAAAAGTTCCATTTTTGCCTGGCGGGTTACATCAGGGCATGTGGACACAATTCAATCTGGGGGTGGGGGGCAGCGCTGTCCCCCGCAGTCACAGCCGGGGCCAGCCGCTTCCTCCCATCTCCTGCGATTCCTTTCCAAGGGCCTGGCCTGATAGCAAGGTGCCCTGCTCCCCAATCTCTGAGCCATCCCTCTGAGAAGAGGGATTATTCACAAGGTGGCCAAGTGAGGAAGGGGGCGAGCTAAGCTTCATCCCTGCCTCCCCCGGAGGCTGTTTATGGGGTGAAGAAGCAGGGTTGTCCCAGGAGTCTGGGAAGGAATCGGGGGTCTGTGCATGCACGGCCAGTTTTGGAGGCTCTTCGAGGACCCCAGTTCCTAAATGACAACCTTAGCGTTGATTTGGGGGAAAGAAGCTTCCCGCCTCCTAGAATGTCCAGTATGAGTTCGTGTTCTCTAAAAACCAAGAATAACCATGGGGGTTAAGAGCAAAATATAGTTATTGAGAGAAAAAAGCTTCTGCCTGAGAGACAGTAGGGGTCTGGAGCAGGTTGCCAAGAACCCTGCCCTTTCCAGGGATTTTTATAGAGCAAAACCGTGAGGTGAGGCAGGTCCAAGGTGGGGAAAAATGAGAACCCAGCACAGGCGGGCATGGTAGACAGAGCTATGTTCAACCAAGTAAGAGTACGCCTGTGATTACTCAGATAAAATTGATTAAATCGGGTGAGTCACGCAGCGAGCAGGTATGAATACAGAACAGGGCCTTTGCTGGCAGGGGCTTGGGTTAGTGGCTCCTTCTGACTTCCTGGGGGTGAGGGGTGCCTATTTAGAGTATCAGTCCCTGAGGTTATTACCTGAGGGTGTGGTTGCCTCTGCTTTGTCTTTTGTTTTGAGATCTGACCTGCAACAGAGGTGTCTGTCTCCTCCAAGGTTGCAAGGTGTCTTTTGGGCCCAGCCCTGTCTAACTGTCTGTAATGTGTTTTTTTTTTTTTTTTTTTTTTTTTTAATCGATACCGGGATCGAACTCACGACCGCCTGCTTGCAAGGCAGGTGCTTATGCCGCTGAGCTAAATCCCCAGCCCAATGGCTCCCTGTAACCGCAGGAGCTGAAGGTGGAGTTTGCAGCTTTCTTTTACACATCCCGAACCCCTTGTGCCCGCCCAAGTAAAGTCTTTTGCTTCCAACAAAAGCAGCTTTTAGGCCCCTGCCAAGTAACCTAGGCAACCGTTATCATCCTGATTCACAGGTCAAAGATGTCATCTACGGCAGAGCTGGCCAGAGACTGATAATGTCCGTGGCTCAGCTGTGTGGCCTCCAAAAGGAGTGGTTTTTAAAATCAACTAAATGCAAGGAACTAGGAGCAGGTGAAGCTGGGGTACGGTCAAGTTTTCCTTCTGCTTTCACTAACTGGGGCTCCCAGCTTGGAAGTGGGGAGCTGGGGTAAGGAACCTGAGTCGCAGGTGCAGGGTCCACACCCTGCCTTCCAGCTAGATGTCTTGGGGTGTGTGACCTCCATGTCCCCAGGGAAGCAAACCCTTTCAGAGGTGACATAGTCAGAGAGAATCACAGAGACAGAGTCCCTTTGTTTTAGGTGAGAATTTTGAGGCTCAGCACAGAAAATGAGGTTCTTTTTCACCAAAAGTTTGCCCTGGAAATAAATATGCAGCCTGACTGTGGGTGCCTGACCCTTAGATCTTCTGCCAGCTGCTCTCAGCTCCCCGCCAAAGTTCTGAGCTCCACACTGCTGTGGTAAAGAGAGTTGAGGTCCATTTCAATAAGCTTTTTCAGTTGAAATACGTTCCGGTGGAAACCACTCAAATGTCCAGCATACAGACCTGGGAAACTGACTGACTCTGGTACATCCATAGGGGAAATTTCACATGGTGGTCACAAGTGGTGGCAATGAAGACCTACTCAGACAGATAGGGAAAGGTAATCAGAATTTAGCAACATAAAAGGGCATCTTTCAAAGGTGCTCTGTTTATTTTTTGTTTTGAAAATTATTCAGACACTATTGGAAGAGCATCTGTTATTACATTTCTAATGATTATTGCTAATGGATTATGAGAGGTTTTTAGTCCCTGCCCCCTCCATCTTTTCTGACTGGTACTTTCTAAGTTTTCTACCACGAAACATGTGTTACACTGCAGTAAAGTGACAGTCCTAATGACCTCAGTGACCTGGGGACCACTGCTTAACTTCTCCACCCGGGGAGAATCATGTTAGGGTTTTGTGAGGTTGAAAGAAGCTGACTGTACGTAGTACATTTTTAGGTGTTGTTACTAACTTTTGAAAATCTTTCCATTCTGATAAGCCCAGTCCAAAAGCAGACCAACCATGTGGCCACGGGGCTCTGTCTCAGAAGGCCTGGACTCCGACCTAGGGGCCAGCCGGTCTGCCCCATCCCTCCTCCTGCCTTCACTGGGCTAAAGCCCAGGGCTGGGATCCCACCTCCAGGGTCTGTTGAGAGCTGCTCTGGCTGATGTCTGCTTTCTGTCTTATACACCAAGAAATAATTTGGTGTTAGCATAATGGCATATTACTTAAAAGCATGGATCCTGAGTCAGTTCACCTGGGTCTTGTATGTCTTAGATATGTATTTGGTGGGGAGATTAATGCCGCCACCCTCTCGGGGTTCAGGTGAAGATCAGTGTCACGGAATGCCGAAGCCTTAGCATGGAACCGCCACCAGTGCTGACTGTTGTAGCTGTACCATCAGGCCTCACGAATTCATGTGACATAAAACCAACTATTTTAAAGTCACCAATCCAGTGCCACTTAGTTTCCTAACATTGTCCAATCACCACCCCTATGTAATTGCAGAACATTTTGCCACCACCCCCCAAACCCCTAATCTGCTGTCTTTTGGGATATTGGTCAGAATAGACTCATCTTCGATACACACCGTGGTTTGTGGCTTCTGGTTCTAATTGTTTTAACCATTTTAATTTACCGTTTACACTGCATTGGCATTAAAGCACATCGTCTTTTTCCAGGCTTTTAAATCCCTAGGCAGCCAGGTCCTGAACCTCCGCAAGAATCCCCAGGGCTGGGGAAACACAGTCACCTCCGCCCTGAGTTCCTGCTGCTAAGCTTAGGCTTCAGGGCTACAGGACGGAGTGGACGGTGGCATCACTGAGGGTCAGCCAGGGAAGCCGAGCCCTTGTGACCCATGGGATGCGGGATTTGTGACAGGTGGCGGGAATGAGGTCTAACAGGAGTATGGGGGGAAGCAGAGTGGAGAGCGCCTCCCAAATATCCACATCCTGTTGCTTTGGCCAGTTTGTACCCTGAACCAGACAGAAAGGGAGTCCTGGGGGAAGTAGCTCCAGCTTGACCAAGTGGACAAGACCAAGTGGACATGGAGGGCTCTGTCCCAGACACCCTTCGCCCAGGTCATCAACTGGATCAACAGCCTTTACGAACTTCATAAAACAGATTCACAGGCCCTGGCATGGCCTGTGGGGCCCAGGCTCTACGTTTTCAACAATCCTCCTACTGAGCCAAGCATCCAGCCAAGCTTGGGACTTCCGATATATGGAAAGAGTGGGCTCTAGGGCCAGACGATGTGGGTTAGAATTCCAGGTCCACTGCCTGCTGGCTTTGTGATCCTGGACAAACCCACCCTTTCTGATCTGATGCTATTTACTCATCTGTAAAATGGGGACAATACCTGCCTTCCTCACAGAGGGTTATGGGGGCTGAAGCATGCACTGTACACAAATCCCTGGCATGTAAAACACTCCTGTGCCCACCACTGTGAATAGTTGCACCCACACACATCCAGGGAGTGTGTCAGAGGGGCCCGAGTCCTCTTCCTTCTTCCTAGCTGGGCCTGACCTTGACTATACCCTCACACCGATTGTTTGCTGATATCGTGAAAACCTGACCTGCTTTTCCTCAGCCACGGAGGCATTCCAGGCATTGTTTCATGGGAACGTCATCTGCTTATTTTTTCTTAGGGAGGTTTCACAAGCTCCATCTAAAACAAAAACTCCCTGTCTAGACACTTCTGGCTCCTGCCCCGCTTTATCTGGAGATACCCTTTCTTACACCTGGTACCTTTGAAGATTTTTGTCCCCCCACCAAACAGGTCCATGATTGTTTTTCTTTTTGCATTGGTCATCATCTTAATACTCGACGACATTGCTGTGGTCTGTGGGGTAGAACAAGCTACTTTTCCGAGAAGTGGGGAGGTTTCAGGAGACTGCCCCTGAGTAGATCCAAGCTGTGCTATTGGCCAGGCGAGTGGGTAAAGAAGCCTTGACTTTGAAGTGACTTCTGAGGAAGCTGTCACTCCCTGGCAAGGAAACAGGTTTTCAGTTCAGCTGTAAGGAAACAGGGAAGGGAAGGGAGGCCTGCTGTGTTTTGGAGTTCTAGGGTCACCCCGAAGGCTATGGAGTAAACGCTTGGCCTCTAACCTGTGGCATTATGGGGGATGTGGAGCTTTTAGGAGGTAGAGCCTAGAGGAAAGAAGTGAGACTACTGGGGATGCCCCCAGAAGGAGACATGGGGACCTTGGCTGCTGTTCCTCTCTCTCTCTGCTTCCTGGCCACCATGAGGTGAACAGGTGCCACACATTCCAACCACGAGGAGCTGTGTCACCATAAGCTCCTAGCAAGAGGGTTAGGTAACATGGACTGGAACCTCCGAAACCATAATCCAAAAAGAACCTTTTCTCTTTTTAAGTTGATGATCTCAAGTATTTTCTTATAGCAACAGAAAGCTGGCCGAGACAGGGCCTTTCAAGAACAGCTATCATCATCAGGCAAAAGCTCAGAGACAAGGGTGCTTGGCACATTACCGAATGAACCAGGGTTGTGCACCCGTGGCATACTGATATAGCCTTCATTGATATGATCCTGTCATTTTGCTGTGTCAGCTTTATTTCTGGATTTCACAATCTGGAAACCTATGTAATCCTTCACTATCCTGATGTCTCTTTCTCAGTAAAGGGCCTGTCTTAGTCAGCTCAGCAGCTGTAACAAATATCTCAGGCTAGACTGGGTAATTTCAGCACAGAAAAGAATCATTGAAGCTCGAGTGCCAGGGAGTCCTGTATGCCAAGGACTCTTTCCCTGGTGGCAGTCTCCTCACCGTGCCCCAATCGCCTCTCCTTTATACACAAGTATGGCAAGATAGGCAGGGGGCTTGTGGCTCTCCCATAATGCTGGGGTTAGGGCATCGCAATATCACTTTGGGCGGTGCATAAATACGCAGTGCACGACAGGGCTCTGAGGCTAAGATCCTTCTCTTCTCATCTACCCCTCAAAGCAAAGTCATCACAAGTTTGTCTCCTATCTGTCAAACAGGCGTCTGCTTCCCTTCGAGCTCACCCATCCTCCAAGATTATTCCTACCTCAGGGCCTTTGCACTTGCTGCCACCTCTGCCGCCATTCCTGTGGCCCCTCCCTGGGAGCCCTGCCCTGATCTCCCATTGAAACCACTCCCCTCCTGGACTCCCTGTGGTTCATGTCTCTGCTTGCCTCTGAGTAGAAGAAAAACCTCAGCTGAGCTCGCCTCTGTCTTGCTCTTGTGTTCAAAGAGCCAGAACCCAGGAGTTGCCCATGTAACGTCTGTGGAAATGAATGAACGAAGGCCACGAAGATCTGTGCACTTTGCCAAGAGTACAGTTCGATGCCCAGTGTTAGAAGAACCCAGAGGAGAAGGAAGAGGCCCGGGCAGCAGTAAGAACGCAGGCAACCAGTCCTGGCTGCTTCGCTTAAAATATAGAGAAACAGGAAAGAAAACCACCCCGGGCGACATCTCTAATAGGCCGCAGTCACAGGCTAACATGCAGTGTGATCCAACACATGGCAAAGGTTTAAAAGTATTTATTCTACTAAAGGACGCATTGCCATTAACCCTCCTCACTTTGGAAACACTTGTCCCTGGCAGACACGGTGGTGCAGCCCTGTGATCCCAGCACACAGGAGGCTGAGGCAGGAGGGTCGCCGAGGAGGCCCACCGGGTTGCATGGCGAGTTCATGTAGGCCATCGTTCTTGCCGCTTGCTGAAGCAGTTCTGGGGGTCCTCTTTTTGTATCTTTAGGGGGTGTGATAAAAAACACAGCGAGTGTGCCGTCCCACAGAGAGCAAGCTCAGGGAAGCTTGCAGTGAGCGCTCATCCACCTTACTCACTAGATCTGGCTCTGTGACCTCTAGCTCTGCCCAAGGTCAAAATGGCAGCAAAAGAGAAAGCCGGAGACTTAGAAAGGAAGGAGCTGGGGCCGGAGAATCGCTGCAAAGCTAAGAGCCCGCATTTGGGGACCTACTGAGGCGAAGAACAGGGTCGCAAAGTGTGTGAGGCCCCCTTCCCCAGAAGCCAGCGGGGGGCACAAAGGAGACACTGATGGGACTCAGGCAGCAGGACGCGGTGGGGACTGCAGTGGGGAGGGCGGGTACCTTCGCTGGAGTCGCCTGCAGTGGCCGTGAGCAGGTGCCTGCAGCCCCTGCCTCTGCCTTTGACCCACAAGTGCTTGTTAAAATTCTTGCCTCATGGTGACTCATTTCCCCAAAGAACACTTTTAATCTGCACACTGTGGTGCTTTTCTCAATTTTGTTTTAAGTTTTCCTATTTATGTATACATGCACAATATTGGAATGCTGGGGATCGAACCCACGACCTCCACACTGAGTTATATCTGCAGCTTTTTTTTTTTTTTAATTTTGAGACTGGAATTTGCTTTGTAGTTCAGGTTGATCTTGAACTCACTGCTTAGTCCAGACCAAAGCTCAAACATGCCGTAATCCTCCTGCCTCAGCCTCTTGAGTGCTGGGATCACAGGGATGCCCCACTATACCTCTTCAATTTCAATTTTAAACAATTCCTAAAAGTGCCAAAAGAGTGAAGGGTCCCAGATCTGTGGCTTCTTAGACACCCAGCAGGCTCGTGTGCGTTCTGAGGTTTAACTGCAGAAACAGGCAGATCACAGAGCCCCGAAAGTTCCTGCCCAGTTTCCAACCGTGAGCACGGGATCCCTGGCCAGTGCTGTGTGTCTGGAAGCCTGAGCGGTGTGCAGGTAGGCAGCAAATGTGCCCAGCAGGCTTCCAAGGAACGGGGTCATTAGTACCACTTAGGCTGCTGCTGATCAATGCTTAGGCCTCCGGCCCAGAGTTTCCTGGGAGAGTCTGTTATCCTCCCCGTGACATCTGGAGCAGCCAGAGTAGGGAGAGATGGAAAGAAGACTCAGACGTAGGGCTGCATAGTGTCAGCAAAAGGGTCCCCTCCGCCAGCCGCTGTCTGTCCCCAGGCGCTGTGGCTGTGGGATATTTGCCTGTTATAGGCAGTCACCAGCTCCACCCTGTATGTAGAGGAAGCAGGATAACCTGCTTCGTGTTGACTGCTCTGCCCGCTCAGGCTCATGGACCCTTCTGGCACCTCCACTAGGAAAAAGCGTACTTGTTTTGTTTTGAAGACAGGATCCCAGCTGGCCTTGTACTCAAGTGATCCTCCCTGCCTCAGTCTCCCAAGTAGCTGAGATTCCAGGAGTGCACCTGTGCACCTGGCTTAGGGTGACGTGGTTTCCTAACACCCTTGTTGTGGCCCAGCTGAAATAACCTGCTGGAGTTCACCCAGCCAAGAAGGAAGTCATCAGCGGGAGTCAAACCCAGGCCCACCTTGGAACCAGAACGTTAGGCCTGAGGGTGTCGGCACTGTGCTGCATGAACCCCACACCCGGCTGAGCCCATCTGTCCCTTTCCTCCTCCCCAGGCTCCCTGGGCTCGGTTCCCCGCGGTGGCCCTGCCCAGCCTCGGCTCCCTTCTCTGGCCTCCCATCACCTGTTGTGCCCTGGAGCTAGCCACCTCTCCAGGCTTGTGCTGGGTCCACACTTGGGGACAAGGCATCTGAGGCTCCGTGAGCCCCACTCAAGGCTCGAGCTGTGCTTTGCAGGCCTGTGCTCTGGGGTTTCATACAGATATGGCTTCAATCACTCAAGTCTTCTGTATCCCATTAGAAACAGTAAAAATTTTTAATTAAAAAAACCTAGGTAATTAGAATAAAATAACCAGAGGAGACTACAGGATCCTGAATCTTCAATGTGAATATTTCTCAAAAGTCTTCTATCTCTGCACCATTCTCACTGTAGTCTGAACTAGCATGATTTTTTTTTTAAGAAGCTGCATGTTTAGCAAAGGACACCCCATGTCCTGCAAGTGGGGGATGCAGGGGTCTTGGATAATAGCCTGGCCACCGGTTACTGTCCCTCTGCTTCCGTACCTCTGCCTGCTGCTCAGTTTACCACTGCCACCATGATTGATTGATTAATTATGGTACTGGGGATTGAACAAGGGCCTTGACATTGGATTACATTCCTATTTTTTAAAAAATTTTTGAGATAGGGTCTCACTAAGTTGTCTGGGCAAGACTCAAAACTTGTGGTCCTCCTGCCTTAGCCTCCCAGAATGCTGAGATGACCTGTGTGCACCCCCACACCCAGCTTGCCACCCCTTTTTAAAAAAATATGTCTCATGTACTCCAGTGTCACCAAGTAGTCCCTGTAATGTACCCATTTTGCAGATAAGGACATCAAGGATCAGAAAGGCAAAGCAACTTGCCTACAGTCACCTGGGTTTTTTTCACCACTGACTCTAAGAACTTTGTTCTCCTGCCTTCGCTAATGGTATTGATTCAGAGAGAGGTCCCTGGTGGCATAGAGGAAGGATGGTGAGCGATGCCTTTTAACAATGCATTTAATCTCTAGGCCGTAGGGAAAGAAGGCGTGAAAGCTGGGTGGGCCCTTGGCAGCGGGGCTTTTGGCCCAGGATGGACAGGTGCCATCTGCAGTCAGGACAAGCCATCTGCATGGGTTTGATGGATTGACTCAGGGACAGTGTCCCAGGAAAGCTGATCCCTTTGTCATCTGGAGGTCCCACCTGGGCAGCACAGCACCTGGAGAAATGACTAAGGTCCATGCTTTTCCCTGTGACCCTGCCGTCCTGCTGCTCAGCAAGCGACAGCCTGGCGCACCGTGCTCACTGTGGCTGCATCTGTGACAGCCTGGGGAGACGCTGCCCAGTGCCCTGGAGCAGGTGAAGCACTAACACGCCGTGAGGCCACACGGGGCCCAGCCACGAGGGACAGAGGGACAAGGTGGCTGGGACCCAGGCAGCAGCATGTGCTGTGGGACTCTGTTTATAGAAACTTCCAGCTCAGGCAGGAGAGTGGGTCAGCTAAAAGGAGGTGCACATGCGAGGGACCTTTCCAGAGTCCAGGAGACGCACGTCATGATGTGCATACAGCTACACAGATATAGATGGTTGTCAGAACTCGTCCAGAGGTGCACTGAAAACTGTGTTTATATGTGTAAATTGTATCTTAAGTAAACCGAATACAGGATGCTGCTGCCCTAGACCTGGCAGCTGACAGCCAGGGCCGCAGGCAGGAGACCTGGCAACTGCATTTCCAACAAGCACTGGATAGCCGGGCACCGCCAGCCTCATGGCTGCAGGCTGAGCAGTCGCCTCTTTGCAGATGTCAAGCCCTTGTGCATCTGTTTCTATGCAGAAACCTAATCTGGCCGTGGGGATCAAAGGCAAGTCCAGCTCTGATCTGTGGACACAGCACCCTCTGCCCTGGGTCAGATTCTGGCCCTGTGCTGGGCATCAAAGGGCCTGCCGTGCTGGGATAGAGGGCAGGACCCACGTACACAGGGCATTGGGCAGGACCAGAAGGGCTCTCCGGGTCCTGCCTCCCTGCTGCCCTGCAAATAACACCGCGGGCTGCGTGTTGTGGAGCTGCCATGTTGTAGACGGTACGCTGGTTGTTTTGTGCACATGTTCAATTTTATAAGAGGAAGCGCTGTGGTCTTCTTAGGCGCTCACAAGCCTCACATGGCCCCTGGGAGCTGTGCATCTTTGTGCAAATGAGTTAACATCTCTGAGCCTAGATGCTGCGGCGCTGTTTTAAGGATGAAATTGGTCAATAGGCTGAAGACACACGGTAGGCCTGAAATCCTCGCCAGCTGCTGATTGCTGTCATAGGTGAGGTCACTTCCCGCAGCTGGGACCAAGCTGGGCGGGCCAAGGGTTGCTGTAGGATAGGAAGCTGTGATTCCTGTCTTTCAGGAGGTGACAGTCACACTCCGGCGAGGCCTTGTAGCAACAGATGTAGTGTAAAGCTGTCATGAGCTCCATCTGGGGAATCCTGAGGTCTAATGGAACCATGGCCTCCTCAGTGTCTCTCCTGATAAAGTTCCAAGACTGCCCCAGGGCTGGGCTCCTGGCCATCGCATTTGACAACCTGGAGAGGTCGGGGTGCAAGCCAGGTTGTCTCTAAGCAGGTGGACGGTGGCGGCCCGGGGCTGAGAGCTGTCGGGCAGCAGGTGCCTCTCCTCTCTGGGCACAAGGTATGAACAAACAAGCTTCCTCTCTGTTGACTTTGGGTGTTTATTTTCTGTGTTTATTTAGGAACCATAATGTGTGTTTCCTAAGCTGCTCTATTTCCTCTGGGTCAAAAACAAAAATGAAAAGACAAATGAGCCATCAAACCATGATGTCCAGCTGCCTTGCAAAACTCAGGGTGACCATGCTGA
Source organism: Cavia porcellus (assembly GCF_034190915.1). Lineage (NCBI taxonomy): Eukaryota > Metazoa > Chordata > Mammalia > Rodentia > Caviidae > Cavia > Cavia porcellus. Next base: position 11,109,312 of record NW_026947508.1, read on the forward strand.
GCAGTAGACTGATAGCAGCACAGAGCATCCGTCTGGAGTCAGAGTCCTGCTGTCCGCTTGGGAATGTGTCCCTCTGCTTCTCTGAGCCTCTTTTTTCTCCTCTGTAAAATGGACATGATTGTGGCAGCCACCTTGGGGGGTGGTCAAAAATCTAGCAGTCAAATCAAGATTCTAGCACAGTGCCTGACACACAGCACACACTCAGGAAGCAGAGTGCCCTGAGTACTGAGCCATGTGCCAGGGGCACTCTGAGCTGTTCAAGATCCAGGTCTCTTGCCAACAAGCTGTGTGACTTTGGGGAACTTACTGCATTTCTCTGGGCTCTGAGTTCCTTATCTGCAAACACAGGAGCCCATGTTCCTTGGGTAAATGATTATTCGGAGGGTCAAAATCAAGGAGGTGACTACTGACAGCAGGTTAACGGGGGAGAGAAGGCTTCCACGGGCAGGGTAGAAAGTACCAATTCATTTCCCTGGGGGCTGCAAGGGGAGGAGGCATCCAGGCCAGACAGAGGCCACAAGAACAGTGACTATCCGGCAGCCTCTGCAGCCACCCAGGTGGGTTCAGTTTGTGTCTGGAGACAGTGGTTTGTGTCAACAGTCTTGGGGAGCACGTGAACATACAGACCTTGCTTAAGCAGATTCCTGACACAAAGATAGAATACACCCCCCCAAAAAAGCACACGAAATGATAATCATCTCCCCCCTATTAGAATTCTTTACTTCATAGAAACTACACCAGGAAATTCTCACAGCCAAGCATGGCATGCAACCTGCTGCCGGATTGGCAATCAAGGTGCAGTACCAGGGCTGGAAGTGCGGCTCAGAGGTAGAGCCCCAGGCCCTGGGTTCCATGCTAGCACTGCAACAAGAAAAAGTCACTGTATTGCACACAGCCGCCACGCCTGTGGCCAGTGCAGTGCTCATGGTGGGCTGTTTGCCGAGCGCTTTCCGGGGGCCTGGCACTATCTATCCTGTCGCAACCTTCCTAGAGCTGACACCGGGGGTGTGAGATCAGCAAAGAAACAAGTCAGTGATTGCAGGTTGCAGCCTTAGCTACACCTAACACAGGGTCATGTTAGGGTCTAGAGTGACGCAGGACAGCCACTTGGAGGTGTTTGCTTTGGAAACTTCGATATGAAGACGACATTCAAATGACAGATAGGCAGGAAGCCACCAATGTTGTGCAGCAGGGCTGGAGCGGCTTTGTAATCCCAGCACTCTGGGAGGCTGAAGCAGGAAGATGGCAAATTTGAGCACAGCCTAGACAACTTAGTGACTTAGTGAGACCCTGCCTCAAAATAAACTATCAGAAAGGGCTGAGGGTGTAGCTTAGTGTGAGAGGCCGGGGTCTACTCCGCAGCACCAGGGAAAGGGAAAGAAGGAAGGCAGGGAGGGAGACAGGGAGAGATATCACGAAGGTGAGGCCAACAGCTGGTTTGGAAGCCCAGCCAATTATGCTGGCCGGAACCGAGGTGGCAGCTTTGGAAAACGGAGACAGGCATTGAGATCCAGGGGGCAGGGAAATATAGCACACTTGTTGAGGTGTTGGGCACAGACAGTGTTAATGATCTCAGTATAAAATCATATAAGCTGCTTTTAACCCTGGAAACCACCGTGTAGAGTAATAGTTTTCAGTGACACGGGATTTTTGGTGGTGTCTGGAGACATTTTCGGTTTTTTGGAGATGTTGCTGGTAGAGACCAGAGATGCTGCTGAGTGCCTGCAGGGCATGGCTGCAGAGCAAGGTGGTGTGATTGATTGTAAGGGAGTGAGAGAGTTAAATGAGATGCTGCCTGTGAAGTGCATGGTAATTATCCCGCCCTGAAGGTCTCCTGAGCAGGGCTTCATCCTGGGAGGAAGAGGGAGCCCCAAGGGATCTTGGCCAAGGGTGGAGCTGTTACATTTGCATTTTGGAAAGGGCACTCTGAGAGCAGCATGGGGCCCAGGGAGGCTGTGGGGGGCCTTGCTGTCAAGGTCCAGGTGAGACACCAGCCCCCAGGAGGAGAGGCACAGAGCCTTCAGGCTCAGCTCCGTGCCTCTCCTCTGTGTGTCTGCTGATCCATTATGTTATAACCCTGACAATGGTTAGAGGTCCTTCCCTCTCCCGTCACACCCTGGATGCGTTCCCATAGGCGACGAATGACAGTGTGCGTGGGGTGGGGTGGTGCAGTGGCCCTGGGAGAGATCTGCCAACTCTCAGCCCAGGAGCAGTGTCCTTACCCTGACAAAGGCTTCTCTGTGTGAATGGCCTTAACAGTCATCTTCAAAGCACCCTGGTCAGGAAAGAAGTAGACTCCCCCTGCCCTACCTCCACCCCCACCGGGAATCCCCGAACCCCATTCTGTGGGCGCCTGAGCTGACTGCTCCAAGAGGACACAGTAGGGAAGGCAGCAGCTGCCCAGGGAGTCAGGCAGTGGCCCACCTTGCTTTGGGGTCCTACTCTTGTCATTTTACTGTAAATGTTTTAGTAGACAAATACCAGTGGTTTGGTTGGATCCCTGGGTTCAGGTGGTGTCCTCTGGAGTCTCCTGCACACTCTACCTCTGCTCTCATTGCCTCTCAGGGTGCCCTCCTCAGGCAGCTTCTCCCTTTGTGATAACAAGGTGGTCCCCAGCAGCTCTAGGCCCCATGGTGCCCTGCAATCCCACAGACACTGCCCTGAGCAGTTGGCATTTCCTGTACACCAGAGCAAAGCCTTGGGTCTCAAGGGTTCTGATTATACCCACGGGGAATGGGAGTAACTGACAGGCTGGGCCTGGCCACGCCCATAGGAAATAGGAGAAACTGGTTGGCTGGGCCTGGCCACACCCATAGGAAATAGGAGAAACTGGTTGGCTGGGCTGGCCACGCCCATAGGAAATAGGAGAAACTGGTTGGCTGGGCCTAGCCACATCCATTTGTAAAATTGCAGAAAGAGGACCTACATGCTGTGCTGCTCCCAGAGGCATCTTGGCTCATCCCAGCAGAATGGCCAACCCTCAGGGTCCAGAGGCCCCCTTGGGAGTCTCTTGTGCAACAAGCTTGACAGTTCCACACTGAGGAGAGGTAGCAGGAGCTTATTTGAAAGGTCTTCCAGTGGCTTCCTGTATGGTAGTGAGGCATCTCTGTCCACACAACTGCGATTTTCCTATTGGCACTGATGTTTTGTATGGAAAAAGCATATCTATAGGGCTGCCTGGAGCTGGGTTGTTTCCTTTGAGATTCTTGATGCTGCACCCCGGTCTCAAGACTACTGATAGCATGTTGTGCATGCCTTGGTGATGTTTGTTGAATAAATGACTGGGGGAGACAACAGCTGGTCAGCAGCTTTGTTTCTGCCCCCCAGGGGACCACCTTTACCCAGGGCACCATCTCTGCCCAGCTCGAGGCGGGCTCTCAGCAAGCAGCAGTGGACAGTATAGTTATGGTTGGGGTGGTGCCTGGCATTTTCTCTGGGTTCAGGGGAAGTCTTGTCCCTCGCTGACCCTCACTTCTGGCTACTTCAGCATTTCCATTTCTTTGCCCTTTCTCCAGGTCACCTTGTAGATCTCTACCCTGAAGGGCAGAGATGGTGCTGGTGTAGCTCCCGGTGCAAATGTCTGGCGCAGACCGGGCTCCAAGCTTGTGGCTCATCCCAACCCTGACATTGTGTGATGGCAGCTCAGAGGGAGGCCAAGGTTTTGCACACAACACAAGGCGTCAGGTGGCCCCATGTGCTCCTGGTCACAGGGGCTGAGTCAGGGAGACATCGAGGCCCTGTGTTGGCAGGCCTTTAGCCTAGATCCATGGCCAGAGAGGCAGCTGACCGAACACCAGGCCTTTGCCTTCCATGCAGGTGGAGCAACCCCCACCCTGTCTGTCTCTTCTCTCAGCAAACTGAGCTCTGGGTTTAAACAAAGGAGTGCCCTATCCCCAAAGAAGTGTGTATTTGTAAAGCAGAGCTTGGGGGCAGGAGTTGAAAGGATGGACTCTGGACCCAGACTGTGGTTCAGGGCCTCCTTCTGCCACTTATTAACAGGGGACTGCAGGCTAGGCCTCTCGGTCTGAGCTTGTGGGCTTGTGGTCATGGCTGCTCAAAAAGAGGAAGTGAGATTTCCCAGCCAGTATAACCCAGATGTCCTGGAAAGTCTGTAACCCAGGTCTGTAACCTAGGCACATCAGTCTGTATCTCCTAGAGCTGTGCTGTGAGACATCAGAGTGGGGATTCTTATCCCAGGGGACAGTCCATAAAAAACCGGTAAACCCTTGAAATTGTACAGGATTGGGCCTCAGGCCATAATGCCCCACTCAACAATGATTAATTCTAATCTCAGAACCAGGGACTGTGCTTCCTTGTGTGGTAAAAAGACCTTTGAACATGTGATTATGTCAGGGATCTTGTGATGAGATTTCTTGGGTTTCTGGGTGGGCATGACACAGTCCCCAAGGGCTTTATAAGGGGTGTGGGTTGCAGGCCAGAGTCAAGGAAGAAGAAGGTAGAGAAGGTAGAAGAGAAAGGGTAGGAGTGGTGGTCAGAGGGACGCTCCTGGGAGACAGAGGAGGAGCCGAGGGTGCAGGAGGTCTCTAGGAGCTGGGAAAGCTAAGGAAATGGGCTTCTCCCCAGAGGCCTGTAGAGGAAACGCAGCTCTCCTGACACCTTGCTTATAGATTTCTGACCTCCAGATCAGGCTGCTTTAGGCCCTTGTGTTTGTGGTCTTTTTTTTTTTTGTCTTTCTGAGATAGGATCTCTCCATGCAGTTCAGGCTGGCCTTGAGCTCACACTGGCTGGTCTGGAACTTGCACGATCCTCCTGCCTCAGCCTCCCGAGTGCTGGGATACAGGCGTGTACCACTATGCCCCACTGGTGGTTCATTTCTTACAGCAGTACCAAGAAGCTCCCAGCCCTTCACAAGGGAGAGGCTGTGACATCCTGCCTGGCCCTAGAGACCCCTATTGTCCCTGGAATCCTTCCTCACCCTCCTGGGGCTCCATGTTCCTATGTAGCATATCTGAAGTGTAGCCACATTTTTCAGCAATGATTTCTTATCTGGAAAGGACTTGGAAGCCCACAGAACAGCCTGTCCTGTCACCTGGGGCTTCATAAGCTAGGACCACTACAGTTGTCCACAGAGTGTACTTCCCCCAATCCTCAGTGGGCTCCAGCTTCGCCACCCTGCCCAGGCCTTCACTGGCCATCCAGATGGGCAGTCGACTGTCACCTGCTTCTGTCTGGGGATGAGACCCTTTAACAACTGCTCGGGGTCGCAGGCTACAGCCGGACTGGGATTTGCAGTCCACAACCCGGAATAATGACAGTCCTTATCCCGGAATAATGACAGTCCTTCAACCAAATCCTCCAGCCTTGCTGCCTCCTCAGGTCGCCACCAGCTAAAATAGTAACAGCTCACAGCGTCCCCACCCTGTGCGGGGCCTAGGTCCTCAGATGCAGCCCGGAGGTGGTAGCACTCTCCTGTCACAGCCGAGGAGGCCAAGTGCATTCCCCGGGGTGAGCACAATCACATTGGATTGCACTGCTGAGCTGGGCATGTGATCAAATTAAGCACTTAGACTGGCGGCCAGGCTGACCATCCCCTCCTACAAACCAACCTCCCCAAGCCCACATTTCTTGTTTTAAAGGGATTGTGTAAAATGTATAAGGGATTGTGTAAAGTGAGAGTGCACATTTAACAACAGAGACGACATCATCATGCCAGATCACCTGTCCATTCAGACAGCTGGCCCCTGGGGCACCGGACAGAACTCTAAAGATCTATTTCGATTAGAACGCAGTGTCTGGTCCTAGCACTCTAGAACTTTCAGCGGCAAGGGGAGAAAGCCCTAGGTAAAGAATCAGCCCTGATTGTTGCTTTGGGGGTTGGTTGCAGGCGTAGCAGGAGCAGTTAGATCTTTTCATTGCACTGAGGGGAAAAGAACACAAAGAAAACATAAGCAAAAATCCGCCACAAACACACGCCCAGCACCTACTGTGCGCTGGCCACAGGCTTCGCTTCCTGTCGCTTCTCGGGGGGTCTTTGATTGCAGTTATGCAAAGAAAGGCGTTCGTTTCTACAGACCAGATGTCATCATATTACAATTCCTCCAGGAAAACATTAAAATGGTCTCAAAATTATAACAACGCTGATTTGTAGTACAGCAGTTGTACATGCACGTTATCCGTACCAGCAAGAGGGTACTTGTAAGATTTCCATGTTAAAATTTAGAGAACTAATTATTGATAAACTATTAACCTGCAAAGAAATGCCATTGGTAAAAATTACTTGGAAAAAAATTTGACTTCATAAAAGCTTATTTAGGTTTGGAAGAAATGCATACATGGGGACAGAGAGAATCCGATGGGAAATTATCTGAAGAAACAGGCACCGATCTCGCTGCAAAAAAAGCCAAATGCTTTATGATGACTTGTGCCCTGGGCACAAATCAGCTACCTTTATGTGCAAAATGTGTTGAAAGAAACTCACAAATGAAAGTACATTTCTTTTAATTTAAAGTAATAAATGTGTTGGTTATTGTAAGTTTAAAAATTCATATGAATAGTAATAATTTTTATGTTTATATTTGGGCAGGAGTTATTCAGATTCAAGCAACTGACTAGATTTGATCCATTTGTAGGCTTTTAATTGATTTTATTAGTAAAAAGGCTGATAAAAGGGATTGGACCCATTTGTAACTCCAGTGAGTGGTACAAGCCACCCAAAGGGACAGTCAGCTCAACAAGCAAATTAAGACCTGGAGGAGAAAGTGTTAGAGCCCCAGGGGGTGAGAACGGTCTCAGCAGAGGGGCATCTACAGGTCAACCTTCCCTAGCTGTGCCCTTGTGTCTTGATGCTTATTGTATGCCCAGCACTCAATGTGGGTTAAATGTTCATTTCTTAAGCCTCCGAGGTCAGTGTTTTTCATTGTTTTGGGTGGGGGTGGCTTCTGAGACAGGCTGTCCCTGTGCAGGTCAGGCTGGTCTTGAACTCTCAGAGATCCTCCTGTCTCAGCCTCCCAAGTGCCAGGATTACAAGCATGTACCACCACACCCGGCTGGTGCTGTGTTCTGATTGCTGCTGGACAGAGGTGGGATTTTAGCCCAGACTGGGGTCTGACTGTGCCCCGACCTCTTGTGAGTGGGGTTTCATGCTGGCATCCCTTACAGGGCAAGCACTGGCAGTGCCTTGCAGGTGGTAAGTGCTCTGGCCAGGGTGGGTATGTTTGATTATCCCCCAAAACTCCTATGCTGATGTCCTGCTCCCAGAACCTCAGGACAGAGCTGTGTCTGCAGTACAGGACTATAAAGAGACAGTAGAGTTAAAATGGGCATCGTGGGTTCTCTCCTCCAAGGACGAGGGACACTCAGTTGTCCTGTGCCCTGGCAGGACACAGGAAGGAGGTGGCTGTCCACCGCCGAGGAGGTCTCAGGACAAACCGTAGTTCGTGGTCAGTTTGCAGCCTCAGAACCACGAGAAAGTTCATAGCTGGGCTGGTGCTGGCAGCGGCGCCCCAGGGAGCTCCTGCAGGCTGTGATTCTCCTGCCTCTGCTGCGGGCCACCCCGTCTCAACCTTCATTCCCGTTTTACTATTTAATGCCCAGCGTCAGTTATTTATGGGAGGTCCAGATGCATGTGTCAAAGGCCCGGAGGCCTGAGTGACACATGGGGAAAGTCAGTTCTTATGAAAGAAAAACGACATAAAGCAAAACAGGGCCACAGAACCCCAAGTCAACCCAGGCTGGAATCTGGCAGCCAGGGCAGCAGATGGGAGTACCTGGGGTGTGGGGTGCCTGGCAGGCACTGGGAGAGTGAGTGGGGAACATGTGCTGGCAGGGAACCGAATGAGTCTAGTTTGAATTTCAATTGTGCTTTTCGCTGTGTGACTTTGAGTGGGTTACTGAACTTGTCTGAACTTCAGTCTTGTCCTATGAAATGAGGGCAAATTTATTATAGGATTCTTAGAGAATTTAAACTTGACAATGAATAATAACCAATCAGTTAAAATATGATTACATTAAAGGTATATTTATAATGAGTTAATAAATAAAAGTAAACGGTAAATTTTTTTGTCCTTTTTGTTTGTTTGTTTTGAGACAGGGTCTCGCTATGCAGTTCAGGCTGGCCTTGAGCTCAGTTTGTAGCCCAGGCTGGTCTCGAACTTGCATGATCCTCCTGCCTCAGCCTCCCAAGTGCTGGGAAAACAGACTAAATTAAATAGAATAAATGTTATAAATAAAAATAGACTAATACTGAAAATCAGTACAGTAAAAAGCAGGTATGTATGATAAATGCACGCAAGTCAGCGATTCTAAAAGTGCACCTGTTGGAAGAAGGACCGAGCTCAGCCAGTGATTTTCCAAAACTTGAGGCAGGCAGGAGCCCAGGAGCAGGAGAAAGCAGTTCTGGTTGCAACGCAGGACTGAGGGCCACTGTGGAGAAGGGGGATGGGGCGCAGTGGGGCGAGAGAGGGTCAAACCAGCTCAGTGTGGTAGCAAAAGAGCTCTTGGCAAAAGCTTTGGGAACCAGGTCTCTGAAGCAGCGCGGTGGCTCCAAAGGAAAAATCCGGATACGGGCAGCGGGAGCCTTCTCCAAAGGGCGCAATGGGCAGTCTAAGAAACGTCTGGGGTGCAGAGGGCTCCCCTGGTGGGAGATGAGGCCTGCTGGCCATGTCCTTCTCCTTGGGGTGCAAAGCCCTTCGTGGGCCTCAGTGCCCTGCAGCCTGGCTTAGCCTAGAGCCCTGGAACTGTAGCTCTGAGTCCCCGGGAAGTCAGTGTGTACCCTGCAAAGCAGAGCCAGTGCAGACCCGCCCCTCACTGAATCCTCAGACTGCGTATCCCTGTCCTGTGGCTTTTAGGGGAACAAATCAGCCCAGAAATCAGAGCTGGAAGCAACACACAATTATCCCCCTGCAGCTCTGGAGACCGGAAGCCCCAGGGCGGTTTCCTGGGTGAAGGGCAGCCTGGGGCAGGCTCCGGAGGAGAATGTTTTTCCAGCTTTCTTTCTCGGCTTGTTGCCTGCACTTCTCGGCCCGTGCCTCACCTCTCCCTCCGTGCCCACGGCTCCAACTTGCTCTTCCCTCTCTGGACACTTGTAGCTGCCACCTGGCCAATTCAGGGAAATCTCCCATCTGGGGACCCTTAGCTGAGTCACCTCACCCGAGCCACCTCACCCAAGCACTTTTGCCATATAAGGTAAGGAGTCACAAATACCAGGCGTTGAGACCTGGGTTTCTTTGCAGCTGTGATCCAGCCGACCGTGTACTTTTTTTCCAAACTCAGGACCATGAGTGGTACTGGTGCATTGTCCTGAGTGGGGCCCAGACTCCCCTCTGTCCCTGGACACATGGCTGTGCCTTTGTCCTCATCTGTCCTGAGCTCCATAGCGATGGATGCGTACTCACCTGCCTCTGGGGGTCTGCAGGTAGCACCCAGCCCACCCGAGCAGCTTCTCTCAGCTGGGTTAAGGTGCTCCATGGACTGACTTGTTGGGTGTTCGGCCTGGGAGTCCCTGGAAACTACCAAGCAGTCTCTCGAGCCAGAGCCTTGTCTGTCTGAGTCCCTCAGCCTGGAATGTCTGTCCCCACCTCCATACTGTTCTTCAAATCTTTGCTCAGATCTCACTTTCACAGTGACTGTGAGCACCCCAGCTTCCTTGTCCTTTAGCTTGTCCCACCTGCTGACCTGCCACAGACTCAGCATGGCTAGGTCGAGTGGCGTCTGTGTCCCCAGCACTCCCAGGAGGCCCCTGCAGACCAGGTACCCAGTTCCTAGTGTGTGGAGTGGTTGAACAAATCCCCGTAACTCCTCCAGCCGTGGTGGTGCACACCTGTAATCCCAGCCTTCTGAGAGGTTGAGGCAGGAGTATCACAAGTTTAGGTCCATCCTGGAAAATTTAATAGCTTAGTGAGATCCTGTCTCAAAAAATTTGTAAAGGGGTAGGAGATGCAGTTTGGTGTGAAGGGCCTGGGTTTCATTCTGATACCAAAACTACAATCAAGCAAAAGCAAACAAGTAAACGATACTTACGCTGCTGAGGTGGATCTTAGGATAAATCCCCTTTGCAGGTGACAGAGCTGAGTAAGGCCGAGATGCGACCAGCCCGTGCTCGGAATCCCACTGTCCATGGATGGCCAGGTGCCGCCTTCTCGGGGTCTGGGGTTTATTCTTCCTGGCCTGCTGTACTCCACTGCTCCCAGGAGAGGAGATGCCAGTGAATCAGTCCCCAACAGCCTGCTGCAGTAGGACAAAGGCCATGTGCAGGCCTGGTGGGCAGCCAGGAACGCTGACCAGATGGCAAGGCGGGCAGGCCAGCCTCTCCCCCGCCCCCATCTGCCCACCTCAGGCCCGGGCCAAGATCACTGAAGTCCCCAGCATCTCCCGGCCGTGCCCAGATTGGAGCGGAGCCAGCCTTGCGAAGGGAGTCTGCCTGCCGGGGGTCTGTCCTGAAGGCTGTGCTGTGGCCTCTCCATGCACCAGGAAGGCTGTGCAGTCAGGGACTTCTGCTTCCTACACTGACAAGTGGGACAAGGGTCTTGGCCTCTCTGGGTCTCAGTATGCTCCTCAATAAAGTGGCTAAGGTAGGGGTGACTGTGCTGCCTCTTATGGTTGTGGGCTGGACAGTGAGCTCCACTCTGCTGAGCATGGACTTGGGGCGGCCTGGTGTCCATGCCTGCATGTGGCCTCCTTGCCAGAGTGACCGGCCAGCAGCGGCTCACCTGCAGGGAGGCCCCTGGCCAGGCCTGGAGATGGTCCCAAGTGTCTCCTTACTTAGAAATGACAGCGGCAGGGACCTGCTGCCGTTATCCGTCCGCTCCAGGATGGTAGAGACAAACCCAGAGATGGCACATTTCCCGAGAAGCATTGAATGCACCTGGAACCTCAAGACTGGCTGCCCTGTGCCAGTCTCCTGAATAGGCTGCTCGCCAGGTGCCTGCCCAGAGAAAGCTGCTGTGCCAAGCTAGCAAGAAAGACGCGTGGCTCTCCACCTGCCTCCCGATTTACAGGCTCTGCGGGCTGCAGGATGAGCCTGACTTCCTCAACTGCACTCAGGCCTAAATAGATTAGCCAGCAGCCCTGTGTGTCAGGTTCTGTCAGTTTCACTTACAGCTTACACTGCGGTGGGGGAGGGGAGCGGTAGCATTTCCCTGCCTGCCGTGGTGCATTCTGGGAAGCCACTTCTCCATCTCTGGTCTCTCCCTTCTCCTGCCACCAAACTATACTCTAGAAACAGGCACACCAAGGCCTCACAGAGCTGTTCCCTTTCCCCCAACCTCCTCAAATTTGTACTTTGAGCCTCTTTTTGTAGGGTCCTCTTTTTGCAGTAGGTTTAAAAACATGGGATTTAAGATCAGATAGTTTATCCCTGCCTCGTGCTCACTGTGTGACTTTGGGAAAACGGCTTTACCTCCCTGAACCTAAGCATCCCTATCTGTACATCAAAAAGATTAATTATGAAAGGGTTGCTATAGGTCAGATACTGCTGGAGAGTGTCCCGTGTTGGAAGGTCTTTGCCCAGTATGGTAGTGTTGATGGTGGGCCTAGTGGAAGAGGGTACTGCTCTCAGGAGGAACTAATAGTTCTCATGGGGTGCTGGTCAGTTCCCACCAGAGCAGGCTGTCCTCATTTGATGTAAGCCTGAATCTCTCAGGCTTCCTATCTTACCGTGGGATCATCCCCTTTCAACACGCGTCCATGATGAGACCATCAGTTGTAATAGGTAACATAGCCAGGGTGCCTCACCAGCAGCCGAGCAGAAAGATTTCAGATCTCGGATACTCAGCTCCGAACACTGGGAGCTAAACAACCTCTTCACTTTATAAAGTCTTTGGCCTCGGGTATTTTGCTGTAGCAATGACTGGGCACAAAGTGACTTTACACACCTCTGCACAGTCTGTCTCCTGCAGGACTGGAATATATGTCGGGTCTGGGGCACCCAAAGCCCCTGGCACACAGTAGGGGCCAGGAATTACAGCAAAATCTTCAAAGACTCAAAGAAAAATTCATCTGTTCTCTTTCATGCTTTTGTGTTGACAGCCCTTTGTGGGACTTGTCTGGCTGGCCCAGGGCATGACCAGGGCACACACCACACCCTTGCGGAAGCCAGCGTGGCTCCGCACACAGGGTGACTTCAGCAGACTTGATTGTGAGTCTTGATTCCACCGCTCCCCAGCGGGTGACTTCAGAGCTGTCACTCTGAATGCAGGATGCCTATCAGGGCCGGGTGAGTTTAGAAAAAGACCAGATTCCCAGATTCAGGCTGGGTGTCAGCTGCTGCTGGCTTCCTTCAATGCTGCGGCTGGCACTCTGATTCTCACTGTTATGGTTAACACCCTGCCTTGCCCTTGTACATTACTCACCCCAACCTGTTTTGAATGTTTTATTTTAAGACACAGCCCTGGTAAGTCACTGAATTGCCTAGATCAAGCTCAAATTTGTAATCTTCCTGCCTCAGCCTCCTAGAGTGCTGGGGTTATAGCCACTGTAATGGTTGATACATTTGTGTCAACTTGAGAAGTTTAGAAGTTTAACTAAGTGATCCAGCAGGGACCAGAGGCCTCACTTTGTAAACACTTCATCCTGTACAAAAGGAGGGCACAGAGATGGTGTGAGTATTACATACGACCACCCTAGGGCGTAGTAGCCTGCTTATAATGGGGGAGAAAAGAGGCTTGCTCTTACCCGTTTGTGCTCTGACTGCTTTTGCTGTCTTCTGCCCCCTTGCCAGGCCACCCTGTCTTGGAGCCAGCTGCTTACAGACTAAAACCTCCACAAACCGTGAGCTAACCTTCCCTAATTTTGAGTGTCGGGTATTTTGTCTCAGCAAGAAGAGAAAAGTAACAGACATACCATGCACACCTTGCCAGCCTTGTCCTTTCCTCCGCTTTCTCCCCCCAGTCCTCTGGCCCAGGCCATCCTCCTGCCCTCTCTTCTACCTTTACGACTCATTTGTACATTGCTCATAACTCAGTGGCAAAGCTAAGAGGTGAGGGGCTCCGCTGGAACAGGACCTGGCACCTTTTGACCCTGTGTGCACGGGGAGGTGACCTGAAACTCTCTCCCAGACAGGCCAGGGGCAGCTGCAGGGCTGGTGCTCAGAGGCTTTTTCTGCCCTCTGCCTGAGACTCCAGCTCAGTGACAGAAGTACCATGGGCCTTGGCTTCACGGAGGGGCCCTGCTGAATTCCCCCTTTGTGACATGAACGCAGCTCAGCCAGTTCCTGGCCAGAGGAGCCTGGATCCCTCTCCCAATTATGCAGCTTGGCAGGGATGGGACTGGGTTGACACCCAGCCTGAGTAGCCATCCGCCCTCTCCTACCATGGGCTGCCAAATGCTCCTGGGTCTCTACCCCATGGTGGCCCAGCTCAGATCCCGGTTCATAAACGATGCTCTACAGTTCTTGTGATTCGGGCCGTGGGGAGAGGGGTGGCTGTGGCCGGTCATGTAATACGCGGCCGACAGCACTTGGCTCTTTGCCGCTTGCTGTTAAGCCCAGGGGCACTGCTTTTATCATTTGTGCTTTTGTTTGTCTGTTTTCGTGCTGTGATGGAGCCCAGGAACTCCACCACACCAGGCCTGCGCTCCACCACTGAGCAACCACCCCAGTCCTGGATGCTCAGTTGTGTCCACCCTGGTTCACGGAGACCCAGCTTGGACCTGCGGCTCCAGTCCCACTTGGGGCCCAGCGGGGTGCAGCACTTGGTACCCGGAGCCGGAAGTTCCTGCCCTGGGCACAGCGCTCCCTGCCACCCTGACAAGGGATGTGACCAAGTGCAGGGCCAGGGAGCCGCTGAAACCTCAGACCCCACCAGGAAATACCGATGTGCTGGCCATCTGTCCCCATGGAAGTCACATTTGTTCTGCACCCACGTTGCCAGGAAATCATGTGCATGCAGAGTCAAGATGTGGGTGTCCAGGAGCCCGGAGAGTTTGCTGTCACTGCCCCGTCCCCTGGATGCCCAGCTCGGTGGAGGGCTCCCTGCCAGTGATAGGGGCGTCGGTTAAACGTTTAAACTCACATGGCACTCAGTGTTCATTTTACACACATTTATCAGATACTTGTTAAATTCTGGCGCAGGGGCTGGGTGGCAGCTTTCAACAAGGAAAGCAACGACAAGAACCTTCTTTCAGGGAATCACCAAGAAAGCAAAAAAGACCTAATCATAGATGGTGACACAGTGTCGCCCATCTGTGAGGAGGATGCCACCAAGGGACTGAGCAGCTGGGGAAACGGGGGACATTTTGCAGATAGGGGTGATCCTGGACCGAGAGACAAAGGTAACAAAAGGAGCAGTCAAACAAAAGACAGTGAAAGTGTTTTCAAGCTGTGGGAACAGCAAATGCAAAGGCCCTGTGGCAGAAAGTGTGTGGTGTGATAAAAGAGAATGGAAGTCACTGAGCTAGCAGATAAACAATGAGGAGACAGGAGCCCTGTCAGGTGAGGCAGGTTTGACTGCTGCGAGGGAGGAGTTTGCATTTCATGCTAAGAGAAAGGAACAACATGGATAGGTTGGGAAAATTCTTATTTGGAAATATTTCAGCCAATCAAAAGAGAATATATTGACTCTGTGACTTCACCCAAGTAGTCTTCAGCCCCAGCCCACCCCAGGGCCGTGTTTCATCTTGCAGGTGGTGGTGGTTAGCCTGAAGTTTGGGGCATAATCTCAGGGCACTGCTCTGCTTGGTGGGGCGTCACGGAGGGGCCAGCACACTGGGCGCGCTCTGCAGCTTGCAGCCCGTGGCCCATTCATGTGTGTCAGGCCTGCCTCCTTGTGCCCATGTCTCATCCCTGCTGTGCAGTCCTCCACTGGGTGACACTGCTGTGGCCCTGTCTCTTGGGAGGTGGCATCTGAGTCCCTCATACTGAGCCAGCTCTGTGTTCTTCAGATGAACCCAACTCCATCCCTGATGAGCCCCTTCAGACAAAAAGCTGGATTCCACCCCTGCTGCTTTGCTGACCATGTTTGTTTCGGGGCTGGCAGATCGGAGGGCTCCGTGCTGCTCCATTCCCAGCTGGTCCTTCGTGCCTGGCTATCCGGGTTGTGCATTCCTCCCCCGGGGACCGGCAGTGCCCCCGCCTTTCCTCGAGCCCCAAGAGGGCTTGGTGGACCCCGTCACCACAAGACTCATCTTTCCCTTCTGCTGCCCCCGTGTGCAGTTCTGGATCGTGCATCCACTTCTCTGACTCCCTTTCTTTCTGGAGCCACCCAAACCCTGTGGGCTCCCCAATGGACACCTCATGAAATTAAAGCGCTCACAGCTTTCCTAGAACACTGCCTCTCTCTCTGATCGCTTTGACAGGTGGATCCTCCACTCGGGATTTTAGCATGAAGAGCTGTGTGCAGGTCTGCTGGGAGCCGCCCCCGGTGACAACAGGTAGGTCACTCTCTTAACTGGCTAAAGATCTGTCTCAGGGATCCAGACAACGTTCCCTGTTTTGTCCCTCGGACTCCCTGGACCACGCGTCATGAAGGTGAGGTCCATCCTGGGGCCAGAGATCAGCCTGTTCCATTTAGGGACACATTTGGAAACCGTGTGGTCCACATCTTCGAAGCCCAAATTTAGCTTCTTTCCATGGATTTTCTGGGGGAAACAACAGCACGCTAAATATAACCCAGATGGCGTCCAAGGTCAACAAGCCGGGCAGGGGGTAAACAGCAGCCAGCTGGGCTGCATTTTCACAGAGCCCAGGGGACACGGCGGAGCCCAGTCCACAAAAGGAAGACCAGGCCTGAGCGCGAGTTTAAGCCACTGTGGGACAAAGGACGGAGCCCTGCCTTTCACCTTCTCCTTGTGAAATCAACCCACGAACATTTCTCCTTCCCACCTCCTACTCCCCCAGGAAGAAAAAGAAACGAAAAATCATCCTTAGTCCTAGCACAGCGGAGAAATAATTAGGAGCATCATGGCATGTCTCATTTGAGCGTTTGGAAACAGAGTAAAGACTGTTTCCCAAACCTTCCCTCCACGTCGCTCTCCTAAGGAGTCTTTCTGTGGAATCTGTTGGGCAACGCACGTTTGCAATATCTAGAATTTTTCACCTTGCCCACCCCCCAAAACTAATGTTTGTGCCATTTGCGGATGATCTCGCCCCAGTAAGATCTCAGGCTCTAGCTGCGTACTGTTCCAGGTTCTTTGGGCATTTTTCCTTATTCCCCATCACACCTTCCCTTGGAGGTGTGTACGAGCAACTACTCCATCTTCCAGTTGTGAAAGCTGAAGCACAGAGAGGTTGAGTAACTGCCCCAGGGCCACACAGCTGAGGAAGAACAAAGACCAGCAAGCACCCCGCTAACCTGCCACCATGTTCTGCCTTCACTGCCCTCCTGTGCTGCTTCTGATCATCAAACGTTAAAAATCCAGAAATGAATCAGAAGTTCCCCTTTACCTCTCCAGCCCAAGAAGCAATCCTAGGTTTAAGTTCAGAATGTGCTCGGCCCCTGTAGGATTTTTTTTTTCTTTTTTTCTTTTTCTTTTTCTTTTTCTTTTCTTTTTTTTTTTTTTTTTTTTTTTTTTTTTTTTTTTTTTTTTTACTTTTATCGGTACCAGGGATTGAACTCGTGACCTCACGCTTGCAAGGCAGGCGCTTATGCAGCTGAGCTAAATCCCTAGACCTCCCTGTAGGATTTTAACACACATGTTTATATATTTAAAAATATAGCGTGTTTTAAATTTTTTTAAAGTATAATCACCCAGTCTTTTTTCCTATATATTTGTGTATTTCTCTAGAATTTTTTTTTAAAGAAATGAGAACTGTACTGGATGCACTGTGGTTTTAACCTCACTTGACTGTAAAAGTCCCACTGGCTGTGTGTGGCTGTAATGTAACGGGTGAGCTAGCCTCATGCATTTATGCAGATCTGGATTATTGACTATTTTAGTGGTTTTCAGCTCCTCACTAGTAGGAAGCTGCAGTGAATATTTTTATACTGCATCAGCCCGGGAAGCTGGAATCACAGAGGCCAGGGTGTAGGAGTTTATAGTCTAATGCCACAGGGCCTGTGCTTTATTCTCATTTTTTGCCGTTCCTGGGAGAGCCTGTTCCCGCTGCCTGGACTTGCTCACCCTGCTTCCCAGGGCCTTGCGCGGCTCAGGGGGCACAGAGATGCGGCATGAGAAATATTTGTCGGGCGGAGAAAAGAAGGCAGAGACCTCAAGCTGATATACGATGTTGCCCCAAATATTTGTGGAGGATCTTTTATCAGAGCGGCCAGTTTCAGATGAAGGCTGTGGTTTGACAAGAAAATAGCTCGGCAGCATCAAGTTTCGCCTGGCCCGGTTAGCTGTCCCTGTGGGAAAACTGGAAAGAACGTGGGATTGAAAACAGGGCCTCGCCCAACTAAATGTCAGCTGAGTTTTACTGTTTGGCAGAATTTCCTGCTGTGGGAATAGCTAATCAAGGGGTGGTTGGCAAAGAGCATTGCTTGCACCCCTTGGTGTCCCCTGAAATTTTTTTTTTTTTGGTACCAGGACTCAAACTCAGGACCTTGTGCTTGTCAGGCAGGCACTTATGCAGCTGAGCTATCTCCCCAGCCTAGAGGTCCCTGAAATTGCGCTAACCTCAAGCATCAGGTGATAACACCCTGCCTCATTGATTCTCCTGGGCCTGCTGGCTTCTTCCATGAGCTCAGGGTCTGAGAGCACTCTGGGAGGCTGAGGCAGGAGGATTGCAAGCTTGGGCCCCGACTGGTCAACTCATCAACTTAGTGAGATCTTGTCTCAAAATAAAAAATTAAAAGGGACTGGGCTGTTGTTTAGTTTGAAGGGTCTGGGTTCAATCCCTGGTATCACAAAAAATAAAAGAAAAGGAAGAGAAGGGGAGAGGAGAAGGGAAAATGCAAGGAGGTCCTTAAGGCTGAGGAACGCTTGTCTTGGCAGGGGATTTGGTCTCCATTCATGTGCCAGGCTTACCGGTGACGATGTGATCACGAGAAGAAATAGATTTGCCACGGTAGCTGGTGGAGCTTACAGGGGACCTGAAAACTGCGGGTGCTGGGGGGGGGGGGTGCTGAGATCGGCAGATGAGAGGGGACAGGGAGGCAGGGGCTGGGAGTGGGGAGCCCGCAAGAATGGTAAATGGACCCCCGCAGGCCGCAGCTCTGGCACCAGGGGACCCTGTCGTGCGAGCACAAGGTTTTCCTGCAGGTCATTAAAAGCTCATTAAAGCTCGCAGCCTCCTGGAAGGAGAGGTCTGGCTTCTCCCTGCTCATGCAGATAGGTGGGTCAGCTTCCTCTGCCGGTGTGGGAGCCCGGACCCAGCTGGGGACAGCTGATCATCAAAGCCGAGGCTGAGCTGCCCAGAGCACCACGGCTCGCAGCTGCTTCCTACCTCGGCCGGGAGCGGGGCCGCTGTGTGCACAAAGGCCACTCGGGTCAGAACTGATGTTCTCTCCGCTCTTCTGTGTCCCTGCAGAGCTCTCAGCTGCAGCCGTGTGCACGAGACACCCGAAGTCTGTGCGGAGCCATCCCTTGCGGGTTCAGCGGATGACTTTTTAATGTGGCACTAGAGATTTCCTTTAGCGCCCGTGAAGGGTTTTTATTTATTTATTTTCTTCCTCGGCCCTGGGCTTTGCCCTGCTCTTGCGGACATGATGGCCCACTCCAAAGCCAATGGCTCGCACCATGCACTGACTGCCATCGGCCTGGGGATGCTGGTCCTCGGGATCATCATGGCCATGTGGAACCTGGTCCCTGGCTTCAGCGGCGCGGAAAAGCCGACGGCACAGGGGAATAAGACTGAGGCGGGTGGCGGCAGTGGTGGCATCCTCAAGAGCAAGACCTTCTCGGTGGCCTACGTGCTGATCGGCGCGGGGATAATGCTCCTGCTGCTGTCCATCTGCCTGAGCATCCGCGACAAGAGGCGGCAGCGCCAGGGTGAGGAGCTGGCCCACATCCAGCAGCAGGCTGGGGCTGCACCTCACGTCCAGGAGGAAGACAGGTGAGGACGCCCAGGGCCAGCCTAGAGGCGGGGCGCGCGCACACTTTCATGGGTGACCGTGTGGGAATGTAGAAGGCTTGATTTTCCTGCTGTTTTCCACCAAGGCTCTGTGACACAGTTTTCCGCTTTACAAAGAACTTGATGCTTCTAGAAAAAGGTTCCTCAGACCATGAGGTACGAACGTGTTACAGGGCTGACACGATTTTGACAGCCCCGGGGAAACTGAACGGGGTCGGGGTGACCAGGGCCACCTGTGTGGTTACTTGTCCATGTCACCCGGAGGAACCGTGTATGTATGATCTGATTCCAAAAGGTCAGGAGCCAGCATTGCATCTGCCCAAACACCACAAACATGTCTAAGAAGACAGGTGACAAATTTGGGACCATGTGAGGAAGGTTGAGATCTCCAGTTTAAAAGGAATCCTGATAAGTAGCCCCGAGAGATAAATGCACCAAGCAGAGAAGGTGGACCAAAGTTGTAAACAAGCATCTCAGCTCATTGAAGTGAGCTGTTCAACCTCATTAGTCAAGAAATGCAAATAAAAAGATAATTTTACTGTTAACCTATCATATTGGCCAAAATGGACAGCCCCCCCCCCAATTTGGGGGCATTAGAGAGGAGGCAGGATACAGAAGGGAGGGTTGGCAGATCTAATATTTCTGGGGAGTTTTGCCATAGTGGGTGGTATTAAAGATGCATACCCATCCAGTCTAATGTAAAGATTTTATCCTCAGAACACAGTTACACAGGGTGGAGGAGTTTATCACTATAAACTCCCTTTTGGAGATCATTGGTTAGAATAGCAAAAGTTTAAAAAATAGAATAGCAAAACTCAGAAGCAACCTGGCTATCCACTGAGGGAGGGAAATCATGTATTACCTGCTCAGTGCATGCCCAGCCACCGCATGCCGTGCGTATTAACATGACCGTGTCACAGCCCGAGGAAGGAGATGGCCACCCAGGCTCTCGGGTGAGATCCTCTTGTGTCTACTGGGGGCGGTGTGGGCTCCAGAGGTCTGGGGGAGGCATCCACCCAGAAACTCTCTGGGACTCTCTCCAGATGAAAGTTTGGGATGTTTTTATTTTCTCCATCGGATTTTTCTGTGTTTACATTTTTCTACAAGTATTTCTTATCTTCAGGAAGGGAGTTGTTTTTATGCTGGAAAAGTTGAACTTGTTTTCTTATAGTAAAAGATGATTCACGCTGCCCCAGGGTTTTCCCGAAAAACAGAATCAGTGGAGGAGATTCAGAATCATGTGCTGCTTGTGACCGAGAGGCTCCCCGAGCAGTGCAGTGCGTGACCAGGCAGTTGGTCCTATGAACCTCACATAGCTTCCTTCTGTACACGAAGACAGCCACCGTGTCACAAGGTGGAATGGACTATGGGGCCATCATTCTATGTGTCACTGACCCAAACGTTGTGTGATACCATTGCCAAGCTGGAGCCGGGGGAAGCCAGTGGTGTGATTCGGCCCATGGCTGAAGGCTGAGCCCAGGGAAGGAGACACTAAATCCCCGTCTGAGGAAGGCTTTGAGAGAAGGCCCAGCTCTACCGTGAGGCAGGAGAAGGGGACAAATCCTCTTCTTCCTTTTGCTCTGTGCAGACCCTCAGCAGCTGGGCCTGAGCCCACCCACCCTGGGGAGGCCAAACTGCTTTTCTGAGTCTGCCTATTGAATGCATGCCTCTTGGGGAGAGATCTCTCAGACACCCCAGAAATAAAGTTCAATCTGGAGATCTCCTGGTCAGACACATAAAACTAATCACCTCACTGGCTATGCTAGAGAACTCAGGAAATACAGACAGAGCAAGGGAGGAAAGTTGTTCGCCCGTGGCTCCCTGTCCAGACCGTGAGCACATTCAGATCCCTTCCCAATGGGGGCGCAGGGCAGGGTCTGAGGTTGGTCATGATCCCCACTGCAGGTCTTGGTGGGCAGCTTTGGCCACCTTGTGTATAGAGACATCCTTTTCAACAGAGAAATGAGAATGAGGCTGATGATCTGATCTCTTTGAGTTTTAGGGTGAACTTGAAAGAAAAAAATTACACCATTATTTGAATTATATATAAATATTATGGCTCACATATGTGATTTGATCAAAAAGAATATGGTGATGTTTAAGTTTTAAAAATAGATTACAGTACAAGGTGCATTGCCGCTAATCCCATCCCGACCACATCAAGCACACTTATCCCGCTGTTCTCGCACTTTCTGAAGCAGTTCTGAGTTCTCCTTTCTCAAGTGTCTTTACCTGTGCTGTCACGGCTGCCTCCACGTCCTGAATCCATTCAGAACATTTACCTTTCGTTTTGGCTATGAGGAAGAGCCAGAAGTTGCACAGTGCCAAACCCAACGGAGACACTGGGATGTTTTTAGTCTCTGGGATGTTTTTATTCAGTAGAAATCGTAGTAAATGTTTGGATCAATTCAGGACATGGCAGCAGCCACCAAAAGACACTCACACATGAAGATTTCCAAAACTTCTTAAGCAAGTGGCAAGATTAATGAGCTAAGCATATTTAATACTGGGGACTATTTTGAAGATTAATGGCAGTGTATCTTTTATAGAAATGATTTTTATTTTAATTTAAACATGAACTGTACTTTTTTCCTACTATATTTTATATTCCTTCCCTACTGGGGGACAGCTTTGGGCCTGACACTGGCAGTCTTTTCAAAGAGTTTTCCATTGCCTTTGGCCACAGGATCTAGCTGGGCATTAGAGTAAACAGGCTACATGGCATGTAGTGACAAAGGAGGTTTAACACCGAAGTAATAGTAGATGAAGTGTGGCCTTCAGCTTGTACCTGTCTCTCTCCTGAAAGCGTGACTAAGCTGTTTGACCTTGATGTATATTTCCCCATCCATAAAATGGGTATAAGAATGGCACTTAGTTTGCGGTGCTGAGACTGGATCCAGGGCTGAGCCCATCATCGTAAACAGCAGGCACACTAGCTGTCCTTGTTCCTAGGACCCATTTGGGCTCTAATGGCAAGTGCAAGCTCAGTGCCCACCTGGGATCTGAAGTCCATCTTTTTGGGATCCCCCACCCCTACTCCCATACTGGGAATTGAACCCAGGGCCTCTGTGCTGAGCTGCTGAGCTCAGACTCCCAGTGTGGTCTCAGGGCCCTTGACTTCCCCCAGCGTGTGCTCATCCTGTGTGTCTGTATTTGCAGCCAAGAGGAGGAAGAAGAGGCCTCCTCCAGGTACTACGTCCCCAGCTACGAAGAGGTGATGAACACCAGCTACACCGAAGCCAGGGAGACGGAGCAGAACCCCAGGCTGAGCGTCTCTCTCCCCTCCTACGAGTCCCTCTCGGGCCCTGACCAAACCACCCCCGCCAGGGCCGAGGTGGAGCCGAGCCCCGGGAACCCCCCCAGCAGACAGAACTCCAAGTTAGCCAAGCGCCTGAAGCCGCTCAAGGTTCGAAGGATCAAATCCGAGAAGCTTCACCTCAAAGACTTTAGGATCAACCTCCCGGACAAAAATGTGCCACCCGTCTCCATCGAGCCGCTGACCCCTCCGCCACAGTATGACGAGGTCCAGGAGAAGGCCCCCGATGCCCGGCCCCCCGACTGACACCCCGCTCCGCGGTTCTCTCTTCCTCCTGCCTCACGCGGTCCACTCTGCAGACTGCAGCCGAGCTGCTTGGGCCCAGCGGAGCTGCAGAGGGGCGATTGGCACTGGCCCGCGGGGATGGGGGATTCTGTGAGGACAGTCCAGGACCCCCTGCTGCAGCTCCTGGCTGCAGCAGACCCCCCATCCCCTTCCTTCCCTGATGCTGAATCCATCAGTGGCGACAGACTCTTCTGAGCTAGGACCCTAGCGGCGTGTTTAGAGTGCGGCTGTGTCTTTTGCTTCTATGACTGTTCTGTTCCAGAAGAAACAAGCTGTGCATTTCCCCTCTCTCCTGCATCCTGAAGCAGGGCCGTGGGAGACACTGGCTCAGCCTGGCCCCAGGGACACGGGGCCACTTGGTGCAGGAAGCAGTTGAGCGGTAGGGTGGACCCGGGTGGTGGCTCTTTGGGGTCCCTGATGCTGGCGGTTCTTTGAGGGCCTCGGGCCTGATGGACTTGGGCGCCTGATGTGTGTGATGATAGCCTCACTGATACCACTTACTAGGGTCCCTTCTGTGTGCCAGGAAAAGAGAAGCCTGTGGCCCATTCGGTTCCTTCTGAAATATCACAGGACTGAGCTTTTTGTAATAAAATATTTTATATGTAGCACACCTGATGGCAGAGCCATGTTAGCAGCTCTTCCTGTACTGTCTTGCTCGGGGAACACTAGCAACACTTGGCACTAACTGGTACTAATTGGTACAGAATACTTAGTCTGGGCCAAGGGTGGCATGTATGCTGTCCCGTGGTCTCAGTCCCCAAACCTGGTGCCACTGGCAGACTCAGGCGAGCTCACTGAAGCTGGCAGGCATTTTTAAAACACCTCGAGCCACATCGCAGCAAGTAGACTTGAGGTCACAGGCCTGGCTGCAGGACCTTACTGTGCAGCTCCACGTGAAGAGGACTCCTGTGCGGGCTTTGAAGGGGAACTGCGTGTCCAAGAATCCATGTGTAGGGAGAAAGATCTGTTTTTTCAGCTGGGGCTCTCCACCCTTCCACGCATCCTTCCCACATCCTGTTTTGGGAATCGGCCGGGGCGGGAGCTCAGCACAGGCTGTCATCTGTCCCCAGCTCTGACAGTGGCTGTGCATGTCTTCCGAGAGGGGACAGCAACTGCTGAGTTGTGCAGAGAAGCATCTCAATGAGGGAGATGCCCAGGGGCCACAGCCCTGGAGGGCGGGACAGAGTGGGGAGCGAGGTCTGGGGGTCAGGGCCTTGGCCTCGGAGGGGACCCTGAGTTCAAAGGGTGCCTTCCTGGTGGTGGCGGGTGTGGAATGAACTGTGGGGGGTCCCTGCCTGGGAGCCTGGTTGGAAGAGAAAATTCTCAGGCTCTGGAAGTTTCTCAACAAGTTCCCAGCTGTCAGGAGGTGAATTCCCTTCTGAACTGGAAATGCCAGTGGCACCCAGTCTCCTTCTTTCCCTTTCCAAATGCAAATGCAGGAGGGAGCCTAGGGACCAGCTGTGGGGCATGGGGCACCACCCACCTGGTGGTTCTCCGAGTCTCCCGTCCCTGGCCGGGCATTTTCTCCATCACGCTCCCTGCTTCTTCCTGACTGTTGGACAAATGAAAAGCCAAAAAAAAAAGAGGGGACCAGAAAGGTCCCAGAGGGAGCTGAGAGGCAGTGTTGCAGAAGCACCGTCCCTCTGGCTTCTGGAAGACACCTTGTGGGGTATCTGCCCAGCCCAGAGCTTCACTGGGGAAGAAAAGGCTTAGGGATTGTGAATGAACTGGTGGCACCCACGGGGTACGGGCCCCTGATCTCTGGAACCCGGAACTCTCCCCCGTATGGTAAGGTTTTTGTGGATGTAGTTAGACTCAGGATTTGAGGAGAGAATATTCTGGTTCCTAAATGGGTTCTAACTGCCAACCACAAGTGTCCTTGCAAATGAGAGATAGGAGGCGGCATGACTGTAGGGAGAAGACGGGGTGCCAGCCCCAGAAGCTGGAGGAGGGAAGGGAAAGGTTCTGCTGCGAGCCCCCACAGGGCGTGTGGCCTGTTGGTACCTTGATTTCAGCCCAGGTCTTGCCTCCAGGACCTTGAGAGAGCCAGGCTCAGCATCCTAGTTACTAAGATCAATATCAGCACTTAGTAAGCAGCAACTACTTCATGCATTAGTGCAAAGTGCTTAGGTGATAACATTCAAAGTCATGATCTTGTGACACACCCAATATACAGATGAGGAGACAGAGGCAGGCCCAGGGCTGCCAAGTCCCCACAACAAAGAGTTATCCTATCCCGAAGCCAAAGATGCCAAGATTGAGAAACCCTGCCCTGGATGAAGGGCGCTCATTCTCTTGGGCAAGGGAACCTAAATCCTAGATTTGAGCCACCAACTGCCATCTCTATCAAAAGAAGCAGGGAGCTGGCCTTCGTGGAGACCAGCCTGAGTGTTACTTAATTTTTTTTTAAATGTCACTTTTACAAAGACTTTTGCTATCCCTCCCGTGATGCCAGAATTTAAAAATCTAACTCTCCATGATATGATATAAAATAATTTCCCTTCCTTTTCCATTCTCCATCTATCTCCAACCTACATTTAATGGAATTTTAATAAACTATAATAACCTTGATTTTATTAATTGAACTATTAGGGATGTGGAACAGATAATGGCTGATACTACTTAACACCCAGACTCTGAGAAATTTTAGATTATTTAAAAGGATACTGGGAGCCCATGAAGGGTACATAGCAAAATAAAATAACTAAAAATATAGTTTTGGAGGCAAAAGTTATGTCTTGTTTTTTTCCTGGATTATAAATCTCAGAAAGAAAAAGAAAAAAACCAATGTCAGGTAGTGCTTCTCCAAGGTAAACTGGGCTCAGCACTATAGAAAATTTAGAAATTATTCTGGAATTTTTAAAGACCAAGCAATGTTCTTTGTATTTACCCTTGAAGTACCATATTGCCAAATTTGTCACTGATGAGCATGCCCAGTTGAGAAAAAGCATTAACATTGACTAAGAAAACACAGAAGACAAAAAGAAGATAATAATGTGGTAGAAAAGTTTTATTTTTTGCATAAAACCAGACAGGCTGTGCACATAAGAGGCACTGAGAGACTAAGGGATATGAATAAGCAAATAAACGCACCTGCTTTACCTAATTTGCTACCTCTTTCAAAGTTAAAAAAGGGGGGCTGGGGATTTAGCTCAGCGGCATAAGCGCCTGCCTTGCAAGCAGGCAGTCGTGAGTTCGATCCCTGGTACCGATGAAAAGGAAAAAGACCAAAAAAAAAAAAAAAAAACTACTATAAAAAAAAAGTTAATAAAAGGGAGGGGAACTTTGCTTTTATGTCTGACAAATTCAGTGTCTGTTTTAAATCAGTTTCAGGCCCAGGGATGTAACTCAGTGGTACAACATTTGCCTAGCATGCATGTCAATCCCACTGGAAAAATCATTCAAAATCACATAAAATATTAATTCATAGACTGGCTGTTTGAATAGGAAAGGACAATTAATGCTGGCATTTGCAATAGCAAATGTATCTTTTCCCCAACTGGATTCTTTTAAATCAGCACAAATGCAGCGGAGAGAATACAGGCAGGTGCACCTCACAGGACAAGCTGGAGGCAGACGAAGGCGATAATTTTAATGACTAAAAGGCAGTGCACAATGTGAAAGTTACTGAAAACATTCATTTAATCCCTCAGGATGGCCAAAACGAATTGGATTTTTTAAAACCTTAAGATTAGATTTTAATGTTTATGTTCTGGGTTAAAAAGTCAGAAAGTATTTTCTGGGTTAAAATAAACCAGGGTTTTATTTAAAAGTTTTTTCCATTGGTTAAAAGCAGTAAATATTTCCCATTAATCTTTCGTTAGGCCAATAATAGACAGGTCTCAGGAGGCAAAGTAAGAGCCAGGAATAAGACCAAAGGGGAAGCCAAGATCAGACACTTGGGTTCTGTGTGGGTTGAAAACAGGACGTCCCAGGTTCCACTGTCCACGGAATTGAATTCTTACGTGCATACATTTGTATAAGTCTTTTCTTTGAGCAAACATGGACCTGTATAGAGTATGATTTTTGTCCTTCTGGATTTCATCAAGTTTGGCACATTTGCGACAGGGTAACATTGATGCTGTGCCAAGGGTGGAGAGGACCGGGCTGCTCTAACTGTTGGGGTTGGCAGCCTCCCCAGGGTCCCCTCACTACACATAGGAGCACCCCCCCAGAAGCGGTGTCAGGGTTTGGGTCTTACGTGTCCCCAGAAGCCGATGTGTTGAAGCTGTCACTGAGACCCTCCCTGTGGAGGCACTGGGAGGTAGCAGAGCCTTTAGGAACTAGCAGAGCCCTAGCAGGAGGGAGTTAGATGGTCAGGAGCAAAGCCTGGGCAGGGATAGCAGGATCCCAGCTCCTCATCCCTCCCCCTTCTCTCTCCTGACATAAAGCAAGCAGCTTCCTCCGCAATCACCTCTTACCATCATCTCCTGCCTCACAGTCCCCAGAACCAGGCAACCCACACTGGACTGAAACCACTGAGCCAAAATAAATTTTCTTTCTTATAAGCTGATTGTCTCTGGTATTTTGCTACAGTGCTAGAAAAGTGACTAATACATACGACAATCAAGAATTGTTGGAAGTCACTGGGGAACACAATTCTCCCAGTTGAAAGTCACAACAGTTTATCTACTAGGAAAAATAGAAAAAATACTGTCATCTGAGTGGCAAGTCCCAAGTTTGTAAAAAGAAATATTAACTTGCTTTGGGTCACAGGACTGGGAGTAAATGAGTGAACCGTATGTGGAAATGCTGCAGAAACAGGATTTTGAGCAGGAATGTTTTTATAGTTCGAGCTGTCCCACTTCTTTGCATGGGGAAGGGAAATTGAGATAAAGAGATGTTTGCCTAAGCACAACACCAGTGCTATACAAACATCAGGGGTTATAGCTAAATGCGGAATGGTTCACAGCTGGAAAAACAAAGGCCCAGGAGCCACCCTGAGTGGACCCGTGAGAGGAGACCACGTGAGGACCAAGCCACATAGAGGCTTCAGTGGATTGGAACACATCGACACATTTGATCAGTATTCCTGATGGTATTTTTGAGTGCATTAGCCATTTTTTATGCTTGCTTTTTACTCTAAAGGAAAAGAATCTATCATGGATTCTGCTTTTCCTAAACAGACTGTATTTGATGATTCCACTTATGCAAGGTACCAACAATAGTCAGATTCGTAGAAACAGGAAGTCCGGTGACAACCGCCAGGGACTGGGCAGCAGGAGAAGCGGGAAGCTTGTAAGTTGAAAGATTTTTGAGGATCAGTTGCTCGGATCTGAATATACTTAACGCTACAGAACTGCACACTTAAAATGGTGAAAGGGAGTCAAATGATGACATATTTTACCATAACTTAAAATAAAACCCAAGTGTTGTGGGAGGAAAACCGGTTTGAATGGGACTTTACAGCGATGGATCAGCCTGTCAGCGCCAGCCCCACTGACAGTCTTGGCATCGTTACAGATGCACCGACCATTATGGAACACAAAATCCACATGCAAAAATTAACATGCTCATGGTAAAATTGATGAGAGCAATCTTGTTCACACCAGCTATGAAAAATAAACACTGGGGAATAAATTTAACCAAAGAACTGGAGGATCTCTACAATAAAAGTTACGGCATATTGGTGCAATAAATAGAAGATGCCCCCCCAAAAATGAAGGCATCCCACATTCATGGGCAGGAAGAATTAATGTTGTTAAAATGTTCACACTACTTACAGCTGTCTATAGAGTCCATCTAATTCTTACCAGAGTGGAAATGGCAATCTTTACGATAATAGAAAAAGCATCCCTAAAATGCATATGGACTCTCAAAAGACCACAGATGGCCCGAGAAATTCTGAGCAAAGGGAACGAAGCTGGAGGCATTGCAACACCTGACTTCACAACACACTTACAAGTTACGTGCCCGAAGCAGCATGGTACTGGCACAAAAACAGACATGGCGGCCAATGTCAGATCAGGGAACCCGGAAATAAACCTGTGTGTTACAGCCAGCCGATTTCAAGAAAGGCAGTAGGGATATGCATTGGAGAAAGGGAAGTCTCTTCAATAAATAGTGCTACAAAATATGCAGAAAAAAGACACCAGAGTCCAGGCTCACTGCATATTAAAACGGGCTGACCAGTGTCCCGTGCTCATGAGAGGCCGCAGAAGAGGAACACAGGCTGCCTGTAAGGTTCTCTTGACAAATCCATCCACCAGTTTGTAGCTAACATAGGAGAGAAAGGAACAGACCATTGAAACTACAGGGCAGCAGCCAGCCAAGGCCAGAATGCAGATTTCTCAGAACAAAAGACCCAGTTTCTCTAACAAATGGGTGGTGCTTTTAAAAGGGGAGTGAGTTACAGAATAAAGAGATTTCGGAGACACAGCCACCAACCACTTCTAGATTTCAATCCTGTCAAACCCCTTAGTAGGGGGATGCCTTGAACAGAATCAAGGGCCTAAGAATATAAACTGAGTGTCAGATGGTATCCAGGGTTCACTATTCGCGTGGTTAGTTGTGATCAGTCATGAAAGTAAAAAAAAGAATTCCTTTCAATCGAGAAGTATTTAGGATGAATGATCCAGTTTGAGGCCATGTTGAAGCTGGATGAGGGGTACCAGTGGTTAATCATACTTTTTTCCGTGCTTTGTGCATATTTCAAAAATTCCATACTAACAAAAAAAAGTGTTTAAGTAAGCAGTCCCAAAGGAACAAACAAGCCTGAGCATGAGCACAAAGGCCAGGGCTCCCTGAGCATAAATACCCACTAATTTGGGGAGCAAATAGGGGCTGGAAATGGGAAGTTCAGCCTTTGCATAGTGACTGGGCCACTGTGTACAGAGTCAGTAGCCTCCACCGTGCCGGCCATCCTGGGAAGAGGACTTCAAATATTCTGTTTTCTGGGCAGCCTCGAAGAGGAATCTATGGTCTCTGGAGGGGAAACTTAATAACACCCACAGCAATACTGATGGAGACTGTCAGCCCTGTGGATTTCTAAGCACGTGGGGCTGGGGATTAAGTTTGGAACCCATGCATTCAATAGGGGGAACCCCAGGCTGAAGGGCTAAGTGGCTGTAGACCAGTAGCATCACGGGCATCCACTTGGGGGAGACAACTCCAGTGACTCCCTTCAAATCCAAAAACAATTGCTGTGACTTGGATTACTTGGAGATTCATTTCTTCATACTGATGTGTGAAAGGCTGGCTAGGGTATTTCCTTCTCTCTTCAATTGGCTCTGAGCATTGCAAATAAGGCTAGCCGAGATGCTATTATGCAAAATCTATAGCCATCAGACTGTCCTGTTTCCTCGCATGGTGCTCTCAACAACAGGATTGAGCTGGAGAGATGTTAGAGCAAACCACTCAGGGAATGTCAACTGGGTAGAGCCTCAAGATAAGAGGCTATGACTCCCCAGGGCACAAGAGTTTGCATATCAGAAACTGAAGGATAGCCCCCCAAAATAATTCCACTGTTACCTTAATTGGGTTATGTAAATTGATCCTTCTGCATGTCTTTATCTCTGCAAATTACAGAGATGCCATCCTTGCACCTGGCCAGCCAGCTCCAGTTACTCAGCAATCCCCGACATCCTCCCTATCACTCATCCTTGAGCCACCCCGCTTCTTCACAAGATAATAAATGCTGGGAGAGGCCTAGGATCGAGGACTTTGTCTGCACGTCCTCACGAGGATTGGACTTAGGACCCCTTAACTGCTCTTAATTTAGAACATGTCTTAGTGTCTTTACTCTCGCCATGGATTGGATTGGTGATGGTAGATGGGAATTAACCTGCTGGGACTCCAATAACGTCTCAATGGGATTACAAATATAACTTTTTGGATTGTGAGAACTAGAAAGAGGATTACAATACTTGGATGACTGAACTTGCTATTTGGGTTTACAATACTACTGAAATCACCAAAAATTCCTCCTGGAGGACAGAGCCTGGAACCAGACCTCTCAGGACTCCCACAGATTAAGTTCAGTCAAAAAAATGAGTCCACAATCAATTACTGAACTTTGATACTGACAAACAGTAAGGATCAGCACAGAAAACAAATGGACTGAGACCCCCTTTCCCCACAGACTTCAGATGCTGCAAAGATCAGATTGAGTGTTAACATGAGCACCTATAAAATCCGAGCAATGAGGCTAGGCCTTTGACCCAGAAGTTGGTGGGACCACAGGGGGACCTATTTAACATTCGTTCCTCTGGGACTCCATTTTCATGGGGAACAAAAGATTTGTCATCACGATCAAATTATACCAAGGGTAAAAACTCAGAATCCAGAGAAGTGTGAATGGCTGTGGCCAGTGGGGAGAACCAAGTCTCTCCAAGAAGGGCGGCTTCTCCTCAGCCCCAGCAGATTGTTGCTCTAGATGCAAACAAGTCCAAATACTGCCCCATGTTTCAGTTTAAGAAAAAGGACATAAATCCAAATTAGAAGGTAAATCTCAATGATGGGCACTAATTAGCCATTTGATAGACATCTGTAGTTTCTGGCACCTAATAGTGAATCCCCTCTCCCTGAAAATGTTGCATTGTTGCAATTCTCTCTCAAGAACCATCCTCTTCTTCCACTCAAAGCCTAGTCTCTCAGTGTCTTCCTGGTCGAGGTGACTCCTTTTCTGACCGCAGCAACGGACACGTGACACAGGGCTGGCCCATCAGAGGAGAGCAGTCCCCCGGATCTAGTTATAGGCTTGGAATGGCCTGGGATCCAGGTCAAGAAAAATGAGACCAGGCATGGAATTGAATACTTATAGTCTTAGCACACGGGTGGCTGAGGCAGGAGGATTGCCACATGTTTGAGGCCAGCCTGGGCTACCTAGTGAGGTGAAACCAGCTTGAACTATATAGCGAGAACCCGTCTGAAAATCAAAAAGAAAAAAAAAAAAATACAGAAAATGAGAAGCAGAAAGGCCTTTTGATAGGCTTAGGAAAAAGACCATTCTCCGGGGTATTCAAAGTTGAGAGGTTGTGACAGCTTTTGGTGACTGCTGTACAGAGACCTTTGTCTGCGGTTGGACCTATGTGGTCAAAAGATTGCTAAGAGCAGAGGGCGGCCAAGGCCACATGCTACCATATGAACCCTTTTATATTTAGTAATCAATGAGCTGGCTTTCATGCTGGAGCCAGTTTGTGATCTGTCACTCCACAGGGAGAGACCTGTGCATGAATCACAAAAGTAAAGGAACGTGGGGGCCAAGCACGCTTGTCTCCCGCCACTGCATAGGCACACTTGGCCATACCCCCAGCCTCCAACCCCTCAGCTCCCCCAGACTCTTCTCCCCTTCTCTAACTCCCCCGATATCCTGTCTGTCCTCCAGGATCCAGCACAAATGCTTCTTTTATCTTAGAGCCTTTGCCGATCCCCCCAAGCCCACCCACGAAGAGGAACATTCCCCCTCTCCAGCCCCAGGCCCCTCCAACCCGGGTGGAATACTCCGTCCTCTGCTGGGGACACTGATCACCCAGGAGCATTTCTGCCTCCCTGTTTCCTGACAGTGAGCCAAAGTCAGGCCCAGATTAGCAGGGAAGATCTTTGAGATCAAGTTTCAAAAACACAATCCGTTCGTAGAAGAAGTCAGAAAACATGGTGAAAGATGAGGACGGGGTGATGGGCCAGAAAGAAAAGAACGGTTGTTCGGGGGAGAAGACGGCGCCTGTGCTGAGCC
This sequence comes from Cavia porcellus, assembly GCF_034190915.1. Lineage (NCBI taxonomy): Eukaryota > Metazoa > Chordata > Mammalia > Rodentia > Caviidae > Cavia > Cavia porcellus. The sequence goes on from NW_026947508.1 coordinate 11,141,490, forward strand.
CAGGGAGGAAGGAGGGAGGAGTGGGCATGTTTAGACCAAGGGGGACGCTGCAGGGGAAACCTGAGCAGAAATGTCTGAAGAGGCCCAAGGTCACGTGCCGAGAAAGGAAGATAAAAAGTGTGTGTACCAGGAAAGGCTGAAACGGTAACAGAACTCTCCGCAGGAGCCGTGGAAATGCTAAAAACATGCAGATGGCCTTAAAATGTGGCAAAGCCTCTAGAAAGCAAGGGAGGTGACAAAGGGCAAGGTCACCCTAACCTGGACCTCTGAGAGACGAGCTGTTGACAGACAGCCATCCCCCTGGTGGCTGGTGCCTGTCTGCTTGCCCTTGGCAGCAGCTCTGGGCCACCATCTCCTTCTGGAATTTGCTGTTCCACATGAGGACCGCAGGAGGACAGGCAGTCACTAGAAGCGCCTGCAGAGCCATTGTGGGTCAGAGGTCAAAGGGAGCTACCGGTGTCAATTTAGGAGCCCCCAGGCCAGCCGGCTCTCTTCTTCCTTCTTATTCTTAGATTCAGTCAAGCACCAGACAATGGAACACAGTTCGCAGGCCTTCTTCCCATAGTAGGTTCTGGTTTGTATGTTGTGGCCCACTAGCAACCTGGAAGCCTGCAGGGGTCATCTAGGTACTCAGCCTGGCACAGGCAGCCTGGCACAGGCAGTCAGGTTTAAGACCTATTGTCCCCAAGGAACACCAGGGCAAAACTGCCCTCTGTGAGGACAGGATGGAGCATAATGTTGGAAGCTCTGACTCGAATGTTCATGCCCTGCTGAGGGAATGGGGACTGCTACTAAGCGCTCTGGAAGAATCTTTGAACAATGTCCTGTAGCTGCGCGGATGCACACCCTATGCCTCAGCGTCTCCATGGAGGGCGGTGTGTACACTTCGTAAAACTGTACACTTAGGAGCTGTGCACTTTTCAGAGCGTGTGTTACCTTCAGTAAAAGCTGAGCAAAATGCAGCACTTTGGAGTCAAATAGCCAGGGATGAGTGCTGGAGCTTAAACAGATGGTTGCATCCCTGGGCCTCCGTTCCCCCTTCTGTAAATGGACTGGGCTAAGAATTACATAAAACCATGCATGACCTGCTGCCTGGTACCTGGCTAGCCTTCATTAATATTTCCTCGTTTTGTTAATCACCTTTCTAAAGGTTACGTGTGGCTCACAAAATACAGTGGAGGTTTGTCCAGATGTCTAGAAGTAGAATTGAAGAAATCGTCCAGTAGAGAATGCTCTGTTCCCAGCTGAAGGAGTCATCTGGGAAGGACCTCAGCAGGTCTCTGCTGTTCGTCCCAGAAAGGTCCCAGGGTAGCTGGCCAGAGTGACAGGCACCACTCAGCCGTCAGGTTTGCTGAGGGTGGGCACTAAGACTTGGTACAAATGAAAGCTTTTCCTGGGTGTGTGTGCCCTGGACTGAGACAGGGCATCCCCAAGGGTGAGAAGCAACAGGTGGGAGGGGAGCTCCAGGTAGCCGGCTCCCATCTATAGCTCCAAACATCTTAACCCTTTGAGGCCTCACAGTCTATGCCGTCACTGGTTGCACATCAATGTAGAAAGCCCTTCTGGACCTTGTCACAATCCGGGAAGTCCACCTTTCCCATCCCAGGGGAAAGTTATTAGAGTTCTAACAAGTAATTCCAATCTACCACTTCCAGTGCAGTCCACACAAGAATAAAGACACTAAGACGTATCTGTAGTTGTGGGGAGCCCAGGGGGTCCTAAACCCAGCTGGGATGGTGGTTAACCAAAACAAAGGTCTCAACCGAGCCCAATTTGGATTTTATTCATTCATGAAGACAGCAGTGGCTCAGGGATGAGTGGCTGAGAGAAAGCTGGAAAGTGCCGGAGGGCTGTGAGCTGAGCTAGGGAGGAGGCTCCAAATCACCTCTGCAATATGCAGAGATACGCAGAAAGGCTCATCTGCATGCCATAGACCGGGCAGTGCCTGTGCTTTGGGGCTGTTGCTTTAGTTTGGATGTGTCATCGTCATACCCTGAAATGACAGGGCCTCTTTGCAGAGCTCCAGCCCAGCCCACAGCTAGTCATCACTCAGGCTAGGTCACACTTACTACTGGGGAGCTATAGGTGAGTGTCACTGACCTGTCCATTGCTTTAAAGACTACACATCAGCATCTCAACTAGACCCACTTACATTGCTTAGCCAATTGAGGGGGGTAAAGAGATATCCTAGGCAGCTCTGTGCAAATCAATACATGGAGTAGGGCCGGGTTTCGCCAAAATAGAGACAATCGCACTTCTTTCAAGGAAAATCACCCGGATGGTCCTCTGCAATTTCACGGGTGAAGGAAATGGGGCACCGACCAAATAAAACAACAACTACAAGCCCCAAGGGTGGGAGCAGCACCCTGGGTCTACAGCTTTTGAACGCAACACAGCAGCTGAACACAAGGAAGCAAGAGAAAGACCTTAAAGACTGATTCGCACACACACAAAAAAAGACTTGATTCGCAAGAGAAATGAAGGTTTCAACACAGCAGCGGAGGAGCCCTTTCATGACCAAGCTCCTCACTTTTGTATCGTCTGCTGGGGAAGGAGCTGGGGCAGCTGCAGAAGGCCTCGGGTACCAGTTGCCCTTCCACGATTTGAAGTTATTTTGTGGGTCCCTGTGTATATCTGTATATAAAAGTCAGTGCTTGCTGAGCTTATATGGCAGGTTAACCGGCGGCCAGGGAGTCTCTAGCAGGCCGTCTGCTCTCTGTCATCTGTCATCCTGCACAATTGCCCTACGACTTCCCGCTCTTCCGCCCTCTTTCCCTGACTCCCTCTCCTGCAGTAAAGGCCAACGGAGACTCCTTATGTCTCCTGGCTGGAGCTGAAGTCAGTACCTATGTTGTACCAGGCAGGGAGCACAAGACCATCCAGGGAAGGTAGCTGAATGTTTATGGTGCAGGCAGGAAGCCACGAGGCTTCCTTATATCAGGCAAGCAGAGTGGGTGGCAGGCCTGAGGGGCCCCCTCTTAGCTTATGATCCCTTCTCCCCATGTCTGAACTCTGTCTGGGCCTTTGGAACAGCCAGGAGCTCAGCCTGCTCAGAAGCAAGGGAAAGCAGATGTCATCTTGTGACAGCTGTTACCTGGAGTCCCCCAGGGGAAATGTCTCCCCTGTTCCGCTAAAGATGCTGCTTGACTTACAATGGGGTTACATCCTGATAAGCCCATCATAAATCAAAAACAAGTAAAAAATGCAGTGAATGTGTTGTGGGCAGCTGAGTTAATTAGAAATATTATGGGCAGTCAGACAGGCTAGGCCCTCCAAGGATCCAGTGCAGAAGACCAGATATCTTACAATCATGGAGAAGACAGATACCTCCCCCCACTGCTGTGGGCCAGACCTCAAGACAAAAGATCAAACAAATGCACCCACATCCTAAGGGTTGATAAATAGGTCTCTGTCACCCTGAGGAAGCCAAGAGTCACTAACCCAGCCCCTACAGCCAGAGGCCCTGTTCTGTATTCATGCTCCTTGCCACAAGTGAAAGCCTCCCCACTGGATCCCGATTTAATCAATTTTACCTGAGCAACGACACCCTAATCTTACTGGTTGGCCATAGTTCTGTTTTTTCCCCACTTTGGCTCCACCTCACCTTGTGGTTTTGCTCTATAAAAATCCCTAGAGAAGGTGGAGTCCTCAGCAACTGACTCAGGACCCCTTGTGTTTCCCAGATAGAAGCTTTTTTTTTCTCTCAATAAATATATGCTGCTCTTAATCTCCACTGTTTCTAAAATTCATTCTTGGATTTTAGAGAACACAAACTCATACCGGACATCTAGTAGAGAGTTCTTTCCTCTATGTAAAGTGCACCCAGAGTCATAACTTAGCAATACCTTATACCACTGGTGATGTTTGATAATTTACCCCCATCCTTTTTTAAAGGAAGACAATTTTTCCACTGACCGTGTGGGGATGGGTGGTTTTGCAATGATTCCAGGGCATTACATGTGCTGCACTTTATTTCTATGGTTATTACTTTAAGGTCCCATAAGGAGAGCACAACCTACACCCCCATACACAGTTCCCAGAAGGGTTCGAGCTCCTTTGAGAATCTAATTTGGCCACTGATCTGACAGGCAGGGACGTGAGCCATGGAGAGAAGCTGTAGACACAGACGGAGCTTTGTCCCCCTTCCCACCTTGCCTTCTGCTGTGTGACCTGATTCCTAACAGGCCACCAAACAGAACCCACCATCTCTCCATATAATAACATGATGGACTGGGAGCTGTGGTCCATTGCTACTGCCCAGCATTGAGAAGGTATCAGGGAGGGGCTGGGGATTTAGCTCAGTGGCATAAGCCCCTGCCTTGCAAGCAGGCAGTTGTGAGTTCGATCCCTGGTACCGATAAAAATGAAAAATACAAAAAAAAAAAAAAAGAAAATGAGAAGGTATCAGGGTTGGGGGTGGAGCTTAGAGTGCTTTCCCAGCATGCACGGGCAGTGGGTTTGATCCCTAGTGCTCCAGGGAAACAGAGACGGAGACATAGAAAGAAACACAGTATTATACTGCGTATCCCATCACCAGCTTAGGGAAAGAACAAACTTCAAAATATGAAGTAGATTTCTACTGAGTGCAGAATCACTTTCACACCATCATAGAGTCAAAAAGATCATTAAGATAGAGACTGATCTGTAGATTCAAATCCAGCCAGATTTTCTACCCACCAAGTACCTTCTGCCTGTCTGAGCCTTATTTTCCCTGTAAAGAGGGATGATTAGTTCACAGAAATAATGATCAGCTCGCTATTCTGGGTGCCTCTTCCTCATGCACAGTTACAGCGGGGATTAAGTTAGAGGATCCATGCGAAGGATGGTGACAGGCTCTCCAGTAGAACCCTAACTAGCATCTCGCCTCCGATAGTGTAAGGATGGTGGGAATAAGGAGACAGGGCGGGAACCAAGGCGCTCAGACCCCAGCCTTTCTGCTGTACCCACCCCACGCCATGGCCTTCGTGACCACCCAGAGCTCAAAAAAGCGGACTGATTACAAGCACCACCAGGGAGCCCAAATAAACTAGATTTTTTTTTCCTTCCAAGCATTATAACAATGGTGTATCGTTATTTAGAGCAAGGTAGGATTCTCTTAAAACCCTGTCATTGGGCATTTTATTTTGTTTCTGAAGCAAACACAGACTACTTGGACTTGGGCTTGGAGAGTTTGACACACCCAGGAGATTCTGGGGCGCCCTGACAGAGGGCACATCCAACCGGATTTGAGTGATTTCTACTCCACTGGCTCTGAATGTCAGTTCCACGTTTCTTCCTTGAGAAATCAGCTAAGGGATTATGGGGTCCTGCAAAGCTGGGGGGCTGTTCAAGCTCTTGGCCAGCCGGGATTCCGTGGGGTCTGTCTTGTAGTGAACAAAACTGGATCCTGGTCAGGTCAGGGCTGAGAATTTGCTACAAATGAGCATAGGGTACTAGGGGCGGCAGGCGGAGCTGGGCAGCAGCTGGCTGGAGACTCCGATGTCCGGGGCGCCCCAGGTCTAATTCCACATGGTCTCCCCTAGATGGCTCTCTGGTTGCCATAGGTCAAGTACACAGTACGCCATAGTCCATTTCTCTTACCAGAGCCTCCTGAGGTGTCCTCAGGACCCCTCCTCTTGCCTATGGTACGCGATTTTACGGGGTCAGTCCCAGGGCTGTCCACTTCCAGGCAGAAGATCCAGGTCTGCAGCAGGGGACAGATGGGGACGTGGGTGAGCAGGTTTGCTCATTTTATGGGCACACCTTTTCTCCTAACCCAGGAGCACCGGGCAGGGCATTTTTGAGCACAGCAACTGATCCAGCCAATTCTGGGACCACAGTCTGAGTTTACAGGTACGGGGGGCGGGGGGCGTCGCAGAGGCAAACAATGAATAAAGATCCGTTTTAACAGAGAGGGCGCACCAGTAGGGCTGTAGGTTTGAAGACAGCCTTTCCCCAGCATGGATACCCTCTCTTGCTCTAAAGGTGCCTGTGAGGTTTCTCTCTGTGCCTCAGCTTCCCCATCTGTGGAATGGGTCAGGCTCAGGATGTGTGGAGCACAGGGCAGGTATAGACCCCCCACCTCGTCGCAGGTGCTCCGCTCCGCCCCGCCCCCTCCCTGCAAGGCCACGCCCCTCATCCACCCCGCCCACCCCCTGGCGTTGCCATGGCGACGCGCGTACACAGGCGGGAGGCCGCGCGGGGTTCGGGCTGCGAGCTGGAGACTCCCCGGACCCGGCGGCCTCGCCGCGGAGCGGGCCGGCTGGGCTCTCGGCGGAGGACGGAGCGCAGGCTTCCTCCTCCTCCGGCCAGGTGAGTGCTGGCCGGCTGGCCGGCCGAAGGGGCGGACCGGGGAAGGGCCCCGCCCGGGGAGGACGCAGGCGGGCGGGAGGCGGGGCGGTTCTCTGGCCCGGTCCTCCCAGATCCGGCCTCCGCGGCCAGGCCTCGGCCCCCTAGGGGTGAGGAGGGGCGTCCCTCGCCGCTTTTGTTTTGCTGGGACACACGCTGAGTGTCCAGGGAGGTCCCCTGTTTCCCGCACACAGCCTCAGGGAGCTCCAGAGCCCCCAGCAGACACTTTGCACTGTGCTGCAGCTCGGTTCTGACCCATCCGTGGCCCGGGGCTGCAGAGCCCTGAAGCACTTTGACTTTACTATCGCTGATTTAGAGTCCAACACTTTCGGATTGCTTTCCGCGGTGCTCCCAGACAGGGCACGCTTAAAATGGGAAACACTGCCTAAGCCAGGCAGCTAGAGGAACAGACCCTGAGTTTGCCCACCTGTCCTGTAGGACGGACGTAGAAGGGGGCAGTGGAAGGGAGCCCGAAGATTCCGAGGCTGCCCTGAGTTACTCCCGGCATCGGGCTGTGCGCCCATTCATCCAGCAAGTATTGCTGCGTGCCTAAAAGAGTTTTGCAGGCTGGGGATGGAGCCATGAGCAGACTCCTACTTGCAATCTAAGGAGCTTAGTGGATGCTGGCAGAAACAAAGGACCCTGCTGCTCACTGCAGGGCAGGCAGCCTGAGCTACTGAGCTGCGTGTTTCACTGCTCCCCAAGTCCCTGTCCCCAACCCCTTTCCCTGTCCCAACCCCCTAGGGGATAGGTGTACAGAATATCCCAACAGATGCTGCACATCCAGGGTCTGGGGCCCAGCTAAAGCTGGATCTCACCTGAGGGAGCCCCAACCTTTTAAAGGGGGTGCTGGCTTCCTTTGCCCAATGTTTGCTGGAAAAGAGACACTACCTTTATGATAAGGGAACTTGCCCTTCACCTGGCGGTGCCACGCAAAAGTTCAGCTCTCTCTCTCTCGCTCTCTCTCTCTCTCTCTCTCTCTCTCTCTCTCTCTCTCTCCCTGCCCCTTACTGCTGGGCAACCTCAGCCTCGATGGATCTGTAAAGTAGGAATGGTAACGGCCTCAAGATTGTTCCACAGATTGTGACCTGATGCCTGGCACTCACTAGGGACTCCGTGAAGGGTGGCAGAGATGGCATGCAGAGCAGAGCCCTCTGGGAATGCATACCCTCACAGGGGGAGGATTTTTGTTTCCACCTGGAGTCCAACAGCTTTGCATTTTAGTGGCTTTTCAGTTTAAAAAGAAAGGACTGTTGCTCTTTGCCGTGACTTTAAGACAGAGGACGGACGTTGCTTGTGTGTACGGCTTTGAGACAGAAGGTTAGAGTGTATTTGAACATGACTTGAGATGAGTTATGGTTACTGTTTTAGAACCATTGAAGTCACTGAAGTGTTTGTAAAAGAATGCATAGAACTTGTTTTGAAATGCACCAAGCTATAAGTTGGATTATGACTGGATAATCCAGTCATAATTATGAATGGACAAGGAAGGATGCTGACTGGAATCTAGGGGTGACATAGGCGTTTACTATCTACCTCTTTAAGTCTCTCTGCAGCTTTGACATTTTCACAATAAAATGATAAGGAAAAATATGTTCAGGGTCCTGATCACGTGGCCAAGCTATAGTCTTAATATTGTGTTTTCAGAAATCTCTTTCATTCTAAGTATATAAAAAAGGCAGTCATTGAAAAAAAGTATCCAGCTGTACCTGTTATGTCAATGACTGAGTCTTGGCACTTTAAACTATGTGGCAGGAGTCCTTGGAGTGGAATTTTAAGACCCCAAGTTAACAACAGCAACAGCAGAAGAAGTATAAATTTGTGTCCACTGTATGCCAGCCACCATTTTGTGCTGAATTATCACAAACCCATTATCTAGGTGAGAAAACTGAGGCACCCAGAGAGAATAATTAATGCACTCAAGGTCTCACCGCTAGCATGAGTGGTGGGATAGGAACATCAAACGTGAATTCTTGGTGTATCGGATAGCTCCATCCAATGGGAGGCGGGCAGCAGTCATTAGTGAAATTCGCTTGTTGGTGTGGTCTAGTTTTGTGTGTTTGTGCCCTGAGTCCTTTAGGAAGCTTGATGATTAGATCCAAGCTCTTTCATGCATGGTATCACTGTTAGAAAAGGTGGTTTCAAAAGACAGACTTGTCATTGTGGTCCCTGTCAAGCTCATCTGTCCCCTCCTGGGTCTGCAGACCTCTCCCTGTGGACCTCTGTGGTTACTTCACTCATTCTAACCCTGATGCTGCTGACCCAGTAAGACAATCGTAGTTTCTAACCAAATGCTTTCTGAAAACCTTGCCTAGGGGAACCAGAGAGAATGAAAGCCTATCTCAAGAGCGCAGAAGGCTTTTTTGTCCTAAATAAAAGTACCACGATCGGAAAGCATGAGGATTCGGACCTGGTGTTACAGGTAAGCACCCTCCCCAGCTGCTGCACACGCCTCCCAGCCCTGCGCCCTCCGCCAGCCCTCGGGGTGGACTCGCACCTCTCAGAGCACAGCAGAACGCCCAGACAGCACCTGCCGCTGTTCTGTGCGGCCAGGCCAGCCCTCAGGGTCAGCACTGCTGCATTTCCTTGCTGGAACCAGTAAGTGGAGCTTTATGCCAAGTGCAAGGAGCCCACATCCTCTCTGTTGTCCCCTCCCCAGCGGCCTTCCAGGCTGACACCACCTCTATGGATAGGGCCCCTCGCCCTTTCAGAGCCCCTTTGGATTTCTCTGGGTCCCGCGGTGCCATCGGGGCCGCCCTGGGCTTGGCCCCAGCAACCTTTCATTTCGTTGCACGTTTGGATTTAGCTGTGGTTCGGCCCAAAGCCTCAGCCCATTGATGGCCAAAGGAGCTGGGAAGGAAGAATGCACTGATAAAAACGGCACCCTGGTGCTTTTTAAAACATTGAAGCGAGTCAAAATATTAATAAGAGAAGGGCGGTGAGGGGAATCTCTTAACTGGAAAGAAAAAGAGAAGGTTTTGCTGAGGCCTCACACAACAGATTTTTAAAGATTTAAAACAAATGCCTGAAATAATTAGGGATTCACAAGAAGTTCCAAAAACAGCAGACGGAGAACAAGTGTTGCATCCCCAAATCCTTACATGTGACAGTAGAAACACGAGGAAATTGATTTGGATACACTGTGTGTGTGTGTGTGTGTGTGTGTGTGTGTGTGTGTCCTGTGTCACTTTGTCACTAATGCTGCCCTGTGAGCCAAAACTGAGATACGGCCCTGGCCCATCACCACAGATCTTTCTTGTGATCCTTCTTTATACTCACAAGACTTCCCACACCCCGCCACCGTCCCTAACCCCTGGCAACGATTAATCTATTCGCCATCCTGTCATTTTGCCATTTCAAAAATGTTGCATAAATAAAATCATGCAGCGTAGGACCTTTTTGAGGCTGGAGGTTCTGTGTTTCTTTCACCAAGTCCTGGAGATCCATTTAGATTGCTAATGCGTTCCTTTTTATTGCTGTGTAGTATTCCATGCTATGGATATACCAATGTTTCTGTAACCCTTCACTTCTTGAAAGACATTTTGATTATTTCTAGTTTGGGATTATTACAATTAATCTGCTATAAATAATTTCATATAGGATTTAGACTGAATATAAAATTTTATTTTTCTGGGAGAGGTGCCAGCCTGGAGAGTGATGGCTGGGTTTTATGGTATATGTGAGGTAGATGTCTAAAGGAAACACCAGACTGTTATGCATTTTGCACTCCTTTAAGTAGGAACAGTTTCTCTGCATCCTCACTACCCATGAGTGTTGTCACTGGTTTTATTTGAGGTGATCTAGTTAGCTGTACAATAGCTCATCCATGTCTTAATTTGCATTTTCCTAATGGCTCATGTACTTGTGCTTTTTGATTTAGCGTATCCTATTTGCTGAAACCCATTGTTTAGAGTTTTGATTTTTTTACTAATGAGTCTTTTTTTTTTTTTTTGTCTTTTTCGTTTTTATCGGTACCGGGGATCGAACTCACGACTGCCTGCTTGCAAGGCAGGCGCTTATGCCGCTGAGCTAAATCCCCAGCCCCTACTAATGAGTCTTAACAATTCCTATGGATTCCAGGTCCCAGTTCCTCATCAGATACATGGCTTGCAAATATTTTCTCCCCGTCTATCACTTGTCTTCATTTTCTTAACTGAGTCTTTCACAGAACACAAACTTACCTTCTGATGATACTTTACTATGTTGTCTTTCAATCCAGTTTCTCACTTTTCCTCTCTAAATGACGTATTTGGTGTTGTATTTGTGAATACTTCACCAAGCCCTTGGCTCCGAAGACTTTCTCCTATGTGTTTTTCAAATAGCTTTATAGTTTTATGTTTCATATTTAAATCTGCGGATCACCTTGAGTTTATTTTGTGAACAATGTGAGGTTTAGGTCAAGGTTCATTTTTTATGGCTGTGGATAGTCAAGTTGTTCCAGGGCCATTTTTTAGAAAGACCATTTCTCCACTGAATTACTTTTGCACTTTTGCCCCAAAATCAACTGACCATACTTATGTCCCTGCACAAGTGAGTGCTCTGTGGTTACCCTTACCTGTGTCCCTCTCCTGTGATATGATGCAGTCCTGACTACTATAAATATGACCTGGATAGAGGGATTCCTCCATGTTATTTTTCTTTCCCAAGACCGTCTTACTTAATTTAGTTTCTTTGCCTTTTCACATGTTTTTAGAATAACACTGTCTAAATTTACAAAATATCTCGCTGGTGTTACGGTTTGTGTTTAAATGTCCCCCCAAGCCTCATGCGGTCATGGAGCCGGGCTTTCCAAAGGCTAGCATTTGTGATTGGACATTGTCTGGCACTGGGATTGGCAGGGTAAGTGCTGCACCGCCCAGGGGTGCATAGCTGGTATCCAACATAAGGGAGGGAACAAGGCGTGTTTTGCCTTTCCCCCTTTTTTACCCTTGCTGCTTGTGGCTGCCATGAACAGCTTGCCACCCTGCCTTGGAGCCAGCTGAGTATGGACTGAAACCTCCATGAACTTTAAGCTAAATAAGTCTTTCCTTCCTTCATCTTGAGTGTCAAGTATTTTGTCTCAGCAATGAGAAGGATCCAAGACACTGGGATTTGGGTAGGGATTGTGTTTGAAATAATATATCAATGTGGGAAGAATCGATATTTTACTGTGTTGCCTTCTAATCCACGAACATGGTATGTTTTTTCATTTCTATAGATCTTTAATTTCTTTCATTGGGATTATGTGTCTTACAGCATATAAGTGTTCGACTGTTTTGTTAGATTTACACTTAAACATTTCTCGTATTTTGTTAGTTACAGTAAATAGTATACTTTTAACTTTGCCCACTGTTGGTTGCCAGTATATAGAAATAAAATAGAGTTGTTTTTTGTAGGCTTACATGGTAACTTGCAACTTTAATTGAACTTTCTAGAAGTGTTTTTGTAGCTCTTTTTGGATTTTATATGTAAATAACCAGGTCATTGAGAATAAGAACACATTTGTGTTTTCTTATGTTTGTTTTTAACTGTCTTCTCTTGCAACGATGCCCTGGCTAGGACTTCCAGTGCTCTGTTGAGTAGTTGTGATAAAAACAGTGTAAGTCTTGTTTACCTTGTTCTTGAATTTAGAGAAAAGCATTCAGTCTTCCACTGTTAAATATGATGCTAACTCTAGGGCTTCTGGAGATATTCCTCATCAAATGAAGAAAGCTCCCCCTGTAGCCATAGTTGAGAGTGTTGTCGTAAATTCAAAAATAACCCAACTTGCCTCCCCTTGAGATTCTCATCCATAATATGTTCTTCCTACACAGACACAAAAAACTTAGTCAGTGTACAAACCTGAAAAACAAGAAAAAGAATTGCAGATTCTTCTTACTACAATGAGGGTTGATGGGTTTTGTTTCCTGTCTGTCCAAGGTGGAAACGAGGGTCTCTGTTTTGAACTCAGTATGTTGTTAGGAAACCGTCATAATTTTTAAAAGCAGTCTTTTGGGATAGGCTGCTCCGGGCTTGTAACTCTTTAGGCCATTTTCTGGCTTTGTGACTTCTGGCGATTTCCTTAATCACTCTGAACCCATTTTCTCCATCTGGAAAGCACTTAGCTCTCAGGGTTGTTGCGGGGCTTAAATGAGAAAATGCACATAAAGTGCCTGGCACACCGCGCTAAGCAAATGACACTGTGATCACTGTTACGCTGCCAGAAGATGAGGCTGAGAAGGATTCTGTGGGCTACACAGGGTCAGGACAGGAATTCATTGATGCTAACAAGCTGTTTCAGAAGGGGAATTAATGAGGACAACTACTACAGAGACAGAAGCTGAGGTGCATTTATGCACCTCAAAAATAATTGCACTACAAAAATAATTGCTCGCTGTTCCTTGGTTTAAAAAGGAAGTCATTTGTTCTATTTGGTGTAGCACCATTTCTTGAAAAGACCACCATCCCCTCACTGAATGGCTTTTGCACTTTACAAAGGAAGCTGTTGCCAGTGGCTGTGGTCACTGTGATTAAAGAAACAATCAACTGGGGGCTGGAGATTTAGCTCAGCGGCATAAGCGCCTGCCTTGTAAGCAGGCAGTCGTGAGTTCGATCCCCGGTACTGATAAAAAGGAAAAAGACAAAAAAAAAGAAAGAAAGAAAGAAACAATCAATTGCATTTCCAGAAACACACACCTCCCCTGGCTCCTGGAGCAGCAGATGACCCAGGGGTTGCCAGGTGCTTTGGGAAGAGACTTTCGATGGGTTCTTATGTCTGTCTCAGGTACAACCTCTGCTCGTAGTTTAAGTGGAATCAGGGCAGGAGACAGGCTGGCTTCACAGTGATGAAATCTAACAGAAGTGGCAGCATTTTTCAGTGTTCTAAGACAAGCAGTGAAACCCGCGCCCCTGTTGACCCCCTTGGGCCTTTCTGATTAAACTCAAAATCAGGCTTGATTAGCTACAGCCGCCAAGAATCAGCTGATCATCTGTGCTATTTGTGCTACTGGAAATCATTCCATGACAAAGTTCAGAAGCCAAAATAAACAAGCAAGCAAAAACCTTGCAATTATCTACCAGTTACACTGAACAAATAGAAAATGAGCGTTTGTTTTATCTGCTGGGTAAATCCTAAAGAATAGAGAGCTCTGTATCTAAAACTTTATATTTGCTGTCAAGGCTCATATGTTTTTGACATCCTTTACATTTCTTGATAATAAAAGAAGGAAAAAAAGTCACTTGTAATCGTAGGACTTGACAATCAGAACTGACTGTGGTACGGTTCGCTCTCTGGGCTTTTCTTCCCAGAAAAGAACCACCAGGGCCCGCATTATCACATTGCCTGCCACTGCACCCAAGGCTGGTTCCTCTGTCGCTCTCACGGTGCCGCCCACTTACCCTCTGGAGGAGGGACCCCAGCCACAGTTCCTCGTGCGCCCTGGAGAGCAGCTCTGGTGTCCATAATTAGGAGTGACCCCTTCCTTTCGCTTCCCCTGCCTTCCTCCTCCTCCTCCTCCTCCTCCCTCCCTTCCCTCTCTGTACTGCATTAAAATAACGACATGGAATTCACCGTCCTGGCCCGCTGTTAAGTGTACACGTCAGCGATTCTAAGTATGTTCATGCTTTTGTGCAAACCATCACCACCACCCATCTGCACGACTCTCTTCATCTTTTGAAACCGAAACTCCATCCGCATGAAAGGCCTAAGCCCCTTTTTCTTCTCCCCAGCCCCAGCAGCCACCGTCTGTCTTTCTGGCACACGGAACACTGTCTGTCTGTGCATTTGCCATTGTAGGTAGCTCGTATAAGTCGAATGACATAGTATTTGTCTTTTTGTGACTGCACATTTCAGGTCACCTCATAGCGCCCAAGGGGTTTATCCATGTTGTAGCAGAATTTCCTTTCCCCTTTTAAGGCTGAAAGTTCTTCTGTTCCATGCATTTTGTGGCCATCTTTACATCGTGAGGTTTCCCAGTAAATATTGTGAATGCTGCTGCCGAGCGCCATCCAACAAAAAGATAGGCTTGTAAAGATGATGGTGGGTCCTCATCCATGTTACTCACCAGATCTGGCACCGTGTGACTTCTGGCTCTTCCTTAAAGCCCAAATAAGCACAAGAGATAAACATTTTGAATCCATGCAAGATAGGGAAGAAGATGTCCAGAACGTACGCATTCATCATATGCTTGATCACGTCTCATATTCCGTACATGAGTTACAGAGCTGTCACAGCCCTGTGGGGTAGGAGCTGCTGTTATCAGTGTGAGCCTGGTGCGAGGGTGTGGACGAGGAGCTTGGAAAGCTTATCTTGGTCCACTCACACAGCCGGCCAGGGCTGGCAAGGGGTGAGTTCTGACCTGGGGCTGTCTGACTCAAAGTATGCTGGGCTCTGGGAACATCTGAAACCTGTGCCTCTGAAATTCTTCATGAGCTCATCGAGATAATAAGGCGGCTGACTAAGCCAGGGGAATCCCAGACTGTGAAATCCTCCGAGAGGATTAACAGAAATGCGGTGACACGGATTTTGAGATGGATTTTCTTCCGATTCGCATTAAGGTCGCACGAGGAGGTGGCGCCCTCTCCTGGGGAGTTGGGGGACAGAGGAAATGAGCCTGGCTGTGCCACCTTGAGGCCTTCTGTGCCGCGGATCCAGAGTCGCCCCTGGAGTCCCAGGGACAGGTCCTCAGAGCTGACCAAGCTTAGTTGCCTCTCTGCAGAGAAGCCTGGCACAGTGGGGTGGGAGCAGAGCCCAGATGGTGAGGATGGAGCTGCTTGGAACAGGGGGCTCCCCCTAAAGGCACCAGAGCTGAAGAGTGGACGACGACCTTTGTTATTTTGTGAGAGGACATTGGGACGAGGCCAAAGGTGGGGGAAGCAGCAGAGCAGGTGTGAGTGTGCAGTGTGTGACAGCGACTTGCACGGCCAGGGGAGTGTGGCTGTGACCTGCTGGGCCGGAGTCCTGATGGGCAGGGTTCCATCCTCCATGGCACTGTCTTTCTACGTGGGCTGACAGGAATGCAGTATCCGTGTCATCATGTCATGAGGCTCAGCTGCTGCAAAGGGCTAGGATGAGACCTGGCAGGTGTAGATATGAGAGCAAATTTCACTTCTTGTCTTGAAAACAGCAAAAGCTTATGGTCTCACATTCTGTAGGTCGGGAGTCTGGGTGTACTCAACTGGGTCCTCTGCTCCAGGTCACCCAAGGCCAGAGCCAGGGCGACCCTTTGTCTTCACAGCCTGCAGCAGGGGCTCTGCATCCGCTGTCTCTCACCTCGCTCCCTGGAGACTCACCTTTCCAACTGGGCCAGAGTTCTCTGTTTCTAGGGGTTCATCTGGGTAGCTTAGCCCCTTGGGCGGTCTACAGCAGTTTCCCTGTCTTGAGATCTCAGACTAAAGTCTGTCCCATGCCCTTGTTCTTTTGAAAACTCCTTTTCCATGGTTGTTGCTTGACTCCCCTTTCCTGTGGGATGGGTTGACCAAGGACCTAAAGGTTAAAGAATGGTAGCGGCGCACACACCAGTTAGACCGAGAAATGCTGCCCTGCACCCCGGAACTGTTACTGAGCTGTGTCTTCGGTCACTTCTGCGGACGAAACAGCTGACGGAGCTCGTGTTGGCAGCACAGGAGAGAGAGGAACTGGCCTAGGCCGCAGAGCAGGACAAAGGCAGAGGCTGGACTTGAACTCAAAGCTTTCTCGGGCCTTTGCTCCTAACAGTGAGTGTTTCCAGCTGCTGTGTGCACCGAGGAATTCCCCTCAGAGCTTCTCCGTGCTGCCTCCTGTGATCTCCACCACTAACTCATAACTCTCCACCACTAACTCCGTGCTGCCTCCTGTGATCTCCACCACTAACTCAATAACTGTCCCGTTATTATCTGCGTTTTTGGATCAGGAAGCTGAGGTAACCAGAAAATGGGGCGCTTGCTCGAGGTCACCCAGCCAGGAAGTGGGAGAGCCAGGCTGTGAGCGAAGGCTCACCTCGCCCCCTCGTCTCCCACCCCCATCCCTTGGCCACCCAGCCACAGGCCGCGCTGACCACTCCAGATGCCATTGAAAGGCCAGGAGGCTGAGAGCCCCAAGGAGTCCAGGAGTACTTTAAAGGCAATTTGACAATAAAGGCCCAGGATGGGGACTGGGAGGCAGTTTTAGGACGGTGTGGTGGAGAGCAGGTTCCCTGATAGGATGGAAGGTACCAGCAGTCAGAGGGACACTGAGGGCACTACAGGGAAGGTGGCTGCTGGGCAGGGCCAGAGCAGGGGGAGGGGAGGGGCAGGCAGGACCTGCTGAGCCCTGGGGACTGCACAAAGGGGGCTCGAAGGTCACATCCAAGAGCCCCTGTGCCAGGGAAGTCCAGGTCCTGGCAGGGAGGAGGGAGCACACTTGGGGTATGAAGTTTCTTAATAAAGGGACATGGGCAGAGGACATGACTAATTGTGCAGTATCAGAGCTGACACTAACAGGGGCCTCCTAGACCCCAAGGGACAGGGGAGGGAACTTCCTGGAACCCAGGAGGATGGTGGAGAGTCACCATGGGAGCTGTGGCTTCTGCAGAGGGCTGCCACCAGCCCCTGGGGACACCACAGTGAGGGAACAGGGAGCAAATGCTGAGCCTTTCCTCCTGCTCCAACCTCTTATCTCCCAGGGGCCAAACCCCTCCGGAAACCAGAAGGCAGGACCTTGGAGACTCCATGCAGGCCCCCTCCTGGGGCAGAGGGCACAGAAGAGGGAGAGAGCAAAGCCTTAAGAGGACACTAAGGAGCAGGATGAGAGGCACCACTGCCCAGGGACCTGGTGGCTGGGGAACCCTAGGTGCACAGCCCAGGACCTGCACGGGCCCTGTCTAGATGGAGCAGCAGGGTGGAGGAGGCAGGAGGGGGCATGAAGAGGCGCTGAAGACTGAGAGGTGGCAGGAAGGAAGGGAAAGAGGGCAGCCGTGGGGAGGGGTGACACCGGGAACCAAGGCAAGGGGGGGGGTCACAGTCTGCAGGGGGCTTCTGAGTCCTAGAGACTCAAGGTTGAAGACGCCCCGCAGAAGTTTCCAGATTCACTGGGAGCATTGGCAGCAGCATCTGTGGCTCAGGGTGGCATCCTGTGCCCCCAGTGCTCAGAGAGGGTGTGTTGTTAGTGGGTGTTTCAAAGGCTCCATATTGCATGGACTAGCGATGTACTTTTATAAAATATTTATGATACAGAAGCTGTAAAATGCATTTGTTTTCTGGATTCACCTCCTGGCCCTCTTCTCAGTGCTAAGTCAGTCTCTACTCCAAAAAGCGCAGAGCGCAGGGCACAGAGTTTGGAATTGGCTTTGGTTCAAATCCTGACATTGCCATGCGCCAGCATCTTGACTTCTGCTGAGTCTCTTCAAATTTCTTTTTAAATCTGCTGTAGTAAGCATCCTACAAAATCACCATCTTAGCCATTTCTAAGTGTACTGGTCAGTTACGTTAAGCACACTCACGTTATCTTGCCACCAATCTCCAGAAGGTTTTCAGCTTGCCCAACTCAAACTGGATCCGTTGCACACTAACTACCCCGAGGGACGCCCCCTGTGGCACCACCCCCAGTGCCGGTGACCACCTTCCTGCTGTCTGTCTGTCTTGGTTGGATGCTGCAGATACTGCGTGTAAGGTGCATCTTGCAATGTGACTTGTGACTGGCTTATTTCACTTAGCACAGTGTCCTCCCCAGATTGTTCCGTAGGTCAGAGTTTCCTTGGGAGCTGAACAACGCTTCCTTTACGTGTCTGGACTACATTTTTGTTTACACATTCACCCATGGATGGACACTTGGGTTGTTTCTGCCTTCTGGTTGTCAAGAAAGTGCTGCTTTAATCATGGATGTACAAATACCTCTTCTAATCCTGCTTTTAATTCTTTTATAGTAATTCTATTTTTGAATTTTTGGGGGACACACCATCCTGTTTTCTACCCTGTTTTTTAATTTCCACCAGCACAGCACGAGACAGCCAACTTCTCCACGTCTTTGCCATCACTTACTTTGGTCCGAGAAGGGCCATTCTAACGAGTGTGAGGTGGTGTCTCGTTGTCTTTCCTTTGCATTTGCCTTGTGGTCAGTGGTCTGATCTGACTTATCTTTTCTTATCTTATATGGTTGGCCATTTGTCTGTCTTCTTTGTGGAAATATCTATATAAGTCTTTTACAGATTTTTATCAGGTTGTTTTTGTTGTTGGAATTCTTTATGTAATACAGATATTAATCCTTTTCTGGGTAGGTGATTTGTAAACACTGTCTCCTGTTCACAGCCTTTTCACTGCATTGTGTTCTTACATGCATAGAAACTTCTAGCTTTGATGCAGTTCCATTTATCTGTCTTTACTTCTGTTGCTTCTGGTGTCGTATCCAAGAGATCAACGTCATGAAGAATTTCCCCTGAAGGATTTGAGAGTTTTAGCCCTTACATTCAGGACTCCACTTCATTCTAAACATTGTTTATGGTTACAGTAAGGGTCCAGCCTCATTTCTTCCTTTTTGTCTAAATTTTTAAGCAATATTTTGTAAGTTGTTTATTCCTAATAGTCTATTCTTTTTGATACTATTGTAAATAGCATGTTAATTTCTTAATTTCCCTTTTGGATTATTATCAGTTGAATCAAAAGTTCCACTGATTTTTGTATATTGATTTTTGTATGCTGAAGCTTCGCTAAATTCACTTAGTAAAGCAGGTTGTCTAAGAACTGAGGTGATTGTTTTTCCTCTTTTCCAGTTTGAATGTCTTTTGTGATTTCTTTCTCTTGCTCAGTTGCTCTGGTCAGGACTTCCAGTTCTATACTGAATGAAAGTGGCAGGAGTGGGTACCTTTGTTTTCCACCTTACAGGGAAAGTGTCCAGTCTTTCGCCATTGTGTATGATACTCTCTGTGGGCTTTTCCCATATGGCACTTATTCTGTTAAGGTAGTATTTGTCTAATGCTAGTTTGGGTGTTTTTATCATTGCCAGGGGCTGATCAGACCCTCAGATACTGGTAGGGGGATGACGGGGAATAAAGAAAAACGAGACAAGTTTCAGAGTACTGGGGGCCCAGAAGGAGCTGACCCCTTGTGGATTGGTGGGCTACCTCTGCAGCTGGCTCATGTTTATTGGCTAGCAAAAAGCACGGGGAGGAGTAGCATGTGTTTCCTGGAACAGTAACTATAAGAAACGGGTGGGTAAGGGTTAAATCAATGAGGAACCAGATTTCCTCTAAAACCAAATGCCTGTGTTTGATGACAAATGCTATCGAGAGCTGGGTTGTCAGCATTCTGTCCTTAGACAGGAAGCGTGTGGCCTTCTATGTACCCCCTTGTCCCTAGAGCAAGATCATACTGACCTTGAGGCTATGGAGGTTTAAGTCACATGGGGGGGGGGCCCATAATTTATCACACAGTCAGATTCCCAACAGACATGAAAAAGTGTTGAATTTTGTCACGTGCTTTTTTTGTATCAATTGAGCTGGACATATGGGGTTTTCTCTCATTCTGTGGATGTGGTGGATTACATGGATTGATTTTTCTATGTTGAACCATCCTTGCATGTCAGCAATAGATGCTGCTTAGTCATGGCATGAAACATTTCTAATGAGCTGTTGAGTTCTATTTGCTAATATTGTGTTAAAGATTTTTGTATCCATAAACTGTGCGTGGCAGCATATACTTGCAATCCAAAATGCTCAGGATCCTAAAGCAAGATCGCCTGAGCCAGACACAGCGATCCACTTCGTGTATAATTCACACTACTTAGGAGGCTGAGGCAAGAGGATCACAAGTTTGAGAGCAGCCTGGACAACTTAGTGAGACCCTGCCTCAAAATTAAAAATTAACAAAGGGCTGTGGACACATTTCAGTTGAGTGCTTGCTGGGCACGTGTGAGTCCCTGAGTTTAATCCTCTGCACTAGAAGTGGAGGAGGAGGAGAAGCAGAGAGAAGGGGAGATGGAGGAGACAGGGAAAAAGGAGTAGAAAGAGGAGAAGGAAGGGAGGGAGGAGGAAGAGGAAGGAGAAGAAAGTGGAGGGGAGGGGAGGAGAGGGAAGAGAAGAAAAGGAAACCCATTTGATCCTAGGCGTCTCAGATCAGTCTGGGCAGCACAGCAAGACCGTCTGTGGGGTGAAGGTGGTCTTCTTGGAAAGTCTCTGGTTTTGACCTCAGGGTGATGCTGGCCTCTCCCTTCCCCTCTTAAGTCTCAACTTCTTCATCTGTCAGATAAAGATAACAGAAGCTGCTGTAAAGGGCTGTGCAGGTTCAGTGAGGGCGCAAGCAGAGAGCTCTGGCAGGGCGCTGTGCACAGGAAGCTTCCAAAGTATCTCAGCTGCTAATAAGAATTGAAACAGGAAGTAAGCAGCTCCCCTCCCTGGTAAGCGGCGGTGTGGCAGACTTCGGCCCCTCCAGGGGGAGAAACACCAGTGTCTCCTGAGATCCGCGCCATGTTGGAACTTAGGACGCTGGGAAGCCAAGCAAGCAGCCTGCCTCCCTGCTAAGCAATAGTGAGCTTACTGGTGCACGGCCTAGAGTCAAACATCCCACTTCCCCTTCCCTCCTTCCCCTGTCCCCCATTAGCAAGTGGGAACCAGAAATCTGAGCATCTCCTGGGAGGTTGACCATAGCAAATAAGGGGGACTTCCTTCTACCATCTCTTTGAAGGCAAATATTTTTATTGCTGTTTTGCTCTATTCTGATGAATGGTACAGCTCTATTCAATATTCTGTTTTGATAAGTTCTATAATGTTCTGTATTTCATTTTATTTTGACATACATGATTGAAAGAACAACTATTGTGAAGATAACGAGATATACTGTGATGCCTATTACTGTTACCCCGGTAACCTGCTGGGAAGTTCGGTACCAATCTCACTACACGGTCTCAGTTGGCTTTATTCGGTCTTGTTCTGTTGTATTTTACTACTTTCAAAATAAAAAAAAAATTAAAAAGAAAAAGAATTGAAGCAGAGCAAGGGTTTTCCAGGTCCTGGGCAGCTTGGCGGGCAGGCTTACGCTCCGGTAGGAGCACCCCAGCTCCCACAGATTTCGCTTGTGTAACTGTGGGGATCGCAAGGGGACGCAGCGCCTGGCGGGCCCTGGACACTGGCTCTCGGCCTAATACATGCAGAGGCTGCTTCTGTTTGGCGGACTCATCCGAACCTTCCTACTTTCTCTGGTATCTTCCTTGTTACTCGGCAGCTTTTGAGAATCCGAAAGAAATGGGGCCGGGGAAGAGAAAACCAAAATGCACCACACAGGATACTTCTCTTTATTGGGTTACCAGGGATTCTCAGGGCACAAAAAAAATGTGACCAATAGAAATAGGGGGGGAATCGGGCTGGAGATGATATGGGTAGCATTTCCCAAAGAGGTAAGTTTTTAAAAGTAGAAGTTATTTTGTAAAAATCTTTGGGTTTACAGAAAATAGAGGAAGTGAAAGCAAGTTCTCACGCATCCCACCTTCCCCCCGCACCTTGTACCCCCACAGAGTGTGCCTGTTATTAACATCTGTGGTACATTTGATACAACCGGTGAATCAATATGAAGATATTATTACTAACTGCAATCCACAGTTCACATTTGTTTGTTTTGTACCGATGGCTTGCAGCTCTGGATGGTTTTATTTTTTATTTCATGATGGTGCAAAAGCAATACACATTCAATAGCAACTGTCCTTGGGATTTTGAATTTGGGGAATGCCCTGGGCTGGGGCTATGTGGTAGGTACCACACTCTGTCCCAGTCGGATGTCCTGTCACGGCCTCACACACTCATAGGTGGGGCTTTTGGGAATGGGGGGATCATGGGTGTGTGGTCGCGGGCTATGGGCGTGATAACTGGGTGTGGATTTTGGGAAAACCCACCCTGGGTGTGGGCGGCACCAAGCAATAAGGTTGTAGCCCTGATGGAATAACAAGAAGGCAGAAGGGAGGCTGGTACTTGCTGTTTGCCCTGCCGTGGACTGGTTCTGCTTGCCATGCCCCTCTGCCATGCTAGCCTGCCTTCGAGCCTGCCAACTATGGGCTGAACCTCTGTAAGCTCTTCTCCTTTAATTTGGGGCTGTCAGATACTTTGTCCTAGTAATGAGGAAGTAACCAAAACATATTAAATCAGTTCTTTTTGTACACCAAAAAGAATTGGATTCATTTTGCTAATATTTTGTTGAAGATCTGCCTCTGTATTCATGAGAGATGGTTGGTTTCTAGTTTTCATTTTTCCCTAGCTTTGGATACTATGGTGATGTTCGTCTCATCAAATGAATTAGAGAGTAAGTATTCTAGAAGAGGTTGTAGAGTGCTGATATCATCCTCCCTTAAATGCTTGATAGACTTCACCCGTAAATCCATCTGAGGTTGGTGCCTTCTGTTTGAGAAGGTTGTTAATTATGGATTCACATTCTTTAATAGACACGGGTCCACTTGGACCACCTGTCTCTCCTTATGAGTTTTGGTGGATTATGTCTTTTAGGGAGTTGGACTGCTTCATCTAATTTATCAAATCTGTGGGCAGAAAGTGTACACAACCTTCTCTCATGATCCCTTTAATGTCCATGAGATCAATGGTGATGGCCTCTTTCCTGCCTACTTGTAATTATTTGTGTCTTCTCTCTTTTTTCCTGCTTATCCTGCTAGACATTAACTTTATTGATCCTCCCAAAGTATCTCTTTTTGATTTCTGTGTTAGTCAGCTTTCAGTGATTGTGACAAAGTACCTAAGACAATCAGTTTAAAGAGGAAAGGTTTATTTTCGGCTCATGGCTTCAGAGGTTTCCTGTATCATCTGGCCTCGTGCCCTGGGGGCTGTGTGACACAGGACTTGCGATCTAGAGTATATGATGGAGGAAGCTGCTTACTTCATGGTGAGCAAACAGGATAAACAGAGATGGAGAGGGGCTGGGGATTTAGTTCAGTGGCATAAGCACCTGCCTTGCAAGCAGGCAGTCGTGAGTTCGATCCCTGGTACCGGTAAAAAGGAAAAAGACAAAAAAAAAAAAAAAAAAAAAAAAAACAGAGATGGAGGGAGGCCTGGGGTCCCAATGTTCCCTGCAAGACCACGTCCCCAGCTTCCTACTGGCCCCACCAGCCAATAGTGCGTCAGGCTGGCAACCTTAACACAGGGGCTTCCGAGGAACATTCATGATCTAACTAGAACCATTTGACTGGGTAATAATTTTTTCTGTTTTTATGCCTTTCAGTTTGGCTCCAATTTTTACTTCTGTTCCTCTGCTTGTTAGGCTTATTTTGCTTTTCTTTATCTAGTTTTCTAAGGTGAAAGCTTATTTTAGATCTTTTCGTTGTTGTTGTTATCTATGGATTCAACGCTGCACATTTCCTTTTAAGAATGACTTTCAGTGCATCCTATAAATTTTGACGTTATTTTTTATTGTCACTTGTTATGATTATTTTTAACTTCTCTTGAGACTCCTTTGACCCGTGTTTTATTTGAAAGTGTGTTGTTTCGTGTTCAGGTATCTTAGGATTTTTCAGAGACTTTGCTGTGACTAAATTCTAGTTTAATTCCATTGTGGTCTCAGAGCAGAGTTGGCAGGATTTCTGTTCTTTTAAACTTGTTGCAGTGTGTTTTATGGCCCAGAGTGTGGTTTATCTTGGGGAGCGCTGTACCATGTGTGCTTGAGAAGAATGTGCGTTTTGTTATTGTTGGATTGGATATTCTATAAACGTCATTTGCAGATGTTTATCAGTGATGCTGCACAATCCTCTGTGCCCATATTAGTTTCTGCCCATATTAGTTTCCATTACTGACTGAGGAATGCTAATGTCTGAGATATGAGTGGACCTCCAGTTCTAGTCCTTGTTCCATTGGGTTTGTCTTATGTATTTTGGCACTCTATTGTTAGGTGCATATACATTAGATCTTCTTATGTCTGTTTTGGAGAACTGGCCTTTTTATCATTTTGCCTCTCTGTGTCCTCAAAAGCTCTTCTTGTTCTGAAGCCTGCTTTGCCTGCAGTTAAACAATTCAGCTTTCTTTGGTGGTTTCTTCTTGGGAGGGCCAGCATGCTCAATGGAAGCTGCAAAGTGGGTGGGAGCACAGATATTTTAACTGGGGACACCTGGGCACAAGCAAGGGTTGTCAAGCTAATGACGTCACAGAAAGCCATCATTCTGTATACCTAGGTTTCCCCATTTACAAAACGAATTCTCTCTGGATTGTTGTGAGCATGGAATGAAAAAAATGCAATAAATCAGTTAGAAAATTTTCTGGCATGTAATGTTTAATTACATTGCTACTCTCATATATATTCTGTGATTAATAAAGCTATTGTGTATTAATATACCAAGGGATTTTAGATTTCTAAATGACTACCTTTTTATGAAACCTAAATAGAACATGCCAGGAAGATAGAAAACAATTACAAAGTCTCTTGCTGCTGTGGATATATTGCAGGCTGTGCCCTTACGAGGCAAAGGTCTTGGCCAGGGGCAGTGGTATATACACATCTGTAGTCCAAGCGACTCAGGAGTCTGAGGCAGGAGAATTTGCTTAACCCCAGTAATTCAAGGTTGGCCTGGGTAAAAAGTGAGACCTCATCTCAAAAAGAAAAATTACTTCAGGGTGACTTGCAACCAGCAGTCAAGGCATGTCCTTCCATCCCTCAGGGCCCTGTGTCCAGGGGAAAGGGCTGTGGCCTCCTCAAGGCTGAACATTGCTCTGTCTTCCTTTTAAAGAAAAATCACAGAGGAGCTCCTAGTACCCACTGTCAAGCGTAGACACGCTCAGCTGGGCATGGTGGTGCCATCTACTAAGAAGGCCGAGGCAGGATCACCTTGAGTTCAGGTTCAGTTTGGGCTACACAGTGAGTTTAAGGCCAGCCTGAACTACGTAGTGAGACCTACCCCCAAAACCAAACTGAAACGAAACAGAACAAAAACTAAAAATCATGCACTAGGTGTGCCCTCGGGCAAATCTCTTTGCCTTTTGGATCCTCAGAGTCCTCCTTTTAAAACAAGGATTGCAGGATGACCTAGCGAAGTTACACAGGTCAGGCTTTGCACCCAGGAAGCACTCGTGAGTATCAGGGTCGTGTGACTTGTTCTCTCGGTCGTGACTGGCCTTTTCTACTTCAGTCTGCAGACATCGACAACCACCACGCGCTTATTGAGTACAATGAGGCCGAGGGCAGCTTTATTCTCCAGGACTTCAATTCCCGCAACGGCACGTTTGTCAACGAATGCCACATTCAGAATGTGGCTGTGAAGCTGTTTCCTGGGGACATCCTGAGGTTCGGGTCTGCTGGGCTGACCTATGAGCTGGTCGTCGAAAACCCACCTCAGGTGAGCCCGGGCCACTGTGGTCAGGAGACACGAGATGCCATGCAGTGTCCCCTCCCTTGCAGCTAAACGGTGGAGCCCATCCCAAGGGGTCACCCTGCAGCATCACAGCAGTGACAAGATGAGGGAAGCGCTGAGGGCTATCCTGGGCATTCCTGGGGAGGAGAGAGTCCTGGGGCCCTCTTCTGGGCACTTCCTTGAGGTTTATGCAGCAGCTTCCAAGGCCTAGCCCTGGATGTAGCTGCAGGAGAAGGGGTAGCAAGTGGGCTGTGTGTTGCAAAATAGAATAGATGCCTCCTTTCTAGGAGAGCAGTGCTCTGCTGCTTGCCAGCTCTGCAAGCGGTAGTTTCTGTGCATGTCTGAGTCTCCTCCATGGTACACGTCACTAGGAAAAACTCCGTCCCATATGCACTTGCTCAGCACGGGAGACCTAGTATTATACCCAGGTCAGAAAAGTGTGGGGATTGGGGCTGGGGATTTAGCTCAGCAGCATAAGCACCTGTCTTGCAAGCAGGCGGTCGTGAGTTCGATCCCCGGTACCAATAAAAAAGAAAAAGACAAAAAAACATTTTTTTAAAAAAGAAAGGTGTGGGGATCACAGCCTAAATATGGTCTCAGTTTAATTAAATGTAATATAAAATTTGCCTACGAAATCTTGGTCACAAGGAGCGTGTGTGTGGGAGGCAGTGTGGGGGTGGTTAGGGACAACTGGTCCCTTGTGCCGCCACAGTTTACGCCGGTGCTCCTGAGTAAGTATACGAGCCCTCAGAACTTGGATCTTTCAGTGATGCAGTGCGGCAGCGATAGCCTGTTATTGTAAAACTCAGTGCAGTCCCTGCTGGTTCATGGCAAACAGAAAAGTGACACCCGTCCCCCACGTGCCAGGAAGATGGCGCATGGGCCTCACAGCACTGCGTGGCCGACCTTCAGGCCTGCAGTGCTTCCTGGGGCAAAGCGATCGCCAGAATCCTAGGGATGGGGACCTGCAGGCAGCTCTGCAAATGCTCTCCAGAGGAGCGGTCCTCAGGATCCCCACAGGCTGCAGGGACCAGAGCTGGGCCCACTGCAGCCCGCAGCCTGCAGACCAAGTCTAGGTCATTCTTTGTCTTTATAAATAAAGTTTTATTGGGACACAGCCGTGCCCGTTCATCTCAGTGTTGCCTGATGCACGGACAGGCAGAGATCCCGCAGGACACAAGGAAAGCTGCTCTCAGCCCTCCCACAGAAGTTCACCACTCTCTGCTGTCCTCCTCTTAGTCCATTCAGTCCATTAGGACCAAGGAGAGCAGAAAGACTGAGGCATTCCGAGCTGCCATGTCTGTCAGGAACTGTCCTGATTAACGGTTAACTTAGTTAATGGGCAAATGGACTCTGAGCGATCTTGTCATTTTCTAAAACAAAGCTTGGAAATATGTCACTGTAAATATTCATATGCATCTATCCCACACCTGTATGTAATAGAATTATATACAATAATAGAATTACACTGACACACCTGATAAATATACTGTGTGTCTGTGTATGATATATGCAGCAGGCATATATTGTAAGTTTTACCTGGTTCTTTGCTTGGGAAGTTTTCTTTTAAAGCTGTGGAATGTTTTCCCTGGCATGACTTTTGAAGCAGAAATGTAGGGTTTTATAATCTGAAATCAACTATAGATACAGAACTGTTGTTTCTGCTGAGTTTCTCTGTTTAATGTTTTACCATCGGTTGATAATCAGTACCTGGGCCTTGAATCATGTCTTCTCTGGGTCACTGCTTTACTTTTATAAGTTAAAGGAAAATTCACTGCGTGATTACAGCCTGACGTGTTTTATTTGGGCCTGTCAGGGCCTGTAAACCTTTCATTCTGAGTACATAACAATGCCGCTTGTGCTAATGTTTCAGTAAACATATTGTCCAGGAAATTTTGTTAGCAAGTATAAGAACCTCAACTCAAACTAGTTGAGGCAAAACAAAACAAAAAACCCTGAAAAGTCAGAGTGGTCGGCTTCAGGCCTGGCTGGAGAGAGGTGCTCCAAATGAAGGTCAGGAATCGGTCTCTTTCATCACTGTTAGCTTCACCAACTCAGGCAGATATTCAGATCATCTACACACAGATAGATGTCCACCAGCAGCCCCAGCCCCTCTATTCTTGGAAGCTCTAGAAAAAAGAAAAACAAGTTCCTCCATTGATGTGGCTTGGGCCATGTGCCTATCGATGAGCCAATCACAGGGCCAGAGGCATGGAACATGCTGATTGGCCAGGACTAGTCAGCCCTTCCCCCGGGGTCAAGGGGATCAGCCTAGGCACAGTTACAGGGGCTTGGGATTGTGGGAAGGAAGGATGTCCTCCCATAGAAAATTTGAGGTGCCCACCCAGAAGATGGGAAAGTGGGTGTAATGTAAGGGGGGAAAGTTAATGGCAATAAGAACCATGCCTATGCCCAACTGAGCTTCCTCAAGGATCAGGATGGGGCTTGGGGCCGAGATGGAAAGGATGGCGCGTCCACATCTGCACTGGAAAAGTCCCAGCAGCCTCACAGGAAGAGGCGTGGCTGGTCCTCCACCCAGAATTGGGGCTTAGTCAACCATCTCTAGAAAAGTGGAGTCTCCCACTTCTTGGGACCTTTACATAAAACTCATGGGGGGAGTAGCCAAGGGCTTTGGAAGAAAATACCATTTGCAAAAACCTAGAGATTTTTCTCAATAGGTTCTCTTTTTTATTTAGCGGGCTGACTAGCAAGCATGTTAGAACTCAAGGGAAAAAAATCCTTCAGCTTCAGGATTTATAAAGGAAGGGAGCTGAAATGGGCCAGGTGCACTGGAAGGTCTTTAAACCCCCACGGCCAGAGCCCAAGGTAATGGCTTTTTCTGAAGCCCATCAAAGGAGCCTACTTCTTTAAGCTCCAGAACTTAAAAATACATATAATTCGGCACTTCTGGATTAAGCACTATATTTTCTTGCCTTCCTAAACTGAAAATGCTGACATAATTTATCCTTTTCAGGCTGGATTTAGAATTATTACCCCATTGTGGAGATGCCCTAGGAGAAATCAGGATGAGGGAAGCTGGTTGGTGGCACAACAAATAGCGCCCTCTGCTGGCTGCTAACTGTGACGTCTGCATTTACAGTCTACCCTGTGCCAGGGCCGCGGTGTCCCCTTCCCACCGCGACTTTCTCCCTTCTGTGCCCTCTCAGTTATGTGCAATTATACAGGCAACATGGAGTGAATCAGAGAAAATAGGGCTGCAAGTGAACCCCAAGGGACCCCCATGAAAAAGCTGCATCTCTAGTTACAGCACGGATTTTGTGCTATTTCATTCTGGCACCTCCTTTTTTGGCATAACACCTTTTTTATTTTTGCATAATTGTGGATTCACAGAAAGTTTGTAATGATAGCACTCTTTCCCCAAATTTCCATCCGTGTGACCACAGAATACTTCCCAGCGCACATGCACACACGCACGCACACCTGAAATCAGCCTTGCACACTATAACACACTAGCTTCAGTATGCACACCCCACCCAGGGCCCACTCTGCCCTCGGACATTCCGTCCTTGTCTCCTTGCTCTGTGACAGTCTCTCGATCTGTCCTTGATTCTCACGACCTTGACATTCCTAAGGTGTACGGGCCAGGGGTCCTGGAAAATGTCCCCCAGCCTGGGTCTGGCTGATGGTTCTCCCTGACCAGACTGGGGTGACAGCTTCCAGAAAGCACATGACAATCATGAGGTGCCCTCACCGTCCCATCAGGTGCGAGGCAGCGCCGAGAATCCCTTTGACTCTCCCAGAATTGGTTCCCTTCGTTGCTAGCTAGAGTGCCGTTTGCCAGGGTTCTCCATCCTAAAGTTACTGTCTTTCCCTCTCCAAACTTTCCTTTTTGGAAGCAGCCTGGGGGGAAGGGGTCCATTTCTGGAGGGCATAGCCTCAGATGTGCTAAATTCTCCTGTAAGGAAGATCGCGCCTTCTCCCACAGGCTTTCATGTACTCAAAAGTAGATTTATGTCAGCATGCATTCGTGTATATTTGTTGTATACTTTGGGTTTTAATCTACCTCTCTGTCATTTATTTTGCTGCTGAAATTATTGCAGCCTTAACAACTGGGCACTTCCAAAGTGGTTATTCAGGAGTGCGTATTCCATCTGACAAGGCCTCCACCATTGTATGTTTTGTTTTGTTTTGTTTTTAACACTTTTTCATTTGTTGCTCTCAGGGCTTCTGGTATATTTTCCCTGGCCCAGTGCCAAAATCAGCTTGTCATGTATGCCATCTGTGCATCTTTATCCTGGTTCTGCCGGTGAACACCTGCAGTGTGTGCCAGGCATGGTGCTGGGCGCTGCACCCTTTGAAAAAGTAAAGCAGACACGGATAAAGCTTATTGACAGAAATGTGTGTGACACACACTCTGCAATCAATAAAATACACCACCCTCTCCAAATCCCATGCAGCCTTTGCCCCTCTCCGACGGCTTTCATGGGTTTTTGCTGAGCACTTGGATCCTTAAGGCAGGAGGCATGAGGCGGTAACAAAGAAGGCACGTGAGCTTCCAGCCTGAACAGCAGTGGATGCTTTGCTCAGCTTCATGTGTAAAACAAAAGCGAAATAAGAAGCGGGGGGACCTCACGTATCCATTGATGACCGATGACCCGAGAGACTTCTTGGCAGAAGAGTGTCACTTCCATTGTTTGTGCTGACCATGATGCGATTGGCACAGGTACAACCTTCGACTTGGGTCCCTAATATCTCCCCAGACCCTTCTTATGTACAGACGATCAACAAAACAAAAAGTCAAGGTGTAAATGCTGCCACCGTGGCCAGTTTCCAGCTGTAAAGGAACAGAGAGAGACGAGAGCTGGAAGGAGACACAGCAGCTCCGGGTCCTCAGCATCTCCAGCACGCAGGCCGCATCAGCAAACTCAGGGGGAAGGAGGGCAGGGAGAGACAAAAAGTCTAGCAAAATAGCTGGGGTGATAACCCGAAGCAAGAGCCGGCAGCCAGCTGGGAAAAGCGGGTTGTGATTTCTTTTTTTTTTTTTTTTTTTTTTTTTTTTTTTTTTTTTTTTTAATTTTTATTTAAGGAGAAAAGAAAAGAAAAAAAAAAAAACAGTGAAGGGTACAAGTTATACAGATTTACAGAAGAAAAAAATGCGCAGTAGGAAATCACTAGTTAATAGATTACATATTGCCATCTTAGAAATAATTGTTCAAGTCACAGAATTAAAGTTTGTAGAGTGGACATTCCAGCAATGATACTGCAAACAGTTCTGTTCAATGATCCATTAGAACTCTGTGATATCATTTTCTGTCTTATACATTTAAATATACATGCAGTTATATAGTTTAGAGCATTTTCTTTTCCTCTCTTTTGTACAGTGACTATTACACATTTTGGGTTTCATTGCTCCCACTGTTCTTATTGCTTTTTTGGAAGAGAGTAAAACCAAATGTGACATAACAGAACAGAATCGGTCAAGTCAAAAGGGTGGATATAATAGATAATATAAAAACATAATACAAGGTGATCAACAATGGTTACCCTAATGCCTCCCGCTATTTCTAATAGAATTGCCTATATCATTAGTTGTAATACTATTGAACAAAACCATAAAGGATAAAACCGACAAAACCAAAACATTGGAGATATTGTAGGTCTTCAAAAGTAGATAGAAGTCAACGAGAATGGGCGTTATAATGAATCTCATTATCTTCTCAGCTGATGCCTAAACTTTCGAACCTGATACTATTCAGCAAAACAGAATAGAGGAACCTCAGTCAAAAACAAGATGGTGAGAGTAATACAGGGCTTCAAATCGAGAAAATAGAAAGTCAAAGTGGGTTACTATATTATATCCTGCTATATTTTTCCCTTTAATTAAATGGATAACAATAAAAAAGTATATAATGGAGTGGAGATTGAGAAAAAGAAAAAGAGGGCATAACAGTTGTGATTTCTTGAGTAAATCATTGACTGGTGTTTGTTCAAGCCGGCAGAAATTAGGCAGCCAGAGTGGCCCAGGAGGTTCCAGTGGCCTGGGTAGGGACCTTGTGGGGCACTGGGTGGGGACCGTGTGGAAGGCGTCAGGACAGGCACATGCTGCCTCAAAAACTGCATTGGCACGTTATTTTTAAACTAAAATCCTTCAAGCTGGGCTTCTTGACACCCCCGATGGTGGTCAGGCCCTGCATACATTCCAGTGTGAGCACAGCCAGTGGCCTTTTCCCCGGGTCGTTTCTACCTGCTGGTCTCCTTGTCATTACCAGCAGCGATGTCTGAGACCTTGACCTCCCTTACCATAGATCAGGGCTGCCGAAGAGAGGAACTTCCACTTTAACCTTCGTTGCAGTTAGAGTTTGCGAGGAGAACTAGACAATACAGGACACATAATTGACAGTATTATTTGTAATGGTCACCCAAGGAGTCAAACACAAAGAAAGTGCAGGAAATCTGTCTACACACTAAAGACCTAAAAATCCCAGCTGAGGGCCTAGACCTGACAGAAATGTCCTGCATGAACTCAGCTGAAGACCTAGAGCCCATGAAAATGTCTCCCATAAGTCCAGCTGGAGGCCCAGAGCCCACAACAATGACCTATGCAAGTCTATTTCATGGATCTGCACTGGGAAGACCCAAAGGCCAGCAGTGGAGGCTAGAAAATCTATGCCAGTGGGGTGAAGGGTCTGTGCCAGTAGGTTGAGGGTTCTGCACTGCAGCCAAGAAGCATTGCTCAAACCAAGGACCAGGATGCCCCAAAAGTACCACCACCATCCTCAGCAACAATGAGGTTCTGAGCTGCTCTGACAATGAGAACAGCCAAGTTCACATCAGAGAAGCCTGCATGACAAGCTCCTCAGGAGAACCAACAGCTCCAAAAGAGCTAACAGCTCCAAACAACAACACTCAGGAGAATCCACAATACTACTTTAAGTCGCCTTTTTAGTCTAGCAAATAATCCTCAGATGGGCCATCTACACTCAGCACCACGCTGATTCAGCCCAGTTGATATTTAAGTTGAATGTCAGTTTTTAATCCATAACACCCCTACAACTAAAGGCACCCTAAATCAACAACCATTGGTGGGGACCTTTATTTTTGAACCCAAAGAGCCAACAGCTGTCTTTACTGTGTTATACCTCATACCCTTCCCCGTTCAGACAGCCTGCCATTGAACTCTGTGTGGGCTGTGCTCAGGACTGCTCTAACCTGCCTCCCAGGGTCAGACCCGCTCAGGGTTCACACCCAGTTTCTCTCCTTGCACACCTCTCCTCCCAGGAATCCAGGGCGGCATGAACTCAAGTGTTCAGCCCCAGATGAATGGGTAGAGGAAACGGTCCAGCCATTCCATGGAGAGTTTTCAGCCTCATCAGGTCCCTTTAGCTTGAACCACTCTTGAACCAGTCCATGCATGGCTTTCCCATTAGACGGCTTGTACCACCCAATGGGACAGACCCAGGTGGCCAAAGAGACAGTCAGGCAAGTACCACTGATGGCTCAGAGTCACCCAAAAGCCACACTATGAATTAGGATTCCACTGTGAATGTGTTAGAGAGAGAGAGAGAGAGAGAGAGAGAGAGAGAGAGAGATTTGGTGGACACGTACTTCATCATGGATGGCCCTCAAGCACATCATGTTAAGAGAAATGAGCACGTCACAAGAAGACAGATGTCATCTGATTCCTCTAATAGGAGCTGCCTAGAGGAGTCCAATTCACAGAGCAGGAAGGTGGTTACCAGTGAATCAGCCGAGGGCATCTGACACTCTCTGTGCTGTGACAGCTAGCGCCAAAAGCTGTCATGCTCTTCTGCCTCATTTCCCTCCTCCAGCGTGGACTGGGACAGCTCGCCTTGGTGTCCTCCCTGGTTATTTAGCGGCCACCTCCTCCAGATGGATCCAGCAGGGTTGTGCTCAGCTGTTAGCCACTGGGCCCCTCCCACATCCTCCACTGCAGACAGTGCAGAAGCAGCCGAGGAACCGCCCTAACACAGCTAAGATCTGGGCCCATCATTAATAAATCCAACCTCTGCAGCCCCCGAGGGACATAGCTAACCCTCCTGAATACTCACCAGTTCCAGCTGCACCATTTTGTCTTGAAGATGCAACCGCTGTCAATCACACAATGCACGTGGCCCCGCCCCCTCTCTGAATCTCCTCCAAGACAGCTGCCCCACACCCTCTTGAACCAATCACAGATCTGCACTTAGAGCAATCAGCATGCCCGAACTGGAACCAATCACAGGCCTGCACTGGACCATTCACAGACTGAAGCTGCTATATAACCAACTCTCACACTGTTGGGCTGGTGTTGGTGGACTCTGTCTGTACTGACCGCCCCTACTTCTGCGGTGCTATTAAAATACAGACTTGCTCCAGTGGTCCTGTAAATCTGTTCATGATGTATTTCTCAGGTAATGTGGGCATGGACCTACCCAGGATCCTTAGCCTGAGTAGTCTGGACAGAGTGGTCTCTTTGAAAGAAAGAATAATTAACACTAAAGACTGATGCCTCTGAAGCATTTCAGAGACCAGCAACCAGTGCTGATCAGCTACGATACTGGCCCCTGGCAGGCTTGCCCCGTGCTGCCCAAAGCAGCAGAGGTGGGGTCAACTGTTGGCATCCGGCATCATCCAGCCTTGTCTGGTGGCACCAGGACTGGTAGCAAAGTTGTGCTTTGCCAGTTCATGATTTCCATCTGAAGGAAACAGGAAACAAAACAAAACTAGCAAATTGGCAAAATCAGGGGCTTAGAGGGTGGAGGGAGCTGAAAGACAATAGTTTCATTTTTGCAAAGCGAATGAGTTCTGAAGATATATTTCACAGCAGTGAATATATTAACAATACTGAACTGTATGCTGAAAAATGTTTAAAATGGTAACTTTGATGTCTCATGTCTTACAATTTAAAAAAAAAAGTCAGCTTCTCTCTCTCCTCTGGCTGATACCTTCTCAAAGTTCCAGGTCAGCATAGCAGGGGCTCCTGCTGTCCTGCCTGGTCCTCCTGAACCTGCTTGGCTCTGATTGGACCAGCAACTGCATCCCTCAACCAATCCCCATGACCGGAGCATGCAATTGGCCGATTGCTGAACCCCACCCACAATAGTGGGCTGAGGGCAGGGAAGGGATGTTGCCCAGAATCTGCCTGTCCAGTAGCAAGTGGAGCCCCAGAGGCCTGAGGCACAGACACTCCTTACTGCCTTGCAGTTCATTGACTGTGAAGCCCATTCAGCTCTGAAACATGTTCCCCACCCGCACAGCACCCCAGCACAAGGGTGGATTTATCCACCACAACTAATCTGGAAATGTCTAGATTTGTGCTCTGAAGGCTGGGGTAGAATGCATTTGGATTTATACCATCACCTTCCATCCACTGTATCCCTAAGTATCTATTAAACCCCTGGAATGATGCAAGTCAGCTCTGGAAGGGGCAGGAGGGGTGGAGAAGGCAGCACAGCCAGGAACCGGACACCTGAGCTCTGGAAGGCAGGGAGGGAGGTGGGAGGCTGTGCAGGGTGACGGTGTGCAGAGCACTGCCAGGTCCCAGCATGAAGCAGACTTAAAGTGGGCGGCTGGCACTATGAATGCTTGAATTCCCCAATTTCAAGAGTCTTTGGGACACCGGCTTCAGCTTAGGGCCAGGCTCCTGAGCAAGTGGGGAACCTTTCGCTGGGGAAAGCCTAGCTGGGGCTTCAGGATGTGCCGTCTGCTAGAGCACTTGGCCGGGGAGTGTCTGTTGCCCATTACGTGACTGAGCTCATCACGTTCTTGCAGATCTGCAGAAGGGGAAATGAAGCGCTGGGGAAACGCGTGCCCATGTAGCTTTGAGCTTAGCTTCTCCTGAGCAAATTAGGAGTGAGGGGAGGAGGAGGAGAGTCCAGAGAGGCAGACACAGAGAGATCACAAGCAGGCGGGGGAGAGGGAGGCGGGAACCAGAGACCAAGGAAAGGAGGGAGGGAGGGAAGAGAAGATGAAAGAAGAGGCCTTCAGACCTGGAGCCCGTGTCGCCTGCACCGCTGCCTGAGCTGGGTAGACTCCCTCACCCCCCAGCCTCGCTGGTGACACAGGAAGAACTCAAGGAGCCCCGGGGGGTAAGCGGTAGCTCTCTGCCAGAGTCATCATTCATGCAAAAGACAGACTCGAGGGCCTTAAGACAAAGCCAGGCATCAGCAGCGCCCCGCACTGGCCTCCCCTTGTTTGGACAGATCCCACTCACAGCTTCCCCGAGGTCACGTGTGTGACGGTCCCCCGGACAGGCACTGATGGGGCACCTCTGGGGCCAGCTTTGCCAATGTGCAGATGAAGGCTGCTGAGATGCTCAGAGTCACTGAGCCCCAGAGCTTTCAGATTTGGGGATGGCGGAGGAGCTGAAGCGTGAGTGGGAAGGGAACCCCTGTAGTCTCAGAGAGCTGGGTGTGAGTCTCAGGGGCTGGGTGCCCCTTAGCGTCAGCCGCTATCTGAGCACCCACTCCTCAGGTGCCAGCTGCCCATCCCAGACACGGGGAGACCAGTGGTGAGCGAGGTGGAAGAAAAGCTCTTGGTCCCTGAGAGGAGCAAACCTTCCTGACCCCCGGTCTGCCTCTGCAGGTCTCGTACCCTTGGGTGAGGGGCCCAGCACCCTGGCCAAGGCCACAGACCGCCTGGACTGCCCAGCAGCCGAACATGCCGCCTTCGCCTCCGCATTTTCCCTTCTGCCAGGGCATCCAGCCAACGCCTATGCATCGGAGTTGGTCCCAGGGATTCCCCAGGCCCACCATGGTCCCGCCTGCCTCCCATCAGCGGCCCATGAGCGCCAGGGGGAAGATGTTCTCCTTCATCATGGACCGCAAGTCCCCCCTCATCAAGCAAGGTGTGTACCAGGGCTTCCCGTGGTGGGGTCTGGGATGCGTTTAGAGCTGTGAGGACGAACCTTGGTTTTTGTCCATTTTTTCTGATTCTAAAAACAGAACATGGTCAATTGTTTTAAAATAAACAAATAAATCAGGATAAACCAGAAATAAGGAAACAGATAGAAGTCAGCCATGTCATCCTTACCCGTGGATTTTTCCGCCGCCTTGTCTGTGCACCAAGTTCCTGTGCTGAGTGTGTGCCCCAGTGTGTGTGTGTGTGTGTGTGTGTGTGTGTGTGTGTATGCAAATGCCCTGGATGCAGATGTGCAGATACATTGGCACTCACAATCCCCCCAGAAATCCTCGTGGCATTGGGGATGGACTTCCTGTCTGTCACTGCTTTGGAACAGCCTCAGTGGCAGAACCAATTGCCCAGGTCTTGGGCATGACCCACGGGCATCCTCCATGACCATGACGGCTGGGGTCAGTGCCTGTTCTCTGTGCTGTCTGTCCAGGCCTGGGCCCCTCGAAGTCCACAGGGGTCTCCATGCCTCTGTGTCCTCCCCGGTCCTGCTCAAGACCCTTCACCTCATTACCTGCCTCCATCACTAAAATAATCAGCACTGCAAGAATATTCAAGCCAAAGAGTGAGCCAGGGCTGGGGCCATAGCTCTGTATTCGAGTGCTTACCTAAGTGTGCTAGGTCCCCGATGTGATACCCAAAAACTGCCAAACCCTTACATTTACATCATGTTCATCACCAAATGAGCACTATGTATGCAACACTCAAGTTAAAGAGTACTCAGCCATTCCCCCCAAAATTTTGGTATAAAATTTTGAAACATACAGCAATACAAAAAAGAATTCTACAGAGATTCTCCCACCTGATTCTACTATTAACGTTTTACTGCACAGATTTTATATCTGTGTGTAGACCTGGCCTTCTGTTTATTCATTAACCCATTTTATTTTTGATGCACTTCAAAGCAAACTGCACACATCTGTAGTCTTCCCTAAACATGGTAATGTGCATGCCATTAAGTAGAGTTCCACAGTTTTTGTCTTTTGATGCAAAGTTAACATACAGTGTGTGTTAGTGACCAGTTGTTTCAGAATACATTATCCTAAAACCTAGCACCTGAAACAAACCATAAATAAAAACCAGTGCAGTGTACAGTTTCCATGGTCAGGAATTTGGGAGTCACCAAGCCAGGTGGCTGTGGCTCAGGGTTTCTCCGAAGGTTGCAGTCGAGGTGTCAGCTGGGGGCTGTGGTCATCAGAAGGCTGGACCGAGCAGGAGAATCTGCTTTCAAGGTGGTGCCTGTGCCCACATGACTGTTGGCAGGAGCCTCGGTTCTTCCCTCGGACCTCTCCAAGGTTGCTGAAAGCCCTCTGGAAGTAACCCATGAAGCAATGTGGAACCTGCAGTCTTGTTCATGAGCAAGCCTCAGAGGTCACTCTGTTATTTCTGCAGTAGCCTACTGGTTACACAGGTCAGCTTAGTCCTGTGTGGAAAGGCAGGAGCCTGAGTACCAGGAGGCAGGAATTACTGATGGTCACGCTGGAAACTGTCCACCACTGTCTGCCCTCTAGTCCTCCAATATTCATCCCCCCTCACTTCTAAGAGGCCCCCACTCCATCTGGAGAGCCCCCAAATCCCACCCACTCCAGCACCAGTTACAACTTTGTCATCTGAATTTGGCTGAGGCACAGATAGGGATAATAGGATGGAGTTCATTAAGGTCAGCTCCTCAGGGAAATTTGTGATCCACTTGTGCACTAAAGAGGTCATCTGTCCACCACATGCTTCACTTGCTGGGGTGGGACAGAGGCAAGATGCCTGCTACAGATCTTCTTCCTGTTTAAAAAGAGCAAAACCAGGAAGTGCGGGAGTCATTGGTCCATAGCAGTTCTGAAATCCACCCCAAATGTGTCAGGAGTTCCTTGATAGGATTCAGTCCCGAGCTTGCCCAGAAATCACCTTTCCTGGGCTTAGTTCTTTCCCTGAGTCATCCTGCCTTTTCTTTCACTGGCATTCATCCCATCAGCCATGCCCTCAGACTTCTTTAACAGGAGCCATCTCTACTGCTACAGTTAGGACAGGGTTTCAGTGTGTCCCTGAAGGGGCAGACACTGAAAGCTGGTCCTTTAAGAGGTGGAGCCTATCAGAAGGTGGTTAGATCATGCATAGGAGCTCCCCCTGTGAAGGGATTAGTGTTAATCCTTTGAGGTGGATTAGCTCCTGGGAGAGCAGGTTGTTGGAAAAGAGCAACCCTTTCCCCTGCCCTCCTTGCCTGCTTCCTCATACACATCACCCTTTTACATGCAGTTGGGTCCCTTTCCACTTCTCCACCATGGAGTGATGCAGCCGGGGGCCCCTGCCTGACACCAGCACCATGCTGCTAGGACCTCGAGCCACCAGAATCATGAGCCAAATAAATGTCTTCATACATTACCCAGCCTCGAGTATTTTGTTACAGCAACACAACACACGCTAAGACCTCTCCTGTGGGCTTCCACTGCAATTTCTGTGAGACAGCACCCAGGAGCTGCCCAGAAGCCCCAGGCTTTGACCGAATAGTCCACTGGGACCCTGTGTCTTTCCATGTCCTCACAAAGGACTTGATACACCCTTTGCTTTGTCTGTAGGCCACGTTTCCCTGCCATGTTCTCCTGAGTGTGTCTTTGATTTGATCTTCCATGGTATCTATTCCTAAAACCTTGTCATCTGCAGAGGAAAAGAGTATTGTAACTGTCACATCAAGTCCTTTTTATGCAGCAGTTCTGCTTTTCATTGGCATTTTGCTGTAAGAAGGGAGAAGTGACCAGGTGACATCTTTAACAGTTCCACCAAGAAACCTCTTTGGCTAAATCATGCAGCTTACTGGGCACATTTCCAACGTTACTGCAGGATTGTGTTATAAAACTTTCTGATGCTGCATAACAAAGTTGCCATAACCCCAGTAACATTTCTGCATCATTTTTTAAGTTCTCCCCTTTATTTCCCACTGCAAAGCTCGCTGTGTTTTTAGTAACAGACTCTGTGAGGCTCTGGAACTTTACTAAGTATCCTGGTTTGGATTTGAAATATTTCCAAACTCATATGTTAAAACTGTTGCCAGCTGATGGCTTTTTAAGAAGTGATGGGATCGTGAGGGAACCATCAAGTGGATTAATCCATCCCTCAGATTGTAATTTGTGGGGAAGTGGTAGAAACAGGAGGTGGGGCCTTCTTGAAGTGAGCCAATCATGGAGATGTAGTCAAAGTGTATAAGCTATCTAGTGCTGTGTAACAAACAGCCCAAGACCCATGGATCTAAAACAATAAACATGTTTCATCTCACACAGTTTGAGTCAGGGGTTTGGAACTGGTTCTTTTGGGGGTTTTGGAGTCTCTTCCAAGGCAACTTCCCAGCCAGCTGCTGTGATCTGAAGGCTGGACAGGGCTGGAAAGCCCAACACCATGGTGGTCCACTCACACAGCTTCTGTAGGAGGCCTTTTCACAGGCTGCAGGAGCTCCAGGAAGTGGGGAGGAACAACCACCGAGAACAGAAAATACACAGAGTGACTTTTAAAAACAATTTCCAGAT
Source organism: Cavia porcellus (assembly GCF_034190915.1). Lineage (NCBI taxonomy): Eukaryota > Metazoa > Chordata > Mammalia > Rodentia > Caviidae > Cavia > Cavia porcellus. The sequence continues at coordinate 11,181,432 of NW_026947508.1, forward strand.
TAACATATACTTCTCTCAGAAGTGGGTTCATTGGAACCTAGTGCAGGTAACCTGCTTTTAAAATTCAACAGTGTACTGTGAAGGTCTCTGGCCTTCAGTAAACTGACTGAAAAATGGTTAAAGCGCTCTCAGTCAGATAAACCTGTCTCTGAATATGGACTTCACCAGCTGTGTGACCTCAGGCAAGCCCTCTGGCATCTCTGTGCCTCTGACCCTTCCCAGTTGCTGTGGCAATGGGATGAGCTCTGTCACAAGAGCGCCTCTCACTGTCTACTGGAGAATGAACGTGCACTACAATAGCAGCTTTAAAAATGAACGTGTTATCTGTCCACGCTCTTTACTTGACTTCTGTGTACCATGGATAATGGGAAGATACCCAGTCCACATCCCAAAGGCACAGTGGGCACCCAGTGCTGTGCCCTGGTGAGGGCTGGCAGTTGGCAAAGTACCAGGGCCTCCAGGCCCTGTTCAATACCCAAGGAACTTCCCTGCAGCTTGGAAAAGTTAAAGTGCCTGGGTCCCCACACCTGCCACCAGTTATCCCAACCTTCCCAGGGATTCTTCCCCAGGGGACCTCCACATGACCCAGCAACCAGAGGGCTGGCTCTGGGCTGGCGTGAGCCAGATTGGGAGGACACAGTCCTTGGGTTCCTTTTGATACTTGGCAGTGGCCAGGGGAAATTCTGGGGTGAAGGACAGATCTGCCCCAGCTCCCTGATGCCTGCACATAGGGAAAGCAAGGCTCATGTCAAACTGCTCCCCACAACTCTCAGGCATCCACCTGCAGGAGCAGAGAGACCCTAAAACAGCGTCAAGCTTGTCCTGAGGTCTGAGGAAATCCAGCAACCAGTCCTTTAGGGCCTCAGGCATTGCCTGCCAAACAGGGCCACTTGAAGATTGAGAACTAGATTTCTCCCTAAAAGTGACATCAGATGGCAGAAACCCAAGCTAGGACTGGACTCAGCACCAGTGAGAACCAGACCTGGGGATCCCCAATGGCCTGCACTGCTCACCCAAATGGAGGCCCTTCCGGGGACCTGTCTTTCAGGCCACACTGCAGGTCTCCTCCATGGTGCAGCATTCCATGGTGGCAAGCTCAGGGGTCAAGGTGAGGGGTGAAGTTGTCCTCACCTATTTGTAGGGTGAGCACATTGTCCCAGCTTTCCCTGGACTTTCCAGGCCCTTCTCAGTGAAACCTGGAATCACAGGAGTCCCTCAGTGCCAGACAAATCAGGACAGTTGGCAGCCTTGACTGTGCCATCCGGGTGACCTCTAAAACTCCAGATGACTCCGTCACTTCAATCCCCATCAGTGGACAAGAGAGCAAAACTCCACAGCCAGGCCTGCACAGTCTTGCTGATGAGCTGGACAGGGTGGCCGTGCCCTAAATTCCCCCGTTCACTCCCTCATTCATGCACGCAGCATGCTGGTGGGGAACCTAACACCGGCTCTGTGTCCTGGTTCTGAATCAGTACCAACTCTGTCCCCTCCTAGGTTTGATCTTATAGCCTGCGTCTACCTAATAATTTGTTAATGTTAATGCAGTGCTCTTGTGAGTGCTGGAGTTTACCTTTGGAAAACCTGGACATAGTAACCCTTATTAATACAGCCTCCCTCTTATCTAAGGGGAGTTCATTCCAGGACCCCTGTGGATGCCTAAAGCCATGGATTATACCATATATATATATATATATATATATATATATATATATATATATATACTGGTGTTTTCCCCACGTGCCCAACAGCATGGCACCTAGTACTAGATTTCACCTGTCTTTCCATATTTCATGCCTTGCCACCACCTTGTAAACATTTGTCTTGTCCTTTGCGACCATTATTAAATAAAGGGTTACTTGAACACAGCACTGTGATTCTGTTAGTTGATCAGCTAATAAGTGACTATTGGGCAGGTAGCATATAGAGAGTGGATACACTGAATTTGGGATGATTCACATTCACCATAATACAGGAGAGGTACCCAGTACCCATGAGTTCCTCCTAACTGTAAGAAATGATGTAGTTGGGGATCAAGAAAGGGTCCCCAAGGAAATGAAATTCTAGAAAAGCACTGACATATGAGTGACATTCACTCATGTAGAGGGATGGGGACAGCATTCCAGGTGGAAAGGACTGTGAATGCCACAGTGAGGGGGGGGCACTGTAGCTAAAAGGTCCCCTCCCGGGGCACGTGGATTCAGACAGGACCTACTGACAGGTGGGCTTGCAGGAGTCACCACATACAGTTGGCAATGAGCAGTCAGGGCAGAGTGATGGCAGGGAGAGGATATCACTCAAAGTCTCGCTCCACTATAGAGCTGGAATGTGTTTGTCCCTTCAGGGAAAAAGACAAGAATAACTGAGAAGGAATAATTGTTCCTCTTCCCTTTGGAAGAGTTCAGTTTTACCAATTTGTCTTATTGCCCAGAAGAAAGACATAAGCAAACCAATCCAGTGAACAATAGAGCAGGAACTGCCTCTGACCCTAGCCTTGTGTAGCTAGCAAGCCTGGGTGGGAACCCAGGGCCCTTTCCTCCCAGAAAACAGGAAGGCGGCCATGCAGCCTACGAGGCCAAGCCTCCCCCAGGCACCAGCAGCAGCCACTTCTGTTCATTTGGGGATATGAGTCCACAACAAGTTTGACACCCAGCAGGAAATCACTGGCTCTAAAGCACATGATAAATACAGAATCAAAATGAATAAACAACTCCAAATGTGATGGCACAGGCTTCATTAACTGTTAAACATTCATTCATATTGTGTTACATTTGAAAACAACCCCTTCAGTTTCTCACCAAGAATATGCAACAGCTGCCCAGAAATCGCAGCCAGTGGGAAATTTTCAATGTACCACTCAGAGCCAGATTACCTCAAAAGAAGATTTATAGAGGTCCTTTCCAAAATTCCTACACTGTTGTAATCAGGGTTTGCAAGGGAATAGATTTAGTACAGGACACATAATTTATAGGATTCTTTATAATAGTCACCTATAAAGTCAAATGCAGAAGACTGTAAGCGATCTGCCCACGCACTAGAGACCCAAAGAATCCAGCTGAGGACCTGGATCCCACGGCAATGTCCTCCATGAGTCCATTTGGAGGCCTACAGCCCACAGCAATGTATCATGCAAGGATCTGCACAGGGAAAGCCCAAAGGTCAATGGTGGAAGCTAGAAAGTTTGCACTAGCAGGATGAAGGATCTATGCCAGCAGCCTGAGGGATCTGCACTGGAGCTAGGAATTGATGCTCAACGTAAGGACTGGAGCTTCCCCAAAGAGAACCACAGTCATTCTCAGTGACAGTGAGGACCTGAGCTCCTCCAGTGATGAGAATAGCTGAGTTCATGTCAGGAAAATCAGAATGATAAGCTTCTCCAGGAGAATCAACAGCTCACCATCTTCCCCTCCAGTTCTGATTTATGCTATTGACAACAATCCTCAGGTGGGGCCTTCCACACCCAGCACCATGCTGATTCAGTTCAGCTGGGCATTCCACATTGCCCATTAGTCATTTCACCAAAAAATAAAGTAAAATTGTACTCCCTACTGATGTCAGTGAAATGCGATGTGTTTGCTACTATATATACACAGTGCAACTTCCAAACATAGTGAAGCCAGAGTCCCTGAAAATCATATAACCAGCCCTTGGGATATTGTGGGTAAACAAGAAAAGAATGTGACAAAGCTGTAAATACTCGCCTTTGATACCTGGTCAAGTGCAAAAGCAAACTGACAAACTTTCCAACTCTAAGTCCATCTATGTATTTGAAAGGTGTAATTGTAATTAAAAGAGCTAAGATTAAGTACTGTATTCTCTTTTTCTCTCTACTCATACCACTTCTGGTCACCAAGATGTGTGGGATGGGGGTGCCCTCCCCATTGTCAACTTTGTGTCACTGTGACAAAATGCTTGAGATGATCAAAAAGAAGAAAATCTGGCTCATGGTTTCAAATGTTTCAGCCCATGGTTGCTTGGCTTGGTGGCCTTTGAGCCTGGGTGATTATGTCATAGTGGGAGTGGATGGAAGGCAAAACTGTTCATCTTGAGTGGAGCATAGAACATGGTGGTGGTAGTGGTGATGAGCCTATGGTCCCAATGTCTCCTTCCAGGGAACGTCCTTGATAATCTAACTTCCTTCCACTTGACCCCTCCTCCTAAGTCTATCATCTCTCCTAGTACCATAAGCAAGGGCCCAAGTCTTTAAAACTGGCCTTGGGAACAATCAAGATCTTACTGAGAAATTCTCCAACACCAGCTAGCGTCCTATAACTCAAGACAATACTTTGCTTAGTTTTGCTATTTTATTAAAAAGAATATTTTTAAGGATACAACTGAATAGCCAGCAGTTGGGGTGTGGCTCTCTGGTGGAGCACTTGCCTAGCATGCATAAGGCTCTGGGTACTGTCCACCTCCAACCATCAAAACAAAACAAAAGACAATAAACCCAAATGACCAACCAGATAAAGAGGTCCTTGGATGCAGTATGTGAGGAGCACAGAATTCCCATTTCTTTCTGTGCTGACCCATGTTCAATATATTTCATTTAATCCTCAAAAGAGCCCTGTATGTACAGACTTTTCATGTCTGTGAGTTACCTATGTGGAAAGTAAGGCAGAGAAAGATTAACTAACCTGTCCAAGTTCCCCAGATCTTTATGCAGCATTAAAAATACATCTGGACAGAGACATATGCAAGAAACTAACAGGGAGAGGCATAAGGTGTCTCCTGATTCTAGACTTCTATGATGTTTTCATTACTCTCCAAAAGTGAACATATATGCTCCAATGTAAAAATCAAGATACAGTGTGTCAATCTTAGAGGAAATGATATGAAAGCTAACCTGAATATATTCTTCAAGGCCTTCGGAAACTCACAGTGTCTTCTGTGCTCTTTGCTCACCTCCTGCCTTAGTGTGGACCAACGCTGTGGACCTGGCGGAACAGTCTATAGCTGAGGGAAATTCTGGGGCAGCCTCTACCTCAGAGATGTATGTGGAGCAGGACCTGGCCCAGCAGGAAAAGGTGAGGTGTCCCGTGGAAGGACCAAGCCACAGCATCCAGGGGACAGCAGAATGACGTGCTACCACCTCTCACTTGTGGCTCAAAGGTGCCCTTTCTTCCTGCTGTCCAAGAAACCACCTTTGCTTTATTTGAGCAAAAGTTATATCCTATATAAGCCTCTGTCTATTAAGCACCTACTGTGTGTTAGACTTCATCCTGTGCACTTAGCATTTCTTAGCTCCTTCAATTTTTTTTTTTTTTTTTTTTGTCCTTTTCCTTTTTATCGGTACCGGGGATCGAACTCATGACTGTCCGCTTGCAAGGCAGGTGCTTATGCCGTGAGCTAAATCAACAGCCCCAGCTCCTTCAATCTTTTTCTATCTTCAAAATAGATTTTATTACCTTCACCTTGCGAGTGAGAAAACTGAAGCTTAGAGAAGTAATCTGGTAGGGATTGCATAACATGAGGGGCAGAACTGGTGTTTGGACTAGGTCTAGCTAACTTCTAAGCTGGCATTTCTAACTCCCACATAGTAACCACCCATTCATCCAGTAGTAGGAACAGTAGTAGGAAAAACACATTTTCTAGCAGGAGGAAGCAATAGGTGACATCAGAGGCAACTGAGCCAAGAAGAGACTTTCTGTAGAACCAGGAAAGTTTGGAGAATTGAAGCAGAATGGGGATCAGGACAGGTGCATTTAGCAAGTTAAAGAGGGGTCAAGGTTGATTTCTCTACACTTAGCCACAGCTTGAAAGTGTCCTTAAGAAGATTGTCCACAAATGTTCTTAAGGAGCAGGGCTGAAACTGTGGCAAGTTCTTTTATTTTTTTGCACTAGGGATCGAACTCATGACCTTGGCACTTGCCAGACAGGCACTTATGCTGTTGAGCTAAATCCCCAGCCACCTGAGGTTCTTGTGAGACTTGGGAATTCCCAGGCATCCACATCATCAAGAGGGAGGGTGCTTCTGAAGCAGTTGTCCCAGGAACAGACCAGAAAAATGCGGCAGTAATTGAAAGATCAGTATTTGACTTGCTTATGGTTGGTGTCTAGATGTCTCCTCAAAACTCATGTGGTCATAGATGGGGCTTTTTCAGAAGTGGTTAGATCTAAAATGTGCAATATTGAGGTTGATTATGGTACAATGCTAGGCTCAAGATCATTAAAAATAAGGGAATGAGTGCTACCTGCCCTAAGTAGCCTGGGTAGGATATAAAGACTATAAAGGGCTGTGGTAAACTCTTGTTGCTTTGCTCTTCTTCCCACCATGAACTATTTTTTCTCCGCAATGCCTGTCTGCCTTGGAGCCATCTGACTAGGGACTGAAAACTCCACAAACAATAGGCTAAATAAACCTTTCCTCCTTAACTTGTGGGTGTTAGATATTTTGTCTCAGCAATGAGAAAAGTAACGGTGACAGAATTTGGTACCAGGAGTGGGGTTATTGCTGTGACTGTACCTGACTATGTGGTTTAGGAGCTTTTGCATCTGGCTTGTTGGAAGAAGAAGAGTTGAAAAAGGTTTGGAAATGCTAGCTGGAAAAGCACACCAGAAACTTGATGGTGGTAGGAAATTCCAGCCAGAGCTCAGAAGACCAGAGTGCTGATAGAAATTCTGCCAGTAAAGACAAGGCTCAGGGGAGTTTCTTCTGGAGAGAAGGACACCACTCACTTTTAGACTCCAGATGATGTATGTTATGGTGTGGCAGAAAGTTTGTCTGCATTTTGTTCATGTCCAGAGACTTTGCCTGAGACTGAGATTAAGGACAGTGGGCTAATTAATCTTGTACAATAAATTCCAAGGCAGTCTAATGTTGAGACAGTGGTTTGTCTACTATTGGGGCCTTTAGCCAGATTTATGTTGGGAGGCCAGAAAAGAGAATCCAGCAGAATGACTTAAAACATATTTGAGTTTGGCTAGAAAGAAAGCTCCAGTTAAGTTATGGACTGCAAAAAATGAAAGCGAGGACAAACTGGCCACTGAAAACACCAGCAGAAAAAAAAGACAAATATTTCAGAAGAAAACAAAAAAGATAGCAGCAAAACTCCTCCCTTTGCAGCCTCAAAACTGCAAAAGTGAGAGACTTTGCTTTAAGAAGAGAGACACAGAGTACCATACTCCAGCATGATGGCAGCCTAGGGAAGTTGTTCCTCAGGATTTGATTCACATGCACCAGACTCCTACAACCAAGAGTGAAAGAAGCCTGGCTATTGCTGCAGTTGGCAGTAGACCTTAGCATTATTCTCATGGTGCTGTTTTTAAGTATAAGCAGAATGAGATTAGGAAGGATTCCACCTAGATTTCAGAAGAAGGCCTGGAAATCTGAGCAGTGTACCCTTGAGAGGGCAGTGCATGAAGCTGTGAGTATAAAGCCAACAGTGTAGTGGAAACCCTAGAAGTTTAGAGAAGCCAAGAATGTTGGTCACGAGGAAAACTTCAACAAGATGGCAGAGCCTGCTCCAGAGAGAAGCCATGGAGCTATAAGCAGTGTCACAGGGCAGAGTCACTTGAGCCCCTTGGAGTTCAAAGCTTATCATAGATTTCCAGGGATGTTGGAAGTGGAACTGTAGGATTTAAAAGTTTCCCTGCTGGATTTTGGACTTGCCTTGTTCCCATTCTTTTGTATCACTCTGTGTGTAACTTTCGGGATGGAAATGTCCACCTTGTGCCACTGAATGTTGGAAATGTTTAACTTTCCTTTCATTTGTACAGGGGGCTGGTAGATAAGACCAGCCTTAAATTGCAGAAGACACTTGAGACTTGGACTTTTCATCAATGCTGAAGCTTTTAGGATTTTGGCAACTCTTAGAGATGGAATAAATGACTTTTACATAAAGGAATGTAAATGTACATGAGTCTTTGGGGAGTCAAGGTCAAAATGTTATGGTTTATGTCTAAATGTACCCCCAAAACTTCATGTGGTCATGGGTGGGGCTTTTTCAAAGGTAACTGGATCAAGAGTGTGTGACACTGGGCTTGATTCATGGTGCAGTGCTCAGCTCAAGGGAACTTCAATTAAGAGTGTGAATGCTACTTAAATAGTGTAGCTCAGATAAAATGGGCAGAGAGACACTGTTAAGACCACTTGTTTACTGCTTTTTCTGTATCCTGCAACCATGAACTATTTTTCCTGTGCAATGCCACCCTGCCAGATGATTATGGACTGAAACCTCTACAAATTGTAAGTTAACCTTTCCTCCTATAACTTTGGATGTTGACTATTTTGTCTCAGCAACAAGAAAAGTAAGACCGGCCAGTTTAGCCATGCTAGGCAACCAGCCAGCCCCAGTGGCTTCAAACAGCAGCTTATTATTTCTCATGACTCCTCAGGCAGCTGGCAGGCTTCTTTGGCTGGTAGATTCTTGCCTGTACTATACAACTGGGGCCACTGATGCCATGGCAGGGCTGGTGAATCTGGATGACTGCATTCCCTGGGTCTGGGATGCCAGCCAGCATGCCTGGAAGGTGAACCCCTCTTTCATCCTGGGCTTCTCCCCTGAAGGCCATGACGGAAGCTGCCTGTCCACTGACAAACTTGCCTGGCAATCACTCCTGCACCCCCTCAGATCTTATGGATCAAAGCAGGTCACAGGGCAGCCTAGATGTGGGGACAGAGAAATGGACTCTGCTCATTGGCACAAGTTACAAAGTATTTGTTCCCATTTTTAATCCACTGCAGTTATATTGGAAATACAATGCAACCATATTTATAATTTTTCTGTTTACGACTCATCTGCCTCCTGACTTACCAAGATTCTTCCAAGTTCCATAAACAAACTGTTTTAAGAGAGGGGAGAATAAAACCACTTATTGGCTTAATTTGTTGGGAAAAGGTAAAGACTCACTAGTGTCGGACCTGGCTGGATCCAGGGATTTAAATGATATCATCAGAATCCTCCCTGCTGCCAATTTCTCCCATTTCTTGTTTGGCACAGGCTAGATTCTTGGGTTGGAAAAGATGATGAAAGACAAACTTGAGTCTGTAAATTTAAAGTTTATGACCTCAAAGGAAGCAAGATCCTTTTCTTCTTGTATAGTAATCTCTTCCCAGCTTGGGTGGACCAATCTGGGTGACACACCATGAGGAGGTGGGGCAGGAAGGAGCAGGACACATGACTGACACATATACC